>NC_142430.1:4146875-5470000 GCF_059516105.1 Syngnathus floridae | reverse complement strand
GCTTCTCTTCCACCTTGCAAGACAAGCACAAAAGTCTCGCCGCGCGGTCGCATCGCTGCGCGTTGGCACTCAATCAGGGCTGCACCAACATATTGGAAAATCAGTGATATGGCAGTATTGGGCCAGACCATTGCATCATGCAAAAACTTAAATGTTAACTTTAACTTGCATCAATCTTCTAAAATAATTACAATTACTAAGGCAAGAAAACAGAGCTTCTTCAAATCTTTTGTTTCTTAAAATACATGTCTAACAGACCACCATTTTGCAGCGTTCCAATACACGTGGAGCCCTACACACGTCCCCATTGGTGTCCAAACGGCAGCCTCGGGGCTATTTGTCACAAAAGGCCATTGGACACGGGCCACTCGGGGAGCGCCAAAATACGACTGATCAACGGCATCATCGAATATTTAGACACGCTGTTTACAAGTCAAATCTGTGTAAAATTTCACTCAGACGCAGACATACAGTAGTTTATCCTCATTTTTGCTGTGTCAAGGTCAGGTTTATCAAGACAGCACATGAATGACCTTCAAAATGAACAACACTGTTTTGTAGCAGTAGCACAAAGTATTAAGAGCAAAATGTCGTGATTGATTAGAGTGTTTAGTGAATTTGTGTCAAACAATTGGGAATTTGTTTCAATATGCGGCCCTCAGACAGATGTTTGGACACCACTGGTGTGAATTAAAAAAAAAATAATAATTTCACGCATTGAAGCTGCGCAGGTCAACACCTCCAGGGAAGCGGGTCTCCCTCAGAACCCAGCCGGCTGCAGGATACTTCAGAGTGATGCCACAGCGGTCTGTCCACTTCTGATCAGATCCTGGTTGCCATCTGCAGAAACACAATGTCAGAAACTCAAAGAGCACCCCAAGTTGGAGGTCACTTGCTTGAGCACAGCGGCTAGCTACTCTTGGTTACCGACGCCGGTGCGGGTCGGGCCGTGCGTCTCCCCTTTTGCGTCCAGCCTGCAAAGGGCAGAACATGCAATGAGTTGTGCGCCGCTCGCATCATTGTCTTGAGCACCCTCGCCCGGTGGTTCCTCTTGGACCGGCTCGCTCCATCGAAGCCCTACACCTAGGGGGGAACAAAGGACACGAGTACGACAGTGGTAGGTTAGAGTTAGATTAAGTACGACAGTGGTAGATTAGAAAAAGACAATATGCAACCAACTCGCTCTAACGCCGCCCTACACCTAGGGGAGAACAAACGCAAGTACGACAGTGGTAGGTTACGGTTAGATTCAGTACAACAGTGGTAGGTTAGGAAAACAACAAATGTTACAAGTCATTGCAAAATTGAACATTTCGGACCGGCTCACATCAACACCATCCTTCACCGAGGGGAGAACAAAGACTGAAAGTACGACACCAGTGGGTTAGGGTTGGATTATGTACAACAATGGTAGGTTACAAAGTGACATTAAATGTTACAAGTCATATTGCAAAATTGGACATACGGGCCCGGCTCGCTCCAACGACGCCCTACACTGAGGGGAGAACACAGAACGCAAGTACGACAGTGGTAGGTTAGAAAAAGACAAAATGTTTCAAGTTATATAGCGAACTTGAACATTCGGGATCGTCTCCAACGGAGCCCAACACAGAGGGGAGACCAAAGAATGCAAGCACGACAGTGGTAGGTTAGAAAAAGACAAAAAGTTACAAGTCATATCGCAAAATTGGACATTCGACGCCACGTCAAAGTTTTGTTGGAGTCCATCGACGTGACCACGTCCACGTCCACCCGCAAATGCGCCAGCAATGGCTATCCTTGCACAAGACAACGCTGCTCTGGATCCAGACAAGCTACAACCACAACTACAGCACACCTCTTAAGCAAGTCCGACCATCAGACCCCCCCAAACACTGTCCACTCCTGCAACCTTTCCGTCGTGCATCCATAACCAAAGCACGCCTCAGAGCTCCACACTCCTCCTGGTCACATGATCCACACACGTCAACTTTAGCGTGCTGCACCCATAACCAAAGCGCGTCCTAGAACTCCACACTGCCCCCTCCTGGTCACATGGTCCACACGTCAACTTTAGCGTGCTGCACCCATAACCAAAGCGCGTCCAAGAGCTTCACACTGCCCCCTCCTGGTCACATGATCCCCACACGTCAACTTTTGAGTGCTTGATTCTTGACTGGGTGTGGAATGTGTCCTTTCCTCATGCCATTTAGGCTCCTCTTTCTGCCTGCAAATCACGCATCACCATTAGTTGTGTGTTGGTAACTTCAATTGCCATGAGAATGTGACAACCACACATGAACTCACCTCATTTTGAAGTGCATTATCTGTCCTCAATGAAACCTCAGATCTTGCTTCTCGCTTTTTATATAAGCTGCAGTAGTACGTTTATAGCTACAAAAACAAACAAAAAAAAAAAACAATGTCAACACAAATTGCGTACATATTGGTGTAAAACAGGCACGAATTAAATTGCCAGTTTGGGGGGGCAAGCGTTGCATGTAGCTACAGCATCGTATTCACAACACAAACAACGTCATTATGGTCAAATAAAATGTATTCAAATTTACTCTTGGCAATGAATTTGCTCAAAACGGGACATTATCTCATCGTCCGTGTAGTTGCAGCATCGTAGTTGCTGCACGAACTTCACCATCATGGCAGAGTAAAGCCAATTAACATCTAACAAACAGCAAACGTTTTTTAGGTATCCGTTTGTCACAACCTGGAGTAGATAAATATCGAAAGTGGACGAATATTTGGTTTGGATAATTAGCAACAATCACAAAAAGCAAATTCAAAAGTTTGCATGAAAGCGTCGAACGAAACACCACTATATATTCAACAGAACCAAGAAACGCGGACGATGTGTGATACAAACATTGCCATTTAAGCCCCAGTAAAAACCACCACGTGGGAGAGAAAGAAACAGAGCTGGCCAGCATAAAAAAACAACCCAAAACATTCGATAATGGCGCAAAAACCAAAGAGCCCACTGTGCTACCTGCAGCAGATCAAAATGAACTGCGACGTTACTGTGCTTTGCTCAAACGCTGTAGCGGTCCTCAAGTGTGAAAATCCTGCAACAAGCAAAAAGGCATCGTTGAGAAACGGCACCAAACGACAAACATTTTGCTCGTGTGCAGACTTACCTGCCAAGTGGCCACGCGGAAGGACGCCATTTTGCTTCACCTGCATTTGATAACTACTTTTGTGCACACCGGTCTTCAATTCACCTGAGGGCCTGACGTCACGTCTGCTAATTTATTGCAATCTTCTTCAATCTTCTTCTAATGTTTGATCAACGACGCTTTGCACACGAGCGCCACCAGGTGACCCGTCAACCTTGCCACCAGTGTGTAAAATGCAGTCGGTGACAACCTTAGTAAATTCGAAACAAGTACATGGCCTATTTTTCAATTTTTGTTGTCAGAATTACGAAATAAAATCCAATTCTTTTCTTACCCCAGACAACAAACGAAACAAATAAGGAAGTAATCCAATTTTGGTGTTTCTATTTTAATACGTCATTCCCCATTTTTAATACCTGCTTGCAAACGTAATATCTATCGAATGACCAAAAAAGACAAGGCCCTAAAATAATATTTACTTAAGGGACTTTAACCTGGTGCAAAAAAGTTAAGAAAATATAGTTTTGATTTAAATAACGACCACTCAAAAGTTTGTATCAGTTGCGTCCAAACTTTTGATTGTAAAGTAAGCTGTCATAAAAATACTGAAGTAAATACAAATACCAGAACAGCTGACTTAAGTACGAAGTATTTGTACTTTATATTCCAGACAACTTCAGTGTCAGTGAACGCATCAGCCAAAACGAGTTTGCGCTATGACGTCATACAACTAAATTACAGAAGGCGACTCTGAATTAAACCAATAGATAAGCACATAACGTTACGTCATCGGCTGTACTCAAGTTCCCTGCATTTAACCAACTTCAGTCAATTGGGTCCGTTGCTGAGTATATATCCATATTTCCTAGTTGGACATAAAGGCGTACGCGTGGAAATAGTTGGTCTTCCAGTCAGGCGAATAAAAGGCGGACAGTAATGTGAGTACAAATTACTCTCGGCCATTTCACCAATAGTTCAATTTTCCTATCGAGATTTTGGAAGTTCAAAAAAAAAAAAAACCCGAATAGAACTTTAACGCAGCACAAGTGCCACTTCTATAGGATAAAATTCAAGTTACACACTAGTCACAAGTTGACAATTGAGTAATCATGACTGCATGATTTATGATGCTATATGCTGCTGACTGTGCGAGAGAGAGAGAGAGAGAGAGATCGAGAAAGAGAGAATGCATGTGTGTATGCATGTTTCTGCAGAAGGAGAATTATATTCACGAAGCATGGAAACTGGGCCAGACTGGGATCTTGTCCATGATCAGCAGAAGTGAAAGGCAAAGGGTCAGTTTGAACCGTTTGATGGATCCTTAAATGTAAACTACATTTCTTAAGACTTTGGCCAATTGAAACATTTTTAATACAAATGTTTTCTTTCACATGTAAAATAAAATGTGATTTAATGTTCTTTTTTAAATCAGCAAAAGAATATTCCCAGTAACAATATCAGATTTTTAAACTTGATTACATTGAAACATAAACACTGTCGGTTTCCTCAGTGACACCTGCAAATGTTGCTAGGAAACACCAGAAAACAAATGCAATATTTGTTCAGGTGAATCAGGCACACAGTAACTACAGGAAGTATTCCTGACTACTTTGAGGAAACATCAACTTGACACCGGTAAGAAACTGATTTCAACCGTGTTCTTATTGGTTAAAAGAAAAATGACATACTCTGAGTGTACGTTCCTAACAAATAATTGTGTACTGTCAAATCAAGTCTTCAAATAAATATGCATTTACAGAAGCATGCCGAAGAAGAAGAAGAAGAAGAAGAAGAAGAAGAAGAAGAAAATCATTCCACTGAGCAAGGTCTTCAGCATCGAAATGGCCATGGATTGCATTAAGATGTTGGGGGATGGCAGACAGCGCCTCAATCTCAGCTTCCAAGAGTTTGACGCAGTCCCGGAAAGCATCCAGAAACTGTGGCGAGTCGAGGAACTGATCCTGGGCAGGAACCTCATCGTTGAGCTGCCTGACTTTCTTCGTGATTTCACCAAAATCCAAGTTTTGGACCTGCACAGCAATTATGTGAGTACAACATGGCCGTACGGAGCGATGTTATTATTGCCGGGCTCTATGTGACAACTTTTCTGTTTTTGGCCGCAGCTGGAGAAGATCCCCCCAACCGTGGGGCAACTAAAGAGCCTGGTGGTTTTGAATTTGTGCAACAACCGTCTAAAACAAGTCCCCAAGGAGCTGGGCTTGCTGCAGAACCTCCAGAAGCTCCACTTGGGTCTCAACCAGCTTCAAATACTCCCCACAGCCATCGGGGACTTGCATGAGCTCGTCTACATCGGCCTCTCTGACAACAGATTTTCCGTTGTGCCCAAGTGCTTGGCCCACCTCCCAAAGTTGAAAAAAATCAACCTGGACAGAAATCCCTTTCCTCCATCCCCAGACTTGAAGAAAATGGCTCTCCCGAAAACATTTTTCATGGCTAATGCGTACAATCTATGTGAGGTCTGCCTTAAGAATTGCAGAGCAGACAGAAAGCGGCTGCTGAACGCAGGACAAGTTACGGCTCCTGTGTACGTGCCACGAGTGGAGACCGCTACCTAAATCTATTTGGACACTGTTTTAGGAATTATTGCCAGTAGCCAAATTTCCCTGACCCCTGCTAAACCCTCAAGCAGCAGAAAATCGATTTGTGTCCACTAGAGGGCTGCAAAGACTTCTGGTCATAAAGATAGTCACTCAGTAAAATTCCAAGGAAATTAATTTAAATGATTTTTTTATTTTAGGTAACAATATAAATGTATAAATCCATTTGCATGAATAATTAAATGGGTGGTAAAAGCAGTGACTAATCTGTTGATTGCTTTAACACTTGTTTGTTCACCACATTATTTCCAGGAGATAATCAATTCTTCCCTTCGTGCCGATTTCTGGTGACTGACTCGCCAGCGGTCGATAAGACTTGAAAAAAGTGCAAATAACCTCGCAGTCCACTGACTTGTCTTTTTTTTTAACCACATGGCTGAGCTGAGGAGTGCTGAGTGGACAGAAATAAGATCTCGACAGATAAATTCATTAGGATTCTGGTATCGACTTAGCCGAGCTGCGGGTGTGACCTTAGTGTAATCCACATCCAATTTGATGTACTTGAAATTCAGAATTCATAATGAAAATAATCCATTCCTTCAGCTCTTTGAATACAAATCACTGATAAATCAAGACCTTGGTTGACCCTGTGGCCTTTTTTTTGACAATCGAATGCTCACTGCACAATGCTCCCGGATGCATGCACTCTGCCCGGCACTATTGAAAATCAATTCCCAGCAATGCACACACAAATAGATGGACTTTCTTTGTGTGACTCCTTGCTTCCCCACTCAGCTATTCCATTAGTTTGCTCTCCATCCCGCTTCCCTTTCTCTGTGTATGTCACTCGGGCAGGCAGAATGAATAAAATTGCCTCGGCAGCCAAGCTCGTGGCCACAAATAGAATTAATTTGAATTACCGGGCATTGGTTCCCCTATCGGCTGAGAGGTCGATTGGACTGTAGGAAATGAGACTGGAAAGGCCAAAGTGAATGCGGCACAATCTTCCAAGTTTGATCTGTCATTTGCTGGTATGTCTCACCAAACGAGTCACTTGCATTATCGAAGGGAGATCATATGATAAGACACATTAGCGAGCTGTTTCTTGCGCATTAAGAAGACACGTAGCTGTTGGCAATTTTTCACCATTAACGTTACTCCTTGTTTGTAAATACTGTAGTGTGTACAATTTGTTTTTAACAATCCTGGCAGCAGGAAATAACTGCTTGATCCAGGGCGCCCTTTCAGTTTTAAATTGTAATTTATTTTTCCAACCATTTTTAATTTGTGATTGTTCATTCATTTTATAAGC
Source organism: Syngnathus floridae (assembly GCF_059516105.1). Taxonomy (NCBI): domain Eukaryota; kingdom Metazoa; phylum Chordata; class Actinopteri; order Syngnathiformes; family Syngnathidae; genus Syngnathus; species Syngnathus floridae. The sequence continues at coordinate 5,463,020 of NC_142430.1, read as the reverse complement.
CCACTATAAATTGCAATAATACACAAAAAAATAGGTTCTGTCGGATCAATTTAAAAAATATATATAATTGTAGGTCTCGTAATGACTAATGTTACATGGGTTGTGCATACAAGCTGGTTCAATGAAATTTGGCACTATAGGGAATATTAATTTATTTGAGCTTGCAACTCTGCTAAAGTTTGAAATACTCATGCTTCAAATTTAGGTGATTGCGTTCTACTAGTTCACCACTAGATGGCAAAAAAATCAACACACTAATAAAATGGGAACGTTATATTCTGAAATGGGGTTCACAGTCCATGAACCAAGCTCCCATTTCATCATTTTTAAATTTGCGTGCTTTCACTAACCTCATCAGAATAAATAAAATGCAAATATTTCTGAGCTGAATTCCAAAGAAACCATCCCATTGCAATATAGTTAGTTACATCATCCAACTGCTGCATGTGAACACCCTAAAAGAATAAAAATGAACAGAATATATTCAATTCATGCAATTTCAGACTGAAATTCAATGAATATTTAAAAGAAAAGATAAAAAGCAGGTTGCTGCCATTTTGTCACACTCTGCTTATCCTGTCAGCTCTCTTCATTGCATTAGTGGATGAAGTCATGGCCATGTGCTAATTGTCGCTGACAGAGGAGCGAGATGGCAGCTAAAAGGGGTTAAAGAGCAACACCTGTCTACTTTGAGCCCCTTTAGTCTGTCCAACGACTCTCTTAGAAAGACATCATATGACTTTCTTTGTCCTAATGGCGACATGCGGGTGAGATGGTGATTCGGGCGTGTATTGTTTGTTCCGCCATTTTAAATTGCATTGGTAGGGTGACATTCGACATTTTGTATTTCAATTTAAGGATTGAAATATAGCAGACACAGCAAAACAGATGACTGAAAAAGGCTCACTGCAGCCGGTCATGCCCGATCAATAAATAACGCTAAGTCAACAGTCACACCTTTAACGGTCCAGACACCCCCGCCCCATCTCCACTGGCTTGTTTTAACACCGTCCTGCCCTGCTATGATGAAATTTTAATCATCCTCCGCGTCAATATTTCAGAAGGTTCTCTCAAGCCCAGTGATGTTATTTGCCTTTAATGGTGACGTGATAATGGAGCAGGTTCTAGCTGTGTTGCGGTTGGACAGCTGTTGCTGAAGATCACCTTGAGCTTTGGCAGTTGGGGAGTAAGCAGTTGTCGGAGGGGATGGAGTGGTCTGGGGGAAGAAAAAAAAAAGATGTAAATGCCACGCTATCAGCACATTTTTTTGTGTGGTCTTTTTTTGTTGTTCCAAAATGTTTCCACTCGGGACAAAAACAACATTGGGTTGGGTGGTAGAATGACAATTTTCTGTGCCACACCCTGGATGGAGCGGTCACACCACTTTCAAAACACCACAGCTTTTTATTGTCCTTTTCTTTTTCTCACTTTTTACTATTTCGGGTCATGTGACCTCTTATCTCGCTTTGGATCTCATTTGATTTGCATTTGAGCTACGCGTGTCTTAGCAAAGTGCTGCTTCATTTCAGATGCTTGTTTGCTTTTGTGTGTAAGTGCATGTCTGTCAAAAAAGGGCACACATTAAAAAACACAGCCCTCCACCCTTCTCCATGTCTCCTTCCCTCTTTGCTCTGTAATAAGAGCAGCTGTGGTCGCTCTGATTCAATTGCAGTGCAGGACTTATGGCTATTATCCAGTGTGGACTGGAGCACGAGGGAGACTGGCTTCTGCTGTGGCACAGCTGCGCCTACAACAACACCACTGAACCGACTTGAGAGTCGTAAATTTAGAAATCCCACGAGCAAGAAAAAAACAATGTTTAAAATGTGACTGAAGGGAGTCTTGTGGGAATAAAATTGTTTTTTTTCACCTTATGTTATAAATTTGTATTATTTCGATAGGGCAGCACAGTGGATGAGTGGTTTGCCTCACAGTTTTGAGATTCTGAGTTCAAAGCTCGGGTTTTATTGCTCACACACACTTTCAAGGTTGTGTATGTGAGGTGAATTAAAACCTCTAAAAAAACAACACTGCTTAAAAAAAAAAGAACTTCGGCCTCAGTCATAAGAGGGTGTGCATACTTCTGCAACCACATTACTTCAATGATTGAAGGTGGGAAAACAAGGCATTTGAATAGGGGTGTGTAGACTTTTCATTTCCACCAAATAATTGTGTCATTTTGCAAAAAAATGTTCAATTTGTTTTGCAAAATCATGCCAACAAAGCGTTTAGTTGTCATGTGTTAAATCCAGACAGCAGCTCTAGGGGACAAGATGTTGTCAGACCCATTTGGAAGCATATTTGGTTTTTCTAAGCCGTGCCATCGGAATGCCTGGAGCAAGTAATTACCGACCCACCGTAGCATCTGGGAATTCCGCATGTTTGACTTTGAGTCGCGAGGCAATGACACTCGAGGAAAACCAAAAGCGGCCAGGATGGTGTATTTTGGGAACGTGGTTAAATACAGTAGAAAGGAATTCCAGCAAGACCAAATGGATTTCTTAGAATAGCAATAGAAAATGATAGAGGAGGAGGAAGAAATGAGGCGGGGGGGTGGAGGGAGGTGATTAAAAAGGGAGACAAGCTCAGAAAGTCTTAATTAGGTGGAGGCGGTAGCGGCACCTGCCACATGACCCAACCCCCTTACTCAATTCCCTTTCACTTTGAAATAATCCAAACTTGCCAAAGATGCCACTTTAGACCTAAAATTAGCATTAAATTTGATCAGGTATATATTGTTGTAGACCAAAAGCTGAATCCACCCTCAGGCGGATGCACCGTTATGAATAATGCAGTAGGGAGGGGTCGAGGCCACTGGGCGAGGGGGGGGGGGAGAAACGACGTAGTCCCTCCCTCTTTTCTTGTCACGCTCCCCTCCCCTGTGTTCCCAACCCCCAGCTGGCGGCCGCACTGCAGAAGGTCAGAGAGAAGAGAGGGAGAGGAAGAGGAGGCTGAGGGAGAGGACGAGCAGGGGCGGGGTGCTTGGATGTACACGAACATGCCGAGAGAAGAGCGTGCCGACAAGCCATGACAACCATGCTGAGTCCCAAGATCAGACAGACCCGGAGAGGTAGGACGCTTTGGACGTTTACATCTTCAACTTTCAAGTATTATTTGATTGGGACTAACATGCAATTTCACATAATTTTATTTTTTCCCCCATCATCCAAATTCTGATATAGTGTTTCACAATGAAAATATCCAATTTAAACAACTGCCTGTGTAAAATCTGCTTGGAGTCAATTGCATCTCTAGTTTCATCCCCGCTATGAGCCTCCTGTCAGCTGGTGCCGCCGCGCGTGCGTGTGTGTGTAGCGTGTGATGTGTGCGCACTCGTAAAAAGGATGCGTTAATAAACCCATGTGTGCATATGCGTCCCAGTCCGCGTGTCTTTCCTTCCATCCTTACTCGCAATTATTCATCTGGATGTGATTAAGATGTAATGAATAGCTCCCGATAATCGGAGTGGGATGCGGAAATCCTCTCCTGGAGCGGCGTGAAATTGCTCTTAAAGAGGCTTCAACCTATATTTGCATAAGTTATCACACAATAGGCATCGGTCATGTGTGTTTTATGAATTGCCGTATTAGCTGCTTAATTATGATGGTTAGATTCGTGTCACGCGTTGCACTTTAGTAGCTGTAGAAAAAAAAATCGAATTTGTTTCTAGATTAAAGCAAAACTCCTCTTTGCTGAACTAGTGACCGACTAGTATTCACAATTTGGTTTGCATTCAGATTATTGGTAATGTAAAAATAATCTTTTTTTTCTTCCAGATTCTGTCAGTTTTAATTGCCTGCATATAAGCCGCTTGCCTCGCCTACTGCTATCTATGTGATGCTCGTTGCCATGGTTTTTACGATCAAAGTCGTGCGACTTGGCAATTCGCTGACATTCTGCAGATGTGCCAACTGGTGAAGAGAAATACACATCCTGCTGCATATGATTGTGAATCGTCATACCCCCGCCCGCAGTGTGTAGATTCAAACCCCCCTTGAACACACACACCCATACACAAACCAGCTGGGTAATTTATCAACAGTGGTAGGCTAACTGCAAGTTCCGCGCGGATGCACCTGTAACTCTGCCCGCCATAAATCACCACCCAACGACTAGATTAATGGAATTAAATTCCTCCAGCATCTCTGTGTGTGTGAGATAAAGTGCATCTATAGCTTGATGATACATGTCAGACATAGTAAATATGTTTCCCCTCATCCGCCATGTAACATGCTAACAAAAACAGATGAGCAAACCGATCCAAAATTCAGGCATCGATGTCAACATTAAGATTCGGTACATGGATTGATAATCTTTGATTGATCCATTTTGAGCTGTTCAAATCCATTTTTGGACGTGTGCCGCCTGCTGGAGTGGTTGGCTTGTTTGATTTACTTATGCTTGAAAGGACCCATGAGGATAGTACGCATAAAATCTAATAGACATGCAGGTACAGTAGTTGGGGGATAATAGTTTGTTGCTAGGGTGGTACCCTCAAGGGTACACTTTTTACACCCTTTGACATTTACAACTTGAGAGCATGCCCGTGTGCCTGGAAACGGTATAAATATTACATTTGAGTCCAATAATTAGCCTTATATGGATGCATTAGTAGGTTTTACATTAAGGTGTGTAAATGGACTCCGCCCATGAGAAATTATGCTAAGCCTTTTGATGTTTTTCCCTTCCTCCAATGTAATTCATGACAAATGCTAATCGTGCTCTCCGTTCCAAGAAATTGCAGTGGTTATGCATAAAGCACGCTTTGACACCAAAGCTGAAGTGGCCCCGGTACAGCTCCGACTAGCCAAGGGAAGGTCTGAATCACCCTGGGCACGAGGTTCAAATCGGAGTTTTGGCACTTTGAGACCCACGCAGACAAAAAAAAAAAAAAAGAAACTGTGACTCAGGCGTGAATCACAGACAAGCTTGTGTGTTCCACTCACACACAGCTGACGTGTTAAAACTGTGGAATGCTTTTATGTGATTATTAGCAAATCAAAAAAAGATGAAAATATATGGTGTTAGGGATTAATCCATAGATTATTTAAAAATTAAAAATTATATTGAAGATGGTAATTTTGTATTTCATATAGTTGCCCTTAAAGCTATATGCGGACACTCATACTGTTTTAATGAGGTGCTGACAAACAATTAACACGATCATCTAATATGACACCAGCTGCCATCAGACCACAGGAGTCGATTCTAGCTCATACTGTCATGTAACAGCAACATTTGATAAACGTCTCGATGAAATAATGCATATAGTAGACTTAATATGGTGTCTCGTTTTAAATTTGTTCCGTATGAGAATGAATGTGCCTGCATCCTCGCAGTAATAACAGAGCAATTAGTGATTTAGTCAAAAGCAGCGCTGCAGGGGAGATAAGAACTAGACCGCGTCTAAGGAAGACTAATGGACGGATAAGCGTCATTAAGGTGAAATATGACAACACAACTTCACATAATCGATTGCAACATTTTGGGTGTAGTGTTTAGGATAAATAAGAAATACATATATAATTTTGAATACCTTTATAACGGTGTATTATCTTTGTCAAGGCAGCTGTTGTATTAGATTTACCGATTTCTAACTGGGTGTCCAATGATGTGTGACAGTTCAAATGAATCAAACACTTCCCACCTTGAAGACAAGGTCAAAGAGTCACTAACTGATTTTCAAGCTGTAAAGATTATGATTGGGAGCAATATATATATTTTAAGCAAGAGAGGTAGTACCTATAAAACATTATGTGTGTGGCTGGAGGAAATGAAATGGAGACAATGGAAAAGGATTGATTTTCTTTCCCCATTTCTCCATCCTCGTATTCCTTCAGCAACATTGATCATATCTTGTGCGTACACAAGAAGGGGAGCTCGTCTGGATAAATTATTCATGATCATTAAATTGCACTGCCTTGTTTGCATACCCTGCCACCAGTTCATACCTGTGTATAATGAATCCATACGGTTGACAGTGAAATATGGTTGTAACTTGAACAGTATATTAAAGCGCTATAGTTGGTTCTAAATAAGGACATTGTGTGTGTGATCTCAGTCGGGAAAAGACTGATGTCGCACTGGGACATGGCGGTACCGCCAGTCCCTTTGCTTTGAAAGTGCCCTGGGCTGAGCTCAGGTTTCACACATTTGTTGAGAATGATTCAGCCTGTCAGTCCCATGTGGTCTTATTATCTGAAGCCCAAGCCGTTTGCCTTGCTTTTGGCTCGTGGCGAGACAATAGGTCTCGCCCAAGGACCTTGCAAATGGAAGGCAGGTGAAGAGGTTAGGGGGGAGTACAATCTATGTCACCGCAGGCTACAGGAGTGTGTGCCGTTATGTGCCTCGACATTATTTGTGTTCTTATTCGTATTTGCCTCTGTATCTCATCTTGAGGTGTTCTAGCTCGGGGGCAGGAGGTTGTGTGCTCCTGAATGCGCAATGAAAGATAACACTGGAGAGTGAAAATGAAAAAGAAGAAAATGGCATACAGCCAAGATGGTTAATGGAGTAGTCTAATCTTTGTCAACTCAGTGATTGACTAGTTTGTATTCAATGCTAGGAAGTAATGTACTGTGCTTTATTTGACTATTTACTTTTCACTGTTATACCTTAAAATAAAAAATAAATAAACGTATTCGTGTGTATGTGCAGCCAGGTCCAAGAGCATGGTGATGGGCGAGGTGACGCGAGGCTCTTGCCAGCCGGCCTCACCCAGCCTCCACGAGGGGGCGCTAAAAGCCGGCTGGCTGAAGAAGCAACGAAGCATCATGAAAAACTGGCAACTGCGTTGGTTCGTGCTGCGCTCAGAACAACTCGACTTCTACAAAGATGAAGAAGAAACCAAACCACAGGTAATTAGAAAGCTCGACGCACGCTGAAGCTATTATTCGAACTTATTTATGACAAAATTGGTTGTTTGCGGAATGGACTGCAGTCACGTCATTTAAGTAGAGCCATCCGGTATTGTGTTGGATGTTTATGTACATTGGCAATAAATAACTGCACAGATTTTATTATCCCACCACAAATATTAATTTATGTAGATTAACATCTTTTTGAGGGGGGAATTTTGACATTAATTTGCTTCCTGAATGTCAAAATAATGTCTTTTAACTTAGACACACTTCTGTGAAGTGAGTGATTAAAAAATGGCCAAGTACATATAATAAAGCTTCAAAATTATAAAAAAAAAAAAAAAGAAGCATGCCATTCTCTCCACTCTCAAGATATGCTGAAACCGGTCCACACCGGCTGCAATAAAATCTCCCCACACTCATGGTCAACAACGAGACGCTCTAAAGTAGCCACACCACATAACTAGCTATCCCATTGTCGTGAAAAAGCTAAAAGCTCTGTATGAGACGGACATTTCCGGTCCAAGTGCTTCTGGTACACATGACATAACACTTCCATTAGTGCAATCAGCCTAAAAATATTTGCAAGGAAGATGCCTCATTGATTCGATTACTTTCTCAGTTTAAGACACTTTTTTGTGGCTGTGTGCTGACTCATCGTTTCCCTCTTTAATAACCACTTAGAAGTAATGGAGTGGGCGTGTCACTGGACTGGCCTTGCTTGTGGGGGGGTAGGTTGTTTAGCGGTTTACAATGTTCCAGGCAGGGGAGGATGTAATCCGACAACAGAAAGACAGCGAGGCCATCATCCTCACATTTAAAACAATCATCTCAGAGTATTCCTGACTGAAACCTTGACACTTGTATTGATTCTTTTTTTTTCAAGCCTTCACTCCGGATGACTGCCGTTTATTTAATGTAGGCCATCTGCCATCACTGTCTTTTCCCCACACGCCCAGAGAACACACATAGGATGACGTCTCGGTCTCATTGCAGTATCTATTCTATGGGGACCAAATGACCGAAAAGGATCTTTAATCATCACAGCTTGCCGATGCTCATCCGAGCTGTATTGATTTGCAAACCTTCGTGCATTGGAAGACAAGGCTGAAATGGGCAAACGTGCATATACTCAAGGAAATGAAAACTCACACAATCCAGGGTGTGTGAGAACGTGTCACTCCGCCTTAGTTCTCTCTCTAATCTTCTAATCGATGGGATATTTGAAACTGGGAGTGGCGCTCTGTGGGAGGAGGGGGAGAAGTTGCCTTATTGCTACAATAGAAGTCCACCCGCTTCCAAAGACGACAGAAAATAATGACAGAAAAAAAGCAATCGATCGCATGGTGAAAGCACACTGAAAATCAATAAAGGGACTTTTTTTAGTTATTGGACAAAAAATGAATGGCTTCTGGTTACATTTTTGGAGCACTTTAAAATCCAAATGGCTGCATCCAAACTGATGATGGGCATTTATAGGCAAACCGGATTAAGATGGGCGTGTCAACAATAGCTAGTTGGAACTTTGCCTCCTGTGTCATGGTAACCGAGCTCTGTCGGGGTTTTATTAAAAGCCGAAGCTTGTACAAATTTGAAACATGTGCCAAGGCAGGTTTCAGGCAAATCTGGATGGTTTAGTTTCAGCATGAACTAGATAATATTCAAGCAATTGACTGTGTAACAAGCACAAAATGATACTTTAATACTAGCTTGATACCAACCGACTCTACTGTTCTCTGCATGATTTGTGTTCTCAGGTTACGTGTTGCCCTTTGTAAATCTTTCATCCCTTGCTGCCTGTGTTGTTGAGCGCATAGCACCCCAGGGACCCCCCCTCCCCTCCCCGAACCTTCAATCCCTTGGTTCCTATGCTTTTCCCTGCGCTCCAACCAGCCACGGCTCTTCCAATTGTTGCCATGGCTACTAATGTTGGCGAGGGCCCGGCCCACAGGCTGAGGCGATTTGGCGGAGTCGGCAGGCTGTTTGATGAAGGATGCCAGTCAGCAGATTAACAGGGCCGATGCCTCTGATGCTGGCTGGCATGGCTTCACAGCTCACTTGGTTTTAGTTGTCGTAGCTAAATGGCTATTCATCTCGATAATGCATTGTGATCATCTGTGTGGGCCCATGTTCAATTCATGACAAGGGGGATGCGAAAACTGAACAATTTCTTTAAGCGCCACTTTTTTAGAACATATAATTAAAAACGATCTCATCAGTGATTTTACATATTATATTTTCAGCTTTTTTTTTTTTTTTCCAAAAGCTCAGTGTTGTATTTGTATATTTCAGGGATGCATACCTCTGCAGGGATGCCAGGTGAACGAACTCACAGCCAACCCAGACGAACCAGGAAGACATCTTTTTGAAATTGTGCCAGGTAAGACTTCATGCTGTGAATAACAAGGAGGCAGATTTCAGGTTGTGTGTTATTGTAATTTTCTAATCTCACACTTGGTGACACAATGTTTTGCTAGCATTAATAATAATTCATTGAATTACTACACACAAGCACATTACTCTCCAAACATCTGTAATATTAAATAAATAGAAAAAATAAATAAATGGGATCCGTCCCTATACATTCTTGGTCCTTGTGCCAAACTGTCCTCGGAGGAGTGTTTGCTTAGGGACCTCTCCTTGTGTTTAAAGTGGATGAGCAACTTGTGAGTGTCTTGTGTGTTTTGTTTATGGCCGGTCAACATTGCAGAAGGGTGCGAACTCCAATGATCCTCTCGCCATAGACACACTGGAAAGTAATGAGGCGGAAGGAGACTGATGCAAGTGTGTAAATCTGCAGTCTCACTAGGAACATTTATATTGTCTTCCTGTTTATATGTGCTATTTGATTTGTCTATCTATTTGCACTTTTCCAAGGTCACTGTCATTGTCAGATTACATTTGCCAAAGTGACCTTACTTGAACTCACGGTCGTCCTTGTCCACCAACAGCAGCGAATATTTTAATAGTTTTCAAAATATTGTCCCAGGAAAAAATCCTGGCAGCTTTTCAGGAAACAATCTTTTTTCCCAGTTTGTGCGCTGTAGCTGCAACAATCCGTGGAGCCAAACAAAGCCGATTCTTTAGTCACGCGCCTAATTTGGAACTGAGGTTATTTGTATCAAAGCCTGGAGGCATACGGGAAGCTGGGGAATTACTGGAATTTTTTTTTTTTGATTTAATAACAGCTGACTCAGGGCGGAAAGTACTGCTGTGATAGGGTGACTGACTGCTTAAGCGGCACACTCGGGTCTTCTGACTGACTTTATGGGTCTTAGAAAACGCCTTTACGGATTCTTTGACCAATGATATTTGTATCATGTCAAGGTGGTAATGCTGATTGTTTGCAAGCACAGAAAATGTTTGGCATTATCTGCTTTTTTTTTAGTGTGTGCACAAGTTTATTTGGCAAAGTTTGGAGGACGACCCACCTTCCAGCACACACAGACCAAAAGAGAGAGAGAGAGGGAGAGGGACTCGTCACACTCCTCCTCAGGGATTTACTTCTCCCCAGGGGGGCTAAGGGAAAGGACCTGCAGCCCACACTGCTCAATGGGAACGGCGGGAAGAAACCGGGCAATGAAAAGAGGGAATAAATGATTGTAGGAGTGGCACTCATTTGATGGATTCTGTTTTTGTTTGGCACCGAGCATGCCTCACTGGCAGCTTCTGGTCATCGGCGCTACCTGCGTAGTCATCTGCTTCCCTGCTGCAGTATCAGGCCTGGTCTGAACTGTCGCTGCAGACATGGGGCCGGTCTGCTGTAAGCCGGACACCCTGAAGAAGCAACATCTCCAAGGTAACAGGAAGCAGATGCTGGAGCTTTTTAACTAGAGTAGTAAAGAGCCCAGGGAGGCGTCGGGGCAGCCGAGCTGTTCACGAAATGTAAACTAACTTGTAGTATTGTCACAGGATGGAAGGGGACTAGCTCCTGTTGTTGGTTACATGAATTTGATTAATGATTATCAACGCTAGTCATTTCCTGGTCTATTTCTTCAAATAACTTTGTCGTAGGGAATATCAAATTATTAGTTTCACTTTTGATTTGAATCTATTTCCGGCTTTCCACCTGCCTGGCGAAAGAGTTGTGATTGTGGTAACTCAAATGTTGCAGCCTTGCACACTTTTTATCATTTAGTGTTATCTTAATTAGCTCCGACAGGGATCTTTGTACTTTCTATCCATTCACTTGAGGCTGAGATGCTCGAGTGGTCTGGTGTCTTTGGATGCATTGATTTTGTGTAGCTCTGTCTGCGTGCGCACTTGTGTGTGTTATCAGGTCACGACTGAGTGGAGTGGAATCAAGAGATGTCCGGGCTCCTTAATGTCTGAGACGTCTCTTTACATTTACTCATTTAAAGTTATCTCAGCTGTGCAGGCGAATCTACAAATCCGTATCTCGATGTTCATTCAGCTCGTGTTTGGAGAAAAAAAAAAATAGTTCAGCAATTCAAGTGCAGACCAGACTGATTCAAAAGACAGACCGGTGTGATCATCATGATGGTGTGAGTTTGCAAAGCTGGGTGACAATAGCATTTGACTTTATGGCACCACTGTTTATATTTGGACTCCTTTCTCGCAGCTAAATGTCTATGAGCACAATGACTGAATCTGGTCACACTATCATCCCACGCTTATTAAAGTGCACTTTGGATTAAAAGTGCTGTTTATTGGAGGATGGATTTTTTACTTTGCTTAATTTACCAATTTATGTCAAAGACACATGACATCGAGTCATGTTACTGTGACCTTTATTAGTCTGGGTATTTTTTATTTTACTATTTATCTTGTCTAAGGGATGAGATATTTTGCTCTTACTAAAAGCTTCCTGATGGTTAGGATGACTTCCGTTTGAAACAAATTGAGTTCTGATGCCATCTAGTGGTAGAAAACATTCACAGCATGTTTTGTTTTAACATTGTCACATTGTGTAGGCTTTTCAAATATTTTACACATTTTTGACTGCAAAGTACACACAATTATTTTGAACTTAAAGTTGGGGAATCATGTATGTACTGTATAGCCTCACAGTAACGCCCTTATTTTTTTTATATGTTCTTTTACCTGTTACATGCGTGTTTCCAGGTGGAACGGGAGAGAAGGACCGTGCACCAATCAGCCATGAATCCTTCCTGCTCATGGCCAACTCCCAGACAGACATGGATGACTGGGTCAAGGCCATACGGCGGGTCATCTGGGCACCATTTGGAGGAGGTAAAGGCAAAGCTTTAAGTGACTGCAAGCCTCAGGCATAAACAAGTCTACATCTATTGATAGTACATTTATCAATTGAAGCCATTGTGTGTTCATTAATGTAACAAAAGAATAGATCATTTACAGTACAATATTGCCTATGGCTAAAATGAAATTCATTCCGCCTAGGCAATATTTTAAGACCCCCTCCTCGTGTCCTAGTTGTCTGTCCAGAACAAATCTGTCACCGACTTCTGGAGCTGTCATTAACAGCAGCACTAAAAAGTCTGCATGCATTGCATCTGTGCTGTCAGCTGCTTCGCCATTTGTCAGCAGGACATATTACTTTCTGATTTACTGTTCTTAGCATGTGCAACGATGGGTGCACCGGCAAACTCAGAAGCTGAGGTTGTTACTATACTATATAATAATTTTGTTTTTCTAGGGATATTCGGCCAGCGATTAGAGGACACGGTGCAGTATGAGAAGAAGTTTGGCCCCCGATTGGCTCCGCTGCTAGTGGAGCAATGTGTGGATTTCATCAGGGAGAGGGGCTTGGACGAGGAGGGTCTCTTCAGAATGCCGGGCCAGGCCAACCTGGTCAAAGATCTGCAGGAGGCCTTCGACTGTGGCGACAAGCCTCTTTTTGACAGGTAGGCATGACAAGTGAAGAAAGATAAGTGAGACCAAACAGCCTGGCTGAAGATTTTTGTTTTTGTAAATTCCTGCAGCAACACAGACGTTCACACTGTGGCATCCTTGCTGAAGTTGTACCTGCGAGAGCTGCCTGAACCTGTCATTCCCTTCTGCAAATATGAAGACTTTTTAACATGTGCACAGCTTTTGTCCAAAGATGAGGAGGAGGTATGTGCGCACTTGACAAGTTTCCGTCCTTACACGCGTTTGCTGTTTTGTTGAAAGGTTTGCTTTTCGACAGGGAGTTCAGGAGCTCGGGAAGCAAGTTAACACACTACCTCTGCCTAATTACAATCTGCTCAAGTACATATGCAAGTAAGATACTATTTTGGACGACTACTTCATGCATTTGGGAAATAACCTACCAAGAAATATCATTGCTTTCTAGATTCCTTGACGAAGTCCAATCGCACTGTAATGAAAACAAGATGAGTGTCCAGAACCTCGCCACAGTGTTTGGGCCCAATATTCTTCGACCCAAGATGGAAGATCCTGTGACTATCATGGAAGGTACAATAGACAAAGGATGATTGGAAAATTCATTTATTCAAACTTCGGATTTGTTTTTGGGAAAGAAAGGGTACAGTCGATAGAATAAAGAGAGAATTTCTCGCGAGTAATTTCTAAACACTTTGCAGTCATGACAGATCATCAGGTCTTATATAAGAAATAATCCAATTAAACTTGTCTGAAAATCAGTAAGCCACCTATATAAATTTGAGTAAATTGTACAACAAATTGGACCATGATAAAGCAGATAAAATGATTATGTGAGACTGAATATAATCCATTGCCCCTAGGTACCTCTTTAGTGCAACACCTCATGACGATCTTGATCAGGGAACACAAGCGTTTGTACTCAGGGAGGGACCAGGAGGGCTCCACGGCACTCCAAGTGGAGCATCAGCTCCTCAATCGTAGCCTTGGTGCTTGGATCTCCGAAGAGGACCTGCAGAGTTGCCCCGTATCTAACCCAGAACAAGAACTGAACAGCAGTGCCTCGTCACTGGAAGCCAAACTGTGCGCCGCTGTCACCCCCATGCAGAGCCCAAAACTAGGGTCTTCGTCAGCAAAGGGGGAGACAGTTGTGAGCCCGAGTAAACAAGCCAAGAGCATCCCCTCGTGGAAGTATTCTTTTAAAGGCTCCTCGACGCCTCGTTCGCAGCCTCAGCCCAAGCAGAGCGGTTCGGCGGTAGAACCCAGCGCAGTGTCTTCCGGCGGGGGAGGAAGCAGTAACTGGCTGATGAACGGTTTGTCTTCCTTAAGAGGGCACAGACGTACTTCTTCAGGTGAAAGATCGGCCCGAGACCGCGACTCCACCGGTTCCTCACAAAGACTCTCCACCTATGACAACGTCACTTCCTCATCCAGCATGGGCAGCGTTCAGAGTGTAGGCAGCACTCCTTGGTCCACCTCGTCCTGTGAGATCTCAGCGCCAGACTCTGGGAGCGGTGATCCCTCAGCCCACCATAACTGCGGAGCGGGGGGTGACGGCGGGGACAAGGGGGAGTGGACGGAAGTTCAGAGGGAGCCTGAGAGAGGGGGGACGACCACAGATCCGAGCTCTGAACAGGATAGCTGCGAGGCCATGGAGCTTTGCAGCAGCAGTGCGGCCTGTAGCGAGAATGGAAACGTGAGCATGGTAGTTGGAGTACCGTCCATCGTCACATCCGACGACGGAGACGGAATGAACGTCACCCTGAGCAGTCTGGTCGAAGGCCTCAAGGTCGAGCTCGGGAAACAGAAGGCTGCTTATGAGATCAGGATTCAAAAGTGAGTATATGCTAGCTGAAGATTTATGAAATGCTAATATTTGATAAGCATGTTTTGGTCAGGGGTGTGTACACTTTTTATATCCATGCATTTGTATGGCCACGTACAGGTTGGAGGACTCCAGCGCCGCCCTGTGTGCTCACATGGAACGTTTGGAACAGGAGATGGAGCAGGAGAAGAAGCGGCAGCGGATGCTGGAGATCAAACTGCGGAACTCGGAGCGAGCTCGGGAGGATGCCGAGAACCGCAACAAACTCCTGGAGAAGGAGATGGAGGACTTCTTTTCCACTCTGGGAGATCTTACCATGAGTACGAGAACCAGTGATATTTGACCTGACCGACGGGACGACGCCAGGGTTTGTTTTTAGAAAAGGGCTCACGGCATCCTCGGTGCCGCAGGACGCTCGGCCATGTTTTTGTGCGTTGACAACAACGCCGGGGGAAATGTGGCCAGACTGTTTTGGAATGCGTCACATGGTACACAAATGCAGTCACTTCTTACTGGTGAGCACTGACCAATGTGACCTAATTGTAGCAAGTCAAATGATGATTGAATGCGATTTGTCTCTGCTGTTTCACATGTAGATGAATGTTTGCTAAATATTAAAATACATTAAACTAACCCCCCCCACAATCCCCATTTAAAGGAAATAGGGACCAAAACTGTTGAGGAATTGACACCCCCTCCAAAATGTTTAGAACTGCTCAAATGAATATATTAAAGTGTAAATAACCCCATAAATTATGATCCTGAAAATGTCATCCTTAAAAATAACAACTGTCATACAAAAAAATGACACCTAAGTAGTTAGCTTGAGCTTTTTAATAGCGACTCAGCGGGGCGAAAACATGTGGTTAAGTCTAGATATAACATCCCAGGCTAAGCTTAGCTCCTCGGAACACAAGAGAAGTTTTTTTTTTACATAAATAGCTGAGGATAAGGACCACAGAAATAGACACGAATAAATTTGTGAATAGAGAACTGCAAATAGGAGTTCACTTTAGTCACAAATTGTGTTGCAAAACGAATATTTGTTCAAAATGTGTTTGGAAGGGGGCGATTTAATATTACTGAAGATAGGAAATGGCTATTGGACTTAAGTTGCCAGTTCTCCACTTCCATCTTGGAGCATAAACACATATTTGTATTCTGTTTAGACAGTCAGCTAGTCTTGCCTGCGTTTGCCCTCAGGCCCTTCCAGTGCCTCTTTAGTCACATGACCTACAGGTCATCCCTCGAGTGTGTTGTGGTTTAAAACGAAGGCCAGTTCAAAGTGAGTCCGACCTGGCGGCCATGTTGACTTTGGAACATGAAGCTCAACACTGCCCTTAAAGAAACAATGGTATTTCCTAGTTGTGCCTTCAGGGAAGTCCTTTTAAATATTGAAATGAATAAAAAAGGTTAGCGCCGCCTGACCCGGTCCTCAAGCTCCCTCGAGACCGTTTCACTCATGAATAAGTCGACAAAAGTGCTGATGACCAATATTTTAGAAGGTGCCAATTATTGTGAAAGTGATTTAGTGCTTTTGAATGGAAAGAATGTATCCTTGTAGTGAATGTAATTGTGTTTGATGAAGCCAGCCTGAGAGGAAATGCACTGGTCAGCGTTTCCTCCATTTTGTGTCTTGGACTAAATCTCTTGGGAAGAACATGAAGCTTGTGCATATTTTGTTCATGGAGCAACTGCATGCTGATTAAAAATGACTCAACAAAAGGGCCCATAATAATGAAAATGTGCTTTAGTAAAAACTATGTGACGGTTGTTTATTTTAACTATACTGCGTTTTATAAGCAGACGTTAGGATTTGTATTGCACAGGAATGTCACAGAAGACTACTACCAACTTCACTTATCACAGCAGTCTAATACAAACATTTATTTTCTTTTTATGTATGTATGTGTATGTACGGCTATGTCACAATGTCTTGATGGCTCATCAATGGTGCTTTTTTTATTTATTTGGATATACATAATTGTAATGAATAGACACCTATGGAGAATAAAGCTGACATTGGATTCATTGAAGATGTTGAATTTGTATGAAATTATATCGGCGAAAATCGTAACCGTGTAATCAATGTAGAAAGAAAAACACCAATAACCAAAGTGGATTCTTTTATTCGTAGTACACATTGTTTTCTTGTTCTGCCATTGTATTGAATTGAAGAGGAGGCATCATGAGATCCCAGTGTATGTTTTTTTTTTTTTTATACTTGGGAATTCTTCGAACTATTTTACTTTCTTGGCTGGAGTCACTCGCAAACCAGCACCATACATATGATTATTATTATTACCATTATTTGTCTTACCGCAACCTAAAATCTGTCAGGCGGGTAAGGCTGAAGTCTTAAAATGGATCTGAATTATGCAAAAAAAAAAAAAAAAAAGGGGAGTGGGGGTTGACAGTACCAACACTTTTGATTACCTTCAGGCGACGCTTCGAGAGCACACTTTGCTGAAGGTATTGCACATTTAAGTTGGAAAAAAACAACGACAAAGAAAATACATAGGACTCTCCTCTCACTGGTAGGTGAACTTTACATTATGTACAAAATCTGTGGAAAGCGACACTTTTTTTTTTTTTTTTTTTTTTTAAACTCAGTCAAATAAATAAATAATAATGGAATCTGTTATTCACATGTCATGCAGGCGAGCGATGATGACGCAAGAAGTGGCAGAAATTCAGCGTGAGGTAGTTCATCAAAGCCGATAGATTAGTGATTCGGACAAATTAAAGACAGAAGGAATTTTAAATTAAAAGCCGCGTGGAGAAAATTAAGAGCACTTTCAAAATAATGACTCTTCAGTTAGGAATCAGTAAAAAAAAAAAAAAATAATAAAATAAAATCAAAAGGGCAAAAAGAGTAAACTTCGACTTGGATTGCACCATTCAAACTGCTTGGAATTATTATTATTATTTTATACAGAGTATTGTTGAAAATGTAAAATTTCTCAACTCAAGTGAAAGAGGGTCACTTCACCGAGGGAAATATTTCAAGTTTATTTTGTATACATTTGGATATTAGATTACTACAGTAATTTCTGTGTTAAAATTGGGCAGTATTTTGTATACTGAGAAGTATTTTCTTGGGTGCTTGACTAAAGAGGAATTACTCTTTTTGCATGCAACTATTACAATACATTACCCTTTCGACAATGTTCTAATGTGTTTTTCATTTATTTAAATATAAATGTGTTTGGAGAGTAGGATTTTTTAAAAAAAAAAGGTATTTTTCCCCCTAATTCCATTTTTACATGAATTATATATTTTGTACTTTTTCTGATCAAAATGACATTTTTTTAAATGGTTTTCCCGAGGGATGACTGCACAATTTATTCAGAGTTTGCTGGTACAACCCAATGTGAAGTTATGATTTTATGCTTTGAAAGGAGCCATCGTACAGTAGTCCTTGACATATTTAACAGAAACAACTGCATTGCCAACACAGCGTACAGCAAACAGCTACAACGAACGTACTTTCTTTTCGGTCATGTTTACTGCACGGTTCCAAAATGAAAACCAATATTAACAATGAAAAAAAAAAAAAAAAACAATAATAGTTATGGCCTCCACCTAAAACATATGCCTCTACCTAAATATATCCTTACTTGTTTAACTATGCAAACTACTCCAGCATTGTTTTTTTTTTCTCCCTGGCTAATATTATATTTTAATATAATATCTTATATTTTGCGGAACGGGGCCCATTGTATTGCTGATTGCGAAACTTTGATGAAAGACCTTGGTGACACTGCTTGCCTCAGACGCATCGTCACCTACGGTGTCCCTCGAGGGTAAAAATAAAAACAAAGTAGAAAAATATACAAATGCACCCCCTTGCCACCCCACACACACAAAGTAGTGGTTCGAGTTGGAATCTACTGTTAACTATTCAGATGCCTTCAAAACAATATGAATGACTTGTTACAGTACAACAGGCACTTTTCTCTTGAGTACAAACACTTCAAAGGACAACATTATTGCATAAAGTAAGAATTGTTTGTTTTCTTCCATTTTTTTTTTTTTTTTGGTGTGCTGCTGTTTAAACATGCAACTTACTCGCTTTTTAACCGCAGCTGTCCCAAGAGACATCATGAACACACAACAGTATTAAAAGTTACTAATAACGGGATGATTTTTTTCTTCTTCACTTTCTCATTCAAATAAAAATCACTTGCCTTGTCATATGTTCTACATCCTGAAAACCTTTTCAACGGAAACATTCTCACGTGCAACACTTCCACCCATCTTATCGTAGGTCCAGCTACACACCCTCCATTCGTATTTGGTGGAACCTCCAAAGCGGAAGAAAATGTGAAATTGTCACAGCAAAGGACTAGAATTGACGAAAGGAAGCTCCTCAACTCACCTCAACATAGTTCCTTGGCAGCAGGACTCCACAAAATGGCCGAAGCAACATTTACATTTCTTTGGCCTAATTTTTCAAATATTGCCATACATTTTTAGGATGGCGCTGATTGAACCAGTGAAAACAAATTGGAGACAAATTGTTTTGAAATCGGCACCTCGGATCCCCTTTTTGTTCCACTTTGAAGGTTCCACTTAAAACATCGCTCCTAAAGCCTTGAATAACTGTGTAAGACAGGAGGGGTGTGTCAATTAACTACCGACTATCTAGTGTCAAAACTGTACAAAGTCATTGGACGTTTACCCGAGCAGTAGCATACGGGCGTTCCACACACATTTAGGTCGTCACAGTCGGGTCGTTACAAACCGCGTTGTAGTGAAATTGTTAAAATTGTCTCTTACTTTGAGATTGTTTACTCAAAAGAACTTTAAAAAAAAAAAAAAGAATCTGTCTTTTGAGACGGAAGAGAATTACGAGATGGTCACCTGCAGCGGCCCAGCGCGTCGCCCGTATCGGGTTCTGTGGACGTGACATGGGCGGGGGAGCGTGTAGCGGGGGGGTGCTGGTGCTGCTGCGGGGGGTCGCTGCTCACTGTTGCACCTGTGCTATGGGATAGAGGGGGATGGAGCACTGGGTCATAACTAGCTACTGTACAATATTATGGGACAGAGCTTTGCAAGGAAGAGTCAAAATCTTTAAGTGGGCCAAATTAGTGAAGGTTAATGCAAAGCACTATTTTCTCTCTCTCTCTCTAAATGACTTTAACTTGACAAATTTCCAAATGATGGCAACAAAGTGAAAAATAAATAGGTGGTGATTTTACGAATGCCAAACTGTGTATGTGGGAAACTATTGTCAAAAGCGCAAATCAACCAATACGATCAGGCATAATTACATAAAGTACATTAACACTAACCGATGGACGCTGGGGGTCCTCTTATGACACCATTTTTTGTCCTTTCCTCCCAGTCCAAGACTTCTTTGTATATCAACTCTGAAAGAAAAATATCATTATATCATACAACCCTTTTTTTAATGATGCTGTGAAAATGCTCTTATATAACGAACACAGCGCTAACAGCTAAGCTTCCATGGCAGCCAATCAAAGGGCGGAGAAGACACCGACGGATGGGACGTTTCCTACCTTTCCACTCTTCCACCGTGTGCTCCCGCTCATCCAGCTGCTTGTCGGTGATTGCTGGTGGCGGCTAAAATAAGGATTGATGGTATTTCAAACACACTCAAGACAACTTGACTGAGAACGAGGGGAGTGAATACTTACTGCTTCCACTTCAGTGGGGTCATACCACACGTTGATGTAAGAGTGCTGAAGGGCCTCGTCCACGGAGATCCGTTTGGAAGCATCTATGACCAGCATCTTTGACAGCAAATCTCTGGCTTGACTTGCTGCCAAAGATTTTTGGAAGGGAAAAACAGAAATTAATGCCGAACCACATCATAACTACGTGCAACTGGCAGAGTTGGAAAATATTGGACCTTTGGACATTTTTACCTGGTTCACCTTCAAGGTACCTCTGTAATTCTAAGCAATGTAAATGGGATCATTTCAAACCTTGAAAATGCCACTTCAGGTACTTTTGTATTTTCCAGCACCCCTCGAAAGCCTACAATATAGCACCATAGTGCTGTGGATAAATAGTAAAACAACCACATCATTCTCATGCATTACGATGATTTTCCGCCTTGAATCACACATGGCCTTTTGGAACTAATGATCTATCATAAAGCAACCGAAATGGTCCTGACAGGAAACACAGCTGTCAAATCCAATATTTCATTTTTTTTTTAATTTAATGAGGACAGAAAGATGTCCTACTCCCCGCTCCTTCGCCTGCGACAGCTTTGCGGTGCTTATTGTGAACGTTCTTGTCACATTCTCTCCCTTTCCTCACAAAGACACGCTTGAGGTTGAATTTGGTCACGGTAAACAGCTTGCTGCTCAAGTGTCAGCTTCCAGATGAAGCGCTTTTTCTAAAGTAGCGTCTTGTCACTTGCAAAGTACGACATATGCAACTTTGCCAACAAATAGCTCTAGAGCAAATCAAGTAAAAGGACATCTTCTGTCCAAACACATTTAGATATTGTGTTGTATAATATGCTTAACAATCATAAGTGATTGGACATTGAATGTGAACAGTTAGCTTATATTTACCTTTCAGTTTGTTGTGTTCAGAGTCTGCGGGAAACAGAACGTCGGGAAATAGCTTCTCGAAGCTGTAGCCGGCATAGCGCGGTCGGTTCTCCACGTAGGTCCTCACCGATTGGTTGAGTTTCATCAGGAACTCCTGAGACGGGGTCCCCAACTGCTCGATCACCTTATTCCACTGGTCAATATCTTTAGGTTACAATGTTAAGAAAAGAACTAGGCGCAATGATGGAGGGCTAATATTTTTGTGAGGGAGCAAGTCTTGAAATCCACTGAAAATACAGTTGAACATAAATGACAGCACAAATCTCAGTCACGTTTTTTGATCTCTGCAGTATGAAATCTGGTGATTGGTCGTAAAGGGAAGAAAAGTTAGTCAGTGTTTGACCATCCCGATGGACCAGAGCTTCTGAGAACCACCCATACCTATTCTCACTGCAGTTTCCTTTAGTGGTAGACAAATACGAGGAGACCAACGAATAGAGGTTGTCTTAAGTCACGGCAGAAGACAAAACAGATCAAAATGAGGTACAATAATGGAATAAAATAATTCTTGTTACGAGCAAAGATGTGAACAAGGATGAGAGAAGACGGCATTTTGGGGCATTTGGATGGAGGTTGGACATAAGGATACGATCAGTGCCAGGAAACAACACACTACCCCGGACCATTTCAGCCATGATGCAGCCAACAGACCAGACATCAACTGAAAAATGGAATGACAACCACTAAATTAACATGCATGATGGAAATGATGAAAAAAGAAAAACTGAGACCGACCAAAAACATAAGAACATGGGACATGTACTTGCAATGTGAGGTAAAAATTAAATACATGCGAATATATCAAAAATGTATATCATTCGTTGGAAAAAAACTATCGTATCATCGAGTCAAAAATATTTAAGTGTGTCAACACTCGGAAGGCTTCATCAGTAGGAGGCAATGTTTTGTTTTGTGAGTAGTTTAAGTAAAGGCTGCAAGCAATTCAAGGATACAATCCCTTCCCGGGAAAAGGATTTTGTGGCGAACCATTTCTGCCATAATGCAGCCCACAGCCCATATATCCACTACAAATGTGCAGCATTGAAGGAGGGAAGAGAATCAGCAACACAAATGTCAGCAGGGAAAGATTGACTTCGATGACTTTGCTCAAGCCAGGGTAAGAAAGCAATAAGCAAAAGAAGTGTTTATTTTCTTGCAACTCGCAAGGGTTGCAGCTTGAAGCAGAAATTTACTATTACTATATTTATGGAGGTTGTGCATCTTAACACTTTGAATTATCTCTATTGAAGGCTAAATAATATTGTAGTGGTATTCAATTAATATTAGATGTGGCTAACTTTGATTGGCTAATATGCTTCTATGCAATATTAGAAATGATTAGAGAGTCTTATCACTAAGGTTTGTTGCCACTATCTGTTTTGTCAACCATTATGGAATGAAAGCATCCCAAGTGTATTTTGGTGTGCCGTTGGAGAGGTTGTAACTTAGTTTTAATCAGGCTGCATGACAAAAAGGACAGGCCCCATAAAACATCAAACGCATGCTAAAATATCACTGGGCAAAGAAAGTTCCCCCGCAGAGCAGAAATGCCAGTCATGCCTGAATGCCCCGCTGAGTGTGACATTTGGAAGAACAAGGAAACAACGCTGCCAATTTTATTTTTTCAAAGCCCCCTTCCTAGCACTCACCGTTAGCCTGGTAACCCATGCCCAGGATGACTTCAGGGGCACGGTAATAACGGGTGACCACATAAGGCGTCATGAGGAGCCCCGTGGCAGCGGTCCTGGCCAGGCCAAAGTCCAGGATCTTAAGGGTACAATCTGACTTGACCACAATGTTACTTGGCTTCAGGTCCTGTAGGGGGGAAAAATACAAAATAATAAGAAAACTAGATAATTCATTTCAATTGGAACCGATCTGTTCGGTTAACATTAAGCTCGAATTAGTTCGTTTATAGAATTCAAACAGTGAAACGCGTGGCCATGAGTCATGTTGCATCCGTTCACCTAGTAAAGGCTTTGCGTGCCAAGACGTGCCAGTGTGAGTGAGTCCGGTTTTCTCCGCCTCGAGCTCAATTAGTTCCGCTTGGCAGAGCAAGAGGCTCTCTGCTGCGGCTTCTTCGATGCGGGTGATTGACAGACTGCAGTGTGTGTACGTGCGTGTGTGACAAGTTTTTTTTCATAGACCGTTCTGTCGCTTCAAGGTGAACACAAGTGTGTTCCGACAACTTGTAGATGTCAACCCCTTTCATGGTCTGTCGGGTATTTTTGACCAAAATGTCACTAAATCCAGACCTGTGAGTGTACTGACCCTATGAATGATTCCAGCTGCATGCAGGTGTTTGATTCCACACAGCATTTGGTAGAGCAAGTAAGACAGCCTCTCGTGGTCCAGCTCCATCTGAATCACCTGGCAGAGGTTGGCGTCCATCAACTCCATAACAAGATATCTACAAAGTGCACAGAAGTACAAACAGCCACTAAAATGTAAAAATGTCATCGAAGTTACTAAAAATCCTAGCAGGAGTGCGACTGAAAATTATTTACACTGGTGCAAAAAATAATAATAAAATAAAAAATGTTGCCATTTGTATCCCACGGCATTCGAGAACTGTCAGACAGAATTCAGATTTTTAAGAATGACATAAGATTAGTTGACAGCTGTTATATCACCATCTGCAAATTGTTGTCAGGAACGTTCAGATTAATAATTGCGTCCCAACGGCATCTATCACTTCAAGACTCATTATTTGTGTCCGGAGGAAGTAACTTGCGTCAAAGACTGATTATTGTACAAATGTGCAGAAAGACACACAGGATCAATTTGAATTTAGCGCACCCACGCATAAATGGAGTGCGATGCTTTCATCCTGGAACTTATTTTGCAAGCCTCCAGCTACCATTTTGTTCAGCTTCCTTTTTAGCTTCAATCAGGCAGAAACAAGAAACACAAACACACAAAGAGCCATGCGTACGATTCTACTTCAACGGGATGGCACTCTGCAGTATACTTAATCATTCCAGTCCACATTTTGGTAGTTTATATGTCAAAAACAGATATTTATTAATCATGGAATGTTGAAATATCATTAACTCATTTTTGATTGAACAATGGACATAGCACACCATCTTCGTCTGATTTAAGGAGCAGTTATAAATAAATCCGTAGCACGTTAGAGGAGTCTTCCACACCAACCACAGCTTCAGCCGAACTCACTAAGTGCCTATAAATGTCGGCAAATATAATCCAAGTCCCCTCGTGTGCTTTCCCCTGCATTAATTGAAACGTGCAATGTGTGAGCCGATCTATTAACTGGGTTATACTCACACATCTTGGAACTCCTCCAGTGTCTTCTGTGGTGTGAATACATTTAATAGACCGATTATCTGTCAAAATAAAAAAAGAGGTTATTAGTCGCTAGCGGCTCAAAATGACAACATGACCGCCACCACATGTGTATTTGAATTGATATGGAAATCAAGTCTGTCAAACAAACAACCAAAAACATCTGACTAAAAAAAAAAGAAACAAAACTTACATTCTTGTGGTTGACACATTTCATGAGCACTAATTCTCTGTAGGCTCGTTTCGCATGAGTCTGATTCTGAAAGGGTCTGCTCAGCTTTTTGATGGCGACGTTCCTCTCCAGGTTGTGGTCGTAAGCCGAACTGAAATGAAAATGCAAAGGCTCAGGGAATCGCTGGATGCACGGTGCAGCCAAATTCATGGGAAAGTCATATCTTAGCTTTGTGGGTTAGAGTTTTAAAATTCACATTGGTTCACTTTTTTTTTTTACTGGATTTTATTTGGCTCCTGTCTTATGGTGTGCAGAAATATAGCCCGATTGTGATTGCCTTTCTCCACTGTTCAACAGCTCCTTACGGATCAATTTAGCATCAGGTCAGCCCCACAATAAAATAAGCCGCCAAAAATAGAAGTGACTCACCAGACAATTCCCTGTGCTCCGGATCCAATGGGTCTGAGATTCTGGTAGCGCTTTAAAACCATAAATGTTGAGTCGCCCACATCTATACTGTAGTACTCCTTTTCACGCTTGTTGCGGTTCATGGTTTTGCCTTGGACTGTGGCTGAGCATCCAAGTGGAGGATATTGTTCAACACCTACAAACAGCAGAAAAAAAATAATGTGAAAACAATTATTTACATTTAATTCTACATTGTCAGCAAGTTGAAATAATAAAACCAAAACTGGGATTGAGTCCCTGCCCAAGAAACTGAAAGAAAGATAAAGAGCTGTATAACATAATGGCTTACTGTATAATAATTTCCCATTAAAACAACTTGTAAAGTCCATTATGTTTATAACACCACTTAGCAGTGCGACCTGCAATTGTAAATCAAACTCTAACACTCTAACTCATATAAATGTAGAGTCAAACTGGCAGAAAATGAAGCCTTACAGTAAACATCCCACAAGCATGTCAGTGCTGTGAATGTGCTTCACGGAAAAGGTAAAAAGTTCAAAACAATGCAATGAGATCGGCAGGAGGATAAGTGGAAGTAGGAAGTTGGCCCATGCTGAATCCAAAAAGGAGGAATCATTAGAGGCATTTGGATCATTGTGCTGACAAGACTGGCTTGACTATGATAGCTGGATGTTTCTCGGACCGTGACTTATTCTGATCTTCATTTCCGTGACTACCAAGCAACCCTGCTTTCAGCGCCAATTAGCCTTCAAACATCCATTGTAGTTTCTATTTATTTGTCAACCACGGTCAAGTTCACAACGGACTATTAACTGCGTTTTAGGGGGGGTCGCCACAGTGAGTCACTTGCATGATTTGCTGGCACGGTTTTTATGCCGAATGTACTTCCTGAAACAACTTATCTGTTTTTATCCAAGCTTGGTAACAGCAGTAGTTGAGTATCTGGAAATTGGCCAGGAAAAGATAGGTTTGTAAATTGGCTGAGGAATGACTTGTATGTTGAAAAATGAGATACTACTAGATTATCTTTGCAAACGGAAAAAAAATGATACGGTCCAGTAAGTCTGTTAAAACTGCAAGCATGCCATTTTGTCTGTCTTCTCGAAAGTCTATTTCAGACTTCCTACTCAGTTTTGCCTCCTCCTTTTCTTTGAACTCTTATCGTAACATAACTTCCTCCCTCCTAATAGTCTGCAAAGTGGCAAGCAGCCCACAGGTACCCTGCTACCCTTCTGATAAGTCCATCACGAAAAACCTCGGACACCATATCTCAAAGTCAAATGTGTCACATCATGAAACTAATATGCTCACACTCAGCCATTACTTAAGAAATTCAATAATAGGTTCATTAATTTCCAATTTCCATTCTTACTGTTGATCGGGCCACATAAGAGTCAAAGTCCGCACACAGGCAAGTTTTGCCATGTTGATAATGCTGCCCCTGGTAAACAAGCCTTGCTCTTATCTAAATACACTTAAAATGGTCACTGCATATAAAATACATGGTCAAAATGTTCACGGTCATTCAAATAGTCTGCTTACATTAGTTCAAAATAAGATGCGTGTACCTTTCCTAATACAGGTTACACCTCGACTTAACACACAAGTTGAAGGTAGGTTATCAATATTCTTTATTATAGGGAACTGCCTATATTAATATAAATGGGAAATACTGCAAAGTTGATCACTAGCACGACCACTTCCAACTTGAGTGTGTTTGTTATTTAAAAAGAAAATATTTGAAAAGGGACCATTGTGGTACACGTTGGTACATGTATTCACTATAATTATGTGTGGAATGTATCAATTCAAATTGAATGATAGGTGCATTCCTGCAATCTTGGGTGAGTGTCTTGAGATAGAGCTTTATGATAGAGTTTGGGCTTCCTTTTTACAATGATTAAAGGCAGAAAATTGAGTGAAACGTCCACCTCAACCAGCTTACTTTATATTTATTGATCATGGGGTAGCGCTGAGGTGACAAAATAACCTCTCAGCAGAATATGCGACAATAGCAATGCAGCTAAAGAGATTATAGAATAGCAAAAACATTCATGCTACCATACATTGTTTTTAATAAGTGTTAAATTACAACAGCTAAAAACTCCAGCTGCATTGTGCAACTGCCAAATGCGGATATGCCAATGCAATTTGCAGGTCATTCAGCGAGGTCAATAAATTTACATTAAGTCTGGTGTTTTATTCGTTTAACATGTTCAATTGCTCATTTTTAAAGTATTTTTCATACTGTTTTGAAATGGCCATTTTGGCCACTGGGTGCACAGTTTGCAAAACCAAAACAGCGTGTAAATTTGTTGACAACTGCTCATCGTATGCAACATTGTATGTCACAGCGTTAGTGGAACACGGTTTGTTTCTGTAAACAAGCCAATGTTCATACTTTGTGGTTATTATGCAACACAAACAGAAAAACAGTATTGTAGTATGTTTCAATAGCTGCTCACTCTGGTTGCCATGTACCAGTTAGGCCAGACCTGTTTTATCTCCTGTATTGGCGTGACTAGCAAACACCTATTTACGGTCCTAAACGTGACACGAATTGGGCAAGAGCCACCCCCACCCCCCCAATTATTG
Source organism: Syngnathus floridae (assembly GCF_059516105.1). Taxonomy (NCBI): domain Eukaryota; kingdom Metazoa; phylum Chordata; class Actinopteri; order Syngnathiformes; family Syngnathidae; genus Syngnathus; species Syngnathus floridae. Next base: position 5,435,414 of record NC_142430.1, on the reverse strand, counting down.
ACAATCGCTTCATAGGTAAAAACAAATAACCAGACGTCGAGCTCACCCCTCTCTGGATAATTCCAACAGTGTCGACCCGCAGTCGCCGTTCGCTGGCTGTCCGCCGGAGACACAACCTGGGCGGTTTTGGAAACCAAACAACGCTTGAATCCGTCTTCGGAGACACTTGGGCGGCCCTCAAACTAACAGGCCGGGGTCCCGGCAATATGCATGTGTGGCTACGGCGTAACCTAATCTTTGAGCTTCCGTGACACAAGCACTTTCTGCCATTTCATACCGACGTCGGCGGAACCTTGCGACGTTTCCTCGGCTGCACAATGAGGACCAGAGTGAGACGTTCAAGATCCGTTCTCAGTTGCAACTCCGAGCGCAAAGCGGAAATGACGATTACGCAACCTTTTGCAACTCCGCTGCGTTCAAGAGAAGCAATTGAAATTTTTGAACAGTGTTCCCTTGTCTTTTCCAAGCCAATTTCTCCACAATAAAACCATAAATGCGTTGTGCTTCACACATAGAGAAACATTTAATTTTAAAGCACATTTTACTTTAAGTTTAAATAAAATACCAAATAATACAGAGATCTAGATCCATATTTAACACCGATTCCAAGTTTTCCACAGATCTTTTCCTCCAGCACATCAGATTTAAATAATAGTAAATATAGTTAAGAATTGGAATGGAATTTCTTTCTGAAACGTCATAACGTGGCACCTTTGCAAGGTTCTGAGCATCCAACAGTTCCTGACTGAGAAGATATTTGGCGTGATGAATCAACCTGCCATTTGCAATATATGTTTTGCGTCCCACTTGATATAATGCTAAACTGTTGAAAGATAACGAAAGAAAGTGATCTAATTGACTGAGACATTCCCTTGCAGTTGCAATGGCTCATTAACACAGTGCTGCCTCTATTGGATTGGCCCTTTACTTGCCCCAGCTGCCATTAGCTTGTCCGGCAAATCCAATTATGTGCTTAGGTCCCTGGTCTAAAAATAGTAGAAAATAACAGAAAACACAGAATCAACACGTCACTAGTTGTGAGCGCAGTGGAAATGAGATCTGTGGTCTTTGCATAGACAATTGATCTGTCATGAGCAAATGATGTCAATAATGACAAGCTGCCATGACAGATGGGGACCTGGCGACGAAGAAGAGGTGGATGACATGGAAGTGGTGGACGTGTAAGAGGAAGGATTAGATTCACAAGGCGGATGTCTGAGGGAAATTAAAGGGAATAAGGTAAGATACATTACATGTAAACAAATAGCTACCACATTTAAGTTTGATTAAAGGACCACCAGAAATACACAGTACCAGCTGCCCTGTGGGGCAGAATAGTTTGTGATGGTATGTTTTTGTCACTATATCAGAACTAGAGTTCCCGACGAGGCATGTGTGCTTACTAATATTCACACTACAGTTTAGCAAATAATGTGAACGCAGTATTGAGAAACAAATATCTATAATCGTATTGAGAGCTTGGTCATGTGTTCACATGGACGATTCAGGGTTGATTTACAGAATAGGGAAGGAAGCGGGACTGACACAGAGAAAGACAAACATTTGGACTCCCATTTCTAACGATGTGTATTTTAGAGTATTAATTGGAGCTAACATACGGTACATAGAAATGTGACAGATGTTATGATATTCCACCATCAAAACCCAACTTCCAGATGACCAATGTCTAAGTATAAATCTGGTTTGGTTGTTTGTTAGACATCGATTACTGGCTGATATTTACAGAAACTGAGGGTTTTCATGAATCACAGCAGCTGTGTTTTCCATTAGGATGGGTACCTTTGTGACCCTGGCAGAGGTGCTAGAAGCCAGAGGTTCACCGCTAGATGAGGATGAGGTCTGGTGTCTACTGCTTGTTACCACAGAGGCCTTACTGGATATTTCCAAAAAAGGTAATTAGCCTCCAACAACATTCCCGCAAATTAGCCACCTGCCATCCCCAAAAGTTTCTGCTGTGTTCCGTTTAGGCTCTGGCAACATGTGCAGCGTCCTCAGCCCAGGCACGGTGCTACTGTCCGCTAATGGGCGTATGGCCTTCAAGAGCTGTGGGCGAAATGATGATGTGGCCTCCTTTGTGGCTCCCGAAGTCATTCAGGGTCACACTGCCTCCACAAGAACCACAGCTGAAAAGGTTGTAAAAATGATCTCGTAGATACCATAGGTCAGATCAGTGCATGTTCCGTCTTAGCACTCTACCATACAATTTCAAGTTATTTTTACATTTACAGGGATACTACTTTCCTATTAAAAGCAAGAAACACCAGTGGTATCTAAAGTGGAAAAAGTCTAAAGTAGGATAGGAATTTCATGACATTCAGGGCTTACTAGAAAATATCAAAGTTAGTCTATCAGAATTTATATTTAAAGTTGAAAGTAATCTAGCTATGATCAGTGCCTTTGTAAAACACGGACAATCCAATACATCTGGCATAACTTGTCCCTTGATTTGATGATTGACTGACAACCACGGCAGGGTCTAGTCTGTCCACTGGTGGAGCTAGGACTTTTTCCTTGAGGGTGGGGCAAGGATATCTCGGGGGGGTCCGCAAAAAAACATTTTTTATTACAAACCTCGTCTTACATCTAAAGTTATCAACAGTCCCACAACCTTGAACTTAATTATTGGCCAATGGATTGCTACACCTTGCAAAGCACACTTGGGATAACAAGTTCTTGTCTCTGCTTTCCCACAGACACTTGTATACTCACTGGGTATGACTTTTTACTGGTGCGTGGATTATCAACTACCTCAAAACCAGGTACTATGCTCCTTCAAGTGTCAACTACAAAATTCATCAACACTTTATCAACATGCTTCTTCTTGTGAAAGCCTGTTCAGCTTAGTGCAGAGCTGGAGGGTTTACTACTGAGCATGTGCGAGGACACGGTAACAAGGCGGCCGGACCTGATGACGGTGCTTGAGACCTGCGAGCTTCACCACAAGAACTTTATGCTTTATCCCGCCGAGCGGCTTGTCAAGCAGCTGGTAGAAGACATCTACCGAAACTCGGTTAGCGGACAACGAACCTCGCATTCTTTGATCATGGTGGTTTCTGCTGGTTTTAACTGACAGCCCAAATATTCATGCAACAGGTAGAGCCTCTGTCAGTGACAGAAAACGGATCCCTGATGAGTGATCGCAGTCAGATCATCAGAGACAAGTTACACAGTAAGAAAAGTAATTGTATTATGTGAGACAAAAAAAAAATACACAATGTACTGTGTATACCTTACTCAGTACTGGATTGTATTTCAGGTCGGTCTTTTTGTAACCCTACATGGATGACAAAGAAGAAGATCTCCAGAACATTCTCAGGAGCATCCTATACACCCGAGTCCACAGGGTATGAAGTGAAGTGATGCATTCTCATTTCACATCTTTCAAACAAAAACTGAAACGTTGGTTAATAGATCTCAGTAGTGACAGATTTAAAGGACTGATAAAGTCATTCCTGCTTAGGATCCCCTCGGGATGTCGACACACTGAGAGTAATGGGAGCTGGCAACAGTTCAATCCCACTGTCTGTAGCCCATACCTAGATGGCGGTCGGCGTGCTAACTCGAGATTTCTCATGCAGTTTGAGTCGACAATGAGTCTGAATGATAAGAAAATGAAGGTGAGCAAATTTGCTATAGGAAATTAACGTTATTGAAAATACAGTGACTGCAAAAAGTCAATTCATTTTGTTGAGGGTTATGATTGAGTAATGATTATATATTTTCATTTGCGACATCTTTTAATGTAGGACATGGGTCCAGAGTTTATTAGAATGTCGGATGAGCCCGTTGTTGTCTTAGAGCTGCCTGGATCCATTTTGGTGAGAAACCAAAGGAATTCATCATTCATGTTTTTACTTCTCATCACGCTTTAGTCATATAAAAAAAACACTTTCACTCTTTCTTCTATCTTGATTTCTGTATATTGTAGTCAAAAAAAGGGAAATCGCCAACCACACAGAGAGAACTGACTGTGGTGATGCCAAGCGGTCAGAACATTGCCATCAAATGTGAAGTGAAAACCAGAGGCGGAGACGTGTTTGACATGATTGTCGCTCATGCCAACCTGGTGGAACACTTTTACTTCGCCCTTGCTTACATTGATGGTAAATCTCACCAACGAACAATTAAATATGACAATTCTAACAAAAAGGATGCGGAAACTAAGTCTCCTTTTCTCTTTCATCAGATAATGAGTTTTTCTTTGTGGACAACGATACCAAGATTTCCAAAGTTGCTCCGGAAAGCTGGAAGAAAGTGCCTTCAACCACCTTTGTCCTTTTCTTCAGGGTCAAATTCTTTGTCAATGACATCTCTACACTTTTGTAAGTATTTGTTGCTACTTAGTTATCCCCCTGAAAGTATTACACTTTGTTAGACATTAATAGAGATGATTCAGAGTCTCGTCCTGTCAGGCACAAACAGACCCGCCACCAGTACTACCTCCAACTTAGAAAAGACCTCTTAGACGATAGATTGTCCTGCCATGAGGAGACCGCTCTATACCTCGGAGCTCTGGCCTTGCAGACAGAGTACGGGGACTGCATGCCTGAGGTTTGGAGAAAGACCTCATATTGTACATTAGGTGCATTTTAATGGGACAAGTAGATTAAAAAGACAAATAATAATGCAGTTATTTTTTTTTTTATTCCAGGTGTATGGTAGAAACTACTGCCGCCCTGATCAATATGTCCCCAAAAGTGTCATAGAGAAACGTGCCTTGCCTTACATTCTTGGAGAATTGCAACGGCTCCATACAAATAATGCCCAGATGCTAACAGAGGAGTCAGAACTTGAGTTCCTCAAAGTAACGCATTTTATTTGAGATTCTTTATTATCGTAGCTGCGTATTGAGGTTACAGAGAACAGGCAGACCCTAACTTTAACCCCTAACCCCAATGATGCAGGTGTGTCTACAGTTGCCTGAATACGGTGTTTTGTTCCACCGTGTGACGCGTGAAAAAAAGCCTGTAGAAGGAGAAATTGTCCTCGGAGTTTGTGCCAAAGGCGTTATTGTCTACGTGGTGAAAGTCGGCTGCCGAAGCACCAGCCAGACGTTTCATTGGCGTGAAACGGAAACTATTTCCTCCAATGTGAGTAGACTGCTTAATCTAAAATATCCAACTCATGTTTGCAAAATCCCATTTAAAAAAATCCTTGATATTCTTTCAGAGGCATCGATTTATAATAGAGTGCCGGGCCAGCAAGAAGAAACACACCTTCATAACAGAGACGTCAAAGATAGCCAAATACCTATGTAACCTCTGCTCATCACAGCATAAGTTCAACAATGAAATGAATTCACGTCAGCTCAACCACAGCCTGGTCTCAGGTTAATTTTACGACATCAAGACTGCTAAAATGATCACGGATATGGAATTTGGTGGATCATTCTGTTGCGTTTGCTTCCAGATGTAAACATTCCTCAATACGCATCACCTTGCCGGACTCAAAACAGCCGGTTCAAGTCCATCGTGGGTTCGGAGACACCGCAAGATGACAGCGGTCTGAACACTCCTCAAAACGAATCCTTGACCAGGCTTTGTGAGGATGTTGCTGCTAGGATAGAGGCCCGCTTTAAAAAGCAGCGTCAGAGCCTTTATGAACAAAGGTACATCGTCTTCAACTTTATGTCCTGGAACTCCAACTGATGTTGTATATTAAGACTGTTGTTGTCAATGCATTTACGAAATGTCTCATTTGCAGCACATGCTCCAGTAGTCAGTGCGGCAGCACTGGCATGCGTTCTCCAGCCCGTTCTCAGAAAAGTGGCTCTGAAGCTCCTTTTGGCTCACCAGCAGCCAGAGGTACAACCAGTCATTCACGTATAGACTAGCTTCCAGTTACAGTCCACTTTAGTTAGTGCAACAATATTTGCCTGATTGTAGATTTCTATGGCCCACAGAAACTCCAACTAAACAAGGCCCATCAACCGAGAGAGAGGTCCTGTGCGTTTCTCTTAAGAAAGACCCAAAGCTCGGCCTTGGTAACATTTTACAATACCACTTCAGAAGTTTGTTCTCGAAGCAGGTTTCAGTTTTGGCTCAAGTTTTTAATGATTGGTTGGATTTAGTGTTATCATTTGGCTGCTGTGCTGTATTTTCTATGCTTAGAAAATATTGAAAGTGGTAACATCATTTATAAAGGCAGTAGATTTTTTCCAAATCATGTGTTTATGTAGGGATCATGATTGTGGGAGAAGAGACGGTGGGACGTTATGAGCTGGGCATTTTTATTGCATCTGTAGTGCCTGGAGGACCTGCTGATAAGGATGGACGTATCCGAGCAGGTACAAAATGAATTACTCATTTTTTTAATATAATTTCTATTTGTTATGTATGATCTTGCTTAACCATGAAGCATATTGGCAGATCCTCTTACAAACGCTGTACTTTGCATAACATTGTTTTGGTGGCAACCTAAATTATGATGACCTTTTCCCTTAGGTGGTCGCCTGATCTCTCTGAACCATATCAGCTTAGAGGGCGCCACCTTTAGCGAGGCAGCGGAGGTCATGCAGAGCAGCCCGGAGGAGGTGCAGCTCATTATCTCACAGCCAAAAGGTGCTCTGTGTGTGGGCATACGTGTGTAGTTAGCGTGCTTTATACAATTTTTTTTTCATAGCCAATGAAATAACATTACTGTTAATCGCAGCTCCTCAAACTCCAAACACTCAGCGGCCTTCGACGTTGAGAAATTATGAGTCGCAAACTACTCTGATGGCATATGGACAGCCAGGAGACAGCTTGGATGAGATTGTCTCGCTCATGATGGAGCCAAAGACTGGCAACAGACTTTACCCTCCCCAGGAAGTCCGTATTCTAAACGCGCAGGTATGTTTTAGGTGCTTGTACACTCCAAAAAGTATTGTAAGATAAATTTCTTCCATTCGCCTAAGCCACAAAATAGACATCAGTCACAAGATGTACATTAAATACCATAACAACATTTGTGTGTAATTTTAAGGACGGCTATTCGCTTTCTTCCTCACTGAATTGTGTGAAGTCAGAGGAGAAGATAGTGAAGCTCAAGAAGGTTGCCGGAAGCCTGGGCATCAGCATCACTGTGAGTTTGCAAAATGTTTTCTTGGGAGGTGTGGCTCTGAGTACTGACAAAATGTGGAAAAAATATGGTGCACCAAATCAATATTTGCTATATAGTTTGACTTCAATGATTATACAGAAAGTGATGACTCTGCCATCCATCCACCTGCAGGCCAATTAAGCAGGCCAGGAAAAGAGCATGAGTCAGAGTGGGTCATCAAGTCTGCTTGACTCAATCTCATTAACATTCGTGGTCCAACAGCATTAGAAAGATCGCTCATCATACCAACCCTGCTGCTTCAGCCAACTATCAATGTTGCAGTATTACTTATTTGTACTGAAATAATGCAATCATTCAGGATGATGTCAGCACTAATGCTCCCAATGGCGGAATCTACATCAAGAGCCTTGTTCCTGGGGGGTCTGCTGACAGAGATGGGCGTATACATGCAGGTAATCAATAAATGCATTTTAAAACGATAATTATATGCTGGACCCACAAGAATAGCAAAAATATGATTGTACTGTTTTGTTTTGTCTTCCAGGTGATAGAATATTAGAGGTTGATGGGATCAACTTTCAAGGTGTCACCTATGAACAGGCCGTGGAATGTCTGTGCAAAACTGGGGAGGTAAAGTTCAAAATGTGACTGATCGTTCTACATTTGAGGGGGGATGCTAATGAAAAATATGCCACCTCCTGTTGTCTAGATGGTGACTTTGGTTGTGGAGCATGTGCTCAGGAGCTTCCCCAAGGTTTCTCTGAGCACCTACAATGACACCAGTGAAGCCACTCCTAACATGGATGCAGCTACCAGTTTGAACAACGCCTCATCTATTAGCACCTCTTCCCACATATTCTGTCATGGGCCCAGGGACTACAACTTTGTGACTGACAGTATGTTCACACAGACTCTAGCTGGGGTTACTTGTTGTAAGGTAGAATACAATTCACCCAAAGAATGGATGAATGAATGTAACTGTGCTGGAGATACTGTAGATCTTTGCGTGAGAGTTGTCACTAGGCAAACTCATCTGACTGAACTTTCACACACTTCCTCTTCCTGATCTCTCTTTCTGACCCTGACCTTCCTTTTCTTATCCCTCTGGCCTTCCTTATCCTCGGGTCTGCCGTCCCTCCTGCTTAACATAGATCATTTTCTGAGAAATGAGGGACTTTTTTTTCCTGCCGGCTGATTAATAGGTCATGCCCTACTTAGTACACTGAAGGCAACTACCGCTCCACAATCCCAATTGGATGTCATCTTATGTTTGGTGCACTAACCAGCATTCTGTGTTATTCTCTCATCTTCCCTGCATCTTCATTGTCCCTCACCAAAACACTTCAGAAAATTCACAAGAAGTGACCCTGACTAAGAGTGCCGACGGTCTGGGCTTCAGCTTCGTTATGTGTGAACTGGACCCGCCCATTCCAGACGTTGGCAACCTGATCCGGATAAAGCAACTTTTTCCTGGCCAACCGGCCCAACTCAGCGGCAAGATCAATGAGGGCGATGTACTTTTGGCCATCAACGGCCAGTCGCTCAAGGAGCTGTCTTACCCAGTATGTCGATTAGGCTTTTAAATTTGGAAGTTCCCCTCTAATGGAACTCTTGTAAATATTTGTTTAGTTTATCATAATGTCACCTTTTATACTAATCCACCATCTGTATGTGTAATTGTGTAACTCATGTTTAGTATTGTTTTCACAATTTATATATTTTTTCCTAGAAAGTACTTAAGTTGTTCAAGACGTCAGGCCCTGAGGTCCGATTGACGCTCTGTAGACCTTTACCGGGTATTTAAACACAATTCTGTGTGATCATACACATTGGCGCTTTGTTTACATTTTAGTTTCTCACTTTGTGTTTTCTTCAGGGATCCTTCCTTCTATCCATCAGCTTACCGGGGGAACATGAGTCAGTCATGTGCCGCACGGCGGCAAATGAGAACATTTACAGGCAGGTCTCTGCCATCGTGAATTGAGTTACGAAGAACCGATCTGCTCAACCAGGTCAGCGATTTGTGATCTTCCCTAACATTATGACCTGAAGTTCTAAATTTGTAAACCTTAGCTCATGATTGAGTCAGATGTTTCTGGACAGCGAATTGGATGATGAGGGACGGTGATAAAGAAACAATAGCTCTGCAATTTCCGATATAGCCTGAAATTTACATAAACATGCATAACAGGCTGATTGATTTTACTTTATTGTCTCATTTCATGCGCCCAGCATACTAAAGAAACAGATGAACTGACTGCAGGTGATACTCGGGTGTCAGCAATTTGATTGCAGAGGGAAGGAACAAAGTCTAAAGGTAAGGAACAGACTTACCTTATCTGTATCAATACATAATTGAAACCTTCAACTGAATTTTTAATCCTTATCATAGATTAGTTTCATATCCTGTCTATAACCACACAGCCACATATCCCTGACATTCATCTTCACTCCAATGTTGTAAACTGGGTTAGTGGGAAATATTACAAAGCATCTACCACAAGGTGGCAGACTTGTGCATAAAATAGTCAGATGCCTTCTTTGTTGGGTTCGATGTTATTTTACCTACTAGCCACTATGTACTGATAGTGTAATTTTTATTTCTCTTCCTTAGGTAACTGGAATATGCATCAAAAGATGACAGCAATTCAGATTTTTTAAAGAATACGTGTGCTTCTTTGAAACATGGAAGAATACTTTGAGTTTTGCTTCTGTATATGTATCGGGAAGTCTAACTTTTTAATGATTGATGTTTTCATCGGGGAAGCTACTATTTTCTGTCCATAATAAAACCACCTGAAACAGAATCTGACCTCATTGTGGATGACCCCCCCTCCCCCTTTAAAAAACACCAATTAAATATCTAGACAAATTGGGGAACGCAGTCACTTGCACACACCTCCTGGGGTAAGGAAGAGCGAGTAATCGTCCCTCGTAAAATAAGGGTTCCTGTATTTCGGCAAAACCCAGTTGTGCATCTGGATCTCATCACAACTTGTGCTCCCTTTGCAAATGATCCCAAATGTTTCTAATTATGCCAGCGGAGACGGCCCAAGGCTGTTTGAGTATGCGAATGTGTTTTTTTGTGTGTGTAATCGCCCTGAAGGACATGCACACCCAAACACTAGCCTCTGTTTATTCATGAGCGGAGAAACAGAAATGGACAGCGCGGTCTTGACCTCTGCAGCCTCTGCTTAGGTCACTACACGTGGCGATGACTGATGAGGGAATGCTGGAGTGAGGGCAGATCTTAACATCATTTTCCCTTGTGACGTCACTGTTGAGGAGTTTGCAACTGAGAACTGAGTAAAATTGTTACGATGTCAGATCGTTTTATAGTAAGAAACGGTCTACATTATTTTAGTACATTACTGTTGGCAGGGAATGAGTTATTTAGCAAGTTAGTCATTTTCAGAAATCTTGGTTGATAGCCAACACAATTTGGAGGAGAGCTTAATGAAAAGAAGTTGAGGTGAGGACTTTATTTACATTTCACCATCTGAGTCAATACATCCTCCCCAGAATCAAAAGGGTGTAGTCAGTACATAATAATTCATACATTGTACACCACCCTCCGTGAACCTCCCAAAATCTCTTGTAATCAAAGAGATTTGACATAATGAGAATTAGAGCATGACCATAAAATCTGGTGGGCGTTCTTTTTTTTTTACAGATTGCCAACACAAGCGCATTGGTAAACGTGATTGTTGTAATGCTAGGGCTTCGTGAAACACCACCCAGACAAATGGGCACAGTGATGCTTTTTGGCAGGCCTCAAAGGTCTCGCTCAGCATTACAGGTTATTGTTCACATTTTCCATTGCCGCTACAGTGATGCACCGTCCAGAGACAGCAATGGATGCTGGGTGCACGCATCAGGTCATTTGCCTGCTTCTGTCACCTCTTTCTCAGCCTAATCCCATATATAAACATAGTGATGATAAGTGGAATGCCATGATTTAAAACAAACCATGTTATTCTAATCAGCCTTAAATCCTGTCCTCTGTTATCCAATCCGAAGTTGGTGATGGAAGCAGTCTTCCTTCTCTCTGGCCAGTTCCAGTTGACAAAAAATCAGACATTGTGGAAAGTGTGCCCAATAAGGCCCCTTCATATTACTTTAAGGGTGAAATTAGAACGTAGACAGAAGTGGATGGGTTAATGGTTAAAACGCAGTCCACCGCAACTTTACAGGATGGATTTTGCGGAAGAGGGCCACCTAGGTATGCATGCAAAAATGTTCAAGAAATAAATCATATTGTAGCCGTTGTTTTATAGCTGGAGGGGGGCTCTCAACTTGACCTGCACAGTGTACAAACTTAGTAGGCAGAACATACTTAGGAATATTCCTGTGGGGATTCCTGTTCAAGACTGGGGGCTTCTAAGATGGCCAAGATGAAGAAAACATCTCACGCATGTCCCTTATGGATGGGGAATGAATTGTGAAGGCAATAATCATCTTGTCATTTAGGTAGCAGGAGCATCTACCAAAAAAAGCTCATACAGGATATACAACTCGTGTGTGTTATAAATCCAACTTGTCTTCACCCTCAGAATGGATGATACAAATTTATCTCTTCCCCTCTTTTGGCAAGCAGCTATCTTCATCTCCAGTTTAAACACACCACGCTGGGACCCTCCGCCTCACTCCAGTAGTTAACATCACCCACCGTGAAACATACAGCAAGACCGTATCGGGTCTAGACAAGTTTTACAAGACCTACCCTATTTGACATGGCCTCAATAAGACCACTGTTTTTCCACCCATAGGTGCCATTTCCTCACTCAAACCACTCCCTAAAGACCCATTTTAGAAGAGACAAGTTCGAAGATAACCTTCACAGAACATCAAGATGCTCTAAAGATAAAATCAGCAAAGAGTCAAAAGGCCATAGACCAGGCATCAACATTCCGAAGCAAAAACCTGGCTGTTTTTCTTATTTTTTTTTTTTGGCTTACCTCCATATTGGTATCTTAACACTAGAGATAGCCAGATAGCTAGAGATTGCTAGAAAGAGCTACCTAACGAGATAGCTGGATAGAGAGCTAGCCAGATAAAACAATTCTACTGAATCGGGCATGGCCAAAATCTATCGATTCAAATGAAGTAAAATCTGATCTACGGATTGACAGCTTGTTTTGGCAGTACTGTAGATTTAAATTTGCATGAATCCACTGGGCTGCTTGCCATCAACAGAAATCACTGGATGCATCATTTTACCTCCAACTGTCCAAAGATCATACCCAAATTAACAGCTCCTACTAAGTATGGTTTTGTTTCTTATACAGTAAAAGTACTATGCATGGAATATGGAATATGTAAAGCCAGAAGATGGCAGTGCAGACCTCGTGGTGTCAATATTCCAATACATGTCCCATCACGTCTGATCTTGATCTTGAAATAACACGGCTGATATATTGAGTGTTTTCAAGGCTGCTCTTCCCAGACTAAGAAGACTAAAAAAATATTCATCATTGCTTTAGAGATTAGTCAAAGGTATATTCCACTCGATTTGTAAACTGATGTAAAGCAGGATCTATAGAAATAAAACTGTCCCCCGCCTGACATTTACAAGCAGTTTTAGTGCCAAATCACCTCACAAAATAGCACTCATTCTTTGTTTAATTATGTGTACAATTGCCCTAAACCAACTGTTCCTACCACACAATTCATAAATAACTGCATTTCATTGTTCTAGTCTCAACTTGAATGCACAAACGAACCATGGCTTTAAAACGGTCCCATAAAAACGATTGCAATACCAAGATACCTGTTCCAACTTTGTGTGCGTGTGTGTGTTTATGACAAGGCGACACACTACACCGAGCAGGTATAATATTTCCCTGCAGCACACGTGTCATCTTCTCCCCGCAATGAATGATAGATGTTATATTATACAGTATATCCGTGTATCCTCCAGGTGCCAGTAACTCTGTTAAAATGCACAAATAGGTGTGTCGACATGTTTCTTCACTTATCATAGCCTTGCCATCATTTCATTTATCATGACCCTCAGACACTTTTTTTTTTCTGTCCAAAAGAGAAAATATGGCAGGCACATGATCTTTGAGTCTTAAATCTTTTTGATGCACACCAGTATTTTTTTTTCTTTATGTGGTTGGTGGTGTGAGATAGCCATTAGCAGGCTAACCTTGGATATCATTGTTAAATTAAATAAACTTGAACACAAAATCCTATTTCAACAACTGCTACTGCTTTTCTTACTGAATTTGGAGAAAATGTGCATTTTAAACTTCTGCCAACAAAAATATACAGCAAATAATTGTTTATGATTGTTATCAGTTTTCTTGGCTTGAGCCGTAGCAACGTACAGCAGGTTCACCGAAATTTAGTGTATCTCACAGCTGTGTTTCTTAAAATCTGATAAGGCCTCCATCTGACTGAAAGAGGAGTTTTATTAGAACATCTTTACTGGACGTGGTCCAGGTCAGTCAGACTTTATCTGGGAGGCCAGCCTAACCACTTTTTTTTCTTCCCACAGGCAGTGAAGGAATTCCCAAGGTTTTTTTTGCTTAATCAAAAGGTTTGGGTTAAACCATTTACATAAGAGGTTTTCCATTGGCATCTTTTGATTGCATTGACATTCTATTCAAGATGCTCATTTATGCACAAAATAATGCTTTCATGGTCCACCGGATTGACAAGGCCAAACAAGATGGACGCATGTAGACAGACGTGCACAATCGTTTCTAGTGTGCGCTGAATGGTGCATATATGTGCTGTTTGTATTTGAAGGAAGCACTCCTAAATGGCTCCATATAGAAGAACTCAGCGGGGTTCAGATGTGTTTTGTGTTGCTGTTGACTCGAGCTGTGTTACTCAGAGGCCCTAAAAGCATCATGGGTGGCCACTTTGGGCCACCAGCCCAACATACACAAATGCACGTAAACTCAAAGAGTGGGATGTATACAAATATCACTCCCCTGTATGTACACAGCAGGCTGGCACATATATTCTGCTGAACGTGCACGGTCTTATTGAGAAGCATGTCACAAGCATTAATTCACACAAGCATAAAGTAAACACGTGTTAACTTCTGCACAAATTCATTTGGACACGGGCACACACACAGAATTGCAATCACACACGCCCGCTGGGTCGTAAAAACAAACTGCTCAAAATATGGCATTTGTCCTCTGATTAAACGCTCACATTCCTGCAGGCTGTGTTTGGCCAAGCCGGGCAACAGGCATCATAGTGACAGTCGGACATGGGGTTTGTCCGCTCATGAACGAATGCTTTATGACACAGCCAACTCCATAGAATCCGCTTTAAAGAGCCCAGGTCACTAATTAGAACTGCGACACTAGCTCTACCTGCTAGCCACGCCCCCCCCTCTGATGACAGGAAAGACAAAAACAAGAGCTGCACAGGTCAGTAAGTAGAAGTTGGTCCCAAAAGTCACATTTATTTAGGATATAAATACACCAAACTGACTTGGTTTGAGTGTGTTGGTTTAGTTTAAATTATAGTTCAAGTTTATGTTACGTTGTGCTGGTTAAATTGTGGTGGTGATTCAATCTTGTTTATAACCTAGAAAGGAGTGGGATTTGAATGTTCTCTCCATTTTTGCATGGGTTTTCTCCAGATATTCCTTTTATACTACAAAAACATGCACACCAGGTTCATTGAAGACTCAAAGCTGCCTTCAGGTGTGTGTAGAAACGAACTCACCCGTGAGACAGGAAATGTATCAATGGATGGAGGTTTTTGATTTTGTCAAAGATTGTCTAAGCTGGTTAAAAAACTTTTCCATCTCTGACCACACTGCTGAATTTGAACTTTCCAGTCTTTTGGATCTACCTGTATGCTCTGGCTACACTCTCGTCTCTGCACCTGTAATGTGATCCACCAAATTGTAGATTTATGACTTTTTAGAAACTCGTGGCTACTTACTGCAGCCAATAGTTCTTTGGCCCAATTCAAATTCTATTGTAGCCCAATATTAATCTCTGTTAAGTCCAGGGCTGAGGAAATGTCTGCAGGACATGGACTGGACTCCAGCACAGAGGACTTCAGCGCTAAAGCTGTATCCCAGATGTATGCTATGCATCAAACATTTTCATTGCAGCCTATTGGACATGGCGCCCCAACGGCTGTGGATCACGACATCTTCCAGTGGCTTTATGACTCGAGATCTTAATAAAGTATCTGAATCATGTCCCTCACGTCTTTGTGCTGAGAGGATGTGTCTTAAAGAGCTTTGCAGGTTTTCTTTCTCCTTTGAAGGATGAGTAAGGAAGGGATTTTCCCACTTCACTTCATCACCACCAGTCCTCTTTGTGTCTTTTAAGGTTGTTTCAAGAGGTGAGAACATAGATTACCTCTGAACCTCCTCCTCGCGCATGCTCCCAGACAACCCGGCACATCATCACGCATTGGACCACCATCATTTTTCCTAAGTGGTAGGTCTCCCTGCGAGCGTCAGAGATGAGCTCATCCATGGAATATGGAGCACCATGTTAATGGATGGGCTTGATTAGCTGCTGAAGGTATTTGCAGGACAAAAAGCAGAAAGTGGGTATTTTATTACCGCCACCAACCCCAATGGAAACGACACTCCGAATCAAGTTAGGTCCAAAATACACCAGATTTGTTCTGAAACGGAATGACCCAACTTGCCAAAAAACTAGCCTTTTTTTTTAATTATTAGAAAATGCTTTGGCTTGACAAGATGAAGTCCCTTTATTCAAACATGATGCTTGGCCACAAGATATTTTCGTTTTTAGAATTGCTTTTTGAATGTTTTCTTGTGCCATATATGGCCCACAGGCTGGAGGGTCCCCGCCCCTGCATTAACTCCACAAGTCTTTTACCACTGAGACACCTCCAGACAATTTACAACCGTCAGGGGCTTACCCCAGATCCTGTATGTCATATCTTACGCATATATCATTTCATGCTCCCTCCTCCAGGTATTCAACCTCAGACGGCTTTGTGCTTTTAATGTCTTAAATGTCTAAAATGGTAATTGGATGTACACTATGTCACACAAGCAAGAATTTCTTATATATTTTCATAGGACAGCAGAAAAGAAATGAAACTTTACTACAATGTGAAATAGTGTACAGCTTGTTTAACCATTCACGCCCTCACTGCTAGTTCCTTCTAATTGGGCCCAAAAATGCCATTTTTCATGTGACTCGTTAATTAGCGCTACCTTGAGTGTAACTGGCGTACAGTACACCAAATTTTTATTGGCCCTTTGCAACAATGTTTTGAAAAGTCGTTTTCCTGGGATGTTGCTAATTGTTTAGCCACGAGGCAATTTGAACGTCGATAGTTAAAGGGAGATTTCATATGCAGACACCTGCGTATTTATACACGCAGATACATGACAGGCAACGTTTAATTTGCACATACACAAACGCAAACATTCCAACACATCTTCCCCTCATTCCCACCATTCCTGCCTTCAGTTATAGGTCTACATGAGAGACAGTGCTCATTAAGTTTGGGTGTGTGGGAAAATGACTGGCCCCTCTCCTCACTCATTAAACATTCATAAGATGGAGACTCCCCTTGGCTGCGGTGCAAAGTGAGCGTATGTTTGCTACAAGGCTTGCGTCCTGCCGCGATCGCACAGGGAGAGCGTTTCTGTCCGCTAACAAAGAAGTAGTGTTTGTTTTGTTACAGTAGCCAAACAGGGTGGTAAAGGAGCTGTCTCCATGTCTTGACAAGATGCTAGTATTTCAAACTCATGGATTGCTTTAAGTAAAGCTAATACCATATAAACAGTTTTCCCATTAAATCCAGAGATGCTGTTTTTTTTTTCTTCCTTTAAACATCCCTCTTGTCATTCCTCTGCTTTTTAACCTGCAAACACCCCGTGACATGCGCCCCTGTGTTGTCAGTTCAAAGCACACGGAGAGGTCAGAGAGGGAGTGCGTCACTCAGACCACTTGTCACCCAAATGATGACAAATTGGCCGCCTCGCTGCTCGCCTCCCAATCAAGTCCAGACTAGTGTAGTCCCTTATGTGCATGCACACTTCCTGTGAATGGAGATGGATGGCACTCAGGTGAACGGCAGAATATGTGTCACCTTTTTAGTATTCTTTGACTTGCCGCTATTTTTTTTTTGTGGCGTCAATCAGAGCAGAGCAACTGGAGGAATGAGGCTTCTAAATGGTCCAATAATTATTCTTTGCACTTGGTCACAAAGTCGTTAGACGCACTGTAGGGGAGCTCGTGGGTGTTAAATCCAAACTTTAGAAGCTAGAGCCTAACATAAAAATGTGAACAATGAAACCCTGACTCATTCTTTTCTTGACCAGAAACTTGCTTTAGGAGGCAGCTTTGCCAAGCTGCTAATCAACCTTGATTTTTTTATTTTTTTTTTAAACCCAACAGACGTCTTTTGTCTCGGGGGGCTCTGTGTTTTCCTTTCTTTCTCAGGCCACTCGGCTCCAAGTCTTGTTATTTTTCCATGCGTTAAAGTTTCATGATGAAATAAAGCAGGCTGCTTGCTGAGTCTTTGGCCGGTGTCAGTCAAAACGCAGCCCAACTAGAATAGGACTGATGAATGTCCACGCAGTCTTCATTTGAACATGTTTGCAGATGTAAAACAGAGCATCATCTGCAATCAGTTATGATTTGAGTCCATGCTATTTGTTTATCTCATTTGATTAATTATTGACTCAATTTTCACGAGTGAAGCATTCAATGATCTGCCAAGTAGAGCTGACATTTTCTTCTCTTCTTATCCACCAATATAAGGTGAAATCACGTTGGCTTGATTGAAAACAAATAGACAAACAAACATGGTCACCAAATCACAGCTGTGTCACTTCTTCCAACCAGGCTCAGTGTTGCACCCTAAGTGCTTCGTCCTTTGGTCTCCTTTCCATTAGGACCTCTTATTTCCTTAGAAACACATACATTGCAGACTCAAGTTCCTCCAGATGTGAGTAAGGCCTTCGGGGTTCATCGTGGATGAAGAAATGTGTCTGGGTCATTTCCATACGGATGTTGCTTTTCCTCCAGATCTGCTGGTCACATCTTCTCACATCATTCACTTTCTTCGTGTCACTATATTCTATGACGCCTCGTATTGTCGAGATCAAAAAGAGATCTTGTGATGAGATTGCAGTGGAAAGATCTTCATGAAGTTAGTTCGCTTGTTTGAAAACAGCCGATTATTCAATTTCCCAATTTGGCCCCAGTTGTAAAGTCCTGAGGGGACTCTTTAACTCTTCACCTTACACAACGTTGCTCATGTGGGCTCATTTTCCTCTTTGGTTCCGTTTGATGCAGCGTACACTTTATCTGAGGCTTCCTGGCCAAGTTGCTGGCTCCATCTGGACGCGGGATGGATAAGATCTGTGAAAGCGAGCCAAGCGCTACACTGACGGACCATGAAAGCTAAACAACGAGGTGAAAGAAAGACGCATTGCTTGAGTGGCAGCTCCGTGCACATTTCTCACTTAAGGTGACATCTCTCAAATCAGATGGAATAACCCAAGCCCGCCGTGCTCATGTGTTGCATTTATTGTTACAACTCTCGTGATTTGAGGGGAACAATAATTGAGAGCTCAAAAAAAAAAAGCACTGATGAGAAACACATTTGAGGAAATTACAGTCATATGAGAAACAAATGTGACACTGTCTATGCAGTCAGGCTTGAAAATAACAAAGTATCAATTTAGTTTCTATTTTGTTTGTCCTCCTCAGGGTTGTGGGTGATCTTAAGCCTCCAATCTGATTACGGGCGAGAGACCGGGTACATCCTGAATTGGTAGCCAGCCGTTTGAAGGGCACATTGACATTGAAGGACAATATAAAGTCTTCAATTACGAATCAAATAAATGCCTCTTTGACCTCTATTGCTAACCAAAACATCATTGAGGACAAAAACAGACTGAAAGTGTGAAGTATCCGCAGTTCACTGGCGGATCTGGGATCTTTTTCCTTGGGAGCTTTCGGCTTTAATCAACTCGTGGTTTCGTTTGGCGTCACATTAGGGGAAATTAAATTTATTTTAAACTCAATGTTACGGGACATTGCGCAAATCTGGTCAAACGAAACGGATTGGACTTTTTTTTAACTGAGAGCCATCAGCACGTTAACCAATTCAATTTTGATTTATTCATCACAAGAGGTTCTCATTTAGCAGTGTATTACTGTGTTTTGGAACAGTTGGCATGGTAGTTATTTTTTAATGCCAGTCGGGCAACATGTCTTTATTTTAGCGTGAATTTTTACCCCCACTCAACCCCGCATCGCTCACCCGCTCTAACGAGTGACGGGGACTTTCAGCCAAAACGTTATCTTGTGACAGTTAATTGTGAAGTGACACATTAAGCTCAGTCCTTCTTGTTATACAACGTATCAAATTTCTCGCTGTGAGGGACTTGGCAAGAACCGACTTCAGCGGCTAAATGAAGGCTTGACGCACAGAAAACACAGAATGACAGGAAGTGTGAAAGAAAAGAGTACGGCTGTGCTCTGGGAATTGCTCTGTGACACTTTATGAAGGTCTTGAGGGGCAAAGTGGGGCGACGGGCCCTTTGGGTTCGCTGCGGTTTTAACTTGACGTTTTACAATCACGTCGCGCTACATCTGGAGTATTTGATGCCGGGGGTTCAGCAGAGGGTCATGTGATCGTTTCCAGCAACCTGAGACAAGCAGCATGGTGTGCGATGGGGGACTATTATTGCAGGAATAATTGAGTCGGAACTTTAAATGAGCAGCGTGAGTCAATATACAGTCACTGCGGGTTTTTCAACAACAATGAAAGAGAATATGACACAATTATTAGAGTTAAAAGAAGCGATCAAACATTCCCAGGGCCTCATTTTGTGTGTGCCATTAATCCACATCTACTGGAACAATTTAAGCAAGTCCTGTACATATATTCAAATACAATTAATTGGATGTGGTTTGGCTGTATTGAGAGAAGCTGAATCCACAATGTAGTCACCCATTGGATTGCCTGCTGCCTCATCTTTTCATTCTGTCATCAACTTGGAGACGGGAAGTAACTCACTAACAACTGTCATCACCTCTACAGTTGTCTTCAGCAGATTGGTAAGAATATCAATAACTACCACAACAGGTCATTTGGATTTAGCCTTCTGTTTCCTATCAGAGCGAATGTGGGGCGTATTTTAATGTACGGCATAAATCTCGTATCCTTGTCTGAATGTGGTGCAGTATCCTCCTAAATCTTCACCTAGTGGGAGCGTTCAGTTAAAAAGTCATGAAAAGAGTCCATTTATAGACATGAAAAAAAAAAGCCGGTTTCAATAGACTTAAAGGGAGGTAGCCAATGAAAACAATAACCTGGGCCAGAAGAACAGGGGGCTGAAATGCAACTCTAATTCCATTCTTTTGCACAAAGACTGAAAAAAAGGTAAAAGGCAGTGTGGAAAACGTGCAAAATTGTGTGCGAGCAACGTGGGCACTGACAGACAAAGTATCCCCTTGCACGAAGACCAACTCGAAAAGGTTGATATGACAAGTGATTGAGGAGAAAGAAGGTATACAAAGGCAAGGTAATAAAAGAAGTTGAGCAGCTTGGTCCATTAAGCCAGTGAGTAATTGCAACACTGGGAACACTGCATGATGGGAAAATGGCCTTTCGTAACGTGATGGATTGCTGCAAGGACAGAACATGGTGCAGTTAGCAGTTTTTGTGCACTGCTCTGACCATATTATAAAACATATCATAAAAAGCAGCAAATAATTCCTGTTGGAATCGCAAAACGTGCATTTCTTCCTCCCTGGCTTTTTCATTTTTTTCCAGCAGCCTGAGCCGTGAATAATAAGCGCAATTTGAGATTGTTGTCAATTTTTCAAATGGCTGACAAACATGTATAGTGGATGATTGTTCTCAGACAGGGGCCCTATGAGGATAAATGGCCAGCGGGGGGGGCTCGCTTTAGGGGAAAATTGCCGTCTCCAAAACGCTTGAGGAGAGCGATCACCATTAACTGATGAAAGGTGTTCACATGGGAGGCATTCAGACTCATCCGTCACATGGTCGCAGATTGACAAAGTGAGTGCGTTCGCTTGTGGAGGTTGGGCCTCATCTTTTGAAAAAAGAAAAAAAAAATCAGGAGTTTTGAGTCGGTCACACTAAATCTGTTGAGTAACAGAACAGTGAAGTCATGTTTCCGACAATGCATCCTGCTCTGTTGTGTGTCTGTAAATCATTTTGTGTCTATATGGATTGCACAAACAGATCATACATTTGATTTGTCAACTGGCAAGCACTGATATTACTGCCTCCCACAGGACTGGAGTACAATGATAATTTCTTACCAGGCACAAATTAAGATTTAATTGGTAATTTCGCACTGTGGAGATGTAACTTGGTGTTGTGCAATTGTGCATCACTTATTATTGCTTTTGCCAATTAGATCAAATGCAGATCACTACTTGACCTGCTGAGGCGCTGTGGATTTATGCTCAAGTCACAAGGGGGGAAGAAACCATCAATATCTGCCATTATTGTTTAGCATTGGTGGAGTTCTGCACGCCAATGATCAAACTTGTTGAATCCGCTTTCCCTCAGTCTTACTCCTTTCATCAACTCACACCTTGAGTGTTTTCCCCATTACTACTTTTTTTTAACTTATCAAGTGATCTGGAGCTAATCCCAGCTGACTTCAGGCGAAATGTGGATTACTCCCTGGACTGGTCCCCAGTCAATCACCATCACTGAATGTGAACTGAACCCACCCTGCCTGCACTGATGCCAACCGAGTGAACCACTACCCCATTGTGCGTATGAGTATAAACATATATCAGCAAGACTTATTTCACTGTGTGTGTGTGCGTGCATGTGTGAGAGCTTGGCAGACATCATTTGAAAGGATGTCATGGCCCTTCCATATCCAACACAACAGCATGAATGGTCATTCAGCCCCAGCCAACAGTATGAAAACAAATCAAAGGGGAGGAAAAGGAGGAGGGGGAGGAGGGGGGTGGGGGGTTCGATGAAGGATCGGGTCCCGGGCCAAAAGTAACATGGTGGGCTCGTCTGTCCTCCTCACGGTTTTGGATCTGATGAGCATGCCGTGCAAATATTCAGTGAATGAGCGTATTTTTGTCTTTTGAGGGCGTGGAGGGGGACTAGTCTTTTATCAAAGCCTTTTTTTAAAAAATCAAAATAACTAAGATAAGATCAGTCATTTAGTCAGTGTGTTTTCCAGCTGTTTATCTTAAAGCATCGGGAGAAAATGCCTTCATTCATGTGTAGATTGCAGTATAGGGGAATGTATATTTCAAAGTACCTAATAATTACTATTTTTCTTCGCTTTCCCTATAGCCTCCACTTTTTTTTGCAGCTATATTAGGAACCGGGCTGACGTGAGTGAGTACAAGTTTGGCAGCGAGGCCGCTATAATGAGGTGACTTTATGATCATTGACAATTTGCGCTCATTGGGTTGAATTTTCAATCCCACAAATTATGAGACGTCCATGAGAAAACCTAGCTCTGACATATTCTTTACTTCCCATATAAGTGGAGCCGGCCAACCATAAAGTGGGAAACTCTATGAAGACAAATGTGGCCGTGACATACACTCAGTGGTTTCAATTAGCTCCAATGTGGCAGCTAATCAGTGTTGTAAAACATTTTTTTCCCTCAGTTTGCCATGTGGAGCCGATGTAGCTCCTTAGGAAATGTTACAATATCGTACTTATTAGTAGCAAATAGGAAACATCGTGTGCTTTAGAATTGGAGTCAATGCTGTGAATATAAATTTAAACGGAATTAGACATCCATTTTGAATTTGATTTGTTCAACTGGATAGTTGTTTGACTCAGAGGAAACACTCCTGCCTTCCAACTTCAAAACATCTCCGTGGTTTGGAGAGAGATTTGACCCCAGAACCTCTTAATGATGAGGGAGACTTGCTAGCCACTACTCCACCATGCCAGTTACTTTCATGAAGCAAAGTACACACATGGTGTAGATCTGCGTCGATTTCCTTAATACTCCATTTCAGAAGAAATTGCAAATTCTAATTTTGGTGCCTGCAATTTCCTACTTAATCTGCTTTTTTTTTTTTTTTTTTTTTTTTTTGCCCGATGACCACAAACCATCACGAAATAACGACCCACCCTGGTGGAAAGACCAGCTGCGCGCATGGGCGTGATGTTCTATTTATGCGTGGGCACACTTAAAGGCCACATCACTACAGCGCGAGAGCAGTAAAAATAGTTGGGTTGTCACCTTCTGTCATTCGGCAGCAGAGCTGCATGCATACTGTCCCACTCTCCTCCCACCGCGAGAACAGCTGCACGTCGCGGACTGCCCAACGTGGATTACCTGGATATCGCTCGGTTCGTGCGCAAGGAAATACACGTATCAATCCCGCTTCATCTTCACTTTCCAAGGAATATTTAAAAACAAATACAATTATGGCAACGTGGTTTGTCTACGCGTTACGTCTGTTGGTGATTCTGGAGCCGGTTTGGAGTAATACGGTTCCCGATGATGTGCGTAAAATCGCGTCGGAGCGCCGCGTCTTTACGCATCCAAGCTCCGGTCGGGACGTGGTGACCACCAGCATGTTTAAAGTTTACGAAAGCTACAGCGAAGACCCGCGCAGCCATAACCAGGGAAACACAGTGAGGAGCTTCACAGCTGTCCCGAGTGAGTTGCATACGCATTGAAACACACACGCGTGGAGGAAGTTTAAATATTGAAACGAACGTAAAAGCGTACGCAGCAACATATACGTATTGTACCATTTTACTGGCTGTACTAATCGCACATATTTGTTGCTATGAAAAACATTATTGTTAATTAACTATTCTGTAATTTGGATTTGAATCGGATTTTTTTAAGTAGTTTACACTATCCACAGAAAATGGACACGTTCTGAGTTACAATACATTTTGTGAGTCATGCAATAATTTCACGTTCATATTTGTTATTATAAATGTCACATTTCATTATCATGGATGGTTGGATGAATAAGGATCCGGGATTAAATAGATAGAGCCAGATAGATATACTTTGTCTCTATGTGACCTGTGATTGGCTGGCAACCAGTCCAAGGTGTACCCTTTTAGCCCCTGACCCAAAGATAGCTGCGATGGGCTCCATCCGACGGGCATTTTGAGACAATTTAGACAGATAAATATGCAAGCATTTTATTTAATTAAATTAAGAGCCTATTATCAGCATTTCCTTACGGACTAAATTTATGATCTCGAGCTTGTAGATGGCATATCTGTGTATAGTTGGGGTCTTTGGGGTCTTTTTAGTGATCGACTTCTCCAGTAGCTGTAAAAGTCCAAGGTGTTAGACAAGAGGCTATTATCACATCCAGACAAAGCCCATAATCATTTCCATATGCTATTACCCCACCCTTGCACGAATTCAATGTTTGGGTTTTGGGCTGTGGTGGAAGTACTCACTTGAAAAGTTAAGTGAGCGGAGATCTAAAAAGATTTTTTTTCTCATGCGTGGACAGCCACATTACCGTTCTTCATAGTTTTCAGGATTTAGTTTATATCATTCCAATAGTACAAAAAAAATAATACAATAATATGTCTTATGTCAAAAAGGCTTTTATACACTACAGCCATTGGGCTTCAGAGATCTCCCTTAAATGGACGGTCCGTTTCTCAGTACGGTTGAGGGGATGATGACCTCAGGGTGTCGAATGAGTAACCGAGACAAGGGTGCATAAAAGCAAACACTGTATGTACTGTCATCTTTGTTCATTTTTATTATCTTGCGCATTCCCCAGGACTGTTGCATGGAAAAGAAATGTTCCAGTTCAACCTCTCCTCTATCCAAGACTCGGAGGTCATCCTCTCTGCCTCCTTTCACTTCTTCCACAAACGTCAACACCAGCGGCCACGGCGTTTCCAGAGGTCTCGTCGTTCGTCCGCCGCCCACCGCCAACACGCGCCCGCCCTGCAAATCCTCTTTCGTGGCTTGTCAGCAAACTCCGCCTCCACAACACTGCTGGGAAACCTCACCGTAAGCTCCTTTAAGAAAGCGCCGTGGCAATCAAGGGATGTTACGATGGTGATCAAGCAGGCCAGAGAAGACCTTATCATCATGGTGGAGACCCATCTGGTAACTAGGGCAAATCAGCAGCACACAAGTCTCAACAACCAAGAGCACTTCTTTGAAGGCAATGTGCCCTTCATAATAGTCTACGCTGATGATCAAGCCATAGACGAGCCCAACAGCGTGGCCGCAACCCTGCAAAGGTACGGGCCCTTCCCCGTGGTGGAGGACACGTCCACCTCACCCTCAAGGAACCGGAGAGAGCTCCGTCTACATATACAAACGAACGACATTCCAGAGGTCAAGTTCAACACCCTTAAGAACCACGAACTGTGGCAGAGCACCTACTTCCCTGCCAAATCCAAAAGCAAAGCGGGAAGGAAGCAGAACCAGGAGGGCAGGGAGGTGCTGAGCTTCGATGAGAGAACAATGAAGAAGGCTCGCAGGAGACAATGGAGTGAGCCCAGAGTTTGCGCAAGGCGCTACCTCAAGGTGGACTTTGCTGACATAGGATGGAGTGAATGGGTTTTAGCACCTAAGTCATTTGATGCCTACTACTGTGCTGGTTCTTGTGGATTCCCTATCCCTAAGGTGAGTTTAATGTCTACATGTCCCTACTCTTATTCCAGCACACATCCAGAGATAACTCTTCCATTTTATTTCTCAAGGTGGTCCGTCCTTCCAACCACGCCACCATACAGAGCATCGTTCGGGCAGTGGGAATCGTGCCAGGTATTCCGGAACCGTGCTGCGTGCCAGAAAAGATGAGTCCCCTCAGTGTGCTCTTCCTGGACCCGGATAGAAATATGGTGCTCAAGGTTTATCCAGGAATGTCTGTGGATACTTGTGCCTGCCGGTAGGAGCCAATGGAGCCTTTCCAAGAGGTGAAGG
This sequence comes from Syngnathus floridae, assembly GCF_059516105.1. NCBI lineage: Eukaryota > Metazoa > Chordata > Actinopteri > Syngnathiformes > Syngnathidae > Syngnathus > Syngnathus floridae. The sequence goes on along the minus strand of NC_142430.1, from coordinate 5,409,460 downwards.
CTCAAAGTGCAGGCAGTTGGGACTTGATTGGTTCTGGTTGAAAGGAAACTCAGGCTTCTCCTTACATTTTTTTGTATTTTTATAACTATCATTATTTTTCATGCAGCGTTGAAGGACTCTTTTTAGTGAGCTCTGGACAGCTTTGGTGATTGAATGACGTCAAAGACTGAAATAAGTACACACATTACCATAGCAAGCCATTGATATCATTTTAAGTGAACTAATCCTTGCAAAAAAAGTAAAAGTGTATTATGTCACTATTAAATCTCCCATATCGTGGTCGGAGAACGTTGGAGGTACATGAGGATTAACATTGTCTATATGTTGTACATAATGAGTACATTTTTATAATTACTGTATAGACAGTAAGCAGAGAGTTTTTTTTTTTTATTTGGTCAGGTTTTATAGAAAATCTTGTATGCTGCAGCCCCCTGCTGTTCATTTTGGGAATATTGCAGGCAAGGGTGCTCATAATACAACACATTACAGTATATTCAATACAATGTGTACAGTTTGTGATATGTACAGTAATTAGTATGAAATGCTTATGTACCCCATTGCAGTACTTTTATTTCCATTATAACATACTATATTTGTGATTTTAATAATTATACATTATATGGCAAATGCTTGTCAATTTACTGCGAATTGGCATGTATGTAGACACTACTATATTGTAATTATCTATTTTATGTTTTTTTTCCCTTTTGGCCTGTGTCAAAATGCATGATAACAATGTTTTTATTTTTATTTTTGCATTAAAGTAACCAGTCAGTATTTTTACACAATGACTCTCATTGTTTTCCCTTATGAGAATTACGATACATTTAATTTACTTATCCTTTAGAGGACAAATACTCTGTAGAAATTTTGGCACATATGAACAATTAACCATTTGCTTTCATATGTATGGAAAATTTGATGAATTGACCAAATCATATCTTCTCCTGCAAAACCGTGGAAGAAACCTACAATTTATTCCTAGCTTGGATCTCCCTGCTGTGTTTGTTTCCCTCATGCTTGCCGCCATTATTTAGTGATGAGATCATTAACTTCCATCACTTTCATAGCTCCAGTGGGAACTACTAAAAGCATGACGGGCCACACTTGAAGTGATTTGAAACGCCACATGGGTTCGTGGCTTGAGAGACAAGAATTTCAAGATAGGCCGGACTTGGGCCAATGTCCCCAGACACATTGGCTTGGATTTGTGGTGCAACCCTCCAGCCCTCCCACTAGAACCTGCTGTCCCGTCTTCCGTCTTTATGACAGAGTTTTGTAATGGGGGCAACAAATACAAATAGTGTGAACTGTTCTCACGTCAATCATCAAAAAACATTTTGTAGTTGCCTCTATATGCCACATGATGGGAACAAAGCAAATCTCAACTCACAACAACATAGTTCTTTGGCAACAAGATTGTGGCAAAGCTTCTAGATTCACTTCAACATAGTTCCTTGGCACCAAGATATCACTAGTTGGCACCAAAGTAATGTTTGTATTGCTTTTGGTCTGAGCACATTAGTTATGCAATGGAGGATAGGTTCAAAAATAAAATTTGGAATTTTTTTAAACGCCGCACTTACTGGGTGGCTTTAGAGTTGTGAAAATGGCAACGAGGGTGGCAAAGAATGCACTTGGTGTTTCTTTTAATAGAACGTTTGCTTTGGTATTGTTTCCGCTGGCCTTGACACTTTGACCCTGTGCGCAAGTAACCTCGCCTTTTCCAGGACCTCCCTCATTATCGCCGTCAAGTGTTTACACTGTCTTCATTAGTGGCCAGCCTTCCAGCGATAGCAAAGCTTAAAAGAAGCCATCAATGACAGTGATAAGCATGGCCGTGCTACTATTTTAGTTGACACTAGTCCCCCCTGTATTTACTCTTGGGAGCATGGGAGTGGACATCACTGGTATGGTCCTTTCACTGGAAATCTCCTTTGTTCAACGTTGCCATCACAAAAGCTAGCAAGTTGTTTGTTTGAAAATGCACAACTCCAGGAGGTTCTTGTTCCAGGTGTGTTTGAGTTTGGTGCTTTCCACAGGCTCCTGCACCTGCAAGCCAATTGGCAATGACATCCACGTTGATGATGACCTTGAGGGATTTTACTCACAACACTCCACACAGAAGGACCTTCTAGAGGAGGAAGACATGGACTCTAGGATGACGAATCTCCTCGGAACCATTAAAGAAGACTTTCTGAGGAAACTCAACCTTTCAGATGTACCACAGGAGCACGGAAAAATTGACCCGCCTCATTTCATGATGGAGCTCTACAACAAGTATTCTTCGGACAGCACGGCGATCCCTCAGTTTGATGTTATTCGCAGCTTCAGTGTTCAAGGTATGGTGAGAAAGCTCAAGTAAAACTTGAAATAGCAGCAAAACTAGAAGGCAACGTTCATCATAGTAAATTTTACCAAATTTTCAGGAGGTTTTAATTCTTATCCAGTGCTCAATACCCAACACCCATCCACTGGGTATCTCCAGTTATGGTCCAGATAAATTGAAGGGTTGCATTTGTAGGGCCAGTTGAGAACTAAAAATTATCAGCAAGAAGTCATGATGTATCTTAGAACAGTTATATAATATTCAAAATAATTATTATTATTATTAAATATTATTAATCGTTATTTTCCACCATTATGTAGCATGGTATCGTGTCATGTCAGAATCGTTTATCTGCAACTTTTATCATGACTCTTCTGATCTGTGTCTCTCTTCCAGATATTACACATTCTGTGACAAACGGCCCAAAGTCAAGACAAAGGCTGCTGTTCAACGTCAGCATACCCAGCTATGAAAAGGTCATCACAGCTGAATTACAACTCTTCTTTCTCCCAGATGCCAGGTCAAGGGTGACCCACAGTTTCACTGCCTCCGTCAACGTCTACAAAACGGATTACAACGGTTTGAAATCCAACCCACAGATTTTGGCCTGCAAAGAATTGAGAGGTTCTCAGAACATGTGGGTGACTCTGGATGTCACCTCAGCTGTACAGAACGGAGTCATATCAGGCCGTGGAATAACTGGATTTGATGTCGTGGTGGACGGGAATGGCTGTGATGATGAAAGCGGTGGTTGGAGCTTAAGCCTTTCAGTGGGAGATAACACCTCAGCAGCTTTGATCGTCTTCTCAGATGACCTTGGCAGCAGAAGGCGAGAGGCCAAGAAAGAACTCAGAGAGATGATCCTCCATGAAGAAGAAACCATCTTCCACTCGGAGGCGAACTGGAACACAGAGGATCATCTGGCCAACCAGATTCCCGGAGCTCAGTATCGTCGTAAGAGGAGAAAGGCCGAGCGGGAATACTGCAGGCGGACGTCTCTCAAGGTCAACTTCAAGGACATTGGCTGGGACAGCTGGATCGTGGCACCTCCGGAATATGACGCATTTGAATGTCGAGGCTTGTGCTATCATCCACTGACAGACGAATCCACACCATCCAAGCACGCCCTCATCCAGACGCTGATGAACATCCGCAACCCCAAGAAGGCCAACATGGCATGCTGCGTCCCCATCAAACTGGACCCCATCACTGTCATGTATCAGGAGAATGGACTCGTCACTATCCGATACTTATATGAGGAGATGAAGGTGGCCGAATGTGGGTGCAGATAGTCAGAAAGAACATGACTCTTACATGTGTACATCTGCTATTGTGATTAGTAAAACCGTATTTATAGTGTTCTGCTATTTTATGAATGTAAATCTGTACATTTGTAATTTCAATATACAGTTTCTTACTGCAGTATCAGAATATACAGATTGTTTTTGGTAGTCAACAGACCACAGCCACTTAATTATTACTGTACATAGTCCAGTAGAGTACATTGGTCTCTTCTACTATGCAAAAATGATCAAAAATCACGCAGGGTATTTTTTACATTTTATGATTACACTGTGCCATATTACATAAATAAAGAACAGTGCAAAATACTCACTTTAAAAAGACTAAATACTGGTTAATTAACAATAATCTTGGGCTGTCCGTGCATTAAATATATTGCATTGGAAAATTATGTATCATGGGCCAGTGGTAGTGTAGTAGTGTACATAACTGATAGACATGAATCATTACAGCTGTAAAGTACGGTTGGTTAGAATCCCTTGAGTTAAGAATATAAATAAAACATAATATTTACTGACGTCAATATGTGAACCACCCAAAGGCCAAACTGAAAACATACCAATCAACTTTTGTTTATTAAGTCAGTTAAATCTCTCAGGAGGCTGAAAAGCTTAATAGATTAGCGATCGTGACGGCAAGCATTCTGTACCTACTGAGACGTTAATGAACCAAAAAGATTATCCCAGCTCAAAGATTACCATTGCCAGTTAAGAATATGTGCGCATACTTGTCCCTGAATATTTTAGGGCGGGCTAGTGTGAGCAAATGTGAATAAGTAATGTTTACATTTTGGTCTCATACACATTGTATACTGTGTGTAGAATAGGGTTAGGGTTAGGGTTAGGGTTAGGGTTACAGCAATGTTACTGGTGTTCCATGAAATAGTTTTACATACGTAATATGAAAGTTGAAGAGATTGAAAGTTAAGGCATGAAGCATTTGGAGTGTTGCTGAATAAGGCACAGATGTGTTTGGATCAGGACCTCGAAGGTCCCCAACTGAACCCAAACAAAGTTCTATAGTTCTGTAGACTAAACTGCAAGGGTCAAAACAGAGCAAGTTAACTTTGTTTTTGTTTCCACCGTGAAGGAACCTGCGATTAAAAGCAGCTATGCCACATGTCTACACACACTCAGCTGTGAAGTGACGCAGACGTGACCACTTAACTGCACTAAAGTACACTCGCTGCCGTGTGCTTTTATAATACGATAATATATAAGTATGATCAGGCTTTTGAGCATATTTGAGTGCTTAAAAGTGCACGTTTGTGGGAATTTTTGTCCATTTACCTTGAGGGACATTAGCATTGTCAGTTGAATGGTGTTCTCGCTGATGGGAATCATTTACACCTAGCTAATATCAGCCTGCATATACAACATGCTGAAATTATATCATTTTTGTAAGTGATTACCTTTTCTGCGCAACAGAAATCACAATGTCCCATTTGTTAGCTATATTTAGACTAAGCCTGAGGGCAACTCATGTGGTCCTGGTGCCTGCGGAAACCACATTGATGATACCTGTCCCAGATAATATCAAGACGTATTGTTTTTCTATTTGTCACTCGTACAATGTACAGAAATAATTGTTTAGTTGTGTTTTGTTGTATTCGATTGACCAGCAGAGGGGGACACAGCACCAAAAAAAAAGAACCGAGCATGGCCTCCTACAAGTTCGTATCTATGCACAGGACTGTACTGGTAAAAGATTAAAACAATGTCCGTCATTTAAGATAAAAGACACTCCATAAATGTTCAGGGTATAGTATTTTCTGGAGTTCTCTTTTTTAATATGTGTTTTGTCTTTTACTGCTCAATTCAAGTGGCACTGCTAATTTGGCACAGCCACTCCAGACACCTTGTCTAAATTTACATACAGTAACTTTAGAAATGCTTCCCGGTTTCTACGCCCACTTGGCGAATGTGTCATTGCCTTACAAAAGATATAATACGATTAAAGGTTTATTGTGGGCTAAATCCTCTTATGAGTGTGTTAACAGAAATGGTGCAGCCATAACACAGGCATTTGAATCTCTTCACAAGCAGAGGTCCGTTCACCAGCTCCACTCATCTTCGGTGTGGTGAAGCTGGTAAAAATGGCAAAAGCTCTATTTTTGGTGCCGTTTTTTCTAGTTTTAGGAAATGTTGCATTTAACCATGCCGCGTTTCCTCCAAGCCTTATTGTTGACATGGTAAAGATCGTCTTGGACAACTACTGCTCTCCAGAGAAGCTGGGAGGGCTGAAGGAGGCCATCGCAGCAGCCAGCAGCAATACAGAGATCCTCAATATTCCAGATGGTGAGTCTTTGTCTCGAGTCCTCAGTGCTGGACTCCAGACCACAATCAGTGACCCACGTTTGAAGGTCTCCTACGAGCCAAACTTCGTACCCGTAGTTGTCCCGCAAATGCCTGACCTGCCTCCTGAGCAACTCGTCGCTATGCTCCAGACCGCCATTAAGCTGGATGTATTGGAGGGCAACATCGGGTACATGAGGATCGATCACATCCTCGGGGAGGCGGCTGCTGACAAGATCGGGAAGATGCTGGTAGAGTTAGTCTGGAACAAAGTCCTGCCTACCTCAGCTCTAATTTTTGATTTGCGCCACACCATCAGCGGAGACATCACGGGACTCTCCTATATTGTCTCGTACTTCACCGCAGCCGAATCTGTGATTCACATCGACAGTGTGTATGATCGTCCTTCCAACACTACCACTAAGCTGCTGTCTATGGCCACATTGTTGGGCGAGAGATACGGCACAAGCAAACCTCTTGTCATCCTCACAAGCAAGAACACCAAGGGCATTGCTGAAGATATTGCGTACTGCCTCCAGAACCTAAAGAGGGCCACCGTTGTTGGAGAGAAGACCGCCGGGGGCTCAGTCAAAATAGATAAATTAAAAGTGGGTGACACAAACTTCTATGTGACTTTGCCTACCGCAAAATCCATCAACCCCATCACTGGTTCAAGCTGGGAGCAAACCGGCGTCACTCCCGATGTTAAAGTCGATGAAGAGGACGCCCTTGCTACAGCCATCAAGATAATTCAACTCCGCGCCCAGGTGCCAGCCATCATCGAGGGCTCGGCGGCTCTGATTGCTGACAACTATGCCTTTGAGGAGACCGGTGCCGATGTCGCAACAAAGCTGAAAGGGCTTCTTGAGAATGGTGACTACAGCTTGGTGGTCTCTAAGAGCGGCCTTGAAGAGAAACTGTCTGCAGACCTGAAGACCCTATCTGGAGACAAGAGCTTGAAGACCACCAGCAACACCCCAGCCCTGCCAGTCATTGTAAGACCCCAAGGCAAAGACTGATTATTGTTGTCATTGTTGTGTTTTTGAAAGTACTGCTTGTCTGTCTCCTCAGAATTATACTCCAGAGATGTACGTTGAACTCATCAAAGTCTCCTTTCAAACGGACATTTTCGAAAACAACATAGGCTACCTGCGTTTTGACATGTTCGGAGACTTCGAGGAAGTCAAGGAGATTGCCCAGATTATTGTGGAGCATGTTTGGAGCAAAGTTGTCGACACTAACGCAATGATCATTGACCTCAGGTGGGTAGCTTTTGGCCAAGCTCTAGTATCTGGTTAAAAAAACTATACTATAAATAGTACGATTACTAATACTGTACATACATAGGATACTAAATAGAATATTATATGTAGGTATACTTGTACAATTCTAACCATGAAGTGAATCAACACAGTCAACTATTGTGTACACATTTGGTAGGAAATAATAACTCTAACAACTGCTGTAAAACTGACTGGCAACTAGTCCGTGATGTCATCCAGCTTTCATCCACAATTAACTGAGATCATCTTAAATTCATTGGTAGTGTCATGATTCATTCATCCAATTATAATATAAAGACAACTGCTGGGTAAAAAAACAACCCAATTTGGATTAAAAATTGAATCTGGGCTGTTTTGCACAAAACCACCAATTTTTTGACAAGCTGGTATGCTCCAAATTGATGGAAGATAAATGTAGGGAGTGCAACTCCAGTCTTCAAGGTTAAAATCTTAAACCCGCTTGTAAGAATTATTAGGTAAAGCCACCGTGTCTTGCTATCTGTCGGACAACCCGAGATAATACTGAATCATACATTTTCTTAACTGAATTTACAGAAACAACCTCGGAGGGCCTACAACAGCCATTGCCGGTTTCTGCTCTTACTTCTTTGACGCCGACAAGCAGATTGTACTGGACAAGCTCACAGACAGACAGTCTGGCACCTCCACAGAACTCCGGACACTGCCTGAACTCACGGGTAATTGGATATGGCATCAGGCCATCGCCTTTTAATGCTGCTCTGTATACAGTACTGCCAACTAAGATTCTTGACTCGTGTGTAAGTTTTTTATTGAGTCCTTCTGCGGTTGAAGCACCTCTCCCAATGACCCAATGACATTTCCCGTTTGATTTAGGTACAAGGTACGGGTCTAAAAAGAGTTTGATCATCCTGACCAGCGGAGCAACAGCCGGGGCAGCAGAGGAGTTTGTCTTCATCATGAAAAGGCTCGGCCGTGCTATGATAGTGGGAGAGACCACTTTCGGTGGCTCCCACCCGGCAAAGACCTTCCAAGTTGGCACGACTGACGTCTTCCTAAGCATCCCCACGGTGCACTCCGACGACACCTTGATGCCAGCCTGGGAAAGAAGCGGCATTGCACCTCACATTCCTGTCTCAGCGGCGGCTGCCCTCGAAACAGCTAAGGGCATTTTCAACAAGCACTTGGGTAGTCAGAAGTGAGTTGTGGTCCACTTTTGCCCTGACAAAATTGTTGGAGCGTGAGAATTCCTTTTTATTTCCAACTACTTAGTCTGTCTGTGGCATAGAGCAACGTTTTAAAAGTGAATGTTGAGGGCAGTTTTTACTTCACTGCAGATGGGAGCATGTGAATAACACTGACTAAGGCTGACATTGTTGCGGATATTTGTTATTGGATACTTTAAATTATGTCAAACATAATCATTTTTGATCCTTGTGAGTTGAAAACACTGAATGTCCAATTTGTCTATTCTGCTGGTAAATTTATGTAATGAAAACCAACTTGGGCTTCTGTTCTTTTGCCGAGACCAAATAAAAAATAATAATTAAATGTCTGCTGGCTGTCTTTTGAACAATGAATTCTTCATAATATTTGAAAGGGTCACTTTAAGAGATGTCCCATTTTTAAACTTCAGGTGTTTCATATTGAAAAAAAAAATGCAAACTCTATGGGAGTGGGAGTAGATTTGAAGGCTCACACTTTTGGGAAAATCAGCCTATTCCCCTGCTCTTATTCCCGGTTTGACATGGGAGGAGCAAAATGGGATGTTAACCCATTTTCTTTCCTCTCGCTCTCTCACTCTCTCGGTTTCTCCTCCTCAAGATGAAATATGAAACCTGGACCATTTGAGTCCAGCTTGTCCCACGGGTTCCCAGATCTTCTAGTGCCAACAACGCTCTGCTTCTTCACCTCCTTTTTGCCCCACTTTCAACATGTTTTGACTCTCTGACAGGAAACTTTCCCCCCATTTTTAATCGTTTTCGCAAAGACACCGACTACACTTTTTCTTTGTTTCTTCCTTGCATCCGTTTCATTCAAAAGCTGACTGGTGGGATGTGAGAACACTGTTTATCAGAGTGTGTTTTTACCACGCCGCAAAGGAACTACTTTTTTTTCACCCCGAACAAAAGAAGAAATGGTGCCAAGATTATTGTGGAGCATGTCTCTTGCTCTGCTTCTGTTTGGATTATTTTTGCTCACTTCATCATCGGCCAGAGCAGAACCGGAGTTGCTGGATGAAGAGGAGGAAGAAGAGAGTTCTTGTCAAGGCGCTTTTGACCTCTATTTTGTGCTTGATAAGTAAGTTTGGATTAATTTTGTGAATACTTAAATTCAATTGTCCAAAACATTTTGGTGCTTCTACTGCTTAATTAGTGTCAGAAATTGGATTTCTAAAAGATGATGACTGCGCCATGAGTTTTAATGTGCATCGCTACATCCATGTGCATGGGGGTGACGCAACAGAGGAGGAGGTCTTGTGGTTTGCTGAATCAGCAGAAAGAGGAGCGACTGTTTGGATGATACAGTCATGTTCTCTGTAGCCAAATCTAGAATTCACACACAAATCCTTTTAAACAAAGACCTACTCGCAATGCCTACTACTTTTTCTTGTTTGCAAAGAGAATGCTCAGCCATTACCCTGTCATTTGCGCTGCCTGTACTCCCACATTGGAAAAACGCTGTGGTTTAGTGACATCTCCGCAACGTGGAGCAGACTGCCAGTGAAGAAAATTAAACGGTGAAAAAAAAATTTTTGCATTCCTCCATTTGAGGGGTTTCACGGCTCATAAAAAGGCACTCATAAATACACTATAATTTATAGTAGAGTTAGCAATGAATAATCATTGCAAAGTCCACCACAATAGCACTTCCACACACTTTCAAATTTAATCAAGCAAAATAATTGAATGAACATCAATTGATTATCAACTACCAACTCCCATTTACTGATCTATGGAGACCTGAAAGGGCATGAGTGACTGACTAGCGTATAGAAAAACCTAGTGATAACTTGAACAAAATATAGGACAGCATCTAGGCCTGTTTTTGATAGCTTTGTGACATAGCGTCTCAAGGTATCGGGCGAATGTCTTTATCAGGAATATACAATCTTCTAACCACACAGATTTATGTTTGGCGTGCTGTGCCCACAAGCATCTGCTGCACAACTCGAATCAAAAGTTACGTACATGACAGAGCTGCTATCCAGATGTGGAGGCCATTGTTGACTCGCTTTGTTGACTAAAACACAGGCCCATGCTAAGAATAACATGAATATAGGCTGCTGCTATTGTTAGCTCTTGTGCCAGCTGCAGCCTGCTCCATGGCAGACTTGTGATTTACATGCAGACATGGATGGTAGACTTAAATCAAGAGGAAGCTCTCCAGAAATCTAACTAAAGCTACGCCCAGCCTCATCCCTAGGGTGTTTTATTTTATTTTTTTGCAGACACAGCATCAACCAGGCTTAATCCATATGGAACAGAGAATGGTAGGACTTTTCATGACTGACAAAAATCTTTTCCTGAGGATTTGAATAAAAACCCCAAACCCAACACTGCGGGTACCGACTGAATGGGGTAGGATATTTTATCTCCAAATAAGCGATTATAGTTGGTTTTACCACTGACGTGAAGAGTTTAATGACCGTATTTTATGGCTCCATCCAGAGTGCTGGAAAGGAGCAGCATCTACTCATCCCCCCCACTAGCTGTCTTGTGTTTGTTTATACTACAAAATACAACAGTTTTATAGTGAAGTGGAACAGATAATTATCTTATTGTGTTATTGTAGTTGTTTTAACATAAATGTTACCTCAACTCTTTATCTTTGATTTTCCTGGCATTAGTATGAGTTATGGGGTGTACATTGGATGGAGGATTTATATGGCATGGTGTAATGCAACCATAAAATGTTTCCATGTGCATTGGAACGAATGATGTTCTAGCCTCTTAACCACGATCAAAGTTATTTTGAGGCCGCAATCTCTTGATACCCGCTTCTACAATGTAAGCACATTCTACTAGATTAGATACGAGAGAGCATAAGTATGGTATGCGTTCATATCCACTTTGCTTTTTGCATAATATATAATTATATTGATGATGTGGTCATCTCTATTTTAGATAATTGGGGACAAGCGGTATAGAAAATCGATGGATGGATGGATGGATGGATGAATTGCATACCTACTGTTTTCATAGTTAAAATTAAACGTTAAAGAGCTAATAAAACTGAAATGTAAAGATGGAATGTCTCTCTACTTTGTATATCCCATTTCAGTTGCATGTATATATGTGCATGCACTCAGCAGTGCTCCAGTAAAGAGTCGTAGTGTAGCACTCGCTGTAAAAGTAGGTTAGTGGTTTTAAACAAACAAATCTTTGTGCCCAGTCAGTTGAATTGGAGCGGCATTATTGGCTCCAGACTGGGGTGGTCTGGATAGGCCCAGCTGGAATGGCAGAAAGCCGTCTCGGTCGCTGTAGGGATTTTTGAAATTTTATTTTTCCTTCTTCCACACTTTGAAGCGTGAGAATGGAGCCGAAAGCCACAAAGACTCCAGAGTCAGACCAACAGGGCTTTTTTCCCCATATGCTGTCATCCACCCTCGCTGAGGTCCAGTCCACTCTGGCTTAACCTCAACTAAACAAAAACTAGGCTGTAATATGCAGAGGTCTCCATAACTTGGCATTATTTCTTCAATTGTGTAAATGTAGAAAAATGTTTGAACCTAATCTGTGATAGGCAGGTTTTTACATTAGTCATGCCCATGTCCATTTTTATTTCCAATGGTGATTGTCATATTTTCAGTAACTGGATTAAAATACATAAATAATGCATAAATCTCAGTTTAAGTGATAAATATTATTTTCAATTAATTCAAAACATTGTGCATACAGCATACACAATTACAAAGTCAGTTTACCATAATATGGTCACTTTAGATTGTGTTATCGGATGACAATGATACAACAGCTGCAAACATTTAGATTCCACAATTCAGCTGAAAATGAAGGGCTTCATTTAAATGCTCTGAAGAAAGTATTTTACAACAAGCTCTTTTTTGTATATCTCCTTTTTCGAGTACTGAAAATGTGGAAAGGTCTTTCTTCCCTCGCAATCTCATTTGTTTTTCTCTCTTATTTTGACTTTCAACCTCCCCCTACAAAGGAGTAACTGACTCATTTTGTTTTCCACATCGAGACATCGGTGTTTTACCTACTCAGCAAGATAGCGTTAATAGTGCAGTGGAGAATACCAGTTCTGAGCTATTTTGACTTTTTTGCCAGCTGTGTTGAAAGCAGGTTGCAACACACACAACTTGGCACTCAAATGGAAGCCTTTCATCAATCTTTGTCACAATATCTAGCGAGCCATAGACCCATCAGAGTTTTCACATGACCTCACCTCTAATCTGCGCGTAATCCCAAAGGCAAAGTCCTTCAACATAGAAAACCTTGCTGCAGCAACATGTGGGAAAATGGTGGACAACATTGTTTCCAACTGACTGTTCTCACCAAGTGCTATGACTGTCAGTGACCATGAAATTTTGTTGCCTAGTGATTTAGCCATAATACAGTGTATTCTCACTCTCCCACAAAGGAATAATATGCCATGATCAGGAAGTTTCTCACACTGATGAATACAAAGCGATCTCATAAAAATTAATATGAGAACGCTGTAAAAGGTCTCATAAGTACTTAGCTAGGACAGGCTTCAGTTTACCCACTACCCCAGGGATGGGGAACTCTGCTCCTCAAGGGCCATTATCCTTAAAATAAGCCTGTGAAGTCCACCTATTGAGGACCTGCTCTCAACATCTAGGTTTTGTGGATGCCTGATGGTTTGTGATGATGTAACTTGGCCTCAAACGCTTCGTCTACACATTCTAATACCCCCTCACCTTTGACAGACCCCAAACCACTTTAGTTTCGGGCTTGGGTTAGACCACCAAATTATGATTTCAAAAGAAATTAGTGGAGGGAGAGCACTCCAGATAAAATAATAGTCACACAGAATGGACCCACTTCCTTTCTCCCAGTGGTGTTTGAACAGGTGAGCAAAACTGCAAGCTCGACCTCAGTCCCAGGATGCCGGCCACCTCACACAATGGGAGTAATCCAAGTTAAACAAGAAGTATTAGCAAATAAACCTCATGCTAAATATTCACATATGATATTTTCATATGACTACTCTGGAAAAGGAAACAATCTGCTCCAAAATATTGTCGAGTTGTTTTACGTAGCAATCTGTCTGGCTGTGTGTGAAATCCTTCTACATGTGCTTACACCATATGAACATTGTTTATCTTTAAGGTCTTGTCCTCTTCTTAGCTCAGTCAGCATTACGGGAAAGGCTTAGTGTGTTTGTGTGTGTGTTGGGGGATTTATCTGAACAAGAAGGGACAAAATGCTGACTTAAAACCTTGGCCACCATTTACGCAAGCAGACGCCGGAGTTCATGGAGTCCATGTCATTGTGGAAGACCTCTCTGTTTTGGGTGGAGATATTTGCAGCCTGTGTGGTCTGCATGGGGAATTCTAAAGCTCAATCATAGAGGGAGAGCATTGCTATAATCTGCTATTGTCCTCCTCACTCGGAGTATGAGTCAACCCCGAGCTGTTTTCAGCTCATCATGTATATGATGAGACTTGGCATGACAAAATATTCTCTATGTACGATGATCTCAGTGAATGGACAGTATTTGATGTTCCTGCAGCACTGTGCATGAGTGGGTAGCACTATTGCCTCACCCAGCAAGGTTCAGAAGGTTTGCATTTGATTCCAGAGCTTGTGTGGGTTGTCTCTTGGAAATTCAACTTCCTTTTACAGTCCAAAGACCTTTGTTGGGTTAATTGAGAAGGCTTGACATGTCCATGTGTGCGAACTCTCTCTCTCACCCTATACATTCAAATCGAGAGACATCCAATCGGGAGGGAGTTAACCCAAGTGAGCACTGTGGGAAAACCGGTGTTGTGCTACAACAGCAACACATGTTGGCCGGTTTCTGTCCAATATTGTTACATCAGTCGGTCAGCACCTACAAAAACATTCTGTCTCCCTTGAACTTGAGTAGGCGTCATCATCTGCATGGAGTTGTCGTTTTACCACAGTCGATTAGCTCATTTCCGATAAGGCAAGGGTTTGTTTTTGTGTTTCAGGTCTGGCAGTGTGCAGAATCACTGGGATGAAATCTACTATTTTGTGGAAAATTTAGCTGAGAAATTCAAAAGGTAAGATGCTATCAACTGGAGGTGCAATAATTAATCAACAATTAATCCGTTATCGCTTTAATCAACTTTTGATGATCAAGGAATTGTTTGTATACTTTTTGAATTAAAATTTTTCCAAATGTTCTGAAGTTCAACTTCTCTACAGTATACTGTATATTCTCTCTTTTCTAAAGTCTTCTATGAAACAGGACTGATTATCTTGGGAAAATAATGAGCAACATTTTGGCCAATTTCATGACATCATGAACCAAACCAGTATCTTAATCATTATTAATTCACATTAGTGCATTTTCTGAACAGTCAATTTGAACTGTCATGTTTTTGAATAAAAAGATAAAAATTAAAACATGCTTTTATATCCAATTCATTGACAAAATAATCAACAGACTAATCGAATGTCAAAATAATAGTTGCAGCCTTACTATCAACAGTCAGCTACTGCACTATTTTAAGGCCAATATTCATGTTTTGTGTGCACTTCCAAAAATTCAAGTGGACCATATGAGGTCGTGAAACTATTTTACGATTGTGGACACTTTGAAAATGTCTTTCCTCTCCTTTGGACTTCCTGAAGCCCCATGACGTTCTACACAGAGGAACACACACATACTGAGTCATAAAATGAAGTGTATCCTGACATCCCATCATATGTTGAAACACTTAGCTGGCTAATGTTTCAATCAGTTGAGCTGTTAAATTAGCAGAAGTGACTTTTAACATTTACCAAAAAGCCTCATTTGCTCATTCTATCCTCTGTTTTCCCCCAGTCCCATGCTTAGGATGTCCTTCATAACATTCTCCTCAAGCGCATCAACCATCTTAAAACTTACAGAGAAAAGGTAAGATTGTTTTGACCATCCACATTATTAATGACATTAAAGCTGAGGAGGCTAAAGTCCCAAACCGCATGACAGTGCAATGCCGCATGCTCTCACGCAAAAGGAAGCAATCGTCAGCAAACCTAATTCAAAGCATGGCACCAGAGTGAAAGCAGATGTTGCCCTGGAGACACATGGTTTTAAATGAACGTGTGGGGCTGTTACTGCGTGAAACCGCTTTGCTTTTTTTGATAACCTGATAAAAAAAAAAAAAGGACACTAATTCAAAGCAAACACATACGGATGTGTTCTCTTTTGCAGAGTGGACATCCAAAAAGGGCTGAATGCACTGAAAAGAGAGACTCCAGGTGGAGATACATTTATGCACCTTGGACTTTATAAGGTAGGCAATTAAGCTCTGTATTATTTATTAACGAAAGAGTCAAATGGCGAGTAGTGCACACTGTCTAGTGTTTATAAAATATAAATATCATTCTGACCAACCTATCTCCTTGTTAAAGGCAAATGAGCAGATATACCAGGAGAACTTTGGTGAGCACCTACTGACTAATCACTAACAGGGTATAACAAACAATAAAGACACAATAAGCAACACTGAGATCTGAACACTATTTTCATAATTATTCAAAGGGCGCATTCCTTATTGGCACCCTTCATTTTTTTTCAGATTTTGTAGTGGCTGTACCATCACTGTTCTTATTTTGCAGGCAAGGCCAGCGTAATTATAGCACTGACAGACGGAGAACTGCAAGAACATCAACTTATCGACGCACAGCAAGAGGTTAGCAACCGCACCATTAAAGTGGCACACGTTTTACACGTTACACTTTACGGGAAGCCAGGGAACACCCGTTGTTTGATTACTTGTTTTTCTGGGAATAATTCACATTGCGCCCTGTTTTACAACAGGCCGAGCGAGCCAGGTCTCTCGGTGCCATTGTGTATTGTGTTGGCGTTAAAGACTTCAATGAGACTCAGGTATCTTATGCAATTTGTTTTGAACTACAAATTGATCAACATTGTGTTGTTTTTGTCACTTGAGAGCACTACAATTTAGATTTGTTGCATGACAATGCATTTAAATACTGTCTTGATGTTCAACAGCAGGTTTATTTCTTTATGTATTTATTAAATACCATTGATGTTTCATAGAGTGGATATATTCGTAAGGTTTACTATTGTAGTTTGACAATTATTAGAAAGGAGATTAACATTAACCTTGTATCAATTAGGTACTTTTTAAAATCATAATTAATTTTCTCTTGTATTTTTCTACTCCCACCTGATGTCCTGGTCATGGATAAATATAGCTGGCGACTATTGCAGACACCATCGAACATGTGTTTCCTGTTTTGGGAGGCTTCCACGCCCTCCGAGGTGTTATCGATTCGGTAAATATAAAGCTATATGGTATAAAGAAAGCCAACAACTGTATTGTGTAAAATTTGCATTGTGCTGCTGAAGTCATATGATACAAGCTGTGAGGTTTTGACAAATCTTGTGTGATGCAAACGTACAACGTAAAAGATGTATGACGTGAAAATATATATTTTTTCCCCTTCAGATTATTAAGAAATCTTGCATTGAGATCTTGGCAGCTGAGCCATCCAGCGTATGTGCAGGAGGTGGGGCAGCATACACACGAGCGTACACACACAAACTAGAAAAACTGCGTTGATCTAAATCAAACTGATTAAATCTAGGGATTTTACATTGATACAATATGCACTTGACTGTGATTACTAATCTTATGTTCCCAATATATTGGCATGTAACCAGAGACATTCCAAGTGGTGGTGCGAGGCAACGGGTTCCTCCATGGCAGGGACATCAACCAGGTCCTGTGCAGCTTTAAAATTAACGATACCATCACAATCAGTAAGTAGACATCAATAGTTTTGATTCCGCAGTTGTGGACCTAACTTACATGTGAAAGTGAAAATTTGCTCTATTTGATTTGTGTAGATGAGAAGCCTGCAAGTGTAGAAAACACCTTCCTGCTATGTCCAGCTCCTGTCATTGAGGAAGTCGGAAAGTAAGTTTTTTTGAAACAGCATATTGAAATTGTCTTTTTGTATCCAAACATTCAAGTCAGTTTTCCAGTGTGTCCCCTTTAAAGACTTCCACAATGTCTTCTAAGGGCAAACATTTTTCCTCTTAACATGGAAAAGCAGTGTCACATGTATATTGGTACATACATACTACACACCTGACCCTATCCCTGCCTTTTTTTCTGAATTCCAGAGCTGCTTAGTAAAATATAAGAAGCTTTGTGCATTTGTTACAAAAATGCAGTAAGACTTAATCTCTTGTAGCAAATGAAGACTTCCATATTTAATGAAGCACAGCCACGGAGTTATAAATGACTTATTTGTAATGTCACATGGCTGCAACAGAAGAAAATGAAAAGACAATTTACAGATGATGTTGAAGATATTAACGTGGTAGCAGCAATTCTGGAGACATTTCATCATGCGTCCCACTTAAAAATCCTACGTAACTTTCCATGGCTTCATGCATCACCACCTAACCATCTGCTACTCCAACCATCTTTCTACACCATCCTTCTTCCTCCCTGCTCCTTAACATTTGCTGCCAGTGTGGCTTCACAACCCACAAACTATCTACGCCTCCTTGCATGTCATTTTCTTTCCATATTTCACAGTGTCCCTCAAAAAAAAAAAAAAGTTTGTCATCTCATCAGCTTTACCAGTCTAGCTGGGCCGATCAAAGCCGCATAGCAACGAGTGGGGGTCTTTCAAACGTGAGGCCATTTGTTGTGTTTGCACACATCTCGTTTCACAGCATGGCGGAGAGCCTGCAGGGAGAGCCCTCTTGCATCTTTGCGGCACAACTGGCCATTAAAAATATTTTTGCATGTCGGAATGTCAGTTAAAAAACTGGAGGCTGGTTTTCTTCAGACAAATCCGTAATTTTGTCATTCAGTGGGATATTTTAAGGCCTTTTAAATGCATCCAGATGGAAATATTTTGAACTTGAATCTCATTTCTCATGTTTCCATAAATGTACATTTTACGAGTTAGCCTAAAGTAGGCTAAGCTACTCATCTACCAGATCTATCGCATACCAATTTTTAACACGGATGGTGGTAGAGGGGGATTAGAGTAGTTTGAATTAAACTGTAATTATGGAATTATTAATTAAGTGGCCTGAATAAACATGTTTGAACATGCTTGGAGAAGGGCTACACTCTATTCTTGTTTTTTCTTTAGTTGCCGTCCTGCACTTTCACTTTATCACATATGTTGCAGATTATCATCAGTATTTGTGATGTGGATAACTAAACCACATCTGGAAAAAGCCAACCGCCTCATATATATCGCACATCAAACAGTCATTTTTTTTTGCTCACTTGATGTACTTTAATGGCAATGTCAACATCATATGCAGGGTTCTGTTCATGAACTGCAGCCACTAAGCGTTCCCTTATCGTCACCCTTTCTTATAAGCCAGACTTCTTTGTGTGTCAATGTTCAAGCAGCTTTATCAGTTGGGTGGCCTGTTTTCCATCTGCTAAACTTCTTTCATGTTCACCTGGTTCAACAAGGGAGGGGTTTGGGGTGGGGGTGTCCAAAAGCGTCCACATGTTTTTAGGGAGCTCACTGCCAAAGGATCACCAGAGGTCAGGATTTTGCAGAATTGTTTTTCCACCCTTGGAGGAGGAAATGATTTAGGGCATCATGAGGGCTTAGTAAATTATTAAATTAAAACAAAAATAGGGGCCTAAATGATCCTTAAGAACTGGAGACGTTTGAATGTTTCTATTTGTTTTATTAGTTCCTATTGAAATCCACCCAATGTTTTTGTGCTGCTTTTTGTCAAACACATTTAAGGGGCCTTTGTGTTTTGTTGTTAACGTCTCTAAGCAAGTTTGACGTTACTTACTTACGATCTTATGGCTCAGTGACATTTGGTGCCAAGTTCAATGACTTCATTCGAATAGACATCAGACTGAATCGAAACATACTTGGCATTGACTCTCATGTTCAATTAAATTGTCATTGTTTTGTTTCAGGGTTATTTATCTTCAAGTGAGCATGAACGACGGTCTGTCTTTCATCAGCAGTAATGTGCACATCAACACCACAGAGTGTGTAAGTAGCAGCTTATATTTTAATTGTGTTTCTAAAAGGAGGGTTGAGATCTTTATTCATAGCATGTGGGTTCAATCATCTTCTGTCCTCTTTAACTGTAGCCCAGTATAAGCACAATTTCTGAACATTAAGGGAAACAAATCAGTACTGCAAATAAGTCACATGTAATTTCCAAATTATGCTCTGCAAAAGTAGTGGAGTCAAATTGCGTCATACATGTGCCAGCTAATCAGCAATTTTTATGGAACTCACAAATGTACTATTTGCCTTCTAGGAAACAGTTCATCAGTCCCCGACCATGTCTATGACGGCGTTACCGCTGATTTCTGATAAATAGTCTGTGTCTTTGCCCGCAAGATATGAAGGCTTAAGTTGACCTACATCTGATCCTCATCTGTGGTACCGTAATGGGAACCATACTTAGCTCACGGACATTAAGCTTAAAGTTACTGATGGATTCGCTTAGGGATCTCCCAGATTACATGAATTGCTGTCATTGAGTTGGGGAATAAAAAAAAATACAAACACTAGATTGACCACTGACAGTAGAAGCCTGAAGGCAGCCTTTCTACTCATGTGTAAAGTTGTTGACTTCAGCAATGATTATAACCGTCACTATTTTTCTTGTATAACTTAACTTTCCATTACTTATATTGCCTCTAATGCGATTGCTTCTCTTGATTTGGAGGCGTTATTGCGCAAGATCTTTCCACAGTCGTGTCCAGAGGCTATGCCTGGATGTCATTTCAATTTACCCGGTTGTTTGACTGAGGGGTGGTGCAAGGGTAGAGTCAAGAGGATACAAATTACATAGTTTCTGGTGGTTTCCTGTCAGGTTCTGGTCCATTGCAACACTCAGATATTCAAGTCACCTTCACTGTACCTTAAAGGTTACCATATCTTGTCAATGAGTATTGTGGTCTTGATTCTAATGTCTGAGACAAGATCATATAATTTCTGTTTGTCATCTTTTAAATACTATGCTATGCATGTCTTTCACAGTTTGATGGCACCATTCTTCTAATCACCCTGCTGGTGTTGTTTCTCCTACTGGCCCTACTGCTTATGTGGTGGTTCTGGCCTCTCTGCTGCACAGTGGTAAGAACATTTAAAGGAAAAGTTGGTCTAAAAACTACAGGAAGGGTACAGGCTCTCCAAAACGCTCTCAAAAGCAAAACTATGTTGTTTTCATCTCTTGTGAACATAAACTATGTATGCTGCTTTTCCAGGTGATCAAAGAACCTCCTCCTCCACCTCCTCCTGAGCCCGTAAGTTGAAAAATACCAATAAGAGGAAAATATTTAGGGAAAGGTGAAATACTGTATATGGTAGCATTCCATCCAAAAGTCTTTGAAGTAGATTATTGTGCTGTATGGCTATAATAGGAGTCAGATGATGAAGATGGTCTGCCAAAGAAGAAGTGGCCCACTGTGGATGCCTCATATTATGGCGGAAGAGGAATCGGAGGGATCAAGAGGATGGAGGTAATGCATGGTACTGATATATTAAGTAGCAAGTAAAACTATAAACGGTCACTCCTGTCTTAAAGGTACGTTGGGGCGGAAAGGGATCCACCGAGGAGGGAGCAAAGCTGGAGAAGCCGAAGAACGCGGTGGTGAAAATGCCAGAGCAGGAATACGAACCTTTTGAGCCCAAACCCAAGAAATCTCCCAAGAAGCCACCTCAGAACCGGAAGTGGTACACACCCATTCGGGTAAAGAGCGCCACAAGTGTGCTTTTATTCATACATAATAGAAAAGGGATCCAGTGTAGTCAGCAAAAGTAGTGATTGGAAAGTGTTTTAAGTGGATGAGCATGATATTCATCATACTGTATCAACAGGTTTTCCGAAATAGAGATGTGGGTCTCCTCTGACATCCAAAGAAATAAACAAACATCCACTCCAAACACTGAACCATTATTAGACCTGGCGTCAGTTGTGTTTGTGTTTTTAGTGTGCACAAAGAACTCTATGTAACAACACCGGTCATTCGTAGAGAAGCAGTGTTATCTGTACACACTGCCGGCGTATTTGGACATGACTCCTCCACTGCTGTAATTCATGGTGAAAGGCGACACCCCGCAGTCAGCAGTAGGAAAATGTCCAGTCACTATGCATGCTGACTAGACTCACCTTATGTAAGGAAAGAACATTCCAGTACACTTAGGTTCACAGCTACGGTTATATAATATTACATTGAATCTCATTATTCCCATGTCAAAATGCAATTCATTGCATTAACTAACCACAAGTATGTTACAAAGGGATTAAGTATGATTCATAGTGAACATCATGACCGTAACAGCGGCAGACATGGTATCTGTAAAGCCCGGATTGTATGGCACAGAGATGACGATTTTAATTGTTAAATGGATGTCCCATCTGTGTTATTCAGGGTAAACTGGATGCTATATGGGCACTGTTTCGTCGTGGGTACGACCAGGTCTCTTTGATGAGACCCCAGCCGGGTGATCATGTGAGTAGCCACCCGCACTTCATCTGTTTCCTACCTCTTACTCATATATTTGCTCTTAAATTGACTTAAGCTCCTCTGATTTTCAACCAAACGCTGTGTAACAAGATTTGAGAAGACTAAAAGCAAAATTGTGTATATTGGCACTACTAGGAAACTAAAATGGTGCCTTGAGCTTTGTTTCCAGAAGTTAATAAAATTACCCATCCACACGTCAACACTGAAGATTCAATATCAAACCTCAAAGATGTTTTTCTCCAAGAAGTCAAGTTTGACTGACGTAAATTGCAATTTGTGTGTAGAACCAAGGTCCAAATAGTGTCATGTACAGCAGTAATGAAACAGCTGTTGACTGAATGAACAAGAATTCCGTAGCAACACTAATGCCCACTTGTGCGCCACTATTTATTTTAAGAATGTCCAAATTTTGGACTGTGCAAGCGCATTTTCCCAAATAAAGCTCAGGTAACGCGTCTTCAAATCAAAGGATTAAATTAAAAGATGCTTGTTTCCACTCGGAGTGAAATACAGCATTCCAGTGCCTGGAAATGAGCTAGCCTGGAGCTATTTCTAAGGCTTCATTGCAAACCGCATTTGACTTTAGTGGAAAATGGCATGATTTCGTCTTGAAGGCAAACGTTGCGTCATGCCTCGCCAGTGCAAGTCACCAAGTAGAGACGTGCCAATGACGGAAATTGAATCTTTTTTGTGTCTGCCAGTTTGCAAAGCTGATGGCGACTTTTAGTCGCTTAGGGCAAAAAGAGTTGTACATGTTCCTGTTAAAAGAATTATTGGAGCATTTTCTGCAAGGAGAGGCATGATTTTAACTGGTCCTTGGATCAGGACAGATTAAGATTGTAGCTGAATGAATAAAAGCAAATGATAGTATTTCAAAAACTGCTGAAACACTTGAGGGATAAAAGGAATATACTATAACCACAAATACTCTCAAGGATTTAACTTTACCTTTCAGATCTGATTTTTCTGAACTCAGACAAGATCTTATCTGGTTTCTAATACAAAGACTGCAGGCTTTAAAAATAAACTATGGGAATCTCTGTGACTGGCCGCTATCGAGCTACAAGGATGACATAGCGCCAGCAATCACACACCCTCTGACGCCCATTTCTGGTTCGTAATGTGAAGCAGGTGTTAAAATGTAGGAGTCGACTTGGGGGAGACATTAGCCAGTAGGAGTGAACCAGACGGGGAGAGGAAGGAAGACGGGATGAGTAATCGGTCCTTTTTCGGCTTCAAACGCACTAGAATACTGAAATTAAAACCCATGGGATCTCTTGAAAGTTTTTGTTTCATACACTAGCGAGGAACACCTCACAATCGTGGAGTCTGTGGCTCGACCAAACTGTGGATTTAAAATCGCAAATATTGAGCAGGTTTAACTTTTAGGATTGTTTGCAGGGTTGCGGAAAGCTAGGGAAAAAAAAGATTCTCAGAGTGACAACAGTTAAAAACCACTGCGCTCAACATGTCGGACGAGTTAAGTCACAGACATGGAAGTCTTGAAGATTCCACACACACCAACACACACACATGCACACACAGCCCTTTCAGCTCTTGCCTGCAATAAACTCAGTAACCTCTGCTTCGAACCACATCATTTATGTTGACGTCAGAGCATGCATGAGGCTAAGCTACAAACACAAAAGATGACTACACACAGACACATGATCAAAAATCACTTAGTTGTGACTTCCTCTGCACATCTTATTCATTTAACACAAGTCTCCCCAGGAGGCATTTAACTCTCTAAAGAGTCAATGAGGTAATGCCCGTGGCATACAACTGCACCAATTTCCATCGTATTTTCTGAAAATTTTAACAAATAAAAAGTCTAACCAAAAATAATGGAATGTTTCTAATAACTGTAGGGATTAGACAACCAGTTGAAAAGAACAAATACAACACTGGAAAGTGCCCCCGCGGCTCCCCCTCTAGCTCTGCCAGTGTTAAAAGTACGTGACTTTATTTAACTTCAGGGTCGGTGCATCAACTTCACGAGAGTGAAAGCGGGGTCCCAACCGGCCAGGTCGGCACCACGCAGCCCCATCCACACCCCCTCACCGCCACCGCCGCAGCCTGACTACCACCACGTCCCAGACTCCCCCGTCACTTCAAGCCCTCCGTCCAGAGCACCGCCCGTGGTCCAGCTACCACCGGGTCCCCCGCCATCCCGCATGCCCCCCGGGCTTCACTGCCCACCGCCGTCACGTCCACCACCTAGCCTGCGACCATGAATGACATCCCCCACGCTTTCCCGCGGCCCCGCCCCTCTCATGGACCCATTTTGACTTCACTGACTGACTGACCCACCCTGTTGACCACCACCTTCAGTCTACAGTTGGTCCTCCACCCTGGGATTCTTTTGCTATTCACCAAACAACACCAGCCTGACCAGATATCAGTTCATTTTGTTCTAATGTAGAAAATCTGTCAAGTCAAACAGCCTAGAGTTTTATATCATACTACTTGAGGCTTTAAAGTCTTACCTTAAAGACTTACCTTCAAGACTTACCTTAAAGACTTACCTTAAAGACTTACCGTCTTGTTTGCAATGTATGTTTCACCAAGGGTGCTATTAAACACTATAAGGGACCATTTCATTTTTTGAAAGCCCTCAGATGGCTTTACACAATTTATGAAAGAACTCAGCAATCATATAAATGTTTATTATCACCCCTCACTGAGAACATATTTTAATGAGCAATAACTTTTTAATGAACAAGCACATTTTTATCAGTGTTTTGCACACCATTTAACGGTTTGCCTTGTAGTTTAACTTTTGTACAAAGTGAACGGGGTGATGCAGGGAATTGTTTAACAGGATAATTGTTGCAGGACAGCAAAACCTATTGGGACCAAAGTCAACAGATGATTCATTGGATGTTTTTTTAATCAACTACTGAGTTGTGCCTATGCCATCGAGAAGTGAATGAAGTTAAGAATCTGGGAATTATTTTTCCAAAATTGATTGGGTTGAGTTCAATTAGCCAAAATGCTGGTATTATTTTTGTCAATGTATTTTTTTTTTTTTTGAGGCAACAACATACTAAAGAACAATTTCTTAATTCAGGAAATCATTTTGAAAGACAGACATTTTTGTAATATGTTTTGACAGGGAAGTGTACAGAAGTTTTTTTCCTAAAATATGTGTTTTCATTATATTTTTATGATGTGTTTTTGGTTGTTGTTTTTTCTCTTTGAGGCTTTGGATTTTGTCCTTATACCATGTGATTTGATTTACAACACGACAATATGTAATTTTTGGTTATTTAGGTTCATTTTAAATCTGCACACATAGACTGCTGGAACACAGTACTCTGTTTTTGTTTGCATTTATGGAATTTAAAAGTCATGAATCCAAGCTGCCATAAATCAGGTTAATGACTCTCCTCGACTTTTTGTGGCTCAATCCTGATTCTCTACTTTTGTATTATGCTATGTCTGCATTTTTTTTTTTTAAATCAACAGTCACATTGCAACTGCAGGGCAGTTCACGGAGCAACTAATTTATTTCCTGAGCGAAATAGAGGAGAGTACTTGAATAATCGACAAGGTGTCCAACCACCGATTATAAACACTGTGCACAGAGTCTAAACTAGGTTGCCAGTCAGACGAGGCCTAGCAGCTTTTTCAACAAATTCAGGTTATAACACACCTTAGTATTTCGATTTGGGTAAAATGTGCACTCACAGGGGCACATTAGGTCTTGTTGGAAGTGATGTATTCGATTGCATTATGTTGTTGTAATGTAGTGTCCAGTGAATGAGATTTGGCAATTATTTTGGCTGGAGGGATTGAAAAATGAAAAATAATCCTTTCATATGCAGTGCCCTATGAATTGATGTTTTATTTTTTGTTTTCTTCTATAACTTGATTGTGTCTCTTATTGTGTACTTAAATCAGTTATGCCATGGTTTCACAGAATACATAGATAATTGTTGCTTTAAATCAATTTTCAGCAGGAAAACTTATTACATTTCCCTCGCTATTTTGGCACTTCAAATTACAAGTATCAAATCAGAAAACTCAAATGCTTGATTAAAGTATTTATATCAATTACATGCAATCATTTTTATTGACTTTATCATTAACCACTTGTCTTCTATTGTGTGTAGTAATCATTATTATCCTCACGGTGATTTTGAATGAATTTTTAATGTGGCCATATGTCATTGTGATTGTTTGGATTCAAGCTTTCAGAGTGGCTAAAACAAGGTGAACCTCAAGCATCTCTGGCCTTTTGTATTTCCTAATGCAGGAATTCCATTAAGGGAAACATCTACAGTGGCTTACATGTGGGTATGTGACATTTTTAAGAGGCATGTGTTATGCTAATCAGTGCAGTATAAAAAAAAAAGCAGTAGCGATGCAATTATGAAAGACGTATATGATTTCTTGACTGGTTTGATCTTTTAAACTGTATCAATAAAGGTTGACTTCCAAGCTTCTATCAGGCTGCTTCTACTGAATCTAAATGTTATTGTGGAGTGTAAGAGGGGTTTGCCTGTCCACATTTACCACGTTTGCAGGGGATAAGGGTTCCATTCACAGGAGTACGAGGGGTGGAGTCTTTTTTTTTTTGCCAGAGGTTTACACATTAAGGGCTGTGTGTTGAGTGATTTGGGTTGGGACAGTAAATTCAGATTGCAAGATGTACAATAGCACTTACCTTGTAGAAACATTTCAGGTCTTCAGTGTTGTCCGAGTAGTTGACATTTTACCTACCGTGTTCTGCTGTAGCAGGAATAACAAATGTATTTGTGTTTCTGGTACAATATTGCCCACCCGTTTAATACTTTGTGTGGAGTGTGAAGTCTATTTTTTCCCCTTATATTAAGCAAAGTGGGTTGAGAGATGTTTTAAGGCATGGGCTCTATCCAAAACATGAGGATGAAGAAACTGAGGAGGGAAAATTTGCTTTTTGTCTCCAATTTCATTGATGACATGTTTACGGCTGTTTGGTTTTCCCTCTCCGGCGCTGTCTCTCATCCTTTCTTTCTTAGTGACCCAGACAAATGAAAGCACTTGGGAATGCGCTGATGTTTCAACTCGGTCTCGCGTTACCCCCAGACTGAAACTCACTGACCTGATACAAAAACACCATGCGGCGAGGTTGGTATGATGCATCATTATTTCCTGGATTTTCTTGGTAACCATGGCGACTCAAATAAACGCCAAAACATTCCCTGTCTTGGAACCTCTTTGTACTGCTGCAAGGGAGAGGGGGGGGGAATTTAATTGGTGCTTCCTGGCTATAATCACAATTTGTTATGTGCACTCTTGCTATATTGCATAAATCTGCTATAATGCGACAAAACTCCTCAACTCACCTCAACATACTCCTTGACACCTGGATGCCACCAGAGGGCGCCTAAGCACAAAAAAATATTTTTAGCAAATATTATGTAGAA
Organism: Syngnathus floridae; assembly: GCF_059516105.1. Lineage (NCBI taxonomy): Eukaryota > Metazoa > Chordata > Actinopteri > Syngnathiformes > Syngnathidae > Syngnathus > Syngnathus floridae. Next base: position 5,382,179 of record NC_142430.1, on the reverse strand, counting down.
TTAATTCCAACACAAAATCTGGGAATAAATTAATTTGCAAATACTGAAACATGAATATGTAGGGTGTTCCAAAGTATTAAGGAGTCTGCTTCTCCACTAGATGGGATGAAAGTGGTGTGATGCAAACGTGGCACACACACACACACTCTCCTCTTCTTTTCCCCTGCTTTCCTGCCAAAGTAACCACTCAGGCCCGGGGGCAACTTGTGTGGCAGAGAATCTACTCCCACCCCCACAGTCACCCTTTCCTTCCACTCACATCTGCAACAGAGCCTCGCTTTTAACAGTGGGGACGTGTATCATATCCCTTGAAAGCAAGACCTATGACATCACTATGAAGGGTCAATAGGGTGGTTTCATGATTAGATTAAGTGGTGACCAGTATAAAGGGATAGGCTGAATACGATAAAAGTGGTGGAGGGAAATGTGTGGAAAAATTAGTAAGTATTCCACCAAAAACTTTTTTTGTCATGCACAAGCAGCAGGAGAGTTCAGGAAGCCAATCCTTGCCTTTTTCCATTTTAGTGGTTCTGCTAAGACGTCACAGTGTTACTTTTCCCCCGCTAAAAAATGTGATGAATGCGAATTCGCCATCTGTCCGCGGTGAACGTCTGATGCCCGCCAAGCAATCCCGACTGCGCAACATGATAGCTCAAGAGGCAGTGACAGCAATTGTCATTTTCCACTGCCGTGCCCTGTCGTGCGGCTTGGACAGAGCTTTATGTAGGCCACTTTTCTGAAGATGCGTGTGTTTTTCAATCAGGAGAGTGCCACTAAGGGATTCTCTTCTGTCAGAAGAAAGTGATTTAAATGGTGTTGTGGAGAAAATAAAAGCTGCTAATGCTATCTGACTGGCTGACTGAGTATTCAGATGCACTATTTAAATCAAGACTTAATTGGCAAAACATTAGGACTTTATTTTTGAAACAGTATATTTTGTTTAATAACATTTTTCAACTTTTTTTCCAAATACTTCTTCAATAAGAATCCTTGTCACTGTGCAGCTGAATGACGATTTCCTTTACATGTGTGCATACGGCTCAGTTTTTTTTAAGCCCACATACAGTATATGAATTGAGCAGCTTTCCAGAAAACCACAGCGAAAGGAGCTCGAGGGAATGTTTAAGTCAAACCTGCAATTTTCAGGTTCGACTCGTCTCCCCTCCCCTTTCGCTAAGCTTCGAGCCCCCGCAGCGTCACGTTTCCCCACAACTGTGGGAAAGTGAGGGTTAGACAAACCTGCAAGGCCTCCAGAAGATTCTCCTAAGCTTCAGTCTGCTACAAGAAAATCTCACTTCCTGATTGGCTGGCTTGCAAATAAGGATATGTGTGTATTTAGTGTGCGCTATTGTGGGGGGGCACACTTGGCAACATCTTATGTAAACATCAAATTGGGTAATTGGTTCTTTTGGATAAAACAAAAACAATGTGTTGTAATAAAAACCTTAACACGATGGGATGGAAAAACACACAAATAAAGAAAATACCACTGTGTGCTCTAAAATTAATTTTCTTCATTTCTAAAGATACTCAAATATGATTGAGGCAATTATGCTATGTGGCTGACAATAAAAAAAATATTAATTCACAATACTACCAAATTATTTAATTTAATAGATAAATATGAAAATAAATATATATATTTTAAATTTTATATTACAAGACATTTGCTCATGTAAGAGCTCAATGGAGCTGATACCGGATCAGAAAAGGCCACACATTGAACAACCCTGTTCTAGATGATCATTAAATAAAATGAACAAGAACTCATTCTGGTATGGAATTACCTTCTCTGTCCTTGGTCTATCTTCCATTGGCTGTGGTCCTACTGGGCCCTGTGACCAATCCCGTCAGACTACAGAGGGTGACCAAGTTCACTTCGGGGGTTACAGTAAAAGCTCTGCAGGTGACAAACACAGTCTAGATTTAGTTTGTTTACCTAACAAACTACTTACCTAGTAGACATAAGAGTACGGTGAGAGTAGGAGATGGAGGATTAAGCTGCCATAACAAGGCTATACAAACACTTTGGATTTTGAGAGGATTTGACTCCTTTCTATCTATTTTGGTGGGAAACTTTGCATAACAATCTGATGTATTAATAACCATCAGAACATTATATCACTTTTGATACTTTTTCTTTGGAAATCAACAATCAAATAGCAATCAATTGGTAAAAACAGATTTGGCAACATTTAGCATCTTCAATTGACAATGTTAGAATGGGATGAAAAACAGAAGCAATTAAAGCTTGACTATGACATTGTTATACAAGTAAAAGTGAAAGGCAGTCAACACCAGGGTTTGTATGTGTCTTTATTGTTCAAACTAATTAATCACAGTTTTGTTGGGACTCACCATGCCTGAAAACTCATCAATTCTTGCACGTGTTTGTTTTCCGGGGAAAATGTATGTATTTTATGGGCTCCATGGGAACATGTCCCGCCAACTCAGTAAAGTTCCTTGAAAGAAAGACAAAGAAAAAGGTCAAGTCACATAGTGCAAGTCACAAGTATGTTTCAAGTTAAGTCTTAAGGAAATTACTATGGTGAAACCAAGCTAGCTAGTCAAGCCCAGAGATGTCAAATCCAGTTCCAGAAAGTAAATAACCCAGCCAGGGTTTGGCTTTAGCCGCAGGTGCTACACCAAGTTAGCAGAAGCCAAACTCTGGCAGAGTTTCCTGCGATAAAATATTTATCACCACAACACAAAAAGTACATTGTCTCTGATAATTAAAATGGCCGTTTTCATCTTTATAGCGAACAACAACTTAAAGAGTGTGAATACTAACACTATTAAGTTTAGCTTACCTGTATCCAATGAATGAAAGGCAACGTCCAGAAACTTCGAGTTTCAAAACATTTATGTTGGTAAGTCTTTTTTCAGTTTTTATTGAACATTTAATTCAAATGTATTCACTTTTGGTCATTATTTTATCCTCAAAGTCTTTGACCCTGTCCAAATACTCACCCTTGTGTGCTTGCCTCCCGTTTCGCACTTTTCGCGCCCTTGTTCCACACTTTTCCGGGTTTTACCAAAATAGCGGGAAACTGGGGACGTTCGATAAAATTCCCGTTTCTGTGCCCCAAAAAATATTTGTTATTGTAAATATTTATCCATCAATTATATGGAATTACATTTACATTGCAATCGAATATAAAGCTTTTGCTTTTGTATTATTTTCCATATTGGATGACGCATTCCAACATGGCGGCAAGTTAATGACGTATCAAAGTCTGCAGTTTTGTCACACTTGTACCCGACGCACTTAAAATAGTATGCACTTCACTGAAGTTCGTATCGTTGCCGAGGTTACCAGATTGATGACACGCTCATAAATAAAATATTCATTCATATCTTGTGGTTTTTTTTTTTTTAAGAGAGAGGGCTACACCCAAAATTGGGTGTTATGTGACGTAATTTAAACACTGGTTTCATGCATATGCTATTCACATGAACAAAGAATCTAAAGAAAAATAAATCAAACGTACACAGTCCATGCCCTGTGGACATTGTGAGCCCCCTCTAAACCTCATTGACTACAGTGGTGCTGGTGCTTTGAAAAAAGTGTAGAATGGGCTGAGACATGCAGAGTGACCACAAACATGAAGCTCCCAGTGAAATTCCACTGTCAATAGGGGCTTTTTCTCCGGGTCTGCTTGCATGCACCACATCCTCCACAGATCCGCAAGTGACTAACTTGGGTTTGCAGAAAGGGGGAGTTGGTGGTGCAATGCTTTCAAAGGATAATGGCATTCATTTTCCAGTTTACAGCCCTTATAGTTCATTGTATAGATGAGGAGCGTCATCTAGTGGTAGATTAGAACACTTGCATTTTATTGCTGTGCATTTATGGTAGTCCTTGGTGTACGACGTATGGAGGTTATGAATGGCTCTTTATTAGATTGCCTTACATTATATACTTTAATTTTATTTTTTTTATGAAAATCTATTTGTTTATTATAATCACTACTGGTGGTTTGGATTGGTTAAAACTTGAGTCAAAATCATTTTGGGGAAAAATAGGAATTCTGAATTAAGATCCGTTTAGTTAATGTATTGGAAGTGTTATTGAGGCACCATATTAACTCACATTGATTTCAAAACTAACAAAAATATGACCTGGTTAGTCATCGCCTTACTGAAACAAATGTGACAAAACCCCACCCTTCATGATAAACTGACTCATGAATAAATAGAACATGATAAAGGTTCAAAAAAGAAAAAAAATGACATAGGCAATTTGTAATAATTATTTATTTTGTAAAAAGATGAGCTCCCAGGTAAAAGGTCAGGGCAACAGCTTGGAATACAAAGTGTTAAAGGTAAACAAACAATGGACAATTGCGTCTGCTGATTCATACAAGAAGTGTCGTGTCCGTTCCTGCTCGGATATGAAACACATACACAAAGCTGGTATTCTATCAAATGCATGGTCATCTAGGCCTATGTCTAGAGTGTATTTATTGCACATAGAGAAATTCCTTAATCAAGTTTGCATAATGAATAAGAAACCTACTCATAGCAAGAAGCTCTGGCTAACAAGTTGATAAATACAGAAATCTTGCTATGGTGAGGTGGGGTTAAAATGTATTTCTATGATTGTACTATTTAAAAAAAAAAATACAAGACATTGCAATCCAATGATATTGCCTGTTTTAAGAGACAATATCGACATAATAACAGCATAAATCAAGTTTGACAGCGACCAGCAGCACACTGTGTAAAGGCAAGTCATGAGACACAAGATGAGTCACTGCATTGCACAGGAATCAGATTTAAGTTCAAGTGGAGTAACACTTTTGCTACGGGGTTTTTTTCCAGCTTGAAAAATTCACCTGATAGCTATTTAATAGCAATAAATTGTTTTGTTGTAGTTTTGCTCCAGCAAACGGGACAGTTTGCCTTTCAGACAAAACAAACTCGTGATGTGCAGCGCTACAGTATATAAGAGAGCATACTGCTATCTGCAAACGGCAAGTCAAAACAGGTTTTGTTTTTTCTGGAATTGTTACTCTGCTGCAGTTTTGTGCTTAAGAACACCTAAGTCCAACGAGGACTAGTTAGGAGTTTCTACCGAGGAGCGGTTTCTACCGGGCCGTAACGACATCTGGTTACTGGACTGATATATTACCGTGGAGAAAAAAACAGCAAGAACAAAACAAATAGGACCTCGATAGTGTCAATGCCGGACATCTTATTTAGAAAAGAATTCTTAATTTCCTGTATAAGCAACTGAAGTTCCTGAAGAAGTCCGCACAAACACACCCAAACAATTGTTAAAAAGGGCAGCTTAGATTGTTGTCGTTTTTTTTAAAGGGGCTGGACTAGCAATTCAACTTTCCACGTGGACATGAACCCTTTTTTGTTTTGTTTGATAGAAGGCACGCAAACACCTTCGAGAGTTCTCTTAAAATGTGCAAAAAAAAGCTCCATTGTTGTCATTTTCACAATATAAGGAACTATTAAAGAGATTGTTATCCTGGATTGCGGTGACATAAATGAGTCCATCGATGCCCGCACAAACACCTCCTCACGTTTTCCCCATTGGCACCGAGCAAGCGTTGGTAAAAGGGCAAAGGTCAGAGAATTGCGTGCGTAGTGGTGGCTTTATTCCACTGAAGGTCCTGTTTTGGACCTCAGCTATTCTGTTTCAGGACTGCTGCTGCTGGTGGTTGCTGCAGGTGACATCTTGGGTTGAGCCTGAGGGTTGACGATGACCTGAATAACAAAGTCCTTTTGGATCTTGGTGTCTTGCAGCCGTGTCTTGTCCGTAAGAAGTTTTCCCGAGAAGAACCAGCGCTGGTGGGCGGCCTCGATGTCCTCCTGGGCGTGCAGCTGCTTCTTCAGCTGACCGATAGTGTCCGTCATGCTGGCGCTCAGACGCAGGTCCTTACCCGTGGACAGGCGCACCTGCAGGAAACATTTTTTTGTTTTTTTTAGTGATGTTTGAAGAATATTTTTGGATTAACTGTTGTTCGACAGTCAAATAAATCCTCATGCAGATTTGAGGATGGAAGGGATTAAATCCAAGTGTACCTTCAGCTGAAATTCCTTCTTGGGCGCGACGGGCAGTTGGGGGCTGTCGCTGTGATCGTCATCGCTGCGTTCTGAAATGAGGTTGACGGGCGGAGCCAGGCAATAGACTGGCAGCTGATAACGATTGCCGAGTTCGTCGTAACACTCCGTCAGAGTACCTGGGGAAAAAAAAAATCAGAGTTTGCAAAAGTAGTTTTTTTTGTAGCATTGTGTATTATGGCTCACCGTGCGGCAGGGTGATACTGGCGCCGTCGACGATGGCTTGGGCCAGCTCGTGGTCGTTACACTCCAGAGCCACGGCGGCAGCCTTCAGGGCATCCCAGATCTCCTTGCGGCCATCAAAAGCCGGGGCTGTGTCCCAAAATTCGTCGCGCTTACTCCGTAGTTGGCCCTCAGTCATTGGATACTCGCTCTTCCACTTGGGTCGATCTTTCTTTAGCGGCTCATTACGAGCTGTAAACAGAAAAGGAACCAAAACGGTTTTATTTTATGGCTCTATTGATAGCACACACTGGCAAAAAAGTACACCTCATAAAATTTGTTTGGAAAATGAGCAGGTTATGACGTCATTTTAATTGCCGTGCATTGGCTTGACTAGAGAACATCCAGCACAAATCTTACTCTTCAAGACTCCATTCAGCGTTTACAATATGCATGAAGCATGTGTCGCTGTTATCCATGGAACTTTACTTGTGTTTCCCCCTGTCATTAAATATTTACCTTAAGCACTTATCTAATAGACCGCCGGGTGCGTGCACATTTTTAGCACAATGGTTTTCAATCCCTTTAAGAAAAATGTGTAAGCTTGTATCATCAGTCAAATGACCAACCTTAATTAATTCCCAGAGATTGGAAGCGATGGGAAATGAGGAGTTTAAATTTTAAAAAAAAAAGGCAAATCCAAGACGGTCGCCTTTCTTTCAAACTAATTATTTATCACGCAGGCGGGTTTCGGAGGACATGGTGTCAGGGTGTAAGATTTAAATCCACGCGGCTTCCTCGCAAGCACCAACAATTTTTAAAATGCTTTTTCTGCATTACATACAGAAAAATGGCATAAATGCAGGCTGCAAACTGTATATAATGCTATAGACCATGAACACAAAGGATATATACTTTAAGAAGATACGGGCTGGTTCCCTTAAAATACTGCTTATCATTACAACGCATCGGCCTTCTGTGACTTCAGATAAAAATAACACACAGTTCAGCCTCTAACACAGTAGATTTGAAGTGTTTAAAAGTTTGGGAAGGCCTCTTTGAGAAGATGAGCTTCTAAATTCTAAAAATAACACTGAAAGAAGTTCAGCCAAATGGGATAATGGAAAATGTATGCTTGTTGAACAGCAAAACAACATTCACCAGTGTTGTCTTCAAAGCCTCTAACCGCCGAATAATTAAAAGGAATTTTTGTGTTATGCTGAGCCAAATTTCTTTTGAATTGTTCTCTGGGTCAGAAACTATGCAGCCGTATAAAAAGCATGTCTGCGTGCTGCTCCAGTTTAGTCTGGTCGCTAATATAATATTAAGTCTTGATTTTCATGTAGGAAAGAAAATCAAAAAATGGCATTTTTTCTTTTGAAGAATGTGCAATTCCAAGAAAGTAGCAGACGTAATTAACCACTACAATAATAATAACTGCATCACATGCATTCTTACTGATATCAGAAATTAATTCACAAAAGTATCTGTAAAAATCAGTTTCAAGCTTTGCAATGCTGCAGAGTTATCAAAATCAAAATTAATATACATGTGAGTGCATCTGAGTGCGTCTTCTACCCTTGGACACCAGAACCTCAATGACCCAGTAATTTGATGAGTGAAACACAATCACAAGTGGTCAACGTCACATTTCCCATTAAAAATGTTTCCTACTCCTGACATGATGTTCTTACCTCCTCGACCACCGTTTCTGGAAGAACCTCTGCTCTGTGTATCATCCCATCGTTCCCAGTATCTTCCCACACATCCTCCCATGGTTGGATGGGATTCACTCTGCTTCAAGGCGTCCTACTAACTCTGCAGGGGCCCCATTACAAACTGTAGCCCCGCAAGGAGGACTGGCAGCGGGTTTTGATGTTGCAAGCCAAGTGTTGAGATCACTGCGTGTTACCTGGATCAGTTGTTGCCACGATTAAAGAGCGTCACAACTCGTGGGCCACAGTACTAAGAGTCAAATACTTTGTAAATTAACACAGCGACTCCGTTTTCTTTCAAAACGTCCAGCCTAAAAATCAAGGACCGATCAAAGAGTGTTTTTCTTTCTTACTGTCCCCCGTTGTGATGTTGACAAATCGTCCACTTTTCTCGCCCCAAGCTAATCATGTTAGCCAGTTAGCTTCCTCGTCAGGAAAACACCAACTTCAAGCACGAGAGGTATTTCCCCAACAGTTTTTCTTCGATCGTGGAGATGATCGGAAACTACTGTTTTCCCCCACGGCTATTTTCTTTTATGATTGTCCACGATTGTGTCAATTAATATGAATTCCCTATTTAAATTCTTAAATATCATTCCTCTTCCAGCAAAAGGTTACTGACGGTGGAGCTCGACTCCACTGAACTTTTTTTTGCGCCTGCGCATTCGCTAAGGTGATGATATGTTCAGGTGAATCAGGGTAAAAGGAAACTAAAAAAAAAATAATGTGTACAGAATGCTACAGTTGCTTATGCTCGCGACCAATTACATCAAAATGTCAATGATGGAGGGTTGTACAAGTTGTGTGTTTGAATACGTTCTTTTTAAATCTAAAATCAACATTTGGATGTCACGACTCAACTTTGTGCGCAGTTGAGTGTTACCACTGGTTCCCGTATTAAGACTGGTGCACTAGTTAGGGACTTAGTCAGCCTGTAGGTAGCGGTAATACACCAGTAAGGTCTCTAATCTGCCATTTAAACCTCAAAGAAGAAGAATAACTTTATGCTCAACTGCGCATGCGCGCACCAGTTATGTGAAGCGGCATGATGGCTGAGAAAAGTGTGCTGGTGTCACTTGTGGAGGAATTTGTCTCCGGATTGCAAGACAGTAAAGCCAAAGATACAGCTGCAGGTGCATAAATATATGTCCAATTTGACTCTCAATTGTATATATTTCGCTGCCGTTTCTGCAAATGCGTGTAAAGCTAGATGCTGGTGAATTAGCTAACTTAGCGCCTCCACATCCTGTTTTGGTATTGTAACCGCAGTGCAGGTTTTCTCATCATCAGAAGTTCCTACAATAAAACGACAAACAAAGTCAATAAAATTAATGTCTTTGTCGTATATTCTTTTAAAAGTGCTTGTTATGTTGCTTGCTTGCATCTAGTCTTCTGTACATTGCGTCTCTTTATTATGGGTTATTTGGGCCTCTTGCCTTTTTTTGGAGCCTATTAAGTTTGCGCTCATATCATCTATGTGTATTTTATGTTTTTATTTACCCACTTTAAGTTGTAAATGCTGCTGGACACGAATCTCATGAGGGAGCAATCCCAAAGAATGAATAAAGTGAAGTCTAAGTCAACGAACCTTTGACCTCCATACTGTTGGCTAATGTGTGTGTGAGACCATGAACGTGTATTTAGATTAATGTGTTGTTTGTTTTCAGGTCTCAAAAATGGAGAGTTTACTATTCTGCAGTTAGTGGAAGCATTGGGGTGAGCTGTCAATATAGCAGAAATCTATTCAGACATAAAATGTTTCATGTATTCTTTGTTTTTTTTCTTTAGACTGAGTCTGACCAGCACTCAGCCACAAACTCGAGCCAGAGGAATCAAGCTGCTCTCTGAAGTGTTAGAAGATGTAGACCTCACTGAGAAAGAAGGTATTTCTCTCCATAGCAGTGGTTTAATTTTCTGTGTGGAGGAGATCCAAAAACAAACAGTTCCATTATGTTCCATTCTAGTATAAGATGATATCTGTGTCTCCTCAGTTGAAGTTCTTAAAGCGTTTTATGAGAACCGGCTGGGCGACGATCACATAACCACACCGCCTGTCTTGCAGGGGCTCAGAATACTTGTGAGTTGGCCAAGAACAAACTACAAACTCATTTTTATCATCTAAAGAAGTTTTAACATGGTTGTCAGGTAATAGCCAATTTTTTTTTTCCCCCCGCTCAGATACAAAGCCCAAAATTGCCTCCTGGTGCAGCAGTTTCCATATTGAAGTCTATCTTTCATAATGTTTATGTTCGGGTGAGTTTTTTTTTTTTTTAATGCAACATGGATGCTGATTGAAAAATATTTTGATTCGCTGACCTCGAGACACACTGCCTGTTTATTTTCCACAGTCGCTGCTGCTGGCTGACCGAGTGGCTCTCTCTAAGATGCTCCTTAACGTCATGGACACCAGAGAGGCTGGTATTAATAATTATAAGAATACTAATAATACTTTTAATGGATGTTTTCAGGATATGCGCTCCATTTAATCCCTTTATCTACAGAACTGAAAGATTTCGGAGCAGACTTTGTTTTTGGATTCATCCAGTCGATAGATGGGGAGAGTGACCCTCGCAATATTCTCTTAGCCTTCCAAATTGCCAAGAAGATCATCCACAGAGGTTACAGTCTGGGTGAGAGAGTGGTCTTTTAGATGTTCATCTGTTCGGCGTCATGGTCATCATCTGAAATTTAAATATCTTTATTATTTCCTCCGTGTGTATTTGCAGGTCACTACACGGAGGATCTTTTCGATGTGACGTCCTGCTATTTCCCCGTTGACTTTACCCCGGTAAGTTCCTGTTTGTTCAGCTGCTTTGGTGAGTGTCGTTTGAAAGCTGACAAGAATAAGTTCATAAAAACTTCTTATCAACTGTACCCGCTTATCGCAGCCCCCCAACGACCCTCGTGGTATCACCAGAGAGGAACTGGTCCAAGAACTGAGGCAAGTCCTCACAGGAACTCCTAAATTTGCTCAGGTTTGTCTACGTTGTATTCACGCCGACACTTTGCTACATGCACTCACCATTGAGCCTCTTTTTTGTTTTTTTTTTAAATATTTTTTCCAGTTTCTGTTGCCCCTCATTATTGAAAAGCTGGACTCGGATGTTCTGAGCGCAAAGTTGGACTCTCTTCAGACCCTGGTGGGAAACCTCAGTTGCTCCTAGTAGCCAACTCAGAGGATTCTTTTGGCGACAGTACTGTTGTATCTTGTTGTTCATCTCCACTTGTTATTTTTTTTTAAAGGCTGCTGGTGTTGCAACGTATGAACACGAAGATTTGGCAGAATTCCTCGAGGGACTGTGGGCGTCTTTGCGCAGAGAGGTTTGTTAAGCGACAAATTGTGTTCTTACACGGTTACAATTAGTAGTTGCTTTTTTTTTTTCTTTTCTTCACCGCAGGTGTTCCAAACCTCAAGTGAAAAAATTGAGTCGGCAGGCCTCGCTGCTCTTACCGCCATCACTTCCTGTCTTTCTCGCTCGATTGTTAAGTCCGATTCTGAAGACGCCCTCAGCACTTTCTTGGATATGGTTCTGAAAGGTGATTTATTCTCATACTTATAAAATGATTCTTTATTTTTGGGGGGACTGAGCTTGTGAGATTTTTCTAGACTGCAAGCATCATCTGAGCGAGCCGGACCTGAAGCTAATGTGGCCCAGCGCTAAGCTACTCCAGGCTGCTTGCAGCGCTTCCAACAGGGCTAGTCACATGATCGTCGCGGCAGTCATGCCGGCGCTCATCGAGCAGTACAACTGCAAAAACCAGGTAGACATTATAGTCCCGCCTTCATTGATGACATCACGTCACTTTGTTGTCTTGTATCAGTGTTCACATAGACGCACATTATTGGAGGTGATGCTGCGGTTCATTCAGTCTGTTAAGAGCAGCGAGTCATCAGAAAACGGTGAGTGGGGCATTCAGGGTAAATGTCATCCATCTTCTCCAAACAACTTAATTTCCACACAAATTTGTGTGTCCATTAGAGGAGGGAGTGCTCTCTGGCATCTGCCCGTCGTTGTGCTGCCTCACTTTTGCAGCTCTCTCGGAGACTAACAGCAGCCTGCAGATCACAGCCACGGCTATGCTCATGGCACTGGCGCGACAAAGCGGTGAGACGTGCCGCAATGTTATTAAACAAAATCGGATTTGCCGTGCATTCTCAAGGGAATCCTCGTTGTCGTCTAGGTTTGTTAGAAAAGGCTCAAATCGAGCTGGCTGTCGATCATTTGGCTCGACTGTTGCTGTCCGATGAAGACGACGCAGTCAGGTTAGCTCACTTTTTGTTTTCTGTTTCCCAACATTAGAAATGAATTTTTTTTTCTATTTCCAACAGTCTCGCTGTGGTATCATGTGCCGGAGGCTTGGCGGAACTGCACCCGAGTGTTTTCATCAGCAATATGATCCCGAGGATGAAGAAAGCCATCTTTTCTGGTTAGTCAAATTTTTGCTATTTTTAGGAGGGCTAAGTCTATGTAAAAAAAAAAATATTATTCCCATTGTCTGTTTTATTTCCTATGCTCAGAGTCAATGGAGCTGGACGGAGAGTACATAAAACACACGCAGTCTGCAGTGCGCCAGCGCTGTTTGTCCATGTTGGCGGCAGTTTCCGCCAAGCCCAGTGTTGCGCAGGAGAGCACGTCAGTCCTCTTGGAAGTCCTCGATGCAGCACATTCTGGTATAGTGTCACTGGCTTTTCTAATACACGGAACCTCGAACGCTTTGTTGACCAACAATTCTGAATAAAAATCATTTAAAAAAAAAAAATAATCACACGTAACCTCATCCGAAATAAACACCTCAATTGTTTTATTGCAGGCAAATTTGGTTTCTCATTAGAGGAGGCCGTGTTAGCGTGCGGCAGCCTAAAGAAAATAGCCGAGCTGGTGGAAGACACCCAAGACTCCGGCCGATGCTTCCATGACATCATCATCCCGCGACTGCTTTCACTAGCACTTCAAGCAGCGCTTAAAGGTACAATTATTATCCACTATGCATTTTTAAAAATTGACATCCATGCCATTTTAGGTGAGAGCTCATCTACTCACCAGAGTCCTCTGGCAGAGGAGGCGGTTCTTTCCAGCATGGTCGCTATCATCAGCACAGCTTGCTCCAGGCTGCAACCAACGTTAGTATTTCACAAGTTCACATTGTCTTTGTCTTTGTCATACATTTGCTGCAAATGTTTATTTTCCAAGCTCCTCGTTTCCTGTTGTGGGTTCTCACTTCGTCTTATTATTTTTAGACTGGCGGGCCAGACGGCAGCGAAGTTTGTCTCGCTCTTCCTGGATGGTGACGTCCTCTTTCTGCCCGGCAACTCTTTCCCGCCACACATCAAGTTGCTGGCAAATGTATGCATATATTTTTGATTGGAAAGTAACGATGGGGAGTATTTGAATGTCTTTTGCTCTGTTTGCTCATCTCAGAAACAGCACGATGACTCTTGGAAGCTATCTCAGATGGTTTGTCTGCTGATGGCATGCGTGTGCTCTTTACCTCGCACTGTGAGTCTTATCCCAACCCTTTTTTTTTTTTTTTTAAGTCCGCCTAACAAAATGGCGGTTTTGCAACTGATTCTCAAACTGCTAAATAGTCTTCTTTTTGGCATTCCATTAAAAAAGTCTCCTTTGTTTGTAGGTGGCGGTGCCCCAATTGGAGCGGCTGCTTTCAGAGCTGGAAGAGATGAGTTGCACTTGCAGCCACCCGATGTCATACACCTCCGCTGCCAAGTGTTTCGCTGGCCTGGTCAACAAGATCCCTTCGGGTTAGTCACTTTTCTTTTTTTTTTTTAGGTCAACCTGTGCAACAAGAGCTGCGTTTAAACAACAAATTCTCTTTAGGCGACTCTCTTGACAGTCTACTCCAAAAGACAATGACCAGAATTTTGAACGAGTTGAACGCAGCAGCTTTAGGTGTTCGCATGCAGGCGTTCACTCTCTTGATTTGGGTAAGTGACTCCACACCGAAATCGTGTCAAACTGGCAATCGTCAACTGAACATTGAAGTTGCTTGTGTCTCTAGGTGGCCAAGGCTCTGCTTCTCCGCTACCACCCAACATGCACAACACTGACCGACAAGGTACACAATATTTTTCCTAGCACTTGGACCTGGAGTGTAAATCCAACCACTGTATTTTCTCATCTCAGCTCTTCTCGCTGCTGGATGACGCCGATCTGGGCTCGGCGGCGGCTGACAGCTTCTCGCTGCTGATGAGCGACTCCGCCGACGTCCTTAGCCGCGGTTGCCACGCAGATGTTCGCATCATGTACCGCCAACGCTTCTTCAGCGAGAACTCAGCCAAGCTAGTGCAAGGTTTCACCGCGGCTCCTCAAGGTGAGCTACTTGCACTCTTTTAATATTTCTCATTCTTTTATTACAGGTAATTTATTTGCCATTAACTATGCTAGCACCACCCTAAATATTAATAACTTTTTTTTCTTCTATTTGTGTGTTTCTCCTCCAGAGAAGAAACCAAACTACCTGAAAGCTCTGTCCAATATAGTCAACAAACTACCCAAGCAGGTTCAAGTTACTGAACTACCAGCGGTGAGTCAAGAAAACAAAAACTTAAATTAAATGATTCTAAAATTCTTTGGTGTGTGTGTATCCAGCTGCTGTCACTGTTGCTCGAGGCCTTGACGTACCCCGACCAGGGCGTCCAGCTTTCCACACTGTCCTGTCTGGAGCCGGTCATTGCTGACCCGCCACCGGCGCTCATCCAACAGCTTGAAGCTTTGATGGGCAGACTGCTGCCCCTCACGTCCGCTCCCACCATGGTTAGTAAGACCTCCGACGGTGTTGAAGCGTCAATTAAATGTCAGTAGCATAAGAAAAAAAGCACATGGTTTGGTTGAATGTATGCTGTCTTGCAGAATGTCAAGATCGCATCACTGCGGTGTATCTACGCCCTTTCCCGCTTCCCTGAGCATGAGGTAAACATAAAGAATAATTACTTAGAGACGCCACAAGAGGGCAGCAAAGGACTATAGTCTGTTCAATTCACTATATTGCGGGCACTGATATTATTGAAAACAATTCATTTCAGTTATTCAATTTTAAGGGTAAAATTACAACACATAGAGAGAATTATTTTGACTATTCTGTCCAAATATAATGTCACAGAAAAATTCTAAGCATTAGTTTGAACTTGTAGGTTTTGCCATTTCGGGCCCGAGTGCTGCGAGCCTTAGCCAGACCTCTGGATGACAAGAAGAGGCTAGTGAGGAAGGAGGCGGTTCAGGCGCGAGGAGAGTGGTAAGATCCACCACATTCGGTCCAATTGCACTTTCCAGTCACTTATAGACTGTCTTTCTTTTAGGTTCCTCTTGGGAAGTCCTGGAGGAAGGTGATTTTTATTTTTTAGTATAAAAAAATCTCTACCCAATATAGTCAAAGAATAAAGACACATGGAGTCCGACATTCAAATGATCTAGAATTTCCTTCTTGCTGAAATGCGGGTTGGATGTTTGTCTTCATAAACGCACAATTGAGTCACACTGACCAACTTCTAGAACGTTGCAATTTAACATCTATTTGTATATTTATGTACCTACAGTTTTTTTCTTTATTCAATGTGTGTCCTCTGAAGAATGTAATCAAGTGTTTGTATCAATTGAACAGGGCCTTAAAGTATTATTTAATAATTGTACTTTTAAGATAAAGATTGTTTATGACTCAAAGGACAGCAATTGAATTGTAGTTAATACACAAAACACATTAAATGAGCTGCACAATAACCTACACGAGAAAACAGACTCCCATTTTATAATGTGTAAATATGTTTTTAGAGTTCATTGTTGTTAAACCATTTACACATTTAGGTTTAGACCACACAACAACTGGTTGACTTTAAATTTCACTCAAACCATGGAAATGAATTTAAAATGGCAAATAAAATAATTGTATTTATAATTGTGTCAAGCATTTGGTGTCATTTTCAATCACAAAATCATCAAAATGCAGTCTTAACATGTTTTTTTTTTTTATTATTAAAAGGACAGCAATTCAACTGAGCGCAGCTCTTTTCGGTGGGCACATCACTCAGTTAGGTCTTGTTTCCATGGAAACCACTTACTGTGCTAGAAAAACTTGCAAAAAGTCCATATCAGGACAGTAATTCACAGAGTTAATTGGTTGCAAACAAGGCACGAGACCTCTTTGCCCCCTCCCCCTTATTTGGCACCAGAACTCTTTTTCAAATGGTGATATCACAACACACACATTAATAAAACAATAATTCCACTCACATTAGCAATATGTTTAACTCAGAAGATTTTTTTTTTTTCCTGAAAATCATTATGTCCTGTTTCTCCACTATAAAGTGCCACGTGCAAACGTTCTCAGTAGATTAACAGTGACATTTCTCAGTTCAAACACACAATAGCCACATCATTAGGGACACTTGGAAAATGCAATACAGTCCAAAAACTATGATAATGTGAATGTTAGGCTTCCATTTAAAAAAAAAAAAAAAATGATCAGCTGGCTGATAGTGGAAGTGGAATGTAAAAATACCAAACTATATTTTTCATGGAGTCAACATTTGATAGCCATTAGCTGTCACTTTGGAACGCTGCATCAGGCACAAAGGTGGTTCAAAACCAATTCATCATAATATGATATTTAATTTCATTTGGAGTCTGAGACTGAATCAAATGCTGACCAGCAACACCTTTTTTAAAAAAAAAAATCCTCTCCGTCGTTACGATAGTGAGAATAAAGACGAGGTGATAGCGTTTGAAATGTGGACGGCTCAGATGGCCACGGGGTCTTTCCTGGAAAAGTTGCAGTCCCACATGATGCCATCCCCTGCAGGAAGATGACTCGAGGGCAAGAGAACACGTGTGAACCAGTGACTGTGAAACAAAAAAATATTTATCCACGAGAAATTGGCATCAAATTTGTCACGTTGAATGATAAGAGTGCAGAAACAGAACCCACTTGCGCGTCTCGACACCAAACAGCCGCTTCCAATTGGCCATCATCCCGTGATGATATGGATTTTTGAACACCTGAAATCCAATCGTACATTTGTATATACATAAAAAATATAAATATAAAAAAATATATATATGTAAATACATTTAAAATAATTACCATTGACTTCGAAGTGATATTCCTCCAAATATTCACATATATATATATTTTTTTTTTTTTCCCCCCATAATCACTTTTCTGTACCTTGCCCTGCTCCTTCAGTCTTTTACTCTCTTTGCGGTTGATGTGGCGCTCTATGCTGGTCTCCCCTCGGCAGATGAGCGCGGCGTGCCACAGGGTCAGCCCTCCCAGGGCGACCGCCACAGAACTGCGGGGGGAAGCGCACGGCCATCATGAGATCGCTGATTCCGTGGCAGATGTGATGGTGGAGAGTATAAGTCACCTGGTCAGCACCCAGAGAAAGATGATGCTCTTGTGGGCGGTCGTCTCTGTGGACGTGTACGGCGGGGGACGGGTCTGATAGTAACTCTGAAGGAATTGATTGGATCAATTGGATTTGCAGAAACAATTATTTTCATCACATCCAGTCTCACCTCAACAGCACTGTAGGCTTCCAGGAACAAGTCTCTGCTGCTAACGCTGCAGTAGATACAGCCCAGAGTCATGTAGACGCAGAAGGAGAAAAAGTAGCGGTGGTTGAAATGGCCTACGCAGTTGTTGAGCCAAGCTGGAAGCATGTTCAGTTCAACACAAGAAGATAAAAGGAGAGAAATGGCGTTTGTTATGTGACGCTCGTTGCAAGGATACGACAGTGATGGTCCATCTTCAAGATGCAGCTGTAACGCAAGCAAAGGCAACATTATTTTTTGATAGGCATCGTTTGGAATCAAACTCCAGCAATGTAGCATTTTTAATTTTTTTAGGAGTTTGCATTTTTTTCTTTTCATCCTTCAAATCATAATATGTTGCACTTACGTGTTGCAGATGCTGCAGTGGTGCGTCCTGGCCGGTTTTGGATTGATACATTTCTTACAAATGGACACTGAGGGAATATGGATGTTGTCCTAAAACAAATAAAATGTGTTATTATTTTGTTATTGTTGTTTTTAGTCATTAATAAAGGAGGACCACCAGAGGTACCTTAGGCGGGTATCCGGGGGAGGTGGTGGTGGCCTTGTAGTAATGGAAGCCCACCATGACCAGGAGCCAGTGGCCGCAGCACAGATGCCAGATGATCCAAGGCACAGCGTAGGTCCCGACAATTTTGGGAAGGACGTACAGATAAACAATAACCACCACTGAGGTTGTCAGCAGGATGACCAGAGTGACAAACACCTGCGAGATGAGTGAGGTCAGTTTGACTTGTTTTATCTCCAGACAATGCAATCTACTCACCACTCCAAACCAGCGAGTCACATTGTCCACGATCCAATACACGGGTTCGAAAGCACAGTCGAGCAATGTGTCAGAGTTGCTGAGGCTGTTGAAGTAAAGAGACTTGAGCAGCAGCTTGCTGTAGCTCCATAGCGCCCCAAAGCTGGACTGCGGCTGCCCCCCCCTGCCCCGACCCCCTTTCTTTGGACGGCACAGTCGACACCATGCAAGAGCAAGTCGCATGGCCCGGGAAAGATGCCGCCTCCAGCTGCTTCCCACGCGCATACCACCGCCACCTCCCCACCTTCGCCTACACACTCTGCCTTCCAGACACACACAAACACACAAAAACACACACCAACTGTTAGAAATGCAAGCGGCGTAAAAAAGAAGTTCCTCATGGCGAAGTTGGATAACAAGGGACTTTTCCATGGTGGATGCAGGAGGACAAATATCTGGGAAGGCACACTACTACCTTCCACCTGCCAGTCAAAGAGAATGAGGACTTCCACCCAAACAAATCCTTTTAATAATTCACAAGGTTTGGAAAGTGGTAACTTAATAAGAAGGAAAGACAAAAAGGAGTGGATGTCTTCTTAAGAAGAAAAAAGGGGCCACCTGATCCTCAGCACAGCATATGAGGAGTGAAAGTATTGATTACATAGACAAGACTTTTTTTTTTTTTTTGCTCTTCAATAAGACATCATTAGTTATGTGAGTCAGGGCCGAATTATAGGGGGTCTGGGTCCCAGGGCCAGGTTTTTGCAAAGCCCCCCCAACACTGATTGCAATCCCTTGTGCCCCAGGGCTATTTTATTTTATTCATATTTACTTAGTACTATTACTTATATTAATTAATTTTATTTTATTTTATCGCTCACTTTCTTAAAAAGCAAGCTGCGGGACAAAAATACAATACACGTAAGACACTGGACTGCGTAACCATGTAAATTGATGTTGAGCAGCAGTTTGAATTGTACTGTCGCCCTCTTGTGGTAAAATCCTGAAGCACATGCTTAAACCATATAAAATAAAATAAATACAGATTAGGCTTATTTAAATAAGATATAAATATAAATATAGGTTAGGAAAAATGGATTTAGGGTATATTTAATTTTATTATATATAGGGTATATTTACTTTTATTTTATTATAATGGTTTAAGCATTAAGTCTTCCTGGGATCAATCAATCTATCTATCTTGTGGTAAAAGTCCGAAGCACATGCTTAAACCATTCAAATAAAATAAAAAAATAATCCCTTTATTATATATGTATATATATAAACTAATTTAAATAACCTATATTTATACGTATTTGATGGTTTAAGCATATGCATCAGACCTTCACCACGAGAGGGCGACAGAGCAATTCAAAACGTCCCCCACCACCAAATCACATGGTTACGACGTCCAGTGTCTCACAAATAACACCGCCTGCGGAAATTGGATGCATTGTGGTCTCCGTAAAGAAGACACAGCGACTGCGGTCCGGTGGCGCATCAAAATCTGCGCTTATGCTTGTCAATCAAATGTTAGCCAAATAGAATGTTAGCTGTCTGCACACAACGATCAAAATCGCGTTGACTAAGCCGGTTAATAGACACATTAGACAACACACCTAAATGCTGAAGTGCATTACCTGCTCAGGTGAACTGTGTGGACATTTGCACAAAGTGACAGCCCTGAGGTCACGTCATATTTGCAGGATCTCCAAACATTAATTTTTACATCAGCATCAAAGAGCGTTGGTTCTTCCAAGATCGTCTATTTAAAAGATGAGACACTCAGAAGGTAATCTGGAAAATATAAAATTAAACTACCATGCATGTAACAAAAACAATCTAATTTTAAAGGAAGGTCAAGTTCGTTGCTGACGGTGGGGGGTATTCAGTTTATTCCTTCTTGTTCGCTCTACTACATAACAGCGAGTTTAAACGTATACTACGTAGTAATAGTTCTTGTTATTTGGTTTTCTTTGACGGTGACTCGTGAACGCCGTGTATTATGGGAAATTAATTTTAATCCGATATAAATGCCAATGCAGTACAAATAATTACATAATGTCGTTAGGCAATAATAAACTATTTAACAATATTTGACGGAACAATTTCACGCTTTTTCTAAAAGCCGATAATACCATAACCAGGAAGTAAAGGCTGTCATGTGATCACTGAAAAATGGCTACTGTGATGTGGTAAGATGCGTCTGTTTGACCCAAACATATAAATATTGTTCTTCACCACAGTTAAATTGTATTGTCAAAAATGCATTGTATTTCTATGCCTCTTCTTAAGCTGTTTTGAATGTAAAGTATGCAGATTTTGCATTTTACCTTAAATGCGCCGTCAGGAATTTCTGCATAAGCAGGATAATGAATACTATGGGCGTTTTTTGTGTTTATTCTTTTTTTAAACCAAAAAACAATTAATTGTGGGATGTGTGTCTTTGTTGTATTCGAACATATCCGTCTGATGTTTTTCACTATTTATCTTATAGGAACTAAAATGTATAGAAACGTGATCAAGTCAAATATATTTACAAAAAATAAAAATATGGTAAGAATAATGCCTCTATAATATGGACCATTCACCATAAATAGTTCAGTTATTTAAAAATGAAGGATACTGTTTGAATTCACCATGATGATCTAATAATTTATCACGTTTGTTTTTTGACAATCCCACTCTTTGCAATTTCAAATCCTCTTTGTCACATATCAAAGCACATCTAAAAATTACGGTGGACAAACTTGATGAATGCAAAAGGCAGTTCAGGGATTAAACTTCACCTCAGGCCTATCTGTTGTTCTCCCTGTGCTATTGTGTGTTTTCCCCCCTGGTACTCTGGCTACCTTCTGCATTTAAAAAATAATATTAATAGTATAATAATTTTAATATGTAATATTAATATTTCTAACTCTCATCCAGGCGCTCCCGGTGGCGCGACTATGACGCTGAGCTGCAGAGGACCCGTCTGGAAGCAATGCCACTTGAATTCTCTGACTCCCATCCCCTCAAACCTATTTTAGTAAGATGCCTTTTTTTGTAGAAGAAGAAAAACTGTCAAATGTAATGTAAAATAGTTAATTGCTATTTTTTAATTGTACTAATTATCATTAATTAAAATTTATTTCTAATTAAATAAATATGCTTAAAAAAAATATTTTACTCATATTATATTATGTTAACCTGCCCTTAGGTGACAGAAAGCAAAGCTCGCCGTGGAACTCGCAAGGGCAGCACCTCCTCCTCCTCATCCTGCTCTTCCTTAGCGGCGCCGGACCCCCTCAGCTCTATGCTGGACGGAACCGATCCACTGTCCATGTTTGCGGCTGAAACTCCATCCATGACACACGTTGCCTTCGCCGGGGTCAGTTGCGCTTTTACACTACCACTGATTGCTTCTTTGACACACAGTAAAAAAATATTTCTTATAACAGTGAACTAAATTGATGAATATATATGAAGGAGGACTGGTTGTGCTTAAGTGAATTGTATTAAACTGAAGTTTTGTGCTTCCAGGATGCGAGGAAGAAAGGGGAGAAGGAGGACGAGCCAGTGGGAACCGATTTTGAGCCCTGGTCGATGAAGCGAGGCGAGATCCTGGCGAGGTTTACCACCACTGAAAAACTCTCAATTGTAAGTCGACCTCTGTCACAAACATATGTTTTCTATTGCACCATGTTCAATATTATTGTTATAGTAACATTCATTTTCTGTTTTTTTTTTCTTTTCTAGAACCTATGCTTGGGCTCCGACAAAGGTAAGGACAGTAAGAAGTATGTATTGTATTTAATGACCACTATACTGATTTTTTTCAGATACAAAATAAGAGATTTTAGCACATCAAATTTTGTTTCTTGACTATTTTGTCATGATTTCTATTCCTTTAAAAAAAATTACTTTCAGGAAATTCACAGAATCCCGGATCCTCTGCTGTGTCAGAGAAGGTCCGCACTCGGTTGGAGGAACTGGATGATCTGGAAGAGGTCATTTGAAAATAATTTCCATAATATTTCCCGTTCAGTGTCATCTTAAAAATGAAACCTTACATTTGTCTGCAGGGTTCCCAGAGAGAGCTCCTCAATCTCTCCCAGCAGGAATATGCCAACCGCATCCAAGAGCTGAACCAGTCTCTGAAAGAGGCCT
Source organism: Syngnathus floridae (assembly GCF_059516105.1). Taxonomy (NCBI): domain Eukaryota; kingdom Metazoa; phylum Chordata; class Actinopteri; order Syngnathiformes; family Syngnathidae; genus Syngnathus; species Syngnathus floridae. The sequence goes on along the minus strand of NC_142430.1, from coordinate 5,359,770 downwards.
GGGCCTCGGACCAAAAGGTCAAAGCACTGAAGATCGTAATCCAGGTGAATCCTTGTTCTGTCGATAATGGAAAGAAAAATGAAGGGACTCGAAACAGACTTAATCTGTGTCCCTAGTGCTCCAAGCTCCTCTCGGACACCTCCGTAATCCAGTTTTACCCAAGCAAGTTTGTTCTCATCACTGACATACTTGACACTTTTGGTATGTACTGAATCTTTTCAAGCTTTGGTTCCGTTCATCTGCTCTTTGTGATTGTTTTACTGACCATCCTTTTTTTTTTTTTGCACAGGCCAGCTTGTGTATGACAGAATTTGGAGCATGTGTTCAGATCCGAAACCTTTACCAGGTATGCATTCTACGTCCACTGGTTGCGGCATAAAACTAATTATTATTTTTTTTGTCAGACTCATTTACAGCGAGCGATGTCAACGACACAGCCAAGGAAACGTGCCTCAACTGGTTCTTCAAAATCGCCTCTATTAGAGAACTCTTACCCCGATTGTATCCTCCAAAATTGTGATGACCATGATAGCTTAGTTGATTCTGGAATTTGCCTCCTTAACGAAATCTGTGACCAGATACGTGGAAGCCTCCATCCTCAAGTGCAATCGCTTCCTGAACAAATCGTGAGTAATCGTTGGCTCCTATTGGGTTAAATTGAATTTCCAAGTAACCCCCCCCCCCCCTCCCAGCGGTATTCAGGACACTCTCCCACGACTGACCGCCATGATAAGAGGGATCGGCGACCCCTTAGTGGCGGCTTACACCCGAGCGTACCTCTGCAGGGTAAATTCCAGATGCCATCAAAAGTACTTATTTCTGATAATATCAAATCATGGTTTTTTTGTTTTTTTTTGCCCAGGTTGGCATGGAAGTAGCCCCAAGCTTGAAAGACAGCCTGAAGCGGAACTTCTTCGACCTGCTCGGAACCTTCCGGCAGATCAACGGGGAGAGTGTTCGCAGCCAGCTGCTAGCGCAGAGAGTGGAGATGCCCGAATACCTGACTCTCTACTCGCCCGCTATCAACTGGATCTTGCACTGTAGTGCCTACAGAGCACCGGAGGTGTGGATCGGACACTCGCTAGTAGAAACCAATGAAAATAAATATTTTTTTAATACGTGTTTTTTCACTCCAGAGTGTCCTGACAGAAATGATGGAGAGATGTAAGAAGCTGGGTAACAAGTGAGTCATAATTGTATGATCTGATTAGTATGATTAAAAGATTTTGATTGGAATTTAATATACTGCAGTGCCCTGCTGCTGAATTCAGTGATGAGGGCATTTAGGCCCGAGTTTGTCGCCACAAGAGCCATGGATTTCATCGGGATGATAAAAGACTGCGACGAGGCCGGGTTCCCCAAGGTGAGTAATCGTAGTGTTTTTTTTTTTTTAAATTAACGTCGTGATCCACAAATGTTTGATTTTGTCATCTCCTGTGTAGCATTTATTATTTGGATCACTGGGTCGCTGTCTGGCTTGTGCTGACCCTCCAGAATCAGAGAGGCTGACCATCCTCAACGAAGCCTGGAAAGTCATCACCAAAGTCCGCAATCCTCGGGTACAGGGAGCTTGATACTGCTTACAGGTGCTTTAATGTCGATAAAATCGAACAGATTTTTTTTTTTTTCTCAGGATTATGTTAACTGTGCTGAGATCTGGGTGGAGTTCACCTGCCGAAATTTCACAGTAAGGAACTCATTTTTCTTTTCTTTTTTTTAAGAATCCAGGCATTCACATATTTATTTATTTTTACACGGTGGGGTAGAGAAATTTTTAAAATTATTTTTGCTTTTAAGAAACGAGAGGTGAACACTGTTCTGGCAGACATCATCAAGCACATGACTCCCGACCGAGCCTTTGAGGACGCCTACGTTCAGGTTGATATTCTTTACCAGCTCTCCTTTCTCTCGTCACGTCCTTTCCAGTGACTTTTTGTCTCTGCACTTAGCTGCAGTCTGTAATCAGGAAGATCCTCGCCCACTTCCACGACTTCTCAGTCCTCTTTTCCATGGTGAGTAAGGTTGAACTTCTCATCTTGCCTCAGTTGTCATTATGTTCAATATTTGCAGGAGCGTTTCCTCCCATTTCTGGACATGTTTCAAAAAGACGGTGTGAGGGTGGAAGTGTGCAAGTCCATTATGGATGTCTTCATCAGGTAAGAGTTACGCTTCTATTGAAAATGCAAAGTATGCCAAATAACCGGTTAAACTGACAGACATCAGGTGGAGCCAACTAGAGACCCGGTCATCCTCAACGCCGTGATGCACATCTGCAAGACCATGCATGATTCTGTCAAGTGAGGCAAAATATGATTTCTGTAAATTGCTGTAGATAGGAATGATCTACTAATGTGTGTTTTGCAGCGCTCTCACCCTCGAGGATGAAAAAAGATCTTTGTCGGTGCTCATCATCGGCTTTATGCGAGTGGTGAGCTGGTCTTGCTTTTAATGACTTCTTCTGAGGAGGTTTTTATTTTATTGACACATTCTAATTAGTTGTGTGGAACCTCGTGTTTGCAGTTCTGTCAACCTGACTTTTTACAATGGGTAGGTTTTCTACCAAGGATATTTGTTTTTGTTTTATGGTAATCCACATCTTGATCAAATAAAATGGGGGAAAAAAATTAGGTCAGAATCTGATCAATATTCATCCGGAGCTGATTCAGATTGCACATTTGGAAATAATTTCACAAACATTAAATTGGTCTTTAATTGGTAAATAATTACTTTTTATGGCCGATCTGTGATTTTTCAGGTGAGAATTGATAAAGCCGATCGGAGATTTGTTTGTCTCTTTTTGAGCTGTTGGTTTTTGTGTTCAGGTTTCCTTTGGCCGAGACTTTGAGCAACAGTTGAGTTTTTGCGTGGAGGCCAGAGCCACATTCTGCAACCTGGAGCCCGTCCTGGTTCAGCTTATTCACGTCAGTATGAAACTCGTAATCTACATTCATCAAAAAGTAAAAAATGTGTGATTTTTTTTAAAAATTATTTGAATTTTGGCATTTTACAGCCAAATTCACCAATTTGTTCAAAAACTGTAACATTTTTGTTCTGCAACACACACACACACACACAAGCTAATTCACTTGTCATATTCAGACGGTGAATCAGCTAGCGATGGAGACCAGAAGAGTGATGCGTGGAAATCATTCCCGCAAAACCGCCGCATTCGTCCGGGTGAGTTAAACTGACATCTCGCCAATTTGTGCCAGTTGATGGATCGAATTCCCCTCCCTGTCCTCCAGGCATGTGCCGCCTACAGTTTTATCACCATCCCGTCACTCAGCAGCATCTTCAGTCGTCTCCATCTTTATCTGCTGTCTGGCCAGGTTGCGTTGGCCAACCAGTGTTTATCCCAAGGTGAGGCCTGCACTAAAAAACTTTTTTTCCTGTCTATAAAAACCTAATTTCATATTCTATTGTCGACTTTCCACTCTCGTCTTGCAGCGGATGCTTTCTTAAAAGCAGCAGTCAGTATCCTTCCGGAGGTGCCACGCTCCATCAGCGTGGAAGGGAAGCTTCGCTCTTCGGAGAGTTTCCTGCTCGACTTTGTCAACAACTTCCTGGCTACGCTTCTAGTCGTCCCGGTACTAACAAGAGACTTTTTATAGACAAGCATGGAGTTAAGTGTTCATAATATGCATGCTTACAGGATCATCCAGAACATGGTGTGCTCTACTTAGTCCGAGGTGTGCTCAACATGGTGCAGGATTACGCTTGGGAGGACAACAGTGACGCCAAAGTGCGCGTGTACATCTCCGCCCTCCCCCTGCTGGCTGCCATGAGCCAGGAAACATATCTGTACACAATTCCAAAAGGTAAATACGCACAATCTTTTAATCACGGCAAACACTTTTATCGTCCTTTCAATATTTCAGTGGACTCGAATGAGACCCTATACGGTGGAGACCCAAAATTCCTCACGGAGATTAACAAACTGTGCGAGACCCTGATCGGGCAGATCCTGGACCACCTGAAGGCTCTCGGTCGAGAGGAGGTGAGGAACTGTGTTTTGAGCTTCTCCTGCCTTGCGAGGAGATTAAAAAAAAAATTGTGTTGTGTTTTTGGGGGCAGCAGTTGAGCACTCGCCGCCAAGGCGCTTTGGCCTTCTCGCTCTTCTGCATCCTGCTCGCTCATGGAGACCTGAGGAACAACAAGCTGAGCCAGCTGGCCGTCAATTTGTGGAACCTCAGTCACAAACATGGTCACTGTGAGACACGAATTTCTGTGAGTTTTGCAACAACTTTTTTTTTTGTTGTTGGTGATAAATGTATCACTTTACCAATGGAATCAATTCTATGCCTAGGTTCGGACGCTGGAGTCCATGAAGCATCAGGCGCTCCAGGCTGACATGTCTCACCTGTCGGAAACGGTCCAGAGGCTCGCATTGCAGTCTCGTACTTGACTACCAAGCATCAACAAATATATTTTGGAAAAGTAAGGTTCACTCTAAAGTGGAAAGCACTAAAAATTGCCTTAATGAAATGTAAGCCTTATGGTTAGATAAGTTTGATGAAAACAAACATCATCATACTTGTGTTTACAGCCATCAAGAGCATTTTAGAGAATTAATAAATGTTACGTTCTAATAACAAGCCTTGTAGTGAATCCGGTAAGCAGCATTTAAAATAATACATTAAAACAGCAGCCGCCATCTTTGTTGCACTTAAATTGGTTGTATTATCATGCAGTGCCATTCATATAATTTATATATATTTATCTCAATCCTCCATTATATTTATACAGTGCTGATCATTTCTGAATTAAGCTTGGTTATGAAGCAAATAATGTCCTTGCTGGATTTCACTTGTAACGTTAGTGCTTTTTTTCCCCATAATGCCTCAATAAAGAAAATGGACAGAACAAGTTTTGTTTCACATCAGTCTCAATCCTCTCAATGGTAGTTTATTGTCTTAGTGTGTCATGACAAAGGAAAGCGTCCCGCTTATGTTTTCAAAGGAGGAAAAAAAAAAAAAAAAGAAAATCAAACTGCAGTGACTAATATGTCAAACTGAAGAAAAAGTGAACGCAATCGTCGGTAGCGGTGTGACAACCAACAATTCGCAAAAGTCTCTTTGGAAATTGTTATTTTGGCTGTTGAACTTTTGCTGCACAACAGTGTTCACTGTAGAAAAAAAAAAGTCCAATACTGATAGCAAATGCTCGAGAGCAAACGCTTGAGAGCAATTCTAGATTAGGGATGATTCTTTAAACACTAACATATGCATACAAAACATGTACAAGTGCCAATTCCACTGATTTATCAGAAATTTAATATTTAATCATATCTGCAAATTTCATATTTGCACACAACTGATGATAGAAAACTTGGCATTGAATTTAGTAATTTCCTAAAGGTCTGGTTATCATCAATAGGTGACTTAAAACCCAAAACACTGAATTCTGAAGCTCAATAAATATCCATCCATCCATTTGCTACAGATGAGAAACCCAGAAACAATCTCATGTCAACAGGCAAATTTAAATAACGACTAGAAATGAATGGTGGTGGTGGGTGCTGACAAAAGCAATTGACACCCCGTGAAAAAGCAACACGCTAAAGAAGGGAACGTCGTGTCTACAATGCTGTCAAGTGCATGAAAACCAAAACTCTGAACAATTAGTAATGATTAAGTTAAGAGTGGGCGTGGCCTCTCCCATTTTTCATGTGTGTGTGTTTGTGTGTGTGTCTTTGTGGGCGTGTGTGTTCTTTTTGTTCTTCGTCAGTCGTTTGCTCAATCCAGCTCGATGGGGCTGCTGTCCTCACGGGCCTCTTCGACGCCGTCGTCATCCTCGCCTGCTCCCATCAGGCTGTTCAGCAAGTTTCCTGTGCAGGGAAATTTTGTGAGATTTTTTTTTTTTTTTTTTTTACAAAGACGGTTTCGGCAAACTCACCTAGCAGGCCGCCGTACGACGGAGATTGTTTGGGGGGGACGCCGAAGAAAAGCTGTCCTATTCTGTCGAGGTACTTTAGATGTCCAGAGAGATGACAAAGACACAAGAAACACTTTTGAGATACAGTGAACCCACACTTTTTTTTTTTAAGGCTTGCATTAATATAAAAACAAAATGAATCGTGAATTCATATGCAAAACAATCCATCGATTTAAGCGCTCACCTCATTATACATGGGATCCCTCTTCAGGGAAGGTTGATATTGCTCACATAACACTGTGAAAACTGTTAATTTACCCCTAAGTAAAAAAAACAACAATGAAATGCTTTTTTTTTTTAACACAGCTGAGTTTTTTTTTATCTCACCCATCCACTGCCAGCAGCAGAAACCAGATAAAGTTTAGAAGAGGCTGAACAAATGGAGGACCCCTCTCTATGGATGGGTGTTTCTCCGTGTACGTGCTGAACACCACTGAAGCGCTGTTTTTGTTCTTTAGGCAGAGGAACCTGGCAAATTTAAAAAAAAAAAGGTTGGGAAGCGAGAGTCTGTGCGACATTTCAACTCTATAGTGGAAACGGACTTACTGTAGGACCGCCTGGGCCACAAACATGTCGACCTCGCTGCGGAAACCTCGAGAGGAGGAATACTCCACCAGCATCTGCGCACAGCCCTCCCCGTCGGACGAATGCAGGAAGTGGTAACGAGATTCACTGTAGTTTTGCTCTAAAAAGAAAAAAAAAAAGACAAAGCTGGCGGATTTTTTTTCTTCCTTTGAATTCATTATGTCTGTCATACCTTTCCACAAGGTAACAGCCAACAGCTGGTGTAGCTTCGGATTGCCCAATTTGCTGGAACCTCCCGTGGACCATTTCAAGGCTCTGGACACGAAGGCGACTCTTTCCGGAGAGTTGTGATCCATGTGGCTGAACAGCTTAGCCAAGCTTTCTGCTCAACAGATCCACGAGCGTCAGCGGCGATTGATCAGATGTTTCGATTCGTTGAATCAGGACAACGCTCACCTAATATATCTTCTTCCACTTTGCTCTCTGACTTCTCCAGCACCTCAAGCACCAGCATGGAGAGATCTGCTGCACTGTTTTGCTGCAGAGTGAAGCAAAGCAGATGAAACTAACTTATTGCCTCATTTAGACATTGGATGGTTAGTCATTAAACTACAAAATGTACCAGACCTTTATAGTTAAGGTGTGGAGGCATTTTCCACAAATCATTTTTGTTCATAAAAACAAAATAAGTTAGATCATAAATATCACAACGGTAGAAATTCCTAAGAGCATTTTACCTGATTATAGCTGAAGAACAATAATGCGCCATTGTACATCAGCTCTCTGGCTTCACTGTGTTTTGCCTGTGACATGTACCTGTTGACAGACAACAGTATAGAATATATAGAATACCAACAGCATAACATTGAAATGGGAATAAAACCATTGTTGCAATAATGGTGGCTGCTTCTCTACTATTTATCAGTTAAAATTAGGCAAAACTGGATCTGTAATTTAGTTGTGTATACATAGAGACACAAATTACGAAAGGTTAAATGGATATAGGTGGAGAATGTCACACAATCTAGACTGCTACCTGGCTAGCTACTAGCACATCTGGGGAGGAACCGCAAATCGATTATTGCAAGCTGATTATCTCAACAAAGGTTTAAACTCTTAATCGATCATAATATAGTTGTCATGGAGTCTGCACGAATTAAGACTTCCATTGAATATTTACAAAACGTGTAGCAACACTGCTAGTAAGCACTTCGCTAGCAGTCCATTTTAAGAGCAGAGTGAATTGACACATTCGTTGTCCAAACAAATGGCAGAACCGACTTGGGTGGGCGGAACCGAAGCGAAATCCGTCCAATCGGATTCGGGAATGATATGAGCTAGTGTAGCAGCAGAGAGATCTGGAACGTAGCAGGCCTCGAGGAGCAACCAACTGTAAATTAGAACGTTTATGTGAAATCTTACCTAAAAAATAACGTCCTATACATCTGGTGTGCTTCATAGTAATCTCCTTTTTCTACGCTGGCTCGTAGTTTGCCTTCAACCCTCTGTACGCCTCCGCGGTTTCTGCCACTGGAGCACCTCAGGGACTCCTGCTCCGACATCATCGTAGCTCCGCAGCGGTGCTGACTTAACCCAGTAGCTCGAATGTTGACAGCGGAAACCGGAAGTAAAAAATGACACTTGACCCTCTTCACCTGCCGTAGTTATGGGTACACGGCAAAATAGGCAAGATCGAAAACAATACTAAAAAATAAAAACGATTGTTATAGGGTCAATATCACTCCAAAGTGTACGGTAATTTCGTTTTACGGTAGTTTCATTTTTTTGTTTTTCATATTATATCTTGCAATATCGGGCTGATACACCGCGACCCACATAAAAACTGTTTCTGTAAACTTTACATCTTTTTTAAGAAGTATTATTGATTGATGAAGAATTAAACATTTTAAATCACATCGACCACCGGGCTGGCTGTTTTTTTTTTACAACGTGTTTAGTTGTTTATGTGTTTACTAACCTGTAGCTCACTTCAGTATTTGCAGTACAACTATGTTACACTAGAGGGCAGCAAATACCGGATGGTAAATGTCAACTGTCATTCACATGCGTTCAAATGATGTTAACCACGCTTACTGTTCAGTAAAAATCAGTACAGTAAAACGCATAGTAAATTGTATAAAACATGCGATCATTATAACATGTTTTAATCCCACAGGAGAGCGGTGGCGACTGGGAGAGGCGTTTTGGTGCGTCCCACCACGTAGAGGAGGGTTTTCCGGTTAAAGTTTCCTTTGTCATCAGGAAGTGGTAACAACCGGCGGAGGTGTCTGAGCTGAGTCTTCGCAGACAAAACAAACCACTGGCGAGCATGAAAAGTAAGAAAAATGACCAACTTAATGCACTGCAGCCATTTTGATAAATACAACTTCATTTACGGAAACCACTGCGTAATCGCCGTGAGCAGTTAGCTAGGAATTACATGCAAAGCATGCTAATAGTGCTTTGCTAACTTGGGTTGGATTAACGAGGCGAGTGTGGACGCCGAACCGGTTTCATTATCGCACAGTGATTTTTTTTACCCCTCCGTACATGTTGTTATGATAGTGCTTGTGTTTTTTTATCATTCTTTGATTAGCTGGGGTTAACTCTCACCCGACAAGCTAACAATAGCGTAGCTTGTGTGTCTGTTTTGGTCGGTGACAGCTGTAGACTTGCTACTCGCCCATGGCAACTATGGGCAGGCCTCCTGCAACGTGGATTCTTTCGCCCACTTTTGTTGTCACCTTTGTTTTGCGATCTATTTACTGCGATTATGGTAGTTTTCAAAGTTTTTATCTCATTGCTATTGTGTTTTTAAGTCCCTGTTATACGTGGTCATATGCACCAAGATGGATCACAAATAGTTACATTTCCGTGAAAAATATTAATCCTGTACCTAAAATGATTATAATTGCTTATATTAATAGTTTAAACCTTGAATATGCCACAAGATGTTTCTAATATATTTCTTACATTGCAAAGAAACATAATGGATGCCCATTATAATAGGATTGGAACAAGATAATTGACATAAGTAATGCTTTTTTTCTCTGGATCTTCTTGAACAGCTTTGACTTGCTGGAATGGAAGCTCAGCCTTTTAAGATAAAGTGAATCTGGTAAGTCTGATTCCCGCTCGTGACTCGGCAAGCGAGAACTCCTTATCTTGATGCCTGAAATTGAAAATATGTGGCTACACTTGTCTTTGTTTGTATCTGTCAATGTGTAGACATGTCTGACATGTTTGGGTGTGTGCACACACGCATAAGCAGAAAAACAGTTAACCCCTACATACTTTTTGTCTTTTTTTTATTATATACATTTGAGTGTTTGTTGTTCTTTTTCTGGTTTATCCACTATGCTGCCCAAGAATACCGTACGATTAAAAAACACACACACACACAAGCTGCCACTGTAGCTTTAGCACAATTGTGTGGTTACCATTCAAATATGTTTGCGCTGGAATTTGATTGTGAGACAGCAAGAGTGGCATGTTTGTTTTCAGGCTCACTGTGCAGGAATCCCCCACAAGGACCCCAATGCTAGCATATTTGCTAAGAGGGGAAGAGAGCGATCAACAAGCAACAACGCAGCGAGTCCAATTACTCAGCCTGTCTGTTTTTATTTTTCAAAAGGGATTTGATTAAGAGGCTTCATGTCGTAGGCAATCATTTCAAGAGTAACCAGTTTTCATGACAAATTGACAGCGTAATCTGACATTCAGGTTTTGACGTGAGCCAAAAACTGCTCAGCTTTGGAGCGCATTTTGTCAACAGGTCATCGGGCATCTGTTCTCCCCTCAGCGAGAAACGTGCCCCCCCCCCCCATCTCTCAGTCTACAAAATAATTCAAATCTATGCAACATTCCTAAACAGATTATCTGACTTTATCATACCTCATGAATAACATGGAAGTGGGATAGAACGTGAAATTAAAAATGTATTTTGTCGCAGGTCTCTCTGCCAGGCTGAAAATGCTGCAGCCACAAGCCGACAACATGGAAGTCACGGGGGCGGGGGTCTCGTCCCACAGCCCACAAAGCGAGGCCGTGACTAGCGAGCTCCAGGAACTGTCCTTACATCCTGCGCAGAAGGAGCTGCGGCTGCAGGAACGCAAGAATGGTGAGTTGTCCTCCACACTCAGTAAGTAGCTAAAAGACAAATTGTACTCTACGGGGAGAATTATTTTATTGTTGCCCTGTGGTTCAAATGTTTCGAATGTTACAAATAAAATGTTCTAAAAGGTTTGGATAAAATAGTAAGCTTGGAAAAAATGACTGCTGCCAGAACCAAAAAGGTAAATGTCAGTGTGTTTGTACATCTTGTTCATTTGTCAGTGGACAGTTTACCTCAGCGTGGAGGTTGTTTAAACTAAGAGAGGGGGACAAGCTTTGTGTGTGCATGTGAGTGCCAGAGTGAGGTCATTGGAATGGAGGGGAATAAATCAAAGATATTCCTTAAACCTGCCAAAATAGTTGTCTTTTCAGGTTGGGTAATTGGTTTCCAATGTAAGATCAGATGTTTGCAAATTTGTCCTCTGTGGAGGATCTGCATCATTCAAATATAAAGGGGTGGGGCTTTATTGCCTTTGATGACATCATAAAAGAAAATGGGGTTTACCAGTACAAGCAAGAGGAAAAGTAAGTGGATAATATTTTTATTTTGCAAATTTAGGCTTGAATTCTGTAAGTGTTAAGATTTTGTTGACATTTCTTTAACTGTAGTTGAGTGTATTATTTATTTGTTTACAAAGTATCCTCTGTGGTAAACATTTGGAGTTACATTTCACGATCATGCAGTTTGATTAATCTCAGTGTTGACCACGCCCACAAATATTTGTCTCATATGTATAAAAATCCACTCTGATATTCCCGTCGATGGAATGCTGCTAGGTTACCACTTGTCCATTGTCTTTCCAGATTCATACCTGTCGATACGGGTCTGCTGCTATTGCGAATATCTCATTAGCGGGGTTAGATCTGTCAATAATTGACCACATTTTAGGAGTTCCAGCAACAATAGCGTCATCTACAATTACTCACCACTGCTGGGATTTAGTAATTTTTAATCTGGGAATACAATAAAATTTTGCAGATGTAGCAGAAGGTACATCAAAGAAATGTCCCGAAGCCATTTTCACTAAATCTGACGGCCTCCGGGTGCCACTCCCATTGTTCTCACTATTTATTACTTCATTCTGGCGCAAAGCAGACATGTTGCAGCAAGCTGAAAGTCACCACGCTTGAAGATGCTTTAAGGCGGCGTGTGTGCCTGCATACTGTGGCGTTGGCTGGGTGACAAAGCGGAATGCCCCCATAAAGCGTATCAAAGCTTTATATCGCACACCGAGTTATGCAATCGACTATCATTCACAGTCTGCAAGATGTATTGTGCGTCTATAGACAGAGGTGACGTGTTTTTCCAGGAAGATGATAAGAAGTGGAACTCATTCGAAACGAGAACATGACTTAAAAAAAAAAAAAAAACTCATATCCTGTTAACTTCTAGTTTGCTGCAATGACAGCCATTGTATTAGTTACTAAGTGAAGAAGCCTTGGAGTGTGTAGGACTGACCGTGCGGCACACTGCAAAGCTATAAGAAGGACGAGCAGGAGGAGAGCAGGGGTGGGGGGGGTGTCTGAAATGTCATTATTGCATAACTGCTGAGAGGGAACTGAAGGGACGCGAGTGAGGGAAAATAAAAAGCAAGAATGTGTCCAAGCTAAGAAGAACCCCCCTCACCCCATCTGAAGAGATAAATATCTTTTTTTTGCTTTCTTTGTAAATGACAATGTGAGGAAATAATTAAACTTGAAGCTCTTGAAAGCTGGAAAGTGATTGGTGGACCTTGTCAACCACTCCGACCTACACACGCCCTCTCTGCCGGGACATGCACTCACTTGTAGACAGCCCACAGAATGGGAATGTGAGGTGCAACCTGTGGTGGAACTGAGTGCGGCATTGAATGTGACTTTTCTGCAACACAGCTGTGCACCTTTTTTTTTTTTTTTTAAAACACATTTCCTCTCGGCACATTGTTTACGCTGCCTGTGTTGGAAGTATGAAGCGGTAATCTCTCCGGGAGGGTGACGCTTCCTTTCGGCATGGTCCAGAGGGATATGACTCTCCTGTCAGGTAATGTCATTGACAGTTATTTTTCTGGGAAAAGAATGTTTCAAAATTTAATTTGAATGGACTTCCCGAGTAGGGGGTGAGAGTGCATGCATGCAAACGTGCATTTTGGAGTAATGACTTTCTATTTTTGTTGTTTTGGAGAACCGATCTATGAATTTTGTCCTTTTTTGTGGCTACTAGTTGGCAAATTAAAAGAGTGAGGATTGACATGACCTAATGAGTTTCCTCAGAACAGTTTGTTCCGTCTTACAATACAGCGTATGCTGTAATCTGATATTTTAATTTACTTTTCCCATCTGCCCCCCCTTCCCCTCCCACTGCCTTAAAGAAGAGTTTCATTTTGAATCCGTAATACCACGGTGCTCAGTTCCAGGGAAGACTTGATGTTGAAAGTTCACCCGTTTGCTCTGTAGCCCACATCATCCTGGCATGTAAACAAAGACAAGATACAGATTGCAGATTTCTCCCCACCCTTTGCGTAATGACAATGACACGGGAGGATGTTAGGTAATGAGGGCTGGGTGGGTTTCATCCTCACACATTAAAATTGCAAAACAGCAACATGCTGGAGTGCAGTAAGATTCTTCAGGAAGATTCAGTAGCCTGGACGAGAGCAGTTTTAGGGAAACATTGTTATGTAACAGATGGGGAGGCTGCCAATAGCGGAGACACACGCAGGACTCGGTCAGACTGGGGAAAAAATGGGTTTGGAAAATAGTTCTAGTCTTGACAAAATATGATTTAGCATGGCAAAAATGTCATGAGTTGCATTAATAGACCAGCCTGAGGCAACTTCTTCAGAGCTCATGTCACTTTTAAAACATGGACATGCACCTACCTGTCTTGACGGTGTCGTATTTCAACAAGCAGCTTGCACACATACAGTACGCATACCTTCAGTGTACTTTGATTTGTGCAACCAAAAAAAACAAAAAATCCTTTTCAATAATGAGAGATGAGCCAAAATCAGATGTGTTGCCTACAGCTTGAGCAACAGGAGCAATGGCAAATGCACACCCACAGACACAAGCCCACTCATGCTGCCGGGAAATAACACACACTTAACAATCGCCTTGCGGGTTTACAAAATCATGCGGCATCATATGCTGAATTATTCAGTGTTTAGCCAAGACTTAGAAATGACTTCCATATGTTGCACGACAAAAGTTATTATTAGCTAAAACACACTTGCTAGCTAATTTGTGTACTTGTCTAGACAAGTATTGAAAAAGATTTTTCAGTATGTTGTGCCACACCCATTTTTTTTTTAAATGGGTTAGCTCCTCCAGAAATCCTGTAACACCTTTTACACAAATGTTTATGTCTTGGTGTCTTGTCTTCGGCACCAATCCTCCTCGTGTTTCTAAATTATACAACGGCCATTACGGGATGACTCACCTGCAAACCGCAAGTACGGCGCACTTAGCGTCAACACAGAGTTCACTCAACCGCACTCCTGCTGTTCTTTTTGAGTGATTCACTCACTCAATTGTGAAAATCATATATTGACTACTGCGAAACAATGCAAAACATGTTTCAAAATCTAAACAAATTAATGCTCAACCAGTGTTCTATGTTTGACCCTTAAAAAAAAAATAGAAACGCGTGCTAGTATTAAAGGTCTGTGTCTAATTATGATCCGGTCATTGGGTTCAGTCAAATAAGTCAGTGTGCAGGTTTTTATTAGATGTTAAGGGCAGGGATAGAAATAGGAAGATTGCACGGAGCAACTTGACAAAAAATAAGACAAACACACACATCTAAAAAAAAAAAACTTTCAAAACAAAGGCACTTTTTTTTTCATCTGTGTAGTATAATTGCCGTCTGTACTTTTTAGTTCTCTAATTAGCAGTAGCCACCTTTCTCAACCCTAGTGAGACTGAACTGGAGGAAAAACAGCAAGCAAAGTTCCTCCGCAAGTAGGCTAGGAGGTTAGGGGGGCTTTGGTACAATGAAAATGACTTTCAGATGTTGGGATTACGTAACGGCTTGTGACCAACTCGACTCTTGCCGGCGTTCTTTCTTCCTTAGCAAATTTCCCATGTGCTCACAACGGCTTAATCTCGGTCAGTCCTTGCCTGGTGTACAGTGAAGGTTCATGTTATTATGCAGGCGCAGCTGCCAAGCTGGCCCTTGCCTCGCTGGATTTCATTCAGCACTTGTGTTCTTCTAGACCTCTGCAAAGTCCTTCAACAGTGTACAATTAGACCTCAGTTTGGACTGCTTTTATGGATGAGATGTGACAAAGTGGAGGGTGCAACTGCAGCCTGTTATACAAAGAACTCAAAGTTTCCAGGACTCGGGTGGCTTCAATTGCCAAGTGTTCTTTGCGCTCATGTGTGTGTCCCCACATTGCACAGTTGCGTTCAACCAGGCTTGCTTGGTCTTGTTTGGGTTTATTACTTTTCGTGATTTCTCTAAAATGTTTTGTAATACTTGCACAGGAAGTGATGAACAAAAAGGGGTAATGTGTTACCCGCTATAGAATAGTTTCAGGTTCCACAATACCTAATCTTATCAACTCAGGATTATTTGCCAAGGAATTACAATGCAATGAGTCACTTATCACACTACACATAAGTTGTAGTAGTAGACTGTTCTTCCTCCCAAGAGTTCTCGGTTAAAATGACCTTTTGAAATTTGAGGGGGATGGACTTTGTTTTTCATTTATGAATCCACAGGAAGTCCATCAGACTTGATGTTGAAAGTGTGTGTCTTTCTTTTTGTGATGTAATTCAGTGAAGGATGAATGATAAGAACGTTCAAGGCCAAATACTTTGCGTGGAATGTTCTCAAAGTCTGAACTACGATCACTTTTGTCACAGCCAACTTTTGACTATTAAATTGTATTCAAACCGCATTTAAATACAACTCAAATTTGGTCGTTATTACTCGGATCATTGCGATTCTGACTTGGTTCGGACTTGTTGGTTTTCCCCCTTCTAAATAGTTCCATGAGAAACTGCGGAAGCCACATGGGAGTAAACCCTTAAATGAGCTACACAAACAAACTACGGAGGAGAACGAGAACTGCGGGTCGTTCTATGATCGAGCATCTTCGTCATCGCCAAAGAGTCCAAATATTTGAATATGTCTGGCAAGAAGTAAACACAAATGCTAATGTTAGCTTAGCACTGTACAGCTGTGGTAATCTGAGTCAAAGAATCATTCCCATAACACAGACGTAAATATTACGCAAGTGTTGTCTTCGAGTGATGTCACTTGCGACGTAATCGACGAGTACCGCGTTGTTTATATTGCTCCGCCCACCACTTCTGAATCCCGTTGTGTGTTGTCATCCCTTTGTGTGTCTGCTGTCCAGACTGTGAGCAGGTCAACTTGAATCATTGAGTTGTTTTTGTGAGATATTCTCGTTTGTTTTGGGTTTAGGCCTGCTTTCCTGTCCGATGAGGATGTTCTGAATCACTAGTCGGCTTTGCGCTGCATACAAAATAGTAAATTTGAAGTGTTGTTGTGGTTCCGCAAACATTTATTCATTCTAAGAATATGGAGCTTTAAGTTTGTGTATGTTTTTCTGAAAGTAACTTTAGCCTTTGAGTGCAGAGGTGATCCCACGCTGAATATAGCCCCCCTCTTACTGCCAGCTGGTCATGCTATTTAAAACAGTTGAGCGTGGAGAGTATGTAGGGGGGGGCAATTTACCGGCAGCCTCCAACAAAACTCACGAGCTCTTTGTCGGTGAAACTGGAATGCAGGCTGATTTTTTTTTTTTTTTTTAATAAATAAGACCAGGAAGCATTAGCTTCCATGTTCTGCAGTCTTGAACTTTACAAGCAGTTTTACAAATGCAGCTCTTACACATTAATTGTCTAATTTATCACTTGCATTTTACAATAAATATTGTCAACCAAATTTGACATATTTTGAGGAAATTTCAGATTGCCCCTCGACATGAAGACTTAGTATGTAAGTGGCGGCCTGTCTCTGCTTGTAGCAGTGAATGAATGGCAACAGCTGAGCAGGAGAACTTTATCGGCAACACTCCCTGCCTTTGTGTGTGTGTGCGCGCGCATTACTGCATGTGTGTCCGTGCTCGCCTGAGATACAGGAGGAGCTGCAACCACAGCAGAGTCTCACTGGGCACTCACTGCTCAGCTCACTGCTGTCCTCTCTTCGTCCGCCACTGGCCCTCGTTCCGCTTCCTCCCACGGCTTGTTTTTCCTGCCCACGAATCGCCCTGTGGATTTCTTTCTACATCCTTCATGGGGGGGGGGAGAAGATTCACATAGCAACGTTGTCGTGACTCGCCGGCCGCCACTGCGGAGAAGAGAGTGGGAATCAAGGCGTGGGACGTTGAGGCAGACCAATCGATTATACTGATAGAGAAGCGACGCAGTGAAAGAGGAGAGGCAGCCTTTCTCCTTTTCATTTTTAGAAATCTGCCCTGCATAGCTGTGGACCTCTAGAGAATATTTTGGCTCATATTTTCCCCCCTCAGGAAAAAGACTGCTCATTACAGGAGCAACTGGGCGAGTTTGTCAAATTAAAGAAGAGGACCTTGAAGTTAAATGTTTGCCACTACCACAAACTAACTTGATTTCCATTCTCAATGATTATGCTGGACACCAACCATTGCCTGTCCTTTGAACACTCCCCGTTGGGTTCTCCACCAATGGGCAGTGACATGGACAAGGCAGGATTGAGGACAGATCATGATAGACATGTCTATCATAGCCTGAAAGAAGGTGGGCAAGCCATCGCAGCATGCGGTCAGTAGAGGCGCAGGACATCCGATCTGATTTGTGTTTATGCCGTTTGGTCTACAGTCTTCGTATTAGTTACTGTATTTGCTTGATATAAATAGTTAAAGCTGAGTTAGCTAGAGATAAGTTATGGTTGCAAGAAGTGCTATGTCATACTATATCCCCGCAAATACTTTTTTTTTTCGTCTGTATACATTTAGTTTTCCTTCAAACGATCAATGCACAACAGATACGATGCAGTATAAAGTGTATTGGTTGTAAAATGTTAATCCAATTTATTGGAGGACCCTTCATAACTTTTGAAATTGGAAAATAATAAAAGGCTGTCACCATCGAATATTTTTAAAATCGATTCATCTGTCAATTATTCCATTAATTAATCGGATAAAATATTTTGCCTTAAAGTGTATTTAGTGATTTAAAAACAACCAATAAGCAATATCACATGACGTACTTTATGAATCGTCCTTTAGCAATTAGTTGCCGATTAATCGATTAATTTTGAAAACTGAATCAAATCCTTAATAAAATATGGGACTTTAGAGGCTAATAAAATAGACCATCCATCTTTGTATCCGTACTGTCTTCAACTTGACTTTCTTGGCTGCTACACAACTTTAATTCTTGGTGCCTTTCACAGATGAATGGAATAGTGTGAAGCCACTGGAAGAATCTGAGTATATTGCCTGCTTAGAACCGTGCCAATAGTGTGGTCAACTTTTTTTTTTTTTGCTCGGTGCAAAGTGATGCGCATTTTTAAATAGATCATTTTGACACCAATGCTAACTTTAACCTCAGCGGAACAGCTGGGTTTTTGCGTCAATGTGCCCATTCCCACGCGATAGACTGGACATTTGGTAAATAAAAAAAAATTGTGCTAGATAACCCAAGCCACATCCTCTTTCTCTAGTATCTTAAATTAACCACAACGACACTCAAACCTAGTATTGTGTAAATATGAATATCATCACTGGCTGTGTGTACATACCGAGCAGGTCAAAGTGAAAAATGATGTTGAAAGGTCAGGGAACTTTGCGTGACTGTTTGTGGTGTTCAGTTCGAGTACAAGTGACACAGAATGGATCAACAAATAGTCATTCAGTTATTAATTGGAGTGTTTAGTGTGTGTGCGAAAGCTAGTAAAGGCAGCAGTGAGATGCCAAGATGGAGTCATAGGAAAGTGTAAGGTTCTCATTCCCAGAATAAACTTAATCCTGGCTAGTGCCAATTTGCATGGCGGCCTTCTCTTAATTCAGTGTCCTCCTCCGTGGCACACTTGGGCAGCACGTGAGTTTCTTGTGTTTACGTCTTAGGGACAATTAATCTTTTGAGCTGCTCCGCCATTACAGACAGCATACCTGAACGCGTATGCCTGTGTTTACATTAGTGACCTGACGTGTTATTACTTAAAAGGGGAGACTCTCTCGTCCTTTAAGAGGCAACGTGTAAATAAAACAGACGCTTCAAAGTTGAGGGAGGACATTTTCATGTGCAGTGTTGCCGGCCAGACGTTTGTCATAACAGAGCACGGCAGTAACAGGTGCTGCTTGTCCTCATATTGGCAGGCAATAACAGATGATAAAAGTATGCTTGCTAGCCTCGGCGGTATGTTCAACTTCACACACGTGTAACTTCTCAGCTATATATATAGTACATATATATTATTTAAATTTCACTGTCTAGCATAATCAGCATCTAACTGGTGTTCTCCTCGGTCTTGTTCTCTAAAAGTCTTTCCGCCTGTCGTGTTATGTAACAAGTGCTTCCTGTTTGAAAAAGATGGCGCAATCAACTTCACGCTTATTTGGCGAAAAATGTCTTCCAAAGTGTTTGTTGTTTTGCATTTTTTTTTTCTTGATTGATCTTGTTTTGTTGTATCGTCTAATGGTGTTAATTGTTCACCTGCCTATGCGCATGGAGAGAAAAAAAATTGGTGAGAAAGCGGAAGTGTGTTGTACATTACTCATGCGATCCTCTACCCGCCTCTTTTGTCGCTTTAAAAAAAAAACTCACAAATACGGGGGTTAAGTGGAGGGAGAGCTAACTGCTAGAACATCTTGACTTGTATGTGGATTCATGTAGTCAATTTGGACAATGGACTCTGGATCAGCAAGATAATAAGAAACAGCATTTTTATTTTTTGTCATCATTTTACCCACCAACTCTAATTTCCCCTTCTGTCCTCCCTTCACCTCCGCTGTCTCCATGCAGTCCTCCAGCTCAAACTCCAACAGAGACGCACGCGAGAGGAGCTGGTCAGTCAAGGGATCATGCCACGTAAGTGTTCCATCTGTTTAATATCGTATTTGCTAACCATAATAACCGGATGAAAGAAACCGGATGAAAGAAACCGGATAGAACAATTTTTAGGTTGCCCATTCAAAAGTTGCTCGTGACAAAGCAGACTATAGAATGCATTTAACAAAAAAAAAAATTAATCAGCCCCTAATCGTGTGTTAAATTTAGAGCTAGTCTCATTCAAGTTCTGCACATATGTTATCAAAAAGAGCAGCTTCCTCTTCTGGTGCATCCAACTTCCTGTTTCACAGTTTTGCACATCAGTAAGAGTAAGTTGAGGTTAAAACCAAAAAGTAGCATGTAGTTTTACGGAATGTACAATCATCAAGTCGAGAGCACGCAGATAGAAAATAAAAGTGCATTGAAGCCGAGCCAACATAGAAAATGCACTGTAATGTCTTTTTTATTTTCTGTCTCTTGAGTAGCTTTCGTAAATCTATCCGCAGCCATTTAATGTCACAAGGCCCACTGCCAATCCCATTAAGTTGTCCGAGTGGAAATACATCGGTATGTGCGCGTAGAGACTTCCCGACCGTCATTTTCTGGAAATTCCAACACCCGATTCCATGTTATATGGGGTCACAAATAACATCGCTATGCGTGGTGACGTCGATGCTTTGGTTACATCACGCTCGCTATGTGGCCCCTCTTTGAACGTCAGCGGTCGTGACACGAGGAATGTCTCCCGTCCTCGAACGCCGGGTGTCATCTCGTGGTCAGAATGTCGACACCGTGCGTGTCCCCAGGGCATGGATTTCACCAGTCCCTTGACCAATCAGACGATAGCTTGCTTTCAACACACCCAACTGCCACTGTCTTTTCAATATCCTTCCCTAAACGCATACTGCTCGGTTAATCAGAAGAATTTTTATTTTCAATTTCACCTTAGCTGCCGAGTGTGTTGCTACTTAACCATGCAGATTTTGTTTAATCCCAACAATCATCGCAATGACATTGTGTTTCCCTCGGCTAATAACAGTAAAGGTTGTGCTTATGGCCCTCCACACGCCGCCTCGTCATTATCGGCGCGTGGTTCCGAATAACAATTCTGACCTTCCCCTCTCTGCAGCCGCTTTAGCCATTAGCAGTTTTGTCACACTTGCCACTAGCTGAACGAAAACAGTTCTAAATTTCTATTACATTTATTTATTCCACTCTAGCGCTAAAAAGCCCGGCAGCCTTTCATGAGCAGCGGCGGAGTCTGGAGCGTGCAAGGGTGAGTTAATCTAAAGTAATTCACCGTTGTTGTAAACCTTATGCACCCCCTCCCCTCCCAAAAAAAAATGTCCTGCGAAATGTCATCATCACTGTGATGACTCGTGTGCTTTTTTTTTTTTGTACAGACTGAAGACTATCTCAAGAGGAAGATCCGAAGTCGTCCCGAGCGCTCTGAGCTGGTCAGGATGCACATTTTGGAGGGTGCGTGTCTGTCGTTTTCTTTTCAAACAACTTTAGAATACTCCTGTTTCATAATTGCACAAACACATTGAAGTCAAAT
Organism: Syngnathus floridae; assembly: GCF_059516105.1. Taxonomy (NCBI): domain Eukaryota; kingdom Metazoa; phylum Chordata; class Actinopteri; order Syngnathiformes; family Syngnathidae; genus Syngnathus; species Syngnathus floridae. Next base: position 5,338,658 of record NC_142430.1, on the reverse strand, counting down.
GAGAAAGAATTGTTGTCCTGTGTATGCAGAGACATCAGCGGAGCCCTCCCTGCAGGCCAAGCAGTTGCAGCTGAAGAGAGCTCGACTCGCCGACGATCTCAACGATAAGATCTCGCACAGACCGGGTCCCATCGAACTGGTACACAAGAACATCCTGTCTGTCTGCCCTGATCAGCAATCGCCACCCGGTAACTATTTCTCCTTTTTTTTTTTTTTTATCCCTCCGTACTTTTTTTTCTGATCATGTTTTTCTGAACATGTTTTCTTTTATCTATACATTTTACTCGTATTTTGAATTATCAAGAAATATTTCCTCTTATATTTGTTCCACTTGATAATAAATATTACACAACACAAGAGGAATGTCACAATAGCAATGTGCAAACACGGTGTCCTTTTTTGCAATATGTTAAATAGTAACGTTAGCCGTTTCTGTTGATGACACCGCTGGATTTATTTGGTCCGTCTTAGAATCTCCAAAGGGAGCTGGTGGAGAGAGCTCCTCATTGGACGAAGATAGCAGCGATGCGCTGTCACCCGACCAGCTCGCCAATCACGATTCTCCTCTGAGTAACGTCCCGCAGCCATCGCCCTCCGAGATGCTCGCCCAGAATGGAGACATGTCCCCCACACAGGTTCTGTCGAAGAATACTATGAAGTTGAATGTGTGTGTTTGAATCTAATACGTGATGGGTTTTTTTTTCTTCTAGCTTGTTACGCAACCCACGCCACAGCCTCCTCCTCCTCCTGTGGTAAAGGCCTCAGATTCGCCTCCTCCCCTCAAAGTGGCCAACGGGACCACAGTAACCTCCCGAGGCTCACCCTTTGCGCAGCTCAAGGTGAATTTTGAAATATTCACTAATGACAATCTATGTGTGTGGGAACTCTAATAAACATAAAATTCAGTCTCTTACTAAATAACATTTCTGACCACAGTCTCACACTAAGACGAGTTCCGACCGTCCCCCGCTGAGATCCAAAAAAGCAAAGGACAACAAACCCAAGGTAAGCTAACATGTTTCTCTTTTAACAAGACTAAAAAAAAAATCTTCCTACTTATCATTTTCATGACTTGCAGGTGAAGAAGCTCAAGTACCATCAGTACATCCCTCCGGACCAGAAGGCGGACAAAGAGCGTCCGCCTCTGATGGACTCGTCCTACGCCAAACTCCTCCAGCAACAGCAGCTTTTCTTACAGCTACAGATTCTCAACCAGCAACAACAGCACTACAACTACCACACCATCCTACCTGCGCCTCCAAAGTGAGTCTCAAGGAGCATTATTCAAGACAGGTTGTAGCATTACACGAGACTGGGAGGTCATCTGCTTTTATGTCCGCCCTCAGGCCAGCACCGGAACAGCCCCTCCCGACGAACCCCAGCCCTTCCCCAACTCGCACTATTCCCACAACCCCCATCGCCACCATAACCCCAACGAGCGGAAATGCACGCCAACCGACAATGGGAGCGGCCAAACCCACCACTTTGCCCGCCAACTTGGATGAGTTCAAAGTAAATAATGACAATGTCGAACGTACAGGCAGTTAGTTCTTGGTTTATGATAGTTTCAAGGTTAATAATGAACTAGTTCAGCAGTATAATTGATAAACACTTCCCAGTATGAGTCAGAGCAGTTCTACACTACTGCACAACAATAATGTTTAAAAATATGTATATATATTTTTTTGTTCCAGGTCGCTGAGTTAAAACAGGAACTGAAGTTGCGAGGTTTGACCGTCTCTGGCACCAAAAACGATCTAATCGAGAGGCTCCGCCACTACCAAGAGCAAAACGCCGGCCCTGCGGTCTTGAAAAATGGCGCATCGCAACCCATCCATCAAAGCGCAGCCACTGCAGCTAACAGCGCTCCGGCCGCAGGCAGCGATCAGCAACAGGTTGAAGGAGGATTCAAGGTGGCTCTGTCCCCGCTGGCTCAGGCTTTTCCCGGTCGAGTCGTGCGTTTTGGAAGCACCAGCTCCAGCCCACCTGTGTCTCCTTCGCCATCTGAACGCTCATTAGCGGGGCTGAGTCCAGATGAAACCAGCTGTAATGGAGACATGTTTGGGGAGATGGTGAGCACTGCATCACTCACATAAAAATTGTCACTCAGGCTTTTCCCAAACACCTCATTTTTTTTCTTCAGGTGAGCTCTCCCCTGACTCAGCTAACCATCCATCCCGCTCCCCAGCAACCATCCAACAACTCCCCTCTTTCCCTACCGCTCAGTCAGCCCAAAGAAGAAGGCAAGAGCTCATGCAGCCTCCACAGATCTTCACCCGGCTCGGTTAAGCCCTTGGAGCCTTTCTCTGTGGTAGCCATGGACTCGTCCTCTATGGACAAAGATCAAATGCTGCAGGAGAAGGATAAGCAGATTGAGGAGCTGACCCGGATGCTCAGGCAGAAGCAGAGGCTGGTGGAGACGCTCAGATCTCAGCTCGAGCTGGGAAAGATGACGGGAGGCGTGTCAGCAGAGCGGGAAGGAGCTGACAAGAAAACGCCATCTCCGATTGGCAGACCTCCAACACTCATTAAAGCCTCGGCCATCGAACCCCCCGTGCTTCCTGATAGCCCGCCGAAGGTGAAGCAGGAAGCTGAGACAGAGGAAGCCATGACGGGAGTCACGGAAGAAGCCCAAAGCAAAAGAGCGGCGCAACCTATGCAGTGCTCCCAGGAGACTCTGTTCAGACTGCAGCAGATTAATCGACTGCAAGTCCAACAAATGGAACACCTCAAGCACTCGCGTAACACTTCGGAGCCCAAGTCCAACCCCCAAAAGCAACCTGAGCCCAAGAAGGAATCTAAAATCCTGCTCCAACAGCAGCAGCAACAACAACTCCAGCAGCTCATCATCCAGCAGACGCAGCAGAAGCAGCTGCAGGCTCAGCAGAAGTTGGCGCAGCAAAAACTGGCCCAGCAGAATCAGTTGCAACAAGCCAAGAAGACCCAAACGCAGCACAAGAGCTCAGTTCAGCTGAAGCGGGTTCAAGTGCAGATCCAGAAGCCTACAGCTAGCCAAAGCCAGCAGAAGAAGCAGCTGAAGGCTCAGCAACGGCAGCAGCACAAACAGCAGACGGCCACTGTCAGCACTCAGCAGGTGAGCATCATGAGTCATGCAAAAGTTCTCAAGCATGTCCACTCCCACCCACAGATTAGCTTCACCTACACAACTAACAATATGAGTCACATGTTGTTTCCCCCCCCCATAGGTGGCGCCAGTCTTCAACCAACCCAAGGGCACTCAGATTCACACTCAGGCTATTTCGTTAGACCTCCTTAAAGCCGGCGGCACGCTGGTCACCGACACCAACGGCAACCACTACTTGATCGCCCTCACCAGTAGCGCGACCAACGGTCAGAACCACCGAGCGCCCACGCAGGCCAAAAGCAACGGACGCGTCACGCTGCAGGTACGGAGCAGAATAACTCCGTATGATTCAGCGGGATGTCCTTCATGGTCTTTGCTTTCCCACAGAGACTCCAGTCCACTCCAAGCAAGCTGCCCAGCACTGCCGGCCAATCACAAGAGCAGAAAGACAGCCAGGGTGTGAACCAGCCAATCAAAAAGGTGCGACTACGGCGATTATGACAGAGTCATCCTTCAACGTGTCATTTTATGATCCAAATAACCGAAGTAAGCTTTAGATCCAGCTGATCAACACATGCTGTCCCCAGGAACCGAAAGCGGAGCTGCACGTGGACACCAACGGCGTCCCGCCGGCCAACTCGTGCTTCACCGCCCCTCCCAACCTGCAGCCTTTCTTCGACGACATGTCGGACAGCGAAAGCCAAAGCAACCTGCTCTTCTCCTTCAAGGTACCATCGGCACGGGGCACGCTCGTCTCCGTTTCCATCTCTGCTCCTCGTTCTTCCTCTCATTCGTTGCCTTTTTCCCTTTTGTTTCTCCTTCGCTCATCTTTTCATCACTCCATCCTGGCAGACAGAACGGGTGTGTCCGCCTTACGACCGGCACACTCTGTTTACTCCTCCCTCCCCCAAACCCAACACCTCTCTTCCGACAAAACGCTCCAAAGTACGTCCTCGCTCCTTTCGCGACCTCCTTCTCCACTCGTGTCACTTTGACTTCATCGATCTTTTGTTGTCGTTGCATCATGAAGCACATTTAGCTTTTTTTTTTTTATTATATTTGAACGCCGTTCACAATATGGTCTCTTGTTTCTGCAGGGAAATGGCGTCAATTCTCAGCAGATGGATGACCTCTTTGACATCCTTCTCAAGAGTGGAGGTAGGAAAATATTGCAATCACACCCTAGTTTTTTATTTTTATTTTCTAAAACGCTTTTCCTTTTGTGTCTCCCAAAAGAGATCTCAGGTTTTAAGGCCAACCCGGACCCGTCGCTCGCCCCTCTCCACTCGGACCCACCCTCGCCCACCTCCCCGCCATCCCCTCTCCACCTCTCTCCTCCCACCCCTACCTCTCCCCTCATCTCCCCACCAGCCCCACCAAGGGAGCCCTGCACAGGCGGAGGTCGCCTGGAGGACTTCCTGGACAGCTCCACGCTGCTCGGTGTAGAGCCAGGCAGCGGCCTGACGCTCATTGACGACCTCCACAGCCAAATGCTGAGCACCGGCAGCATCCTGGACCACCCGCCCTCCCCCATGGACACGTCCGACCTGGGCTTCTCACCCCACTCGACGGGGCTGGACTTTGGGGATGCCGCTCTGGACAGCATGGACTGGCTGGACATCTCCATGGTAGGGAGCTCCAGCGGTGCGGGGGGAGGAGGACGAGGAGGAGGGGACGGGGGGACCAGCCTGACTCCACTGGCTCCGCACACACCGCCGAGTGTCTTCTCTGCTGACTTCCTGGACAGCACGGACCTGCAGCTACACTTGGAGTCGTGTCTGTAGCCTCAAATGACAGCGTGCGGGCTCCATATTGATACTTTCTCCATGCTGTCTCTTATCACTGCTGGGCTCACTGACACACGCATATTGGAAAACTGTTTAAGTGTTGATTTGATGTCCTTGATATCCAGCTTAACTCGCCGTATGAAGGATATCAGATAAATGCTCAACCGGCTTCCCACGCACGCACACATGCTATTACTGGCTTTATTATGCACTATGAGGTGAGCTTCAAGTAATTTGGACAGTATTCCAAATTCAAATCCATCAGCAAGTCTGTACCATTTTGCACGCTCATCTGCTAAAAGTGAATCACTCATTTCAGTGTGTGTGAAATGCAAGCGTGTCAGTGCCTCCTAAACTTTGCACTTAAGTCGGATTGGTTTAAAGGTGGGCGTTCAGGAATGTTGGGCGAAGAGGCAAAAGGCAGCTGTCACCTTAGCAACTTGATGCCCACCCACACGAGTTAAAAAAAAAAAAAAAAAAAAAAACACGCACAACCGACATTGCTTGTCAGTTGCTGTTGAAATTAAATCTTATCAGTGGCGACTTTTGAAGCCTCGTTTGAGGTTGCGTATTATCGGTAACGTTCTGGTAGACCACTATGTTTTGCTGTATATGGGGTGTATATTATCAATTGTTCATATTGCTATTTTTCTTTGCTGGTTGTTTAGTGGAGCTAGCCAGCTGGGGTGGGAAATAGGGTGAGGGTGGGTTTGTCCAAAAACTTGGACCTTGTCTTTTTTTCTTTTTTTTTTAAAGAATAAAACAAGCTCTTAAAACAATTGTCCGAATTAATGTTGTAGTTTAAAAATGATGGGTGGTCAGGGCAGAGGGGGGTTTAAAAGGTCTCTTTTTTTTTTATCTTATTAAATTCATATATTAAATTGAAACTTGAGTAATATGGTAAAAACTATTTTTTTTATCTGCAATAAACTTTTTATATATTGAATAATTAATAATTATAATTGATCCACTCATTTATCCTTGTAAAAAAATCTAACTTGGCCCTTCAGCCTTAATGAAGTAGTAAAATCATGACAGTAAATGGAGAAGCCTACAAACGGCCACAAGGGGACGCCATTACACAGCAAAGCAGACATACTTTCAAAACATTTGGCACGTATGTATTTATTACAATTGTCAAAGTTATCCAATTATTGATTGTTGAATGAATATTTTCAAAATTGAGCATTGTGATCTATGTAAATATAGGATATTTGTTAAATTTATTATATCTGACCTTAATAGATTGCATATTTTCCACCAGTGTTTTGCTCTTATATTCTGCGTTGTTTGTTAAACGCAATGTGTAATTCCTTTCTCACAGAATATGAACATATGATGGAGGAGGCGTGATGTTGAATTGGTCCTATGCGGTGCTTCACTTCCATCCCACGGAATGAGAAGAAGCAGGTACGTTTCCTATAGCTTTTAATTGTATTAACATTTTATTTTATTGTCACAGAAATATTAGGGCCACCCTGAAAAGAAAAAAAAAACAAGTGAGTAGGTAGAATAATTTGGGGATTTTTAATAACATGCAGGAAAACATTGTACCTGAATAAATTACAATTTAGAGTGGGTTTATTTTTGCGATAAATACTTGCAATTAATGTTGGTTTGCTGTTCAGGAATTTATGGCCTCCTTGGATTGTAATTTTTATCCACCTATAGTTTGTAATCTTCTGGACTGAGAGCTTTGCATGTCATGTTTGACTATCACTGGATGCTCCTAGCCCCTGGAGCACCAACTGACTCATCCCCCTCTCAAGGACACGCAAATTCCCCCATCTATAGCTCTCATATATATCCTCAACACACGTGTCAAAAGCAGCTCCCATCACAACACCCTATAGCAAGCCGATAAAAGTCCCAAAGCCCCTGCCGCTAATGAACAGCGCTGAGCTCCAAAGTGCCACGGGGCATCCAGGGTTGAAGCTCTCTCATCTCCAGCTTGACACGCGTCCACCACTGCAGCCAGTTCTTTAATCGTACATCAGTAATTTGCAGCGTGTCAAACATAACGTGAGTCAAGTGTCAAAGGGAAGGAGATTAGAGTTTTTTTGTTCTTGGCAGAAACCAGCTTGACTAAACTTGGGGGCCACTGAAAATAAAAAATAATTACATTAAAATTTGTGCAGGTCTCAAGTCACGATCAAGGGACTGACTTGGAATAGCACGAGGACAATGATGGAGTAAGGACATCCCAAAAAAAGCGCCAACTCAGAACGACAAGTTTTAAATGAAATTTTGACTTCGCTAGAGCTGGCTGCTGTTTTGCAATTCACATGAAACTTTTTTTTTTTTATCCAGAACAACCGCAATGCAATTTTGGGAAGAGATTCCTTAATCGACTTCTCGGAAGCTTTCAATATTGTTGTCTGGGATGGATACCAAAAAACATCTACAGGCAGACACAACATGGAAGCACTCATCCCATGTGAAAAAAAAGCTTGACACTTTGAACTTTAAGAGCGACAGGTCAGAAAAAACCTCGTCTGGATAAAAATCGATCCAACAATGGATTTCGTGTCTCGTGTTGTAAAGTTTGGACGCTTCACTTGATCAGTGTGCAGCCGCATTACTGCCGTATCACAAAACCAAGTGAAAAGATATATTTAAAATATTTAAAAAGAAAATAAATTAATATCTCTATCCGGGTTAATTGATCCTGGCGCTGATGTCACCATCCATCAATCAATGGCCTGACAATGGGTCACTAAAAGTGAATTTATTATTTCTGTAAATTTGGAATTTGTGGTCCACATTGTTTCTTCCAACAAGTATGTTGATCACATGGTCTCGAGTAAGCTTTCGAATGATGGCGCCGCTGCGGCTGTTGTTAATTCTGCATCCCCCGCGGACATCAATGACCTCGTTCGTCTTTGCTTTTCTAATTGGCTGAGTGAGTGCAGTCAAATGGTCAGGGCCAACAGACTTTGATAATTCTGCACTCCATTTTCAGTCTCATTTGGCAGCGCTTGCTTTTTTCCTCTAAAAGGACGTCGGAATTTCCCATTGCAGAATTGGAAATTATATAATTTTAATTTGGAGGATTTTTAATTTACCTTTTCCCAGTCGGGCGAATGCACCCTTCATATGGTCCAATGAATAAACATGCACACAAACATTAGAAATGTTAAGTGGATTAAATTAAAAAGATTCAAGGAGTAAAGTTAAACAGCAGATGACAACCGATACACATTTGAAAAAAAATCTCAATGGGATAAATTAAGATTAAAAAAAAAAAACACTAACCAAATTGCATTGCCATTGTCTACTAGAATTCCACAGACAATTCCGAAGGATTGGATAATTAGCAGCGATAAATAACAAATTCCATTAATTGGTATTAGTGGACACACACAAAGCTAAAATATAAATATTCATCAACAATATGAATTATGCCAACACATTGGGGAGACACAATAATTGGAGACCGCCATGCCTTTTGTGAATAAATTTCGAGCTAAGCACTAATTCATCGGAGTTTTAAATTCCGCTTTCTAAACATCAGACAAACACACACATATAAATGCACACACACAAAAGCACACACACAATTTTTTGGGCTAGCCATTTGAAATGAATTCCATTCTTCATATGGGCTCTTTAAATCTATTATGCATTTGTTCTTTTCTACAGCAAAGTTACAGATAGAAACATTTTCAGAGTTGACACACCACAAGTAACCCAAAATGCAAATATAGCAAAAATAAAGAGCACAGATTTTTTTTTTTTTTTCAATGGGAGCTTTTGTTGTCTAAATGCAAATCTTTTTCTCATTCTCTTATGAAGACAGCAAATGTTAATAGAGTTTACTGCATTTACATTCACAGAGCAAAATCTGAATGTTTTGTGTCAATCTGAAAATTTACGAGCAAACATCCCAATTCATCAAAATATCATTTCCATATTTTCATTTGAACTAAACCCAAACACGGCCCATGTGACCACCTTTCTCTTTGGTTGCCAGCCAAACATTTCATTTTCAAAATTCCTCCCCCACTTGTCTTTCTTTTCTTCCTTTCTTCTCAGTCGACCTCCTCCCCGCTGTCCTACATTCCCGCTCATCTTTTCACTCTCTCCATTACACTCCCGCTCTCACACATACACACACACACACGACACGCAACAGAACGTGGAAGGAAAGTTAGCTTCCAGATGATGACACATAAAGGAGGAAGATTTTTGGCGGGGAGAGGCGATTAGTGGAAGCAAAAAGGCCCTTGTCAATCTGACTTAGAATTTCATTAGAAATGTCCATGTGGTGGTTTAGAAGAAAAGAAAAAAAACTTGACTCCTTGATGACATACGCTCAAGTGAGAGAAGCGCACACATGCATGAAAAGTCTGAACAGACGGTGACGGGCGTACCGATAAGGAGATGATGAGCAGGAGTGACCACAGCAGATGTTGACTGTCCTCTGCATATTTCCCAACACAAGCTCAGAAATGTCCAGAAATTGCCTGGGAAAATTATAAAATGAGATTCATATGCAAAACTATACAAATCGAGTGTAGAAAGGAGTTAATAATGAAAGACAGAAAGAGAGAGTCACAATTAAAATCGGATTAAAAAAAAATGTAATTAACTAATTACTATAATCATAAACACAAATAAAGCTACCAGGATTAGGAAAAATCCATAAATGAGGAGCGTCGTTTAAAACATGGGGACTCAAGTTGTATTTTACGCCAATAATTGTATATTTTTTTGATGCATGTTTTGTTATTTGGTGCAAAAAGACAGCTGCAGCCCCAAATAAAGTCATTTTTATATTTATTTCCGCCCTCCCATCGCAAATAGATTCTCTCTCCCTCTCTCTCTCGCTCACTGATGAGAGGTAAACAGAGGAGGGGAGCTGGTTTGGTCCTGAACTGTTGCAGCTCTCAGTGTAGCATCCCCCTTCCTCACACACACACACATGCACACACACACATGCATGCATTGCAGGACAAGTTGTGGACTCGCAAGAACTGACTGAGACGAAGAAGAAGGTGAAGAGTTGATTTAAAAAAAAGAAGAGGAGCGCACGGTTGCCTCCGGATGAAGCACCCAGTCGATGATGGAGAAGACATGAAGGGAAGAGAAAAGAAGAGCTCAGGGGGAGAAGATGCTTCTGAGTAAAGTTTGCACGTGTTTCTAGAGGGAATTTTCATGTGTTGGACTTTTTGGGGGAGGGATTGCTGAAGACAAGGTGAGAGCAGGGGATTTATGGGGACTCTTCAAGTTGTGTTCGAGTAAAAAGAGGGGATTTTAAATTCTTATTTAGAAGGTGAGTTTTTCCTCTTTCTGATGTTTTTGGTGGTTTTTTTAAGCAGATGAGCCACACTCAATCAATTTGTGGGATTTTTTTTTTAATATGTTGAACTCCTTTTTCCTTTCTTGATTTTTCTTCTAGTTGAAGGCTGGACTTTGGGATAGCAGCATGGCCGCAGTCCTTCCTCCTTCCTGCCATTTTTTCTTCTTCTTTTACCTCTCCTCCCTAATTACCCAGCCAGCCGTCACTCAAGATCCATCTGTCTCCACGGCGACGGTTCCCCAAGACAACCCTATGGTCGTCCCGTCCACGTTGGTCAACAAGACAACTCCCACTTATGCGGAGACCACCCAAAACCCCCTCCAAGATTCCGGGCCGTCCACTCCCTCAAGCGGGGGTGATGCGGACGACGAGGACGGCCCGCCTGTCGGAGGGACGCGTTGCCAGGGTTACTACGATGTGATGGGCCAGTGGGACCCGCCGTTCAACTGTAACGCCGGTGTCTTTTTGTACTGCTGCGGTACCTGCTTCTATCGCTTCTGCTGCCAGTTCCGCCAGCAGCGGCTGGACCAACGCATCTGCTCCAACTACGACACGCCCATCTGGGCCAACACCGGCAAACCCGTGGCCACCGTCACCGAGGGCCAGGAGGACCAGGAGCGGGATCGAACGCACCTCATCGTCTACATCATCTGCGGCGTGGTGGCCATCATGGTCCTGGTGGGCATTTTCACCAAATTGGGCTTGGAGAAAAGTCGCGGAGGAGGTGGAGCAACTGCTGCCACACACACTGACCTCAACTCCAGGTAAGAGGCATGGCAAAAATATGTGTGTGTGTGTGGGGGGGGTAATTTTACGTCAATCAACTGTACAAAAGAGTGGACAGAGTTACAAAATAACTCGATATTTTGGACCTGGAAGCTCTTGTCTGCTCATTTATACAGCTGGTCAGCATGAGTCCATTGTTTTGGAAATGGTTGAAAAGTTGCAAATGATTCCAAGAAGAAAACCAACTCGAAACACACAGCTGAGGTACTAAAGTGTGACAATGATAAATTTACAACTTTACAACCAAGCATGCAAAAAAAAAAAAGGTCAACTGACATGAGTGCATGTTTGTTCTCCCCTGCATAAATATAAAAGTAATTTCCAAGATAATTAGACAAGAAGTGATCCTGTCGAAATAGTTGTCATGGAAACATTTGATGGGCGACCAATCCAGGGCGTACCGCCTCTCACCCAAAGTCAGCTGCGATAGGCTCCAGCTCACCTAATGAGGACGTGACTAATTGAAATTAGGAAGACATCAGTACCTAAAATAGCCAGTTCAAATCCCAGCTGACTTTAGGTTGTTATGTTGTTCTTTATGAGTCATGTAATTTTTAATGAGTCACTGTTTTGGAGAGCCCGCAGGAAAAAATCATAGCTGCACATTTTTCCATTCGTAGCCTACTTTCTAATTTTTTCTTTTCTTTTTTATTTCTCTGTGTCATATTTGCCATCTTTTTCTCCTCCCACGCATCTTTGTTTTTCATTTTATTTGCTTGTAAGCATGACTTATATATGAAATAAACCAAACATTTTGAGGAACACTAGAGCTATCTTTGCCGTAATTTGCTGACATTGTGTGTCGCAATATTTCAAATAGAATCAGAATAGCTTAATTGTCATTGAACCACAAACACAAACTGTCCAAAAGACGTAAACAAAACAATGAACAACCTCTTTCGCCTTTTCAAACATTTACATCTTCACTCACATGGTCACAAATCATGCTGTTTGTTTTCTGACAAAGTCCTCTTGGCATTTTCCACATCAAACCAACATGGTCGTCCTCCTCGTGATCAACGATTCTTTTTCTTCTGCTTGTTTCCTTTCTTCATTTTCTTTTGAACAAAGTCAGCACAGAAGTGAACCGGGCTCAGTTACATTGCCTCATCCCGTATCTTCATTTCTCCATGCATCACCTTCTCCCATCTTCACATTTTGAATAATCTTTATGGTGCCTCTCCTCATTTCAGAAGATTACCCCCTCTCATTGAGATTTACTGTCTCTGGACTGCTCTGCATGAACACTCATTTCACTATTAAACACGCTGACAGAAATCCCAGCTTCATGCGTCTCACATGTCAGATACTGTAAGCACTTCAGAAAGCACAAATACAGTGTGTACATATGATTCACTTCCCACATTTGCCCTAAACAACTCACAAAAAGCAGCAGCTGCAACGTGCTGTCACACCGGCATGTTCAAATGTTTTACACCGAATCTCGCACAAGATGATTAGCACTCTCAAATCCTAGCGCTTTTCCTCAATCAGCTTTGGAGCTGAAAAATCCAAAGTGATCCCGCACCAAGATTAAACGTGCATATTTTATATATCTATATAGAATATGTGTGTGTATGAGAGCACATACACACTTTATAGTTGACTTAACAACAAGAATGATGGCGATGGCATTTAGGTTGCATGAGCACGGTTCACGTCACCAGGATAGCCAGTAGGCAAACTCCACTGCTATTTAATGTCCAAAGTGTGAAAATCCAGCAGAGGTCACATGCTACGAGCTCTTGGGTGTGTGTGTGTGTGCACATGCAGATGTGTGTGCCTGCATAGTGAGTCCCAATGAGAGGATCAATTTTTTTTCTTTGCATGTTTTTATTATTGGACATATGGATTTGTAGTATATGTTTGGCTTGGTATGCATTAGCCACCATGTTATGTAATGAAGGACAGAGTCACTTAAAGTATTTGACTGTTGACCCGATTTAAGTCGAATAGATAAAACTCACTTACCGCGGCACATATGGACGTGTGGGACGAATGGAATAACATTGATTTTCATTATAAATAAATGAGATCATCCTCATTCTAATTGCTTAAAAGCCGTTCACAGAATTTGTTTGTTTGTTTGTTGTTTGTATGGATTCAGTCTGGCTTCATATTAATCCTCAAATAACCTAAATTCACTCGTTTCTACAAAAATGTCAAAATCTCAAATAAAATCTGGAAGTTTCGCATAGAAATAAAACAGATCCTATTGGAATAAATTTTATTACGAGAGAGCTGCTGTTATGGAACGCTGTTGCCATTGAGTGCATTGACAGAGAGGAAGTGAGTGCATGTTGTTATTGACCCAATCTGCTTTTCATCAGTTTGCAGCCACTTGGTGTTTCTCAACTTGGTCACTATAGATAGAAAAACAAACAGTGTGCTCATTTAAAATGAATGTGACAGCCACATCTCAGTCATAAGGGTGTGCACACTTATGCAACCACATTATTTTTACTTCCCCTGGTAAAAATAGTTTTTCTTGAGTTATAAATGTCATATTATAGGATATATTAATAGTGAAATAAATATTTCAAATTATGCACGTTGGTCTCATTTTTTATATCATAATGAGGTGGCATTCAAATAGGGGTGTGTAGACTTTTGGTCCTGTACAAGAGTCAACGGTCCCGAGGCCCTGAGAATTTTTTAACTACGAGTAAGTATTTTATTCCTCCGACGTCACAGTTGGTTGCAGCTGCATCTTAAAAATGAAGCCGATGCTAAAAAAATGCTGGTTGCTAATGTCTACAAACAGTTGTCTGAATCCCAACAGCAGCATTTTTTTAAATATGCTCGGCTCCTTCAAGAGAGAAACACGTTGTCTTACCGCTTTAGGACTAAAAAGAGCATAGTCTTAGTTAAAAATCTGTCTCCCCGATTGCTTGAGAGTAGAAGTGAGGAAAGTCGACAGAAAATCTTAATCACGGGATTTAATAATGGACTAATCCACATTTCTCAGGATTTTGTGTGACAAAGCTTATATTTGACGTGTGTGCTGACTCTTTTTTTTTTATGGGCTTGAATGTGATCGGTTTATTTTGAACACCTGTAAGCTACATTATTTCAGTTGGTTATTTTTACTTTCAACTTTCAAAGAGATTAAAAAAAAATCTGTTGAGATGTACAGGTTACATTAATGGTGAGAAAAAAATTAATTAGAATTTTAAACATTTATTTTGGATTAAATTCTGTTGAGATGTACAGGTTACATTAATGGTGAGAAAAAAATTAATTAAAATTTTAAACATTTATTTTGGATTAAATTTAATTATTTAATTAATTTTCAATATAATAAGAAAAATTGCATTTGAATAGGGGTGTGTGGACTTTATATCCACTGTATTGTGTTAAAATCTGCTTAGATGGTTCTTATTTTAGTCTTTATTTTATCAGCCAGTAAAGATGAATCCCTTTAACTTTTGATGACGAGACAGAGTGACACCAAAAGAGAACTCAAACAGAGATATTTGTCATGGTGACTTTTTTTTTCCACTAAAACACAATATCAAAGTGTTGTGTTTAAAGCTGTCAAGTAATATTTGGGCCAAGATGCGTGGCCTAAGTAGATTATTGGACTGACGGGGGCAAAAGAGGACCATCACTTATCTGCCAGTGTGACTTAAAAGTCAGAGAGATGGAATATTATAGAAAGCGCTCAACGTCTTTATCAGCCCAAAAAGCAGCTTTACGCCAAATCTCCTGGATGATATGTCTTTTTAAAACATGACGTCTATACAATTGTCAAGTATATGTCACGACAGCGATCAATAAACCGCTGTTACTAATCAGCGTGTCTGGGTTGTGACGCGGTCGACATTATTGGGATCGATGGGTCGGTCACAGGATATTCATGAAGTCTCACGTGTGGTTGGGGGTTGGCAAGGTTGACCCCACAGCTGTCAGACATGTTACATAACATTTGAAGGTTATACATGGCTGAGCGCTTAAATTTTGATGTAAAACGGCAAGGGTCTGTTATGATGATGTATTTGGAATTGGAATGTCAGTTGAGATAAACGATATGGGTCACATGTTCCAGAAAATAGCATGACGCTGAGCTCCTTAAAGACTCCATCGCTCGGGGACAGGTACGCTTTTTTTTTGTTGAAGATGAAAAAGTCCAAATCAGCAAATTGTTTGAGCCAATAGAGCTCGCTCGGTGGCCCCGAGGGCTCCGCATGGCAATGAGTCAGACTGAAGGAGACAAAGACTAACGGAATGCTTTAAAAAAGAGGAAGAAGGGGAGATAGACAGATTTGGGAGCAATTTTAGTTTAGGGAAGGGGCGGGTGGAGCAGGATGAGGTCTTTTGTGTCGCGCCAAGACAAATATTTCAAACAGGGGCTGGCTACTTTGCGTCAAAATTGAATCACAAAAGGATGATTAGGATCGGAATCAATTTGAATCTATGAATATAATTTGTCGGTGGTAAAGAGAGCTGCTCACAATTATTCTATCCATGCGTATCTACAATTATGGATAAGCGGTTTTGGAGATAGTAAATGAATATTATTAGAAAGGTGATACCATTAGGTGTATAACAAAAGCAGTGATGATTTTTATTTTTTGGCATCATTTTTCAATGACATCATCACTACCACAAACAATCTGTAGAAGATTACAGCCGTTGCCAATGGGCTGCACTTTTCTGCGTCGGTGTTAACAAGCTGCCGCCGGCTGTCGCTGTCAGTTGGGGCGTCCACATGGTTTGTGTGTGTGTGCAAGTGTGTTAGGACATGAGCTTCATTAGTAGAACAGTGGCACTACTGTTTGAATTATTGATCAAGGGAGTGAATAGCATCAATGCTAAAATCAGAGAACTGCATTAGTACTCTGGTGTGTGCATGTGTGTGTTTGTGTGTGTGTGCACGTGGAGAAAACTCCAAAAGGACCATATTGCAGGAAAAAAAAATGTCCATATGTTGTACAGCAAAACAAGCCGCGGGTCAAGTACGACTGGATTTCAGCCTTGAGCAAAGCAAAACACGAATGTTGGAAATGTGCCTCTTGAGATTTTTTTTTTGAGGAAAAATAAAATTCAATTTAAAAGAAGACTTTATCTTCTCGCCACCTAGGGCACTTACTGACCTACTGAAGCAACAGGGAGAAGAAGAGGTGAGCCCAGCCGAGAATGCTGTAACCACTTCGCCCAGCGGAGGGAGAGCCAACGGCGTCTCGTCCAGGATGAAGCGCAGCAGGAGCGGTGAGCCAAAAGGGAGCACACACACATGTTGACTGACACGGACAACAATTGACTTGATAGCAACGATGTCCAAGATGGTGAAATGCTCCTATAATAATGATGCAAAGGTGTACCTAATAAAGTGACACCGTTATTTCTCAGGTTCACTTTTTCAATGCTTGCATTTCTTCATTAAGGTTAAAACAGTGGATGTAAATTGAACCATGTGATAAAGTGGAACATTGAATAGATTGAATGTGTTCTAAACAGCTGAACAGTATTGGTTTTTCCAGAGTAGGATGGACAGCAGAGGGCCTTTGGCAAAAAAAAAAAAAAAAAAAACACTCATGCTGCTTACACACACATATACAAGCTAATTGAGCGTGTTTAAACTGATGAGAGCCAAGTGGTAAAAGGTCTCTGTCTGTAACTAGCATATCAAAAAGCTTTCAAGCCAGATAAACTTTTGGAAGTTTCCCTGAGCTATTAGAGGCTTAGCGACGTTCACCCAAGATAGGAAGCGAAAAATGCGGTCCAATATTCTCCAGAAAACATGACTCATTGCAGGAAAAAAAGCTGGGAGCAAAAAAAAAAAATAAGCTGACCTATTTAGACAAACATGCAGAAGAAATGGGACAGCAGAACAGCATCAATACACAATTTTCACCTTGAATTGAACTTTGACCCCTGACAACCGGGAACCTCTCTGGCTTAATCTCTCATTTCTTTCACCAGAACAAACAACCTGCCTTCCTCCTTCATCCCTCTTTCATCATCCTAACCACAAGTGACGCTCCCTCTTTCTTTCCAGTGTGTGACACGGGATTAGTATCCCGAAGTTTCGCCACGTATCGCATTCCACCCACAGTCATTGAAATGATGAGATGATTTGTCTTTACTGCAGACTTAACTTGTGCGTGCGAAACCCACAACGAGCGCTCAAATCAAATACACAATGCAATTCTATTAAATAAAACATCTGCGACACGTTTTACGGGTTAACGACATCGCCATCATTGGGAATTGGGTTGCGCTCTCCCCCAAAATGAATTTAAAAGCCTGTGCGTGTGGTTTGTGCGTACATCCCCGGGGCTGACATCGAGTGCGTTGGCTGCATCAGTGGACTTCATTAATGCTAATAACCGTGACTTTACTCTCCCAGCTAGTTTGGTCCAATTGTTCATCAACCTCAGTTCATTTGGCATGAGGAATGACAGGCTGTCACAGTTGGGCAAGTTATGCATGAATTTATATTTGTTCCAGAAAGAGAGCAGACAAAATGCAAGATCATGTTTAACTGACTTTTTTTTTTTCTTTCCACCTTGTCTCCCACTAGAGCAGTACCATCTAAATAACTCAGCTCATGGCCCATTAGGACAAGGCATTCCTCACTCTCACAGCAATCATGGCACAGTGGGACTCAACAAGTACACTTCCCTCAAAGCCGTGGGTAAGTAGCCCAATATGACGCTGACGCCAAATGGCATGATAACCTTTTGAGGAGAGCAGGTACTTGGCAGCGAAAGAAAAGCCGGCTGTCAATGGTGTCATTGCCCAGTGGCAACCTTAGAAGTGATCTTAAAAAGGAAGCAACACTTCGGGCCCTGTGGTGTGATTTCACCGCGTGATGATTCAGATGTAATGTCCCACAGCGATTAGCTCAGGAATATTTTCTATCAGCTATCAGCACAGGTCAGTTCCAAGGACTATTTATTTATTTATTTATTTATTTATTTATTTATTTATTTATTTATTTATTTATTTATTTATTTATTTATGTATTTATGTATTTATTTATTTATTTATTTTATTTAAAATGGTTTTATTTTTGTATTTTTTAATAGATTAATTCATTAATTTTATTTATTCATTCATTCATTCATTCATTCATTTATTTATTTATTTATTTATTTATTTATTTATTTATTTATTTATTTATTTATTTATTTGTAAATGGGTTTATTTTGGTATTTTAAATCAATTAATTGACTTATTTATTCATTTATTCATTTATTCATTTATTCATTTATTCATTTATTTATTTATTTATTTATTTATTTATTTATTTATTTATTTATCTATTCATTCATTCATTTATTCTTAAATGGTTTAATTTTGGTATTTTTAAATAAATTTATTTATTTATTTATTTATTTATTTATTTATTAAACCTCTTTTCAATTAGCCTATCGTACCTTCTGATGGGATTGTAAAATAACAACAAAGCTTCTGCACCACGGCTAACAAGCTTGAGGCTTTAGACCTTACAGAAAGTCTCATGTTGGCTAAAGGTCACCACATATGCAAAAGCTGTTGTTGTCCTCGAGCTGGTGTAACAGGACATTGAACTAACTCCAGCTTCAGAAATGCAAATGTTTGCTTGACAAGATGGATTTTATTAACCTTTATCATCCACCATAGAAGCTATCCTCTGTACAAATGCCCTTTTCAGCTGCCTTCTGTTCTGCCCATCTTCTTAGTTTCTGTTGATGCACACTTTTTAATTAGTGCAGTTTTTTCCCTCTGACATCACTGTTTACCTTGTAGATTATTGTAGATATTCTCAAATTAGGCAAAGTATGTTTATTTATATTATTGGTTTCGCGTAGCTGGTATAAAAATGTTTTTTTCAGGTATATAAATTCAATTTGCTTTTCATAATTATATTTGGTTAAGGACAAAACTTGCACTTAAAAAAAAAAAAAAAACAGTTCAGATGGCGAGAACGCTTGCAGTAATAACCTTAGTGTTGACTTTATTTATATAATTCCCTTTGACATTCATGCCATCCCATGACACATACATAAACATGCACACACACACACACACATAGGACTCTGGGCGAGAGTATTTATAAACCACCAGTACCACATTACCACACCCTGGCACTCGTACCTTTAAATGTCTGTCATGTCGCTTTATCACATGATCGAGCTTCTGTCCTTGGGGACTAAAGACAAATTAAGCTAATGCATAGCATCAGTCAGGTGGAAGTCCAGTGACTTTGATGATTACCAAAGCGCCAATAATACAATGTTCTCATCTTTTATGCCTTCTTCCTAATTATGCAGCGGACAGTGCATCTCACAGCTACTATAAGAGCTTCCCACTCATGGACTTTGCCCAATACCGAGCGCCCACCTTTCAGCCATTACCAATGCAGCCCAAAGAGAAGTCATACATCCACCAGCATCTTCCATCGCAATCCAACCTCCACGCTCCTCTTTCCATCTCCATCCCCTCCAGCCATCTGGAGCACTCCCACCTCCCAAAGACCACCACGCACCCGTTGTTGTCCAGCTCGGCTTTTAAAGCCTGGGAACCGGTCGGGCGCCACGTCCAAAGGCAGAGCTCGGCCCCGGGCTCCGGGCCCACGCACGCCTCTCACTGGAGACACGCCTACTCCACCCGTCGGCAACAGAGCATTGAGAACATGCCGGATCTTTTTAGCCAGCCCTGTGGCGGGATTCGTGGAGCAGGAGCTCTGGTAGGACATGGGATGCATTTCCACATGCAACACCCTTCTCAAGCAACCTATCACCAACACACCAGGCAAAAGAATTACTCCACACACAGTTCGACTGAAGTCACAGTCTGAGCGATGGGGCGAAGAAGAACAACTTCAGAAACCAATCAGCATATTGTACTTTGTAGAAAGCGTTACTTGAAAACCGCTCAGGCTCCTTCAGACCACCACCATGAATCCTCCTTTGGTTTCTTTTAGTCTTTGGAATCTAACACAGAGCAGGGCTCAAGCTTTATTTCTTATCTTGGTTGAATACAATCATCTGTATGTAGCACTTTTGTAGATGCTTCACTGAGCCTATTGTCCCTGTGTGGGGAGAAGAAGAAAAAAAAAACATGGGACTTTGCATCTCATTGTCTACCTCTATGCACAGCTGGCTTCTCTGTGTACCTTTTGCTTAGCTCTGGAACCCTCCCACCCTTTGCTCCACCATGTTTTGTTTTTGGTGCCATCAGGCCAAGCATACAGCAAGACAGCAGCCCCCAGGGTGACATTAACTCAACGGTGAGGACAATGCCACCATCACGTCAACTCCCATCAAGCTCCATCGAAAACCATGGAGAGGAAGAAGAGGAAAGAGCCAGAGGCTTGGATTCTTTAGAAAAGAGGAGAAAGAGGAAAGAGAGAAGAGAAAATAGAAAACAAACCCGGTTTTGCTTCCTCGGGGGGAGGGAAGGCAACGAGTCAATGCGAATCTGAGTTTCTCGCTAGCGAACTGTCTGGGTCATAACTCGGAATGTGTGGACCTGTGTTTATTTTGCTGCCTTCAGGCACCAATGGAGAGAAATATGTGAAGGCACTTCCAAACCCAGGGCGTTAACACTACTCGAAGCCTGGATAGCAAAAGTCACCATGGAGATCCACATGCTGCTGTGAACAAGCAACAGTTGAGAGTTGTTGGTGAAGTTCAGGAAATGCACAAAGATGTGTTAAATGATCCGAATGAGGGTTTTCATTTTGTTTCAATTCTTTTATATGGAAGAGGTGTTTATCAAATCTGAATTATGTTGTTGCATTTTGGTGACTCAATACCTGCTTCATGTAAATGTTGTCTATTTTTAAAAATGTGGCATCTTGGGGATTTGTGTAGTGTTTTGTGAAAATCCATTTGCTTTGTAAAACTCAATGTGAAGCTTTGTAGATTTTGTACACAATTAGTCAAAAAAGGGCTTTAAGTATTATTTATTTCTAAGAATTTATTATAGGGGATGTCAGAGTCAAATGTAATTATTTGTATAGTAACGGGAATTATAATGCAAATGAGGTGGTTAAAATACACCTTCAGTCACATTATTTCAGTGACAAATAAAAGGCAGTGGCATAATTTAAATATGACACCAGAAAAACAAACACAAAGTCGACAAGTTCCCCAAAGAATTTATTTTTCTGTTATAATCAGCGCTAGTGATTCATTGTGGAAAAAGAAAAATTGTTTATAAAGGTAAAGGTTATTTGTAGCATCTCAAATTGTAACTTGAGCAATTACATCACGTATGGAAACACAATGCAAGGATAACAACGTGATTATAGTAATGATAACCTAATACGTATGGGTGAGATCTAATGTAGCAAAAACAAGCAGTATTTATCCCAGAAAAGTGAAATGACGGGAAGAAAACTGTTCTTTAGAGAAACTGTACAGTAACTGAAGCAACTTCTTAACAGAGAATCATTAAAGGTTGAAAGACTACTGTGGACTTTGTTTGTGTACATGTATCAAAGATTTGCTAGGTCTTCGCCAGCTCCAGTAATAGCATAAACACATTATTATTAAATTCTTCAAACACAAATGCAAAAGGGAAAGACATTTTATTTTGCACTGTGCAAAGAATTTTATGTAAATTTACAGATATATAAAAGTTCCAAGTTAGAACAATTGATGGCAACATCTAAGATGCAGATACAAGAATCTCTCACTGTTACTGTCCACTTGCATCAGGGTTAAATGAGGTCAGAGGTCAGTCAGATCCTTGCTGTATGAGCTTTCAATTAAAATCTTTAATTGCATGTTAGTAAAACGATCTTAACACTCGCATTCAAACCTTCCAGAAATTTAGTGAATGCCTAAAATATAAGAGTCGATGTAAGAATAACGAGAAAGGCGCTTGATTGTCAGTAATGAAATTACGACCTGGTAAAAACGATGTAAACCGCTATTTGTAAGCTTATAGCGACACTTTGTGGCTACTTTTGGTATTGCAAGAACCCAAACGGCGTGATTTGTAGTTTTTAATGGAGGATCTATTATGGAACTTTATCTTATGAATACGAAAAAACATCTAAGAATGTTTTTTTGTTGTTGTTTTTTTACTGGAGCCGTTGAAGTTTATTTAAACAATTTACACTGAATAATCCACGTCCTGAAACAACCCTTGAGGACAATTTCTGCAATATGATTGGTCGATTACGTGATTGGACAAAGTTTAACCAATCGACGGTGAGGCGCGGACGCCGTTCACAACTGGTCGAGTTGATGATAGTTAAACTGCTTGGACTTATTGTTTTAAATCTTTACTAAGTCGGTAAGTGATCTTACTGTCTTACAGAAATACACACATAAAGAAACTGAATAGTTTTGTGCTCTCGTTGACTGATATAGTCTGCATTGCACTCATGTTTTGATGCGAAGCTAATCGTAAGCCAGCTAGCATACTTCGTAGTGCATGAAATAACTTGATTAGTTTGGTGAGCATCACTCAATTAGTTCGTAAGTCTCTTTTGCTACCATAACGCTTAATATTTTAGGATATGCTTAAACGAGAAACGTTATTTCCACTATTTGACTCCATTCTTGGACATGTGTCAGATATCAACAATGGCAGAGTGGAACGCCTACTTCCGGAATGAGGCTGACGGTGAAGCACAGGAGGAGGGAGAGCAACAAGATGGTGCGATTAAAAAAAATTACTACTACGCTTTTTTGTATTATGTAATTTAATATTGATCTTTTTGGTGTATTTTAGAATGTGTAAATGTTTGTTGCATGTTGTCAATCTGACAAAATTACTCTGGCTCTCT
This sequence comes from Syngnathus floridae, assembly GCF_059516105.1. Classification (NCBI taxonomy): domain Eukaryota; kingdom Metazoa; phylum Chordata; class Actinopteri; order Syngnathiformes; family Syngnathidae; genus Syngnathus; species Syngnathus floridae. The sequence continues at coordinate 5,315,964 of NC_142430.1, read as the reverse complement.
TATTAGGAGATTACAAGGTCGCAGGTAGAGACTGCTTAGTTTTCTTGGTGGATGCGTCAAAGGAAATGTTCATCAAAGGAGAAAATGGGGAGCCAACTAATTTTGACATGACCATGCAAGTGAGTCCCTCACTCAAAGAGTCTCTTTCCATCCTGCACCTGCAATAAAGCGTTTTGTTTCCTTATAGGTGGTGCGGACCGTGTACACCCGTAAGATCATAAGCACTCCTGGAGACCTCGTTGCATTGGTTTTCTATGGCACCAAGCAGAACCAAGATCCAACCAACTCGTTCAAGCACGTCTACGTCTACCACAACCTCAGTGAACTCAGTAAGACATTCCAACACCTCATAGATATTTTTTTCACCTTTTCATAGTTGTATTGATTCCTATCGCTTATTTTATTTCCACAGGTGCAAAACGAGTGCAACAGGTAGACGAACTACGAGGGGATAAGGGTGCCCTCCTAGCAGCGGAGAAAATGGGCAGTGATCAAACATCTTTGTCCGACGCCCTGTGGTGTTGTGCTAATCTGTACCGGGACTGCAATCTACGACTGGGGAACAAACGCCTCTTCATCTTCACTTGCAAGGATCAACCACACGGGGGTGACAGTGTCAAAGATCGGCAGGCTCGCACAAAAGCCAGTGACCTCAGAGAAACTGGTGGGTCCAAAGTAGCAAATCATGGATTTTGGTTCTGCAAAAGAAAATTCAGTCCTTGACTTCCTAAAACATTTTGCCCTTCTTCTGCTTCAGGTGTTGTCATAGAACTAATGCACTTGATGAAAGCAGGCGGCTTTGACGTCTCTCTCTTTTTCCGTGACGTTGTAAGTCCACCGGAGGACGAGAGTGAGCTGGGCCTGCAGCACGAGCCTTGTGAAAAACTGGAAGATCTCCAGAGGAGAGTGTTGGCCAAAGAGCAAAAAAAGAGAACACTGGCCAGGTACATTTCGATTCCAACGCCTCAATTTATGTTTCTGGTCCACTCTTTTCCTCTCATCTTCTCAACCCTTCTACTTATCTTTAGGCTCAATCTGTGTCTGGGTGAAGGTATAAATATCGCTGTGGGAATGTACGCCACGGCAGTGACTACTCGGAAACCGAACGCCATCAGGCTATACAGGGAAACCAATGAGCCTGTCCGCAGCAAAACACGCACCTTCAGTAATCAAACAGGAAGCTTGCTGCTGCCCAGTGACATAAAGAAAGCCCAGGTAGGATCATGACTTATTGAAATCAACAACATTTTAACCTCTACCCCCCCCCCCCGTCGCAGGTTTATGGTAACAAGCAGATCGTGATGGAGAAAGACGAGGTAGACGCCATCAAGAAGTTTCATGACCCCGGTTTGTTTTTGATCGGATTCAAATTCATGGAAAAGCTCAAAGTGCACCACCACATTCGTCCCGCTGTCTTCCTCTATCCCGAGGAGGGCGAAGTGAAAGGTAATGCCCGATGTGAACACGGATGCAAACATCAAGTTATTTACATAATGTGCTTTTCCTCAACAGGAAGCTCCTGCCTGTTCTCGGCACTGTTGACCAAGTGCATTGAGAAGAACGTCTTTGCTTTGTGCCGCTGCGTTTCCCGCAGAAATTGCCCGCCTCGATTTGTTGCCTTGGTGCCTCAACAAGAGCAGACGGACGAGAAGAATGTACAGATCACGCCACCAGGTACGATGACACTGTCGGTGCAAATGAGGGCAAGCGGGGTCATGTGATTCGAAAGGTCACCCTTCATCTTATTTCAACAGGTTTTAATGTTATTTACCTGCCGTATGCCGACGATTTACGGAATCTGGATCCCCCACGGACGCCGTCTGCGTCACCGGCACAGGTGGACAAGATGAAGGAGATTGTTCGTAAAATGCGCTTTAAGTACAGGTAGGGGTTGGGTAGCCAAAAGTAAAAGTTGTCCGATGATTTCAGTTTGTTCTAACATCTTGCAGGAGTGAGGCTTTTGAGAATCCCGTCATCCAGCAACACTACCGGAACTTGGAGGCCTTGGCTCTGGATATGACGGCTCCAGAGGACATCGAAGACCTCATCAGTAAGACAAAAGCCGCACCAAATTTGTCGGCCATCAAGCCGTCGTCTCATTTCTGTTCTGCTCGTTTTCAGTGCCGAAGGTGGAGCAGATTGACGGCCGTCTGGGTTCCCTGGTCCAGGAGTTTAGAGATTTGGTCTTCCCTGCAGACTACGACCCGGAGTACAAACCAGCCACCAAACGCAAAGCAGGTTAGCCGTGAAGTCATTTTGAAACTATTTGCAGTGGTTGTTCCAGAATTGCATGGCACCATTAACTCTTCTGACTTTAAGCAGAAGCTGGCGGTACAGCTGAGAAGAAACCCAAAGTGGAGGTATCAGAAGATGAAGTGAGAGCCCACATACAGAAAGGAACTTTGGGAAAGATGACTGTGCCAATGCTCAAGGAGGCCTGCAAGCAGTTTGGCATCCGGACCACTGGAACCAAGAAGCAGGAACTGATGGATGCTCTGATTGACAAACTCGCCACATAAGGCTCGAGTGGTAACAAAACCATGTTTGATTGCAGCTGCAGTTTTACTTTGGAGGTATTCGACCAATCATTTCAGATGACTGAAATTAGTTTGCAGCGTCGCTAAAAGAAGATGAAGGGAAAAATCGATATATTGGCATTTGTTTTAAATTACTTCACATCATGTGCGAAAATAAAACTTTGAGCTCTTCCACTCTTGTTTATTTGAACTGCAGCGCAATGCACCGTTGCAACATTTCCAGTTCTACTTGTCCCGCAAAGGTGTGTTAAATGAAAGAAATGCCACAGTATGAGCAGCATACCGCCGTTTGACTGCACAATGGATTAACATGAGCAGCGTAAGTGTGTGTGTGTGTGTGTGTGTTCTTGGGGGGCAGGCCTTCGCACACAAAGAAGACATCACAGTCAAAGTGTGATCAAAGTTTAACTTGCTAAAAGGAGAAGGAGGTCAGTCTATTTTTTTTAGGTAAAGCAAACAATTGTTTTCTTAACCTTTTCAAATGAACGTTTAACTTCACAATGGCTGTGCTTTTTCCTAGATTCAACTTGTATGCTTGAGAAATGGAATGTAAATGCGAAACCAACAATGCCGAAGATGCAGCTAATGGTAAGACGCTAATATTGTATGGCATTGTCAATGTGAACAAATGTATTGGGACACCTGTTCTAAAGGAAGCTAAAATGTAAAATTGGTTATTCTTAGCAAAAATAGCTTCAAATGCTCCATTTGGAAGAACAATTTATGTGCTTAATTTTCTTTTTTTTTTTTTTTAGACTGGTGGCTGATCGGCAGCAATGCCCAGATGGGAGCTTACACCGTGGTGGGGTATCTTCTGTACAGATTCTCACAGAGTCAGTCACATTAGCTTCTTTAGAAAGACACAAAGATTGAAATGAATCACCATTTTAATCACCATACAAATAGAAATCTCAAAATTGTTGAGAACCTCAATAGATTTGCAGTAATGAAATCATAGCAATGTATTGATTGGAAATTTGGGTGCTTCTGTAAAAATTTGATTTGTTTTTTCTTTGCAAGTTGAAGCAATTGTCTGTCTTCCGCAGCCCTTCCCGCGATCATCCGATGGCCGATTCGTTTCTTCTGCTCTATAACTGGTGAGTTTATTTAAGATATTGCACCCTTACCACATTCGGAGTGTGCATGCCATGACAGCTGCGAATGGCCATCTCATCACTCGTGTCTGTTGCTCAGGTCTGTCAGCTCTTTGGGGATGGGTGAGCCGCGTTGTTGGGACCCTCCGAGGTAAAACAGATCTCTAACATTTTGGTAAACAACAACATAACATGTCTTTTACGTTTTGTCTTGTAGGAATCCAGAGTCTCTGCAAATGGATGTCTCGGATTTGGAAGTTTATCAAAGGTAGTCACTCTTCCTTATTTCTTTTTATTTCATTGTAATCTTGGAAATCATTTGAATGTCTTGTGTAATGTTTGCTCTTTTCGAACAATCTCAGCACTAAGTCATTGTAATTGCATATAAAAAAAAAAAAAAAAAGCATTTGATTTTTTTTGTGTGTGTGCTCCTGGCAAATATTCACAATATGTAATAACCAAAATAATGTGTCCATAAATCCCTTCTTCAGGATTGTCTGCCAAATTCCATTGGGTGCTTCCCTTCCTCGCAGGTGAGTTCTTTGTAACCTGACTTTTCTACTTTATCTACATGTAATAGAATAACGTCATAATTTTTATCACGTTTCAAACAAATGGCGATTTTTGCAGGTGGGCTCAGTGCCCCTTTAAATCCAGCAGATGGTGCTATTGTAGAGAAAAGAAGGGTTTTTGTATTTTCTTGCATATAGAACAGTGAATCAATCTATACATAAATGCAAAAATAGTATAATTTCTGTTGTCACTCACAAGGCCCCGCCCGCCCCTTAAAGATCAAGTAATTATACTCCCCAAAAATTATTTCTTTGTTTTATTATTCTTTTAAAACAATACAGGGTCCAGTGAAGGGTATATGGCAAATGAGACCATAAGACTGAACCTGTCAAGTCCCTTAAAAGCAGGCCTCAGACTGATCGTAGTGGGCCCTGCTGGTGGGGGACGCACATCTGTGGTAAACACTTTGTTGTACAGCTGGGCAGAAGAACCAGATGAACCTCTCACAGAGAGCACCATAAGAAGAGCCATAGTGGACGGTAGGGAACTCACTGTGATCGACACGCCGGATCTATTGAGTGAGTCTTTGGAGAGAGTTACTCGAGTCAAGGAAGCTCTGAGGAGCATTCAGCTGGCAAGTCCTGGTCCTCACGCCATCCTGCTGGTAATGCAGGCACCACGCTCCAATAATGTGACGCAACAAGAGGCGATGCAAGCCATCCAAGCTACACTGGAACTGTTTGGAGAGAGCATCCGAGGCCACATCATCCCGGTGCTAACCCACGCCGACCGCTTGGGTCTACGGCACAATTTGGAGCACCTGCTGGGTACGGACGCCGGCGGCGTGAACAAACTGACGTCAGTGTGTGGTCAGAGGCCTGAGTTGCTGGACACTAGGCCGGATCGGTCTCCGGAAGAACAGAAGGTGACGCGCAGGATGCTGGTGGGGCGTGTCCTCGAGCTTAAGGGGCTCAGGGGACATTTTGTCCATGAGTGGCAGAGGAGGGAGGAACGTGTCAGGGAGGAGCTGCTGGCTGACATGATCTCTGCCATGACATCTTAAAAAAAATCAATTTTAAAATCAAATTGCAGATGATGAATGTATTTTCAGTGACCTGCAATTTAAAATGATCTACAATAAGTTATTCCCACAAAATGCACAGCTTCTGCTGCCTTATTTTTCCTCCTTGTATGACATTGTCTTTAGAGCTAGTCGGGGTGACGGAGAGTGGTAAAGATGTGTCATGTTGGAGATTACATTCCAACAGATTCACACCACATCGCTATGATGATTAGCTATACAGAGGCTGTGCTGTGTGCAATGGGAAACGAGAGAAGGCTTGGAGTTGGTATTGTGGAAAGACAGCTGAAATGCCATTTACTTTGCCTACTGATGATGCCTTTACCAGGCAGGACTTGTGGAAAGTCCCCAGTGATGGTCATTTTATTTCCCAGCAAGGGTATGGAAACCTCATCCAAAAATGTCTGAACCCAAACAGAATGATTAATGAAATTCCTGAAAGTGTATGATTTAAGAAATGGATTCTGGGCCTTCTGTTGTAATATTTTTTTGATGCACTATAAATACAGAACAAAAATGTACATAACGACTTTGATCGAGTCACAACATTGAAACAATAAGGTGGAAAAGGTGTGGTTCGGCCCTGCTCGCTCACTTTTCTTTCCTCCCTCGGCTGAGTGACGCACGCAGTCACGGCAACATGGAGCCAGAGTGAGGTCAGTGCGCATGCGCATCCACAGACGCAGCCACAGAAGAGCCACTTGGTGAAAAGTGACAAAAGACAAAGGAGACAACTGTCGCGAGGAAAACAAGAGTCCGCTTTTAACCCTCAAATCTGTGTTTTGACAGTCGGCCGGGGGACTCTCACTAAAGATTCGGTAAGTTGTCCCCGCCCGAAATAGAAGTTAGCAAACGTAAAAAAAGAAGAAAAAAGAGGAGGCGCCAGAGGTTGTTTGCTCAAGACAACACTGTCACGTCGCGCAGGCACAAGACAGTCTACTCTGTCACTGCTGCGGTTTTGCTTCAATCTGGACGTGTATGTTTTGGAGGTATATTAGCAGTTTTGAGACTTCATTTGTGGGGTTTATTTGCGAGACGTTTTGTGTTGTTGCTAGCTAACCGAGCAAGCTTCCTCCAAAGCTGCTGAGGATGTTTGTTGTCATGCTTGGGTCGACTGACCACATCGAGATTTGCGGGTTATTTAAATCGTAAACTGTTCCTAATTTTTTTTTTTTGGCTTCCCAGATTAACATTGGATGTTTGGCAGCGTGGTGATGGAGCAAAGGACCAAAAAAATTATAATCTGAAAGAAGCAATCAATGCAAATTCATATCAAGGATGGAGACAGTCCTCACTGTGAAGAAGGCATAATCGTCAATTTTGGGGAAAATTCCTATTTTAGTTCCACAATTTCCCATGCCTTCCAAATTTACCACCCAAGCCAGACTTTGTATCTCAACAAAGCCGTGAACTCTCACCTGTCTTTCAATCAACCAGAAACACAAAAGCTCCTCTCGTACAGGCGACCGAGTGGTTACCATGGTGATAGTTGTCATGATGCAGATGTAGCTACCCGAAGGCGCGTGGCGAACGACGTGGGATGGGCAGCACGCCGTATCCAGGTGGTGAGTGGAAGGAGAAAAGCAAGGGTGGCTTTCAGGAGCTGGGTTGCATGCCCTGGAAGGTCAGCAAGCAGAAATGTGGAAGTGGGCCAGCGAGAGCGGAGGAACACAAGAGCAGGGAGCCGCAACAGGATATACCCACCTTCACTTGCATGCTCATGACACCACAGCTTCCTCGAGCCTCGGCGAGGCGTCCGGTGATCTACCACGAGAAGCAGCGGCGGGAGCTGTGTGCCTTGCACGCTCTCAATAACGTCTTCCAGGATGGGTCAGCTTTCAGCAGGGACACCTTGCAGGAGATCTACCAGAGGTGCGGGAACATTTGTTAATTCTGATTGTCCTCAGTACACCTACTATGATCCTCTCTTGTATCACGCTTAGGCTTTCCCCCAGCACTCTGGTGACACCTCACAAAAAGAGCATGCTGGGAAACGGGAACTACGACGTGAACGTCATCATGGCCGCTTTGCAGACGCGCGGCTTTGAGGCAGTTTGGTGGGATAAAAGGAGGTGGGTAAAGCGGCAATTCAGGGGAACTTAGAAAAAGATACCAACATGGCATTGCACTGACAGACTCGATACAAATTTGGAAATACATGTGTATATGAAGATAGTTTTATTTTTCATGCAGCGTAGCTCTTACATAAGTATTTTTATTTAGAAGAAAATAGCCGTTTTTATTTGCTTTTTACTTGTATTTTTACTAATCCATTTGTTTTGCCAGAGAAATATCTGCCACTAGCACTATCACATGACTTTTCAATCCAACAGAACCGCAAGTGACATTTGAGTCCATGTCACCAATCAAATGCAGTCACATGACTGCACGCAATGTTACTTACCGCTTAGTCACTGTTTTTTTTTATTTTATTTTTTTCAAACCTAATCAGAAAAGCAGTATCGTTTTTGTGTTCAGTTATTAACTGAGTGGCTGTTCATTGTTTCAACACAGCCATGATAACAAATCAGTCAAGTGTGCAAAATTTTAAGTACAGCTTCAGTTTGACATGTTTACTTCAATAACATGATCGATTAGCAGCGTGTTTTCACCAAAACTGAACTCAAAACAGGTGACACAAGGACAAACGCATACAAACGTCGTCTTTGTTCCATTCAGGGACGTTGGCAGCATCAAGCTGTCCAACGTGACGGGCTTCATTCTCAACGTTCCGTCCAATTTGCGCTGGGGACCTCTGCAGCTGCCGCTCAAACGCCAGCACTGGATCGGGGTCCGAGAGGTGGCGGGGGTCTACTACAACCTGGACTCCAAGCTGCGTGGCCCTCAACCCATCGGCAGTCCAGATGAGCTCAGGTGAGTCTCGCCTGGGATGTCATGCTACTTCCGCAATATTGTTGCTATGCTAATGCTAATTTTAGAACACTACTTAATCATATTGTAAATAGTTCTGTTTTTATCATAAATAGATAATGCTAATACAAATAAAATGAAATAGTATGATTACAACATATATATATAATATGATCATATATTATAATGTAATATGTCATAAAGTATCATAATATAATATATAATCTCTACCTCTTGGCTTCTTTCTCCATTGTTGTAGTCTTTGTCACTGTCCCAAATTTGTTTTGGGTCCTTGTTGGAATGCTTAGCAGATTCTTTTTCCCAGACTGAGCCATTCAATTCAGAAACTTTCAGCTTTCATGGCGCATGTCAGCTTTACTGGTGCCATGTCTGTAGACTGAGACTTGTTTTTCCCCTAACCGAGGGCTGTTGTGTTTTCTTTTAAAACCTGACCACAAACCAGGAAGTTCCTCCGCCAACAGCTGCGAGGGAAGAACTGTGAACTCCTGTTGGTGGTGTCGGAGGAAGTGGAGGCGCGGCAAACGTGGCGGTCAGACAGCTGAGGAACAAGGCGGCCAATCACAGCCACGCTTGGCCTTGCGCTTGATTGAGATTTATTCACTGGTGGATTTTTTTTTTTTAACCCCTTTTGGGGGCGGGGGTGTTGTTTACATGCACAATTGCTGGACGGATGCAAAGCAATGACGAAAGCAAAAACCTTTCCAGGGAGCATTCGTAGTTCTTGACTTTGAAGAAGATATTATTCAATTTTTGCTTTTCTTGCTTTTTATACAACATATCTTGACTATTTTTCAGTCTATTGTGATCTGCTAGTTTATACATATATATTTTTTTTAGGATTCACATGTCCAAAGTCTCGTGAGTACTCTCAAAATGTCGTCGTGTCTCCTTTTGCGGAAAGAAGGTCTTTTCGCTTTCACCAAAGCGTGCCCTCCTTTACCTTCTTTGTGACGACGTTTCGCTCCTCGTTTGCTTTGTCCCGTCTGAGCTCACCTTTTGTATTACACGCCACAGACGACAGTAAGTCCCGCAGATCGTGCAGTCTGTGCAGACCCAAAGTTTTCAGGCGACAACAAAACAATGCGACACCCATCTAATCGTCTCTACTGGAGATTTGGGCTCGTTGTCGCATTCCTTCAAGCTGTCGCCTTCAAAAAATGCAGTTACAATACAGTTAAAAAGCTGTTTCATATGTCACAGCGTTTCAGAGATCCTAAAATGTCACAATCATGTTTGTACTCTTCAGTTTCATGCACAAAGTGTATACACTTTTTTTATGATAGCGGCGATGTATGGAACATCACGGTTGTCGCTTGAAGCCTTCGTTAACCATTCAAAATGGCGGTCGGTAAACATTTTTTTTTGTCACATGGTTAAAAGCTTCAGGACAAGCAAGTGATGAGTGTCTACAAAAAAATATTGATTTTTGGAAGTCATTTCATGACTTAAACTTTCCATACTTAAGTGTGGATGTGTTGCTTCACAGGTAAACAAACACACATCTGAATGTTTGCCTTCATTTTGTCAATGTGGAGGGAGTATTCGTAAAAAAATAACAAAAAACGTGATTGTGTTAATTTCAAAAGAGCCTTATGAGAGATTCGCTATTGTAGCTCTGAGATCATTCAGCTCAAAGTATCGTCTTTGGGACCATACTGGCCTTAACTTGTTTACATGAATGCTGAGTGGGCAATTTCACACATATATTCCAAAGCACTAATTTTGAGTTGCAATCCATCAATGATGTCTTCACTTGTTGCTGCCAAGGATTTTTTTATTTACAACAGTTTGATTTTTGTACAGTAATTGTTTTGCTGTCCTAATCCAAAATCACAAAACGTTTTTTTTATCATATCAATTCATATTATACTTTAAAGAAAATTCTATGAATATCACTGTTATTTTGGGTTTGTTTTCTGCGTAAATTTCAAATGCTTATAATTGCACTTTATGTCAAAGCTGCAGTGCGAGTGTATTAAATGGGCCATTGCTCCGAAAGACGTATTTGTTGTCAGATATTTCCTCCTATCAGCCTAGTTGGAGGGTTAAATGTGAAAAAAAATTGTTGGATGGATGTGAAAATAAATAAACAACATCCATCTATACATTTTTTTAACCGCGCACCTAATGATGTGGTCTTGGAGGCCACGTTCATATTCTGACCACTGGGGGGCGCGCGCGGCCAAGAGTGAGTGCGCGCTCCCGAAAGAGACGCGGTCGCGCTGCACAGTGCTGCGTGCAGATGTGTCGCAGCTTGTATTTCCAACGAAAAACGTCCAGCGTGAGCAAGTTGTTGGCGTTTCAATGGGCTCGAAAGTGCCTTTACTCCGCGGATGAAGCGGGCCACTGCCAGCAGCTTTCAGTAGCCTAATTCAAAGCGTCAACGGCGCCACTATTTTTCCTGGCAGGTCCGAGGTGCGCACTTGATGGAGCTGTCAGCTATCGGCGAGCAAGTGTTCGCCGTGGAATCCATCATGAAGAAAAGAGTTCGGAAGGTAACAGTTGACGCACATATTTGCCGTGTTATCTTCATGCTATTACGTCGTGATCAAATGTTCCAAGAGCATGATAATCACATCCGACCTAATTTACTGGTGATGGGGTTGTGTTGTTGCGCAGCTCCTTTTTACATGTCCACTTTCAGGAGGACGCAAACAGCTGGCCAACCTTTTTGTTTAGGGCCTGTAGTTGTCTTGCTAAGTCATTGGTTCATTAATTGTAAATAAAAGCAAAATGGCAAAAATGCTTAATAAATACTATGAATTTAAGAGTCTCGGCTAACTTGTTTATTTTAAAAAGCAAAATAACAAGAAAGTTTTTTCTATAAGTTTACCCTCCCCCCCCTCCTCGCAATGATTAAATTAATTTGCCTTCATAACGTTTTTCTGCTCCCTCAAGCGGCAAGCGAGAGACCGAAACACACTTCGCGCGCACGCGTCCAAAATAAATATTAACACTTTCTTTGCATGCAACAACTTTTGTAACACAACATTCATGATCACGCAGCTCAAACCTTGCATGTGGTGTTGGAAGAAGCGATGACGTCACCGTTAACAGGAAGCCTGATGACGATAGGGCTTAAATTCATATAGAGAAGTAATCTGACAATATAAGTCTTAAGTGCTTTGTCTGTGGCTGCTTTCAAAAGCTCTTGTTCTCCGCAGGGCAACGTGGAGTACCTATTGAAATGGAAAGGATGGCCTCCAAAGTGAGTGGGAACATTTGGATCACGTTCAGTGAATACATATGTAAAGAAATCTATGATAATGTGCTTTTTTTTATTATTTATAATCTAGGATGGCATACATGCAAAAGGCAGTGTTGAATAGAGGGCTAATTTGCTGAAAAGCTCTTTTCATTGTTTTTAGCGCTACCTTGTGGCTGTACAGTGTACTGACAAGCATAAATGGCAGTTCTAAAAAAAAAAAATTGCAACTTTTTTTTTTTAAATAGGTACAGCACATGGGAACCTGAGGAACACATTCTGGACCAGCGTCTAGTCCAATCCTATGAAGAGAAGTATGATGTGATTATATGGAAACTATTTAGGTCACTTGTGAAAGTGATATTGTTCACTTTTTTTATACTACTTTCTTTTATCAGACAAAATCCATTTGACTATTCTAATTGATTTTTTTTTTTTTAGATAATATTGTTTCTCTGACAAGAAGTCAATACAGTAATTATTGTGACAAGCCTAAATGGATAAGTGCTGTTGAAAATGGATGGATGTTTTTTCTGTATTCACCTACTTATGGTATGCTTGTCTTTCCTCAGAGAGCAGCGAGACCGAACTCTGGGTCACAGGAGGAAAAGATCCAAGGCCAAACAACTTCTGTTACAGGTGAAATAGAATTCTTCTTGTATTTATTAATTAACCAAGGATCTTTTGTAGTGATGTGTGATGGGGTCTTCTCGTAAGTAGTTAGAGATGGATAAATGGACGTCAGTGGTGCTAATGATTGTCTCTTCTCGATCCGGATTCAGAACACAGTGTATAGTATGGACCTCCGCAGCGCTCACAAAACCACAGACATGCCCAAACCCCGCCTACATCTCTCCCTGACACGCTCACTACTCCAGGAGCAGGACGAGGAGGAGGAGGAGGAGGCAGAGGAGGACGACGAAGAGGAGGAGGAGGACCCATCGTACATTGCATGGAGTAGGGCGCCCTGTTTCAGCAAGAGGAGGCCACAACGGAGATGTCTTACCTCGAGGCCGGCGAGTCCTGCACAAGAGGATTGGAAAAGCTTGGACGATGAAGAGGAGGCGGAAGATGATATTGTGGAAGAGGAAGAGGAGGAGCACAGTGAAGATAGTCGAGAAAGGAGTGCAAGTATGCTTATAGCTGACTTGATGTTGGATGTCAAGGTCAAATCCGTCATAGCGCACTAAACACAGAATTATTGAAGGTTCTTCTTCATGCTTTTCTTGTGTAGGTCAGAGGAAGGCCACCATGTGGGGGCCAGCTATTGAGCAAGATGAGCTCACAGAGGCTGAGATCACCGAAACCGTGTGGAGGCCCGTCGTCAGCCCGGCGGAGGTGACGGTCACCGACGTCACCATCAATGCTCTCACCGTGACGTTCCGAGAAGCCCGCGTGGCCCAGGGCTTCTTCCGAGTGTGGGGGCTGGAGGTATGAGCGGGAACTTTTTCAGCAACCCCTCCTTTTTTCGCTTGGACAGGAGCTGAAATGCGGATGGCTCACACCCACCTTAGACACGTGTATGGAGTCTATGGGAGAAAGAAAATGATCCTTTAACAAGCAGTTATAAATGACAAGTGGTTCACTGCATAACTCACCTGTTTGACTTTTTGTGTTACTGTTGCGACAGGGACAAGGGCAATGCGCTACTTCCTTGACACTTGTGCCATGTTTGTGGTTCAAATAAAATAATACAGTACAATATACTGGACTATATGTAGTGGAGCTTGAAAATATTGTTCCCAATAAGAACACCAGGGGGTGCAGTTTTTTAACAGCCAGTTGGCGTGTGTGCAAGGCTCAAGAGCCACAGGAGCATCATCATCTGAAATTTATCTATCTCTATCTTGAAATTACACCCGAAAGCCCTGTATCACAAATGTGAGCAATATATATGTGGAGATATGAAAGTAGAAGAAATCAAAATGTCTGAATTATTGCAGTGAAATTGAAAGGAATAATTAAAAAAAAGCCCAAATGACTTATAAAAAATGATGTAAATGTTTGCTTTCACAAATGTACTCAATGATGTATTGAAATTTGAGAAAATTTAACATAATTGCTTTTGAGCAAAAACAGGTCAGTTTAAAATATTTTATTCCATATGACAAGTAAGTAAGTATATATACTTGGGCTCGCGACGGAGGTTGTCACTGACAGCATTTCATACACTGTCCAGGAGATGGCAACAGCATTGCGGCTGAAGACGATGTCGTGTTCTGCAAAGATAGCAAGGTTGCCCATTGACTTTTATTTCCAGGTTTAACCCAAGCAGCTACCAAAATAAGTCACTTGGCGGCGCTCGTGTGCATTGCGCCGTTGGACAAGCAGGAGAAGAAGGTTGCCATGGATTGGCGGACGTGACGTCAGGCCCTTAGGTAAATTGAAGACAGGTGTGCACGAAAGGCGTTATTAAATACAGGTGAAGCCAAATGGCGTTTCCCCCGCGTGGCCACTTGGCAGGTAGGTCTGCACACGAGCAAATGTTTGTTGTTTGATGCCGTTTCTCACGATGCCTTTTTGCTTGTTGCAGGGTTTTCAAACTTGAGGACCGCTACAGCGTTTGAGCAAAGCACAGTAACGTCGCAGTTCACTTTCATTTGCTGCAGGTAGTACGGTGGGCTCTTTGTTTTTTGTGCCATTATTTCGAATCTTTTTTTTTTTTAATGCTGGCCAGCTCTTTTTTCTTTTCTTTCCCACGCGGTGGTTTTTACTGCAAATGTTTGTTTGACAAATCGTCCGCGTTCTTGGTTCTGTCAAATATTGACCGGTGTTTTATTCGACGTTTTCATGCAAACTTTTGAATGTGCTTTTTGCCGAACAGATTGTTGCGAAGTCTTATCAAAACCAAGTATTCGTCCACTTTCGGTATTAGTCTAGTCCAGGTTGTGACAAACGCATGCCTAAAAAAAAGTTTGCAAAAAAAGTTTACTTCCGGTTTCCGCCCGTACGCGCCCTCTTTTGACAGCTGAGCTCCACTCCGCCGATTTTGGACTGCAAACTTGGATCGTCTTTGATCTCGAGGTAGGTTGCGTTTGGATAAGAAAATGTCGCGACTTTTGCACTTGCGTCGTTCATATAAACTGCCGATGAGTAATTTTGAGGCCATTTGTTAGATATTAATTGGCTTTATTCTGTCATAATGGCGCAGCTCCTGCTGCAGATACGATGCTGCAAGTATACGGTGGATAAGAAAATGTCCCGGCTTATGCACTTGCATTGCCGATGAGTAATTTTGTACACATTTCTTTGACCATAATGGCGTTGTTCGTGCTGTACATACAATGCTGCAGCTACATGCAACCCTCGCCGTAACTGCCAGTGTAATTCGTCGAAAATTCCAGTGTAATTCGTGTCTGTATTACACCAATATGTACACAATTTCTGTTGACATTGGCTTTTTTTTTTTGTAGCCGTAAAATGACCACTGTGGCTTTCTTACATAAAAAGCGAGCAGCAAGATCTCGAGGAGGTTTCAGTGAGGATAGAGATAATGCACTTCAAAATGAGGTGAGTTCATCCATGGTGGAGGTTGAAGTTACCAACACACAATTAATGGTGATGCGTGATTTGCAGGTTCGAAAAGGAGCCAAATGGCATGAGGAAAGGAACAATTCCACACCCTGTCAAGAATCAAGCAGCACGCAAAAGCTGACGTGTGGGGATAATGTGACCAGGAGGGGGCAGTGTGGCGCTCTGGGACGCGCTTTGGTCATGGGTGCTCGACGGAAAGGTTTTTGGTGTGGACAGTGTTTTGGGGTCTGATGATTGGACTTGCTTAAGAGGTGCGCCGTAGTTGTGGTTGAGGTTGTGGCTTGTCTGGATCCAGAGCAGCATTGTCTTGTGCTAGGATTGCCATTGATGGTGCATTGTAACCTTTGGGGAGGACATCGTCACGTTGATGGACACAAACATACTTTGACGTGGAGCCAAATGTCCAATTTTTTTATATGACTTGTTGACTATTGTAACATTTTGTCTTTTTCTGACCTACCACTGTCGTACTTGCGTTCTTTGTTCTCCCCTCGGTGTAGGGCGGCGTTGGAGCGAGCCGGTCCCGAATGTCCAATCTTGCAATATGACTTGTAACATTGTCTTTTTCCTGACCTACCACTGTCGTACCTGCGTTATTTGTTCTCCCCCAGGTGTAGGGCGGCGATGGAGCGAGCCGGTCCACGAGCAACCACCAGTCGAGGGTGCTCAAGACATGACGCGAGCAGCGCATAACTCTTTGCATGTTCTGCTTTTTGCAGGCTAATCGCAAAAGGGGGATGCACGGCCCAACTCAGCGACGGTAACCAAGAGAATAACTAGCAGCTGTGATCAAGTAAGCAAGTGACCTCCAACTTGGGGTGCGCTTTGAGTTTCTGACATTTGTTTCTGCAGATGGCAACTGGGACACGACACGATCTGATCAGAGATGGACCGCTTCACGGCCTCACTCTGAAATATCCTGCAGCCGGCCGGGTCCTGAGGGAGACCCTCTTCCCTGGAGGTGTTGACATGCGCAGCTTCAACACGTGAAATTGAGTTTTCTTTTAATTCACGCCAAAATTGGCAAAGTGAACAGTGGGTTTTTCCTCTTGCCTAAACCACCACAATATGTCTGCTTTTCAGGGTTGCCGGGGCAGCGGATTGGATGAGCACCTGCACAGAAAGTGACTGGACCGGACTGTGAGACCAGGGGGTAGATAAGTACGTCGACAGAAGTGTACCACATGCAACTGAGTGCTGTCTTTTTGCAGTTGTGCAAGGCGGAGGAGTCCAGACATCGAACACTGGCCCGGAGCAGACACGAAACTTCGGCAGACCTTCGCCCGTGACGAGCAGCCAACACCAGGCGGGTGCAGATGAGGCGTGGCCAGGAGGGCAAAGTGCCCAGCCAGCATTTAGGGAGAGTAAGACTGTTTGTCCTTTCGCACTTTCTTTCCCTCCCTCCACTTTTTCACTGGGTGTGCACACTGTCTGCATGATGCCTCTTTCTTCTTGCCACTGTAATTGTGCAATATTGTTTTAAAGTGTCTTTTTAATACGTGCAGTGTAATTGTGTGTGCCTCTTTACCTGAATTAAATTGCGAACTGAATTCAAGTGGTCCATTTTAAACATTGGCATGTGAAGTCCATCTGTGCATGGTTTGAGTTAAATGACAACATACAAAATGGGATAATTCTGTACAAGGCAATTATAAAATAAGTCAATCAAATGAGTTCAAATATGTAATGTTAAATATGCAGTGTCAGGCATGTCTTTTTACTGTGCAAAGAAAAGCTGGATGCATTCTAAATTGTTGACAAAAGCCAAGTAGCCTGACACACAGATGCAAATGCCAAGTGTTGAGTAAGCGTTAAAGCTGTCTGCGTTGCAACCAATGAAATTCATCTTTGGCAAACCTTTTTGCAACTCTGCCGTAAAATGGCCATGGAAGTCAGAATCGTGTTCCATGTTGGTGCATTGTTTAGTGCGAGTAAAACCTTTATTTTAAAGTTCAAGCTTTTTTTTTTTTTGCCGGTTGAATAGTCGTGGGTGTTCTTGTGAATAAAGCTGACTTTGGTGTGTTTTGTTCCTGTGGGTGGTCTTTGTAAATAAAGTCAACTTTGGTGTGTTTTGTCAGTCGTCATTTACAATGTGCCTCACTTGCTGCGGCATCTCTTGCATATGTAACTTCTTGCATGTTTTGTTACAGGTCTTGATGTCTTCATTTGCTGTCTGGCTACGGAGGCTTGTTGCTGTACAGTTGAAAGTGTTGTGAAAGTAATTTAACTTTATAAACATTACATGTAACTTCCAGGACCTTGGGCTTCGATTCAAAGTATTTATTAGTTGCATGTTGCTTAACACCACCAACCTTGGTACCAGTACTGTGTGATACCACCCAGTTCAGAGTTAAGCCTGCAAAAAAACACGTAAGGCCACACAACCTGCTGAGGTGGTATGTAAGTGAGCTAAAGAGGTACTCTTATTACCGGCTTCTTTATCAAATCGGCCTTTTCAGACAGCTTAGATGAAATCCAAGTACTGCCATCTAGTGGCGGCAAACTTGCCTTAGCCTGTCTGACTCACCATTTAACTATGTTCGAAAATACTTCATAACTACACTATTAAAAAAACTAGCTGTCTCCAATGCGCATGTCTGTAAAAGCAATACATTAATTTTCATAACTTGTACTAAACCACATGCTGAAATTACTACAGATATTTTCTTCAGTTTGGTAGAGTTCTTTTAGTCGAGCATTGCCGTGCTCGAACCCGAGATTGCGGGTTGCACTGTCGCGCGTTGAACCGCTCGGCCACCACTGCTTCTAATGTACATTCATCTATGGCCTTACATGTCCTCAGCACTGCAACCTTTTGTACCGGTACGTACGCCATATACAGTAAATGACGGGACTGTTTTTACCTCGTTTAATATGCATCAAGCATACGAGCTGGTGTTTTAAAACAGCCTAAACTAGTCGGTCACAAAAAAATATAATCAAAAAAAAAAAAACTTGCTAAAATTCTAAAGTTAATTGTCTGTTGAGAGAAGCGTCCAATGAAATGTGGTTAATACCGTTGGGGGAGAGAGATGTAATTAGCGTTAATACATGCGTGGTTAGTGCAATTGTCGGTCAGTACAGCGTTTGGTTAGGGCAGTGCATTCATGGTTAGTGCATTCATTGTTATCACACGGCAGAACATTTCGCGGCGGCGGGGAGTCGAACCCTGGGTCTCAGGTGTTCTAGCGCAGCGATCGAGCCTCTCGCCCAGCGTGGCGAGCTCGGCAGTCACCCCGCTTTTTCTTCGACTCATTCTTATCCGATCAGTAATTCGTTCCGCGCGCGCTGGGTAAGTACAAAAGAGTGAAAACGGCCGATAGCTGCCAGGTCGACATAGCCGAGTGGTCTGTGATACGGCCTCTTGCCCCGAAAGTATCTGGTTCGATCCCAGGTGTTAGCACATTCCAAGCGGTGCTTTTGCAACTGGAACCTCGCCTACTATAAGAGTACGCATATGCAAATAAGATTGCACATGCAAGTATTTATGTATAAAAACATAAGGTGGCCCCGCCCCCCAAGTTGACGGGGCTACCCACCAGACCACGCCCACCCGCCCCCGGGGCGGGGCTACAAGCCCCGCACCTGGCAGGGACTACAAGCCCCGCCCCCTAACCTAGCGTAATTGACTAGGGTTGGGGGCGGGACTCCGCCCCGCCCCCTACCCAAGTGTAATTTAAAATGAATAGAAATCTAGTAGTGTAGGGGGCGGGGTGAAGCCCCGCCCCCTACACTACTAGATTTCTATTCATTTTTAATGTAAAAGAAAATATATATATATATATATATATACATATCTATAAAAGAAAACATTTAATAAATTATATATATATATATATATATAAAAGAAAACATTTTATAAATATATATATATATACATATATACAAAAGAAAATATTTTATATATATGTATATACATATATATATTTTTTCTTTTACATTAAAAATGAATAGAAATCTAGTAGTGTAGGGGGCGGGGCAAAGCCCCGCCCCCTACACTACTAGATTTCTATTCATTATTAATTACACTAGGGTAGGGGGCCCCGCCCCCTAGTCATTTACGCTAGGGTAGGGGGCGGGGCATGTGGCCCCTCCCAGGGGCGGTGCTTGTAGCCCCTCCCAGGGGGCGTGGCTGGTGGGCGCGGCCCCGCCCACTTGGGGGCGGGGTCACCTCATGTCTTTACACATAAATACTTGCATATGCAATTTTATTTGCATATGCGTACTCTTATAGTAGGCGAGGTTCCAGTTGCAAAAGCACCGCCTATTATGTGCTGATGCCTGGGATCGAACCAGGTACTATCGGGGCAAGTGGCCGTGTCATAGACCAGTGGGCTATGTCGACCTGGCAGCTGCCGGCCGCTTGCACTCTTTTGTACTTACCCAACGCGCGCGGAACGAAATACTGAACGGATAAGAATGACTCGAAGAAAAAGCGGGGTGACCGCCGAGCTCGCCACGCTGGGCGAGTGGCTCGATCGCTGCGCTGGAACACCTGAGACCCAGGGTTCGACTCTCCGCCGCCGCGAAATGTTCTGCCGTGTGATAACCATGCAATGCACTCACCATGAATGCACTGTCCTAATCAAACGCTGTACTGACCGACAATTGTACTAACCATGCATGTACTAACGCTAATCACGTTTCTCTCCCCCAACGGTATTGACCACATTTCATTGGACGCTTCTCTCAACAGAAAAAAACAATTACGTTTTTAGAAAATAAGCAAGTTTTTTTTTAAAATCTTTTTTGTGACCTACTACTTTAGGCTGTTCTAAAACACCAACTCGTATGCTTGATGCATATTAAATGAGGTGAAAACATTCCCGTCATTTACTTCATATAGCGTACGTACCGTCACAAAACGTTAGTGCTGAGGACATCTAGGGCCATAGGTGGATGTATATAGAGATTTAAATCACTGATGGCCGCGCGGTTTGGTGCGCGACAGGGCGGGTAGGTCAAACCGCAGACTCAGGTTCGAGTACGGACGGCCATACTCAACCGGAAGCACTTTGCCAAGCTGGGGATTATAAGACCAGCTGCATGAACGTCATATTTTTAGGATGTGGTCTATAAATGATGCAAATTGTTTTGAACGTTTTACACACATGCACATTGGAGAGACAGCGGCAGTATTTATGTGGTATGATAGCTTTGGGCAAAACAAACTATGAAAGATGGGTCGCATTAACCCAGCCGCCCAATTGGGGCACTCATTATTTTTAACCATGCTTAAAGTTAAAAATGAAGTATTTTCGCATACAGTTAAATGGTGCGTCAGACGGGACAAATTGGCCGCCACTAGACGGCAGCACTTGGAATTCATCTAACCTGTCTGAAAAGGACAATTTCATAAAGACGCCGGTATTGAGTAGCACTCTGACTCACTTGCATACCACCTAAGCAGGTTGCGGTGTGGCCTTCACTCACGTTTGTGCAGGCTTAACGTTAAACTGGATGGTATTATGCGGTACTGGTACCAAGGTTGGCAGTGTTAAGCAACATGCACCGCGGGCTTTGAATTGAAGGCCAACATCCTAGGAGTTACATGTAATGTTTAAAATTTTACTTTAACTTCCGTCTCCACTGTATAGCAACAGCCTTTTATAGTCAGACTGCAAATGAAGACGTCAACACCTGCAGGAAAACGTGTAATAAGTTTAAGTTTCAAGAAATGCAGAATCTACTGCATCATGAATGACTCACACAACAAAGTTGGCTTTATTTTCAAAGGCCACCCACAGGAACAAGACAGTCAACTTCACAAAATCATCCACATGACGATTCAACTGCAAAACAAAAAGGTTCGGACTTGAAAAAAGGCTTATCTTGTACAAAAAGAAATGCATCTACATTGTGCAAGTTTCTGAATTCAGTGGCCATTTTATGGCAGGGTTGCGATAAGCTTCGCCAAAGCGTAATTTCATTGGTCGCAACCTAGTCTAGTTTGATGCTTTCTCAACAGCTTGGCTTTTGTCAACAATTTTGAAAGCATACAACATTTCTGTACACTGTAAAAAGAAATGCCTGACACTGCATGTTTCATGTTACTTATTTGGACTCATTTGTTTGAGACTAATTTTTAAATAGCCTTATAGAGAATGTTTCAAAGTATTAGTTTGCATGTTGTCATTTAACTCAAAATATGCCAATGTTGAAAATGGACCACTTGAATTCAGTTCACAATTTAATACAGGTACAGAGATAGTTACAGTATAAACTTTACAGTTCACTCCATGTATTTAAAAAAAACCACTTTAAAACAATATTGCACAATGACAGCACTGAGAAGAAAGCAAGGCATCATGCAGACAGTGTGCACACCCAGTGAAAAAGTGGAGGGAGGGAGGGAAGGAACGCAAGTGCGGAAGGGAAAAACAAAGTCATACTCTCCCTAAATGCTGGCTGCTTCGCCCTTGTCGCATCTGCACCCGCCTCATGTAGGCTGCGCGTCACGGGCGAAGGTCTGCTGAAGGTTCGTTGGACTCATCCTCTGCCTCGCACAACTGCAAAAAGAAAGACAGCACTCAGTTACATGCGGTTCACTTCTGTAGACATACTGGCCAGCAGATGGTACTCCTCTTCATTTGAGGAACTGCTCCCGTCCCTCCAACGCCACGCGAGCGAGCCCTGCGACAGACAAATAAGGAAATGCGATTAAAAAAAGAGGTGTACACTCCTTGTACATTTGATTGCCACATCACCTCTGGCCAGTGTTGGCCAGTCATGCATCAGGCTCCTTCCTCTTCATCAGATAGCAACTGCTTTTCTTGGGGTGATTCCTTACTTTGCTCCCCAATCCCAGGTCTAGTGACCTCCGTCCGTTGGCTGTTTTGTGCAGCTTCTCTTCCACCTTGCAAGACACAAGCACCAAAGTCTCGCTTGCGCCGTCGCTGCGCGTTTGCACTCAATCAAGGCTGCACAACATATTGGAAAATGAGTGGTATGGCAGGATTGGGCCAGACTATTGCATTGTGCAAAGTTATGCAAAAACTTGGGATGGAAATGAACTTTTTGAACGGAATGAGATCAGTTAGATGTTAACATGACAAAGAAAATCTTTCTTTTCTTAAAGTGCATACCATTAACGTATACCACCATGTGGCAATTTTCCAATACGCGTGCAGCCCTAGACACGTCCCCATTGGTGTCCAAACGGCAGCCTCGGGGCTATTTGCCACAAAAGGCAATTGGACACGGGCCACTAGGGGAGCGCCAGAATACAACTGATCAATGGCATCAAATATTAAAATATGCTGTTTACAAGTCAAATCTGTTCAAAATTGCACTCAGACATACAGTAGTTTATCCTCATTTTTGCTGTGTCAAGGTCAGGTTTATCAAGACACCACTTGAATGACCTTCAAAATGAAAAACACCGTTTTGTAGCAGTCGCACAAAATATTAAGAGCAAAATGTCGTGATTGATTAGAGTGTTTAGTGAATTTGTGTCAAACAATTGGGAATTTGTTTCAATATGCGGCCCTCAGACAGATGTTTGGACACCACTGGTGTGAATTAAAAAGAGAAAAATAAATAAATTTCACGCATTGAAGCCGCGCAGGTCGACACCTCCAGGGAAGCAGGTCTCCCTCAGAACCCGGCCGGCTGCAGGATACTTCAGAGTGATGCCACAGCGGTCTGTCCACTTCTGATCAGATCCCGGTTGCCATCTGCAGAAACACAAACAATGTCAGAAACTCAAAGAGCACCCCAAATTGGAGGTCACTTGCTTACTTGTTCACAGCGGCTAGCAACTCCCTTGTTACCGTCGCCGGGTCGGGCCGTGCGTCCCCCCTTTTGCGTCCAGCCTGCAAAAGGTAGAACACGTCATGTCTTGAGCACCCTAGACCGGTGGTTCCTCGTGGACCGGCTCGCTCCAACGCCGCCCTACACCGAGGGGAGAACAAAGGACGCGAGTGCGACAGTGGTAGGTTAGGGTTAGATTAAGTACGACAGTGGTAGGTTAGAAAAAGACAAAATGTTACGAGTCATATTGCAAAATTGGACATTCAGTACTGGCTCACTCCAACGCCACCCTACACCGAGGGGAGAACAAAGAACCCAAGTACAACAGTGGTAGGTTAGAAAAAGACAAAATGTTACAAGTCATATTGCAAAATTGGACGTTCGGCTCCACGTCAAAGTTTGTTTCCGGCACCTCGTGAACCGGCTCGCTCCAACGGCGCCCTACACTGAGGGGAGAACAAAGAATGCAAATACAACAGTGGTGGGTTAGAAAAAGACAAAATGTTACAATAGTCAACAAGTCATATCTCAAAATTGGACATTCGGCTCCATGTCAAAGTTTTGTTTGTGTCCGTCCACCTGACTACGTCCTCCCCCAAATGCACCGTCAATGGCAATCCTCGCACAAGACAACGCTGCTCTGGATCCAGACAAGCCACAACCACAACCACAACCACAGACCACTTCTTAAGCAAGTCCAACCATCAGACCCCCAAACACCGTCTACTCCTGCAAGAGCTCCACACTGCCCCCTCCTGGTCACATGATCCCCACACGTCAACTTTTGCGTGCTGCACCCATAACCAAAGCGCGTCCCAGAGCTCCACACTGCCCCCTCCTGGTCACATTATCCCCACACATGTCAGCTTTTGCGTGCTGCTTGATTCTTGACAGGGTGTGGAATTGGTCCTTTCCTCATGCCATTCGGCTCCTTTTCCAGCCTGCAAATCACGCATCACCATTAATTGTGTGTTGGTAACTTCAATCTTCACCATAGATGAACTCACCTCATTTTGAAGTGCATTATCTCTATCCTCACTGAAACTTCCTCGAGATCTTGCTGCTCGCTTTTAAGAAAGCCACAGTGGTCATTTTACGGCTACAAAAAAAAAAGAAGCCAATGTCAACAGAAATTGTGTACATATTTGTTTAATACAGACACGAATTAAACGAAGTTTCGGCGAATTAAACTGGCAGTTACGGCGAGGGTTGCATGTAGCTGCAGCATCGTATGTACAGCACGAACAACGCCATTATGGTCAAAGAAATGTGTACAAATTTACTCATCGGCAATGCAAGTGCACATGCCGGGACATTTTCTTATCCACCGTATACTTGCAGCATCGTACCTGCAGCAGGAGCTGCGCCATTATGACAGAATAAAGACAATTAACACCTAACAAATGGCCTCAAAATTACTCATCGGCAGTTCATATGAACGACGCAAGTGCAAAAGTCGCGACATTTTCTTATCCAAACGCAACCTACCTCGAGATCAAAGACGATCCAAGTTTGCAGTCGAAAATCGGCGGAGTGGCGCTCAGCTGTCAAAAGAGGGCGCGTACGGGCGGAAACCGGAAGTAAAAAATGTTTGCAAACGTTTTTTAGGTATGAGTTTGTCACAACCTGTAGTAGACAAATATCGAAAGTGGACGAATATTTGGTTTTGATAATTTGCAACAATCTGTTTGGCAAAAAGCACATTCAACAGTTTGCATGAAAACGTCGAATAAAACACTCAATATTCTACAGAACCAAGAAACGTGGACGATTTGTCATACAAACATTTGCAGTAAAAACCACCTCGTGGGAAAGCAAAGAAAAAAGAGCTGGCCAGCATTAAAAAAAAAAAAAAAAAAAAAAACATTTGAAATAATGGCACAAAACCTAAAAACCCCACAGTGTTACCTGCAGCAAATGAAAGTGAACTGTAACGTTACTGTGCTTTGCTCAAATGATGTAGCGGTTCTCAAGTGTGAAAATCCTGCAACAAGCAAAAAGGCATCGGGAGAAACGGTAGCAAACGACAAACATTTGCTCGTGTGCAGACGTACCTTCGAAGTGGACACGCGAGAGGACGCCATTTTGCTTCACCTGTATTTAGTTACTCCTTTCGTGCACACCTGTCTTCAATTTACCTAATGGCCTGACGTCACGTCCGCCAATTCATGGCAACCTTCTTCTCCTGCTTGTCCAACGGCGCTATGCACAGGAGCGCCACTAGGTGACCTATTATGGTAGCTGCTTCGATTACACTTGGAAATTAAAGTCAATGGGCAAACTTGCGCTCATTGCAGAACACATCGTCTTCAGCCGCAACGCTGTCGCCACCTGCTGGTCAATTACAGCCTGCTTGCTTCCTGGTCAGTTTCATTGATTTGACTGTAAAAATGACCAGGAAATTGAAAGGACTTGTCTATTACTGTACATGCATATTGTATTCCTCAATTGATATATTTTGAAACAAATAAAGGGAGACTTTGGATTGTTGCGTATTTTGTTTTATTGCACTTTAACCATGATGCAAAAAAAAAAGGAACAAAAAATCCACAGAAACAATGTCCCGATGATGAAAATATATTTTCTTTAACTTGAAGAAAATCTTCTCAGTGGGTCTTCTCACACCTACACTTGCACGCACACACACACTGGATTGACACAGGACTGTAGAAAAGCTTTTGTAGAACAGATGGAATGGGCACACACTCATACGAAGACCTCCCCATTTATCAGTACTCGTCTCTGGGAGGAGTTGAAACCTTTTGGTAATATGAAACCAGACATTCAAGTTTCTATCCTTGCACAGGCACTAGATTTTCCTATGGTATATATTAAATTTGAGCCAGTGACAGAACCACTAGCTCGACCGTCAAAGCTGTTGTTGATGAATGAAATGTGCACCCTGAAAAATAATCTCTCTGGTACAGCAACATCTGGACACCAACTGGTATATTACAAAGAAACAATAATACAAAACGACTTGTGTAACAATTGGCTTTTTGGTACAATTTACACTCACTGGCCACAATATTAGGTACACTTACATCCAATCTGTCGTATGTCCAAAATGATGTTTGACAAAGATACTCTGCTTTTAATTTGTGTTTTATTAGAACAGATGTTTGATAGCACTGCACAGAAAGAGGGTTCCAATATCCCATTGTCAGATAATTAGAAACACTTCTCAGTATGTTACAGTGCTATTCTGCACCAATGAAAACTACAACCGTAAAAATGTGAACCTGTTAAATAAATACATGAAATGATATACAAAGGCGACTTTATAATGTGCAAGTGTACCTAATTTTGTGACTGGTGATTACAGGTGATACAAATAAGACAGCAGTTGGGGGGAGTTCAATGACACAAACTCAAGTGTAAACATGTATTTTTTTTTTTCCTGACCTCATCACTGCTTGTTTTGCACGCAGCACTTCCGCCCTCTTGTGGGTGCAAATAAGAAAGTACATCACTATGATGTTATTTTTGAGGCTGCTTTTGGACCTATTTGATTTCAAACAATAAATATGATTTTTAATAAATACTCTCGTTTATGGGCACTATTAATGGACAAATTCGGGAGTTAACCTGCACTCCAATTAAAATTATTTAAACCCCAGGCAATAAAATAGATAAATTCCTTTTCCGTAAACAACTTACTTGTATCTTTAAGATGACAAAAACAACCAACTCCTCCTCCAGGACAACTAAATTGAACGTTTGTGATGTCATCAGCACGTATAGAAACACATTTGTCAGCTTGGAGAATCTCGACAAGTCCCTCAGAATTCACTGAATTCAAAACAAGGTCCAGGAGGAGACAAAGACAAGGCGTCTCTTACGAGACTTTCACGGTCTGCTAGTGCTGCAGTGGGTCAGTCTGGCTGCGGTGAAACTATCCTACACTTAAGTGTGGCTTGGTCTTTTTTTTTTTTTTTTTTTTTTTTTAAGAGCCTAGGTGCGGCAGCGTGGTCCCAACTCAATAATGGCCCGATCCCAGATCAACCTACCTTGCTCCTGCGTCCACTCAGTACTGACCTGCGGGCGGGCAGCTTGGCCTGAAAGCGCTCACATCGCATCAGGAGGCAATTCAAAGCCTCCGAGCTCAAGTTCCATCCAGCTACCTCCTCGTTGGCCCGCTGTGCTCTGTCCATTGGCTCCCTTGGAGGTCGTTCTCCACCACGTAACTGTAGCCCTCCTTTTCAATGCATTCAACCAGCACCTGCAGAACCTGCAAAAGCCACAATGTAGATTTTAGGAAGTCATACAAAATGATTTTTAATATACACACTAGGTAGGAATTGGCCTTCGGAGAAGTATTTAGCTAATGATGCGATACATTAAAAAGTGCTGACCTGGCGGAGGCGGCGGTCCATGGCGTCCAGGTGGGGCTGGATGAGAATGGGGCTGAGACGATCCCTCACCAGGGATTCTGCCACCAGTGTGGACAGCTTGTATTCCTCCTTAGCCAGCAGCTGCAGACGCAAGTGGGTCGACTTGCGTACCCTGCAAAAAAATTTTAAAAATTCCAGGCGATTAGCTCAACCGCACACTCCCCCCCACCCACACGGATGCTCTCTGTATTTTACCGGCAGCACTGTGTCAGTGGCACCAGGATGGACTTCTCATCATGAGAGTGTTTTCCAAACCTCCAGGAAAAGAAACAAGAATGGAAGGTTAGCAAAACTTTGAATGTCTAATTGAAGAGGCTGTTTTTCTCCTCCACTTTGTGATTGGCTATTACAAACTGAGCATAACTGAGGCTCCCTAAAAAGTTTGCAATGGCTGATAAATGCCACAAGATGGCGACAAAGTACTGCTGTTTCATTAGTCAGGACTGTTTTGTGATTCAATTTATAAACAATGTACCCCCTGCCGTTGTCCAGATGGATGATGAACGTCTCGTTTCCAAACTTTTCAAACGTCTCATAATGATGCCGATCCATGTTACCTGTAATGACGAAAAGGAAATTGCATGTATTGAAGAGTTCATACATATATGATAGATACCTATTTAAGCAATATCATTGAAATGAAAAAAAAAAATACCCAACTGACCCATAAGGAAGTCAAAGATGGTCATGTCCATTATGTCCAGAAGTCTTGTCCCACTGTCATAGGGCGGAGTCTGTTTGACCTCCTCACAGTAGTCCGGGTCAACTTCCCATCTGAGCATCACAGAATCAAAACTCATATTTCCTTCCCCTCACTCGTGTCTTCTCTCATTAAGATGAGCAAAGTGAAGGGAGGGCCGATCTTACTCTGCCTTCTTGCGTTTGTGGTAGGAACGTCTCCATGGGTTCCTCCAGGTTTTGCGCTTAGCGAGGGCGAGGTCTGGGAGGAAGGCGGCAAGGGAACCTTCTATCTGGTCGGGCTTTCCGCACAGAGCATGCTCAGTCGAGCAGTAGTACGAACATTCCCCATAGAAGCACACATTGTTGGCTGTGGGAGGAAGTCATCAAATGTTACGCATGTGGGCGGAGCCAGAGCTTAAACACACAAACTATAGAAAAATAGTGATGATAATGGAGGAAAAAAAAAGCTAATATATATATATATAGTCCTAGTCAAATTCAATTCTTCATGACTTCACACTTTTTGCTCTTTAAGAATTCACAGCACACATTTTTGGTAAGGACGCTCAGACAAGATTAATGGCCTCTGGAGGGATTCAATGACTTGTATTAATTGCTGAGACTGTGAGTAAATTCAGCCCCATGAGACGCCCCCATGTGCACGAGACCGAAAAGTTGCACAGCTCATTAAGTGCTGTGCTTTGAAGCAAGCAAGCTTCCAGTTGCTCTCCATTTAATGAATGTCCTCAGCATCAGAATTAGCTTTATATTAACATTTGCATTCGTTGCTTTGCTTTCTTCTACCTGGTGATATGAAGAATGTCCGCCACAGCTTTTTATCACGCGTGACATCTCGGATCTCCTTTGTCATGTTGACAAGTCTGCCAGCCACGGGAGGGACGCGACGGAAGTCCAAAATCCTACAGAAAACCAAAAAAGGCACAGGATTATTAACTTATCAGCATCGTGAGTGGTCTTATTGCGAAACAAAATAATGGCCACCAGGGGGCACTACGATCACGCGCTGCATCGCCACCAGGCAAAGCACCCCACGATCATTGTGTGGCCACCATTCCATTCCAATTCATTCCAGACGAGATGCCTGCTAACCTCCAGCCCACGCCCACACACAGACACACAACATTCAGCAAGACACAACTTCACCATCTGGGAAATTCCTGCACTGACCGTTCAGGCGTTTGTGGTTGTGTGCCTTTAGCTGGCACAGTTAAAGTGGAAAGGCAGGTTGTGGTATTGTGGTAGGAAGAGAAAAGAGGTATTCCCTGGCTGTGTGTGTGCGTGCCAAATGTCAATTTTATGCATCTGTGGTCTTCAGTACGGCATCTTTAACAATTGATACCCCTTGACAACTGCTAATGGACAAAGGCCTGGGGCAGGCTGGACCAGAATAGAGATGGACAAATGGCGAGGGAAGAGTTGGAGGAACACACACACACAAAAAAAGAAATGGTCAATAATACAGGCACAACAGAACCAACCATCATGTATCAAAACGGTGGAGATTAGATGGCCAATACTGCCAGAACCGGCGAATATCCGCAATATCTTTAATCCAATGGAATTATTTGCATTACATGTACATAAAGCGCCATCTGCGGGTTCTGATACGGCACTGTCCCACTTGGCCATGGTGGCAAATACAATAAAGTCACAGACTAACACAGTCACGTTTCTTTAAGCTGCACAGATGGCCACACAGCAGTGTTTGTTCTGCAGGATCTGCACACGCGCTAAAGCAAATAACATCCCGCCCCGATTTTTTTACTTCATTCATGTGTGTTGATAAAACAGGGACGAGCAACGTATGGCTCAGATAAGAATAAAAATAGCAGCAATGTGAACTACTCATAAAATAAAAATTAAATGAACTCATCATGAATAAAATAAAAATAGTTATTTGTGTAAAGCAATTCATTTTATAAAGGTATTTCTATATGCAGTGGATATAAAAACTTTACACACCCCATTCAAATCCCATGCAAATAAACATATACACACCTAAGATGAACAACTCAAACTATATTTTAATAAAAATATAGTAAAATATAGTATATTTTAATTAAAATATAGTTTGAGAGGAGAAAGACAAAAAAAGTAAAATAATGCAGTTGCGCAAGTACTAGATATGGCTGTGTTCAAAATTTGATTTTTTTTTTTTTTTTTTAAGGAGCCAGAGCACACCTGCCCACCTCTGTTTGCTCAAAAATAAAGCTCAGATGCTCTAGCAAGCTTTTCCTGACATTTTTTGTTGTTGTTGTTTAACCTAGTTGTCCATTTTAAAAAGAAAACAGGGTCCTTGAGCGCACACACACATCCGTGTGCTAATAACCGATTCACCACAAGACGGGTGTACGGCATCCAGGCTTGTTTGTCTTTTTGTACCTGCTCTTTGCTGGCAAATCCAATCGCATAATGAAGTGTGTTAATGGCAGCGTAGGCCATAAGAGAAGCGGCGTTGGCTTTAAAAGGAGGCTTTGTGTAGCTACGGGCCCCCTGGGAGGCAGTGTGGCCTCACTCTGCAACGGCGGCAGCAGCAGCAGCAGCCGCAGCCGCTCCGCAGCCAAGGTCTAATTTAGAACAGACAAAATAAGAGGAAAAAAAATATCAAGTGCCGCTTTTGGCAAACCCGCCCTGGCTTATATTTAGAATGGGCACGGAGCCTTTCATGCTTTTGGTTTCCTCCTCTTCCCTTCCCCTTAACCCACACACACACACATATGTTACCAGGATGAGTGTGTGCAGAAGAGGACCAGATGTGTAGCAGACTGTTGACAAAAGCTGCTGCTGCTAATGCAATTTATGCACAAGTGTGTCATTGCGCCCGAAGGAAGGAAGCGAGCGGATTCAACGCCGCTCCCCTCCTTGGCCCCCGCCATGATGTGAACGGACAAGTGTTGTAACCTCGTGCTCGTCTTGTGCCGCGATGGAAAAGGAAAGGGGGGGTGAGAGAGAGAGAGACCCACACACCAGCAGTCCCGCTACAAAGCTTTGTAGCCTCGCAGATGCTTGCTATCTTTTCACAAAGCTTCCCTCAAGCGGGAAGAGTCAAGGAGCGTGCCGCTTAGCTAAGTCAGGAGGATGCAGTCGCTGTGAGAGAAAGGGAGGGAGGGAGGGCCGTGTTCGACAAACAACCTCTGATTTTGTGGGAAACAAAATTGATGGAGGTGGTGAAAGTATAAAAGCAGTGCAAGGATTCAATGGCGACTAAAAAGATGGGAGGACCTTGACCTTCTGCTTTTTTTTACTGTCGTTGGAACCTGCATTACATAAGGAGTGCACTCCACCACTGATGGGATTTGTTTGCCTTTGGAATGCCTCTGCAAACATAACCCTGGGCCTGCGCGACTTTCGAGGTTATTTGTCAGGATGATTTTTTTTTTTGCAAAATAGCACGTTCCTCCTAAGTTACATTGTGTACATGAACCTTCTTCACATTTGGATGGTGTCCATATTTGAATATAAATATTTGCGGATTTTCTTTTTTGGTTAGTTGCTGAAAAACAACTTTTTTTTTTTGTTTATGCTTAAGAATTGCAAATATTACTTTGACACCATCCTATGGCATCTTGTGACCAAGCAAGACAGTTAGTCAGACTGTTTGATTGCATTTCCCACTATATTGTTAAAAACTTCTAACTTTCATTTCTTAATTTGACAGAAGAGCCACTTGTTTTCACATTGTCTGGGAGTAATAACAAATATTTATATCTAACATTTCTCGCTCTGGAAGTTAATGCAAGCTGACGCAGTGGAAGAAAAGAATTTCAAAGCTTGTTTGCTATCAGGAGAAATAAAGCAATAATCACAAAGGGGGGGGAAAAACAAAACAGAACGCCAAAGTAGTTTGGAATAATGTCACTGTCATTTCTTTGTTTCTATAAACAAAGGGAAATTTTCGATGAACCAGTCCCAGTGCTTTCCTCAAATTATTCTTGGATGGTAGTTGTAATCATTTTATGCTAATTCACGCCTTGATGTGAAACAGCTCAAAAACGCAATTCCGACATTAGTATTCTGGTCTTGATGTAAAAATAATGGATCATAATCCAAAGGCAAAGGTGCCCTTCACATCAAGTGTTGTGCAGCTTTGCCGTCTTCTCTGCCAGGTGGTTAATGAGCTGACATGAAGGAGGTGCAGATTAACAATCAGTAAAAGCAGCAGGACATCAAGCAGGACAATGTACCTCCATGTTCCCAAAGCGCCAGAGATTGCACTTGACCTTCTTGTCGCTGACATCGGAGGGACATTTTGGTGGAAGAACATCGAGCTGCTTTGCTCAATCATGATTATTATTATTTGCGAGGCCAGAATATTCGTCTTACTTGTCGAGATGAAAGGCGGCGATCTCGGCATTGTGTCTCTCAAAGTCGGAGAAATAGAAAAAGTCCGGTGGGGTCTCCTGTTCTCGTGTCTGCCTGAAGGGAGAAGAAGGTAAATGAGAAATTCAATAATGCAATCCTGTGTGTTATTCTCATCGTTTGTAGAAATAAAGCCCGGCTGCAATCAAAGCATCTCGATCAACACCCTTAAGGAGCGAGGACGATTCAAGGTCAAAGCGTCCCGTTGGTGTATTTATTCTCGCTCCACTCTGATCCTGCAGAAAAATTGCTTCCCTGTGCACAAGCGGGCTTCTAAAGCTCTTATAAGAAAGGCAAGAGCCCCTTTCAGATTTCAAAAAGGCAATGTCGATGGAACAGCAGCCAGGTCAACATGTGTAAAATTCTAACAAGTTATTTTCCCTTTAAGAGCTCCACTTTGCTGTGTTTTTTTTTTTATTGACCAAAATAAATGCCTTGCACAGAAGCAACAATTGCAAAGATTTGGCTGACATCCTCTCCCATTTCTTCTTCAACTTGCCGGAGGAAGACGAGCAGCCTCGGTAATATCTTGGCATCTTCTCTCTCGCTCTGTACCTTCTTCCTCCTTCACTTCTTTATTGCCTCTTTGCTTACTCCACTTGTGCGTGCACAGCTTAATACCTTGCATCGTTCCACTTCTCCCTTTCTCGTCTTTCCTCTCCATTCCTCTTCTGGCTGGCTGGCTCCCGCCCGCCACAGCTGTGTAGCTGACATACGCACCAGTCATTAGCTAACCCAAGATGGTCGCCAGAAGCAAAGTCATTCCTCCATTTCTTTCCCTACTCTACATTTTGCGACTCTTCCACACATTGCGCCCTTGCAAGAATTTACAGCTCTGTATGAATCACAAAATGTTCACTTCCAATCAATGAACAACTGAGGCAAGTGGATGAGAAAATGTTATTTCTGGAGCGGGCAGCCGGGACAAGCACAAATTCAAAAACAACACCGCTTAAGTTCCGGCGCATTACGATCGCAGAGAAACATACATAAATGCATGACCGCATAGTAAAGTCTCGACTCCATAAATGTTTGCGTATGCGACAAGCTGGGGAGGAAAACAAGAGGAAGGCCGCTTCGCCTTTCTCTCAAATTGGACCCGCTTTGCTTTAAGACCGTGACTTACAAGCATAATGTGTTCAGAGGATTGTTTATAAAAAAAAAAAAAATCTCATATTGTCATGCACAATGTGCAGCTGCCTTTCCGTCCTAACATCAGAGCTGTGATCAATGACAGCAGGTGAGACATACTGTGCCCGGCATGACCTAGCTGACCCCCGCGGAAGGCCCCCCGGTAAACACATAGTTTACACCGCTTAGACAGACACTTTCTTGGCTCTGCTTCCAAGGTCCGAGGGGCCCCACAGCAGCGAGTGGAGGTCGAACAGCAAACACACCACAATGTGAGAAAGGTGAATGGAGGTGAAATCTACCTGCACATATCGTTCAGGACAAAAAGTACTGATTTGAAAACAACGTGATTTCATATGGACTAGGCCACTTTATTAGGTACACCTGCACAATTTAGTGGAATGTGTTCTGTAGCTACATAAAAAACGGTTAAATTGATACTTCTGTGCGCACTGCCACCTACAGGACAGGAGTGGAACTGTATCAATCACCGTTTTAATGTCAAACTGCCATTTGATCAGGCTCGTAGTCAAAAAGAAGTTGAAGATCGGCAGTAAGGATGTAAGATGACAGGAGGATGTTTGTTCCTGCATTTTTTTGACACCACACACAAACCCATGCGGTGAGCATTACATTTATGGGAGGCTAAGATAGCCGTAGCATCATCACAACGGGGAAGGCGGTGATGAGAGGAGGCGGGGCATTGTTTTATCTTGAGTTGCGCCTGTGTGAAGGCTGACCTTTTAAGCAATGACATTTGATAAAGTGACTAAATGGCTCTCGCCGAGCGCGCCAAGCAGAATGTGCCTCCGCATCGGACCGTACGTGGCGGCTATTTAGCCGTGTCGCCGCTCTGTAATTTTATGTCTGCTGTGTGGATTTGGTGCCCAAATGGGGGGCGTGACAGGCTATTGTGTTTTGAGTAAGTGCTCTGCACATGGTCGAGATGACATTTGGTTTATGTGAGCGGAGGTGGAAGGGATGGAGAGGTGGGGGGAGAGGAAACAAGGAGAGGGACGAGAATGATGGAGAGGATCTTTGACAGGGAGGGAGCGAGGTACTGTATCATGCTGCAAATGGGAGACAACAAAATGGAAAAGCTCATTATTATACATAAGGTGAGGAAAAATGGAAGGAAAAAGAAATGAAAGGCAAAGCATGATGGAACAATGGAGTGAAGAAAAAAAAAAAGGTAATTATGAATGATGTTTCTTTAGATTCCATTTCGCCAATGGAGATCCAGACAGTTAAAGAGACGGGAAAAACACATCACAATAGCCTGGGGGGCTTTCGAAATAACTTTCGCAGTGTGATCCAGGTGTGTGTGATTTTCAGTTTGGGGTTGTCAGAGCTCCCCGGGCGCGACAGAGCTCCTCTAGTACTTCGCCTCTATTTTCTATTACCTCTTCAGAAGCAAGACTGCTATGCAGACAGACAGTCCATTCCTATCACATCACTCACGAGTCACAGTTAGATGCAGCAAGACATGGATGACGACGGCAGTTCTGCAAATGGTGAACAATTCTTCCCCGAAAAAATTAAACTAATCATTAAAGAAAGCAATATGCATGTGGCGCATTCAAAAGCGATGATTTACCCGTCATTGGGACAAAAGCAAGCGTCACAATAAGCCGGAATAAACACAGTATCAATATGATGAATAATGCAGCATCCAGTTTAAGTTTAGCTTCTGTCTCCCGAAGGGGCCGACTGACTGCATGCATAAATGCAGACATCTTGACTAAACACCCTCGGAACACACGCAGACAAAAAAAAGACAAAAAGTCGGCCTTTATTATTCTACCATTTCAAAGAGAGTGCCACCGAAAGAATAAAAATCAGCACTTCTGCAGAGTATGTGGCAAGACGAGGAGGAAGAAGGATGCTCAAGTAGATTGTTATTGAGAGGCTTTTTAGATGACAGCGACGGGGAGGCGTGCGCCATTAATCTACGTCTAAATGGATTTGTATTGTCATTGTGTGCATTAATCCCCCCGACGGAGAGGCGTGTACGCGGAAAGCCGCACACATAGACGAGTTGTTGGTCATGCTAGCCTGGAAAGAAAACACCCAGTGTAGATAAACAGGTCTTAAAAATGAAGCCATCATCTCAATATAATCTGATAGGATGACAGAAAAAAAGGCCAAAACACTTGCCCCTGGTTTAAATGAATGACGAGACTATTTTTTGCTTTGGTTGCACATCAAGAGCACCGTGACATGGCAAGCTCGGGATGCGACGGCTTTTATTTGCTTTCAAATGCATCAAAGCCCAGATGCAAATCAGGAAGAGTTCTGCGGTAATTAGATGGCCTATTTGATTAAAATTGAGGTTTGGAACCCATCCAAGCGTTGCAAAAGAGGAAGGATGAGGCAGGTAAGGGACGGATGCTTTCAAGATGCGTGGAGGAAAATGCGGATGAAAAGGATGGCTTAAAAGCACACACACGGAAAATCGATTGAAATTGAATCTCTAAACAGAAATGTAAACATGAATCACTGAAGTCCCCATAAAAGAGGCCTCACCGCTTTCTAATCTCCATTTCTAAAGCGGAGGTGGATTACACGTGTGGAGTGGGTGGGGAGATGATGAATTTTGCCGTATGGCAGGAAAGATGAACCCTAATCTCATTCAGCTCTCAAAACCAATCCCATCAACGCCACTGGTCTGCTCTCCGCTCAATGCAATTTTATTTATTTATTTTATTATAATTTTTTTTTTTTTAATTTCCAACATCGGACAGTTTGATCCCGCTCAATGCAAATTTATTTATTCTATTATATATTTTTTTTAATTTCCAAAATCGGACATTTCAATCTGTTCATTCAAGTATAAGAAGAATCATGCGAGGAAAGCCAGCTTCTGTACATCCCATTGAATTATGAATTATTACAGTCGGGGTCTTCTGGGGTTCACGTTGGCCGTCTTGAGATCAAAGTTGTCCGTCCCTGGCCCCTAGATCCACTTTAAAGCTCTTTGTGCCAAATGGAAACATTTGAAAAGGATAGGAGAGTTGTCTGCGAAGCAAACTTGCCGTTAAAAGCCTCTTTCCCTCCGAGGCACAAACAAAGTGATTGGTTGAGATAAACGCTACGGTGTTATTACCAAGGCCCATTGTGGTGCCGAATGCCGGCCATTCTTGATGAAGGCCTTTTATTGTCCATTCAAAGTCACCAGCCGGTAATCTGTGGGTTTGGCTCAACCTACATAGTTGAAGCAGTCTTCCTCTGCCTCCATATATGTTATTTTAAGGCTAACCTGGGTTTGAAAAAATAATTTCCAAAAATCATACAATGATTGCATCATCACGCTCAGTTTCTAATTGCTCCTACCAAAAATGTCTCCAGTGCCAGTTTGTAAAAATAGCTTCTATTCAGAGTTGCAGTCTTTACGGGATGATTATGGGACATGCTTGGCTAAGACTGATTGCTGTGGCCTTTCCAGAGCTATTCTGGCTCTGCTGAGTGTGTGTCTTCCACACCACATCGATCTATCGACCGCAGTCCACTAGAACCCGGCTTGGACCAAAAGGTGAATTTCATTTCGGCGGTGCCACACGCACACACTCACGCGTGCGGTCACAGATAAACAAGCATGTTGATTTTTGATGACAAGATTGATGACGCCTTTGCTTTTTTTGTTGTTTTTTTACCCCATTATGCCAACAAAAGCCGCACTCTCCGTCTCGAGTGCGCCATCGAACGCTTTTGACCGGTACGCTGCTTTCACTGCGGTGGTACAATTGGATGCGCACAAATCATCCGAGTGGAGTTAAGAAAACAATTGCCATCGTTGATGAAGATAAGTAGTCGTACAGTTAGTGATAAAATGCAATGAAGGAACACGGACTGTATTCTATTCAAACGAGGTCTATTCGCTAATGCTCCTCATCTCGGTAAAGAGTCAAGGAAATAAAATGCTTATGATGTCCCGCATACATTACAACGCTTAAATACTTAGATGAATAATTAAGGCAGGATTGATTACGAGCGCATAAATCAGCCTCTTGAGTAGTATTTAAAAAAAATAAAAAAAACGAGCGCCTTCACCTCCAAGCGGCTTTTTTTTTGTCTCTGCAAGAGAGGCTTATAAGCACGGCCAGTGTGTAACTAAATACAGAGCTGCTGCTTTACAGCTCTGTCATGGCCCATCTTTCTTTCACTTGATGCCTGCAGCCCGCGGCGCTTCAGTGCAAGCGGGAAGGCTGCCAGTGCGGCTTTGTATCGACAGCGCGCGTGCGCCGTGGCTACTCGCCGGACCTTTTTGCGGGTCAGTTGGCATTATTTCCCCGCTGAATGTCCGGGTGACATAGATAAGCAGTTCTTTACATGCACCTGGAGCAAATGTTTATACATGATGAACATCTACAGAGAAGTTGCTGGGATAAAAAAAAAAATTGGCTTTTTTCCTCTCGGAACAATAATTACGGCTAATTATCAAGCTCTCTGCTCGGCTGACTCGCTTAGCTCGCAAAGCACGTCCGTCTCATCCGTTGGCTCACTCGTCGGACCATTTCTCTGCAGTTCTATCTGCTTCTCCCGCTGCGCAAGTGGCCTTCATCCGCTCATAACCACAATGGCGCAGGAGGATGCCGGGCCGTCGCCGAGCCTGATGGGAAAGTTCCGGCGCGCTCCATTATTCATGACGCCGCTTTCCATCTTCCTTCTCTCATTCGCACTTTTGCACCGGCGGTGAGTGATGGATTTATTAGCAGGCCGCGTATTAGCGAGAAGATCAAAAAGCTGACCGATTGACCGACCCGTTTCTTTTTTACAGCCCTAATTTGTAGCAAAGTTACCAGAGCACAAAGATGTGAGACAAAGTTTTACAGTCAAAATAATATTCAAAACAGCCCAGTGGCATTCAAAGCCCAAAAGAACCACTCCAGTGTGGGCCTCATTCAAACTTATCAGAGTACTCTCCAACAGTCCACGCTAATAGAATTAGAAGGATTTCAGCAGAAACGAAGAAAACGACAGCCAAGATTTATTCCCACAGCAAAGTGAGCTGGTTGCAGCCATTGTGTGGGCTCAGTCAAGGCGGACATGCTTCACATCAAATGAACCGAGTCACATTAAACTTGCTGAATGCTTGCTGGTGGAAAATGCGCATGATGAAATTGTATTACAAGAATGGAATCAAGTAATCATGCAGCATAAGTGGCAATTATGTTACCTAAGGCTGGCATGATGTAATTGATAGCGAAAGATGAGACTTGAGAAAGACTGGCGTGCGTTAAATGGCAAGCAGGGGTGGAAATTAGAGCAACTTAGACTGCGAGCTTGCTGCTATTGAGAAAAATTGTTTTCCGCTCATTCAGAGTTTGGCATGCTTGAGCCAAAAAGCTAAATTACTGCATGTCAATTAGAGGGAACACCCTGTTCTTCTCCCTTTTACAAGCATTATTTCACTCTCTCATGATCGATTTGCATTCGACTCTGGATTTGACTTAATGTCTTCTCCACTCCGGGTTCTTTCTTGGTCCATGATGAAATGAAGCCAGTTTGTGGCGGTGGCTGGAAAGACGCACATCGTCCAGATGCCCTCCGAATTCCTTTGATATGGAGCGCAAAGTCATCCATCTCCTCATTTCCCCCTTTCATGTAGGCTACATTAGCGACAGGAGAGTAATCAAAGCCGCCATTAATGCCCGACCATTTCCTCTGCCCGGTCCTCCCACGGGAGCGGGATGGCGCTTCCACGAAGAGGAGTGCGCCACGTAGCTAATGCAGCTTCCTAATTTCCTCTGGCTTTGGACTTGAAAGGGAAGCAAAGAAATCAGTAAGATGGCGCCGATGGTAAGTGGATTTGGGAATTTGTTAATAGGGCATCATTAGAGTCAAAAGGGGCTTTCTGTTAATAACCGCAAAGTCTGATATGTTTATTCCTGCAAACTAGTCCACGCCGTCGGGCGGGCAGGCTAATGGGGGGAAGCTCAAATTAAGATAAAGGAAGATGTGTGCTGCTTATGGGAAGGGGGGGGGGCTGTTCCATATTCAAGCCTTCTCTTCCTGCATAAATAGTTAATTTAAAAAAAATATGAAGAGTTTCTTTCTCGACTTACTTTGCAGTTCTGCTGACTTGCAGAAAAAAAAGCAGCAGCTCGCTTGCTTTTCCTTTGGCGCAACGCTGAAGATGAGAGACGCTGCGTCAAGGTCGATATGTCAAACATCGCGGCCTAAACGCGGGGTTTATACATGACGGCATATCATTGTAATCCTTAGATAGCAGGCAAGCGTGCCCCCCTGGTATCTGCGGGCAAGATAAAAAGGAAATCCGAATGGATGCTCAGTGTCTCGACATCATTGCGGCGATATGACATCATTCCTTCTCGGGATGTTCGGAACACGCCTTTCGGAGCGGAGAGGAATCAAAGCCAGACGGATTTGGTTCCTTGATTATTTTTGACAGCTTACAAATGAAGATGAAGAATTCAACAGCCATGGAAGCCAATTTTCAATTTTTGCAATTTATTTCATTAATTAAAAAAAAAAAAAAAATTAATTTAATTTAATAATTATAAAAATAATGCAAATAATTTAAAAACAAAATTTCATGTCCTGTCTACTAAATTTTTTGCCACTAAGTCTTGGCTACCGCGAAAAAAGTCTGATCGAAAGGGCCACATTTGTTCGAAGCAAAAGTGGCACCAAGTGACTTTTTGATAGGGATGGAAAAAGAAAGGGGAGGACATACGTCAAGGTGTGGTAAACCGTGAGTGACTTCAGCCAGTGCCTGCGGTAAGACCGTATTTGGCAAATTGTTAGGTGGGGTGCGCCAAGCAAGCGTGGCGCTTGATAAGCAAGACGGGAAAAGAGGGCAAAAGACGCATCGGGAAAGTATGGAGCCGTGAGAAAAGCGCGGCGAAGGCCTGGAAGGCAAACTGGATGCGAGGAGCGCAAGAATGTCAGTGAGATGGAAGCAGACAGAAATAAACCAACCAGGAGCCACAAAAAAAAAAAAAAAAAACACCTCAGGAGTGTATCAGTGTTAAAATGTAATCAGTTCTTCTGTTATGTAAAAGCTCTTATTTAAATGTGCAAGAGAAAAACCACGTGGATGGAAGCGCAATGCAAAGCTGACCTTGTTAAACATTTATAAGGACCGTCTGGAAGGTTTTTACGAGCAGCCAAAAACACATTTGGTGAGAACGGTGACAATTTACAACAGATTTGAAAATGTTTCCACTTGATGCGTGAGGAGAAGAAATGAAAGCGGCATTGCGGGATATGGGAGGATTTGGATTTCGTCTATACTGTACTATTTAAGTCCCCTCACGTTTCTACGGATGAAAATGAGTCTCGGTGCGCCTGACGTGTGGGTGAGACATGCCTGGAATATTATGGACAAGTGGGAGGAGAGGGGTGGGGGGGGCACGCAGTTTTCGAAAGTTGGCGGAGAGCGTGACTGCCAACTGGCCCAGCAGACGACAGGCAACAACAACTTGCGTGCAGTCACGCATTTACCCGCTGAAAGAAAGCAGCATAATCCTCATGGAACATGCGAGTGTTTGCATAGTGACTGGAAAGAGACTTTTGTTTGTTTCGAGCAATAACACAGTGGGACGCTTCATACATCTAAAACCCATTTTTGTCATTTGCGCTGCATTCACAGGAGACCAGGGAGCACTTAACCAATTGTTTGAAATGATGCTGTCCTGACAGATATGACAGCCTATTTTCAAGCTGATTAATAAATGAAGAGTTAACACAGTGATGTTTTTTCTTTTTTTTTTTTTTTTTACAAATGTGTTTCCTATTGTAGGATAAAGTTCTCCAATACCACAATGGTTATAATGCTGTTGCCAATAAACAATAAGTGTGTGAAGTGTTGATGATGAATCATGGCCATTTGCGGCAACGGGAAATGAGCTCTTGTTCATTTCCATTGCCTTTTCAAATTTCTGCTCACGGCCATTTAAAAAAAAAAAAAAATAGCCAACTATATTTGGGGACTTTATTGATTTAATGGAGTTGTACATATTGTATATAATAAGGCCTGACCAATATGGCTACTCCTCCTCCTCCCAATGCATTTCATTGGGCGGATCTTCACCAATGTTTGAAGGGCCATAATCGTCCCATTAAATTGTCCGCCCGATTAATTGGCCGGGCCCTGTTGTATAATGTATGTAGCGGAGTGCTACAGCAGGATTAAATGACACATTTCTCACCAAATTAAGGTTTTATAGTCAATTAAAAATAGCTCACCCAGGCATGGCTTGAGAATGGAGCTAAAGGGGGCTAAAAGGGGGGCGAAATAATTGATATTTTAGAATAGCAAATAAGTTTTGGATGGGCTGAACTGGAACTACAACTTCCGCTGTTTGCTGTATTGTATGTTTTCTAACCATTAGCATAGCGCACATATACATACACAGTGACAAGTGATAAGGGCTTATCTAATGACCAGAGAACGTCCCCATGAATGCCCTCAACTGTTGCCCTTTTTTTTTTTTTTTTCCAAGGCCATCTTCTGTTTCGGCTCCAAAGCTCATATTTGAATAAGCGCCGGACAAACATTACCCCCCCCTGCACACAGTTAGCCGGACACGCTACGCAGCGTCATATTGGGAACGATGCGCTAACTTGCCGCGCGTTAATCCGCGCCCACTTTGCCAAGCCGCTTTCTCCTCGGCAGGCCTAACAATGCTCAAGTCACTTTTTCTCTCCGACTCGCTCATTCCGTCGCTCTCCCTCCTTCTTACGAACAACAACAAACCATAATCCTTTGGTGAGTCCTAACATATGGTCTTTTCTTTATCCTTTCTTTATCCACACGGCACTGACATTAATAATCACGGGGGCTGCCGGGGATCGTATAGGGATGCTATATGCCCAAAACGCTCAAAACAGCATCTCGTTTTTTTTTTTTTAATTCCGTGCATATTATTTCGATGGCATTTGTTGGACTAATAAAAATGCAAAACCGTCACAAATAAAAATGCAAAACCGTCACAAATAAAAATGCAAAAACCCTCACTCGGAGACTGAGTCATGAGGAAATGAGCGGCCAACGCTTTCTGTTGGTGAGCTTATTTACCCAACCAACTCACAACATTATTTCGTTTTATATGCCGCAATGACCAACCAAAATATTAGGTACACCCGATTTGATGAATTAATTAATTGTGGTAAATACTTGCAGTGTTCATTCCAAATATGACCCACTTTCACTTTTAGTAAGGGAACTAAGTTAGTTTTAAAGTTAAGTAGTCAGTAACTAGGCTCCATTTTCAAGGTATATTATTATAAAGTTGCTGTGCTCCCAATGTGATTCGTGATGCAAGGCAAGCATTCGTGCCGAGACTTGTGCATGGCGGGTGGCTTTTTTTTTTTTCTTTCTATCTCCTCATCTGGGCTTGGTTGCATCACTTGTTTTGACTGCGCAGGCCTTTTTCTTCTTTCTTTCTTTGCAGGACGGAGCGAGTGAAGCGCGCGGGAATAAGCAGACACGAGTAAAGCGCTCGACTTCAATCAAGTCTCGGCAGAACGCGGCGGCGTGGAACAGATGCCGCAGACACGTCAGGGAGGGGACTAATTAGGCCGAGCGTCCAGATGCTAAGAGGTGAAGCTAAAGGAATGAGATAAATGTAAAAAAAAAATCATCAAATGAAATACCTTAAGATTTCTAATTAAAGCTGACAATGAGGAACATGCAGTCCTTGTTAATTATCCCTTCCCCGACCCCTCCCAACCGGGGAAAAGGTGCT
Organism: Syngnathus floridae; assembly: GCF_059516105.1. NCBI lineage: Eukaryota > Metazoa > Chordata > Actinopteri > Syngnathiformes > Syngnathidae > Syngnathus > Syngnathus floridae. Next base: position 5,273,057 of record NC_142430.1, on the reverse strand, counting down.
TTCCCTAACAGTTCTAGAAGAGCGTCAAACCGCAAAGAATGAAGATCACAAGAGAAACCGTGGCGGGCTGCACACCAGATTGCACCACACCATAAAACGCTGCATACTTCTGTAAAACTAAAGCAGTCAGCCCCAGTGGTATAGGATAAAAGATAGTATCTGTTTTTATATGTTCCTCCATCTGCTCTCAGATCCCTCGTCGCAAAAAATGCGGCAACATAAAAACACCATTTCGACGCTAAATCTGTCTTGTTTGATCGTTTGACAAATTGCTTTTTTCTCGGGTCATCCAAACTCTAGTAGCATCTGCATCATCAGCCAATTAAAATGTCCCATTTCTTTACTAATTCCTTTATCCTAATGCATATCCTGTTTAGCTTCCGTGCAGTAAATACATGTGAGCGAGCCAGCTGCTTTTTGTTGATTGAATTTGGGAGGACAAAAAGAGGAAGAGCACCTCTTCAGTCGGGTCGGGCCAAATGAATCAATGCGTTCCACTGGTGCATCAACTCCCAAAGTGCGCCGGCATTCAGACAGCCGGTAAAAGCCGCCTTTGACTGACAGCTCGCCTTAAAGCCAAGAGACAAGCTGACAGACGTTTGAAAAGCTAACTCGTCCCACACAGGCACAAAAGATGAACTGGGTTTTTACAACATGCGTGTAATTAAGAGGTTTGGGGGTTTTTTTGCTCCCAAATGAGAGAAAAAATAGATTTAAGGAACAAACATGCTTTTTATGAGGCCTGGGGAAAATCCGCGAGTACGTCACAACAAAAACATTGCTCACAATGCCGCTCTATGCTATTTCAGGAAAAAAAAAAATTGTAGGCGGTAATTACAGTACTTAAATACGTCATGTCTTTAAAACATTGTTTCCAATAATGCCTGCAAAGACAAACAGGTTGATCCAAACAGACGAACCTGAAAAATGTCTTTTTACTGGGTCATTGTGATCGGAATATTGAAGCTTTGATATGCCGCAACGCCGTCTTATCGTTGGTCCAAAGGAAGAATTAACGCTGATAACAATTACCTGAAGGGGGCATCTGAGCGATAACGTCGTTAAGACATTCCCACTCCTGGAAGGCCCGAACTTGGCTTTTGCTTTCAGATACACATCAGCCCGTAAATACAAACAATTACGCGAGTCATTCTCGATGCAGAAGATTTTAGTTTATTAAATAAATGCAAGCCGAGGAGTGTCAAAGTAGTCTTTTTTTTTTATGTGCTGGCTTACAGAGTGCGAAAACGGACTTGCGTCAAAGTTAATGATTGAGCTTCTAAGCAGTACTGATTGGAGCCGACGCGTGTGTGTTAGAATGCATTAGCGGGCGAAAGCTCTCTGACTTACTGTTATCTACATGAATCACGATGGCTGCTCGACACTGGAGATGGCATCACGCCAGCGGAACATTAACAGATTATTACCGCAGACTTGTTTGGGCACAAGCTGTCCTATTCCCGCGAGACTGTAGATTAGTTGTACCGCACTATGTAAGCTTCTTGTGTGATTTTACATCATACTCACATTTTAGTGCAATTCATTCATTCACTACCGTTGACGGTTATAGACATCATTTTAACTGGACTGTCAGTGAATGAGTTAAAGACATAGAAGTGTATTTTAATAGATAGGGAAGAACATTTGCATTTTAGTAGTTCAATTCCAAAAATGAAAATTTCAAAATCCACACGTGGACATACATTATGAGTCCAGACCAGAGCGGTCCGATTGGGCGATCGCGCTGAGCCAGCTAATGAAGCCCGAAGGGACAATTGGATCCTTCATAATCACTCCGCTGCTCACTCTGTACCTTTAACTCATGTTATTCTTACTCGATTTAAAAGGCAGTCTTAGAAAAATGCCTCATGGAACACTTAACACAAACTAGTGAAAATATATCTGAATGCGGGTTCTTAAGTGGCGCTAAACACGTTGCACAGTAATTACGGTTTGAAACCAAACAATCAGTTGTTTGTGAGTAGGATGAATGGTTTGGTTGCCGTGGTATTTTTCAAGCTATTCTGACTGTAATTATTCATGCACTCAGCGCGCCCGGCTTTGTTGTGGATGTGGCACACTAATGTACTAATTCATGATTTGCAAATAACCACGGACACCTTGGGATGTTATTTGAAGTGTGCATCAATTCTGAATTTCAATCATATGAGGCATGTAAAGGATGCTGTTGATGTTCTGTCAATTATTTGCTCTGAGCAACCCTGTGCATTATTATTTTTTTTGTCCTAAGGTTTAAATGCTTTATGATGTGCTTGAGCGCAGCTGCATGATGTACATGCACTTTATACCTACACTCCCCCTCCCCCTCTGTGACGTTCAAAATGGAATGGCCGTCACGGCCTCTCTGAATGACTTGTCTCCGGGCGGTTCATCCCTTTATTTCCAAAGTCAAAGCATGGGCACAAAACATGACTGCAAACACTCAGGAAGAAAATTGAGGGGCCAGGATGTAAAAAAGGAGAAATAATTTCCAAAACAATTTCAGTGAGCTATTGACGTTCCCCCCCATTTTCTTTCAATGGGCTTCTGCACTTAATAGTAAACCAAAGTGAATGTTGCTATTCATAATTCGACATCCTTTGGAAGGACGGGAACAACAACATCTGCTGATTCTTGTGCGTCAATGGCCCCTTACCCTTACATAAGCAAACTAGAAGACAAATTTCCTTCATCGTCGTTTTCCCTTATGCCACATCCAGTAATTCTCACGGATATCGCACATTTAACACAGACATTTCCTCCAGGCTATTATTTACGCCTTTGTCAATACATTATTGACACAAACCAGACGACATTATGTAGCCCCCGCCTCCCGCCTCCCCACGGTGTCAATCAAAGATGACTCACGGGTCCCCGACTCAGCGCAATTATGGATCAGCCCATTGGGAGATCCGGCCGGCGGGTCTCGTAAGAATACTCCCATTGATTGGGATGAGACTGAGGGGCCGGATGATTGGCAAGCGGTGCAATTAAGTGGGAGCGGGAAGGAGCGGAAGACCGTCATTGCGTCAATCACCTCTTGTCATCGATCATCTGCACTCATTATCTAATGGGCTTTGTGTGCTCCCACACTAATTTCACTGTAAATATTAAAATCAGCGCTCTTGAAATAACTTTGGAAACAAAACCATAATGGTGAAGAACTGAAAAGAAAATTGGAGAACTATATTAAGTACCGTCTCAAAAAAAAACAGTGGAATTCTTTTACAGTTTATTACTTTTTTTTTATAGTTTATTAACAATCTCCACCCTTTGGAAGATTCGGCCCTTTTACAGTCACTCAAAATAGTCCAGAAAAACTAAGCAATCCTTTTGTAACTTTGTCAATCCAAATTTAACATCCCAAGTACTGACTGTAATTGGATTGTGAAAAAGAAAAGAGACGCCTGGAGTGATTTAAAAGCACAAAAAGTGACCAAAATTGTTGCCACCCGACTGCTGGTGTTGTGAAAATGTTATTAGATGAGCTGAGCTGGGTTTTAGGATGTTTGGGAAAAGCAGAGTGCAGACAGAAAGTCAGAGGGTGGAGTCCCCTTTGACATCATCGGCTAGAATGCCTCCCCCACCCCAAAACAGCAAAGCCTCGATTTGTCGTCATAGAAACCCAACACCTGAAACATTACTCACGCAAGTAAACAACTGCTCGCTAATACAAAGTCAAAACAATGGGCAGAAATCCGTGTGGACTGACTATTGTAGAAAACAAACAGCAAGGAAAACACAGCTTGCCCGGACACACACAAAAGGAGCCTTTTCCAAAGACGAAAATAAAATACAACCTGTGTCAATACACACTGTTTATGAATTGATTCCTTCATGTGTGTTTGAGAGCCCAAATCTTCCAGACGGAAAAGCGAGCGCAGGAAAGCGGCCGGTGGCGGATACTAAAGTAGCGAGGTACAGACACGGATCAATATGATTGCCCAGAAAGCTCGCGCACGCCTGTTCCACTTCCTGGCTGTCGGGCGCGGGCGACGCCTCGATCTCTGTGACACGTCGAATCAAAGAGGACGTCGGAGGATGTGTGCAAATGTGCCATGACCTCCATCGCAGCTCAACTGGATTGAACAGCCAGTAGAGCGCCTCATTGTCACAAATGTATTCTGGAAGCAGATGTATTTTTACAATTCCCCCCCTTTCGCTTCTCGTCATCCATGCCCGTCAGTATGATTTTCGAGCTTGACAAAAGACCGAAGCAGTAATTACAATCGTCTGAGAAACGTCTACCTATCGAGTGCGCGCTTAACCTGGCTCGGATGCTGACAAGCTGGGGCCAAACATTAGAACGTCATTAACCGGCAATTAAATTACAATCGGCATAACAAAAGATGGGTGACATTTAAATCCATGAATTGAGGAAGGATTAGACGCAAAGCGCTACTTCTCTCGGGATGCGTTATCATCCAACACTGCGGCATGATTTCATAAAACTTGCTAGCAGCGGGTGGGCTTTGCTTATCTCAACAAGTTAAGCCACCCGGCTGTGCGGGGGAGCCCCCCCCCAGTTTCATCAAAAAAATTACAAATTGTGTTCCTGAATTCCTCTTTTTAGGTGCTAGGACCAATAAATGAAATATGAACGCAAACGGTATGGACCGACTGGACGCTAAGCCCAAAAACTACACTTATAATTTGGCACCACCGCTAAAAAGCAGCCGTTAAATTGTCCATTACGGTTTGCGGATCGCGAGATCACGTCACGTCGTTTCTCTCAGCAGCCTTTTTATTGGCTTTAAGAGTCAATCCAAGGCTTGCTCTTTAAGGCACAGCGGATCTTCGGCATATTAATTTGGGTTTTGTCTTTCTTAGAACCATTTTCAGAAGCACTTAGTTACAGTAAATTACAAGCCTTAATCCGTGTTTGGAGCATGTCTATAAAAGCAAAATGTTGATCTTAAGTGCATGAAATGGCCTCTTTGCAATTAACAAGGCTGGATTGATCAGTCGGAGCTAGGTTTGATCTGCATTTGAATGCATAGAATGAGTCATGACGACAAAAATAATATGACTACAAACATAGTCCAATTTCAGATTTAAAATATCGTATGACAAATAATAACAATGAAAATTTATCCTACTTCATGGGCTTGAAGAGCGCCTGTCCGTAGTTCTGGAAGGTCATAATGAGCTTGAGTTGGGTGCCTCCAGATTTCATCGCTGTTGGAGTAAAAAAAAACAAAAAATAAAAACCTGTTCATAGAATGCAAGAATATTTTCTTAAAGAACAAAATGATATTGTGAATTAAAATGACAACTCTGGCTTGGTAGAAGCTTGCGTATTCAAATTATAGACATGACTCGACAAGCTAGTTATCAACAAAGCGCTAATGAATATACCCACGCAATGAGTTTTATCATGTTTTGTTTTACCAAACAGGTAAACAAAATTAAGACTTAAGTCCATTAAGCCCCATATCATCCAAAGCCCCCGTTTTCAGAAAAGCTTTTCACATAAAGCTCCCAAAATGAAACAACATTTAATAAACCTATTATGCATGATAAGAGGAAGTATGCATTTGCGCCCGCAGGGCTTTCCGCTAATGTTTGACGCTTTAACAAAGTAGGAGCAATGCCTGTTTACATCATTTAATAGCCCCAAAGCTGCATCACAACACAATACACGTGTCAATCTACAAACATTTCTCCATTGTTGGCTTTGGCCTTTTCGTCGCTGCCGTCCTCTCGTGCTTCATGTTCCCAGTCAGCCTCCTTTACCTCATGTTCCCCCCCTCAAAACATGACAGCGCAAAATAAAAGGCACCCGAGGGACCGGGCTACTAGCTCGAGGACTTCCAAAATAAGCCCGACCTGTATATATTTGTCTGACAGTTAAGGATGAGATACAGTACATGATATAGTGGCTAGAAAAAGTCTACACACCCCTGTTCAAATGTCAAGTAATATTGAACCTTGACTTTTTTTTACTCTTGAGCTGTACAGTTTGTAGATCACATAGTTTTGATTTATCTTACTTTCAACAGGGGTGTGTAGACTTTTGAACATTGCATTCCAAATCGATTTCAAATGATACCTGCGCCGTTAAAAGTTAACAGTTTGTTTTTGTTCCGCTGCTAACTTGCTCCTTTACGCTCGGGTGAATAATATAATTCACAGTTAATAAAGAGGTGATAGACTGGAATATTTGCTGCCTTGGCTCAGTCGCCGCTAATGAAAAAGAACTTGTTGGTGTCGACTCCATGCAAGCACTGCTTGCCTGAAGTTGAGATAATAACACAGCGCTGTTGGCTTGTGTTGGTGTTGTGCCCCGAGCTTGTGTCACGGCTCTGTAATTACTGACTCACCATGTATTTAACTGGCTAGAGTGCGCCTGCCTCGATCCACCCAGCCGGAGTATTTGAAAGTAAGAGGGAGAGGAAATGATCCAAATCTCCAAAAAGTCCAGGAATGTTTCTTTTGTAACACTCCCAGGTAGGTTCTTCATCTTGGCTGAAGGCCACTTGGGGTTTCTTAAAGGCAGAATCGTGCAATCCCCTTTAAGAGTGACTGCAACATGAGCGACCCTGCGGCGAGAAGCTGTTCTGGAATTTGGGAACTGAACTGAGCCAAACAGGAAGAATTTGAAAAAACAGTTCTGTTAGGTGTCTATTTTCACTCACAGTCGGAGGCTTTCTAGCTCTCAGATTGACATCACGCTTGTCGATAAAAAAAAAAGCATTTGCATTGAAATCAAACTGCAGCCAAGCTTTGGAGGGATTTTATGGTGTTCTTGATGCAGCCTGGTGCTTTGAGACGATTTTGGCGGATCAGATCCGACTTGCGTTATATGACACGCCTGCAGGTGGCGCCCGACAAAACATTTGCTTGTCACCCCAGCAGCAAAGTGACCTCTCCGCAAAAGGAAGCTCGCGACTCACCCACACTGGTGATCCTCTGGTTGACAAGATCCTTGAGCAGCGCGTCAATGACGGGGTTGTGCCTGGAGTAGAGCTCGTAACGATTAATTCCAATGTGGAAGCGCAGCCAATTGGGATAGGAGTCGGCCGTCAGCTCTCCAGTGGGGCTGAATTCCTCGGGATTGCCGTCGGCATTCCTGCGTGAGAACGTTGACAGTTATATTTTTGACAGGTGCTGCACAGATGCAAACCCATGCGGTTGCGTAGTAATGAATCGAGTTGAAGTCATGTCAACGGTGTAAAATAGCAGTCAGGTGTGAGATAATAGTTTCCCAAGACTCTTTTCCAAATATTAAAGTCTTCTGATGCACAGGTAGATTTACAGATAAACTGGAGACAATCATTTACACCTATGGACGTTGGTGTCCAACTTAAGGCCCGTGGGCCAGATAATGCCCACCACATCACTTTTGCGGTCCACTTAAGTCTACTTCATCTTTTGCGCGACAATGAAAAAAAAAAAATGGTGTTGGGTTTGCTCAATTTTATTTCGCCAAGTAGTCGTACGAAATAAAATCATCTGGATACAGATAGCTCACTTAAAAATGTATCTGAATCCAGATAATTTCTTTTAGCATTTATTTGACGAAACAAAATTGAATAAATTAAACAAATCTTTATAGTGTACATTTTTGGGGGATTTGTTCTTTTAGTTTTGGCAGGAAATCTGTGTCAATCTACTTTGTACTCATGTTTGTGGAACCTGCGAGGAACCCAGTGTACTCAAAGAAAGCATGCTAACTCCAAACAGGAAGGCTGGGGTTGAGATTCGAACGCTGAACCTCAGAATTGCAAGGCAGACTTTCTTAATAGGGACTGATGATTATTTAAACAAAAAATAAAATACCACTCCTGCTCTGCTGCTTTGGGGTCAAATCGGATGTCCGCGTTGACGTTGAACAGCGTGTCCTCATCTGTGAGCGGAGTCAAGGACCTTTTATACAAAGGGTGCTCATAGAGGGCAGCCAGCCTTGAACCCTTGGCCGGCGTGTTCTTGCTGACTGTCGTGTCCTGAATGAACTGTCGTTTCCTGTCCCCGCGCTGGGCGTAATGCTCCGGCTTCTTGAAGCCTTGAGACTTGTCTCCTGCAGCGAGGCCCTTCTCCAGGGAATGGGACGAGACGTTGGAAGTGCTGGGCTCGTTGCTGAAGTCCTGCAGGATGCGCAAGGTGTGCTTGTTGGGCCAGCCTTGCTTGGCCCAGCTGCGAGGCTCCTCGCTGGGAGTGTGCGAGCAGGAGCAGCCTCCCACGCCTTGCCTCTCCAGCTTTGGGAGTAAGTCGATCATGATGTGCATGGAGCACGCCACCAGGAACACCATAAGAATCAAAACCCGGAATTTCCGCAGGAGGATCATCTTCATGGTCTCCCTTTTGAGCAGATGTGAGTATTTACTGCAGATGATGAGCACACAGATGCACAGGCTGACTACATCACTGATGATGTTAATTAGACTGGATGCCAGTCTAATGAAATAAACATTAAACACCAATGACCCATCCTCACTGGCCGTCTTGAGTAGAGGATTCAGTGTTCAAGCGTTGTGGCTTCAGCATCAGACTCCTGTTTTTCTTTCTTCTCCCCCCCCACCCCCCACCCCCCCAAGCTTTGTGTAGATTATTTAAAGGTTCATCAACGAGCATCCAGGTCGACCGGGTTCAGACCAACGGTCGATTTGCGCAAGCCACATCGTCGTCACACGGCCGCTTTCCAAAGAGGCCAAAGGCGGAACCTAATATGAATCCGTTAAACGCGGAGGTCCGGAGTCGCGCATGAGTCCAACATCCGCGCGGCGGAAAAAAAAAAAAAAAAAACACACGCACACACCACAAGCTCAGATCTTCGCTGTCGAGCTTTAAAAAAAAAAAAATACACGGAAAAGTCCCCGTAAGTGGTCGACGCGCACTTATCCTCCCCGAAATAAAAAAAATCTGCTCTCCGGGTTGACAATTCTCAACGGAGGCGGTCCTGTTTGCACAGGTAACAAGACGAGGGAGGGAGCGGGACACCTTCAGGGTGTGCAGCTGGATAAGCAGAAGCGAAAGAAGCACGCCTTGTAACAAGTGAGCATCTGGGCGGGTGCATTAAATATGATGGTGAAGTCGAGGCAAAATCCAGCCTTTCTCTGTGCGTCACTGCGCGCAGATTGGCTGAACTCAGATACAGCGAGCGCGAGAAAGAGAGAGAGCGAGAGAGCGAGAGACATAAATGATTCTCTGTGCTCCTCTCGGAAATAACTTGCACATCCCAACCGTGCAAGAAGAGGGCGTCTTTTCACTGGCCAATATTTAGCCTGGCTCATTTACAGTGCGGCATTTTTTTTTTCCGCCACATGAAATTCATCTGCTGGAATCTCTCCGAAATGCCTCCATGGAGACGACAAGTCGGTCCATCAATGAAACATTAGGCAGGCATATTAAGAAGCGCATCAGTCACCGCAGCCACTCCCATCTCTGCTTCAGTAGCTTGAAAAGATGGAAGACTTCTGTTTTTGCTCGAAAACATCAAAGAAAGATATTTATTCTCACGACAAAATAACTGAGAATCCATTTCAGAAATAATAATATTTTATACACAATACACTGGTTAAAAATGGACACAAAGTCATTCAATGCACAATGCAAGATGGCTTCACATCTGTTGGCGGATTAATCCATTTGCGTGCGGCATCACGGCAAAATGCTGAGTCACCGTGTTTGCTTTGGGCAGGAAGCAGCTAAGCAACATGAACTTGTAGCCACCCTGCATGTTTGCAATCTACTCAAGCAAACAAATGTATCAAACAAACAAAAACCGACCACAATAATCAAACGCAATCGTCTTTTTAAGGCTAATTGGCACCGTGTTCTGACTCCACTCGCGGCTTTAACTCAGCAGGGGAGTGGGGACGCGGAATGAAGAGCTAGCATGCAACGTGAGTGAGCTTCCATTCCGTTTGTGATTACGTCTTGGATTATCTTCTAATTGAAAGGGGCCTAAGAGAGTAGAGGTTGTTCATTTTAGCAGTAGATTCATAAGGGAGAAAAATAGAGATGACTTAAGAGCAAAACACCGGTTGGGAATGCTAATGAGGCACAAGCTGAACATAGCCGCTCCCCGTTCCTGTTTAGCTTAACTTACATCGTCTGTTCGTTTCTATCCATGTGAAGGTACCCGGCGTGTTCTTTCCAGCATTGCACCACTTCCCCTGGTCATGGTGTTCGATGTCAGCGTGGAGGACAAAGTGACGCTTGTTGCTTCTCCTCACGCCGCGGCCGCCGCCAGGCTGTGGCCTGAGCTGAAACAATCCCTGATGAATGTCTATTGATGTCAGTCAGCCATGGATCACGGCGGTCGATGGGTCAGCGGTTCCTCACAAGGCCTCGACTGATGCGATCGTCGCACGGCCTTTCGGTGGAAATCGAGACGAACCGCTTGGTTCTGATTAACGCACAAATCTAATTTTATTATTTGTATGATGTGGGAATAGGGTGGATTGTTGTAGGGTAAATTTTTAGCGCCTGTTTTTTTTTTTCCTTTTCCTCAGAGGTTCTTATCGTAGAGGATGCCATACAGTAGCAGAGCGACAGAGCAAACAACGTTGGCTGATATGTGGCGTGACAACAGTATTAAAGGCGAGCAGGCTTTACACAGACAAGATCAGGAGGAGGTGGAGGGCATCGGAACAGATAGCTGACTGCAGCACAGGTTGTAAATTCACAAGATTTATATCCTGGATGCTCCACGGCGGATTCGAGTGATAGCAAAAAAAAAAAAAAAAAGCAGAGCCGGATTCTTACTGGTGTGTTGCCGGATCAAGACTGGCAAGATGGTTCCAGTCAACCAGGTTGGCTGGATTTGTTGTGTACAATTTTCCAAGAAATACCGTCAGGTTACTAAAATAGCATATTTTAATGCATCCTACTTTCACACAGTTTTTTTTTCCAGAGTAGAATAACAAACCACATCAACTGATTTATCACACAAACTTACAGCTGACGTTCAAATGAAAAGCATGGAAATAAAATGTTAGCCATGTGCTGCGAAGGAGGGGGGGGGGAAGCAAGTTGGAAAGCGAAATGAGGCGTCATCTTTGGTGGCGGCGACCATCCACGGGCGCCACCGTATTCATTTGTCCGAACGTGCCCTTGGCGTGACCGCGCTTTAGCGAGGAACAAGTCTAATTTCCATCGTTGAGCAGCTGCATCTGATAGCCAAGCTTTGAATTGATATTAGGGATAACAATGGCCTCTGTTGGCCTCAATAAGGCTCACGCTGCCCTCGGCTGGCTCCCTCCCTCCCTCCCTCCCTCCCTCCCTCGGCTGTGAGCGCACACACATTTCAACTGTCATAATAATCGCTAGCAAAAAGCTCACGAGGCTTTGCTGCAAATTGCTTCAAGCCTCCCCCGGAGGCTCTTCTCTTAATTCTTTGTCATCTACTTGCTTAAAACATTGGAATGGATGACCGTCGGGTTTTGTTGACTCAATCGTGGGTTGCTATTGCAATATTCGCAGACAAATTAGCGCCTCTTTAAGACCATCCCTGAGGATTTCAAAATAATCCGAGTGGTTTTCTTCAGAGCGCCAATTACACTTGAGTGTTTTGCACAGCGCGGCCAACTGTTTGATTGCTTCTGTCCTGTGTTTACTCTTGCAAGACACGACAATTCGCTGCCAACATTTAGCGTCGATATACAAGCGCCGCCGTCAGGAAATTGGCAGGGAAATACTCAAGTTTAAATTCAAAGTGGAAATGACGATAATTTGAGGTTCATATAAAAAGCCATTCAGAATGGCTAAAGGTAAAATAGTCAAAGAGCTTTTGCATAGTTTACACAAATGGAATGGTCAGAATGTGCACATAATAATGATTTCTGCTCGGCTGAATGAATGAGAGAGTGCTTGGAAGTAAACAAACAAACAAAGAATCCTGTGATGTTATTGAAGAGTTTCCCTCGTGAGTTAGCCCAACCTTATCTGCGATCAGACTGTGGAAATAACAAAATGACCTTGGGTTTATTTGTGGGAGTGTTGGCCAGACCATCGGTCAAGACTTTGCTCACCCAGGTGTTGTCTCGCTCGTCTCTTGTGACTTGGTTCCAAAAAGTCGCAATTGTGTACAGCTGCCTGCCTGGAGGGGGGAAAAGATGTTGAAATGAGTATTTGGATCTACTATGTGTGTGTGTGTGTGTTGAGCAGTTGCACCCAAGCACCCTTGTCCTCATGGTTGCACTTTTCGCCCTATAATTAAAGTTTACGGCAGGCCACTTTAACGAAGGCTGCTCAGATTGATGAGCGTTCATATCTGGAGTTTATTTTAGCATGCGGTTGTGTTAAACACCAGATTGGTCCACAAGTAACCTTTTTTTCTTTTTTTAAATGGTCCACTACTTTACCATATTGTATTTGTGCGAATCCAACTACTCCACCCCCCCTCAATTATTTACCGTAACCGCCGTTTGAATTTGATAAAAGAACCGCCCTCGTATCTTTGTGACATTTTCTGCCACTTTCATGCTTTTATCTCACTCAAATCGCCATTTACGAGAGTACATGATAAGGATTTTATGAGGAAAAAGCCCGAGAGGAAGGAGTCGGATGGAGCCGACCGCCCTGCAGAGGCACGGCTTCATTGCCAAATGTGGTGGGAGTGGAGCACTAAATCTCACAGTTGAGACAGCATGCAGAGCTAAAAGGAGACACATCCAAGAGTCATTAAGTCATAATGATAGAGAAAGAGCGATTCGCCCCAAAATTTGACTCAGGGCCAACACCATTAGTAGATGATAGATGAAGCTATTCCATCGGGGTCCTTACTCAATGTGGACAATATACAGTCGACGCGCACCTAACTTATCACCGCTGACTTTGCAACTAGTTCATCCTTTTCGTTTACACATTTGCCAACTTGTCTTATTTCGTCCACAAACGTACTTTTTTTTTGCAAGAATATTAAGTCATCATGAAGCTTCGAGCCACGTTTCCAAAGATATATATATATACATATATATGTATTAAAATATAGCATTTATTTATTTATTATATCATTTTATTTTTTAATTAATCCATCCATCTTCTTCCGCTTATTTTTTTAAATTAATTAATCTATCCTTCCATTTATTTATTTATTTATAATATATATATTAAGATATTTATACTGAAAAAAAAAACAAAGTACTGCTGTGTTCTTGCCAAGTCCAAGAGAAACAATTGCTAAAAGATTGATGATCTGCTTAAGGGTTAAATCAAATGACTCGTCTCGACTATAAATTGGAAAAAAAACGGAGATATTCTCTCGTACACGTTGTATTAACAAACACTTTGATAAAATATCCTTTTCAGTCCGAGCGGCAAAGGCAAAACGCTTTACCGAGCGCAGGTGCCGACACGTCGTACATAATTTAAATATTATCAAGGTTGAGTTGCTGGCTGTTAATGACACAATAACCTGGCACCCCAATGTGCACGGAGGTGATAAAGGCCGCGTGCAGCCTCCACGCTTCTCTTTCATATCGCCTTATCCTCGCCTCACCTTTTCGCCGCCGCGTGTCAAACAGTCAGCCAGAGACACGCTTGAACTCAAACGACATATCTGGAAAAACTAAAGCCAAGATGGATTCATAAATATGGTAGCGACCACCTTTGTTTGCATGCGCTGCTGTCAATTTCAAAGTGTTTTCTGGCTTTACAGTGGTTAAATGTTAAGAGACGGCAAAAGGTCAGGGTAAATGCAAAAGTCGACGTTACATGATATCCATTTATATTCACGCCCGTCAAAAAGGTCAAAACATTGTCCTGACATTCTGCAAACATCTGGGGCCTGGTATCCCTTCGCCTGTTTTGGAAATGTGATAGAACCCGAGAAGATAGCCGGACAGAGCGCGCACTGTTACTGAAGTGGAGTCGCGGTGTGGAGTTTCCACGAGATTGCGAGTGGTTTGACCTTTCAGCGCCGGGCGACTTCCATGCGGGGGACTTTCCTTCCCACAGGCTGAAAAGCAGAAAGGTGTGTCCGCTGTTGCTTTGGCCTCGCTAGATTGAATAGCCGGCGTGTGAAAGAGCCGCTACTCTTGCTTTTCTACTTTCTTTTCGTAAATGCCAAGCCAAAATCGTGATGCTAGCATGGCTTGACCCTAATCCATTTGGAAAAAAAAAAAAAATCTTTTATGCTTGTAAATGAATAGTTCTCACCACGCACTAAAGTGGATTTGAAAAGATACAACGGCAGTGTTAAATGTCAGTTTATGAAGAAAAAAACTTCTTTTTCCAAAACACTGTATATATTTTTTTTAATCATCCCCCCAAGGTGTTGACCCTACTGTGCATTATTTCGAGACTATTAAGAGAATAGCATTTAGGACAATGTATAGCAGACTTATTACTGAGTGATATGAAGCATAAAAGGTATGAATTTACGTGCTCGTAATATTTCCCCCCTCCTACATTTAAGATGGAATTTATTGTATTTTTGCAACAATAAAGTCAGTATAAGATATGATCAGTAAAACCTTGGTGTGGCCTCATAAAAGCGACGTCGTCTATATGCAAACCTGATCCATGCGAGAACGTTGTGTTCCGCATGGTCCGCGTTTTAGCATTCAAAGGACATATCGATTCCGTTCTACACAAAACCCTTCCTGTCTGATTTCCCTCAAGACAGCGCAGATTAAAGGCCCTTGTGCTCATGTTCTACATATTGACCCGCTACTCTTAATAATTCAGCGCACACTTAACACTGCAAAGAAAAAAAAAATGGTGGCGTCGACTTTTGCCTTTGATTTTATAACATCTTAAAAGAGTTCGCGGACTTCCCCTGTCCTCCCTCGGGCTGTGCTTTTGAGGGTGCAAAGAGAAACGTTCCATTGTGTGTTTGCCAGGTCAGGTGGTGAGGAGTCATGGCGTCACACGGATGACGTCGCTAAAACACACACACAAAAAAAAATGGAATAAAATACCGAGCAGCTCAATTCAAGATGAAACTGTGGTTTGGTTGCTAGTTTCCACCTGCCTACACTGATAACGCAAAATTCAGCGGCTTTTAACTAGATCACACGCACCGGAAAAAAAAGTAAATTGGATTAGTAGTCTTTGGGTATTCAATCCAATTATTGATCTCTGGCCGGAGGAAATATTTCCAGGGCTGCCTCAGTGTCCAGCATGAGATTGAGTTGTGGAAAAAAAAAAGCCGATTAATGTATCTGTTGTTATCTTGGTCTTTTTTTTATACCACAAAAATTAATATTTGAACAGAGGTGTATAGACTTTTTATGCAAGATCTCAGTTTTTGGGTTTTATCCACACAATGAGCCTATTCAGGAATTCAAAAAAACAATTTAGGCATTCACTGAAAATATTCAAGCATTTGAATAAACCGTGTGCTCAATGCACCTTTTTTTTTTTCTTTTGAATTTCCAACTAAAAAGAGCACATCTGACATCACGCATCCCGTCGTTTGCATTTAAATTGTACGAGTGACGTTTGGTCTGACAGACATAGAGATGGTGATAACATGCATGAGATATCCAAGCAGAGGCAAATTACAATGTTAATGAAGCCTTTTGAAGATGGGCCTTAAAGCAGAGATGGATAAACAGCCAGCAATGTTTCTTTTATGCTGCTGACAGATCATTTATAACAGAGAGTCTCGTAATCTTTTTTTTTGCATTCATTTACTTTGGGCGCACTGTATAGTCTGTTCATATAATTAAAACAACGGATTTGTTTTTGCGCGACTTGGCCGACCCGTCTTCCTTTCCGTTCCTCCTGACTGTTTTACTCTTCCCGGTGTATCGATTGTGAAGGTAAGGCGGGAAAAAGAAACGGTTTGGCTGAGAAAGAAGGATTTGCTGAAGAGATACGGTGAAATTGAAGCCTTCGGCCAACAGTGGGGAAAAGATGTAATCCTGAAAGAGGAGCAGAACACAGAGGCGGAAGACAAGGAGGGATGAATATATTCATCTGGATTTGTGATGGCGCAAAGAAGACGCATTGGAGCGCCGCTGGACCTGGACAATGATGAGTCCAACTTCATTCCGGGCTAAGACACAAAAGGATCCGAGAGAGAGTGAATGTCTCTCCATCTTCCTCATTATTAAAGGCAATACTGTGAGAGCAGAGCAAGTTAATTCATGTTCTGACGGTTGCCATATGTCCAAGAATAGCATCACTGTAGCCTCTCAGCATCCAATCATTTGCATAAAAAGAAGGAAATGTAACCAGGTCATTCTCATTCCCTCAAGCGCCGAATCTGTTTTCAGGTTGAAATTGCGTTCTCGACGCATCCGTGTCACCTTTTCGTAGCAAACAGGTTGTGAGTCACTCGTGAAATGACATCCAGGAAAAAAAACGAAAAAAACCCCGACAACGGCCATTTCTATAATGGGAAACGGCGTGGTGACGTACGATAAGAACATGAATATTTACATATGTCCTCTTACGTATTTATAGAACAACATGGAGGCCATGTACATAATATTAGCATAAATATTTCCTGCACATGACACCATGCCAGTATATATAAAAATGTATATAAAATAGTAGTATATATACCAAAAAAAAAAATTATAGGCCTCAGGTACCAAACAGCCCAAGGGGTGTGTTGACTTTTTATATGCACTTTAACTGCTGGTGTGGATTAATTACAATCAAGGCACATGCTGAATTAGAATCTAGTTTTGCAAACCTAGAGTTGTGTGATTAACTGTCCGGAACAAAAGCGTAATCAGCACTTATTCCCTCCAAAATGAAAATTGTTTTTGATTTTTTTGGTCAAATATACCTGCGGTGCTCCTGACTGATATCCCAAAAGTTCCCCAATTTCACAGGGGGCGTCACTCGATCGCTTCTCCAACACGAGAAATACAATCTCTCATTTATCTCACTGTTCTCTCATTAAGTGTGCTCGGCTTTAAAGACGCTCCCCGGAGCCCTAATAGCTGCAATTAGCAAGCTAGTGCACACACACACACACACACACGTACACACACACACAGACACAGACAATGTGGGCTGTGAGCTTGTCAAAGGGAATTGTAGCCCTGCAGCACTGAGTGCGAATAAGACAGAGGAAGCATGAGGAGGCAGCCATTCTTGTGCCTCCACTAATAATGTTGGGCTGTGAGTGCCAGGCTCAATTTCATTGGCTGTCAAGATGAGCACCACTGGGCCTGGATTAGCACTGAGGGGAGGGGCTGGTGATGAGAGTGAAGGACAGACTTGCTATAAATTAAAGGTCTGTTTTAATAAAGGATGCTTAAGAGTACCTCCATTAGTGGATCTTAAGCTGCTTTATCCATTTAAATGTGACCTCGCCCTTTCAGCGGATAAACAATTAGCTTTAGCACAGATTTTTTGGAATCCTTATTTTGCACACAAAGGTTTTCCAAAGTGATCATGATGATAAAGCTCATCGTGATTGAACTAAATAAGCATGAAAAAAAAAATGGAAAAATGGTGACTACTGTGGAGACGTGCGGTCAAAGGAGGCACAATCGGCAGAGCCTCACCTGCATAAATGATTACATGAAATGATTTTCCATTTTTGTTCTCTAGTTGCCATCACAAGAACAAGAAGCAAGTCCGAGTAATCTTCCAGGGACCCTCTTATTATCCGCCCCGCTGTCTCAGAGCGGTGAGTTCGATCCCTGGGGCGCGGCACACACGCAGAGCTGAGAGACAGACCCATAATCTGACAAAGCAGATGTAGACACGCATGCATCCAAGCATACACGTAGACAGTGAGGGCAGGTAGACAGGCAGAGGTGGGCTTTGTACACGCAACCCCTCCCACCCACCCACCATGTCCCCAAGCAGCTCCAGATATTGCCGCTTCACTGAACAGCATAATGACAGCCTCTTCTTCTACTTCTTTTTCTTCTTCACAGGGGCTGGCTGTTGTGAAAATCCACTCAGGGATGTTCTTTTGCCTTCATTCTTATTTTATAAACCACCACCACAAACACATGCTGTATATTTTCTTCATTTTTAGGAGTTCCATGTCATGTAAAAATAGCCAATGTGGTTGCAGGCGTTAAGGAGAGGGAGGATTTTAAGTACCGTATTTGCCGGTGTATTGGTCGACCTTTTTCGATCCAAAATCGACCGAAAAAAATCGACCTCGACTTATACACCGAGTCATAAAATTTAACTTCGTATTCATCGCTTCAAATGTGATGGTAACCAAGGCCGTTTCTCATGCATCTCATTGTGCGTTGCACTTAGAAAATTTGAACCGGGCGGCGTGCGCGAGTGCGCGGCCCGCTGGAAGTCGAATGAGGCGCCGCCACCACCTCCGCGGTGCTTATAAACAGCCGATCCGCTCGGCGGGGGCTATTTTCGGCCACTTGGCTCGTGCGCACGGCCTCCCGGATGTGCCGGGCGGGCGCGCGAGCTCGCCGGCCACTGGAAGTCGAATGAGGCGCCGCCACCACCTCCGCGGTGCTTATAAACAGCCGATCCGCTCGGCGGGGGCTATTTTCGGCCACTTGGCTCGTGCGCACGGCCTCCCGGATGTGCCGGGCGGGTGCGCGAGCTCGCCGGCCGCTGGAAGTCGAATGAGGCGCCGCCACCACCTCCGCGGTGCTTATAAACAGCCGATCCGCTCGGCGGGGGCTATTTTCGGCCACTTGGCTCGTGCGCACGGCCTCCCGGATGTGCCGGGCGGGTGCGCGAGCTCGCCGGCCGCTGGAAGTCGAATGAGACGTCGCGACCACCTCCGCGGTGCTTATAAACAGCCGATCCGCTCGGCGGGGGCTATTTTCGGCCACTTGGCTCGTGCGCACGGCCTCCCGGATGTGCCGGGCGGGTGCGCGAGCTCGCCGGCCGCTGGAAGTCCAATGAGGCGCCGCGATCTCCTCCGCGGTGCTTATAAAGTGCCGATCCGCTCGGCTTGGAGCTATTTCCGGCCTCCCGTTGGTGCCGGGTGGCGTGCGCGAGCTCGCCGGCCGCGATCTCCTCCGCGGTGCTTATAAACAGCCGCATGCGCATGGCCTCCCGGAATTTGAACACATTTCGTCAATAAATTTCGCATATTGAATTTTGAAGTTTAATATAATGCAACAATTGAGCTCGACTTATACAAAGGATATATCATAAAATCGTAAATTTCCGTCGAATTTTAGGGGGTCGACTTATACACCGAGTCGACCTGTACACCGGCAAATACGGTAAACACCTTCGGGGTCAGGAGCTTTTGGAGGCTATCTGCATGGATCCAAACACACAGGCGAGGGTCGGCATCTTTATTTGAACAGTGTGGTTGAGAGATGAAGATCAGCCACATATCAGCAAAAACCACACCTATATATACCCACATATTTTTTTTTTAATAAATCTATATTACTGGTCAGTCCACCATTTTAGTGCCACCTAAAAAATTGAAATGGAAAACTTGAATTGAAAAATAAATTAATATTAATCATATTAATAATTAATATTAGATAATAATAATAATAAAAATCTAATTGCAGCCCTTGTGATTTGCATTCCACTGCATTCCGATATCAATTGGAATCGGAATAATCGTCTGCCCTATTAGATTGCAATTGCATTTGTCCACAAACACACACCAACAGTCTATTTACCTCCGTCAGTCACTCTCCTTTCGTTATCCTGATAATTCAAGAGGAAATGAAATCATCTGGTGCAATGATGCAGACTGCCGTATGTGATGCTATGTTTTATTTGCGCTGATTGGAAGCCAATTAAGCAGGTAATGGATGGGCAGCCTCTTACCCAAAAGCTAATTAGCTCAGCATTTACGTTACGGTGATTGGAATTTTTAGTTCTTCTGCTGACTTGGTTCCGAATGCATATATTTTCTTTTTTTTTAAACTTGTTAGTCCACTGTATAACTTCATTGTCATCAAATATGGAGGATTTAGTGTTTCATAATGCTTGAGTCAGACTCCAACTTTGAATACACTATTCATTAATGTGCGACTTCAGCAGATTGCGCCGCAAAGATAACCTCGGCGATTTCGCCCAGCCATACCGCCGAGGGGACCCCAAAAGACAAGAAAGCAATTATATCTCTACCCTTGTTCTCATTTCTAGGTGCTCTCTCTCTCTCTCTCAATCCCACACCAATGAGAAATGGAGGAAGTGGAGCCAAGCTGCAGTTGTTGACGGCGCCACCACGGACTAGAACTACTGTCATTACTTCAACCCTCAAATTGGATGGAGTGGCAACATTCACACTTAGCAGCTGGAACGTACGTCTTGAATATTGTCTCAATAAAGGTGGCGACGTTATCACTTTGACTCAATTGCTGTCGTGAGCGCCGTGCGAGACCGATGGAAGCAAAAAGGGCCCCAGCGCTTGCTGCCGTTTTTCAATTTTGCTGTGCCACAATATGGGGTGATACAAAAGCATTTATCTGATGTTATTAGGAGCATACTGATACAAGATAGCACGCACTTGTGTCGGTAACGTGATCTGCTTGTCATATCTGCGGCTACATTCGGCAGAAGTAGAGACGAGAGTGCTAAGCGAGAGCTCAGCCGATGACTTTAATGAAAATATTGCCCTTTTCTTTTTTTTTTTAGCATTCGGCTCATCTCACTCCCGTCCCTCTCCGTCATCATCTTTCAATCTCTGTCCCTCAGTTTTTTTTTTTTCCTGATTGATACACTCATTTCATGAAGATTTCACGCTTGACGAATCCCAAATGGTTCTGCTCTCATGACAAACAGATCAATTTTTATACACTTCAAAGTTGCTGGTCTTGAAAATTGTTTGACCGTCTTCGAGGCACTTTGGATTCTCACTATTATTGGGGACTACAACACTTTGGGACATTAATTGAGCTAATACATTGCATTAATGTTGACATTTCTCGTCAGCCAAGATCTTGATGTTGTTATCGTTGCCAAGCAACAAGCTGTTGAATTGATCAACTGACAGTAGCTACTAATACTTTACTGTATGAATTAAAGAAAAAAAAGATGCTGAACAAAGAAATGAAATGAGAACTCCATGAAAGCAAAGCAGAGGAAAGGCAACGATGAAAGCAACCGCACCACCGACCCTTGTAAAAACAGCAGATGAGCTTGTGGGCATTTATATTTCAAATGATAAAGGCGGCACGGAACTTAAAAGCAGCATGTAGACAGACAGAGACATGCGACGGCAGCAATTAAAATACATGCATCCAGCATTGTTCAGAGCACAGCGTTGCAGGGGGGAGAAAGCGCGGCTGTGCTTTGATCGCAGCGGGCCGCCGCCGCCGCCGGGAGCTGAGCGACGCATTTACGTTTCCTACGCAGAGCACACAGCAAGGTGAACCCGAACGTTCTTTTGTGTACATCTAGCAGGGTAAAGGCTAACAGCTCTGTGGATACACAAGAAATCTTCTGATTTATATTGTGCAGAGGAGAGTAAAGGTTGCGCCGTTATTCAATGTACTGTTTGCTCCGGAACATTCTCATAGTGCCTATTCAGGAGTTCTTTTTTAATGATTAATAAAGGATGTTTTTTCCGCATTGGCAAAAACAAAAAGCACACATGAATGAAAAATGAGCAAGGCCTTGAGGATGTCTGTGCGTGCATCACGGATGCCACCGCTCGCCAGTCGACTAAATAAA
The DNA here is from genome assembly GCF_059516105.1 of Syngnathus floridae. Lineage (NCBI taxonomy): Eukaryota > Metazoa > Chordata > Actinopteri > Syngnathiformes > Syngnathidae > Syngnathus > Syngnathus floridae. Next base: position 5,251,562 of record NC_142430.1, on the reverse strand, counting down.
GGATGCAGTTCCTTGATACCAAGATGGTGGCAAAGGACTACTTTTGTCTAGAAAAAACACTTTCATCTTGACAGCAAAATTCCACCATAATACTACTTAGGTCACAGGCGGCATCATGTGTCTTCCCATAATGTAACACGATGCATGTTATTTTTGTATCAAACACCAAGGCCCACATGATATCAGCAGTATTATTATTATTTTTTTTTATATATATATTTTTTCATATAAGTTGACAGTAGGCGCTGAGATGGTGGGTGGTCAGTGGTTAGAAACGGCTCTTATTACACCGAGAAACATCGATATCTGCAGAAGATGAGCCCTCTAATTGATTTTGCAGCACCGGATAGATGCGAGAGGCCCAAAAGTCAGGCAATTGCGAATGTTTAGTCTGAATCGATTGGTTTGATGCAGAAAGGTGGGAAAAGCGGTATCAGGTTCAAAATGACTCGGGCCACTTCAGTCAGAGAAGCGATTCAGATAACCTTGCCAATAGTGTGGAAGGACGATAGTGGCCATGGTAACGGGGGGAAAAAAATGGTCATACTTGGTAATGGTTCCAAACGTTTAACAACAATATTTTGGGTCAGTTTTAATTTGATGGCTATTTAGCTAACATAGCATCCTACATTCCACATAAATGAATGGAGGTCATTTTAAGTAAGTCATAAAGCGACGTATAGTTTGTGCAACAACAACAACAACAATGCCGTGTCATTAAAAGAAATCCCAAAGTCTTTACCTTCATTTTGTGTCCCGCGGTGACCGCAGGTGGCATCCGGTCAAGCGTGTCCAAGCCAAATGACAACAATCCCACGTCTTAGCAATTGTGTCCCTAAGGTGGAAGTGGTTCAATAAGTCGTACTCCTGCAAAATAAGAAAGCGGTTTTATATTAAAAAGAGGTTTGGGCATCAGACATATCTTTTAACGTAGCACGGGCCACATTTGCTATGATTCTTCCCAGTGCTCTTAAATGGATAGTGTTAACATCCCGCACAAAATACAACCATTCTCCATTTCATAATGATTTACTGTCTCAGATTTTATATATCAGAACCTCCATTAGCATCTGAAACTCAAGAGCTGGACCGTAAACGACGATTTGGCCAATCAATAGGGTAATCCCATACGGGAATGGATGAAGGAGGTGTGTGTGTGTGTGTGTGTGTGTGTGTGTGTGTGTGTGTGTGTGTGACGCAGCCATTTTTTACACACAACAAAAGCTGAGAGCATCTGAAAAAGGACAGTTGGTTACTTATGGGCCTCCTTTCTTACTGTATTTTAAAATATTTTTTTACACAAGAAGAAAAGAATTTAGATGAATAAAAATATTCTATACACATCTTACTTTTATTCCTGGTAGAAGAAAATAATTTAAATGAATAAAAATATTTTATACACATCTTACTTTTACTCCTGGTAGAAGAAAATAATATCGAATAATTTAGATGAATAAAAATATTTTTTACATATCTATATTTTATTCCCGGTTTAAGAAAATAATTTAGATTATTGATATATAACATGCTTGTCCTTCCATTATGTAAGCACATTAAAAGGGATTGCTTTTCTGTTGGGTTTGAGGCTCATGGAGTTTCAAGGACAAGCTTGAGGGAACAATTGGGAGGGGGCGGGGTGGGGGGGATGAAAAAAAAATGAGCAGATGAAAGCAAAGCATGATGGGAATGAAAGAAGAAGAGACAGGAGTCTTAACGCCAACTGGTCTTCAAACATTTACCGTCGCATGGCTCAGTTGGGGGGGGGGGGGGGGGGGCTTCTATTACAGCTGTCTTTAATGGCCGTGTCACAGTCTATTAAGTGCATTCATCTTAGCCTCCACGATATAGCAGCGTTGAACAAAGACAGATGACTGGTCCTTTCGTTATTCCCACGCACCGGACGAGGTGGAGGACACGCGTCGATTCGGCATGCTCAGCACAAACAAGACATTGTAATAAACGGCACCCAAATATGCACGACAACACATTCATCTTGCTGTCCAACGTGCTAACCAGGAAAAGACACCAAGAAGAAAGCAAGGTGGTCGGAAGTCATATCAGCATCACGACAGCTTGTGTATGCTTGTTTCTTGCCCACTTGTTGATAGGCAAAAAAATTGTCTTGTGGAATAATAGTGCCCGAAATGAATAGGAAGCTAAGCAGAAAACACACCCAAAAAATTACGACATATCCATATTTAAATCCAAATATGTGACCGATAATATTACCACCAATGCATGGCAAACTTTTGCCAAGTATTAATTTGAAGATTTGAGTAGACATTCCCTGAGTCACATTTCATAGTGGAAGAGAGACATGGTGTACCTTGGAAAATAATTTTCTAACACTTCTACGCAATGGCACACCCTGTACAATAGGTAGGGGAGAAAAAAGAAAGTGATTCATTGCTTCTCGCCAGTGTCACAAGTTGGATTAGATTTCACGGTCAGGATTCAAAATGACAATCCAAAACCATGAAGCCTTGGAAGCCATTTTGGAATCACCAGATACAAATGGATGTCTGAATTATGTTCTACTTTAAGGAATTTTACATGTTGGCAATTTTTTAATGATCAAATGCTCCATTAGGTCATTTTTGCATGGTTATTCAGTGTTGAGTACATCTCCAGCAGCTGTGTTAGGAAACAAAATGGCCGACCTGGATGTAGATCTCCTCCATTCATAATATGATCTGACCGATACTTCAAACGAGCTCCTCCGGGGCCATGCTTTCCTTTCTAATTCTCTGGCGGCTCTCGCTGAGCTGCCTTTAACTCATTTAGAGCAGCTTTTAGGCCCTGTACGTTTTCAAAATGTATAATCAATACGCGGTGGCGCTACTACATGACGAATGGCTTCGGCGTGGCGAGATAAACGGCGGCGGAGTGTTCGTCATCTCTCTTGCAATAGATAGCCCCTGTGTAAATGATTATAACCTAATTCGGAGGAGAACATATGAAACCCTCGCCGGAGGCCATCAGTCAGTCAAAGGTGTTTTATTTTACACTTCCTTCATTGACGTCGCCCTCGTATAGATTTATCAAAAGCTAATTAAGCTCAATACGATGAAATAATTCATGTCAGCTTACTGCGTGTGCCTCTTGGCAAGAAGACCCCCCCCTTAAAAAAAAAAAAAAAGTCATATCTGTCACTTTCCCGTTAATGAAAACAAGTTTGCAGGCACATTTAGGTCCAATTTAATTTGTATTAATTCTCTGTCAGCCCTTGTTAGCCGCATTATTAAAGTGCCTCACAAGCAAAACAAGACCGTTGCCCCGAGCTTTGCTAGCATTTAGCAGCAGGCAAAATATTAGAATGCCACCAAAGTAAAATCTAAATGAGCAAAGCTAAATTTGTTCATTAACAAATATTTTGGTCAAAATGAGAATTTCATACAAATCACATTGATGCTAATGCTAACGGGTGGTTAACATGGCACGGATTATAGTTTCATATTGAATGAAGTAGATTTTAAAGCCTTGATTTTAGTGGTGTGAAAAAAACTTCCACGAGACAATACTAACTATTTTCGAGCTTTTCTGCCGACTCTGCAGATTCAAATTCCAACAGCAGTGAAGACGAATAGCGAGGGCGACAACTTGATCTATTGCTTTGCTATCACCAAAAAACTGCCACGATGATGTGCATTTTATTTTTACATTTTCAAAGACATTTTGACAGCTAACAAAGTCAAAAACGTGCGATAAGAAGGAATCATTAAGGAATTGCATTTATCAGGCTGGCTGAGTTGATGCGTGCCATCATATTTTGTTAATGAAGACGCCTTTGCACGGACCAGAAAATGTCTGAATCCGATAAACACTTTGGGCAAGATACTCAGTAACTTGCATTCCAGGTTAATTATTCACAACTTTTATGTTAGCTGCTATAATTTATTTTCTGTCACAGAGGGGAATTTTTTTTTTTCTGAAATCAGTCTCAAGGATATGTTGAAGGAAACTTCAAGCCGTCTCAGATAAAAATGTCGCTGGGCTTTTGGAAACTGAAATAACGACGACCCGAGTGACCGAGCGGCTGAATGTAAGCTGCTGCGTTTTATCAATAGCTGCGCATCTGCCTGAGGGTGACTCATCACAAGTCAGGTAAAGCATCGTGGAGGACATCTAATGTGGCGTGACATTCAAGTTAAAGTCCCATAAGTCATGTCAGACATTCAAGGTGAAAAGATGGGATAATCGGAGAAGTGGATTTTACAGTTGGGGGGAGGGAGGGAGAGGGGGGGGAATATGCTTTGTAAAGCATTTGTTGCAGGCGAGATGCATTTCTCACTGGGATCATGTTGAGCAAAGCTTCTTCCCCCTCTGCGCTGTCTCGATAAATATTCACAACCACAGCCCACGGGTCATGTTGGGGTGCCGGCGAGGCAAACAGCGTTTTGCAAAAGGTTGATGCGGGTCTTGTTGACGGAGCGACTCGGATGCCTTTCTCATTTCTTCTCTACATAAGATTTAAATGTTCCCCCGCGAGCTTCGCTTTGCTCCCTCGCGTCTTGGAAAGCGTCTTTAACACGAATGAATAGATGGCTTAAAAAAAAATTCTAACTTTTCAATGCTATTTTTTTTCCCCTACTTTGCCACTCGTTTTATTTGTATGCATGCAAAATGTTACGAATCAGCTTTTTTTTATTTTTGGGACATTTTCATTTCGGGGTGTATTCACAAAATCCATTTACACTCTTAAAATTGGAGCAAAGTGTTATTTCTTCAGCGTCGAAGATTTATTCTCATCTCCCATCGCTTTGGTTAACTAGATGTTATTTTAAAGATTTGAATCGAAGTGCTCGTCATCGGCCTTCTTGGTCGAGAAGTATCTCGGCGAGTCTCACTTTCTAATTCCGAGCGCTCCAGTTGTTATATTGGCACATAATTCAAAGCGACTGTACGCATGTCATGAATCCATAAGCGTTCCCTGTTTTTGGAGCAAGGTGACCCCGTTCTTAATCATCACCCGGCGTGGATGAGGTTAAGACTGGAAATTGGTTGGACTGTGAAGTGAATGCATGATGGCGCCCCCACTTCCCCTCCCCCCCACCTTCTCGACCCTCCATCCTCCAGCGCCCGCCTGCCCTCTTTTGTTTCCCTTTGACGCAATTTTACATCGCGCTGGCTCTCCTCGCCTACCTTTGTCCTCTTTGTCATTCGCTCGCTCGCACATCTCTGTCGTGTAACGGCTACCTCAGCATGTTGATAATAGGATTTATTAAAATGGAGGCCCCTCTTTCTATTGAGAGGCGACATCACATATTTTATAAAGGCATTATTCCTATTCTTCCCCATTCAATGCATAAACCAAGAATCAGGCTAATATTTTACTTTTCACACCAACACATCAAAAGCCATAAGTAGCCCATTTTGTCATTTTTTTTTCTTCTTTTCCTCTCCGCAAAAGTCAAAGAGTCAAAGTTAAGCGTTAACGCACACAATTGACACGCAGACATTAAACAAGCATTAGAGTTTTGTTTTGCTTATCATGTGTGTCGGTACATTCACACTTTCGGTAATTAGGAAACAGTCAAACAATCTAAAAATCAATCAAATGAAGCAATCAAGCAAATTAAATTAATTATAGCACATGAGGGGGATTAGAAATTTAAAGTGGGAAGTATTTAACAGAAGGACAAGAGTCAACCAAACAAAATATGTTGTTCTTCAAAAGCTCTTACAGAGCTAGCAAACTTGCTATTTATGGAAACGCATTATAACAACAGCTCGGCTAAATTGTCATTCATTCTTGGTGTCGTGTTGTTCACGATTTTACCTCTAAAGGCCAAATTGCATTCTAAAAAATTGTTTTTCTTCCAAACTACCAATCAATAATTGGTCTGAAAAGACGGAGTAAAAGGTTTGCCAAAATGAATTAAAAAAAAAAAAGCCTCACAATATGAACAGATGCTACAAGAAAGACTTTTGACTACTTTGACGCAATTTACTCGATTCCCGAATCTTTCTACTATTGAATGTGTTTGAGAGAGCGAGCGAATGAGCCAGGGAGATGATATCAATAGCGGAAAAATAACACGACTCGCTGCACAGTAATTAGAGATGGGGCGAGATGAAAAGGGGATTTGCTCTTTGACACGGTTCACCCACAGAGAGAGACAAATGTGATCTAAATGTCATCCGGCCCTTTCACATGTCAGGATGTGCGGCGGCAATTCATTACTTGCAGCTATTTACAATCGCCATAACAACGCAGCAAGGCGACGCGCTGAAAATGTTTCGAAAGGGAATCATCGTTGACGTATGTTCAAACGTTGGTGACTGATGTGTGAAGGAACAATCTCATTATTATATATGACAAAAGTGTGAGATTGAAAACTATCGGCTTTATCTGCTTATCCTCCTTGGACTCGGAGGCTCGGGCTATCGGAGCGCACATCAGTAATTACTGCAGGTTGTCAACAATTTATAACTGAGGTCCCGCCAGGCGAACAAGAAAAACAAAAAAACAAAAACGCCAACGCACGGGGCCCCCAAAAATGTCGAGAAGAACAGCGTTACTTCCTCTGTCCTTGGTGATAAGAGCAGGTCATGGAAGAAACACAGAGGCGAATGCTTAGGTGACTCAGCAAACTGCTTCGGAGAAATGATTTGTTTTTCGATTACAAGCTGCATTTCATTTCCGTTCATAGAAATTCTATGCAGATCATGTCTTTAGCTGCGTGATGTCAGGAAAAGCTCAATTCAGTTAATTAGAGGCACTTTCAAAAGTGACATGTGTGACTCTTCTTTTAGATGAATTTGAATGAGAGAGACAAGATATCAGAAACATTGCTACAGCTACATTGCTATTTTTAAGAGGGTGTGCACATTTATGCAACCATACTACTTTTTTATTTGTTCTCATTTTTTTAATCACATAAAAACCTGGAATTTGAATTTGAGGGTGTGTAGTCTTTATCTATTTATCAAGCACTCACTAAAACAGTCTGTGCGGCAAATAACTGTCGGCAACTCCTCAAAATACTTCCGCAAAGACGGCAATCCATCATCGCACGGTGGAGGTCACCTCGCAAAGTCAGCTACCTGCAGTTTTAAACCTCCCACGGCGTGCTGGCAAAGCGTGACACGGCGACACACAAAGCCTTAAGTGTTCAAATGTGATTTATGGAAAGTGACAAGAGCGTTGCTGTTTTTAATTATTAACGAGGGAGGAGTCGACGGGAGTCATCTCTCAATCCTCCCACAAAATGTAATGAGGTTATTTGCTGCCGCAAAAAACGCTTAAACTGTGATTCATTTGACGAGCGGCCCGTTACGCAGCGGCAGATAAAAAGCAGATAAGGAGAACGTTTGCGGTCATCCTTTGACATTGACCTGCTTCACGGGAACAGCCATTTAATTCTTCGGCCAACCTTACAAGTCCTCCTACTAAGATACCGTCACTACTAGAGAAGTTAAAGGTCGGGAGGTGCCGGTGGGGTTGACCTAAAGTTAAATTGCATTGGAAAGCAATAAAAGCTGTTTTGGAGTCTGAAAATTCGGGATTCTTTTTTGAGCAGCTACAAAAAAATAAATAAAAGGACTTCATATAATGAAGTCCAAAAATCCAATTGCCAAATTGATCTCTAAACTTTTCCTCATCGTTTTTCTACTTTGTGGTGCAGCTTATTAACAAGCAATTTTCTTTGCGAAAGGTGTCTATTGCTTTTATTGGCAAATCCATTTTAATTGTTTTCAGGATTGCATTGCCAGTTGTTATATCCAGCACAACGCTTTTGTTTGTTTGATGGTAATAATGCTCATTTTTGACTGATATTTTTTTTTTTTTATGCTGTACTTGTATGTAACTGCATTCTGACCTGTGTTTCTAATATTTTGGGTCTCACCCTCAACATATAGTAAACGTTTATCCAGGTAGATCAATTTGAACAAAATCTACAATTGGCTGCAGTCTACCTCCAAGACATTCTCATGTTCTGTTAGCTAGCAAATATATATTTCAAATTTCATCCCCACTTAAGAATCTCATTACCTGCATGTTACAAGGTGCCACGCCCACAAAAGAAGCAAGCAGGAAATTCATCTCTGCATGTCTGAGATCACGCCGCCATCTTCCTTGTTTATAGCGGCGAATGCATGGGCAAAGCAAATTAAAAGTCATATCTACGTGCTCCAGGCTCCCCACAACTACTTTTCCAATCAGGAGGAGAATAACTTAGCATAAACAGTGGGGTTGCATTACCATCACAGGAGGCTGCAGCAAGGACAAGAACAAATATTGCATATTCATAATCTGCTTTGCCCAAAATCGTGTGGGCTGGAGCTGAAGCTTTCACTTCAGCTCTGCAAGTCAGATAAAGCTTTTAAAAAGAACTTTTTCCTCCTCGTTTGAAGCTACTGCAATTCCATGCCATCCACAGACTTCTGTTGAGCCAATGCTGAGCCCTTTCCGACAATAATACCACAAAATAAAGTTGCAATTTCCCTTTGGATATAGACTTGGCAAAAAAAAAAAAAAAAACCATATCTCATTCTGGAAGGTAAGATGGTATCTACTCTCAGTTCAAAACAAATCAGTTTGAATTTGGCTGAAGACATTAGCACATATATTGATGTGCTTTATTTACACAGCCACAAGGAGCCATTTTTAATATATTTCAAAAAAGGTCATTCCTGCTGAATGTAATTAATAGCAAAAAAAAAAAAAAAAAGGAAAAGGTCTCTAGTTGTTAGTTGATTTTGCCAAATCTTGCACATTAGGTGGTGGAAATTTACCATCTCAAACACCCCAAAGTTACAAGAATAAAAATTCTTCATTTCCTGTTGTCATTAAGCAGCAGGCCCATGTGTTGACTTGCTTGCAATTGCCGCACAGCACACAATTGACCCTCGGGCACATTGAACCAAAACAAAAATCTATTTGACGTTTTATTTGTTTCACGTGGCGCATCGCAAAACAATTTCTGTGCCCATTAGTTTATTAACATTAGCAAAGGAGGCTAATGGCGTGTGCACAAATGGAGGCTTGGGTGATTTATGATAAAGTCATCTCAAATGGAAGCAGACAATGGTCTCGTTTAAGACAATTTTCATGCCTTGGAGCCCCTGCACTCATCCTTTCAAGCTCTCCTTCATCCCTTCTTCTTGTTGCTGTCAGGACGCATTAGGGTGTTGTTAACAAGCGACTTAAATTAGGATCCCCTGCAGTCCCATCCAGGTGCGGGTAATGAGGTGAGGAGACGCAGAATTGGGCTAAGACCCCCCCCAGACAAAAAAAAAAAAAGCACATTCTCCTGTTTGTCCAATGGATGCAAAGAACTGAACGTGGCGACGGGCGGGGGGGGAAAAACAACAACATTGCACCACGCTTGGATGAGCACTTATACAGCGCCTTGACGACAACCGGTTTTTGCACGCAACGGCGTGGATTAATGGAGAGTGGCGACCAGATTCGCAGACAAGCCTAATGATATGGAAATTGAAGCTGTAAGCTGGCGAGATGCAGCCTCTCAAAGGCATCAGTTAGATGCGAGACACTTCCCCCCCCAACCCCTTCGCGGCTGATGGGGTGTGATCCGCTATCATCCAAGTGGCCTCCCCACTAAATAGGTGGTCTCCCTCCACTGGAGGTGGAAATGAAGCCCGCCTCACATTCACTCTACTCTCTGCGGTTCCACAGATCTAGGCCGCAATCCAAGGATGGAACCGCTTGACAAGCGTGTGCACCTCAGTCAAGACGCAAAAAAAAAATAGATGATCGATTGGAGTGTAATTTTATTGAATGCAATTACCTGTGATTCTTTCTCAGTGGTTGATCAGAGATGGCAAGTGGAGCAGAGTCAGCGTAACAGTCAAGGACTTGCTTTTTTTTTTCCTCCATCTCGCTTCATCACTGTCCATCAAGCCAGTGGGACTTATCAGAAACAAGAGAAGCCTTGGCAGAGTGGTGCCATCACAATTGATAGCCACCTGTCGACACTGAAGTTTTGGAGAGGATACAGGGGAAAAAAAAAAATTGATTAACATCTTGCTTTGCTGCATCAGCATGTTTGCACGATCAGAGTTTACTGTTTAGCAAAGATAAAATTGGACTTTACAGTCTCAACTAATACGGCTGTAGGGGAAAACATGTGCTGCCTCTAGTGGTACAAAACAGAATTGCTGCCCAAGAAGAATTCAGTTGTATTTAACTTTCAAGTTGAGTTTGCAATTAATCTTCACAACCTGTTAGGTTACCTTTCATGATAAATACATTTTAAATTCTTATCATTACTAAGGTTTTTGCTTAAAGCATTTGGACTACTATTCCTTTTTATTTTTCTCGTACTGTTGAGACTCGGGGATCGAGCCAAGGGAGTGCGACACCTCTTTGCTGAAATGGTGCTTTATGTTTCAGGTGAACATGAAAATAAAAAATCTCTCTTGTGTGATTCGATTCCATTGAAGATCTGCGCTGTCAAAAATGTAATTGCAATGAGATCAATCTCCTGACAAAGACGAGCTGTACGGAAAAAAAAAAAAAATTCTCCTTGGAAACTAATTGGACATACTGGACAAGTTCCAGCATGTTGTTGTGGAGCAGATGGGTCCCCTAGTTGCACCTGGTGCTTTGTCTCCACTTTAAATTGAGCTTGGGCCTTCAAAGCCGCACGTCTCGCCGCCAACTCCCAAGCGAGGTGAGAAAAAGACGAGCGTGTCGGCGTCTGACTGACTCGCCCCCTCCCTCTGTGATACATCCTTCATTCTCTCCACAATCCGCTCAAGCAGCTGTCAAGGTGAGGCACTTTTACACAGCGAGCCTCCAATGCCCTTGTCCAATTTCACTTTGGAGTGAAGCTGGGCTGAACGTGCCAATCCCGATATTACCAAACAAATTAAATCACGTTCTTGGATGCAGGCGAGCGGGGAGGGAGAGGGGGAGAGAGGTCGTGCCGAGGATGCTCATTGAGGGCAAGGAGCTCCGGGGGTCGAGCGGTGGGTTATTGTTGTCAACCAGGCTCGGCAGCTTTCGACACGCGTGCGGTCCGATCAGGACATAAGCGACGGGGAGGCATTAAGATCGCTCGGTTGCACAGCTGTGAACACGCCATTGTGACCCTGCTACATATGAAGCGCCTGATAAACAGAACCAACATGCAGGTCAGCATTTTGGGACTTCTTTGCTGAGACTTGAGAATGCTCACAGATGCCCCCCACCCAAAAAAAATATCAACATGTATAAACGTAATAGTATATTAGTCTGTACATACTTTGCTGTTCTGAAATCAAATCAGAATTTATGGAACTATGGAAATCCATCTTGTGACTGAAAGTAGTGCATAGACATTTTGCCGGCACTATTTAACAAAAAATGATAAAACTAACATCAATTTAATGTTGGGGTTTTCTTACTGTTACATCTCAGTGTTGATTGAGTGAACTTGTTTAAAAAAAAATTAATGAAAATTTATTTAATACAAATATTCCATGCTTGTTTGTGCCGTAAAATAAAATAGAATTATTAGCAACTCTGAAGTAATCTTCATTGTGTGGCTCTTGCAGATCATTTTCTTTAGCAATCTAAAAAAACAAAACATTCCAACAGTGCTGTGTAAAGCTTTGTTTCAAATGGCTAACAAGTAAGAAATGACTCATTTGAACAATAACAGCACATCCTTCTGAAATAATACCCTATTCATTCAAATCTGTCGATGAGCAGATGGCACTTTCCTAGCCGCACCACATCAATTGGTGAATGTTGACATCAGGCAATTATCTATGCACATCATTTTGGACCGCATTTAACTGGAGAAGGCATAATCAACATTGAAAGCAAAAGTGAAAGAAATGGGGAGGATTGGCAGAGAATTCTAGTCACGGGAAGCAAAAACAAAAACGACCATCCCCGTTTCACCTGTCTTGCTATTTTAAGACCATCGTGATCATCATGGATGCGTTGAAATTTAATGGCCGCTTGCACCGAGCATATGCTTCCTGTCTAAACAACGAGGAAACACATAAGTGACAGTTTACGCACACTTACTTTAGCGCCGTGTCAGCACAACGTGGCCTCCATAATTAATCGAGCCGTTCTCCGCCATACTTTAGCACAGCTGACGATGCCAACTGGCAGAAGTCGAGAGAACTTGATGTCGCTATGGGAGATGGGAGGAAGTTGACAAATTGGTTTAAAACACTTAAGGAAAAAGTTCAAGAACAGAAAAATACTGTCAACAATTTGCGACATAAACGGGACTGATTAGCAAGATCACCGGGCAAGCAAATAAAAAGCTCTTAATGAATCAAATTACTGAAAACAGGTTTTAATTAGCACCCTGGCTCACTACAGGGCTTGCTTTTAAAAATATATTTGGAAAATAACTAACTAAATGAATAAGTACATGTAAGCAGCACAGAGGAAAAAAAAACCAGCATTCTGCATCACAGAAGTAGAAAAGTGTCTTTTTAATTGGAAAGGGACTTCTGTTTGATTCATTTAAATGAAGAAAATTTGGAAATAATTACCCCATCTATTCTAAGTAGCTAGTTTATTGTCGTTAAATAGGCTTGAGTAGAGGAGTATCAAATGTTCGGTTGCTACGTGAATACAAATTTCCATAACTTTCTCGATCCATTTAAAAGCCTCGAGAACAAATTGCACTTTTTTTTTTCAAGCGGGGCTGCTACTGAGACATAAAGTGACTTTGATTGCTGCATCCCACTTGGGCAATTAAAAATTGGAATAGCAGATTTGAGACACAAAGCCAACGCGGTGCACTCCTCCAAGTGAAAATGTCATTAGAAATCCTAATGGGATTCCATTGGCGAGCGACAAAACAAATCTTCCGCTTTTAGATATGAGACGAGACCTCTTCCTGGAATGCAGATAAACACATCGTTGTCATTTGATTAATATGGTTTGTTTACATGAGGACACCAAACAAAATTGTGCACGCCTCCCACTGCGCAACAAGGCCTAAAACAATAAACCGTCGGATGCCGGCTGTGACAACTGAAGAGTCAGATGATTGAATTATTGGAATAAAAACATTATATAGCTCAAGTAGCCCCTTTTTTTTTTTTACAGATTTGGAATGACATGCAGGATAAATGAAAACATTAAAATTCTTTGTGAGTTGATTTTTGTGGAAGGAAAAAAACAAGGCACAAAATGTGTTTTTGCACTAACTGTTGGTTTGATGTTCAGCCATTTTGTGTCGTCCTTGAAAGGCAATTTTTATTCATGAGAGCTAGCCCTTTGTAATGGAAGGAAAAGCAAAAAGAAATATTTCCAAAGTTATTTTTGAAACCATTGTAGGCTTGATATTACATGAATGGTGAAATCTACTCTTAAAAATGAAATAGCACATTTTGCATGTATTTTTTTTTCATACTTACAAACTTTGTCATAGATGAAAAAGTGCTGGGTGGAATTAGTGTGGCTGAAAGAAAAAAGGAAAAACATACAAACCTTGGCTATATTCTGCAATAACAGATTTGAAATCTCGAAAACACATGAAAAAAAAAAGGTACAAAGAAATGACACGGAACAATTTGGTAATAATCCCACTCACTAATAGAAAACGATTCCTATGGTACTTACGGTTGAAGAATGGTGAAACGTTTTTATTCAGGGCTTGATTGAAGAAGGAGAGATTTATTAAAACTGTGAAATATAAGTATTTTTTTTTTTACTTTATTTTGACTTATTTTTACATTTTGCCCGTCAGCTAAAGCTAGCCACCCAATTAGCCACGCTCCTTACCCTGGTCGCACAGGTGCTTCAAAACAATAATGAAACAACGTTTTATTTAGGGGCGCGTTCGAAAATTATCCCCGTCGCTCCACTTGGATCAATTCCCGCACGCATCCAGCACATGCGCACTGTGCGGCGCAAATAAGTGCACCCGCACTCCGTTTTTGGTGCACTCTTAATACTGGAACGGTAAATTTGAGCAACGCTGAGTTTTTTTGAATTCTTGAATCTTGAATCTTTACGAACGATAAGATTGAATCAACGGCTCGTTCGGAACAATATTCCCAAACGCGCCCCATATGCCCCTCCTTTTCATGCACTACCTGATTTTTATTTTTATTATAGTTATTTTTGACTTATCCCACTTCTGACCTACTTCTGTGACTTTTTTTAATTTGTCTATAATAACAACAACAGACTTTTCACCTCATAATTGAATCTGTCAAGTCTAAAAAATGGCTACAACGTTAGAAATTGCTCCCAAGTGGAACTGAGACCTTAATAGCTTGTGGATCAGAGAAAAGTAATGTTCGCTGATGTAAATATGTTCAAGCAAAAGGATGCAAGTGTGTGTGCTGGAGACCTAAGTTGTGTTTATGGGTGCAGGCGGGCCATCTGACAGTCCGTGTAAGTCAAGTGAGGGCGGCCTGCTGCGAGATCTAAAGGCGAACATTCATCAGGCAGCAGGGGAGAAGGGAAAAATGCCTCAACGCACTTCGACAGGGCTTTCTAAGCAGGGGGAGGCAATGACCCCCAAGGTTATTGTAGCGATGAGTGCAACACCGCTGCTCCGAAACGCCTCTCTATAACCGTCGACGGGCTGCGGGATGACGGCAATCAACTTCGGAAATGTTGGGGACCGGTTTTGTGTGCAGTCATTTCACAGTGTGAGTTATGATCACAATAACATCCAGGAGTGTGTCCTTCAGGGCGATTATGACGGCGACAAAGTGATACGGGAGGATTGAGGCACAGATGGCGATTACCAGTTATTATTGCTCTTTTATAACCCAACTTCAAGAAACTAGGAAGAGAACTAATTGCATCAAAGTTTTTTTTATGATCAGAATGGGTACAGGGTGTTGGAGATGGAACAAAATGGAAAAGGAGAGAGTAGAATTAAAAAATAGCATTTTATTCAAACAAAATGCTTACCTACAAGAGCGGCGCGATGGGCTTCTGTAACAAAAATAAAAGCTTGACAGTAAATGAAATTTGTAATTGTTTATAACTGCTTTTCCTTAAAACCATGTTATAGTTCAAAATCTGTAACAAAATGATTCCGATACAAAAATAAATACACAAAGGATTTTACAAAGTGGCCCATTCAGCATGATAATAAAAAGTCACTTTCGCATTTATTCAAGATGGATATCGAATAAATACCCAAACCTTTTTCCGACCTAAGTAAAAGACTGGCACGTCATCTTTTTTTTGTTTTGTTTTAGAGCCAAGGATGCCACGCAGGGTCCATGCGACATAAATTGTCCAGGCTGTTTGCGGCAGCCACCAAAGTGTTGACTTTACTCTCGCCTCCCTCGAACTGCGCCAGGTTGTGCAGGCGGGTCATGATGGCAGTGACGGCTTTCTGGACCAGCGACACCAGCTGCTGGGAGTCCATGTTCTCTGGCTGGCCAGCCGGCGACAGTGGCATGGACGTGTCCTCCTGGGTTTTCTTGTGCCAAGCGATGATTTCATCGCGCAGGACAGCTTTCAGGATACCATCCACCTGGCAGAAAGCAAAGACGTCAGCTTTGAGAAAAAAAACAATTGTTTACTTGTAAAGGCCGACAGAATATTTCCAACCATTCTTTAGTGGTTTGACTTGTTTGATTTGGATCTTAATCCTGTTTGGAGAACCAATGACCTCTAGCTGACCGTGGCACATTTTCAGAGTGTCTTTCAAGTCTCTCAAAATCTGAGTGTGAATGTTTTGAGGCGTTACCATAAGTGTGGCTGCGAGCTGCCCACATTACAGCCGGATTCCGAGTTAATTCGATAACCGTGCGGGTTTATCTCAAAGTCATCATTATGTGTCTGAGAATGCTGTTTACGTGGGCATAATGTGCCAATCTGGATTGAAGCGTTTCCCTTGGCTGTGTGTTTTAAGATGAAAACAACATTTTAAAAAAAGACTGTTTGTCCAAAGCCAATGTCAAACAAACACGTAAAGCAGATTCCAATTTAGGGTGGGGGAGAGCTGCGTGCGCGGTTAGCAGCTCATTATGGTGACCAAGACTTAAAATACACAACCAGTTCAACCACCGCGGGACCACAACAGCAATAATCATCACCTAACTAGGTACACAATCCACACACTGTTCGCTTATGCTTCCGCTTGGTTGCTAAGCTTGTTTATCTGGCCGGTTTTGATGATTGCCACATCCCCGGAGACGGCGGGAGCCTTGACGTGTCTGCGTGCTTGTGTTCCTGTGTGTTAGCATGTGAAGTTTTCCGGTTCCCTCCGTAAGTTTCAGCAAAACCACCACATGGCCGTCGTTACCGCCCCGCTGGGTTATGTGAAGTAAAACACAGCCTGCTGCTTATTCATTGTGCTGACTTTGTTTAAAACAAACAATTTGTCAAGACTCTAAAGGTGCTGGAGAAGCATTTGGGTGGACTATAAAAGGCATAAAATAGCAAACCCCAAAAAAAAAAAAAATAGAGGGGCACCGACCTTAAAGTTGGGTTGCGCGAAGCACCGCGCCACAGCGATCATAGAGGCGGTGAGCGGCCCAGAAACGCCGATGGTGGTCAGGAACTCGGAGATGTTCGGCGTCAGGCGGAAAGGAACCGGTCGGTTGGCGTCCAGGTCCCCCGTAGCGTCGTTGATGTCGAAGCGGAAGTACGAGACGTTGAGTTTGCCGGTGTCCTGCGAGCGAGAGCGAGGCGTCAGCCGTGTTGCGCAACCCGGGGTCGATATTGAGTGAGTTGCGTGTCAACCTTGAGCTGATAGAACACTTTAGGGAAGGGTGGCTGACAAAAACAGGCTGCGAACTGTTATTGATCAGTCCTCTCAGACACAGTAACACGTCAAACTATCAGCAGCTGAACATCTATAATCCTTATTTCGCTCTCACTGCCTTCCCGCTCGGACTTCCATATATACATGCCGAGTTTGCATTCATGAGCGAGAAGCCGCCATTCCGCTCATAAGCTCCCTTATATGAAGGGGCGAGCAGCTCTGACAGCTTTACAGCCAAGCAATTCCCTACAGCTCATGCCGTCTGCTCCGCCAGGCCCCCGCGGCGAGCCTCGGGGCGGTGGGCAGAGAAAGCCGCAACCCCCCCCTGCAGCGTGCTCTGGTCAGACTGCAGACAGTGATCAGAAGACTAAATCAGCATTGGTTTCATTTGAAGGGCCTGCTGGGAAATGAGATACAGGCCTGAAAAATGCTCATAGTTCCTTGACTTAAAAAAAAAAAAACAGTCTGGATCCCTGCAATACGTCAATTAAGTCTTCCTGACAAAAGTGATGGCATTCATGCATTCATGAACTCCACAAGGGCGGGGCACAAATATGTGGCGCTGATGTCCTGTCCTTGCAAACTCCAGCTTGGCGCACACTCCGCACCGTAATCCCCCCGTGTGTCTAATGGGATCTGCCGAATGGAACAGGCAGAGTAGGGGCTTAATACCGGCGCTTAGCTGCCCGAAGGAACGCCTGTCAGCAAAGGGCGATTAGGATCAGAGGGGCGGGGCGGCTGACTGACACAATCATCTTTAATAATGACTTAGGGGGAAAAAGCTGGCTGAGGACCTTGAGTGAGGACTGAGAAGCAGATGCGCTCACACACACACACACACACGCACACACACACACACACAAACGCAGCCTCTTCAAATTGAAACATCTTCCGAGCGTTGGGGCGCGGAGGGACTGCGTTGAACGTTCTGTCAAAACATCCGCCGCATTTATAGCGGCTGTTGACTGATAGACGTTAATGTGAATGTCGCAGGGGGGAGAGGGATGAGTCATGAAGACGAATACAGAGGAGGGTAATGGTCATCTCAGCGCATCTACACAAATGTGCGGCTGTATATTAAATTAAGGTGCATGAAGCCTGCATGCCCTTGAAACAATTTGGAGTGGGTGACTCATCAATTTCACTGATTCATTTGTGAATACTACTGAGAAGTGACGCAAATCCCTGAAAGGGGGAGGGGAAGCTTCATTTGGTTTGAACAATTTCTGTCATAGTACCTGAGCTATCTGCAGCATCTCCGGGTTGAGCCGATTCAAGTGGAGCATGAACTCGGCCAGGCCAATGAGAGCCAACTGGATGGTGAACATTTTGCGGAAGGTCCAGTAGTCGGTGGCGTTGGGGAAAGTGTGGAGGGCCCACTCCTTGAGCATGCTACGTGGCACCATGTTGCCCTGGACCTCCTTCAGGATGTCTCGTAGGACCTGGTGGGTCAACAAAGGTTACACACAGTCGAGAGGAGACCTAGCGTGATTCTCCCTCCATACCTGATGGCTGGCCTGCGTGCCTCTGGCTTGCACGGTGGCCAAGCGATCGTAATATCTGGAAATAGGGTTGTCGTGTTCGATCCCCTTTTTGGCACAACGCTGCTTGTAGATTTCTACCAGTGACAGAGACGAAGGGTTGTCCTCCACGAGCCGCATCTGAGGAGACACCGCCACCACTCTCGGCACTAGAAAAAAAGAAAAAGAAAAAGAGAGATGAGGGGCAGAGGAAGGAGGCATCACGTCAGTCTAAACCGAGAAGGCTGCGGGTTTAACCGCGCAGTCAAAACAAACCTAAACATTTACAACACTGGCTGTGCCTGATTGAAGGAATTGGCTTGGAACCCACGGCTGAATTCCGTATCCTTACTTGCCCCTTAAATAAACCAATCAAGAGCATAAATGGAGAGTAGGCAAACATCTGAGCGGAGGCGAACCACAGGGGGGCGGACGGTGTGGGAGGACAGAGCCGGCTTGAGACGGAAATGAAATTGTGTGTGCTGTGCTTGAGGCAGACGGCCAGAAAAAGAAATGAGTGGAATGCAGTGTTCCCGATATCCAAAAGTGTTGACTTACAATGACCACAATAGCAAAGCTTATTTTTCTTCGCATGTCTAGGGCATTTGTCATTGCTTATTAGCACAAAGCTTATTTATTATCCGAACTTTGTCACCCTTTTTTCCGTGGTCCTACCAGTAAAGAAGAGGTGCCTTTTGGTGGTCTCCTTTCTCTTCTCCAGACAAGGGTTGAGGAGTCGAAGGAGCTGCAGAACCCTCTCCTCGCGTCGGGATTCGGTCAGGCAGGCGTCGTTCATCACCAGGTAAGGGTAGATCTTGCCGTTGTGCCCGCGAATGTAAAGGCGCCGTGCTGCCGTATTGTGCTTCTGGACAATCTCCACTCTCGGCATGAACCTGAGGAGAGGAACCGTGAGCAAATAACATATGTCTATTTATAGAAAATCCAAAAATGTGAAGTGGAATTTTCCAGTGCTAGTCACCTGGCAATTTTGATGTAGTAGTGCGTCGGTTTGGGCATGAGGAACTCCCCGGGGATCTCCACCTCTGCAGTCTGAGCGGAGAAATTGCTGAGGAAGCGGCATTTCTCCTCAATGAGGAAGAACTTGGGCAGCTGCTTGGTCTTAGCCTCCAAAATCTTGATCCATTTCTTGAGCTTGGAGATCAGATTGTGGAGCTTCATGGAGCCTGGCACGCTAAAGTCAAAGTCTGGTGGGAGTAGAAGACAAACAAAAACAAGAAGTTAGCCCACAAGTGAGACAACAAACAACAACTGATGTGTTTACCCAGAGGCTTGCTAACACCAAACCGTGAGCACGAGGCCTCGGTGACCTTGAGAAATGCAAACCTTCCGGACTGCTCCATTGGAGCTGATCTCAGCTGCCAAAAGTACACGGCTGGAACACGAGTGGGCAGCTCCCAGGTGTGCTTGTGCATGTGTGACCGTTAACCTTCCCCGGAGCTGTGTACCCCCCAAGCAATTACTAAAAACATAAGCCCTCTAACACATGAAAAAAAAAATTAAAAAATCAAATACATAATAAAAATAATCTAGAATTTTATTTATATTTAATAATAATAATTTATATTAATTTGTAATAATAATTGAGGCAACATTACAGTAAGCCTGGCAGGCAGCATAAGTATTTGCTTCATTGACTTAAAATCCCCTTCAGGAGGTTAAGACATCATTAAATCAGAGCTACAAAAAAAAATAAGAGTGTTAAAGTATTAACCTGCATGCACCATGTTTTGATGAGCTGTAATCAGCAACAATGAAGGAGGAGGCGAAGCAAAGACTTGCAAAGCCCTTCTGGATGGGAGGTGAAGATGCGCGCTACGTATAGCTTCCCCCATTTGAGGCTTTGCCGGTTCTAACATATCCATGACAACCGCAAAGCCGTGCCCTTTCAAAACCAGTTCAATCTCTGTCAAAGTGAGAACACCTAATACTTTTTAAATGAGCCTTTATAAAATTGGAGATGAAAATGTTCTTTTAGCATTGGCCCATTTTGTTGCCTGCAATTCACCTGCAGCGGTAAAATTGCGACGGTTCAGAGAAATTGCTACAATTTATTGCTCTCAAATAGCAGCTACAAAGCAATGCAGTAAATATTCAATCTCAGACCAGATACAGAGCGAGCACTTAAGTTGACTCCTCTAACAAGCAGCAGCAGCAGACTCCCCGGGAGGCTGCGAAAGTGGCAAGGGCGAGAAAGTTGGACAGCTTGCTCTATGACCCGTGTTTTTAAGCCACTTCTGGTTCCATCTGCCCATCTGACGCCAACATCCATCATATGCATGTTCACTCCGAGGGGGGGGTCAGTATGGCATGTAAAAAGTTAGTAAAGCCGACAATTGGAACCCGGAGGGAAATGAAATCGTCATAGAAACCAGACACATTAGTGTGCTGTCAGTAGCAGGTGCAAAACCAATATGCGGCGTAACGCTTATCCTACCCGAAAAGGCATTTACACGGCAGAACACACAGAATTTGAATAAACCGAAATATTACGCAATTTCCTCCTAAAGGAAAATGTGTTTTTGGGAGTTTGCAAACATATTTTTTAAGGTTGTGTTAAACTTATAATCATATTAATATCTAGTATTGAAGTGCTCGTGTGGATTGGTGGGGGCCGAGGAATGTGCAGGCAAACTGCATGAACTTGTTTTCTTCGAAGTGTTGTGTATAGGCCCAGACAGGGAGTACCGGACGAGATAATCTCAAGGTCGGTGAGAAAGGAGAACAACAGCACATCTATGGGACTGGGCATCGAGGGGAAAACCCAACCGCCTGACCTCAGCGACACCTGGACGGGGAGGAGATGGCCATCCACCAATCATCTCACAATATTTTGCATGCTTTAATATTCATATTGTGTTTCTTTAAAACTGGGCAACCCGGAAGAATGTGTCGTCTTTTGGTGGTCACAAAAACGCACGAGTTTTAGTGTGAGGGACCCGGGACCCAGGCCTGTATTAGTGCGCTTTGTCAGGAATAAATAATTGGTAAATTTGGTCTGATTGATCTACTGGTCTTCTCTTTGACAGAACGAACTCGCAAAATTGTTAGGTGCGCCAGTGTGTGGATTAGGACATAGCAATTTATGTGTTAAGTGTTGATCACAATTTGGAGTCAGATCAATAACTAGAATCCGTAACCTAACAATTTCTTGGTGACCGCGGACGTGATGTCAAGAGAAGGGTAATTGACAACTCGTGGTCTTTAGCCAAGACACCGGACAGTGTCAGGGACACTGTCTCCCGGTCGGCGAACCGTTTGGAATAAGCGCACAACGTTGAGCTGGTACGACGTCTCCTAAACCCTGAGCTCATCACCGATAAGGTAAGCAGAATACCTGTTACTATAAGTCGAAATGCTGCAAATTGAAAGAGGAAATTTAAGAGGAGACTGTCGTTCAGATCAAATAAGGAGTGCATGAAGTTAAGATACATACGGTGAATAAGTTTGGAACTTACGTGTGTAACGTGTACGGTAAAGTCAGGGACTTACGCGTACTAAGGATAGGTCAGGGACCTAGTGCTTCGTCGTGGCGGACAAGGGTGCGATGACGATCGTATTCAAATAGCTGGGGTTAATAAAGAGATCCCCGAGGGGAAGTGAGGCCTCCTCAAAAAATATCCGGTGGTAACAGTTCCTCCTGTGAGAGATCAGACCGCTAAAATATCCAAAATGAACCAAATTGGGGGGAGAGTGTGTGTGCGCGCAGAGGATCCTCATGAGTGGGTGTGTATATCAGTGTGTGTGAGTGAGATGTGTGTTCTATGGAAGAAATCAGTAATGGAGAATGTTTAGGAGGCTTTTGAGCGATAATAGGGAAATTGAGAAGTGTACAATGGTGTGTTTAAGTTGGTTAGAGAAACTAAGATGAGCAAGGTGTAGCAGTAGAGAAAATAGGGCGTGTGTGCAATAGAGAAAATAAGACGTGTGTGGCAGAAAGTTACTAGAACGGTGGCTTGATAGGATGAGAATAAGAGACAACAAATGTTGTGTAGAAGACATTGAAAGATGTCGAATGTGAACATGATGAAGGGCGCAACAGCAAAGTTGGCCTGCCCTTTGAGAAGTTGAGACTGATGAGCGTGCCTGCACTCGCGCGTAGTCGCGGGTCTGGGCTGTGCGCGTGGGCCTGTGCTATGCTCGTGCGGGCGGTGGGCCGGCATCATGATTGTTGCAGGAAATGGCCAGCCTGTAACCGGTCAACATTGATGCCGCGACCCCCCCCTCGCACGGGGGGGGGTGCTATGGCCCGGGCGGGGCAGGGACAGTGTGAGTTTCTCAGTGAATGTTTGAAGCAGTGAGATTGAAGGAATGTATATGCTGATGTGGAAGCGCAAATTGTGAATGGTATTGACCGATAGAAAGTGGCAAAGAAGCTACATGAGAGATGGATTGTGCGTGCGTGCGTGCGTGCGTGTGGATGCGTGTGTGTGTGTGTACGTGCGATTGTGTGCGCGCTCGGTGTGTGCGTTTATGTGCACACCCTGTGTGGGTGCAGGCGTGTGAGGAGGAAGACTGCATGGATCAGAGAATGTTCAAGAAAGGGGGGGCTAACTCGTAAATAATGAGGAGCTATTGGGAGTAACCTGTTTGTCCTTTCTTTAAGGTTAGGTTAAGTTAGCAACATGAGCGATTTAGAGGTTCAAAAGAAAGACAATTAAAAGAAAATAACATTTTTGATTTGGACAATTGCAGGCTAACAGGAGCATAGATTGTTTTTGTTTGTTTTTAAAGATATATTTAACAGTTTATCTCGGTGCAGTAAGGATATAGCAATTTTGAAAGACTTAAAATTAAAAGCAAAATTACATTTTAATTCTGACACATGCCAGCTAACATGAGGATGGCAAATAAATGAATAAATACTCGCTCAAATGCGGCATGTGTTTTAAATTGGGCGATAAGACATTCACTTTCAAGCACTATCATTTAGCGCTGCTGACAACAATAATTTATGAGATGGTAAACCAAGGAGGAGTGTCATAGTTGGAACACAGGCGCTGTATGACCTATAGATTGAACAATAACATTCACCGCATATACAACCATGTTGGTAGATTGTTAAATTACATTACAGTTTATTATAAAGGATTTCGGAACTTTATTTGATGATAAACACTGGAACGAGGATTTTAGCCGTGTTAATGGGTAGGGTGGATGGATTACTCAAAAAAAAAAAAAAAAAGCATTTGATAAGGGCGGCTTGATAGTAAGATGATGAGTGTGCGCAACTGATAGGATACAAAATGTTAATAGGAAGATTTGGGGTGTAAGGAACAAATACTACACATGAAGACTGATAACACGAAGATAGTTTTGTGAAATTTGTGTCCCAGTGTGTGTTCTGCCCTAGCGCATGGCACAAGTCCTGAACTGAGTCCTTGTACTCTACTGGCTGCCTCAAAATCAACAGAGGACTGTCCCTGGTCATGAGACACCTTTGACCTTTGGGAGAACAACAGGAACTATTATCATGCTTAAAGGGGGCAAGCACGGCTCTTCACAGGACAAGAACCATACAGTTGGTGGAATACACACAGTCGCAGATCAAAAAAATAGACTGAAAGAACAAAGACAAGATGGATGCATTTGAGAATGGCGGACGGTCCAGCCCTGAATCATCATCATGAGAATCTAAGAGGAGAGGCTGCTAAAGACTTGCACGAGTCACATGAAGTCAAACTGGACACATTGCTAAAGACTGCTGAAGCATTACAAAGTTGGTGGAGTATGGGACAAAAGGGATGGAAGTGTGTTTGGGTGCTGGGACAGACATAACTGAGGAGTTTTGATAAAAGAGGGAATAATAAGGATGCTTATTGACACTGAAACGGGGATAAAAAACAAAATACATAGATATGGTCAGTGAAGATGCACTGACAAATTATACGACAGCGTGATCAGAAACTTTGCAAAGTGGACATTGATCAATAGAAATTAAATAATTTGAATCATACATTTCTATATGTAACTTAGCATTTCGAATACATAATTAATCTAACTGAAATAATGAAATTTTATAATTGGACCAGTGAAAATTTGGATTCGGGCAACAGAAGGCTGAATTGCTAAACTTAATTGACCTTTATCAAAGCAACAGAATTTAATTACACATCAACTGCGACTGATTTATAGGATGCATATTTCAGCTTGAAGGGGTGAGGGGCCATAAGAAAGTTGGAATTCTGGATAGTCAGCAAAATAGTAATAAAGGGCACTACTTAATTTAAAAAAAAAGAATACAGTAGGGCTTTAAATAACGAATACATTGACATGACCCTTGCGACAATTGATGTAAATGGCAATTTATGATAGGCATTTGGGGTTAGGATTAACAATCCATCCATCCATCCATTACTGATGCGGCTTGTCCTTACGAGGGCCACGGATGATTAACAATAATAACTAGAATTATTAATTTCCGTAGAAATTGCGTGTGAAGGCGAAGAGGCTGAATAAAAATTCGGGGAAAGCCACAAGATTATGTTTAAATTTGGAACGTGTTGAATTGGTCAGAAAATTGATAAAAATATAGAAAGAATTTTGTAAAATTGGGCGTGAATTTTAAAGTTGAAAATTTGAGAGGGGGGAGTGAGACTCGCCAAGAGGGGCAATAAAGTGAAGCAGACTGAGAAACATATTTGAGCTAGACAACAGGAAAAAGGGGGAGAGCCAAATGATGACGTAAAAATCCAGAGGGAATAGTCGGACCCATCTTTATTGAATTTAATTAGGATAAGTAATAGAGACCGAGTTTGTAGGAGCAATCTGAGGTTATGGAGGCTCCCCTGACACGCGGGTCCCACAGTCGGCCCCCCCAGATAGACATATATGACAATTTGCGATGAATCTGATGGGCGAGTTTATGGAAAATTGAATTGGAGATTTTACAATAGGTCATGTTGACAACTATGTCCAAATGTGAAGAGTTACTATTAGGAGTCAATGTTTGCCTGCACACTAACATACTAACTTTGAGTGTGTGTGTGCAGTATGATTGGCCAGAGAGGTCTGAAGTTGGGGTGATGTGTTTGCAATTGAGGATAAAATTCCTCTCACCTGAAGGGGTGGTACAGACTGGAGGGTCTGGAACTGGTAAGTGATGAGTTCTGACCGGAACCATGGCTCAATGATCAATCAGGGGCACCATCGACAACAAAACGGTGTGATGGAGAAGGCCCATTTCAGTGATATGGTCAGACAAGACAGAACTAGTATCGAACAGCAAGACTTTGGACGATTTGACGTGTGACGACTTTGAGCTCACCCGACGGGGTGACGGACTAGGGGGACAGTGACCAATTGTTTGACGCTTGAACGTGTTTGCGACAATAGCACGCTCTGCTTTGTTTTTCTGTGTGACTTGATTTTTTTTGCAGCACCAGCCACCAGCCAAGGAGCGGATTGCGCGTTGCTTGCGTAACTTGTTTTCATTCTTGCAGGTTGTCGATTGCGTTCGTGGAAAGTTTGTGTTGGATTTACAAGAATATGTTAACCCTTGCCCTTTTGGTTTTTATGATGAACTTGTTGATGACGTGGTTTTCAGGACATGATCCGCGGGCGCCAGGATTCATTTTATGACTGTTTTTGTTTTGATACTTGATGTCTGTTTTTGTTTTTGTGTGTACAAATGTCCGCTGTCAGCAGGGCTATAAGCTCACTGACAGGAGTGCGATGATTTTTGTTTGTGT
The DNA here is from genome assembly GCF_059516105.1 of Syngnathus floridae. Lineage (NCBI taxonomy): Eukaryota > Metazoa > Chordata > Actinopteri > Syngnathiformes > Syngnathidae > Syngnathus > Syngnathus floridae. The sequence goes on along the minus strand of NC_142430.1, from coordinate 5,225,669 downwards.
TGCCGAGTGTGTGGTGGACAGTCAAGTTTCAAGGACTTGGGGTGATGGTCCCGGGGCCCAGATGGGAGCTAGAGGTTCCGCGGGCCTGGCTACAATGAGAGTGGTGATGAGAGGGGACGCTTTGCAGGTTCCTTTTGATACGTAATGACACATTGGGTGAATGTGTCAAAGGGGGAGTGGTAAAATAGAAATGGGTGAGTAGGTTTCAATTTGTAATTGTGATATACAAAGTTTTTTTTCCAAATTCACTTGTTTTCAAGCTTTAACAGGACATGCCAGAATTCACCCAGCAGTGATGGAAGGAGCAGAGGAAAACCAGTGACATCTGGTTGTGGTGTGGTGATGACAAATTATAGGATCGCTTGCCAAAGAACGCATCAGGTATCTGTTCCCTCGTGTCTTTGATAATGCCTGTGGTGGTTATCCCCATTGAAATACAGAATCTCAATTGGGACCTGGAGTCCCCACTGGCGGGGCTCCTGAAGCGAGCCAAAAGAGACGTTTTGCCCCCGTGATTGAGCGACGACGATCCCACATATATTGACACTATAGGAGTGCCCCGGGGTGTGTCAGATAAGTATAAACTCGTTAATCAAGTGTTCTCGGGATTCGAAAGTATCTTCCTATGGATCACCCCCAATAAAAATGTAGACAGTATTAATTACGTTCATTACAATGTCCAACGACTGGGTAATTATACAGCTGAATCATTCGCCGCAGTTCATGAACAATTGGCTGCAACGTCGTTAATGGCGTTCCAAAATAGAATTGCGTTGGACATGCTATTGGCTAAGGAACATGGTGTATGTGGAATGTTTGGTGATGCATGTTGTACTTTCATCCCAAACAACACGGCACGAGGAGGCCGACTGATCCAGGCGTTGGAAGGACTAAGGACACTGAACAAAAAGATGAAAGATCATTCAGGCCTACACACCGATATTTGGTCTGATTGGATGAAAACGTTCGGAAGCTGGAAAGGCCTCATCATGTCTGTGCTTGTTGCTGTGGCTATTTTTACTACAGTTATGATTTTATGCGATTGTTGTTGTATTCCATGTATTAGGTCACTCACTGTCCGGTTGATCGAGAAAACCGTTGGCCCGTTGCCACCGATGGGCCAATATGCCCTGGTGACTCAACATGAGCAGCGGGGGGAAGGAAGGATCGACAGCGCGCTGGTAGCTGTTTGCTAGGGTAACAGGTGATGACCTCATAAATGAGGTCATGAGAGGGAATAAAGGAAAATGTGTTTTTGGGAGTTTGCAAACATATTTTTTAAGGTTGTGTTAAACTTATAATCATATTAATATCTAGTATTGAAGTGCTCGTGTGGATTGGTGGGGGCCGAGGAATGTGCAGGCAAACTGCATGAACTTGTTTTCTTCGAAGTGTTGTGTATAGGCCCAGACAGGGAGTACCGGACGAGATAATCTCAAGGTCGGTGAGAAAGGAGAACAACAGCACATCTATGGGACTGGGCATCGAGGGGAAAACCCAACCGCCTGACCTCAGCGACACCTGGACGGGGAGGAGATGGCCATCCACCAATCATCTCACAATATTTTGCATGCTTTAATATTCATATTGTGTTTCTTTAAAACTGGGCAACCCGGAAGAATGTGTCGTCTTTTGGTGGTCACAAAAACGCACGAGTTTTAGTGTGAGGGACCCGGGACCCAGGCCTGTATTAGTGCGCTTTGTCAGGAATAAATAATTGGTAAATTTGGTCTGATTGATCTACTGGTCTTCTCTTTGACAGAACGAACTCGCAAAATTGTTAGGTGCGCCAGTGTGTGGATTAGGACATAGCAATTTATGTGTTAAGTGTTGATCACAATTTGGAGTCAGATCAATAACTAGAATCCGTAACCTAACACTCCCCATCCCAGAAAAGCGGCTGTGACAAAAGTCTGCCGTTCAGATCCCTGACTAAAACAGCAACTCATGCAAATAACGTTTGCCGTAATTGGATTTGAATGCCTCCCTGCTGCCAGATGTTATATATGCTCACATAAACCCATATTTTCCGGCCCACAAACCCTGTGAAAAGCAAGTGAGCCACTAGCACGGTGCGGGGAGCTTGGCGGCTCAGCCGTTCTGTAAACCCTTTTTGTTCCGCTTTGGCGAAGGCTCGGGCTCGGCCGTGGGGACAGCTGGGTAGCCGTGGTGGACGGGCCGGCTGGCGGCGAGGCGGGATGATGTCTGGCTGCGTGAGCACAGCTGGCGCCGCAACATCTGGCGAGATTTAGCGGCGCGATGGCGGCGTTTGCGTTGCTCGTTCGGGCGTCGCCGCGTGAGACAAACAACGGTATGTAACCAACCTGTCGTGAACTGGCCCTTCATCTTCTGGAAAACCGGGTCTTGGGCCGTAGCTTGGGCGCGGCGGGCCAGCGACTCCGAGGCGGCGCTGGAGAACATGGTGGACACGTTGGAAACGTTCTCCAAGCCCACACCAAAGGTGCTGACTAGTTTCTTGACAAAGTTGAGCGTGTGCGGTGTGATCTTGGCATCGGACACGGCGCCGCTCTTCTCGAAGGCCACTGAGTAGCACTTGGCCAGGCCTTGTTGGAGCTGCCTCAAAACCTGCATAGACCAAAGGAACCCGTGTTCACACCCCAAACAAAGAAAAAAATACAGTAGAAACAAATAAGCATTTTTTTGTTCTCACCTCTTCATGCCAGTTCTCCCTGAACCACACCATCTGGTCCACGATTCCCTCCAGGGAGGACAGGAGGGTGGGGTGGAGCTCACGCTGCATGTGCATGATTCGGCTGCAGCGCCACATCGGGGCCGTGGCCCTAATGGGTCCAGGGTCCGAGGCCCCCGAGTGAGACTGGGACCCCACCGAAGCAGGCTGCTGTTGCCCTGAAGCGTCTAAGGATGCAACTATTTTTATTACAACATATCAAATCAAATGGAGAATCATTTCATTTCCACCATGTTGTGTTCTTACCACTTTTGTAGCGCTCCCTTTGCTCGATCTTGAGCGTCAGGTAAAGGGTGCGGATGGGGAAGTAGACAGCCTGAGGGTAGACTCGTCCCACCTGCCGGATAAAAAGGGAGGGTCACATATTACATTTCAAGGACCCCCCCCCCCCCACATACCCAAAGGGAGGCTGACAGAGGTGGTGTGTGTGTGTGTGTGTGTGTGTGCCAGGAGCGAGATCACACTGATACAGCCAGCCTGCCCCTGCTGTAACAGAGCAAGTCTTTGAAGCGGTGTGTCAAGGGAGTTGGAATGCAAAACTGAATGTGAGTGATGATGAAATTGACCTTTTCCCTTGACAAAAAAAAAAAATCACTGACAACATTGGATACTGAATCACTGAGCGATTCGTCGATTATTACCGATTATTTGTAGTTTGTCAAAATAATGATTAAAATGTTTTTTTAAAGGCTATAAAAGATTGTTTTGGTGTCGTCAGAAATAAAATAAAATAAAAAACGTATAATCGAAAAGAGAACAAGGACGGAAATAGCAGGGAGGCGACGAAGCAGACAGGAAAATGGAGGTGGCATCTAAAAGCAGCATTAAAGATGAAAGAGAAAGCCAGACAGACAGGCAAAGGACGGAACGACAGATCAGCACGCAAATGGGAAGTTAAGACTTCTTCTACGTGGCAGAAGGGCAGAAGGCTTAACAAGAAAAAAAGGTTGGGAGGGTGTACGAGCGGGGCTGCTGAAATTCGCTCTTAACTTCTGATTCATCTCGCCACCTAGCCCCAGGCGCGTTCTGCCTCACCTTCATCAATTTTTCAACATACGTTTTTCAAACATCCCTCCGCTAAGAAAAAAATTCTAAATAATTCAGGAAAATGACCGCTGTAAAGCCCCCCGCCATGCATTAAAACAAGATTCACTGTGAAGTGAACCATGCTCACCTTTTACTAATCGATCATTACAAAATGGATCTATACGGTAATTATGTCACTGGCATGAAGTCGGTTCAAAAGTAACAAACCCTCATCTTTTTTTTTAAACAATATCACCGCCGTCTACTCTTTGAAGACTGTCCTCGCGCAGAAAAAAAAAAAAAAAACTCCATTAACCATACGCAAATTAGTCCTTGCATTAATTACTCGGCTCCTGCAATTTGGATGCGTACAATTTTGTAATCATTTCATGTGCAAATAATTTAAAATCCAATTCGCTGGGGTCGAGTGGGAGCCAATAAATGGGGTGTCAAAGTGGAGGAGTGTGTGTGTGTGTGGGGGGGGGCTAAATGCTTAATTTGCTAAATAGAATGCAGGCTAGAAAGAGATCGCTTGAGCTTGAATGGGGTTAATTCATCGCTATTAGAAAGTCGCCGATGAAAACTGAAATGCATGAGCCAGATGTGCTGGACTGGATGAATGGAATGAAACAAGAACACCAAAATAGTTCATCAATGGCATCGGGCCACATTTGGACAAAATGTTGTCGCAACCACTGAAGATCTTTCATTCCTGTTATTATTAATCAATGACTTTGAAAGAGAATATAAACACCTGGCTTATTAGATTGAGCAACGGTTTGCCTTCAGATCCAACCAAGCAGGTCAGCAGCTGCGGTATCCATGCCAACCACTGGATGGGCGGGACTCCGATGCAGTACTTGTCCACCGCGTTTGCCAGAGTGTCCTTGTCATCAAAACTGAGAAGCCACAATACCTACAAAGAAATGACAAGAAGGCTGTGAAATTTGGTAATAGATGGAGAGTCTAACTTTTTTGGAAATAATATTTTATATAACTCAATCAGGGTGGTCTTTGGCTCATCAGTCAGACTGGCTCTGCACAGCAGGAGGGAAGTTTGCAGAGCGAGGCAAAGATCCTTCTGGCTGATCGTTACAGCCGTAAATGATGAGACGACGTAGGAGGCCATTTCTGTGCCGTGCCTCATTATGGGGAAGATATTACGCCCCCCCCCCCCCCCCCCCCCCTCTGTATTTCCGACCAGGTTACAGATTGCGCATAATTGCTGGTAATGAGCGGTCAACTGGCCGGATCCATCAGCGAAGGTGGTGTCGCCGCAACCGCATTGTAATAGCATATCAAGCTAGTAGCAGCGACGATAATGCTATTTAATTCAAAGTAGCGTCTATTCATGTATAGAAGCAATTGTGAAGGAGCTGCGATGAACGTGCTGAGGTGTGTCTGTATAAGTCGGCGCGATGCTTGTTAGCGAGGAGTCCGTCTCATTACCTCCCGCATAGGGTTCGCTCGACTGGCGAGTGCGATAGCATTAGTCTGACTCTTTGAAAAAGGTCTGCCCGCGCAGGAAGGTGGGGGGAGATTGGAGTGTCAGGGGAGGCCATTAGACCGTCGGCGTCCGTGTAAGAGGATTCCACTCCACCATTGATCTGCCGTGGGAACCCATCCACAGCGACTGCCGCTTGGACTGTGAGCAATCAAATTACGACTGAGGCTGAGGGTGGAATAAAATGTGTTTGGGCCCATCAGAACCAATAATGTATGGGCTGGATGGGGTTTAGAGACGGGGGAATTAACAATGACCCTATTTGAAAAAAAGGTCTAATGGAGAAAGGCGCTCCCGCAGGTGCACAGGCATGGTTGCTCATGCTCATATCAACTCGTAAATCTACAAACTCCTGGCTCGGGCTAGCATAGGAGGAAATCAGAGCTCAGCCTCCATGAATGAAGCATAATCATTCACGTGGGCGGGCTGCTAATATATGACATTTGCTTCTTTCCGTGAGTGAAGAGGAAATAATTCATGTGCATTGCCCTAATATGTATAAATATGATATATAAAATATATAATATATAAATAATGTACAAGTATACATAAAAAAATAAAATATGATAATAAAAAATTTATAAATATAAAATATTAAAAAAATGTATATGAATATATAATAAAAATGAGGGCGCTCTCACCTTTGCCAGGTATTTGCGAGATTTGCTCTCGTTTTGGTGGCGACAAGCGTGGAGGTAGCAGGTGATAGCGGAGACTCCTAAGTGGAGCTGCCGATCCTTCACAAAGATGTTCTCCAAATAGTCACCCCACATGGCCCACGCCTTCACCAACACATCGTGCATCTGGACAGCGGCCGAAAAGGCCTTGTTGGCTTCTTCTGACCTGCAATGACAAGTAGATGCGTGGTTTGCAAAAAAAAAAAAAATGCAAAAATGTCATATTCTGATTTCACTTTTTTCTTCTCTTGGCTCTCAGTCTAGTAGTCACACTTTCCAGTCTTGCAAATTCAGTGTGGCACACTTAAGGCAAAGACAGGTGCAATGTGGCAGCAGTGCCATTTATGCTGACAGGGGAATTTATTTTTGAGTCGTCGGCGGTTTGCGTCACACCGTGCAGCTTTTAACCGCTTGGCATGCGGCCTGAATAACTTTTACACATTTCAACGTTTGATGAATAAACAAGGCACGAGGCGCACGCGTTCCTGCCGTCACAACAGACAGGCCTGTCAATAAAAAAGCTTCAGTGAGCAGGATGTGAATAAAGCTTCCAAAGTACTTTCCCGCTTATATACAACAAAATGTCTCCCAAGACAATCAATTAAATTGTGTTCTTATGAAAGGCAGTTTGGCATGTGATTAAGAAACGGGAGCTTGATTGCTATGGGAGTCGGAGCCAAAGACCCTCTAGCGATGCGTATTGGAGTTGCCTCTGCCACTTTGCTCGCATTAAAAATACATTAAATGTTTCTACCGGCACCCGACGGACTGTCAAATTTTTGACACCCGTTAAATTGAATGATCCCCAAATCTTTTAGCACACACGTAAACACATCCCGCCACGTGAAATTTCTCTCCAAATAACCGCCACGCCGCTGTTAATCCTCCCGTAGTTAAGCGAAACTTCATGATTGCAATGGACCCCGCTGAGGTAGAGGCAAATTTTGCTGATCGCGGAGATTCTTGAAAATTGCCTCTGGTTAATTATTGAGCTGCGTATCCATTTAATAAGGTTTCCTCAATTTGTCTTCCACCCCTCAGGATACCGTGTCACGTCAAAAATGACGTGGTAGCTAACGGCCAACGCAAACTGTGAAGGTGAGTGCTAGGGGCGCCAAAGTTGCCAAATGTCATCCATACTTGTTGATTTGAGCCAGGAACATGCCCTTGAGGGCGTAGAACTCAGCCGTCATCTCCTTCGTGAAGTACTTCAGGTTGGTGGACTCGATCACCTCTAAACCCTGAAAGATATCAAGAAAAAAATATATATATCTCGCAAGTGATCATTAAGACGTAAGGAACGCAAGCTTCCATTATCGTGAGCGTCTGATTAGTTATCCCCAGTGCGCCGCTGTGACAAACGGCGTGTAGTCAGAGTGGAGGAGAAAGTACGAGCCAGAAGATTTGGAGGAGGAGAAAGAGAGAGAGGAGGAGGGGTTCTTCTGCCACTTTTAATAGCTTGTGGTGCACTGAACCACTTCTATTAATCAGAGCTATTAAGTCAGTAGGCTTAAGTGTAATCCCTTGAGATAGAAACCTTTGCCTTCAAATCTTGGTGTAATAACATGTCAGCAAAAGCTACCGCAAATATATATATATTTTTTTTTTAAATTTTGTGGCTAGAAGATGGCAAAAACAAAATTCTACATATCTACATTATATGTGTGCATATATATATATATATATATATATAGAGAGAGAGAGAGAGAGAGAGAGAGAGAGATATTTAAGAACTATATTCGTATATATATATAGAGAGAGAGATATTTAAGAACTATATTCGGAATTTTCCTGACAGATGATTCAGTTCAGTTGCTGCTTTGAGCGGTAAATTTACCATGTGACCAAATGACAGCTCAACAGCAACTGAGCGCTAAACCAAATTCAATTTGAATGATTTAAATTAGAGTGGACCCGGTTGCTGTGTTTTCATCGCACATAATTACCATATATTGTTCCAATAAAATATTTCATGAGACAGCTGCCGGAGTTTCTGTCCTATGCTGTTCCGTGTGTGTATTTCTGTGCATGTAAATTGACTTTCCCCTCTGAGGGACAATAAAGTAATCTTCCTCCTTCTAGAATATAGAAACAATTCTGAGGTTAAACCAAGCGTTGCATTGCCGGAATAAGTTTCCAGAGATTATCATGTCGATATAAAGAAAATCACACATAAGGATGAAAATGCATTTACTGCAGATAAATTTACTTGTCAGTTCAAGTGAACAAATTTGAAATCCTCACCTGCATGCATTCGTTCTTGCCCATGACGCCCGCTAGCTGTAAATAGCATTTAACCTGCTGTCTGATCTTCTGGAAGCAGTCCACAATGGGCACTGTCGGGATGGTGTGGATACGACTTAGGATGTCCAGAGCAACATTCACCAAACCCTGTGAAGAGGTAAAAGATGACATGAACGAAATATGCCCCCAAAAAATGTTTTTCCAAGCTTAGAAATGACTCACCTGTTTGCGTCCAATCTTGCCGTACTGAATGATAGCAGATGCCGATGCGTGAACTCCCAACATGGCATTGTTGTTGTTTGGATCATGCTGTGTATTCGTCTCGTAGGCTGTCACTATGGCTACAGAGAGCGAGAAAACCGTCATAAAAAAAAAAAAATTAAAAAAAAAAAGCTCTGTATTTATTATACAGGTACCATCATTGAAGAGGAGCGCGATGCACTGGGGACATAAAAATATTGCACAGCAAATGGGGCATGGCAATGGATTTTATCAAGAAAATTCAATTTCACTACAGCAGAAGTTTCAAGGCTGTCATGTACAAATGGAGTGGATTTTATTGCCACTGTGGAGCAGAACCAGAGAGGATGACAAAGAGGGAGGAGGGGGGGAGTTTATGAGTGGACTCATGTACGAGCTACATTAGAGACAAGTGCAGTGCTTCATAGGTGTACCTTGGTAGTGATGCTGGCGCCACATGAAAATGCTGCTCCAGTGCGACAGGTCATCAGACACAATGGGAAGTCGGTTCCTCCAAGTTTTGACCACGGTCTTCATGTCATGGAGGCTGGTGTTGCGGCCCAGGTTGGTCGGCTGCAGCCCGGCGTTAATTTGGGCCGCTTCTTGTAACTCTATAATCTGCTGTGCCGCCTGGCGAGACGTGGTCCAAAAAGAGAAAGAGATGGGAGGGGGGTAAAAAATGACAAGTAAGCTATTGTATCTCATTCTGTGAAAAGGAGCCTCATTGATTGGCCCAAAGCTGCTTTGTGAAAGTGTAATCAATCATTCCATTATAACTACGCATCAATCAATATTAGCGCCAGCTCTCCCGATCGATGTGAGCTGGTGATCATCCATTGATTGCCAGACGCCACTGGGAGGCTGGATTTGATGATAACTTGCTTTTTGAGCCTTTCTGTTATTTGCCGAGTCGGGCTTTCTCAAGCCAAACTGGATGTGGGACATAAAGTTTGGAATGGAGATTTACAGCTGGCTGCTAGAATGCCTGGCGAGAAATGAATAGCTTGTTTTTCTCCGAGCTGGACGTGCTACACACACACACGCGCACACACACACACACACAGGTGTGTGCGCAAAGAACAACAAAGAAGGTAATCACCCAATTTGCATTCCAATTTTGTAAGGACAAATGCAGCAAGTAAGAGATGAGCTGAAAGATTACCTTTTAAGCGGCCGAGCAAAATAAATTGGGTAATATAATATTTATTCACAATTATCAGTTGATATCAGTTGATGGCCCGCTTCTAACCTTCATTGGGGCGTGTGCTATTCATCATGTAAATGTAATTTTGCCGCAGGTATTTAATCAAATGCTATCTTAAGGCAGGGAAGTAATTACGGCTAAACTAACTCTTCTTTTCACCTCTCGCAGCGTTTCGTCGTCCTTAAACTCCATCACCTTGTTTTCTCTTCTTTGCCCATCCTCCCTTTTTCATCTTTTCTCCTGTCTATTTTAATCTCTTGTGGAGGAACTAAAGAGGCTTAAAGATCCCCCCCCCCCCCCCCCTCTCTTTGCGCATGCATCATCTATTCATCTAACTCAATTTTGCAAAGTGGAATGAGGAGAGGAGATAGAAGCCGTTATCGGCGTTACTGATGGTATGGTATGATTTGCTCCAAAAAAAAAAAACATACCTGGAGCAGCGGCGTGTGCACGTGTGAAACGATATGAGGCAACCTTCGCCACTCCCGGATAGCGAGACTGGACGCCATCTCTACCAGTCGCTCAATGAAGTTGAGCTGCTGCTCCTCGGGGTGGCAGATGGCCAGGTAGCCGCGGTGCATGTTCACCTTCCAGGCCATCTCCTTGGGACAACTCAACTCCACCTGGAAATGAATATGAAAACAGTCTTAATATGTTTTATGTGCACAGCCTTCAAATTAATATAGTTTGTGGATTACTTTTTTTAATAATTAAAGCTGGTGAATTCTTAGAAGTACAATTGGAATATAATTTTCTCTTTCCATGTGGGGGGAAAAAAAAAAAAAATAATCGGTCAGCTATATTGCCATATCAAGCAAAACAGAACAAACAATTTTAAACGTAACAAGGAAAAAGTAATTAACTCAGCGTTTTCTACTAAACAATAACATGTTTTTCAATTCATATTGTGCCTCAGGAGTTTTTTACTTCAAACTAATCAACCTGGGTTTGACATGCCGGTAGCAGAACGGGCTCTGCTATTGATTAAAAATGCTGAGTTGATTAGTGCAAAACAAATAGGAACCCCGAGGGGGGGGGGCTTCAAGTCCAACCTGTGTTTAAACTCAAACAACAATATGAAGACAACTCCAATGGTGGACAAGGGCAGGAAGCACGGCTGCGTATTTGCATTGGCACTTGAGAAAATTACAGTGATTGGTCAGAGCGGTTATCGGAGGTGACGCTTGATGAATGTCCCCGAGACAGGCGCGGCCTTATCAAGAGTCGGTTAATTGAAAGCCGGGACATTTTGGAATCCGCTTCTGAGCTCGCGAGGAAAGCTTCCCTCTCTACACGCCGTAAAACAAATCAGCCCTCACCAGATGCCGGGTTAATTATTCACATGGCGAGATGTCGTAAATATTAGAAGGGGGCAAATGGAGCGAGGGAGGAAGAAGAGCGGGTAAATGGACAAACGAGTGTCTTTACTTGAACGAGTTAAAATTGGTAACGGAGGGACGGAAGGATCAGAGCAAGAAGAAGGTGATGAAGTGGACTTGGTGTTGCCGTCGAGACAATTTAATTAGGTGTCGCCTTAGGACACGGCGGGCGGCTCAATGGATTGGTTCCAAGTCTCCTTGAAAGAGCAAAGTAGGATTATTTGTTATATGTCAGGTGCTATCACACACTTTCCATCCGTCCGTGCTTCCTCTTAGCAAACACGCCGCCGATAAATTAAAGCCGCTTTACGGGCAGCTCTCTCTCACACGCCCTGGAGGTTGCGAAGCGATCGGCCGGACGCTTCAATATCCCCGCGTCGGCGTGAGGTCTTGGCGGGATATAAAACATTGCACTCAATACCGGGAATCAAATGATAGAAAAGCGGAATTGAGTCTCTGGTTCAGTGAGTTCAAACCTGAAGGTTTCGCACCATCTGTGATGTTCTTCGTGGGGACTTTTGATTACGCTTCTTTACCGTGCCCGTTTTCCGTCAGGCTTTTTTAGTTTAGTTGAAAAGTGAGCGCCTCGTTGTACGTGTGAATGCAAAGGTGTGCGGACTCAAGTGAGCTGATTTGACACGCTAAGTGTTTTCTCCTCACCTGCACCAGAGCCTCCTTCATGGCAGCCCAATTGGAAACCCTCCAAGCACACTCCAGCACTAAATAAGGGTTGGAATGGGCTTTAGATTGGCCGTATTCTGTCAAAGATTCCCACTGGTTCAATTCCTTCGAACAGCTGGAGAGGTAGCAAACAAAAGAAAATGGTGACTCCAAACACTTTGTGCCTCACAATGCAAATAAAATGTTAAATAGTCATAAAAAAATCTGGTTGAGGAGAATCATTCGGTTCAGCAGGGAGAACTAGACTGTGTCAAGCTATTTTCGTGAAGTCGTTTCACTGAGATGGCTCATAAAATCTGACATTTCCCCGACATCAGTAATACAACTTTGTATGAAAATTGTACAGAAGTAGAAGTGAAGGAATGTGCCGCACAAAAAAAAAAAAAAAATGCAATAACTTCATTGTGGATCGTCTTGACTGCTCTTAGGGGGAAACAAATTACCGTATCCAGTGGTCTTCCCAGAGCTGGTACTCGGGGAATATGGCGGGAGACACGTTGCTCCTCTCGTGCTCTTTTCGAGCTTTCTCCATCGCTTTCTCATAGCTTTCCTGAGCCTACAGACACATTGAGATGCGTTTATAGAAAGAAAAAAAAAAAAAACAGCCTCCTTCACCTCAGCTCACCTGTTCAAAGAAGCCATGTTGCTCGTAGGCAATGCCTGTGGCGGTTTCGGGGAACTTGCATCGCTTTTGCCACAGCCCCGCCCACATGTCCTCTTCTTGGAGGAGAGAGTACAGTTCTGCCAGGGAGTCCAAAATCTCCTATTAAAAAAAAAAAAAAAAATTTCAGAACTGATTTTTAAGACACGTCACAATCAACACTTCACCTGTTGAGGTGGCGTGATGCTCTCCTGCTCATAAACTTCAGCACTTTGCTTGGGTTTGGTGTGGAGACTGAGACCCTTTTCAAAGGCCTGCTGCTCCAGCATGAGAGTGGAGCGCAGCCACAGGTTATGTGTCTTGCCCAAGTACTTGAGCACGCAAGGGCGGATGGGAATCGGGGGGACGCATTGAGACATGGCCTCCACAAAGCAGTTCAAGGCACTGGGCTGACAATCTCGCTGGGCTTGGTGGCTGCCACTGCACAGGAAGGGACTCATTTCTCCAGATAATGCCTGCAGAGGTCAATAAAAATGTGGGTAGATAAATGAACATCCACAAAACACACCCAAAAAGTATTGCTGGTCACTTAAAACAATATTGTAATAATGAAGACCAAATGCGACACTAAATGCGAAGGCAGATAAAGAGCCCTCGCTTCCACGTTCTACTCTCGTGCGATAAGAAGCCAACGCGGCCATCGGACTTGGAAGTGTGTCATCATTCAAATTCACATGACTGCATCATCTCTGAAACTGAAGAGCTCAATCACTTCAAATCAAGGCCTTTCAACCCCTACTCCAGATTCATTTGGTTATTAGTTCAGCTCATCAAAAGCTTTCCCTTTCCCCAGCTTCTAATTTCCATACTTGGCATAAATGAATCCTCCCTCATTAAGTTGAGAAGGCAAAAAAATGAAGGTCATATTTGTGTAACCGTTTTGGGGTTTTGGTGCTACTCACATGCTGCTGCCTGTCTGATAGAATCTTCCAAAGACGAGGAAAGAGTTGCACCCAGGATCTCTCGGCCAAAGGAGTAGCGATGTGACACAGTTGGACAAGCGCATTCAGCAGCGCCCCGGTCTAACGAAAATAAAATGAAAAATTAAAACGAAATACTTCCATCATTTCCAAACTATTGCTCGCTCACTACCTTGACTTCCCGTAAAGAGTCGAGGAACTTGTCGTGGCGATTGGTTAGCATGTGCAACTGGTTGCCGGCGTCTCTCTCGGTCTGGTCTTTAGTCTTTGGAAGAGCGGTTTGGTCACCTGGCGCTAATTCGATATCAATCTCCACATCCTGGCAAGAGAGGAAATGGAAAAGGCGTTCACTTCACACTAATGTGCGAGAAGGACGATGTGATGTGAATGTGAGAAGAAAAGCGATGCTTTCATCTCCCCGGGAGGAGAGTATGTTGCACGCGGCTAATGGGATAATGTGCTAATTGATGTGAGACGGCGCTTCACGTGTGCGCCGCGCCGCACCTCCTCCTTGGTCTCGCTCGTCTCCCTCTCGCGCGGCTCCTGCTTGACGTGCGTGGCCATGGCGAAAGCAGCGCGGTCGTGGCTGTCGGCCAGGTTGATGACGTTCGTGATTGACGGAAGCATGGATCCCTGGCAGCTGGTGCCGATGACGGTGTTGCGTTCGCACACCGCTAGCAGCAGCTAACGAGAAAATGCAAATGAGACGACGAACGGTTGTGATTTGAGTCGGTAACGCCTTGGGATTTGCTGACAAGAAAGATGGCTTACCTCGATACATTGCTTGATCCAGAAGTGGCTCCCCATTGCCTCCCAGTTCTGAGAACAACAGATGTAGAGGAGCCTCTCGTAGACTCGTCGCTTCATGGAGCCATCAAACACCTCAAAGAACTTGGCTCGGATCAGCGGCTGAGTGCAACGAAGTCCGGAGAGAAACGCCGGCTCCAACTTTGAAGTGATGTCACTTCCTGACAGTGTTTCATCCCTGGATGGCGACAAGGATGAAATATTTACTGATGAACTTGTTGACTTGTCTCTAAGGGCCTTTACATTATCGAGCCATTTGCACTACAAAAAAAAAACTTTGCAATTATTTTGTTGCGTAACGAGTGTGAGAGATAAAAGGAACCAAAAAAAAAACAGACAAGGCTCCACGCTTGAGCCAACATTGTTCAGGCACAGCTGCTTTATTATCCCAATATCATTACTCGCTGTCAATCATAGCTTTTACCGCTCATTTTAAATCTCCTGACACGAAGAGCAGATGGGGTGGAAAAGGCGGGGGGTGCATTTGCCTGATTAAAATTCTAATGGCCGTAAGTCACGGCCAAAAGATGACAGTTGATGACTGTCCGGCAACGGGATAAGATGGCGAGCTTTGGCGGTAACACGGTTCTTCGTGTCATTTTCTTCCTGCCCCGACCTTCCATCCTTTATGATGAGACGGATGCAAGGACGACTGAGCAGCCGTGGCACGGCCACTTGGCTATATGATGAATAGCGGTAATTACCTGTAGACGTAATTAACGAGGTCCAGGAACTGGCCGTTTAACTCCAGCTCATCAGGGAAACGCTTCTCGATGTAGGTCATCATCTTAACCAACAAGATGGACTTCTCGCGAATATTGGGCATCTAGAAGGAGGAGGCAGAGTGTTTACTTTGTCTCAATCTGTGTCTTTCTTACTTCTGTGTCTTACCTGATTGGCGGCCATAGGCGAATTATTTTTCACCCACTCTTCCACAATCTTCACCACGGCACGGAGAATTTTGGGATCCGCCGACTTCTCAATCAGCGAGGTGAGGATAACCTGAATGAAGTTCTTCCTCATCTCCATGCTCATGACGGAGAGTCGCGTCTTGACCAGGTCGAGGCTCAGCATGACCAGCTCGCTCGTCACTGTGAAAACACGAGCGGTTAGCTCAAATCTACGGCGAGGCTCGACAAAGTCGTCGTCGTTTTACCGGTGCTGTTTTCGGTAGCTGTTTGGTTGGCTTGCTGGGGGCTCAGGTGCTCACGCACCATCTTCTGCAGCGAGCGCATGAACACCGAGATGAGACGATCGATGTAGCTGGCATTGTAACTGCAGGCTGATTTGAGGATCATCAGTGTGCCTGGAAAACAAACAATGAGTCAAGTGGTGTGAATTACAATACAAACAAAAGACAAACACACTCCCACACTCAGTACATTTTTTTTCTCCTCGGCTTGATTTTTTTATTGTAACACGACGGTTCCGTGGTGTCACGGTATGAGAAAGCCCGACGCCCCCAAACAATTCTGCCGCCGTTGCTACTGCTCCCTGGAGCAAATGTTGGAATGTCAGCCTTCCTGACCAAATGGATGCATTACTACACTACCTCTGTGACATAAAGAGACCAAAGGCTTTTTATGGACCACAACTGCAAGTTCGGGGAAATGTGACATATCACTCATAGCTTTTTTTTTTTTGCCTCTGCAAAGGCGAAATAAAAAAAAGTCAGTGAGTCTATCTTACCAAAGAGCTGTGTGGGGTTGGTTTTGCTCGTGGCTTTTTCATAGTTGTTAAGTCCCTCATAGATGACCTTGCCTACGGCTGCATACAAACACTCCAGCTCCTCATACTTTGATGCCACGTTGGATGTGCCTGGAATGAGATAAGGCGGAAATGTTTCACTTTCAATCTTAAATCCCCACTTTAAGTGTCGGTCGCCTTACTGGGTTCAGTGGGAAAGATGCTCATGAGGCGAGAGAGGAGAGAATGAACGGCGCGTAAGACTTTGGTGTTGCCGCAGGTCATACAGGCGGCGATTCCTCTCTGGAGGGGCTTGAAGTGGGCCAGGATAGCGGGTGATTGGAGCACAGTCAGGAGGAAGCAGAGAATCTCCAATCCCGTACAGATGTTGGAGATGTTAGCCTGAGCTGGCTGCTCCTGAAAAGGGAAAAAAAAAAAAAAAAAAAACGACACGGCAATCAATATCGAGGATGATCTTATCCCATGAGAAACTTGCAGTAAACATCTCCAAAGAAACTGCAAATAGGCCGACTGATTGCTTCCACTTCTCAGCCAGGTGGTCCGACTACTTTTGTCCGTCATTATCACCAATTACCCCTTTCTAAATCCAAAATCGAGTCGACTTCAAAATCAATACGGTGCGCACAGAGGTATCACTCTCAGAAAAGAAACAGGCCGCTGTGATTTGTGCTAAAGCAAAGATCGATGACACACCTAATTTGGTCTAACTTGTAATCAAGGTGCACAAAGATGACGAGGCCAAGAGGATAATCAGAGACTGAACCACGCCGCTAATCTTGACTAATGAACAAGGTGAACCCCCACCCCCCCACCCCCACCGGTGATAAGGCTTTGGGTAGATATTAGCGGCACTATTGATCTCGTATGACGAAAAACCGAGTATCTCTCAACATGTGCACGGGGGAATATGCCCGCTTGTAATTGTGTACACGGCTCGTCCCGCCCGCCCTCTCACATTACCCCCTTCCAGCATTGACATGACAATACAATGAGATAATAAAAGCTAATCTGATGTAGGGCATTGCTCATTAACCCGATGGACATGAGCAGCACACTCCCCGAGAGACAAAAAACCCAGAGTATTGTCTGCGGAAGACCTACGCGGACCCTTATTTGTCACACCGTCTGGATGAAATCCAGAGAGGCTACTTGGCAGGTACAGAACAAGCACAGGCAGAGACAACAAGTAGAGCTGATGCAACGATCCCTGCAGGAGTACAAAGAAAATATGGGGTAACTCTAGGGGTACGCCGATAACCTTGTCTTGTCTGTGCTCGCGAATCAGACCGGCGGGAGATGAGCAAAGACGGAGGCGAGCGACAGATAAGGGAGACAAAGTGAAAACAGAGGCTGGGATGATGACAGCAGAAGGGTGCGGCGAGGGACCCGAGAAGAGGGGGGGGGAGGGGGCCACCGGCTAGTGATACTGCAGGCAAGGACAGAGAGTTTAAGATGAAGAGGACGGGGAGTTGAAAAACAAGTCGCAGGCCAAAACCGGATAGACTCTTGTTATCTCGCCACTGTCATTATTTTGTCATTATGGCAGTTGGCGCTTCACTTCAAGTAAAACTGATAGCAAGGCACTCGGGCATTTGCGTAAGCAGCCAGACAGTAGCGAAGCTGGAACGAGGAAACTTTTGCCGTCCTTAGGGAAGAGGCAAGCGACCGCAGTGGGAATAGTGCATGTTTAAAAACTTTCTTGGTGATTATATAATACACTAATAATTTGTGTGTGAGTATTGCTGCTGCTGTAATCATAATTAAATTTGTCTTCCTCTTCTTGGTGCAATTTTTCAAAAATGATATCCTAAAAATAAAAAAAATTCAAATAAATACACATTTATTTTTCAAAAATGAAATAATAAAAATTTTTAAAAATTACAATTTTTTTTTTTTTTTTTTTTTTCCCAAAAGTCCTCAAATTTTTTTTACAATAGGTTTTATGTGGCCCCAATTCTGATTATTGTGTTTGTGGACTACCAATTAAGCAGCAAAATGGAAAAAGGTGTCCAATGGAGTCGAGTAATTGGCAAAATCCTTCTCACCACAGTCATGAGCAGCCTATCGAACCACTGCAGCTTGAGCTCAGCGCGAGGCCACATGTCAGGTCTGAGGGCCGTCTTCATCAGACTGACGCAGCGGCGAGACAGCAGCTCCCCCGGAGACCCGGCCACGTTGGTGCTGTCATTCACCTATTCAGGGAGGAGGGGCGGGGGGGAGTATAACAAAAGGTTGGGACACTTATCACCGCCATTGCCAAAGAGTCTTCATCTTCTAATATCACTCGGACTTCCCGGGGCGGAGAGAAATCACGTAGGTCGAGGAGAGACTGGAGAAGGAAGAACACTTGCTCTCGGGCAGCATTTCATTCATGTGACAAGTAGGAGAGTCTCTACTTCACGATGGAAACTATCATTCAGCCAGCGTGCCGGTTCAAGGCCGAGCACTGACAATAAAACCCTGCCGGCAAGAGAGTCTTGTGTACTCCTGCTTGATCATTACCCCTGACATTTTTCTCCTGCTGGGTTTGATGTAGTATCACAATAGTCTGTTATTAAGCAACAAAAAACTGAAAGACTGTCTCCCTTTGGATTTATGTCGTATCGTACAATGCGTTGAAATAGAAAGCAGGGAGAAAATTCGAAACAATTTCAAATCACTTACAAGGATCTTTGTTTGTGTCGAAGGTGTTACCTGGCATGCGATCCGGATGAGGAAATTGACCACGGTGTCCGTATGTTGTTTGTCGACGGGTTTAGTGAGCATCGTCTCAGTGCCCGGCATGGACTGACTGCGAGCAAACACCTAAAAACAAACAAGAAGAGTTGATTTGATTTAGATGACAGAAATTGCCCTTTGGAGCATCTTGAGTTAGTTCCGAAAAGTGAAAATACTTATGTTTGTGATTGCAAAAACAAAAGCCAGAGAAAACACATGAAAGATGACAGAAATGATGCTGTCGCCTTCTGGCAAGTTTTGAGATGCTGTTTGATCAAAGTGTTCTGCAAATATTTTTTTGGAAACAGCTCAAGGGCAACCATTGCACAGTTGGAAGTGGAAACGACAAATAATAAGATGGAAATTAGCTCACAGTAGAGGCCGTTCCTGATGCTAGGCGGAATCTTTTAGCATCCTGTCCAGGAGTGGCGCCATCTGCAGAGAGTCCGCTTTTCACGGCACCGCTCGTTCCTTCACCGCTGGATCCTCCGTCTGCCTCGGAATCAGGCTGGAAGAACCCAAACAAAAAGTTGGGACCATCATTATAACCGAGAACTAACCACTGCTCTGGTGGAATATTATTTTATCTTCCACCGAAGGAGGCTAAACCTATCCAGGCTATTTATTTGCCTCTGTATGTTTATTTTGGAAATTTCAGCTACATTTGTCATCATTTGGATGGGTAAATGATTCACAAAATTATCTAGAAAATAAATCAAGTGTAAATAATAAATCAATTTTATTTAATAAAAAAAAAATTCTAATTTCGCGGACCACCTGCAATATCGCCACGGACCAATAGAGGGCCGCGAACCACCGATTGACTGCTTTCATGTATTTCCAAGCGTGCATGTACGCACCAGTTGGTCTTTGATTCTTTGCAGCTCCCACTTGATGACCACCTCGGCCAGATCCACGGCCAGTTTCCGATGCTCAATGGTCACGGTGGGGGTGAAGCCCAGACGCTGCATTGCGCTGATCATGTGCTGCACCAGGTGGTGGCGAACCGGGTAGTACACCTGCAGATGTAACCATAAATAATTTTGCTCATTTTCCGGTCATTTACAAAATTAAAATTGGCTCTTCATTGATTTATTTTCACACTCCGGTAACGCTGTGTTCAAGGCGTAGCGCAATCACCATAAGCCCGAATCACAGAAAGCTTCCTAACTAGGACTCTCGAGCATCCAGCCAAAAAAGAGCAAGACATGAAACGTCGATCGAGGAGGAGGCTGCCGCCAGTGACAAAGAATATTCACGCTTCTCACTTTGAGGGTAATTATAGTCGATGGGGTAGGACTTAACGACAGAGAGGCTAAGCCCTGTCCATCACATGTGCACGTACTCAAAAAGTCTCTCATCTGCCTGTCATTATCTCCCCCAGTGCAATTATGCTGATGTGATTACATTAGATTAGTCATCTGGCCCAATGAGAGCAACCTGCCAGCGAGAAAGAGCCAAAAAAAACCAGAAAAAGGTCAAAGCTTTGCAGAGAAACACTTTCCCTGAACCTGTGAAGCCACGGACATAAAATGAGGAGGCATCAAGTGTCCGTCAAGTTTTAAGACGAGCGCTAGCACACGGGTCAATGAGCCTTTTGCTGGTCTTATTTCATGGGTCACGCTTTCTGAATGTATCTGCTTTAAAAGGCGATTACAGACAGAAGATGGTCGCCGCGAGGGAGCCGAGGACCATTATCCCGCCCGCTGTCAATAACTTCCATCAATAAGGTGCAAGTTCAAAGTGGCTTTTAAAAGTGGGATAACGATGTGATTTATATGCTGACAAACAAACAAACAAATCTCCCGTTGGTTAAGTGGACACGTTGGAAATCGCACAGAGAACTGAAATGCTTCGTTCTTGGACATCTACTCACCCGGAAGTGCTGCACGATTAGGTGTAGAATGTGGACCAGCTGCGGAACCGTGTGGCCTTCCTCCACGATGATTTTGCGCGTCCAGTGGGTCAGCATTTGGTGGCCATCTTCCATGCGGGCCGGCACAGCTGGAGTGAGGATGGCCATGGCCTGACGGACAATGGCACGGGCCTCCATGGTGTGGGCCTTCAAAAGGCTGTGGAAGACCTAAAACAAGCCCCACATTTTTGATTCTGCTGAAACAGCAGGGCCGCACTTTGACTTCCCGCTGCGGATCAAATGGAATACCTGAAGTACAATCTTCTTGTGAATGGCGAACTTTGCGATGATGTGTGCCAAAAGTAGATGTCCGCTGTATTTACAGGCGGGGTCCACGCAGGCTTTCGGCAGCAGGCATGGCCAGGCGAAGGTCATGAGTCGCCGCAGCTTGCTGTTGCGGGACTTGTTGTTGTCGTGAATGTGGTGGGGGGCGTGTTCCACCAACAGAGTAGAAAACTGCAGCAGGCATATTCGGAGAGAGTCCAGCAGGTCCGCCTGCTTCTCGGGATCTAGAACCTTAAAGACAGAATTTTTTTTTTGGAGTACACAACGCTGACATTCAAATTGGTGTTGACTCAATATAAATGTAAATCCCCTTTCATCTAAATATTAATTGACTTTAATTGCATTCAGTATCCACCGAGTCTTTCAGATGAGAGCGCACCCTGTCATGGGAAATTAATTTGAAACCTCTACAGAAAAACAGCCAACATAGAGCAGGTGTTTGTAAGTGTCGGAATCTACAGCTGCACAAAAAAAATAAAAATAATTCACCGACCTTTAACATGGTCACATTGTGACATTTAGACCGGGAATTATAGTTTGGTCTGATAAATGAAATGGGACCAGCGGGATCGCTGGAGGGAGCAAAGACAATCAAGATGGACTGCTTTCAAAGTGTTGCGCAACTTACCTTTGTGATGAAGACGCTGGTAATGCTTTCCGGATTGTCCCCTTCGGGATTTGGCGGGCCGAGGAGCTGCTCTCCTTCGCCCTTCTCAAAACTGTATAGGAAGGCTGGATTCAGGATATGCTGCAGCACCTTTCGGTGAGAAAAACAACTGATTATAATTTCACAGATCACATTTCTAAGAAGGAAGCCAGGGCTAATATTCCGGCTCTCGGTCACATTTTAATTGTAAAGTATATGGAAGGAAAAATGCAGCAACACAAATTGAACACTTGCCAGACTTCTTAAAAATACAAATCCTACCACATCATAAAAATAACCAAACGATAAACTACGGGGAAGTGCTGATGCCAGAATAAGCAAACGGCGGCGCGGGCTCGATTAGCCAGCGAAAGGCACAAGACGGTGCCCACAATAAAGCTAACGACTGCATTTATTAAAGAAGCTGCTATCTGTTAATGAGCCCTCTGATTCCATCCATCATCGAGGAGGACGGGGGCGACGCTTGCTGAAGAACGATCACGCCAGCATATGTTCCCCCGCCTCTGTGAGGTCATTACTCACGCACATTCGGCAACCGTGACGGATACAAATGCAGACGCGCGACACGCGGCCGGGAATGAAGACGGCGAGAAAAAGCGCCGGTCGGTTCTCCGGCCTCATCTGTTCCCATCATTTCTTAGCCTCTTTGACATCAATCACAGCACATTTTGGTGATATGTATAATTAGATCAAGTGATCCTACAGGCGACTTGATGCATATAAACACACGCAGAAACTCTTTGTGCATGTGTAGAGCAGAGAATAGCTATTTTAAAAAAATTAATATGTAATATGTAATGAAAATTTAGGAACAAAAAGGCCATCATTGAGGGGCAGTCTGGGGGCGAAAAAAATATTAATAGTATAGAGGAGTGGGGTGGGAAGGAGCATTAATTATTTATAGCACACACTGATCATAAAACAGCAGTTGAATTGTAAACAAACTCTGCTTGCGCCGCATGTTCGGAAACAAAACCACATGGCCGTGCACTGTGAAACAATGTGCTTCATCAACTTCATGCTCGCTTTTGTTCGCATGTCTGCTTGACTTATATACACCCCGACTGGAAAAAAAAAAAAAAAAAACATCTTTATGGCCTGCATGGGGGGGAGGGGGGAACAAATTAACCATAAGAAGATTTCCACGAGGAGGACCCGTTAAATAGAAACTCGAATTGGATAAGCGGGTGGGAGTTTGCGGCGGAATTATCACAGGATTGGGAGTCTGAGTGCAATTACCCATGTGTGCTCTAAGTATATGTACAGATCCATGTTTGCCAAACAGTCATTTGGCTTCGGCGTGCCGGGGCAAACCTTCCCCACTGACCTGTTTTAGTGCAAAAGCTGGAGCTACTCTCTGCCAGCATTGCTGCTCAAAGTGTATTTGTGTGCAATTAAAAAAAAGCAGCTAGAATGATTTAAATGCTAGTCGGCGGCGTGTCAGGTTGAGACTACGCAGGCATTCATCTCCTGTGTCTGGATAAACAGTATAAAAAAAACATGACCTTTGTGACTCTATCAAAGAACTAAGTCGCCAATGCTCACAGCGGAACAAAGCAAGTCGGCTGAGGTGACAAACTCATAATTCATGCCTTATAATTTATGACACTGGGGAGAACAGTTAAAAACACGTATCAAGCCGAAGCCAAACTTTTTCCCTCCAGACAAAGGGTACATTTGTCACGCGTTTTTGTTGCATTATTGATGATTTTCAGAAGGGACAAAATGGATGGCTGCTTAACAACAGCAAATGAGGTCATGTTTGTTGTTTAAGTTGTATGCCGGGGCTTTGACGTCAAAGTGAAGTCGACAGCCACCATCTGTGTGTCGATTCTAATTTCCAGTTGACAGAAATGTCAGAAGCGCGGAGGAAATTATCTCCATGGATGACAAACGTACCTTGGCTTTGAGCTCATCGTTGAAGTGCGGGTCATTGAACTCGACAAAGCGGAAAAACAGGGCACGCTTCTGGAGGATGGAGTAGTTCCTGGGAATTTCCTCCTCCATGTACTCCTTCAGGAAGGTCATGTTGCACAAGAAGCGACCCGTGAAGGCCCGCAGCAACTGGAACAGCAACTCTATCTCGGAGTAGTTGCGCCTTTTGATTGGGACAAAGGGGGTCGGGAAGTTCAGCGCACTAGTCAAAATATTCAAATCCTCTTGGCTAACAATTACATGCTAATATTAACCGGTTGAAAATGTTGTCAACAATACATACTTGCAGTAGCTAAGAAGACAATAAGCCAACAGCTTGGGCTCTTTCCAGTTGGTGGCGGCCATGTTGTCTTTCCGATGTCTCTCCTGAAAGGCCTCGCTGACCCACACCCGTCTGAGCTGATTGACGAGCGAATGTTGGCCTGCTAGCCAGCCTTCGTCATTCTTCACAATGATACTGATGATCTAAACGGAGGCAAAAAAAAAAGTTTCACACGTACCAAGTCTTACTCTCGAGGCTCTAATACCTTAATGGCTTGAAACTGGAGGTCCAGTCTGGCTGTAGTGGTGGAAGGAGATCCAGGTCGGACAGCGGCAGCCGTGCCGGCGGGAACCAGCAAGGTGACAAAGCGGTTGGGATTGGACGCCAGTACGTCTCTTAGTGGCTTGGCATCTTTGTGTTTCAGAAAACTCTGTGTACAAACACATACACATTAATCAACTCCAAATACAGTCGATTCGTACCCAAATATTGTTCAGTTTGGCACTAAACATAAAAATAAGTATCGGAAAAGCCAGCAGCATCCTTGTTATGACCTATTAGTGGGAGCGCTAAGAACCCAGCAGCAGAGGGATAACCGCTTAGCGCGGCTAATGTCTGACCATGAACATGCGGCTCCACTGGGGGTCATTAAGGGTCGCCTCCATCATGAACAGCTCCACAGTCTGGGAAGGGTGGCGAGTTAGGAACTTTATCAAAGGCTCCCTGAATGGACTGCCGGCCTGGAAGGTGGAAGCGATGGGAAAGATTAACTCACTCACTCCCACAAACATATTTATATTTTTTAATTTATTTATTTTCTGTTTTACTTCGATCAGCATGGCCCTCTCAGTCTTCATGACCACCTCCAGCAGAGGTTTGACTAGCGTCTGAGGTGCGGCGGGGATCAGGTGGAAAAGGTTAATGATGGCAGAACAGATCTTCATCTCCTACAAAAAAACAAGTCAGACACAAGCAGAGGGGAGTAAATCAAAGAATCGGGGAAATGTCAGCTCAGGAAAGAATTTATTTCGGATGAGAAGCCACTGTGGGGAAAAAAATACAAGGATGAATTTTAGTCAAATGAAAAATGCATTTTGCGTCAATTAGTAAAAGAACTTCGACGGGGACAGACAGTCAAATGAGTTACAGAATTACAAAGCCACGGCAAACAAACACTTTAGGGACATCGAGTGTATTGATTCTTTAAAAACCACTGTCGTCGGCATCTTGGGAGGTGCGGTTGTCAGTGAGGCTTTCAAAAAGATCAAAAATGTGAGAAGAGCTGACATGACAGTGTCTGCAGACAATGACAAACACATGGAACAAAAAACAAAAACAAAGAAACAACAAAAGGGCAACTTTCACGAGCACAACATTGGCTCAAGGAAGCTTCAAAACGTCACCAACAGAGGGCGCGCTACCAGGTCGCATCTCACCTCAAAGCCCTCCAATGCAGGCTGTACCAAAACGGGAGACAATGATCAGATAAGACAAGTTGATAGTCAAATGAATGGTCGGCCAGCTACAACCTTGACATTCGACCTTAGGAACAACTTTTAGTGAGCGGAGCACACAAACTAAACCCACATTTGGAGGTAAAAGGTCACAAATGAAACTATTTCATCCCCTTCGAGTGTTGTTATCAGGCTCGGCTAATTGACCCACGTGACCCCTGGCTTTACTGCGACTTCACAGCTCACTGTCAACTGGCACCAGGAGGGGGGGAGGGATAAAGGGAGCTAATTTGCATGTGATTATGCAAAGCATTTCGAGGTGGGGAAAGTTGTAACTCTCATGCAATAAAAGGTCGAAATGGTTTTACTTCCATAAGAAAGGTGACTGTTTTTACATGCTCTCGCCTTTTCTTTGCCTTTACAAGGTTATCTGTCAGGATAATAATGAGGAGACGCCGTGCCGCGCCGTGCCTACCGCTGCCTGGCGCCTAATTAATCATTGATTGTAATATGGCCACTCACAACCCATCTGGGAGGCGGCCACGCAGAGGATGTGTTGATGACAAGCGACTTAAGTTTCAACAGATTCCAACCGAATCTCAACTGAGGTACATCATCACGTCAGTGGCGCCAGCGGAATTGTTCACAGCGTACGTGGCTTCAACTTGAGCGGCGATACTCACACTTCCGTCGCTTCGCTGGCCTCCCTTGTGTGTTATTACAACCACCTCCATCCACTTTCGCAGGTGTTGCTGGTGAGACGGAAAAACAAAATGTGAGACGACGTGGGCGAGCAGAAAGACCATATGGAATAAAGAGAATAAAAATATGCAGTAAGAAACAGCAATGTTCCTTACCATCATTTGATCACAGAACTTGTCATTGAAGGAGTTGGGAAAGAGTCGCGTGACAGAGGTCAACCGGTTGACCACGTTGAGCGTGAGGCTGCGGTAGTCGCCCAGCATCATAAGCAGAGGCCGCATGTGAGTGTGGATCTGGTCCACTTCGATGGTGGCGCCCTCCAGGAACTATAAAAGAAAAACACAGGGCGGGATTTATCGTTTCGGGGAACTCCACGAGTCCGTAGGATAAGATACGTGGAGTGTGTGATGGGTTCTCTAACTGTCCGGACAAAAGTAGGCTGGCCCGGTTGCAAACAAGCACACAACAACATAGATGAAACCCCCCCCCCCACACACACACACACAGACGAGAGAAAGCCACATTCATTTTCCTCTCAGTGGAGAGAACAAACACTCCATCCTGTATTGATCGGGCCACAGCAATGCTCATTAGTGCTATCAGGGCAAAGATGAAAGAACGAGTGGGGAAGGGGCAGGGTGGGGCGGCGGGGTGGTCACGGGATAAAGAGCGATGGCGGTAAAGACACAAAATGAAGGGCACGGAAATTGAAGGAGAAAGGGGACAAAGAGCATCTAGGGTGAATGGATTGGGGTCTTCGTGGGATGGATCGATTGATAAATAGAGGCCAGGTTGGTTCGCTCAGTCTGATAAAGCATAGGAAAGTTCAGATGAATTAATAAATGATCTCCACGTTTGAAAATATCATGAGCGGCGCAACGGAAAAGAAGCATCGAGATGCGGGAAACTTACTTGAGTCATTAAAAAAACATGAAAGCGCCTCACGGCTCGAGCAATGTTGTGCGTGAGGGTCTCAAGGTTTTTTCTTTTGAAGGAGGTTTATATTCAATAAGAGTTTGAGCGACTAAAAAAAAAACTAAAAGCGTATAATCCTGACAAATGAGGTTGAGATTTTTTTTTCTGTACTGACCTTCCTCATGCATGCCTCCCCTGCTTCCTGAAGCTCACTGTTGGTAGAGTTGAGGGCCTTGAACAAGGCGGCGATTATCTTCTCTCTGGACTGCGGCAAGTAGTTGCAGGCAGCCAATGCATCTAAGAAGGGAGCATTAAAAAAAATAGACCTCCAAACTTTTTTGCAGCCCAGTCGACTGGACGGCTAATTGGTTTAACCCGCTTCAAGAAGACATGACTCACTGAGAGCAGCAATGCGCAGCGGCACCAGAGACGGGAGGCTCTTGTAACATGGCAGCTTCATCAGCGCTGCATCGTCCGCCTCACACAAGTTCAGCAGCTGAAGACAGAAGAGCAAAACAAGGTTGAAGTATAGCGAAAAAAAATAATAATAATAAGTGTAGCGCTGCCATGTTGCATACCTCGGTATAGAAGACCTTGTGCTCCATGACATTGAGGTCCATGGTGAAGAGGCGGGGCTGCAGGGTGGTGCAGAAGGTGTTGCCTTCCATCAAGCCAATCTGGGCGTTTGCAGGTTGGTGGCGCAGAAGATGCTTCTTGGGTGGAACCATATCTTGCAAAACCTGATGAGAACCAACGACCGATTAGCATCTGAATCCAGGATTTGATTGGTCATCCAACGTTTACCTCCTTGTGTGGCTCCATGATGACAGTGACGCTCTTGCCAGTGACCTGGGCCAGCACCTGCAGTGAATGCATGGCCTGCTTTCTGACAGTGGAGTTGGGGGAGGTCACCTCTCGAACCAAGTCGTGCGTCACCATGTGGAAAGATTTGTCTTGGGCGGTGAGAAGTTCTTCACTTTTTTCTTCATCCTTCAATGGAGTGGCGCAGCGGACCAGCAGCTGCTCCAGGGTTGTCTTTGCCATGGCGACAGCGCCATTTGACACCTGGGTCAAAAGGGCCGATTCAAAAAGTTGAGCAATTCAGAATTCGCCAACTAAACTCATTGACGCTCACCTCTCCTGTGAGGTCCATCATTACAAAAAGCAGGGCCTTGAGAAACGTAAGCTGGTTTTGTAGAACCCAGATAAGAGGCAACCTTTCCATCAGGAACTTGATGGACACCACGCCACCGAGCTTGGCATACCAAGCCTGCTCATAGCAGCAGGCGCACAGACGCTCCACAATGTATGAGAACAAGGGAAGCTGACATGCCTGCAAATGGAGCAAAATTTAGTCACTAGATTTTGTGACGCCTGGAAAAAATGGACTCACCCTCTCCTTGGATCCAAGGATGATGCTGGCCACATCAAAGATGACAGCCAGGGCCACCTCGCCGATTTTACACAGTTCCTTTTCCTCGTAGGCCATGCAGATGGCTATAGCGTCGATCAGAACCAGTGGATCCATGCCCTTTGACCCGTTCTCTTCGCTGTGGAACATAGCCGTGCTGGGTTGACTGCCGAGCTGGTAGCACGGCAGCAGGAACGGACCTGTGTCAAAGAGAAATCCACAAATGAATTTTAAATGATCCTAAATAACGAAAAAAAAGGCAAATTTTGTCTCACCACACTGCTGAGCCACGGCAACCATGGTGTAGTGGCGAATCAAACTGGCGACAAAAGGTAGCGCACTGGGCCTCAGGTCTTTTATCACGGCTGACATGAATGCTCCAGTCAAGGCCTGTTCAAAAGTTCTGCGGGCAGGCGTGTCTTGTGCCTTGTAGCGGTGAGAGATAATAACATTGGGGATCCACTTCTCGGTAAAGCTGGAGGGAATAAAAACAAGATTGACTCCACTCTCCATTTACTGGAGCTGACTGTGATATTAAGATGTTCTCAAATGCAGGATTATCATCATAAAACATTTGCCATTAAAGCAGCATTTTACTGTTTTATTTGTTTAGCAAATTGTCATGTCAATAAGCACATTTTTATATGAAAGGCTTTTGATTTGCATTTTTGTCCTATTTTCCGCAACTCTGTTGGTATTTGTTATTTACAACAGCTGAAGGCAACGGCGCCGCCGTGTTATTGAGCAGCTGTTTTCTCCATGCTTGAGCTTGTGTTTTATAACGCCGCACGCCGGGGGTAGACCTGATGGATCGCTTCATCTAATTATTGTTATTTAAAAGGCTGCGACCGGAGGTGGGAGGGCAGGTGAGCAAAAGGGGACAAAAGCGGAAGTGGAGCGGCGGGCGACTGCCAGAACGTCCGATCAATTGGCCTTTTGTCAATCACGGGCGGGTTGCCACGGCGACCTTACTGTGTTCTCACAAAGGCTATATTTAAAGTCATCTCATGAGCGTAAATGAATGGAGAAGAAAAGCAGAGAGAATCGTTCACGAGGGAGGACAAATCAAGATGTCTGACAGCCGCCCCTCCCCCGATCATAACTGACACACTTCATTACCCCGGCAGAACCGTGCACACGGACACACTTGTCTTTCTGCGTGAGCGTAAGTGCGCCTGTAATGAAAGGAGAGCAAAAGGGCCAGGATGTAGCATAAACAGACGGAAGAAAGTCAATTAGCCCCTGCCCGGAATCAATGACGCTAATGTGACTAAGCCATCCCACCGGCACCCCTTCTGTGTCTGTGAGCTCCTGCTCGTTTTCAACGAGAGCCTGCGTTGAGAATCAACATGACATGTCCGCCCGTCTTGCGACATGCTTACTTGGGATGAGAGAGAAGCTGGTACAGAGCGTGTTTGTTATCGTCCAGACTGGTCATGGCCACCAGGAAGCACTTGATGACCTCCCACGCCTGTCGTCGGTAGTAGGGCTCTGTGTTGGCACTCTTCAGACAGTCGAGGGCTGTCTCGATAGCCTGGAATGGAATACGGCACACACAAAAAAAAAAAAATTGAACAGCCCCAATTAATCGATGGAATAATCAATCCCAAAAAAGATTCGATCATGGGAGACGTAGCTGGCAGCGTGGTCTTACCTTCTCCATCGGGAGCTGAATGGAGGCTTTGCAGTCGGTGAACTCGGCCTTGATGCTAGGCCCTTGAACCTCGGTCACCACGTAATGCAGCCTCTGAGACTCCTTCAGCATCTTCCTGTTGCTGCCGCCAAACTTCCCCAACACCCGGTAGGCTACGTGGGAGATGGTCTCGGCCGGGTTCCGAAGGGTCCGCCACAAAGCCTTGGAAGACAAACGCAATGCTTAACATCTTTGAAATTCGGTTTATTCTGTAAAACCGACTAACCTGCATGAGCTCAGCCCTGACAGGCTGAATATGGTCATACAGGAAGTCCGGCTGGAGGTTGTCCACGCAAAGCTCTAAAGTACGAAGACCCTGGCTCACTAAAGTCTGAGAGCCATTCAGGGCTGACACTAGTGGATCCATGAGCATGGGCAAATATGGCAGCAGAGAGCTCAGGCGCACCGGCACGGTCAAGCATAGCTCCACAAAGAGGTCCTTCATGTGCTGCTTGTGAAGGCCACTCTGCAGCATGTTCAGACCTAAAGCGGGAAAAGTCCACACATTAGAGTTGTGGAAACGTCGCAGAGATTTGATTTGAGAGTTGCACCTTGTAGCAGATTGGGTAGAAGCGGGAGGAACTCTTGGTAGAGAAGGTCATGGCTTCCGCCACCAATGGAGCGGAAGAGTGCCCGTAGGAACAGGAAGTAGTTGTACGGCTCCTTTGCTGACTGGGCCAGTTCCATTGAGCTGTTTACTATCTTGTGAAGGTGCGGCTGAGGAAAAAGGAAGTATTTCATGACTTATGTGAAACCAAAATATAGATATTAACCAATTGTGTGGCAACTTACTTTGAGCATCTGTTCATTCTCGGCCGCAAAAAGCGACACGGATCCAAAGACCAGTTTAAAGAGCTTGAGGTAGAGATTGGAGAGCTCCACATTGGAGCCCATTTCGGGTAGTCTTTCCAGAAGGTACTCCACTAAAATGGTGGCGAAGAGAGCCGATGTTGACAAGTTGGCCAGGAATGAGTTGGCCACAATCTGCGGAAGAACGAGATAAATTAAACAAATAAAATACAAAGTGAAAGATTTGTTGTGTAGTTGCCGTATCTACCTGGAGAGCATAATTCTTGGAAATCCTCTCCACCATGTAGGGAACGGTTGTTTGAAAAATCTCCTTAAAAGTAAGTGGGTTCATCATGGTGAAGACCCCAGCAAAGTGCTCCAGAACTTCCTTCTCCTCCTTCATGCGTACCGCTTGGCAGTTAGCCACTCGGATGTATGCTTGCTGGTTATTGGCGACCTGAACCTGAGCATATAAAAAAAAAAAAAAAGATTAATTTCCTTCTTTCTCGAAAACTGCACGGAGGTTCTTGCCAAATTCAGCAATTCTCTCGTTATACCTGATAGATGTCCAAAGCCTGCATGGCGTACTTGACCAACTTTATGTAGATCTGCGTTTCCTTTGGCTGGAGCTGCTTGTTTGGTATGAACTGCGCCTCTGTTTGAAAATAAAGAAATATTCCACAGGTTTAACAATTTATCATCACGATTGATTTTCATCGCCTTACCTCCAGGGGCCTTGCATGAGGTGATGCCCCACGTGATGGTTTTCACGCCGCACACCAGAGTCTTGACTAAACTGCGGCAGTCTGACACTTGAAACGTCTGCTTGTCCTCCTTCTCGCCTTGCCGGTCGAAGGCGGTCGCGGGGGGCTGCGGTGCGCTGGCGACGGGCGTGGGAGGAGCGGGAGGCGGGATGGCGGGCGTGATGGATGGAGTGGGCGTGGCCGGTACAC
Source organism: Syngnathus floridae (assembly GCF_059516105.1). Taxonomy (NCBI): domain Eukaryota; kingdom Metazoa; phylum Chordata; class Actinopteri; order Syngnathiformes; family Syngnathidae; genus Syngnathus; species Syngnathus floridae. Next base: position 5,194,210 of record NC_142430.1, on the reverse strand, counting down.
CCGGTAGTACTCCCGGCTCCACCACGCCCATTTCCGACTGAGGTTTACACTTCTTGAAGATGGAAACCAGCTGGTAGCGTGCGATGGTGTGAAATTTCAGCACAAACACCTGATAAAGCAGAAATGACTTTCAACGTTCAGAAAAGCCACTGCGGGAAAACGAAGCTCGGCTACCTCCAGCATCCTCATGAGGATGTCCCGCCCGTTGCCGTTCTCCTGCTCCGACTTGGAGCGAATGCAGTCCACCAGGTTGAGCAAAAGCTTGCAGGACATGGTCTGAATGTTACTCGGAAGTGACTCGTCGTCGATGTTCTTGGCAAACAGCTGCACGGCCAAGGATAGATCGGTCAGGGGCAGGTTCTGACGGACGTGGTGGACGAGGTCTGCAAGTGTGCTGTAGGCCAAAGGTCTGAAAACAAAAGTGATGATGATACAAGAATGAATTTTATTTTAGAAGATGTGAGAAAGGTGCTAAGTGATAACGGAACGCAGTGAGCTGTTTCTGAAAGGCGCCGACAGTTACGGAGACTATGCAAATGGCCCCTGTCCGGGGAAAAGAGCGAGAAGGTGAGCTAATGAGTGACAATGATATTCCCGCCAGCTCTTGCGCACTGCTAATTTGAAATGACAGATTACTGAAGTGGCGAGGGTGGGGTGGCAGGTCAAAGAGTGGTGGTGGTGGTGGTGGTGGGGGTCGGCCCTCGGGAGCCGCGGGTGTACATGACAATCTGACAGACGGATCTCAGATGCGGTCAGAGCTCTGAGAGATGTGCCTCATTAAGATGCAAAGGACTCGGAGCTGTCAGAGCAATCGTCCACTAAACAAGGAGATGATTGTGATAGATGCGCACTCGGGGGGGAAACTTACCGAAGAGTTTCCCGGGCGGTGTAACCCGAGCCAATGAGGATAGATTCATCAAAGAGTTTATCCATGCAAGGTATAAACTCTGCAAAAAAAAAAAAAAATCTTATAGGCAACCCTTCCACAAAGTGACAAAAAAAAAATTCACATGCTAACTGCAAAGTGTTTGTTTTCGTAGGGCACATACGGTTGCGTAGTTCGGTGGTGAGAATATGTTTGGCGGCGATGAGCAGCTCCTTGCGGAGATGAGCCGTCTCCGAGGGGCAGTTGGTGAGCAGCTGGAGCATGCCCTTCACCATCTGCTGGGAATATTTCCCTACCAGCTCCTGACGAGTTGGAAACACACATTTGAAAATGAAAAGGATATTTTTTACAACTGAATGAATACCTGGTAGATTCGAATGATGTAAGCCAGGAAGGAGAGCGTCTTGATCTGTGCGGCAATAAAATCTGCGTACAGCTCCTTGTTATAAAGCTTGTGTTGCCTGCAAAGAAAGAAACAAAAAAAACACACAAGTCAATTCCTCCTCCTCGACACGTCCTGCAGTAGGTGACAATTAATGGCGGGTAAAATGAGGATCTACATATGGGATTCAATTCTACATGCATGACTTATTCATTTGTGTGGCAGCTGTTACTGCGGCTCCCAGAGAAACTTTCTCCGTACCTGCCACAGATTCCCGAGGTTTGTTGTTCCTTAATTAACTCTGCTCCATTTCCCTTCCTATTCCCGACATCTAATGCAACCCATCTTCTTACGCGCAAATTTCACCTCCCGCTAAGCCAATTTCTACTATTTTAACTTTCCTAAATGGAATGGAAACGGATTTAGCGACACCATCAAAAAAAAAAAAAAAAAAACTTCTGCCAGGCAGAAGAGATGAAGGGGGGAGGGGGGGAGGTACCATTCTATTAAGTGTGCCGCAATCTCATTCAGAAGGCCATAAAATGAAAATTAATTTAGTTAGTGAGGGTGTTGGAATTTCTGTTTGGGCAAATGGATGTTACCTGGCTTGTGGAGACACCTGCAGCATGATGGTGCTCATGATGAGGGGCACAAACTCTGACACCACGTTGTGAATATTCAGCTTGTAGAGCTGTGAAGAAAAAAAGAAAAAAGAAAAGACGATCCTAATACAGCCACACAATTACAGATAAGGTGATTTTATTCGAGGGATTAACAAGCATTTGGGGAGGATATGAATATTTTCAATCCACTCACACCTCTCCCGACTCCAATTATCCCCAAAAAAACGCAAATGAGTCAATCAAGCTTCAATATCCTTGAATAAATAGCACTTTTTTTTTTTTTTATCTCCCGTCGGGGGAGGAAAAAATACCCAAATTTTCATTTCACTCACCTGATACATCAGCACTACGATGAGTGGCAGTTCTGCAAGCACTTTGAGAGACAGCGATCCTCTTGGGATGATGGTGTGCTACAAACAGAGCGTGAAGATGACTTCATCATTTGAATCAAAATGAGCCACACAAAATGTTAAATTCATCAGGTATCAACCAAACGTCAGCTTCAGACATGAGGATTAATATATCTAAATTACAAAAGGCTGCCGATGTGGAGCACTGCTGCCATCTAGCGCTTGGAAGCGGTAGTTGTGAACTACTCAACCGGGAATGAGCGTTGCGATTACCGTTCGCGTTTCACTGTCTTCTCTCTCGGGCGCTGTCTTCACTAACACGGAGGTGATCATCCCGACCATTTCCGGGGAAGGCACCGTGTTCTCAGCAATCACCTGAGGATTCTCAAAGTACCGGGCCTAGTGGATGCAGCACAACATAATAAATGGCGGTTCGCTGTATAAATGGGTGTAATTAAAGCAAGCAAATACTTACGACGACTTTTGGGAGGTCTTTGTAAATCTGCTTCACAAAGTCCAAGAAGTGATGAATCTAAAAAGATATTTAAAAAAAAAAAAAAAAAGATCTATTTATTTTTTGCTGCTGTATTTTTCACTGTAAAATAGTCTTTTTTTTGTCAATTATTTTACTGTTACAAAGTTACAAAACCAAATGCCAACTAAATAATCCCTTCAGAAATAAATATAAGAAATTGTGCTAAAAAAACTCACCTCTTGTGAGATTGGAGGACGAAATTGTTTGTGCAGCTCGATTATAATGCGAAGGCATATCAGCACATTTTCCTCACTTTCAATCTAAAAACGGAAAAAAAGTGACAAAAAATTCATATTCAAGCTGATATAAAACAAGAGCAAGCGTTATGTCATTTGTTTTAGATTAAAGACACATGATGCAAAGAGTTCCTTAAGGATTTAAAAGCAGCCTTACTTCCAAGAAGCGAAACATCACGGACAGGATGTTCTTGGTGTGCGGTCGAAGGTGTTCGTTTGTGGGAATGCGGTGGATGATTTCCAGCACCAGCTTCCTTAATTGCTACAGCAACACAACAGTGTCACGTAATAAAATGCCACACAATGTTCCAGGAATGTCCATACCTGTGTTGGCTTTTCTTGTAGAAACTGCACCTCTCCATCCTGAAGAAAGGTGAGGAAGCGCGGGATGATGTGCTCCAGGAAGGTGGAGTACTGAGGCGAGGAGGTCACATTCTGAAATGACAAAACATAGCAATATAATGTATTCAGGAAAAAAAACCAGATAATTGCCTGCCATGTGTCAAACTCACCTCAAAGTTCTCACTGACTTCCTGCATCATCTTGAGCTTGGTCTCATCAGCTGGAAGATGAGAAACAATTAATCCAATTTGTTAACTACAATTTCATACACCTTCCCCATAGGCTTAGCAGGGGGCTCTCAGATCTTATCAGTTTAACTTTCATTGCCAGTTTGGTCAAAAAAAAGGTACTCTCTCTCTCTCTCTCTCGCTCTCGCACATTCAGACAAACATGCACTCTCACATACATGTACCTTTGACTGGACTAAAGCATATCGCTCTCATCATTGCCCATGCCAAACATGCCTGCCTTTTATGTGCCCATCTAATATTAACTGCTAAGACCAATGAACGTACGTGTGTTTGTGTCAGTGAGCGCCGCCACAAACTGCAGGTACTTTTTCATCAGGGTGGTCTGGTCCACCACAGTGGGACTGGGAGCTGGCCCAAAGGCCATAGTGGAAGTTGGAACAGACAGCGAGACACCGAAGGGGAACGTGACAGACTATAAGGTCTGCACGAACCTCAGTTCTTGTTCATGTTGTGTTGACCTGCATAAAGACAAAAAGGAAAGGGAGGGGTTGAAAGTACATGGTAGAAATCTAAACACGCTGGTCTTGGAACATTGCCGAAAAGATGAAAGCCATCTTTTCCTTCTGTGAGGATTCCCCCAAACCAAAAAAGTTCAAGAAATCAATCAGTTTTGGAAATAACTAAGAAATATTCCATTCAAAACACAGGCGCTTAATGATGACGTCACATCGCGCGCCGTTAGCACAATTCTGTCACACTCAAGTAGAATTTTTGAATTAAATACTTGCCATACCTACGTCAAAATTCGAATGTGCTTTCAGTGTAGGTGTTTAAGTATTTTTTATTCCAATCACAATGCAATACTTATTGAGCAACATAAATTAGCATTCGCCCCCAATTAGCTTGATGAAGAAGGAGCTCTTTGACGTTGTTAAACTGTTTAAGAGAAATATATATTTTACAACAAAGAGATGAACCCCAAGCATCCAAAACTGAAATCCCTACTGGTTGCAGAAGAAAAAACAATTACCCATAAGTTTATCAAAAAGAGAGAAAACATTATCTTACCTTGTCCGATTTAAAAAGAGCGAGTCTGCAGAAAGCACTGCGCTGCCCCTCTGAGCACACTGAGCAGCATGGATATGAATGATATCCCTCCGCACATCACGTTCAGAATGCAGATATTTTACATATATTGGCAACAAATTTATAGTTTATTTGTGATTCAACAATACATTTTTATTATTTGTGTCCAGTTTTTTCAAACAACGTTAGAGGTATTCTATAACATATGATATTCTAGTGCAAACGGAAGGATATAGTCCTAAAGGCGGGTGGTATAAGACCATCGTTTTCGATGGTTTAGTCGCGACTGTATGGTGGCCGCAAAAGGACTTTATTTCTGTAAGTGCGAAATCCGATTCCGCCTTTAATGTTAATACATCTCTAAATACGGAACTACTACGGAGCTATTCCTAGTATTGAGTGCACAAACTATTTCTCTACAATTTTCCCCCACCATATACAATTTATTATAGCGTTGAAACTTATTTATACAGCATTATTTTATGGGGTCAAATGCGTGAGGTAAATGACTGAGCATAAAAGTCCTCCATATGCAATCCATATTTGCATCATCGCAATTTTTAAAAATCTTTATGTAAATATCATGGTACAATATTACAAAAACGTGGTATTTATCTCCCACAAGATGGCAGTATACTAAAGGTTTTGTGCTCCCAAGCCTTTACTGACTCAAGGTAGCTTTTACACAGAACAAACATAAAAGTAATCAATAAAATCATCTTGACTCATGCAACATTGGACTTTGCAAAGATGTATAGAGAGAAATAACAAGAAATAATCTTAACTTTTGTCTCATATCATCTCATGATCTGAAACCCACTTGTGTTCAATATACAACAAAAATGATGGAATTGACCTTGCTGTTGCTAATACTTTTGAAGGGGGATATATTTAGATTCACAGTCATAATATAGCAAACGATAACTAAAAAAAAAAAAAGTTTGACACCCACGCTCCACATTGTCCAGTGGTATGAATGTGAATGTTTAATAACCAGCAATGAAAAGCTGTTCAGTATCCAAATGCAAGTCATCTTCTCTATTCAGTTCATCTTTGAAACGATCTGGTTTTAAAACCTGGACACCTAATGTTCTTGCTTTTCTGGTGTTATTTCAATGATTGATTCTGGTGGTGTTCGCTTGGCCAGGCTAATGGGGAAAAGGATCAAATTGCCTTTGTAATAGCAGTGTTGATTTATCATTAAATACATCGGCCTATCAACACCCCCCCCCCCCTTCTTGTGTCGCTGGTGGGCTTTAATTAGCAGTTGTCTATCAATTAACCTAATAGCAAGCGGCTTCAGAACACAATATCCCTTTCAACAAATGTCACATAATGTTGATGATAATGCTTGCTTTTCTTTCACACAGTGTTCCCCAGGTAATAATTATCTGCTAAAAGAGATATGTGACAGGCTTATTGCAAGACTTGTTTGTTTCATTAAGGTTTTTTTTTTTTTTTTTATAAAGGGGTAAAGAAAAAAAACAGCAGCTCCCCATCTATAAAAGACCACTCATGTGTCCATTAGATGTGTTTTCTCATGCGGTGATACAGCCTGTTGACGACCTCTCAGTGCAGCTGGATCACACGTAGCGAGAAGTGCACTCTCCCGTAGACTGACAATACTCGGAAAACCTATTCATGCATCTAAAGCCGTGCTTTTCTTTCATGGTCTGCATAATGAACTGCTCCCGAGCTTACCTCTCCGAGCTCCTCCAGCCCTATAAGCACCTGCCGGGTGCCTCAAGGGCTAAACGGAGACTCAGAGGCCAGGATCGAGCCTTTGGACTTTGGATTGTTCCTGTTCTGCTACTGTATATTAATTTATGTTTCAATATACTGTTTTCACTGTGCTGTTTCCTTTGGAGGCCAAGTTCAATGCTCAGCAGTATGTCTCCAGTCTGCTCACCGGGATTTATTGACCTTTCACGACCAGGCAGTTAGCTACTGCTAATTGTTTACGTATTGCATCGTCATTCTTTATATGCCTTTTGTGTGCATTTGCACTTGAGAAATTCTTAGCATATTTAATTTATATGGACAGAAAGAAAAATGGCTGATTAAAAAATCGTGATTTAAATGAATGAATTAAACAAGGTTATTGTGTATCCCTCCTCCCTTGTTTTCCAATAGGCGCCTCGTCATTGCTTAATGAAGTGCTCCAACAGATAAATAAATGTGTCACCCAGCTGGCTGCTGACGTCAGCCTACTACAGCCAATCCCAGGCGTTCTGTAGACACCTTTTTTTGGTAATCCTCTTTCCCTAAAGAGGAGCTGTCCGATCAGTACCCCACACTCCGCGTCGTTTGCGCCAGGAATAATCCCGCAAACAAGCCCCATTAACCGGGCTTAAACAAACAACTCAGCCTTGAACGGATTTTCACTCTAATTTGCGCTGTTCGATGTATCAATTTAGTCATTTTGTAAAAATGCAACTTCCGTGCGTAAATTGCAACTAGCGTGTTTTACGCACAGACCGAATGGCTTCATAAAGTGTTTCTTTATATTATTACTCGTACTTGAAGGCATCCTTTGCAGGTATGTTTTCACTTTTTTATGGTTTTGCAATGTTTTGTGTGCTGGGCTACCGGCAACTCGCGGGCGGCCAACCGGACGACGGTAAACGCTACATTTGCCGAGCAGTGCCCCTCGTCGGCGACACAAGCTGCCCGGTGACTTTATTACCCGAAATCAACGCCGGTGGGCAGGAAGAGGAGCTCCGCAACACGGTCATGCAGCTTCGAGAGACAATTCTGCAGCAGAAAGAAACACTTTCCAAGCAAATCGGCACAATAAACGAGCTAACAACCAAGCTGTCCCTCTGCGCATCAACTACTGATGATAGAAAGTACGAGAAGGGAGCTCAATGGGGAAAAGTGAAGCAAAACACAATGGGAGACGTCCCCAGAGATCCAAATGACACTGTGGAGAATCTCGGGAGAACAATGCAGGGGCTCAAGGACCGGCTGGAAAACCTGGAGGTAAGTTCGTTTTTAATGTGCGTAAAAGCTGCTACCCGTCCGTGGTCACCTGTGCGCACTTCCTGCTCATCCATCTTTAGCAACAGCAAATGCGGGCCAACATATCCGGCGCCTCGTTCCCCAGCGAGCTGCGTGATTTACTGCAGCGTCGCCTGATCGAGCTGGAAAAACAGCTCCTGAGGAAAGTCAGCAACCTGGAGGAGGAGAAGAGCATGTTGTCCAACGCTACCGCAGCGTACCGACTCAAGACGGAAAGTACGCTCAACGCGCTGGTGGAGAGGATAAGTGAGCTGGAGAAAGGTAATGTGACCCGGGTAAATGTGATGAATTTTTTTTTTTCTCATAAACTGTATATTGAAAAAAAAATGGACAGGAGGGGAAGACTTCAAAACCCCCGAGCAGTTCAAGATCTCCCTGCCGCAGCGTACAAACTACTTATATGGCCGCATCATCAAGAGTCTCCCGGAGATGTACGCATTCACACTCTGCATGTGGATCAAGTCCAGTGCCACTCCGGGAATCGGAACCCCCTTCTCCTACGGCGTGCCCGGACAAGCCAATGAGATTGTATTGATCGAATGGGGAAATAACCCGATTGAGTTGCTAATCAATGACAAGGTGAGTCATCAGTGCTTTTTGAAAAACTGTCATTATCTAACAAACTTGGACCGTGAAGGTTGCACAGCTGCCCTTGGAGGTTCGTGACGGGAGGTGGCACCATATTTGCATCTCCTGGACCACCAGGGATGGTCAGTGGGAAGCTTATCAAGATGGAGAAAAGCAAGGAGCAGGAGATAACCTGGCAGCATGGCACCCTATTAAACCAGGAGGGGTTATCATCCTGGGTCAAGAGCAGGTACGACTATCAAATTTGTGATGTCATAATGTGTCATAATCTACAAAAATGATCCTGTCGTTCCCAGGATGTCGTAGGTGGCCGCTTTGATGCCGGTCAGGCCTTCGTGGGAGAACTGAGTCAAGTCAATATCTGGGACCGGGTTCTGAAGCCAGCCGAAATCCAATCAATGGCCAACTGTACATCGTACTTGCCGGGTAACGTGATCTCGTGGCTGGCGAGCAATGTGGAGGTGTTTGGAAGGGGAGCCTTCAAGAGGCCCTTGGAGATGTGTCTGGAGCGTCTGCCTAATACCTAACCAATTAGCATCTGCCTTGTTTATGCTAATTAGCTGCTATTTCATCACATCTTTTATGATTACTGTCAGACAGTTTGTGAAAAAACATTATAAGTGATCCACATAGCGCTCAATGTGCAAATTAGGTTTCTCTGTTTCTATTTTTTACTGCCTGGTGTCAAATTACCGTCTCCCTATTATAACTTTGCCGTCTTGAGAGACTTTGAGGTGATGTATAAGACCCGGAATGGCGTTCCGTGTGAGCTGCTGTTGCGTGCTGTTGGGGAGAAAGTAGGAGAGAAGATTAACTCCAAGGTCTGGCTCATGTTATGTCTGTTGCTTAACGGGAAAATCGGCTTGGAGCCAAAATCAATCACATGTTGTATCCTTGATTCATCACCGTGCTTTTTTTTTTCCTCTCCTTGCCTTGTCCATATGAACAAAAACCTGTTGGATGGTGTTTTGTATTGATGGCATGATTTGATTGTAATTTTTTTTATTTATTATTGTGAATAGTTACAGTGGATTTTACTCATCATTGTTGGTACTGTTCTAACTGTGAATGTCTACTTTGTAATTTGTGGTATGTATAGTGGTTTACAATGTGCGGCAATGCTTTTGTGTTTATATTTACGTGGCCTTGATAGGGATTGAAGTGCCAAAAAAAAAGTTGTTTTATATGTCTGAAAATGCCATTAAATAAAAAGAGGTAACTTAAATGAATGTTTGAGCTTTTTTTTTGTATCAGTGCTGTTACATTAAACCGGAATTAGTTAGTGGAAACTGTCAGGTACGATAAAGGACGTGGGTGAGACATAAGTAGCATATAGCGTAAGCCGAGCGGGATATTTTGACTGAGCTGGCTTGGCTTCAGGACAACAGCAGGTGGCGTGGGCGGCATTAGCAACGCTTAGCCGAGCCAAAGGTCAACAGTGACACGTTTTAGCATTTACACAAAAGAAATCAAATGTTACATTACAATACTGTCCAATATTGATCCAAAAAAAAAAAAAATGAAGATAAGATGAGGTCAAAGTTGAAGATTACCATAGCAACTGCAGGCTCCCTAACTGTGTCTGTGTCAGGACACATTCATTAGGAATGTCACGATTATTAATGAACAAGGACAAACTGTCATTAGAAAGACGCTTGACTAACTCCGCCGTTTTTCATCACAGCTGGAGAAAAGTCCTCAAGTGACATCATCACTTTATTATTAATAGCTTTTCTTTTTTTAACCTCTGTATTTATTTTTCTATAACGTGACACCTGATGATTCCAATGTAAAAAAATAATAATAATCAAGGAATACTTCTAGAAATATATTTTTTTCTGTAAAGTAATTCACACACACACAAAAAAAAAAACATGCACTGTACTTCCCATTGAGCCTAAACGAACAGTGGGTGCTATAAAATGACCTTTATGAATGTTAATAATTCATGATGGGTTTTGCTCCAGCGCTGTGGGTCACTAATTGATCGTCCTCACAAGATGCAATACAAAGGTACTTCCTGACCTACGAGCCTGGTGAACAAACGTGGCTAACTAAATGATTCATTTAAACAGCATGGAATACAATTGCTCCAGTTCAACTTATGTACACTGCTTTTTTTGTTTTTTTTCATAACATACCAAATCTCCGGCAGTCACATAAAAGGACTCATAAATATGATTAGTTAAGAGTAATAGGGTGTGTAATCCTGTACCCACAGAGGTTGTCTCTCTTCTCGCTGAGCAGGAAACAGATTTAAAACAATTTGACCATCAGCGTGACCTTTCAAGAATAAAGCGTTGCTGGGTGTTGCCATCTGTAAAAGAATTGAAAGAAAAAAGTGTGTCAACTCTCACTCCTTCCTTTATTTCTGAATGGTTTGGTTACAATCTAGGTCAAAATTATCCAGATTTTTTTTTTTTTTTTTGGTTATCCAAGATCACGTTCCGGTAATCCGTTTTACTTGATCAAAGCACCTTGGATCGGATCAGACAAATCCGGATCCAAACTTTTAAAAATGACTCAGTCCGGATAATGACTGCTCTACAATTTAGACTTTATATCACACTGAAGGTTACTTAATATGAGAAAATTGGCAGAATGGCCAGCAAGACTGTACACAAACCGTACCTGAGCTTTATTTTGATATCGAGGATGGCAGGCGATGACTGTGATGAAAGTGAAGGTTGCCACAAAAATAGCAGCGGAAGACAAGATGAAGAGTATGTTGGTGTTGTCTGAAATAAAAATTATGGACAATTGTGGGACTAGTTGGACTCAAATATATTCCCACAAAGAATGTTATGCTAGGCTTGAGCATAATCGTAGCAAGGCAACAAGAGCAAATCAATTAAGCGCAGCTAAGTTAGCGCATTTCTTAGAATCGACTGGCCTCTTTCCACCTGTGGAACTAACGCTGAACAGCACATTGAAAATTTTATGCGCCTCGTGAGACGTCTCAAATCTAATCCGGCTTCCCTGTGACTGTTTCAATAGAAGATAATAGAAGATACAGAAAATAATAATATAATATAATATAATATAATATAATATAATATAATATAATATAATATAATATAATATAATATAATATAATATAATATAATATAATACAATACAATACAATACAACACAACACAACACAACACAACACAACACAACACAACACAACACAACACAACATAACATAATATAACATAATATAATATAATATAATATAATATAATATAATATAATATAATATAATATAATATAATATAATACAATACAATACAACACAACACAACACAACACAACACAACACAACACAACACAACACATCACAACACAACACAACAAAACATAATATAATATAATATAATATAATATAATATAATATAATACAATACAATGCAATGCAATGCAATACAATACAACACAACACAACACAACACAACACAACACAACACAACACAACACAACACAACACAACATAATATAATATAATATAATATAATATAATATAATATAATATAATATAATATAATATAATATAATATAATATAATATAATAATAATTAGCATTTTTGATTCCACTTACTGTTTTTCCTGACAAAGAGATTGAAGGAGGTCTGTAGCTTGCTGATGTCATTTCGAACGCTGATGTCCAAGCAGTGAACCCCGGCCGTGGTGAAGGTGTGGTTGAGCCACAAAGTGTTCCCGTACAACATGGTCAGCGTGCAGCCCCCCGTCGTGTCGGGTACGCAGTTGGCCACAAAGCGCCAACACACCCACATGGGGGGGCTGAATGACGCAATGACCTCAGCTTCAAATCAAAAATAGAAAACAAAATGTAACTTTTTACCTGCCATCCACGTGAAAAGCCAGCCCGGTTGTTTGAGACACCTCATAATCAAAAGGCCCAGTCAACTTGATGCTTTTAATGGCATCTGTAAATCAATTTTCACACTTGTTACTCAAAACAATGATATTTGGAATCTACCAATAGACATCACACTACAAACCAAGCACTTGAATATCCTTGGAGTATATTCCAGTTAACGGTGGTGTGTATTCAGTTATATTGACTCCGATTTTCAACCGGAGTGTGTAGTTTCCAGACAAGGCGTAATGGTAGCGGACAACAGGCTCGGTCCCTCGGATTACCTCTCTGCATTTCCGGAAACAAAATGATCAGCACAAACAATTCACAACATTTAAATTGGCAATCCTCATACCCATTTCCTAAATCCCACGTGTAGCTGAAGTTTGCCATGCTGAAATTCTGCTGGGGATCAGAAAGTTGGAACATGGTCTCGGTGGGGATGTCTGAAGCCAGCTCTCCTGTGTCTCTCAGATAGGTGGCGTTGCCATCCGTTTGGTAGAAAACCAACTTCCCGGCGATAGTTTCTGATTCAAGAAAGGTGACATGTCATCGCTGCATGCAAAGGAGTAGAAAATCATGTTGGACTACCTAAATTTGTCAGAGGAACGTCAGGCTCTGCCACACCCGGGGAAACCAGGATGAAAAGCAACACTAGTGTTCTGTAAATGTATAATCAAGTTAATGAACTGTTCAAAAGATAAAACCTTTTTGAATTAAAGCATACCTGTCCATGTATTTGCCCTGCGGGTCCCCTCGATGACCTAAATAAACAGGAAAATCCAGAGGATGAAAAGGAAGCAATGTGTGCAGAGGACTTGTGAGCTCCTCTCAGATTCCCATCATGTCGATGAAGGCTTGAAATTGCCACCATGAAATGAAGTCATGTGCCCCTGAAAGAACAACAACCTACTTTATAGCCTGGTCTTCTTTTCATTGCGATGGATGCTGACCGTTGGCTCAAACCACCCCATAAAATTTCGCTTTCATCCATTTGGGAAGTGAAAGAGTTTATATTTAATTTAATTTAATTTAATTTAATTTAATTTAATTTAATTTAATTTAATTTAATTTAATTTAATTTAATTTAGTTTTATTTTATTTTATTTTATTTTATTTTATTTTATTTTATTTTATTTAATCATTCTTCTCAGCACTCTTAAGAGCCATGCTGAAAAAAACGAAAAAAAAAACGTGGACTTAATGATGGAAGCAAGTTTTGCATTGTACTGTTGCCCTCTCGTGGTTAAGGTATGAAGCACATGCTTAAACCATTATAATGTAATACAACATAATGAACTAAAGTAAAATAAATTAAAATAATTAATATAATTATAAAATAATATAAAAATATAAAATGAAAAAAATAAATAATAATTATGAATATAATAAGATATAATATAGTAAATAATACATAATGTACGTATATAAATATAATATAATATAATATAATATAATATAATATAATATAATATAAAATAATATAATATAATATAATATAATGTATATATGTTTATATGAATATATATGTATGTATGAATATATATATATACATATATATATATATATATCTGAATATATAATTTTATAATTATTTATTTTATAATTTAGTAATTTTAATTTATTTTACTTTAGTTCATTATATTGTATTACATTATAATGGTTTAAGCATGTGCTTCATACTTTAACCACGAGAGGGCGACAATACTATGCAAAACGTGCTTCCACCATTATTTCCCCATGGTTTTTTTTCAGTCCATCGCCTTACGTGTATGTGTATTTTTGACCTGCAGAGAGCCATGGCTCTTAAGAAAGTCAGCGCTATTTATAGCAATAGTTATATTATATTATATTATATTATATTATATTATATTATATTATATTATATTATATTATATTATATTATATTATATTATATTATATTATATTATATTATATTATAGAGGGGGACATAATTTGTGTTACAAGCATGGCCGCAAAACGAATTAAACTCGTATATGAAGGTCCCATAATGTTTTTTGTTTTTTTTTTTTTTTTTACTCAGCAGCTGAGTCAACCCTTGTGACGTCAAAGTCCCACCCTCTGAGTAAAACCTGACAGCGTCCCAGCGAGTGAGGGAGTGTGCAACAACAAGCCAGTTTGCTTTACGCACGCGTGCATTGCGCCAGAGGTGCATGGCATGCCCGGGAGTAATTTTCCTGCTGTGGGACCGACGGTAGCGACTGGATTATAATATTATCTACCATTAATTTTTTTTATTTTTTATTTTTTGGGGGAGAAACCACGCACCAACATGTCCGGGACCCCGCAAGACGTGAGCAAGCTCACCGAGCTAACCTATAAAGTGAGTCTAGCAAATATTTGCTTATAATAAATGACGTTATTATAGTTTGTATGATTTAAAATGGGAAACTTGTTTTTTCCCGTAAAGTTTGCCGTGGCTTCTAAATTCCATCAAAGCAGACAACATGAATATTTTTTCGGGGCTTTCATTCCCCCTTGTCGCCTATATGACGAGCCATTGTTTTCATGTTGTTTGAAAACATTTTCGACTGAAGCGCTGCAATATTAAGCTTTCAACAACTAGTCCATTCTAGAATGTCACACTCTGGTGCATCAGATTGTTTGAAAGTGTGCCAATCACTGTTTGTTTGCTCCTGCTGTAGATTATGCACAATTGAGAATAGTGATTGCTTTAATTGGTTTATTTTTTGCTTCTATTTCAAACTAATCCAGTTGTGGACATACATGGCATGCAGAAAATAAGATACAAGGGCCATTTTGACAGTCTTGAAGTTTTAATGAATTCAATATACTAAAACTGAATTTTTCATGTGTCTCTGATGGCAGACATGCCTTAGTTTCAGCGAAATGGGTTGGGAGGGAGGAGAGAAAGGAACCTGTTTCCTTTTTTTTTTAAAGCTCTCTTAACTTCACTCTGCAGCACGTTTCTAAAAGTCACGCCTGTCTCCTCATTGTTACTTTCGGGGTGTGCCAGGAGAGCAAGACGGGGAGGTGAACAACCCTGGACTGCTCAGGCATTTCAATAGAGTGGGTGGGGGGGGGGGGGGGGGCACTTTTGTGCAGGACTTTGCTCCTCTAAGAAAGTGTAAGGAATGCACACAAGGTCAAGTTAAAGATTGAAGGTTTTATTGCTGCTGCATTTAAAGAGCCATCTGCACCTCTTTTATCAAAACATGAAATTGAGCACGTGCAAATCACAGTTCTGACTCCAGTTCTGAACATTTCTCCCAGAATGTGATGGACCAGTACAACCCCAGCTTGAGGAACCTGGTCAACCTAGGAAAGAGCTATGAGAAGTCAGTGACAGGTAAGAATGCACTGTTTTGTTGACAACTATTTAAAATAGTTAGCATGTTTGAACTTCTTGGCTTAGTTCTGCTCACAAATTGAGTTTGTGATCCTCCCACATAGCCATGACCCTCGCAGGAAAGGCCTACTTTGATGCCGTCACAAAGATTGGAGAAAACGCTACCATGTCTCCAATTTCCAGGGAACTTGGTAAGTCATGTTAATCAGGAAAATTGAGTTGGATGGAGAAATACATTTTCTCAGTAAGACAAAAATAACATTCTGACAGCACGTGTTTTCATCCATCACCTGACTTATCTTCCATTACAGTATAAGTGCTAGAATCCTAAAGCCGCTCTTAATTTTCAAAGGGATCATAATACATTTTGTTATGCTCCATCAACTTAACCGCTCGGCTCTAATTAGACACAAATAAGTGAACGCGTTGTCAATTAATTTGATGGTGTCGACGCCAATGTGAATAATTAAATGACATTGTTAGTCTCCTTCGCATGTTTTGAAACAACCACAATTAGCTTGAGACTAAAATAGATTCATTTCATCAGAGCTGGCAGGAAGTATTTTTCACACTGCTTGCAGGTCATAAAGTTGCATCTAGTGGGTGTATTTAATATCAGATGCTTGAAGATTTGATGACACTTAAGTTCTTCAATCAGAATGACCGTCCCAGAGCGATGTCACTCCCTACTGCGGGGACTATTTATCGGGAGAGTGTGAATTCTCCTGCAGCCTGCTGCCGGCGTCATACAGCAAACATGCTGAATAAACACGAGCACAGAAGAATGTCTTCTCACTGCTGATCCTTGCTTACTCCCAAGTTTGACTCACCCTAATCCGCCAACTGTTTGTGGGAGGCTCACAGTGGAGCCGAATTGATCCTTTTTTTTTTTGCGTGATTGATCCGCCCACGTCTTTTAGTTAGCATGTCTGAGATCCTGGGTTTTAAAATTCAATTTAAAACTCAACTATTTGCTGTGTTTGTGTTAAAGTCATAAAAGTATGACTTTGCCGCCATCTTGTGGCATCTTGGTGTGAACGAACTATGTTGACATGACTGAAAGAGTTTTATTCGGGGGAAATTTTGGTTTACTGCCATGTTGGTGTTAAGGAACTATGGAAAGTGAGTTGAGGAGTTTTTTTCAAGATACAAAGAGTGCCCAGAAAGACTATTTTTAATTCTTAATAATAATTTTCACAGTCTCCCTCATATGATCTTGCATCGAGTGTGTGATAGCCGACAGAAAGATGACAAAGATGAGCTCACAAGCTTCTCGTTGTGCTCTGAGTCAATATGGTTTTGACGATTTTTTTTAAAATTTTTATCACTCTTACAACACATTGGGCGTAACACGTCTGAGGCAACCTCTCTCCGGGACTGCCCTTCCACGTACGATGGCGAAAAACCTTTGGAGCGTGACGCACAGACGATGTGGTCACACAATGCTTGTGCGGGCAAGCTCAGTGATGCATTTCATTGGAAGGCAGAGTTGCAAGAGAGAACACATTGATATGTGTTCTGCACTTGGCGGAATGACCAAAAGTACTGCCAAGGGTAACAACCAAATAAAGCCACTAACATTGACTCATATTGCACAATTAATGGGTGCCAAATAGGTAATGGTTGATTCGTTTGTACTTTAAGCATGATGTGATAAGAATGTCGTAGGTGGCGTTCTCAATGCCTTTGACTATTCACAATCCCGTCTAGAATTGTTTTCACACCTTGTTAAAAATTTGATGCAACAATTAGGATCTCCCAAAATATATTTGTTATGTTATGTTATGTTATGTTATGTTATGTTATGTTATGTTATGTTATGTTATGTTATGTTACGTTACGTTATCAAGAGTGACATTTCTAATGTTCTACAATATGGCTCCTAATCTTTTTGTCCGCAATATTAAATGCTATGATGTATTGCAGTTCTTCAACAAGGTGAACTGGAGCTATATTCATAAATCATGCTGCTTCACAAAGCAACATTTTTGATGCAGGTCCAATATTGGATGTCATTATATTTTATGAGATCTCCCACTTTTGGGCTAATGAGTATCTGTGGAACGTACTTTGTTGCAAGTAACACACCGCAACCTCAGCAAGTTTTTACATCTTATTATAAGCCCGCAGGTGCACGCTGGCTTCTTTGGCCCCGCCCACTCCTCAACTAATCTCGTGACCCGTGCCGCAGCGATCTGTTACGTGGCTTGTCCAAACAGTCGTACGGGAAGCACAAAGGCAGCATTTACTCGTACTTTCTGCTGACCTTCAGAGGGCAATGTTGTTGTAGCTGGACGTTGGAAATAGCATTGGGGGTGTCAGGTCAAATGTCATACTTTGTTGAACCCGTAGAAAATTCTGGTCGTGTTTATGTTAGCTAACTCATTGCTACATATGTCCACCCACCGTATATGATCCTAGAAACCACGCAAAGGTTTACTCTGGATCACCGTCCGGCAGTAAACCAGCGGTCTAGATTTCACCCCATTGTTATGGATGGAGCACTCCTGCTTATTTACAATTGTCGGTGTTGACTCACTGCCATTGTACGGTGCTGCAGCCTGACTCTGAATGGAGACAGTTCTATATCTGCTCCCGATCCAGTGCCAGAACCATACAGATTGTTCTGACAATGATTGACAAGTACCATTTCTTTCTAGGTATGGTTCTGATGGACATTGCAGATGTCCACAGAAAGGTCCATTTTGAACTGGAGCAAAATGTAAGTAGCAAAGAGAGATAACATTAGGAAATGTTTAACCGGTGAGTCCATTATGACGACCTTTTGTCATAATGTCGCCACGTGAGGAAGATGTTTTCGATAAGGTTTTTATTTTTGGCGCCTTTATTGCAGTTCAAGAGATTCCACCGAGATGTTCTCTTAGAGTTGGAAAAGAAGACAGAAATGGATGTGAAGTATATGAATGTAAGCAAGTCCATGTTTATTTTATTTAGAGTTAAAGTATACATATAAAGTGCTTCCCCCCCTTGCTCAGGCTACATTTAAGCGCTACCAGTCAGAACACAAGTCCAAGCAAGACTCCTTGGACCGCTCGCAGACTGACTTGAAGAAGCTGAGGAGAAAAAGCCAAGGCAAGAACGTGTCAAAGTACGAGATGAAGGAGAACGAGGTGAGCATAAAACAACTACTATTCAAACTCGGAGCTGACTTTCTGGAATCTAGCTCGTCTAGAAACGCCTGCAAATGACACGACACAATCATCTTATGAACCCAAATACCTTAGCTGAAGTGCGCTTTAAAATACTACAAGAAGCAATTTGTCTATTGTCTTGTCAGGAACTGTCAGCAGCTCGCATGAGGTGTGTGTCACAAAATGTTCCGGAACTAGTGTTAGAAAATTATATTTTGTTATTTTATGTTATGTTATGTTATGTTATGTTATGTTATGTTATGTTATGTTATGTTATGTTATGCTATGCTATGCTATGCTATGCTATATTATATTATTATATTATATTATATTATATTATATATTATATTGTATTATATTGTATCGTATCGTATCGTATCGGATCATATCATATCATATATAAACTTGGTTCAGTGCATCAGAAGTGGTGAGAATTGTGACATGACAACTCATGGCTACGTTACCATGACAACGCGACTCTACTGAGCGGAAACGGTGAGCCTCCCTTCTCTCAAGTGGATTTCTAGCAAGAGTGAAGTGAGGCCTGGTTATTGTAGGGAGTGAAATTAGAGGTCTGAGGAATAGATTGCTTTTATTGTTACCATGACAACCTCTGCAAGATTTGTGAGAAAGGGGGAAAATCTAAGGTTGAGATGTGTTTTGATGTTTTCAGGGATTGTCTTCCATCTGTACACTTTAACCAGGAGGATCATTTCAAAACTTTGGCCACCCATGTCTTGCCTTGCCTTTTCTGACCTTGCAATTTATTTTGTGCCCCCAGTATATGGAAACCATCTCCTCGCGCCAGATGGATATGCAAAAGTTCATCGCCGACGGCTGCAGAGAGGCTCTGCTGGAAGAAAAACGACGCTTCTGTTTCCTGGCTGACAAACACTGCATGTTCTCTTATCACATTAGCAACTTCCACGATAAAGTAAGAATGGATTCATAAATAATCCCACCCAGCCAGCCCCTGGGTTTTACATAAAAGCGTTCAATCTGTGCCTTCAGGCAAAAGTGATGTTGAGCGAGAAGATCCCCGGCTGGCAGGAGATATGCTGCAACGTCAGCAAGGTGCCGGACACCGTCAAGCACATGATAGACGGACTTTACATCAATCAAGAGCAATCGCTGCTTGCCAACCGCTACAGGGTATTTTTTCTTTATTCATTAATTTATTCATATCTGTTGGATGTCACAATTGATCAAAATCAACATAACATCTCACCATCAACGACTTTGAGTGGCTTAAGTGTCATTATCTCGTGATGGCGGCACCATCTGATGCGTCAGATGTTTGTGTAGCGTGGATTTTAGTTGATTATCAGCCATGAAGTTTCCGGCTTTTGTTTTCCTCTGATAAAGCCTAGTGAACATTTGAGCCACTTCTCGTGTTGCTATGCAGATAAGATAATCATCATGTTTGACATCAATAACTCAACATGGACTTTGACCCATGCATGGTTATCAGTTGAAAATGTCTTTTTCATGAGATTTTGATTGTCTTTTGTCCCCTTAGAACAGCGTTGAGTCAATGGTGCCGCCCCCTGCGCCCCCACTGAAAGCGCTCACTAGTCCACTCGCAAACATGTTCGACCCTGAGCCCAGATCTCCAATCACTTCCTCTTTCGAGAATCACTCAGGTACAGATACTAATTATTATCAACTATTTCCAACAATATATATTTTTCTGGATTTATTTCAACTTTTGTTCTCATTCTCCATCAAAAACACATTGAATGTTTATCAGCATTTTTGGAAAGTTTCTTTGGGTTCGGAATTTTCTTTTTTGCTTTCTTTTGCTTTCTTTTTCAACCCTTTTTTACCGTACATATTTTAATGAGTCTTTTTTTTTCCAGACCAGGGCATCCTCAGCGATGATAGTCCATCCCGGTCGACCACCCAGATTTCGGGTCCCATCATGAGGAAAAAACCTCGGGTCAAGACTATCTTTCCTCATTCGGCAGGAAACAACGACACCCTCCTCAGCTTTGACGAGGGCGACATCATTATACTTATTAAGGAAGAAAAGGACGGCTGGCTTTATGGCGAGATGGAAAAGACCGGCCAGTAAGTATATAATTTTTTCTGGACATTTCAAAAATGTTTTTGTAGGCTGTTACACAAGTTATTTTACTGTGACCTTTTAAATGTGACATAACCTGTTCCATCTTTGTAAACAAGCACATTCTCCTTAATGCTAGAGAATGTCTTGTTGTCCTTTTCGCCTTTAGCCATTGTCAACTTTGGCGCTCATACTAACAATTGTGCCGCCAAACTGACAGTCACATTTTTCCACAGTGGCAACTTTGTGCTTTGTCTCTATATTTTGTGTTATTACGGCCTGTAGGAACACAAGAATATGTCAGGTATGTTTCTGCTAGCGTACCTCTTCTGGTAACTTGCCTAGCTGTTTGCAATGTGCAAAAAAAAAAAAAGTCAACATCAGTATGTGCTGCAAATACTGGAGTTGCCGTCATGGGAACATTTTAACCAAAGCCACTTTTCTATTTATGCTTGGCTGAGTCCCAGTGCACATGGCAAAAAAAATAAAATAAATCATGCCTCATTGAATTTGACGTGGAAGAACCTGAGCGACGACTGCATAAATTCCCATAGATCCATAAGAGGAAAATCCCACAAGCTGTTTTGCATGCTAATACATTTCAATGCATTAATTAACATATGGAAAGTGCTGTTCCTAATATTGTGGTTCACTTGTGTATTTGTTTTTTAGGCGTGGTTGGTTCCCAACATCCTACTGCAGAGCTTATTCGGAGTCTATTATATCAAATAGGTAAATAGACATACATTGTGTGGTAAATATAAAAACTTAATTGTGCTAATTAAATGTCGCATGTTACACAGCAGCAATTTGGAGTCACCGCTACAAAGTCTGAGCATCAGCAGTTTACCCGAGCCGGATGATTTCGACTCGCTGTTGCTACCGCCGGCAGACTACTCGGATGATTTCCCATCACACACGACGATCCCGTCAACACAATCGCCACAGAATACGGTCAGTTGAATTATCTGAACATGTGAATTCTATTCCTGCTTATCATTTTCGAGAAGGTGGTGACCCTGTGTCAAATGTTTCCTGGAGTGATAATTTAATTACTTTTTTGCAGTTCATGATCACGCCCACACGCACATTTTCAACTATGACTAATTGTTTCTTATCAACCACACCCTTGAATGAGGCACGGCTAGAAAAATCTTTCCAGCTGGTCATATTACACATCACAATATTTATCTATGGTTGATAAGAATGTTCTATATTAAAACACAAATGTTTTTGAGATGAATCAGTAACTAATTACAGAGACGGAAATAAAAAGACAAGAAGGGCGAGTTGACGATAGTCTGACGATAAAGCGAGAATTTATCCAAGCAACCAGCATACATGTCCAGGCACATCCCTCCTCCATTTTCTTGTTCCTGTTCCTGTACTCAATGTACTCTATATTCCTGCTGCCTCAGGGTTTTACTGTCTCCAAGCCACATGCCATTGATCTTAATTTTCTTTTACGACTTTTTTTTTTATGATATATATTTTTTAATGTGCAGTGTTGAAGAAAAGGTCAAAGAGCTAAATGCTCTTTTTAAATCTTGTTTATGAGGCTGTCAGACAAAAGTGGACCTTGTTATTATTAGCGCAGGGCTAACCTGCACTTTTTCATCTTTGATGGGTTTTTGAATAAGTTTAATGTGATAAAAAAAAGACTTCTGCTCATCAGAAAATGATCATCTTGCTCAAACAAGAGAAAAAGAGGAGCAAGTGGGTGTTTCTAGGTTAGGTAGATTCCAAACGAGGAGCTTTGACATTTGCACACGTGTCACCATCAATTGTTGTGTAATCTAATCCGACCAGTTTGGTAACACTGCTTCCACTTCTGGAGTAATTTGTGTCTAATTTGTTTTTTTTTTTGTCTTTTGTAGGTTTCGTTACAAAATGGTAATGCAAAGGCTCCTTTTCTAGGGTGAGTGATGTCGCATAACTACTTCTAATCCAAAAATGTTGCTACTAATATTAACAAGCAAAACACGTCATGATAATTTCTATTTTTTTTTTTTTTTTTTTGCCGCAGAGGAGGAAATCCCTTCGCTACTGTCAAGCTGAGACCGACTGTCACCAATGATCGATCGGCACCTGCCATCTAAACACAAAACAGAATGGACATATAATCAAAAGTATATATGAATGCATCTATGACTCGTACATCCCATCTCATGTAATTCCAAATAATATACAATTGATAAATGCATTATTTTTGTCATGTTCCTGATTAGAATGCAACCAGGCTGACTTCCTGACTTACAGAAAACGAAAGACGCATATAAAAGAAAGCGTTTACATTTCTATTTTTTATTATATTGAGTTGTCTATTTTTAAAAGCGCTGCGATGTTATGTGGAGATTGTGAGAATGAAGGGAGCGTGCTGTGTTGCTTAAAAAAAGGATTTGTCATTTGAGAGCCAGCAATGAAGTATGTCATTATCTGAAATAAAATGTTGTATTCATAAGCAGGATATTTGTAAGAGATATTTAAATAAATAGTTCAACATATGTTCACCATGTGCTCAAACCAAGTTTTGGTTTGACTGCCAGTGTATTAAATGGAGACCATTTTGATGAAGGGAATATTTTTCATGCTTAGTGATTTTGGCAGGCGTGCAAATTATGCAATATGCTAATGTCGTTCCTCA
Organism: Syngnathus floridae; assembly: GCF_059516105.1. NCBI lineage: Eukaryota > Metazoa > Chordata > Actinopteri > Syngnathiformes > Syngnathidae > Syngnathus > Syngnathus floridae. The sequence continues at coordinate 5,170,916 of NC_142430.1, read as the reverse complement.
CTAGTTGACATTTACGTTATCCGTTAATATGTCGGGGTCACAGTTTTGAAATATATAACGTAGATTTTGTGAGGAGATCAATTTTTTTGGACCCATATTTAAATTACAGAATGTGTACTGTATGATGGACAAATGATATACTGTTATTCCTCAGTGCCTCCTTCAGTGTACCTTGCCGTTGTGTTCACAATGTAGCCTTTTTTCTTTAATAAAACAAAGTCTACGTATTTAATATCAGGTTTGTATGTGTAAAATTATCTCCAAATCTGGATAACATTATTATATCCATTATTATAACTCTTTTAAAGAAAAAAACAAACATAATGGTCACAGAAATAACTTGAATATGACAAATGTTGAACGAAAAGAAATGGAAATAGAGGCCTAGGCTGTAAAACACATAGCAACAGCGACCTCTTGCGGATTTTACTGTCACATGCAGGTGAAAAACGGAAGCAGCCAATGAGAAGGAAGCACCGAACAGCGCTTCCGGGTTTTCGGAGCCTGAAAGCGTCTGTCATTTAAATCCCAGCACCAACTATAAACAAAGGCTCTCCTGGGTATTTAAATCTCTTTTAGGAACTCGAAACGAGGACGTCTAACGTGTCAGTTAATGAAAGGAATTTCGAGGTACGTGCATGCATTTGCTATCTGAGGAGGCTTGTAATCCAGCACTAAATATAATTTACATGGTTGTTTGAAGATGTTTATGTTAGAACCGGCTTCCATTGCAAGATCTCTGTAAAATGATCTGACGAGTTTGTCGAGTTCTTAGGTGCATGTGCTAGCATAGCGATTAGCCATTTAAATGTCAGGTTGTTGTTTGATGTTTAATTTCTATACACATCAATGGGAATGCTTCAAACTTTGTGGAAGAAGTCATTATTCACTATTAAATCAAATGAACAGCCTTCTCCCAAATCTTATTTCATCGTTATCCTCTCTCAAAGGTCCAGCCGGTGGTCCCAGGTGCAGGCATGCCCACCTCCAGGCTTTGGGCGGTGGATGTGCATGGATGTGTCTACAGCCTGTCCACAGCGGGCCAGCAGTGGGAGCGATGCCATGACGCTCAGATGGCGTTTAAACGGGTGACCGCCGCTCAGCAGTGCTGCTGGGGCATCGCTTGTGACAACAAGATCTACCTGAACGTCCACGCGTCTGACGTGCACATTCGTTTCCAGGAGGAGACTTACGAGAATCAAGTAGGTGTTGTCAAAAGTCTGCGCCGAGTGGACAGTTTGTCAAGTCTCATTTTTGTCTTTTTTGTCAGCGATGGAATCCCGTGGATGGTTTTTCCGAGCGCTTGTTGCCAAGTGACCGCTGGCAGTGGAGTGATGTCACAGGTTTGCATCACCAGCCACCTTCAAATTTCCAGCTCCCATCCAGCAGTTGGGAGTGGGAAGGTGATTGGTATGTTGATGAGAACTTTGAAGGGGAACCCACAGAGAAAGAGGTGAGTTTATCCATTTTTTCCCCCAATAACCTTTTTTTTTTTTAATGATCAATATGTTCCATAGGGATGGACTTACTCCGTTGACTTTCCAGCTGTTTACACCAAGGACAAAAAATGGAACTCCTGTGTCCGTCGCAGGCGATGGCTCCGTCACAGGAGATACAAAGCCATGGATTCATGGGCTGAGGTGAGTCCTCATCTTTTTCTCCAGTATGCTACTTCTCTTTTCATCTCTTTTCCCGCTAGATCCCGTCCCAGAAGACTTCCCTACCAGATCCCTTCAGTGACATCAGCTGTGGTGGATGGGAGATAACCGAGGAACCCCGTGGCCTACTTTCACTGTGGGCTGTGTCGCTACAGGGGAAGGTACAACTTCTTGCCATTTTGTAGTTATGTAAGAGCATAAAAATATGCTCGCTGTGCAGGTGTGGTACAGAGAAGGTATTCACCATCACAATCCTGAGGGATCTATGTGGCAAGACATCACCCTCCCTGGAGAGGTGGTCCAGATCAGCTGCGGCCCCGGGGACCTGGTCTGGGCTGTGCTGTGGGAGGGCCAGATGATTGTGAGGGAAGGCGTCAGTCGAGATAATCCCCGAGGTACTGATATCAGGAGTCTGTTTTCTTTGGATTCTGTTATTGGGATTGTTTTCTTCCTTTCAGGTAGCTCTTGGTCTGTGGTGGACTCTCCCGATCCTGATGTAGCAGTCATGCATGTGGCGGTAGGAGTCAACGTTGTCTGGGCTTTGACCAAAGATAACAAAGTAAGTCTGTAGATTGCAAAATGTATTTTTAGTTTGAATTATAACGTTTTGCTTTCTCAGGTGTGGTTCCGGCGCGGTGTTAACCCCCATAACCCGCGAGGGTCAGGCTGGATCAGCATGGTTGGAGAAATGCTCATGATCAACGTCGGACTTAACGATCAGGTCCGCATCACTGTAAAAGATTTTCATGTTGTGTCTTTTTTAAAATGTACTAAAATTGCACAGGTATGGGCGATTGGTAGCGAGGACCGAGCCGTGTATTTCCGGCAGGGTGTCACGGCGAGTGAGCTAAGCGGGAAAACCTGGAAAGCCATCGCTGTTCTCCGAGATGGAGATCGACCTCATTCCAGTGCCAGCAGTCAGCAGAGGTAACCTTTTTTTTTTTTTTTTTTTTTTTTTTAGTAATCCAAATCATATATGTGCAACAACCATGTATTTTATTTGTTCACTCGCCACAGTGCCGGATGTTACTTCAGTGAGTCGCATCCTCCATCTGTGTCAAGTGGCGTGGAGTCTGATACAGAAAAAACTGAAGAAGTCAACATCGACACCCCCAAAGGTCATATTCCAAAGGTCACAAGTGACAGCTTCATCTCTCAGCTGGTTTCTGACAGAGATCCAGTTTGTGCTGTTGACCCACAAGAGGAGAGCATCCCCGAGGAAGGAGATAAGAGCCTTGACGTGGTTCAAACCGTTGACCCCCAGTGGAGTAATGTGGATTTGGAGGTACCGCCAGACAACGTGGACACCTGCAGCCTCTCGTCACTGGCCGCATTAGCTATGGAGGACCCTTACGGGGTAGATGGGCATCCTCTGTGGGCGTGGGTCAGCGGAGGAGGCTGCTCCGTGGACAGTCATTCCCAACTGAACTGGTTCCACAGCACCATGAACACGTCATGTAGGTTAAACAACAGAGCTGATTGAAGAATTTCATCTCATGATTTTAAAATCTTTCCCTCCAGTGTTGGCCCAGTCGGTCCAGTCCTTGAGCCTGTCTTTCACTTCAGCCCAAATGGCCACCTGGCGGAAGCAAATCTTTGAGCAACTCGGTGAGAGGACCAAAAGAGAGGTGGATGAATTCCGACATTATGAACAAGCCGTCGAGCAGGTGAGTAAATTGACACAAGAGAGATTTTGCCCATATCTTATATTTGTTTCCTTAAAAGTGCGTGTGGGTGAAGAAGAGTACCATGCAGTGGTGGAGGGACTGGAAGCCGCACAAATGGGTCGACGTTCACTTTGCTCTGGAGCAGTTCTCAGGACCTGAGGGCAACAAAGATGGCATCCTTTTTGTCTATTATAACTACTATGAGGAGAAGAAGGTGAGAAGGGACTATGATGTGACTTACCATTTACTAATACACAGTTCCTCTGGTTTCTTTCCAGTATCTGCACACCTTCATCAACGAGGTGACAATCCTGGTGCCCGTGCTCAACGACGCCAAACATACTTTTGCCATCTACACGCCTGAGCGGATCCAAAAGAGGTGGCCGATTCGAGTAGCGGCTCCAACAGAAGAAGAAATGCATGACTGGGTAAGATTCCTAAAGTCTGAAATATCCCAGGAGCAATTTTTAGTTTTTTTTTGTTTCACCTGTAGCTGGCGCTATTGAGTGCATCATGCTGCAACGCCAGAGGCATTCGTGGTCCTCCTTCCAAACAAGCCATCTGGTCCATCACCTGTAAAGGCGACATCTTTGTCAGCGAGCCCACCCCGAGCCTTGAGGCGATGCCGTACCCGACTCCCTGCGACCAGATGTAAACACGCCATTTTTGCCGCCATTGCTTTCTTTGTAACTCACGTGAGGACTCCGCAGGTTCTGGCGTCAGATCGGAGGTCACCTCCGCGTCGTGGAGTCTAACAGCGTCGGGATCGTGTGGGGGATCGGGTACGACCACACCGCTTGGGTCTATGGCGGAGGTACTGAGCACGGTTACACGCAGACTGACGTCAAGAGCGTCTACATCTACGAGAACCAAAGATGGAACCCCGTCACGGGCTACACCAATCGGTAAATTCCTCACTTAGTGTTATTGTATTGATTAATGTTTGGCGTCTAAGCACTCATTTTTTTTAGAGGGCTTCCTACTGACCGCTACATGTGGAGCGATGCTTCCGGTTTGCACGAACGCACCAAAACAAGCACCAAACCGCCGTCCCCTCAGTGGGCATGGGTAAGTCAACGCAAATGAAGTAACACCAACATAAAAAAATAATTATCGGTTGTCTTTAGGTGTCTGAGTGGGCCATCGACTACGGCGTCTCCGGGGGGACGGACCGAGAGGGCTGGCAGTACGCTGCTGATTTCCCAGCGTGGGTTTCTGTCTTTACGTTCAACCAAACAAGGCCAAGAATTCTAATCTCAACTTTCCATCCAGGTGGTATCATGGCTATAAAACCATGAAGGACTTTGTGCGACGCAGACGATGGGCCAGGTAGTTTTTAAAAACAATTTTTGTGGCCACTGGTTAGTAATAAATCCTTTCTCTCGGGCAGGAAGTGCAAACTGACGACGACGGGTCCCTGGCTGGAAGTCCCGCCCATTCAACTGAGTGACGTGTCCATCATGCCGTGCGGGCCCGACAACGATGCGGATGTGATCCCATTGTGGGCCATCAGCGACAAGGGAGACGTGCTCTGCCGGCTGGGAGTCACCGCACTCACTCCTGCTGTGAGGAAGGCGGCTTTTCATTTCCCAAATGACGTAAATAATAATATTGAATCGCTTTTGTCGCCAAGGGAACATCATGGCTTCACGTTGGGACCGACCAGCCCTTTAAATCTATTTCCATCGGGGCCGCAAGGCAGTTGTGGGCTATCGCCAGGGACGGTTCGGCTTTCTTCAGGGGATCGGTGTTTCCTCAGACCCCTGCAGGTTGGTGGAGGGATTGGGCAGACTTTTATAATGATGCCATAACTTGTGCTTTTTTGTCTCCCTCTGCAGGAGAGTGTTGGTACCACATCCCATCCCCTGCCAAACAGAAACTGAAACAGGTGTCTGTCGGAAGGACGTCAGTCTTTGTCGTCGATGATAACGGTGAGGCTTTTAGCGTCGTCATAGTTACCAGATATTTCTAATTTTACGCTTGATTTGTCCCGGTCAGGTCATTTGTGGTACCGGAAAGGTTTGACCCCCAGTTATCCTCAGGGCTCCTCATGGGAGTATGTTTCTAATAATGTGCGCAAAGTTACTGTCGGGCCTTTTGATCAGGTTGGTACCAGCATACCACAAGTAACCTGTTGATAAAATAGCTCATGTTATAAGTCTGATTTTTAGGTTTGGATCATCGCTGATAAAGTACAGGGAAGTCACAGTCTGAGTCGCGGGACAGTGTGCCACCGACTCGGAATCCATCCTCTGGAACCTAAAGGACAGTCGTGGGATTACGGCATTGGGGTAAGCCATTTATCAGAATGACATGGCTTTAAATAAATCAAGTAGATATGAAATGTCTTAAATTTATTCCTGCTCTCCTTTTTGCCTTCTAGGGTGGGTGGGACCACATTTCAGTTCGAGGGAATACCATGGAGCCCCCTCATTTCTGTCTTTCTGCCCTTGCAGAGCCTCGGGTCACGTCATTTCCTTCATAGAACATTTCAACGTCTACTGTATTGTGGTAACATTATAGAGATAGTATTCTGTGGAAAAAAATCCGAAATGCTTGATTTATAGTCCGCTTCATGTATTTACCCGTAATATTTTTCGTCGTCTAAATTTGAGTGCTGTAAGAGTGACAGGAAAACAAGTTGTGTCAGAAGCAACCACCAAGTTTAAATGGGACACCTTTAAAATCAAACACCCTTAAGCGGCGATTTGAATAAACCTCGTGTTTTAGTTGTGTAAAGAGTCAAATAAACGACTAGAATTTAGTCAAGAGGATCTACTGGGGCGGGTCTCTCGGCACCACCCTCCTAATCATTTGCTTTACGAGGCTCTCATTAACCTGGTGGTTACTTTTTGCCTCTCAACAAACTGATGTCGAACGTTGTTAGACTACTACTGAGCATGTGCAATGGAAAAGGAGAAAACTATCTCAGGCTTGCTGGAAAAAAAAAAATAACAAATCTCTAAAGTATTAATTTTTTTATTAAATGACCGTTACTGTGTTTAAAAATTTTCAGAACATTTTTGGGAAAAAATAGGATTATTGGACAACCAATAATATTTTGGGTATATTCCATTTTTTTCCCCAGAATTTATTTTCCATATTTCCACAAGGTAACCAATATTGACTCTTTAAAAGTGTTTATGTAAAAAAAAAAAAAAAAAATGTTTTGCAGACCACCTTGAGAATATCCTTGCCCACCCCAAGAAAAACATCTTAGCTCCGCCCCTGGTCTTACTGTCAATAAATGATATCTGTTTGCTATCGTGTAAATGCATGATAAAAGAGCAGTCAATAAATACACACATTTATTGATAGCTCATCTTCAGTACAATGTCCCATCATGGGACATTCCAAAAAAAAAAAAAACCGAACATCTCTGCAGACAAGTCAGACAAGTCAGTTGTGTTCTTAGGGCGATCATCACCACCATGAGCAGATAAGCAAACACTTCATTTAAATGCATGTGCTCTCTTCCTTGACTTTTTGACTGAAGGCGATGCTTGGCAGTTCCCCCCCCCCCCACAACTGACAAAAAAAAGCAGGAAAATCACTCAGTTACAAAAGGAGAGTAAGAATTCCCAACTAAGACGTTAAAAAGAGAGGCTGAAGATCTTGCCAAATAAAGTTCACCCTTCGTTTTGCTTGAAGAGCAGCCCACTTAAGTGTTCAAGCACTGCAGTATAAAGTCAACTGGGCTCCCTTCTTGAATGGATCCCTCAAGCAGTGCACCTGCAAGAACTTGATTCCCCCCCCCCCCCCTCCAAAGTCCACCAGCTTGCTCTGCTAGCTGTGTTGGCTTAAACTGTGCATGTGGGTGAGATACTGGGTGAGCCCCTCCTCGCCTTCCTCCTCAAGATGTTTCTGGTAGCACTCAAGCAGTTTGGCGGCACTGGCCTCCGACGGGTCCTCGCCAGCGGGGAGGCAGGCCCCCGACATGTCCAGGATGATGGAAGTCAAGGCCTTGATGTAGTTCTTTGCCAGTGTCAGCGTCTCAATCTTGGAGAGTTTTTTCTCCGTCTTCACGTGCGGGATGGCCTCGCGTAACGCTTGGAATGCGTTGTTGAGTTTGTGCATGCGCTGGCGTTCCCTCTCGTTGCTCTCCAAGCGCCGGATGCTGCGCTCCTTGGTGGTGGAGCTGTGTCGCCGACGACCTCCGCCCCCTCCTTGCCGCTTGCCCTCCCTGCTCCTCAAGGAACCTCTCCAGGAGCAGCCGATCCTCACCGAGGCCTCCGAGTCTTCTTGCTCACTGGAGCCCGGTTCCGCTTCTGTGTCTGGTTCAAGTTCTGGCTCTGGGTCAGACCAGGTTCTTCTGGATGCTTTTATAGCTTTCCCCTTGGACTTCATCCTGTTTTTTTTTTCCCCCGCTCCAAATATGTCACAGTGCCTGTGGGCTTTGAGGACAAAGTGACAGATGAGTTTTAACTACATCAAATCACATTACCAGGATCAATAATGCAGAAGTATGATCTCCTATCGGGAATTATACTTTCTTTTTTTCCAGAGCTAGTCTCCAGCCATGCATCTAATCAGTCTGTTGCAGTGTGAAAACTCCACGATGTTGGCCTGAGGCTTATCCGCCTTGCCCCCGAGATAATGTCAATTTCAAGGTTAGACTCACAAACGCCACTCAAACAAATGACTAATTCAACCATTGCTCTATTGATTTGGATGTTCATGTTGAAATAGAATTGCCCCCATTTAAACCCCCAAAACCACTTTATAAAAAAAATAAATGTTGTTTCATCACTTACTTTTTACATTGAACTTCTTATAAATAAATGTAATAAATAAAAATACAGTGCCTTACCTTTTAATTCAACTTTTCTTTTTTCTGATGGTTGTTCACAGAAAAATCTTGCAGTCAGTTTTTGAACGTACCATCATACGTGGATGAGCAGGTCGTGGGGAAAGCCACGGTGCATGACCGTGCAGCCGACACACGCAGGTGGCAGGCTCACATACGAGGGACCCGGAGCAGAATGAGGTACACGTAGCTCTCCTCGGCCAATCATTGTTTGTCTCACAAACAAAAGCTCCGCCCCCAACCTTCCGTTCCTCCTTCCACACACACACTAATGGGACCTGCAGTAACTTCATTGTAAAACAAGGAGCTTTAATTCACACTAATGGGCAAAACTAATTTTTTTTTTAGTGGTCTATGAGTCAATTCTGCTTAGCTCAACAGAAACATGAAATTAACACAAATAATGTATTCCGTCCTTGAGTAAATTGTAACCGTGTATGTGTGTGTTAGACTGGTCCTGCCAGGTATCTAATCAACCCAAACTCGCTGATGCTGGCTATGTGGAAACATTATCTTCTAGTTTGAGTTTGTTCAGTTTCTAACTTGGTAGGCCCCGAAGGCTTTGCACTGTTTATTTAGTCACCACCGCCTTGATAAATTCGAAGCTGAATACACTTCAGTAATGAGGCAAGCAAACATTGGCCTCTGCACTTAAGAAAAGGGGAAAAATAAGACTATCGAAACAACACATTTACTATAATAAAGACAATTTTTAGTTAGCTTAACTCCAAGGATAAAAGTTGGCATTCAAAAGTAACGTTGGATGCGGCATGCTACTGGAAAGCTACCAGCAGCTCTTACGCAAGTGACTGTGTAATCAACGGGCAGCGGGCGATCGTGTCATTCCCACTACTTGACACACTTGTGATGTCACGGACAACAGGTGCCTTGAATCCATTTACAGTGAGGAGACGCCCCTGACTCATCATGAAAAAGCAAGGAGGCGGGGAGTCGAATTGGGGGGGGTCAAGATCTAGGCTGCTTGTCACTTTTTCCATCAGGCCGAGGCCGCGGGTCGAAAAGGAAAACAAGTGTGGATGTCACGTCGGGCCGTAAGCGCCGTGTACCTTCTTGTTATCTCCCAGCTCAAGGTTGTAATAGATTTGGTGGACCTAATGAAACACTCTGGCACTGAATCCAGTTTGTGTGTGTTGCTGCAGAAAAGTTTGTTGTGATGAAATAGTCAAAATGGTTGCTAGGGTCAGACGTACTAATTCCATGGTGAACCTGCAGGCGAAACCACACAGCACATAAACATGCTGGTTAGTTTTAAAATACGCCAATAGCCTCCAGTTGATCTCAGGCTAACATTTGCCTAAAATTTTTTCCACCCTAACATTACATCTATTATAATACATTACCCAGAAGTCCCACAAGATTTCTTCTTGGAACCCTATAGTGGCTTTCAGTAGTAATCGGAAAATGAAGCTTCAAAATTGCTTCATGAACCAATTGTTATTTTTTGACTCCTGAAAATGGCACTCTCTATTCAACCCTGATCTGAAAGCACAGACTTACCCTTTCTTTAAACCAACAGTCCCATCTAAAGGAGTCAAACAATGAAACAGGTTCATGAAGCAAATATGAAGCTTCATTTACTCTGGTTTTCTTTCAAATTAAGAATAAACTCCCAAATCTTGCTCATTGTTTGTAAAGCACAACATAATCATTTACTAATACACACACCGTGCTAAACAACAGATTGTCCTAATACTGACTTGTCAGCTTTTGTCCATTAGATGATACACAAACACATGCATTATTGTTCCTGAATAAATATCAGTGCCCCCCGTCTATCTACGGAAACAAATACGCAATCGGAAACTTTCCCCGCTCACAGGTAACCAGGCAACCGCTGGATGAGTGACTCAGGAAAGGTAGAGGGGAGCTGACTCACAGCGGCTGTGACGTAAAAGACATAGAAGTACACACACGCATGCACACGCATGCACACATCCATCAGGTCATGAAACAATCTGCCAGGGTTCAGATGACTTAGCATCAAGCAGCCTTCAAATTACACAAATGTATCATTGTTGGTAAGGCTCTGAGGGCAAATGAAAGTAAAAGCAGCAGTGAAAGTAGGAACATTGAAGGTACAGTATCTCTTGAAATCCAGCAGATGGCCTTATTGGCCCGGTTTACAAAAAACTCTGGATCGGCAGGTGCTTAGCTAACTTCAGTTCTGATTTAAAAAAATATACAGACGACCCAACATATCTATATTTAGAGACGATTAATTGAAATGGGTTTAGAAATCATCAACTAGAAGGGTCAAATGTCATGCCATTGGCACAGTTATTATTGAGTAAATAATTAACCAGCTCAGATCAAAACTTACTAAGTGAAAACCAAGAATAGCAGGGTATGTGTCACCGCTTGTCAACGACCATCAGATGGCACACTTTGCTCATGTTTTGGTGTTTAACTTAGGAGTCTGACATTTGATCAGCTCCCCTTGTGCCCTGGTCCAGTTATTAACCCTTCTACTCCTGTTCAGTTCCCCACTGCTTTGAATTCCCAAATAATTCCCGGCAACCCAAAGGAGTTAATTGAAGTAGTTTATGGGAATTCAGAAATGGTTCAGGTCATATCTATCAGTTTTCATGAAAGCATTGGTGATTTCAAATCGTCTCACCGAGGGAGTTCCGCAGGGCTCAATTCTTGGTCCCTTGTTGTTTTTAGATCAGCATTTGGACAATTACCAAATGTATATTCTTTTATGAACAGAAAGATTCATTGCCATTAAATGACTTTGTGGGATTTTGAATAGAAACTGTCATGGTCACTCAGCGTTTCAAACAGACCCTCCAAACTGAAGCACCAAATTAGTACAGTTCTTAAACCAAGTTTCTTCCAACTCAGACTGTTAAAAGTGCGACTGTTTTTATCATCTCCTGACCTTGAAACAGTAATCCATGCGTCTATCATAACTTGGATTGACTCTTTGTACAGTTACTGCTCAGTTTTTAACTGGGTCCTATAAACGAGAGCACATCACTCAAGTTCTGTCTGCCTGTGTTCATTTTAAAATCCTTTTATTTGTTTTTAAAACCTGACATGGCCTTGCACCTCCCTCTATTAGACATGCACCAATCTTAGACTCTATTCGGTTTTCCCAAGTCAACGGACCGAATGCTTTTAGTTGTCCCGAAGGCCCGCCGCAAACTCAGAGGTGATCGCGCCTTCTCTGTTTCCACTTCAAAACTGTGGATTAAATTGCCGCTATGCATCAGACAGCCTCCCTTAATGATTATTGTGCTTCCTCAGGTCAGTGGACCAGACGCTACTGAAAGTACAGAGTTTTTTCCGTTGCTGGTTCCGTTCTCGCTAAACAATTGGCAAGCCGCCTCGTTGTTTGTTTGTAAAACTGGTCAGTTTCTAAAACAATCCCTTACATGACATTGCACAGAGGAAAAAGAATGTGAACCTTTGGATTTAATATCTGGTCGAGCCAACTTTGACAGCAATAACCAATAAAATGTTTCCTGTTGTGTAGTTACAGATCAGACCAGCACAATGGTTGAAAGCAATTTTGTTTTAGTTCAGGATGGCTTACATGAATCGTTCTCTTGGGATCGTGCCCGTGCCACCTCAGATACTGTATTATTTTTTTTTTTAATGTTATATTTGGGCAAGACAGCAAAAACCAATATCTCTTATCTTAGCACGTCGATGGATTCTAGTTTGGTTGAGTCCTGACCCCTCTCGGTCACTCCAGGATTCAAATTCACACATAAACGCATTTGTGACACTTTGACTGACCCCTGCTAAAACTTACAAAGTAAAAAATGTGCCTATGCATGACTTTAATGACTTTTAAGATGAACTCGCTGTCTTTTAGCTAGTGGCTAGCTTTTCGTCGAAACAGGCATGGATGCCATTTGGGAAGGCAGAGTTGCTGTTTTTAGCTTGGAGCATTTATGAAGTTGCTGATGATAGTGCTGACATCAACTCCTCCTCTGACACTCTTTAAATTAATTAATTAGAACAGAAATATTCGTCAAAAATATGTTATAAGGCATCAGTGAAAACGCCAATGACAGATATTGTTGATTGAATACCTCCTAATGACTTAAATGAACACGTCTGTGAGCTTGAGTCAACCAAACTCAAATGCTCTATTTTAGCTGGCATGTGCGTATTTATAGCTAAAAAGGCTTGTCACCTGACCACGCCGCTCGGCTTTCATCAGCAGAAGCGACTTTTCAAAAACCTTCAAAAAAAAAAAAAAAAAAAGCCCGTCGGATGGTGTGAGCATGACAGGCACGACTAAGGTAAACGTGACGTCTAACTGTGAAGAAGACACACTTGAATTTTCCCCCCATTGCCACGATTGTGTGTGTATGCTCATCCAGTATGTGTGTGTGTGTGTATATATATATATATATATATATATATAAAATATATATATATAAATATATATATATATACACACTTATTTATTTTTATATATATATATAAATAAATAAATAAGTGTGTATATATATATATATATATATATATTTATATATATATATATATATATATATATATATATATATATATATATATATATATATATATATATATATATGTATATATATATCTCAGTGGTTCTTAACCTTGTTGGAGGTACCGAACCCCACCAGTTTTAAATGCGCATTCACCGAACCCCTCTTTAGCGAAAAAAATAATAAATTCAAATTCAAGACATAAATGTTTTTTACTGGTGCACAAAATGACCCGTGCATGATCATCACCTTGTTCAAAGAACAAAACCAACACAATGCATGAACTCACAACAAATTACATACTTGCAAATCAGTGTGTCTTTGCGAGAGCTGTTCAGATATGCGTTATCACGAATTTACACGATAAATCAGGTGTGTTCAGACCTTCATAGTGGAGGCTCTGCCGAACCCCTGAGACCGACTCACCGAACCCAGGTTAACAACCACTGAATATATATATATATATATATATATATAGTTATTTATTTATATGTGTATTTTTGTACATACGTATATGTCTGTGTTGGGGTGCAGTGGGCACATTCCTATTAATGGCATTGGTTTCAGACCTGTTGATGGCACAGGAAACAAACGTGATTGAGCAGGGCGAAAAAAAAAAACTTGGGACGTGTTGAAATGATGAGAAGAGGTGAATATTACTGAGGAAATGCGGAGTGTAGTGAGTGGTGGCGGAGGGAGGAGGGAGAGGAGGAGGAGCGAGCGGGATAAATCCTCACACTATTATTATCCCAACTCACATGAAGCCCCCTCCTCTGACGAAGCACACCGAGACAAAATGAAAAGGTGAAGCGGGCGGTATTATGGCGTAAGCAAAACTCTCCAACCCTCCCCAAATAATAATAAAAAAAAGAAGAAATCAACAGGATGAAGACCTGCTAGTACCCTGCACTTTTCACTCCATCATCAGGACCAGCTTTGCTTTTGTCCCTGCGGAGTACAAGATGGAAAACTTTTTCCTAGACCCAAACCCCATGGAGCTTATTTGCAGCTGGGGGAGAGCTGAGATGGAAGGAAAGCAAGGAAGTTGTTAACTTGGAGGCTTCCTAGCTGTATTCTATCTCCTGCCGTACCTTTCCTCAACTTGGGATACACACAAGCTGATTTCCTTTCTGCATCCTGCGGACCCCGATAGCACATAGCAAGTGACCACACACACTTACAAGGACGCTGAAGTTTGATAGCTACGGCGAGATCCAACGTCGCACCGTCTGGGAAGGGATCGATGCCTGGGATGGCGTGGTGGGGGTTAGTGCTGGATGGCTGCACGAAGCCCAGGTGAGCACACACACACATTCATACACAGTGTAAGCATTGGGCCAAGAACAATCTTTTAATCTTTGGAAAGAACATCTGAGTGGAGCTAACATGTCAATATCATTTTTCACATAGTTTAGTGCTGAAAGTTCAGTTTGGTTTGTCGAGCTGTCCAGAATGACCCAAAATGGCCCTCTTCAATCCAAAATAGCTGACTACCTGTGACTTTTTTGTTTTGCCTACCAAATTTGTCATTCCTACTATTCAGACTTCAAGGGTGGAATGATCAAATATATATTCTCATTGAAATATATATCCACTTTCATGTCTTACAGCTACCATTAATTTCAACACCACAATTTGCAATATTTACATATATCCCCGTGAGATTTATATGTCTAACTATGACAGCTGTACTCTTACTGTCAATTTTCTTTTGAGTGTCAGAAAACCAATTGTCCCCTCAAAGTCACTCATCTTGCGCATCCGCCAACGATTTCCTGTAAAGCTGTCAAATGCTTACGGGCGGCACCCCCACCCCATGCAGAGAAGGGTGTGGGGGGGTTTATACCGCGGCAGCCCCTTAAATCCTAATTGTGATAAATGCGTATGGCAGCAGACGTGTGTCGTGCATATTCAAATTTTGAGGCAATTTAGACGCTATTAGCCGCTATTGCTAACCAGTGGGTTGTCATCAATTTATTCAAAGGATATTCATTCATCATAATACCTGGTCAACTGTCTTGAATTTTAACAATGGATCCTTAAATGGAAAATAATTTTTCATTTGTATACTTCCATGGAACATTGTGACTGTCATGGAATAATAATATTTCTCCAGCTGCCGTCACTGAGTGGAATATTGTAGTATGCATATGAATTCATAGATGCATACGTGAGTCCCTCTTTCATCTCCCTAGTCGTTAAGCGGTTCGAGCCAATTTAGGAAGGAGATATGTCAACCTCTCCGTACTTCCCATTACCAGAACTCCCTTAGGACATTACTGACGAAACTGGGAGGCCAATTTGAACATTAACCTCAATGACTATCGTCACGGTTCATCTCACCGTATGGAAAGACATGGTGAAGTTCTACCATTTTTCTACCAAGGTACAGTTCGCAAACCATATCTCTGGTGACGATGGTGATGGTGGCCCTCATCCCGTCAAGTAGATCCTCTCTGCTCATTCCTCTGCCTACCCTCCGGGGACTCAGCATGAGGACTCCATCCCATCGCAGCTTAGCGCGTAAACGACTTGACTGCTGTGTAGCGCGGCGGCGTGCGGTGTGTGTGTATCCCCGCCAGGCGCTTACCGAACACGTCTGCTGGCATTTCCCTCCAACAGGTTGTCACCACATCGGCTGGAAAGGCCACGTAGACTTGGTGGAGGTGAATTACAAAAATGCTTCAAAGTTTGTCTCCTTTTAAATATATCATAAAATAGCCGCCCCTAACCAAAATAGCTTAATGTCTTTTCAAGCATTTTTAGATTTAAATAAAGGTCAACTCGTGCTTTGTTTGCACCAGATTAAACACAATATCCTTTGTATGTCGCAATCTCTCTGTTACCGTTCCGCTTATCCATCGAAGGCCTTTGACAAGCACGCATACGCACACACGCAGCTGTAATCTGCATCATCTAGCAGAGATTAAACTGTTAAAGGAACACTCTATCCCCTCGCCTCCCCCAGTCGGCATTTATTTGCTTATTCTTATTAAACTGCCAAATACCGAGGCAGGACTTGTAATTCATCCCACACGGAAAAAAAGAGCAGTTGTTATGAGCAGATACCGGGAATGCTGCCTACGATATTCCGTGCTGACGCTGAAAACACAAAACGTTTGTATCTCAAAGAAAAGTTCCCCATTGAAAGGAATGGTAACGTCATTAATCCGATTTCCTAAAATCTCAGATTATTATAATTTCTGCCATCTAGCGTTCAGTTGCCATCGCTGACCTAGAAAAAAGCCAGAAGATATATTATTTGTGTAGGAAATCATTTTTCAGACCAATTAAATCAAATTAGATAACCGACAAAAGAAGCAGCATCCAAATTATATCGAGCGCAAAACAAAACCAAAACAAAAGGCGCCTTCCTCTTCCATCTTTCCAAAGCGTGACCCCTCAGCGCTGATCTCGGCAGCTAATAACCGCCGCTTTGTTTTCGCGCCGTGCACCTCAAAGACCGCGAGCATCAAAACCTTATTAAGATGAATGATTGATAGCCCGCCAAGAGTAGCGAGGACGCGCTTAACCCGCTCGGCTGTTGCTTTGAATCAAAGCGGGGCATGTGTTGTTAATTATCCCAGAGGTCTCTGATGGCCACGGACGTTTCAGACACTTCGGTGGCCTATCAAAGACGCCCAAGTCTTTATTGGTTATGGCCCACCTGCACAATATTAAAGAGCTGCGTTCTAGCAAAGCTATTGATCCGTGAAGGAAAGATCTTCAAAAGACTTTCGATTCAAGAGCATGCAAATGTTGATGGTGTCACGTGACCAGTAGCCACCAGGAGCATTACGATTTATTTCCATTCAGGTTTTGAACACCAGCGAGGCAGATGTTCAAACCACTGCTCTGCACGGTTCACTTTTTGCTACCAAGGTTGGTGGCAAGCTAACAAAAGGTCAGAGCTAAACTGCCAAGTGTGTCAATTAGTAGATAAAGACGGGTCACTTCCTGAACGAGAACGACGATAACTTGTCCCATGTACGTCTGTATAACAAGCAAGGTGAGAACGTAACACTATCGACCTTAAACGTTTAGCCGGGGGCTCGTTAAGGTTGATTTGTTCCGCTAGCCATTCTTTCCCCGGGAGTCCTTTCATGTCAGCTCGGTCGGTATCGTTAACATTCATGAGGAACGCACCACTCGATTGGCCTGTCCGCGACCCAACGTTGACCTTCTGAATATTTAATTAGCCGCCCTGTCCTGCATAGCGAGTGTCAAGTCAAAGGTCCGGGAGAAATCGTCTTCGGATTCTTAAGTAACCGTTTTACATTTGGATGTTTTGACAGTTGATTTGCACGGTGTTGTATCGTCGCTGTAGGTTGGCAAACCCGTAGAGTAATATGAACACGTGATCCTGAATAAATTAACCATTGAACATCACTGAATGGCTCAGCTGGGCCGAATGTCTGCTGCACCTGAACTTAGCATCAAAAGGACGATTCGGCAGATGCTTCAGAGAATTATAAAGCCCGTACTGATTTCAGACTTCGGACAAAAAATTATTATAAGTGCTCTGACACACATGAAAACAAACTACCGTAAATTTCGGACTATAAGCCGCAACTTTTTTCGCAAATTTTGAACCCGGAATCACGAGTTTTAGCTGGTGCGATGTGGTTTATAGTCTGAAAATTACGGTATATATTATTACGCCCAACAAAAGCCAGCTAGCTTAATGCTATCAATGGTGTCACGCGGCACGTACCGATGGAGGATTGACGACCCGCCGCTCGGCTCGTCTGTCACTCGGGTAGACGTGTAGCGATGGAATCATGATTACCACCATGACACCAGGGGCAGGATTAAGGCGGATTACATGCACCAACACACGCTGAAACATTTACCGGGTATGAACAATACATATTTTGTTACTGTACTTCAGGTATCAGTACTCGTTTGGGTGATATATGAAGTTATTATTTTTTGAAGTTGAGAATGTTCTGTCCTGTCTACACAGGAAGTAGGGTGCCAACATGGCCACTCCAAGGAGAAAGTTCACACCTTCTCCCTGGTCCCTACTTTTTCTCCTTCTCCTCATCGCATCCCCGGGACCCCTACACGGTCGGCCTCTCCTCTTGCACTCGTCCATCAACGTGGCGGTGGTGTTCAGCGGCTCCAGTTATCAGAGCGAGGTGCGAGGCCGGCTGAGCGGCGAGAACTTTGTGGACCTGCCCGTGGTGGTGAGCCCCGTGACGGTGCTGGTGAACGACACCAATCCGCGCGACCTGCTCACCCGCCTTTGCGATACCATGGCGACGGAGAAGCTGCACGGCGTTGTGTTTGAAGACGATGTTGGGTCAGGTGCCACGACACAGGTGAGAGTCAATGTTGTGAAATGAAAACCCTCAAGCGTCCTTCTTACCATCTGTTTTACTGAAATACGAAACCGTCGCCGTTCGCTGCCTTTTATTGCCGCGCTGTCATCAATCAGCCGAGGAAAGCCATTTTTATGGAGGATAGTGGCATTGAGGGCGTTGATACACGGCCGAGATTCATTGACATCATTCGGGGTGGTCTTCAGGTGACCGAGGTGGCGCAAATCCTGGACTTCCTGTCAACCCAGACGGCTCTGCCTATCGTGGGCATCAGCGGCGGATCGGCGGTGGTCATCCCCTATAAGGTATTGAAATATTTGAATAATTTGATGGCAGCCTTTGACCTCATTCAGCTTCTTTCATCTTGAAGAAGGAGGAGGAGATGCTGGGAGGGGAAAATTAACGAAGGAACCTTCTTCGAGCATGAGATGGTTTTTAAAGCGGATGAAGAAGAGAAATCTGACATAACGTTCAAATCTTTTATTGTTCTTGCTCAGCTTTTAGGGGGGGAACAAAAGTCTTCATCTCTTCACACATCTTCATTTCTTTGTGTAAGCGCCGTTATCAACACCTTGTATTTTTAGCATTCGCTCTCACATGTAGACGCGCATCAACACTCACGCACACAATAATAGCATACAGTGGGAGAAGGAGTCGCCAGTCTTGGAGCCCTTGCTTGTTAGGTTTCAAATTACGATTAGGGTTTTAAGAGTAGGGCTCTAAATCCACCCAGGAATAATGCTCTTGATTAGCTCATATGATATTTACCATACATGGCATTTAATATTCTCTAGATCTCTATCGTATGAAATTTATTTATTTAACGGCGTACGTACCACCGAGCTCCCCCCTTACGTAATTCTTTTCTTGCCCACATGTAAATGCCTCTCAAGTGTTGAATTCAATTAAGGAAGCGTCTGCTCACCCCCGAGCTGCAGGACACCATTAAAAGCCTTAATGAGACGCTTCAGGAGGCTTTGGCTCCCTCGTTGATCTTATCCGTCACCCCAAAACGCCCCCCCTCCCCATCCCTTATTTGCATACCCACTTTTTAGCATCTATTCAGTATTAAAATGTCTTTTTTAGCACCGAATGGGAAAAAAAGACTGTCAGACACAATAGTGCAGGTGGAGAGGCTGATTCTTCTCGCCTCAATGGCAGTTGATTATCAATACCCGCTATGACGAACGTCTTTGATGGTGTCGGAAGAAGAAGCGGCAGCCTCGCCCCGGCTCTTCCATCCGCCCCCCCATACACACCCAACTGGGTCGCTTAACAACAAAGACGGAAGGCGGGGGAGGAAGTCCTATGAGAGCGGGTTATGGCCTTTGTGTGTATGGAATGCATTCAGATGCGTCATTTCCATTTGCGACTTGAAGATTTACTAGACATGCCTGAGCAGTCGAATAGGTTCAATTTAAGAGCTGTATATAAAGTTAGTTAAGTTTAAAATCAGAGGGTCAACCCTGGGTTAAAGTTCCGTGTCACATCTGGCCCCATGCTAGTTTCACCGCTCCTAATAAATTATCAAGCCAACGACTTGAAGGCGAACTGGTATTAATTAAGTTTCATTCCTGGCGAGAAAAAAAAAAAAAAAACTCTTCCACGATTGGAATACCGCTGGGCTTCAGGGTTGGTTGACCTCCTTTTCGGAAGAGGCCAGAAGTGAGCGATCAGAAAAACAAACGGAGAAAGCGGGTCAAACTGTCCCGTTAAAAATACATGAATAGATCCGAAAAAAGAAACGGCGGTGTGATCCGGTGAGACTTATTGGGCCACTTCTGGTCCAAGAGTGCAGCAAACGTGCCGGTGGCCTCAAATTGTGACAAATGCTTCTACGTGTAAAAGTCTCTTGGCTGCAAACATCAATCACGGGCTTGAGTCGTTTTATTCGTTTTGTTTGCGACACGGCGCAGGTGCGCTGCTATGTTAGCATACGCTCCCGTAGGATTGCTAATTACGTATTCGTGACCACGCCAAGGTCATGGCGACAGAAAGTGGACCACAAGGTGTCATGTTTTGCTTTTTTGTTTGTGTTTTGCCAATTGGATATTGTATGGCGGAGTTTTTACAGTGAGCTCGTTCGTTGAGTTAAGTTTAAGGTGACATCCTATTTGGAGGTTAACGCTACTTCTTAAAGTGATGCACCTCGTCACTATCAAGAACTAAATCCCCATTGTGATTTTTTTTTTTTCCAGTGATAGGCGGACTTGCTTGTGCGCTATTTTTAAGGCCTGGCTCCATGTCGCGGCGGCACCGCACCCTCCTGGGGCGAAGCCCGAGCAACCCCAGACTGAGATTAAATTGAATGACGGCGAGTCTGGCTGTGATACTCTTTTGCGATTCCTCAGGCTCACAGCTCTCAAGAGTAGGGGGGGATGGGGGGGGATGACAGCTCTACGCCCTCGGAGACGAGGCCCGGAGAGTCAGATCCCAAAAGGCACTTTGACAGTTTAACACTACGTGTTCCCGCCCTCACTACTTTTTATCGGCGAACATGTGCGAGAAGACGTGATGTCGATGTAGCGCCTGTAGTGCCGCTCTTAAAATAAATACTGTACTTCATTCCGGTGCCTTCTTGCAGGAGCTATCAAACCAGTGAATATTTTGCTTTAACAGCTGTCTTTCTTGCACCTGCTTACATCACAGGCTCCTTCAAATCTCCCAAATATGACAAAACATATCAGAATGTATTTTTTTTATGCTTATGTACCTCATTATGTAACATCGGATGACACAAATGTAACAAAATCAGTCCCTATGTCAGTTCGAAAGATCACATCCTATCTTGTATGAGTAGATATGGTAATGTATGCTAACACACACACACGCGTACAGATGATATGCTAACGAATGCTAACACACATGCAACGTCGTGACAGAAAGGGAACAGCTGGTTCACACACTTGAGAGCAAACACAGAAACTTAATGAGCATACATAAAATGTCAAACGTCATTGTGTTCCGCGAGAGTTCCTACAAAAAGACGTGTGCAAGAAGGACCATTTGATGTTTTTGTTCAATTTAAATGTCATGTTTAAAAAAATGTTATTGCTTTATTAGAAAAGAGCTTTTTTATGCATTTGTTGATTTAAATTTTTCAAATATAAATATGATGAAAGAGCACATAGTAGAGACATTCAAAATGTAGTCAATTCAAAATAAAATCTTAAATTGTGTACCAAATCATTATGTTTATTTAAATTTTTCAAATATAAATATGACGAAAGAGCACACAGTAGAGACATTCAAAATGTAGTGAATTCAAAATAAAATCTTAAATCGTGTACCAAATTATTATGTTTTTAAATCTTTTAAGTTTGTCATTAATTAGCATACTTTTGTGTCACTATGCCAGTCGGAAGGTTCGTCATTCCTGCAGATGGGAGCGTCTCTGGAGCAGCAGGTCCTCTGCATGTTCAAGGTATGTTGCTCAAGTTTTTTGTCCACCAGAAAAATCATTTGAGGTTTGGAAAGGAATCATTTTGATTACTGGTACTTGATTGAGTGTCACTTTCAATTTTAGATTATGGAGGAGTACGACTGGGGCGAGTTTGCAATCATCACAAGCTTGCTGCCAGGATACGACACCTTCGTGGACATCGTTCAGGCCTACACGGATACGTCCTACTTTATGTGGGATCTCCAGGACGTCCTGACCATGGAGATGTCCGTCGGGGCCAACGACATGAGGACCCGGCGCATTCTGCAACAGGTCCAATATTTAATATACATATTAAAACTGATCCTACAGTTTCTTTGCTAACTTGAAGCATGTGTTATCGTCAGGTGGACTCGCAGGTCCTTCTGGTGTACTGCTCCTTTGAGGAGGCGCATTTCCTTTTCCGCCAAGCCTTTGAGGTGGGTCTGGTGGGGCCGGGCTACATCTGGATCCTGCCCAGCTCAGCTGTGGGCAACCCCGAGGTGTCGCCGCCTGCCATTTTCCCCGTGGGCGTCATCGGCGTCATCACGGAGCAGTGGCGCAAGAGCTTGCGGCAGCGGGTACGCGAAGGCGTCGCCATCGTGGCCAAAGGCGCCGAGAGCTTCAAGAAGCAGCACGGCTTCATCCCCGAAGGACACGGCGACTGCAGCAAACTTGCAAAGCACTCGGGCAACAACACGCTTTTCAGGTACGCATTGCAATTCCCCCGCTCAACCATTTTGACAGCTACTTTCCAAGTCTGCAAAGTTCTTCATGTCTTGAGACTCGGTGAAGCAGCGTATGGCTCATCGCCTAAGGTTATTTTTAGATTCCCTGTCCCGAGTAACTCAAAACAATATTGTACTTGCAAAACACCTTCATCATTGGAAAATGTTACGACCCAACTTAACCAAACCAGATTTAATTGCTACCCTTTTTCTTTCCCTAACTCATTAATCATCTTTATGTGTGTTTTTTTAACCCTTGACTCATGAGTCATTCTGTCCCTCTTGCCTGTGGCCAAACATGCAAATTAACCTTGATTTATTATTCAGAAGCCAATCTGTCATGGCCGTATCGCATGGTACGTACGCCGTATAACAAACAGCAGAAATGGCCTCAGTCGGAACAACACTACCGGCCTCCTATTATCCCCTAATGACTTACCCGGCATTAGATTGAAGCCTCCTGGGGAAGCTGCAGGTTTAATTAGAAAGTGATGATTGCAGGCGTACAAATGAATATGCAAATTTCTCTCTTGTGATATGGTAAGAATTTTCTTGATTGGAAATAAGGATGACTTTTTTTTGCAGGCACATGCTGAATGTAACCTGGGAAAGGAGGGACCTGTCATTCAACAGCAGAGGCTTCCTCTCCAACCCTTCTATGGTTGTCATCGCCCTGGATAGAGAACGGGTGTGGGATAAGGTACGGGTGAGGCGGAAATTTGTTCCCCCCCTCCTCGTAAATCTCGCAACTTCCTGACGAGACATTATCGCCGCAGATGGTTGGTTTCGCTAATGTGCATTATGTTACTTTAACATATTATTCATCTGGCAAAAAGTCACAAAAAAAAAAGGAGCGGAAATGAGTGCAAAAC
Organism: Syngnathus floridae; assembly: GCF_059516105.1. Taxonomy (NCBI): domain Eukaryota; kingdom Metazoa; phylum Chordata; class Actinopteri; order Syngnathiformes; family Syngnathidae; genus Syngnathus; species Syngnathus floridae. Next base: position 5,147,946 of record NC_142430.1, on the reverse strand, counting down.
AACATTGTTTTGTTTGTCTGCTTGGAAGATGACGGGCTAATGTTAGCCTAATGCTAACTAAGAATTTCCTCGTTTTTTGTAATTATTTGATGGGTGTACTGAAATGCTCTCGACGTAAAAAAAAAAAAAAATCATTTATTTCCGCTTTGGAGGCAACCTCATTCATCACTGCCACCAGACTAGCTAGACAAATATGTGTGTATATATGGACATGTATGTGCCATTTCCTCCTTTTCATCATGAATTTTACAATTCAACTTTGATTATTTTGCCCCGCATATTCTACCTGAACCAAAATTTTAAGAAATCTGACATACTGATCAGGTTAATGTTCCTATCAGAGGGGCAGAGATGATTGTGCCACACCTACTCTCTCCCTAGGTGGGCACCTATGGTCGGGGCATCCTGCAGGTGCGTTACCCAGTGTGGCCGCGCTATGGCAACTTTCTGGAACATGTGACAGATGACCGCCACTTAACTGTGGCCACGCTTGAGGAGCGCCCCTTCGTCATAGTTGAAAACGTGGACCCTGGTACGGGCACATGCGTCCGCAACACGGTGCCCTGCAGGCGCCAGTCCAATCACTCTGAAAGGTACATGCAGACGTCTAGGCTCCTTTCCGAAAGCGTGTCACCAGACGCCGGGATGAGATTATATTTTGTTTGTTTGCAAGGTCAAGAGCGAGCCGTCGAGCTGACTTGTTTGTTTCACTGATCAAAAAGCTCGCGAGCCGAATCTAAATTTGGCAATTTTATGCAAATGACATGCACTGAGCTCCTGTTTGGAGAACTTCTGCCTTTTAGCAGTCAGTATGCCAGATATTTTTTTTTTTTATGTAACAACTCTATGGGTAGCAAGTCGGGACAAAAAAGGATGTATGGGTTTAACTAGAAATAAAATGACAAATAAATTAATTCAATCAGATAAACATCTAGTCAGATTGTACTCTGGCAAACACAAAAATGCAAGCTAAAATAAATTTATTATATTATAAAATAATCAACAAAATAAAATTTAAAAAATTAAAATAATTTTTATTTATTATTATTAAATTAAAAAAAAATATTCAAATTAAATTAAAAATAATAATAATTAAAATTAGATAATTTGTTTACTTAGCCTCTCAAAATCAATTTTTTTAAATTTATTTTTTATTTTATTTTAATTTAATTTAATTTAATTATCATTTTTTTGATAATTAAAATAATTATTATTTATTATTATAATATAAATAATCAACATAATAAAATAAAAAAATAATTAAAATAAATTGTATTTATTTATTTTTTCTCAGCATCATCGGCCACTCTGAGTCGTACACAAAGCTGTGCTGCAAGGGCTTCTGCATTGACATCCTGAAGAAACTTTCCCGCACCATCAAATTCTCTTACGACCTCTACCTGGTCACCAACGGCAAGCACGGCAAACTGGTGCGCGGCACTTGGAACGGTATGATTGGTGAGGTAAGCGGAGGTGGCATCAAAGAAGGACAGAGAAAAGTTTTTCCCTTAAGTTCCACAAACAAAAACATATGCCGCAGGTTCCTTGAATGTTGTTTCACCTGCAGGCACAACAAGCATTTGTAGCTTTAAATTTGCTTGCAGTCACAAGTTACTGTCGAGAGCAGAGCTGCCGTTCGGGGGAACTTTCAAATTCTTTGAAGTGACAAAACAACTTTTTGTCATCCAAAAGCGTTTACCAGTTTTAATACCGAATAAATGACCTTTTATAGGCCTCTGTATTATCATCATCTGCAATAGACGGTCACGATTTGAAACCTTGTGCGTCCCAATTTTGTAAACTGCAATGAAATGATAAATGGGATGTCACATTTTCAATTCATCAAGACATTGACCGACAAGATTTTCTTTATCCTGCTGCTGCAGTTTAAATTGTACAGCAGTACAAACTAAGGCACGACGAATGAAGCTTTTCACACTTTGGAGCTGGAACCAATCGATAACAAACTTCTAATATATGCGTTATGTCGTCTTCCTCCACGCTATTAGCGCTGAAAGGCTCCCAACAGACACCTGCCTCGCTACAGTGTCGACTCTTTGATGGACTCTAAAGTGGGTCAGTGGTGTGACAGTGTGCATACGCACACACATGCTGCCCCATACACACACACACACAAACACACACATGCATATGGACCGCATCAAACAGCTGCATGGGAGAGTAAGGCGGCGCGAGCAGGTGTTTTTCTAGAGAGGAGCCTTGCATGTGCATCTGCTCCCAATGTTTATATGTATATATGTATGTATATTTATATATTTGTATTTATTGTTATAATATTTATATTTATTGTTATGTATTTATATTTATTTATATTTATATTTATTGTTATGTATTTATATTTATATATATGATTTAAACTTATATATATACATATAAATTTAAACGATATATTTATATAATTTGAATTTTTATATGTGTTTATATTTATACATGCACATGTACATATATGCGATAAAATTATTTATGTGACAATTTACCGATCGACATATAATGAGTAAGTGTCACACGTGTGTTTTCAGGTTGTGTACCGACGCGCCGACATGGCCATCGGCTCGCTCACCATCAACGAGGAGCGCTCGGAAATCATCGACTTCTCTGTGCCGTTTGTGGAAACGGGAATCAGCGTCATGGTCGCCCGCAGCAACGGCACCGTCTCCCCGTCCGCCTTCCTCGGTGAGGACGTTAATGGCTCCTCCCGCTTTCTCCCGGGATGGCCTACTTTTAAAAAGTGCCTGCCTCCGCCGCCTCCCCAGGAAAACTTTCTGTTAAGCTTTTATTCCGCCGCTAGCTGGAGCCTACAACTAAATCCCTCATGTCCTCTTCCAAACAACAAAATGCGAAACAGATTCATACCCACTGACGCTTGTTTCCTCCCGCAGAGCCGTACAGTCCGGCCGTGTGGGTCATGATGTTCGTTATGTGCTTGACCGTGGTGGCCGTGACGGTGTTTGTGTTCGAGTACTTCAGTCCGGTCGGGTACAACCGCAGCCTAGTGAGCGCCAAAGGTACGTTTTGGAGAAAACAACCCAGTACGTTCCAACTAACCTCCGTCCGCATGCGTGAACCCGTGTCGGCTTCCCGGGCTGCAGCTAATCAATCCCGCCATGCACTTCTGACAGAGCGTCCCCGGTTGCACAAGTCCGAAAGGTCACTTTCTCGTTTTTTTTAATTAGCGTTCGTCAGCGCGGTAATCGAAGCTAAGATGGATGTCGGAGCCCGCTCAGCTTGTGCCGTAATGGAAAATGCTGTTTCCTCCATTTTTGGTGTGCAGCTTCGGGCGGCCCCACCTTCACCATCGGCAAGTCGGTTTGGCTGCTATGGGGCATCGTGTTCAACAATTCGGTACCCATCGAGAACCCCAAAGGTACCACCAGCAAGATCATGGTGCTGATCTGGGCCTTCTTCGCCGTCATCTTCCTGGCGTCGTACACCGCCAACCTGGCCGCCTTCATGATCCAGGAGCAGTACATCGACACCGTCTCCGGCCTCTCCGACAAGAAGGTGAGAGCTTCTCCGACGATTTCCTCAAACCAATCAATAAGTGACTTTGATCACAGTGTTTGTCCGTCAATATTCCAGCGCCGTGTGCTCGCATTCCTCACCCCCCGCTTCAAGAAAAACACGTCGCTAAATGTCACCTGTAGTCAATAAGAAAGCATCTTTGTTTTATTTATCCAGTTTTCCTAGCTATGCGCGAGGCCAGCGCAACAAAGCGACACGTTTTGGCGCTCGTGGAATCTTGCGGCTGATTTGACGGCGAAGAAAATACGCTTTTTAAATTGGATTTAAGGGAGAAGTGCCTCATCCGTTCCCCCTCCTCCCTTCGTCTTCACCTCCATTCTTCTTCGGAGTCCTCGCCCCCCCCTTTTTCCTCATTTAAGTGTCTTTTTACTACTCACGTATTCCTTATTCTTTTTCCCCCACTCTCCCTCCCGTCAGTCCCTTTTCTTTCCTCTCATCCCGTCATCAAGTCTCCTTGGTTTCCCCGCAGTTCCAGAAGCCGCACGAGCACTACCCCCCCTTCCGCTTCGGGACGGTCCCGAACGGCAGCACGGAGCGCAACATCCGAAGCAACTATCCCGACATGCACACGCATATGATGAAGTACAACCAAAAGGGTGTGGAGGAGGCACTCGACAGCCTCAAAACCGGGTACGGTCTTTTTTTTTTTTTGCACAAAAGACTTATTTTTAACTCGCCCTCTTGCTACTTCGTTTGATGACACTTTTTTTTTTTAGTCGCGCATATTTCAGGAATGTGCTGGATATATTTTTAGATTAAAAAAAATCACTTCTAGTGCTTCATTTGTATTTCAAAGTGCTGTCTTTTTTTGGGGGGGGGGCTTATATTTGGAGTACAAAAGACAGATTGACGTCATGGTCACTGTGTAAGAAATGTGGAATTGTTTGCAGTAAACTGGATGCCTTCATCTACGACGCGGCCGTGCTCAACTACATGGCGGGCAAGGACGAAGGTTGCAAGCTGGTCACCATCGGCAGCGGCAAAGTCTTCGCCACCACCGGCTACGGCATCGCCTTGCAGAAAGACTCACGCTGGAAGAGGCTCATCGACCTGGCGCTGTTGCAGTTCCTCGGCGACGGTGGGCGACCGATCAAAAAGCTTGCGTAACGCCATTGTGTCAAGCGTGGAGAGAAAACGCGGACCCCTGCTTTGCTTTGTCTGTGTTCTCGAGGCAAATGTCAATGCGTGCGGTTGTTAACTCAAAGGACAATTTTACCACTTGAGAATGAGCAAGATGGCAGAGTTGGATAAAAATCAAAGATGAACGTTTTTGACAAACTCGGCGACAATTTACCAGTTGTGATGACATCCGATACGAAGGCGTTGGGATTATGTCTCAAAATATGACAGATACTAGTAAGCACAAAGATGAATGGTAATAAAAAAATCTAGAAACATCTTTTAAAAGTGAAGACAATTTGCAATTTTAGTATTGACACAAATTTCGTCTTGGTCAGCCAAATATAATTACATTGCGGGCCAAATTTGGCCCACTGGCCAGAGTTTGACACCCCTGCCTTACATCCTGGGCCTACTCGGTTAAAAGGAAATATATGGCGTACCCCTATTTCTATTCAGCAATTCATTTTGCAGAATGGAGGCAGGCATTCCGTGAAGAATGAAATCCATGGGAATGGAGCGTGTGCGATTATCTACAATACATTATACAAACACACACACACTGTATACAGCATCATAAACAAACCATGAAAGCTGCTGGAGTTAATATTCATACCTTCACGGAGGGCTTTAAGTCTCAACACATATCCATAAACATATTCTTTTATGCTTTCCATGAAGCTATGATAATGCATATGGACAACCAAGTGATAAAACCCCCCATGTGGCAGCCATGGGTTTTTTTTCAATGTATTCTCCCATTCCAGGTGATACACAGCGCCTGGAGACAGTGTGGCTCTCAGGCATCTGTCAGAATGAGAAGAACGAGGTGATGAGCAGCAAGCTGGACATTGACAACATGGCGGGTGTCTTTTACATGCTGTTGGTGGCCATGGGCCTCAGCCTGCTGGTGTTCGCCTGGGAGCATCTGCTCTACTGGAAACTGCGTCACTCGCTCCACAAGTCCCACAAACTCGACTTCCTGTTGGCCATCAGTCGGGTGAGGCCCACAAAAAGAAACATTAATGCTTGTTTGCAATTAGCATCAATCACGAGCTATTTATTCGGTTTTTCCTTTTCAGGGTATCTACAGTTGCTTCAAGGGTGTAGAAGATCACGGCCGTTCATGCGGTCTAGCCAAACCTGACCTGACATCCAACTACGCCCAAGCCAACATGCTGAAGATGCTGCGCACCGCTAAGGACCTGGTTTCCACCGCCAATGTTGAGAGTTCCCTTGACAATGCCACCAAGACCATCGAGCACTTTAGCCGGCACAGCGGGAGCGGCTTGCCGGTCCGTGTCCCCCATGTGGCTGCCGAGACGGTACCTGGAGGCTTTGCGTATGTCATGGAGAACCACGTGTCCTTCCCGCAGCAACCTATATCGCCGCAGAGGTGCGTCAGCAGGCCCACGCCACTGCGCTACACGCTCCCAACCCATTCCACTTCCTGTCTATATGAGCGCCCGCTTCCCGTGTCCAGCCTCAGCAGCCCGCACCTGGCGGTCAGCGAAACTCTCCCCCATCAGCATCCCCGCCATTACCAGACCACCGGAAGACTATATGTAGACACCCACCCGCACTCGAGGTTCATCTCGTACACAGACCTGCAGCTGCCTGATATCTACACCTCCCATCCTGTCCCCGTGGTCCAAAACCAGAACACGGAGGGAGGCATCCACCAGAGGAAACGAAGATCCAAAAGCTTCCAGTCTGGGGATGGTGACACAGAGAGAAGGAAGTACAAGGATCACGAGAAGAACAAGCTCACCCTCAGCGAGCTCAAAGCCAACAACCTCCAGTGCAAACACATCTCTGCCCCCAGCATGGAGAGCATCTACTCGGTGGAGGGGACGTGTCCTCCGGTGGAGAACTACAGATCCTGGCCTCCGGAGGATCTCATGTTGAGGGGAAGACGTAGGCGCCGCCGCCCCTCATTCCTGAAAGCAACATGGGGCAGCGAGCAGATCCACCAGCTCGACGAGTCCCAATCATCTCTTTCCAGCCAGTCGCCCTCCACGCTTCCTGACCTGTTCCCGTGCATCCTCACGCCAACCATGGCTGCAAAGGCCAACAACCCCGCCCACCTCCGGAACAACCTGTGCCTCCCGCGGAACCAGGCGTACCTCCACATACGGGAGGATCACAGGAGGCCCGCTGGTCGTAAAGGCCAACGGCTGAGGTATTCCCAGTCCACCCATCTCCCGACATACGGTGAGGCGGTGCGGTACGGTGCCGGCTTAGGGCGGGGGATGGTACGGAGAGCCACCAGCCTGCTCAGCAGACAGTACGCCCACTACCTGAACTCCTATCCCGGGCTACCACTCTACCACTCCCCCCTTGACCTTCAAAACCACAACCAGACCCCAGGCAGTCACCCAGTAGCTAGTCCCGTATGCCAGCTCCTGGCCTGCGGTGGGGGGCGATGCGGGGGACAGCGGTCCTTGCTGTACCAGGACAGCCTGTACGGGATTTATCAGAGCTCCCAGACTGGATCGGAGAAGCAAGGCAGTCAGGGAGGAGTTGGCCTGGCAGCGGGGAGCCCCTGTATGCTCCGACCCTGGAAACGGGTGTCCAGTTTGGAGTCGGAGGTGTGAACCGTAAAGACCAAGGAGAATTTACAACTGACCACTGTGGAGAAGGTTGGCTAATTTTTGGGGAGACCTTCAACGATTGTGAACATATGCACTGAAGATGGGGATCCTCTCGCTTGTGCGTTTTGTGCACTAAATTGTCCATGGTGTCGCTTTGTGATGGAAGTATAACCGGAATTTTCATGCTGTGATTCGTGGTTTGTGGTGTACATATTTTACTGTGGATGGGATCCAAACTCTGGTGTCATGTCGCCAACTGTGAAGAGATAGCGACAGGGATTAAAGGATCACATCTGTCACCAAAAAACAAAAAGAAACACAAACGCGTCATGAAAGAATGTGAAGAGTTGAGAAAATTTTGACAGGGCAGCGCTATGCTAGGATGATATCAGTTTGAGACATCTGCGAACAGACATCAGGTAACTTCTTCAAAGCGGCTATCTATTTTTATAACAACGTACTACTGTAGCGTATTATTGTCAGAGAAGAAGAATCGTGTGGATCAGTAAGCTTTAAGCTTATTGTTAGATGTTTCGATAGCGTTTGTTTGGAGGCTAGCTCGTTTGCTAGCAGTAGACAAAAACGGCTTGCCGCTAAACTTTGCAGGTGGGTGCCATACGAGTCTCGGAAAAAAAAACGTGAATGCAGTCCACATGAACACGAAAGTGGTACGATCCGGACAGCACTGACCAGCACGAGGTGTCTTATTCATTCCAACCATGTGCTCCTTGTAGGGCCACAATACAGCACAGAAATTACACAAGGGCCTCACAATACTTCGAATATTTATTCCAAAATGTTATATTGATAAGATGTTATTTCGGTGTCATTCATGTAATCGACTTACAATAGGAATTTATAGTCACTCACAAATTTTCTATTCACGTTTCTGGCACATTGTGTCAAGATAGCATATTTGTTACTAATATACGTGCTCAGTTTGCCTATTAGGATTTTCATCGCTCGCTCTTTTCCACTCTTTTGTATTCCCTCGTCATCCTCCCCTCGCTTCCCTCGCGCCACTTTTAATTGCTTAATAATCAATTTTTAAATGAGGTGATTGAAAGCTATTATACTATCTATATTACCAATTGCCCTCACCCTGTAATTAATCACTTAGACCAATTAAAGAGCCTTTTTGGATGACTACAAATGTGTGTCTATTTTTATGAATAGCCTTTTATATCTTGATTCGTGTTGTCAAGATTAGGACGGTTTTTTACCTTTAGATCAAAAAGCACAAGAATGGGGGAGATGTTGAGGGTGACTTTGAGTGGGGGAGATAACAGCGAGCCATGCAGAGATAGGGGGGGGTATATATGAGAACAGGTGGGGAAGTGAGCGTGAGATCTATTTCTGTAGTTGCGAGACAAGGGGTGTTAATGAGAGAATACTGAGGAAAAAGTGGGAGACGTTTGAGCGGAAATCCCTCCAAAGGTGTCTGGAAACCTCGTTCATCAAAGAAGATGAAAGTTACCATGTGACGTCCACCGTGGCCCGTTTCATCGTTACGAGGAAGTCTTCAAAGTATAATCTGACAATTATTTGAGTTGATAACATTTTTCGGTTTGGGTAAAGGGTTAGTATATAAAGTTGGGTAGGGGTCAAAGGTTAACAAATCTGGACACTCAAACACGCGTTGGGATTAAGAGGTACGATCAAGGCTTTATCACTGTGAAAACACTAAAGTGTGTGTGCGTGTGTGTGTCTGGCTCGGGCCGCAGCTTGTCTCCCAATCCGAGACGATTGGATCTGCCAGCTAGCAGGAACGTTAATTACTAGCCCAATCTTCAGGCACAATTCCGATACAATCGTTCCCATCTCGCCGCCGCTTGGCCCATTCAGACGGGCCCGGAAACCAAGCCCTGCCTCCTATTCAAACCCAATTTCAAGGTACGGGGGTGGTGGAAAGAATGTAATCGAATAAGCGGAACAATAAAGATGAAATCCAGAGAAACATTCTCCCGCCCCCGTCGTGCGATTTTAAATATTAAATCTCATTTGTAATCTCCAAAATAGCCGGGGTGATGATGGATAATGGAGCCTTTGGCGGGGAATTGTGTCTGTCACCGATTTAAAGACAGGGTAAGTGACTTAATGAGACAGATTGCATCTTAATTACCATATCAAAGTTTTTGTATGAGTGACATCACAACTTTGTGCTTTTTCGTTCGTCAAGCCAAAAAATTCTACATCGCCAAAACGTAAACCTGGGTAAGTCCAAATTTTGCTTTTCTCCAGGCTATTTTCATGTGTAGATGTTACTTGGAGGTGATATGGACAGAACTTCATGAATTGGAAGAGCCAACTCCATTTCCGTTAGCTTCCCAGAGGAAATCAAAAAGACGACAGTGGCTATTAGAACTTTAGGGAGACGATTCCAAAACCTGCCAGATTCGCAAACCAAGTGACATTCATCCTGATTGTTTATCAGTTTAATCCTTTACTTTACATAATCCTTATAGTCTAGAATGTAGGATAATCAATTTACAAGACAAAAGCAACCCCTCTAGAGAGAGTTTCTGTGGACTCATTGAATTCATGTCCATCTCCTCGTCCTCCTTCTGTCTCACTCACTGGTCCAGATGCTAAATCAGGTCATTTAGCCAGAGGCTACACATGCTGTTGCTTTTTCGATGAAACACACACCTTACCAACGGAAACAAAGAATTACCAATTTGGGAATTTTACGTGAAAGATGCTATCTGAACATAAATTTGACTCTTTGACTCTTCTGGTTGAATAAGTCCAGTGGCACCAATTCAAAATGAAATGGTGAAAATTCACTTTGTTTTCCGCCAGCCTAAACACAACCAGAAGCACTGACCTACATTTACAACCTAAATTCTAATATTTAATATTTATCATTCCCAACAGTCTCTATACAAGGAATATTTCTTAGAAGACCTGAAATGAAAGAAATGGAATGTCAAAGCAAGATTTCTTGTTGCCCACATACGTAGTATCTCCTTAGGGCAGACTTCACAATCATGTTCATTTGGCAGGTGTTGCGGTTTTCATTTTGTGTTTTTGAGGTTGCAGGGCAAGCGAGATGGGCAAAGGATGTGGAGCGTAAAGTCATTAAAAGAATCGGTGACAGTTTGCACACCTTCAATTTGTCCGTGACCTCTAAAACCCTCACGGGCATCCTTTTACACACAACCTGTGTGACAGTAAATGCGTCCCAATTCCACCTGTGCAAAAACATCTAAAAGTGTAACTCATCCAGAACATCGTGCTCAAACAACCATATTTTTTGTGATTTGAAGCACAAACGGCAAATTGAATGCGGAACGTGGGGGCCCGTGGGATTTGCCGCTTGAAACCGGTCGGCGCACTTCTGAAACGAGAGGAGCAGCTCCTGATGTGATTATGCTGAATTAAAGAGTATTAAATGCCGCATCACAATTACACATGCACGCACTCCCAACTCAGCTCCGACCTACGGTATAAAATCAGCATGAATAAATAACAATGCTATAATGACGACACCCTGAGACGTGTGTGCAACGTCTCAGCACTAATTTTTGCAACCTCATTTGCACCCACACCAATAACAAACTCCAATCCTGCACCTATAATCCTAATCTCAGTCCTGAACCTATAATCCTATCCCCAATCCTGACCTATAATCCTAACCACAATCCTGTACCTATAATCCTAACCCCACTCCTAAACCTAGATTCCCAATCACAAACCTAGATCCTAGCCCCAATCCTGATTTATAAATTTAGCCCCAATCCTGACCTATAATCCTAACCACAATCCTGACCCTATAATCCTAACCATAATCCTGAACCTATAATCCTAACCCCAATTTGAACCTATAACCCAAACCCAATCCTGAACCTATAGTCCTAACCACAATCCTGTACCTATAACCCTAACCCCACTCCTAAACCTAGATTCCCAATCCTAAACCTTGAATCCTCGCCCCAATCCTGACCTATAATCCTAGCCCCAATCCTGATTTATAATCCTAACCACAATCCTGACCCTATAATCCTAAACACAATCCTGAACCTATAATCACAACCCCAATTTGAACCTATAACCCTAACCCAATCCTGAACCTATAGTCCTAACCCCAAACCTAACCCTAACCCCAATCCTAAACCTATAATCCTAACCCCAATCCAATCCTATGACCTAACCTTAGATATTGAATCCTAATGGCAAAACCTAACCGTCGCCACACCCTAAATTTTTTTCCCAATGGCAATGCATGAAATGAACAAGACACGGTGAAATAGCCTGACCTCTGCGGAATGAGGGCAAACGTCACTAAATGCGTCGGACCCTCCTCTTTGTCCTCTTGCGTGTCAAATGGAAGCGATAAATGTCATCTTCAAGATCATCGCCATCAATCCTCCCTGATGGGACAAACCCCAGTTTGACACGCGTGGTGATGACGATCATGATAGCCTCACGTCATTGGCACGTGTTACACTGCAATCAAACAACAGCAAGGGAACAAAATATAAAATATTGTGTCATTGACCCCCTTTCTCAACAACAAAGAACTCGGTGGAGACGCTTTGAGGACACATTTGTTTGTTTCCATGCAAATTAGGTCAATTGGAAGGCATGTCATCAAGTGACTTATTGTTTTCTGAAATTTTCAATTGAGATTTGATCTTCCTGGATGGTGTAAATGTACCTAATGTTGCGACCAACAGGAACGTACGGCGGCCTTGATGGTGGGAGGGGTTAAGTGGTATGAAGGCACATTCCCTCCTCTTCCTCTTCCTACTTCCATTATGCCACTTGTCACAACAAAGTGATGAGTGACTAGGTCCGAGGAAAAAAACCCAAGGGCGACCGCTCTCCATCGTTTGATGATGTCATCACCCAAACGTTGGGTGTGATGAAGAGGAAGAAATAAAAAACATTGTTGGTGGTCCCTCACAATGCTGCCATCCATCAGCTTGGATGATGAAGGTCAAATATGTTGGAGATGTTGTCCCTTTCCTTAACCGCAATCCTGAACCCGGGACTACCCAGGAGACAGGTTCAAAAAATGTAATTCAATGCAGATAATATGAAAACTAATATTAGTTTGAACTTTGACCTCACACAATCCCATCAAAGATACTTTGAAGTTATTTTTATAAGCCCTCACTTGAACTAAATATCCACCGAGGACTTTTTAAAGCGCTTCATGGCGTTTGAAGAATGATTTTTAAAAAACCCACTCTTGAGTCATCGCAGCGATTGCGACATTTGATTATTATTACAAAAAAAATCACATCTTGCTCAATGTCAACTAAATTCTGTCTTTTGCAGAGACGAGAGGCAAAAAGCAGCGCTTATGAATCACAGCTGTCATTTGCGGTTATTACAGCCGGTCGCAATGATGGAACGGCGGCCCCAGGGGCAGGAAGGATTCTGCCCCGTAATGACACTAACGATGATTACACTCAGGATAGTACCTGAAGCTTTCGGAAAAGGAGTTGCCCAACTGGCAACATGCTCAAAAATCTAATAATCCAGACGAAAGCAGCTCAACCTTTACCGGGTTGCCATTTTCTTTTTTTCTTTCATTCACGACCAGATTGATTTGAAGCGGCAAAACACGGTCAATAACTGATGAATATGACACGCACACGTGCAAACACGCCCAGCGTGACACAACGTAAAGGACAAAAGGGAAGAGAGATGAACACATTCAAGCCAAATGTGACATGAATCAAAAATGGCTCCTCCAGGTGTCTTGCAGTTTTTCGATTCTCGCCACGACTGTAAATTAGCTAGCAAGATCGCAACCTTCTTTTTTTTTTGCCTTTTGAGTCACAATTTCTTTTATGTTACTTTTATATTCACTTCCATGATTAAATATATTGTATAAAAAAATATGTATAAACATGACACGAAGAACATGTACACACAGCGGAACCGTAACAAACAAACACACACCGACGTATATTTGCGAATTAGTTTGTGCACCATCAATCACCAATGACACATTATTAACCATAATATTACTGGGGGGAATATCTAGATTGCCTCGCACGTACACGCGCACAAACTCTCAGTTATTCCTTCAGGCTAATTGAATTTAGTATAGCCTAATGCCACCATTTGTTTGGTCTTTTAACTGTCAAAAAATTGTCAGGTCAGTTTTTCCCTGCACGGCCGACCGCAGTCAAAGAATGAAATTGGTGTGTTTTACTTTTTTTATGCTAATTTAGGCCTCGGACTGGGAAAGCCCATGTGGGACGTGCTCGGTCCCGACTGTGGGATGATTGACAGCTCAATATGCAAATGAATTGAACTTTTTCATGGTCCGAGGTTCACACTTCAAATTGGCCAATTAGTGTAGCCTATCTTTCCGTCCCGCCCTCTTGACTGTCAATCATAACATGCAGTACCAAGTGGTTGGCTACTTAACATCAGTCACACTTTTTTCTTTTCCCCACGAGTGATTTTTGAGGGCAACTTTTTACTTCGTCCTACAGGAAGTGAAGTCTGACAGCCGAACGTCTTGAGGGTCCAAATTATTCCACCTTTTCTGTCAGCCTCCCATCACATATTCCGTCGGAAAAACGGCAGAAAATTGTCATGTTTCATGAACATAATCCTCTTAACATGTCATCTTGTTGCTCCCCCACATCTCCACTGGAGATCCTTTCCCTTTGTTTCAATTCAAACTCTCTGCCGTTGATTAATTTATTAGGCGACGCTGGAATCCTCTCCATCTCTTTTCTTTTGAGAACTTGCAAGAGTTCAAAGGTGATTAAAAGACATCAAAAATTCCTCCACATGACGGCAGCGTGATGGGCCACATGAGGAGTGGGAAATCTTCTTAATGAGAGGAAACAGTCCTTTCACGCTTTCCGAGTGAGCGACCCTCCCCCCATGCTAGTTTCTAATATTTTGGTTATTATGTATAGCATAGGTTTACCTACTGATACGAACTAGCATCAATTTTGTTATTCATCACTAAATGAAATGAAAAGTCCAAAATATGTCCAATAGCTAAGGAAGAAGAATTCTCATTGGTCCTCCTGCCATCTATCCGCTTCTCTAATTGGCCTCATGGCGCTTCTTCCTGTCGTGATAATCTCCCATCAACCATCTGTTGTGCCTTTCTTTCGCAACAGTATATTAGAAATAATAATAGAAAAAAAGGATGAATAGGATATGTATATTTCAGACGATGTTGCCAATATCAATCTGCTAACATTTAAAGAAGACACACCATCCCTCCTTGTGTGTCTCAGGACACATTTTGTATATAAATACAACACAAGTGACTATTGTTGCGTGCAGCTCGCTCACTAGGGAATAAAAAAACAAGCGGCACAAAAGAGGTAATTATATTTTCCGAGAAAAGCTGATCCAATTATGTCGGAAACAACGCGAGGATTAAAGTTCAAATCACTCATTTGCAAAGACAAAGTAACAATATGAAAAAAATGAGTGTAATAATGAAGTTGACTGAATTATTGATAAGATTTATATTACAAGTAATGTATTCTTGATTCCGCCATTTTATTCACTTGCTTGACCAGTTGCCATTTTAACTCTTCTATCTACCAATTTTGTCATTTATAATAAAAGCTATTTTGAAATTCATTGATATTTGTCCGTTTGGCTAATCTTCCATCTTATTGTTATAAATGTTAAAAAAAGAATAATCATAGGTCCCCTTTGGGTTTTTCTTGTGATTTCACCAATCCATTTCCTTGCCCTGACAATAAATGCAAACTTTGCATAATTTATGTTAAAATAAACACTTCATTAAGCTTGAGTGCCTCCGTTGAGCAATTTAAGTTGCATTACGGCAACACCTTTGCAAAATGCAGTGTTTCTAGCAAATCAAAACAACATCTGCACGTCGATTCCACAAATGCACGACTTGACTTTTTGCGCCGCGACATCCATTAACCCTTAAAATGTGTGACCTTTTGGAAGCGTCTGGCCTCTGAACTGAGGACAATTGAGCTAGTCAACCCCTAAATAACTTGGTCGCCTCATCTCGATCACATTAAATTTTGAAGCTGCTCCCCATGTAATAAAGTTCGAATTGATTGCACAGGAAGCCTGCAGCTGCTTAAAAGCAATAATGCATCTATTCACAATCCGAAAGGCACCTTTGACCCTAAACTGAGTGACCATGAATTTATAGTTGAACACACCCTCCAAGGTATAAATATTGGGACTCCATGCCTAAATTTTAGGACTGAAGAAGTCTTATGGAAAAATAAGTCTTCTACAAATAATCCAGTTGCTTTGATTGAACCTTTTTGGACCATAAGCAATAATAAGTGAGTTAATTGATGAGCTAAGATGGAGCTTGAGTGGGAAAAGTAATGATTTTAATTAAGGTATTTTTTCATTTGTGCAATCAGACACTCCGGAAAGGCTCGGTTAAGAGGTATTTTGTTTATTTACATTACAATACTGCTACCTTGTGGCCATTGCGCTAGCATTACAACTTATTTTAAATTTTGTACGGAAACGCCATTGCAACAAATTACACGGCTTTGACTTTTTTTATATATACTGTTTTTTAATTGACGTTTTTTTTAACCTATATTTACTACCTGTTGCTCACATTGTTAACTATTATTGACTCAGAGAATCAGACAAAGTATTTACAGCTACGAAGCTCGAAGACGTCCGGAAAAAAGCAATCGTTTTCGAATATTCGATAGATTAATTTTTCTTATAAAAAGTGATAATCAATTGTGTGAGGTTCGCAGGAGCGTTTGAATAGCTAAAAAAAATGCTTTATTTTAAACTTGATTTAAATATCTATATATACAGTATATTCAACCTGCGTTTTCACCCGCGCCGCTGGTGTAGTGGTATCATGCAAGATTCCCATTCTTGCGACCCGGGTTCGATTCCCGGGCGGCGCACGTTTTTTTTTTTACCTACACCTTTTATTGATCGTTATTTGTCTACATTTTAGACATGCATTTGACATGTTTAAAAATCCCCATAACATTTACTGTTAACTCTATTCTCGCTACCCAGCACAACCCCCACCCACCCAAAAATGTTCTGCAAAATCGTCATCTTTGAAGCGTGTCGTCTTCTGTGTCGCGACTGCGTGTGCGCAATCCATCATCAAGACGCTACGAACGCACATACTAAACGTAATTGTTAAACTTTAAACTTTACATTTATTCATTTAAAATGCATTCCAAATATGCACCGCATACTGTGAGGTAATCATGCGTGATAGTAACGAGCATTGCCTGGTAACGACGCTGACAGCCCAAACAAGCCAGTCCAAATGTCCGAGTCTCCGAGCTCGCCAGCCCGACAGCCGGCGTGCGACAATGCGGACGAGCCGTGTGGCATGTGCCCGTCCTGCCTCTTTCTCGTCTCCAGAACAAGCGAGTCCTCGCCCAGGTCGCTGAACCTATGGAAGATCTCTGACGAGTCCCGCCGGAGTTTTATTGTGGGGATGCTGTTGCGGTGCAGGAGCGTGCCTGTGCTGGAGAACATCGAAAACTCGCTGCGCCTCACCTCCTGGAACTTGCTCAGCTACGCGCCCAGCAAGGGCAATACTTTGCCGGAGCTTTACGCGCGGCTAGACCGCAAGACGCGCCCGGCACCCTTGATCCGGGAGATCTGGGAATGGTTCAACGAAAGTCCGGAATGGGTCCAGACACGCTACCTTTGCCTGTTGCTGCTACGGTGCGACCCGGAACTGCTAAGTATTGCCAAGAATCTCATCAGTGTGGTGATGACCAGGCTCCGGCGAGAGCTGGATGGTAAGATTTAAAAAAATATATGACCTGAGTATTGGGTACTTGTCGAGGTTGCCGATAACAATACTCGAGGCAAAAATACCTATATGACATTGAGTCCTCTTTTGCAGTAGATACTTTAATAAAAATCAGCTAAAGCCACATGCTGCTTCACAGAAGACATTATAATCCAGTTATTGTTTTTCTGCTGTGTTTTACAGAGCAGAGTTGCACAAGTACACAACAAAACCCAGCCAGCAGAGATGAGTCCAAAAAAGATGCATTTTCCCCCGTCCTTCCGGTCCTACCTGCAATCTCAAGGTTTTTGTCAGGGCTCAACAGAAACCGAGACTTCATCAGCAACCTTCCCTCTGATTTGTCGAAGAGGATTTTGGGTACGTTTACAAATAGCACCCTCACGTTTTATGTTTTGATTTGTCCTCAATACGCTCAGCTTCATCTAGAAAAGTATCTTTGCATTTAATCATAATAACACATTTGCAATTAATTTCTTTGGAAAATGACGATTATCATTTTTGTTAGTGGTTTCTAGGCGGAGTTTACAAAGTGCCGTTTGTTTGGCCACTTGTTGCTCAGCAATTTGTTTCTTCACTTGTTAGAGGTCATGGGGCACAATTTTGTTGTGTCACTTGTTGCTAAGTAGCGTTCACAGAGCACTTGCTGTGCCATCATCATCATCATCATTGGTGAGGAAGATTGTAAATAGACTCCAGATGGGTGTGGTGTCTCACCTAAAGTCAGATTGGATTATATGTGGATGTTGTATGTGGAGTCAGGGCTGCTCGACGAGACGATGCTGAAGCGCTGCATGAGGGTATGCAAGACCTGGAAGCAACGGGCGGGGGAGACCATGGAGGAGATACGCTTCAGGAAACTCTACCAGGATCAGGTGGAGGCCATGATGAAGGTTGGTGAGGTGGCGCTGCTGATGATAATACATTTTTTGGTGTTGTTGACGGGAGAGGGTTTGTTTTTAGCGCTACAAAGGTGTTCAAATGGTCAGTCCTTCCTACGCGAGGATGGTGGACGTCGCGGTGCCGGCCGAGGAACATGAGAGCGGGAAAGTGAAGTCAACACACGTAAGGCCGATCGGCCGGCTTGTGCGTTGGCAGGAATCCAAATAAATTTGTATTTTTGTAGATGTGGCCCTTTGAATCGGCCTACGCCAACATCCGAACCAAGACGGTGCGGATGGAGGAGCGCAATATTTACTGCGGCCCGTATTTCACCTCTGTGCTGATTGACACGTAAGTATCTAACAGATGAACTTTATTTTGACCACCTGACCATGTCACGATGGTGTGTTGACTTTTTCAGCGAAGATCCCCACCGTGTGGTAGATTACAAGGGCGGGCCCATGCTAAGCACGGCGTCCAAGGACCGCGCCGTGCGGCTGTTGTACGTGGGGGCCGCGACCAAGCAGGTGGGGCTGATGAAGGGCCATGTGGGCAGCATCCGTGTTGTCCTGCTATGCCCTGAGCGCCAACTGGTCATCACGGCCAGCTGCGACACCAGCATCAGGTAGGAGAGAAGATGTCCGCTCATGTCAATCAATGTCATTTACCATTGATGTGTTGTAGGTGTTGGAGCGTAAGGACGGACCAATGTGTGTTGGTGCTTTATGGTCACTCCAGTATGATCAACTGCCTTGACATCCATGCCGATAGACTTGTATCAGGTGCCAAGGATTGCACGGCCAAAGGTAGATAGTCTGGATGAATCTGATCAAATAGCCATGATGTGGAGTCCCTCAAGGGTCAATCCTTCGACCCCTTTTGTTCAGCCCTTGAGTTAAATGGAGTTGCATTTGGGAAAAACAGAAATCCCTGTGTCTCCATCTTTGTGCTCTTGTTCACCCTCCCAGTGTGGAGTCTCCAGACAGAGAAGCACCTAGAGGACTTTAACTTCAAACACCGCAGTTCTGTGCGCTGTGTGAAGATCAACGCCACCGCCGTGTTCAGTAGCTGCGACCGAGGAGTCGTCAAGCTATGGGATGCTGAGAATGCTTCATTGCTCAGAGTGAGTCTTCTTCGGAACTTTCTGAAGCTCATTCGTGCTAATTTGCGCTGGGTGTTAGGTGATCGACGCTCACAGCAGCGCCGTTCGATGCATGTTTGTGGACGAGTGGCACCTCCTGTCCGCCGACACCAACGGTCAGGTGATGGCCTGGAGCAGCCGATGTGAAACCAAAGGATGCCTCATGACCGTCAGTCATCCAAAGTAAGCTCTGACGAGGCAGAAGTTTTCAAACTAATATTACGATTTGAAACTCCTGTGATTGATTGGCGATTTCTACAGGGAGGTCAAATCTCTGACCCTGGCTTATCTTCGAGTGGTCACGGGCTGCGTGGACGGAAAGATCCGCATCTTCAACTTTCTGACAGGAGACTGCCTGAGGACCATCGTGGTGGAGGCCGAGACCACCGGTCGCATGCTTTCGCTGCACTTCTGCGAGAACAAGTTATAACCTCAGCCTCACTAACCATCACGTAGGTTGTAAACACTATTTTGAAGTCTTCTTCTGCTTTAGCATTTTAGTCAACGCGACGAGCTGTGTGAAGCTCTACCAGTTTGCCAAAGTTTTCTGGGATTACGAGGAGCCAGCGGACGAGGCGAGTTCTGCTTCGATCAAAATGCCACCGACCAAACTGAACCCTCTCTCCACCTCTGCCAAGCCAAAGCACGTGACTACAGAAGAAGGTGAGTGACTGTCGGGTTTTATCCGCTCAGCACAATCTTCTAATTTTTCTTGTTTTCGCGCAGTCACACAGAAATTGAAAAGCCTGCTTCAACCTTTGACGCCCAACATCAGCCAGCGTTCACGCCACGTGAGCCAGATAAGCAGCCACCGCTCAGAGGACAGCCTGCCACATTGCCAACGCCGCCGACCTTTGACATCCGTCCGGAACCCGCCGCGGGCTGTCAGTCAAGGTTTCACCACCAGACTTCCCCAAGTGATAAGAAATCGTGCAACAAGCAGGAATACATTGTGAAGGTTTGTTACGTAGCTTCGAGCAACATTTTCAGTTCCGATTCCTCAAAATTATTGGTCTTTATTTGGTGGATGGAAAATCAATCATCTTCTGATCTTGAACATTATTAGAATTTCTAAATATTTCTAAATTTTCTAAACACCTGATTGTCAGTAGTCACATGCCCACGCAATAATCTATTGTAATTTCATCAAGTCCACTAGAGGTCAGTATAGTATCATTGAATGCTACATTTTTATGCTGATTATTTTATACGCTTCACTTTTTTTTTTCCATATCACCCCCCCATTATCATTCCATTCAAGCATTTCTGCTGAAATATCCATTCCCATTTTCATGGGTAGTTGAGATAGAAAGCCAGAAATGCCAAATAATTTATAATCATTAGTCTCGGCCAACGAGCTCCCACCATCTGAACCACAAAGTTCTCAGTCATTCCTTACAAGTCATTCCTGTTCAGCTTCTGGTGGAAGATGAAGTGAAGTCATCATCAGAGGGATGGGGCGACCTATACCCCACCCTCCCCTCCCTCTCCACCACACTGCCCTCTTGGCCCACTGCCTCCGGGGCGTCATTAGACTTGAGGATCAAGGGTGGAAGGCCCCCACAACCCCCTTTGCATTGACAGCATCGGAACAGCTGGGAACAACAAAGAATGAAGGTATAAAGGCTCTTGTCCGTGGATAATAGAGTGCAAAATCCTAGTAAGAAAAGAAGGCTCTGGTTTTATGTATGCATGAGGCAAAAGTTTGACAGAATTGACAGGTGAGGTCTTAAGGGTCACAGGATCAAAAAAGGACTGTTTCTGTCCTCGTCTTCAAAGGCGTCGTACATTTGCATCACAGTTCATTTGTCAAATTAATTGTTCCCCACGTTTTTGGTCACGCTGTGTCAGTGGAAAGCTTTGACCAACAAATCTCTTGTCAAGTCAGCACGCATTTGAAGGCGGCATTTGTCAGGGTCAGCGGGTTGCATCTGAAGGATTCGTTTTTAGCCCACAACTAATTTTAAAGAAGGCTGCATCAGAAGGCAAAATATTACTAAACACGTGACATTGCAGATTTCATTACGCCCCAGCTTGAAGTGTCTTTTATACATTGTCCACCAGGGGTCCAGCTTTAGCTACAGCTTGACCTCCGCAGGCCTTAAAGCCTTGACTCCATTACCAAGTCTGATAACTATATTTGCATTTTTCGACAGATCGACTGAAGCATAACCTTGGAATCAGTTTCAATGTTGTCACTATATGCTTTTTATTGTGTAACAACGGGCCCGTGTGAAAGGGTTCATTATGGGGGCGTCATTGGCCAAAAGCTCCAGACGCATGGCGACCAATGTTAAGTAGTCATAATTTCGCTATTTTCTCACGCGTAAATGCGGAGACGTGAGAGTCAAAGGGCAGCTGCGTAAAACTTCACCGTGCAGAGGTCATTTGGTGCAGTTGGTGGAGGGGCGGGGGGTGCTGTTGTGGAACAAGAAGGCGATTCATGGAGAGTGAGTGGACTTCCTCAAGCGTGGTGACATTTCATGTGTCACCTCTTTGGAGTTTAAACGCCATTGCTAATGCTGAAGGACGATAAATGAGCTAACACTTAGCTTATCTGACCAAGTTGGGCTGGCTGGTTTTTATTTCTAATCAATGTTAACCCCATTCACTTGTTGAATAAGTAAATATCTGATATTTTTCAATGTTTTTCCCCTTTCTTTGATGTGCTTTACTCCACTTTAAAAGTTGTATCCCTGACATTTAACATGTACAAACGTAATCTAACAATAAAATAAGATATCAATCTGCATTGCTCACCTGGTCTGTTTTTAGCACTTTCTCTCATGCTTTTTTATTTTTAAGTTATAAACAAGGTGAAATATTTATTTGGAAGCACATACCACAGGGTCAAAGGTCAACATGAAGATAAATCTCTGCTTTTACAATATTGAATCTGGGCACCATGTCTGAAGTGTTCCACATGATTGATTGAATAAAGTGGATTAATAATTCTTATAAAATTCCATATCCACAAATCCAAAATTAGTCACTAAAATTAATTCATTCGTGTATATTAGTTATTTTGTTGCTTTGTCATCTCTAAATTTAAATAGTAATGTTCATTAAGGATTGTTTAAAAAAAAAAAAAAGAGTGGTGCAATGTGGGAGTTAACGCCATTTTGCGACGACGACGCTTTCACGTCGCCATGGAAACGAAGGCAGTGTGTCGCGCCGGAAGTGGCGTCATACAACTGAAAACATGGCCGGCAAATTATCCCACAAGGGACACGCGAACTTCCATATTTTTGGTCATGTTTCAGGTTGGTACTCTTTCCAAGTTATTGGTATTCTTTCCAAATTACACAGCATATTTTCTATACATTGTTACTTTGTGTTTTAATGCCAAGTTAATGCTCAATCACCACAACCTGGAACAAAAAACTGAATGATACCTGACAGGTTAGCATAAGGCTATTTCCTTTGGTGTCAAAGTTCGTTACAATTTTTGTATTATTATTTTTGTGTGTTTGATTGTTTGTTTGTTTACAGATTGGTAGAAGACAAAAACAACACGAAAAGAGAGATACAAGCCAGGTAAGGTTGACTCCACCTTTTATTGTTTTGAAGTTGCTTCTATGTAACTTACAGTATGTGAAAATTACAAATGTTAAAATGCTTCATCAATCATTTTTGCTGTAAAAGATGGGCAACAGATTATTTAGTAAGCCACTAAAAAAATACACAAGCTATAATTATTGCATAATATAATTTTGATCCTATAAGATCCAAGTTCAGTTTCTAAAACGGTGACTTTATTCTCACAATATTGCAACTTTTGTTTGAAAAAAAATAATAAAAGATAGGGGTAAGGAAAAATGCATAGAGGCTTTTCTCAACTTTTTTTAAGGACTTATCTTTTTTATTATTAGTTGATTCGTCCCAAAACTCTAATTCTTGCACACATTCGGGGTCGGAGGTGTCGGACATTCTCAATAAATGACGCAGTGCCGTACATCTGTTTGGCCCCAACTGACGTGCGAGCCTTTTGTAAGGTGTCAACTGATTTACATGATGGAGTTCATTGCGGTGAACAATATTTATTAGGGATTCCAGCCCTGAAAGCCAGTTTCACTTAGTAGCGTGAAATTTGGTAGGCATGTCTTTCATGGGTTGCTCAGTCTCACGGAGCTGCCATTTTGGTATAAAACCGTCAATTTAATATGATTTTTCCACTGGTCCCAAATGTATCATCGAAATTTGACATTGAAACTAAAACTGTCCAGCTACCTTAATTTTTATCAATTTTTCTTACATGCAACTTTCCCCCTCATATTTTTAAAAATTGTTCTACAATAAAAAAAAAAAAAAGTTTGACTAAATAACCCCCCACGCACAGGGGAAAAAAGGCGAGTAATGTGCAAATTTGTGTACAAAACTATCCAATATTGAGCAGAGCACATTTACGATTCTCATCGGGGTAGTAAATAATAATAAAAAAAAAGTCAGGTGAGATAAAAAATAAGTGATACTGGTGCAGCTGCAGTCGTAATGCATACGAGCATTTAAAACGGCTCGCTGCTTAGAACGCTGGTTTTCCTCAACAATAAAAGTGCAAAGTAGGAATGACAAGGCTAGAATTGGCATTCCCAAACGTTGGATAAAATCAAGTCTGAATCGACAAACAAATTCAGGACTTTATGGATTTCAAGCGAGGAGATTCCAGGAGCGTTTTAGGGAGAGCGCTTTCCCAAACACAGGAAATCCGACACCCTGTGATAGTCTGGAAACATCTTTTCATTCCCCGAGTGTTTGTATAGTGAGCGTCCCGACGAGGCCACATCAGACGGCGGTTTCTCTGCAGATTGAGAGTTGTGGTTTGCCGCCCTTCAGTAGAGCTTCATGTGCTTTGAATTAACTGCACAAACGAATAAAAAAAAACGACTCCGACAGCTTGAGAAATTGTCGATTTGATCATCATTACTGCAATGACACGGTAGGTGATCACCAAAGTTGACATCGGAGGACGTCATGTGAAAAGTACAGTCGAGTACACGTCATTTTGAAATAAAAGATGTATGGAAAAAAAAAGGTTATTTCTGAAATCAGTTGTCTTGTTTGCTGTTTTAAACCTCTGTGCTAAAGATGATCATTCATTTAATCACACCTCCATTCATTCACCAATTCAACATCATACATTTTACTAGCTTACAATTGTTTGCGACATGTAAAACACACTTGACACTTCGAAAACGAGGTAAGTCAGGTATTTTTTTTTTTTACTAAGGTAAGTTTTTTTATTACTATACTTACAAACACTTGACACTTCGAAAATCAGGTACGTTTTTTTACTAAGGTAAGTTTTTTATTATAATGTACTTTGTTTCAGCTGTTTTTTTTAAGTGGCCAATAAATAAAGTGGAATTGAGTTGAAGTGAGATTCCATTTTAAAAGCTGGACTGTGCTTGCATTCCATTTTACCGTCCATCTCTTCCCCTCGCCAAATCCTGCTAAAGGATTGTAATTAACAGCTGTTGTCCAATTTTCCTGCCACATAAAAGAGTCATAAAGGATGCGGTTATCACGCTCAGGAATGCTATGAAATCAGTGCAGAATGGTTGCAGCGATTGGACGTTTTCCCGCCGGCAGTGTCTAATGGTTTTGTAGTGATACATTAGTCCGTCACATCCCGTGGGAGCCCACCCCAGATCCCCTCGCCGATCCTGCACAAAACAAATGGCAATTTTGCGACAGCGGGACACAAGGCTTCATCCTGCCCCCATCCATTAACCCCTATCACAAAGCGCCCACACGCTGCATTCGGCGTTTGTCGGCGTCCCGCTGACAGACAGGAAGACGGAGCGCAGAAGGAAGGTAGGGGAAGTTTAGGGCGGGAGGGAAGCGGTGACAGAAAATGATAAGGAGGCGTGCAGAGGAGAGCTTTGAAGAATGAAGCTGCCATCGCAAGTGCCAGAAGTTCTCAGACGGGACATTGCTTATCCTGGAACAACAAGACAAAAATATTTGAGGACGTTAACCCAAAGAGCAGAATGTGCCAAAGGAAGGTGAAACCAACAACTCAAGAGACAAGAATCTGACTTGAAGTCAGCGTCGTACTAGGGTAGGCCAGTTCCTGGTCCAAGGTCAAGTCATTTAGCGTCTGACCACTAACATGACAGTGATTGGGTGATATTTTTACCTGTTTGTCCAAAGGTCCTTGGCATATCGATCAAAACAAAACAGGAAGAAAGATGAGCCGTCATCCCGACGCATTTGTGTCAGACGACGTCCGGCGTGTCGCTGTAATCTATGAGAGCACTTTAGGTGTGTGACGTGAAGGGGCATCCATCACCCCACCCCAAACCCCCACTGCCACTCGATCCGGTGGCACGGCAGTCCCGCCGGAAGAATTTCAATGCGATGCATCACGATGGATGCGGTCGCTCGCAACTAATTCATCATGTCTGCTTTGCATTTTGGGAGGACAAAAGGTGTCTTTGCCAAATGTTTCAGGCTGTCAACAAAACGTAGCAGTGAAGTCGGATTGAAAAAAAATAACGAGGATTCCATTGTATTCCACTCTCGGGGAGAAATTGATCCCAAGATATGACCTTGGGAAGAAGGGTTGGACATGGACTAGACAATTTTGTTGTTTCAGAATCTTAATATCGCAGACAAAGGCGTCTTTTTGAATCACGTCACGTCTGTTTTTTTGTTTGTGAGATGATAAAACCTTGACCTCTCATTGGCTGTTGGTAGTAAATTCAGTTCATCTTATGGATTCCAGTTGAATCGATGTGTTGTTGTCCGCAGGCTTCCCGATTCGTCTCTTTTAATTCAACGGAATGATCGGGGTCCGCGGTTTTTCCGATTGAATTTTGAACCACATTGGGAGTAAGTTATGGTTGTTGCTGCTTTAGGTTAGGGTTAGGGTTCAGTTTAGGTATTAGTAGCTTTTCACGAAAGAATAAAGAAAAACTATTTCAGGTTAAGGCAAGATGTGGATGACTGGCACTCTTGAATATCTGCAAGAAATCAAGTTAGCAAGCAGTAGGAAAAGCACTGGTAGCGCTTAATTGAAAGTGTAGCGCTCTCGGGAGAGAAAAGGCGGCGTGCCAAACGCAAATCCGCTTGGCACTAAAAGACGGAGCAGTTAGGGAATCTTTAACGGGCCGCAATCCATTACGGCAAGCCATAAACGTCGCTGGGAATACACACATCATGGCAGAGTGGAATGTGAGCGCACTCTTCCTCCAGACTCATCCTCCTTTATGTGACCATAAGACAGACTTTTATGATGACTTTGTAGAAGTTGCTCAAAGTAAAGCTCAGACTACTTTTATGAGCGTTGAAGTTGTTTGAATGCTGTTGTTTCATTCGTGATGATGTCAACACACTGCTTGCAGTCCTCACAAGTGGATGTGATGCCGTCTAATTGAATTTTGCTCAAGATTCATCTAAAAATGTCCGTTTTTGTTTAGAGGGTAAAAATAAATAAAATGACAATCACTAGGAATAGGAGATGCGTGTATAAATAAAAAGAAATGGGGGAAAAAAAAGGCCTTTTATTTTCTATGAATTAAATAACAGTAAATAAATGGAAATATAATAAAATTTCATTTATTTTATGTTGGATGATATAAAATCTGGAAATTTCAAAACTACTGCTAATACTGTTTTTCTTAGTGTGTTTTTAAAAAATAGTTCAGTTTTTCTGAGGGTATATGTGAAATTTGTAGATATCTGCTTTTTTTTATATTGGACAGCAAAATTTCCATTAGACAAAGCGAAACAGTCAATCTGCTGAGCTGTGTTTTTAGCTGGTGTATAAAATAGACGGCATATAGCCAAGCCATTTGTCTGCTGCTCGTTAAGCTTTAATATTACATCATGTTTTTTAATAACAACTTTTGTGCCATTCATGAGGAGGAGGGATGGTAATGCATCAGCCGCATGCATGAACGAGCCGCCGGCTGCCGCTGCTTGATGAGCGATGCTTGGGCTTCTCGTGCATCCCATGTACAATGAAACAAACTGCCATTTTGCTAATGCTCTGCACGTGTGTGCTTGAGCTTGCGTGCGTGTGTGGCATTATTCATAATATTTTCCTGGCGGGGATGCCAACGCTCACAAAGAGCATATTTCAGCTTTTACAGGCACCTGGACATTGTCATGTAAAAGGTTATGCTTTGAAATAACCTGGAGCTGAAGCATTAGCGCTGAGTCATGTGATGCTAAAGCCCCTGCACTCCAAACATTCGCACTAGCTGGGTCTCCTCATCCTCACGTTGTCTCCAGATTGAGGTTTATCTCCTGCGTTTGTTGCTGGAGCAGAGCCAGGGTGTGAGGAACGTCCACGGAGATAAACATAACTTGGACGCTGACATCTTGTTTGTCAGCCGTGACCCAAAACGTCTTTGACACGTCTGAAGATGTTGACCATGTACGTACGGTTCAGAACGTTGTAGAAGAAAAAAAATACAGAATCTTTTAAATTTGAGATTTTTGTTTTGTAGGTCCAACGTTATAGATATCAGTGATAATGTCTTTATCCTCACTGTTGCCAGATAAACGTTATGTTCATCAGAATGCAACTTCTCATCTTTTAAATCTAATTTGAAAGGGGCTTGGAACTGGACTGTGTGGGCCAGCTCACACAGACACCAAAAAAAAAGAATCCCGAGCTGGTCCATTAATCTCCATGTGTGTGTTGTCATCGCATTGCGTGCAGCGTATTAGAAATCGCTCTCCAATGTCGCTCGCCAGCCGAGTTGCTGATGGCTTGGGAATGATAAGTGGACGGGTAAAATCCGTGCCAGTAAAAAGACCCGCGACCGTTGCTGAGCATCCAGTTTCGCGACTTAAACTGCACTGTCATTGCACAGGTGCTGAGAGGCGGTCCCTAGAAAACAACTTTTCAATTGGACCCAAGATATCACAAGTCCTTAATAATAACGTTTTTCATCTCGCGGACTAACTGTGCATCTGGAAAGTATTCACTGTGCTTCACTTTTTCCACATTTATAATGTTAGCCATATTTCAAAATGTATTAAATTCATTGTCTGAGAAATCACACGTACCATGAATTCCTGTATATCGCCAGCGTATCCAGCAAATTATAGCTTCAAGTCTTCTTTGTCTCATCAAACCACACAATTTTCTCTTCTGGTCTGAGAATCTTTCGGTGCCTTTGGCCAAACTCAAAGCGGACTGCAATGTGCTTCCGTCTAGCCACTCTACATTTCTAACTCCTGCACACTCGGCAGTCTAGTTTTCCTGAAGGCATCCAAATACTTTTGTCGAATCATTGTATGCATTTTGTCATGTTTACATTTTTAAGCTACATTAGTCAGCGTTGAGGCTTTTTGTTTGCAGCGCTCAGTGACCTTGTTACCATGACGCCTATCTGCTTTTTTTGCACCCCTCCTCCCCTCCACTGATAAAAGACGCTTTCATCCCTTCCATTTTTTACGGCTGACTTTGCGGCGCTCTTCAGCTTCAAAGTGGCACCCTACACAATTGCCATTTAAGGGGTCATTTCTTTAGACGTTTGATGACTCAACACCAAACCCAAAACTCAAATAACCACAAGATTTTTATTTTCAACTCAGCACCAGAAGCTAGTTTTACTTAGCAGTGTGAAATTTGATAGGCGTGTCTGTCTCAAAAGCTGCCCAAAGAGAATCTGGAAGTCTGCTGCTATTGAGACTAAGATGAACCTCCGGGTTCTTGTTTGTTTATAAAAATTGAAAGTAGATTCTTTTCTTTGGGATTGTTGGAAAAATTCAGCACCCAATGCCAGTTATGGATTGAAATCAGTGATCAGAATCATCTCACAAAAAATTGTTTCTTGGTTACAGGAGTTAAACATTGTGTCTCATGACCCGTGACACTAATTTCAAACTTTTTGGATGTTTGCCGTGTTTATATTAGGCTTCATTGTCATGGATGTGATGCCAACAAATAACTCCTCTACATGTTGATAGAAGCCAGGCGTAGCGTCGCTTTGGCGAACGTTCGTCCTTTGTGGGCGGAGACCTGAGTGTTCTTTGCCAGCGTACATTATCACCAACCGAATTTCAGGTTTGGGGCTTCTCGTCCGAGCCAGACTTTTCCCGGAACGTCTGTCTTTCCATGTGGGAAAAGTTAGACTCACTTGAGACCGAAGGGATATTTGTTTTCACCTTCCGTCACGTTGACGGCGTGCCCATTTGGGATGGATCAGAACGAGCCGTCACGTCTTCATACCGCTCGAGCGAGCACGTTTCTAGAAGTAAACACTTATGGATTCTTTTGCCCGGCTTTTGGAAAGGACCTTCTCTGAAACATCTTGAGTTTTACTCAACACGCCGATCCCAGATGTGGCCTTTGCGCCGCCACTACTTAGGAGTTCTTGGTTGCGCTGTTTACACGGGCCGTGCCAGCTGGATCCAAGATTGTGGGCCACTGGTTTGTTTGAATTATCGAGGGAGGAAAAGCTTCTCTGAGGTCCGCTCTGTCTTCAAAACCTGAAGTCTGCACCACTTTTGCCCTTTGAGGTCGGCTTGCATTTGAGACTTCAAGGCGTGGCCGTGATATTTACTAGATGGAAAATAAGGAACTTAACATTTAGATACTAATGTAAATCTTCTAAGAACATTCTACTCGTGTGAATGGATGGATGACATCAGATGCAATGGTGAGTCATTTATAGATTATCGATTAATAAACATTGTCATACTAGTTGTCCCACCGGTTGGCGCTCGGCCTTCCCCCTTGTGATGTGTCCTCTCACCTCAGCCTGTCTGCCCCTTGTTAGCTTAAGTGAATTCCACCAACCCAGACCTTCTTTTACAAGTCCTCTAAGAATTACAGCGGGCCGTAAACAGCCACTCATGCTGATCTTATGAGACAGCCCGTAAATGACTTATGAATGATGCCTCCGTGTGACGACTTGAATGGGTCGGCTTTGCTATCTTGTCATATTATGACATGCGACGATGACAAACATACAATTGTTTGCCAACAGGAATAAGCTTGGCTAATGAGCCGCATGCTGCTGCACCAAGTAGGCTAGTTCTCCAAAATCCTATACCCTCCTAAATGTGTCTTGAAACCCTTGTTCAAACCCTAAGAACCGACCTTAAAACCATACCACTTCTTTGAATTGCTGACTCTAATCAACAGGACACTTCAATCGT
Organism: Syngnathus floridae; assembly: GCF_059516105.1. NCBI lineage: Eukaryota > Metazoa > Chordata > Actinopteri > Syngnathiformes > Syngnathidae > Syngnathus > Syngnathus floridae. The sequence goes on along the minus strand of NC_142430.1, from coordinate 5,117,804 downwards.
TTTCCAGTGTACTGTAAAAGATGTCATCTCTGAATTCCCATACAGAATGCTACTGGGCCACCAAACATGCATTTTCTCTCACTTGTCTGGCCCCCCAGGAGGTCCCTAATGGGCCTGAGGTCCCCTCCCATCTGTCCTCACAGTTCAGAGGCTAAAGCAGCAGAGAAACGGGACACCGCCACCCTTGCCAGCTTGCGGACTCCAGAGAGGTAGACATGCGAAGGGTTAAACGGGGGCCAATGTGGCTTAAAGTCGATGAGTGGACGCTGATTGCGCTCCAGCCTCGTCCTGAAAATGTAACGCTGAGATGAGAGCTGCTCTCTCGGGACTCAGGCTTCCCTCTGAGGAGGCTACCGGGACCCCCGGACAGATGACAGCCTAACCTACCCCCCTGCCACCACAGAACTGATTAAAGGCCTGACTGCTACTTGAAGACCTTACCCACATTCCCTGGATGTTCCCTGCACACCACAGAAACACTTGCTTTATCTTCCATAACTACTAAAATCTAAATAGAAACCTTAAATATAAGCATGGGGGACATGCATCATGTTAGTATTTACTCATGCGGGCTACTTTTTGCTACACTAAAATACAGAAAGTACAGATAAAAATATAAATAAATAGTCCAAATTAAAATGACTAGCGGTTTTGCGGGAAGAATAAAGAGAGCGCAGGGTGGGGGAGGAAATAGGATAGGAAGGAATCTTTGCGTCTCTGACGTTGTCATCACCTTGTTCTGATTGCATGTCATCGAGTTCGCTATCGAGTTACTGGAGACTCGCCTCCTATTCTTATTATTTTCATGGGAACTGAAGGACGGCACAGTCGAGGATGTTTATGTGGACGTTTAGCGGCTTTTATGTGGAGAGTCATGAATACAGCGAGGCTTTATGCGTTTCATATTGCCTGCGTGCATGCGTGCCAGCTGGAGAATGACGACTTGACGCCATTTGTTTTTTTTTAATCATATCTCTTCAGTCACGGCACTAACTCAGCACTTGCCATCACATAAAGACGGCGGCCAAAAGCTCCATTTGTTTTACTCGCTCCACTTGTAGTAATCGTCTCGTTTAACTGCCTTTTAATATATATTCTTTTAATTCCATACCCCGCTTAAGGATGCTGCTGAAATATGTATTTATGACTCCACAAAGATAAAACTGAAAAAGTAAGAGGACACCATCGGTTTATATTTTTGTACCTTTTCTTTTATCACTTTTAAAGCTAGCTAAAGTTTCAAGATAAGGCTGAAAAGGATGAATATAAAATGGTTTTTAGCCCAAGTTCCAGCTTCAAAGTAATTGATATTAACAGCTACTTTTGTGTTTTTAATAGAACATTCATAGCGGTTCTGTCAGGTAGCTAACTAGCCAGCGCCCCTGCGTATCCTAGCAACCGATGCCGCCAACCACGCTGAAGGCTCCTACTAACTCGTATATATCCCAGCATGCCTCGTCTCCTCACGACCTTCCACAATGGCGGCCTGGCAAGATGAAAAAAGATGCGGAGGGGCGACAGCAAGTCAACAAACTCGACTGGAGTGTCATCCCGCACTTTTTCTTTGTGCTTTCAAAGACGCCGAGTCATGTTTGACTTTTTCTTTTATTTTCCAGTCCAGTGATGCGGGATATTGGCCACACAAAGTTTCCTCATCGTTTCCTCGCTAACATTTACAATGATCGCGCCGCCATCTGCACCCGCCGCCGTCGTTCCTGCGGGCCCGCCCGCCGCCTCGTGACGCTAATGGCGCTTTAAATCAGCCCTCCGAGTTCATTACGAGGTGACGGTAACGCGTCGCCGCGACAACAAGTGGGGTGTGTGTGTGGGGGGGCTGTCATCGTCGGGGCAGATGGAGCGTATGGACGACAATGGCACCATTTTGTGCACCTGTAGTGTGACGGAGGACACGCTGGGATGAAAAAACGTCTGTGACATGGAGAGGGATGGCTAAATTAATCACACAAAAATGTCTGAAAACTTTCTCCTTTGAGTATCTTCAAGTTTAGAGTGTTTGGATATACCACAGTGCTTTTTTAGGGTTAGTGGTAGCTATGTTGGAATTTGTCCCAGTGGTTTTGGTCGCCTTCATGTTCTGATCGGTGACGACAAAAAGCACATTGTGTTGTTGTAGTTCATTTTCCATTGTGGCCTCCCGCATCACCCCCTACTGTGATGTCACACAAACACATCCCTGTTGGTCCTCTGGACTGACCAGGTGTTCCTATTATGCAGCAGCTTTCACCCGTCACTCCGACGCTCAAGCAGTCAGTCAGTCCTCCGCTATCGTCTTACAGCCTGTAATTACGACCAATCATCTTGGATCAAGCGCATCTGCGTGAAGAAGCCAGCAAACATCTGCTGCAGTTGTGTTAACAGGTAGTCTTCACTAAAACATGATCGTCATATCTTGTCTTTTTTCGCCAAAAAAGTCCAACCCAGATGATTGACAGGCGCGGCCCGACTCGTAGCCCGCAAGCCTGAGTGCGATTAAGTTGTTTACACAGACAGACGTTTAGGGTGCGACTGGGCGGGAGCCAAGTAGAGACACGCAGGAATGGAAAAAAAAAGAAAAAAACATTGGGATGCTAGGGATTCCTAATTGGTGAACATTCCAGTTGTGGCCCTGCCTCACCATGCGGGAATGGAACATTTTGGAACATCCAGGAATGTAGTGCACAGGGATGCAAAATCAGCAAATCTCATTAGACTGTGGTCCTCTGAAGCATGCTAGCTAAGAAAGGGAGACGTGATGATAGCCATAGAACAGGAGATGAGTTTTAATAATATCATATGACAAAGAAAAGCTGTATTGTTGTAAGTAATGTAAAGTGATGTATGGAGTCATATTATCTAAAGTTTGTTTGAATATCAGGAGGCAGCTGTGTGTTGTTGCTTGTACTTAGCAAACAGACTCTTTGTTTCCGCATCATTAGCCCCCATTAGTGGCCTGCAGTCATCGGCACATCGGGAACCTCCGCAGGGGGGGTCTCACACTGCAAAACTTTTCAAGGTCTGGAATCTGAATCTAAATTGTTTCGCTTCCAAAAGCACAGGTGGTCAGTGTTGAATACATCCGTCATGTCTGCCAAAAATCAAGTAAAACATACCTGCGTTGTGTCGACGTGAGGTGCAAAGTAGACGTTTTGGTGTGTTTTCTCATCAGCAACAAATCAATAGCACGCGCCTCATTGTTGACGGAAGCCACCGAAGCGAGCGCCTCGGACTAATGGAGCCACAACTTGCCATCTGTTGCTGGTGGGACTCATCTCTAACAAAATAAACAACAAATTCCATACCTGACAATGCCAGGGATGAAAATACAATCGCACCAAATGCCCAAAACAGAGAATGTTAGCTTTTATTGGTAAGGGATTCGCTAATTACCCTCCCATACTTCTCGTGCGGTCCTAATTTGACAGGACTCGAGAAACATGTGATAAATCAGCAATTAACATAATCTGTAAGATGTGCAAGTGGGCCGGTTTCATGGTCAATTAATTCAACTTCATAGAAGGCCATTTCCTGTGGGTTTAAAGGAAGGATGGAGGAGAAGGAAGGCAGTCTGGAGTGGGGGTGGGGGTATCGCTCTAATGGGATCAGCCACTGCAGAGTCACTCCGGATGCTTCAATCGGTTTGTTAATGTGATTTTTCCAAGTCTGGCCTCTTCGGGAGTCGCCCCAAACAAGCCCCTCTGCCGCGAAGCACCTGCATCACTTTTCATTTGGGAACAATCCACCGCCCACACTTGACCTTCCCAATTGGGGACAAGTGCTCAAGTAAACATGCTAATCAGGTTCCTCTGCTCATTGAAGACTCTGAAAAGTCAATCGTTAGCTGCTGTCTGCTTCAATTAAAGTCTTAGCTATGTCCTCCAAATGTTGTGTGAGCCCTTAATCAGCTAGGACGTTTCATCAGTGGTAAATCCCACATGGGATCAAGTCGCCTTTCCAACACTTTGACCCTCACAAGAAACTTTGACAGAATTCCTGGGATCTGATTGCAAACCTTCATCGTCGAGAGATACAGCACCCCCAAAGCTTTGCTAAGATGTATCCGTCACATGCCCAAACATGCCTCTCACATGTCTATCACATACCCAAATTGTATCTGTCACATTTCAAAACATTCCAATCAGATACCAAAAACGTTACGGAATAATTTCCATGGAATGTCTGTCCCATGCCCAAAACCTAATCATTCCCAAAGCTCGCCCATCAAATTTCCCAAATATTCCTTATCAAATGATGAACATCCCATCATATCTCTAATCTTCAATGCCCATTTTGTGTCACATGCCCCAAAACCTCATAAAACTCAACATATTCCCAATCACATATGTCACCTTGTCCAAAACCTTCCCATTGAATGTTCTGCCTAAGTGCAGCGAGCAAAAAGTGAAAAAGCAGCGGCACGGGCACCTGCAAATATATTTTCCAGGAGGGTGGTGCCTGCTGGGTAATCGGATCAGGGTCTCCATAAGTCCCTCAGAAGAGTCGATCCTGCCTCGTTTGTGCCTTCAAAGAGAAACTTTTGTGACGGCTGCTCAGGAGGGGAAAAAAGAGCAAAGAGCTTGCTAACTCAATTTTCCTTGGAGACGCTTTAAGACCCTGAGTGAAGCCTGGTGAAGCCTGTTTCATTTGTCAGGGGACCAAAAAAAACTCTTTTTGACACTGAGACACCAGTGTATGGAAAAAAGCAGATTGGGGATAGCTGTCCACTGCAGTGGCTGATGCCCAACGGCTGACCAGTGGGAGGCAACATATCGGATGACTTAACACGGACAATGATATTAGGGAGTCTACACACCCAAGTTCAAATGGTTTGGTGATATAAAACTATTAAAAGTAGGGCTGATGCCAGCCAGTGAGATCTCCTAGCCGGAGGTCCGTATGACCCCAATGCTGGAAGTGCAAACGTCGTAATGCAACCGTGTCCTATTTCAAGCCAGGAAGCGCGTGTCACACAGGCCGAGGATCAAACAAACACGGAAGCACCAATGGCCACCCGGTCGCCATCGGTCCCCTAGCCACAGCGGCTAGGCCGTTTATGCATCAGGTGCCTCGGCCAGCGTTGTCACGTCATTAAAACGCTCATTTTAAACTCAGGGAAGCCAACGTATGCCCGCCGGTGAGCTCATCGGAATCGGCTCGCGAGGTACGTACCCTACCGCCAAGTGGGGCAGCAATGTTTGACGAGCCGAGAGCGACGAGAGCTCCGTCATGTGAAGGCCTCCAGTTAACGCCTGCCCTTAGATTTTGTCTTAACCCTTTTGTGCATGAATTATATAAAAAAATATTACGTTCATCAGTCTCTGTACTATCCTGTGTCTTATTTTAAAGACCAAAGTCTTTGAGCAGCTGTCCACTGTAGTAACCGATGTTCAACTTTGACACAGACATCTTTCCACTGTGTTATTATATCCACTGTGCAGGATAGAGTTAAAAGTGAGCTATTGTTTTAAAAATAGCATCAGCGTGATGTGCGCTTGTCACGCGGGCTAAAATTAACACCACTCACCTCCGTGGCCTTTGTGCGCGCTACACGCCTCTACAATGCGATCAATTATCGCCATGCCTGCGAGACGACACGCCCGAATGCCGGGGCTGCTGACACGGGGCGCGCTCGAGATGCTTGGTACCTGAGCACGCGGGTCCTCGTAATTAAAAGCACTTCATTGTCGTGCGAGCCGGGCAGAGATCAGGTGACGGCGGGCCGAGACCGGAGCGGAGAGGTGGCCCGGAGCCCGGGAAAGGGTGACGAGGAGGCAGAAGGGGAAGGGGTGACCTCGAGGCCGGCCCTCGCTCACCAGCTGCTGCCTGAAATGGGACACCCGAACCCCCTTCTGTGCGCTCGTCCACCTGTGCTGCTTACCTGACACGCACCTTGCGGGAAATACAACCAAAGGGGTCAAACGTCCGCCGTCACATTGACATTGACGATAGATGTTGACTTTGGAGACAATATATTTTAAAATCGTTCCCCCACTATAGTGGCTAAGAAACCAAAAAGACATTTGGGTGGCCGAAAACTTATCAATGTAATCAACAAATCTGATTGGTTGGCGCAAACAGGAACTCCAGAGACGCCCCTGTGGTGATGAATAATTACGCGTTGACTTTGTTTTGCATTTGAGTTAGTTATTAATGATCTCCGTTTTGGCCTGTGAGCTACTTTCTGTGTGTTTGGAAAAGTTGTGTATGTGTGTGTGAATGTAATGAGCGGGAGGTAAACATGTACCGCATGTCATTTATTCATGAGGCACACGCGCACACGGTGCAGTGAATGGGAACAAGTTGCTGATGTTTTATTTAAGGTGATTTGTTTCACCGGCTAATTTATTTCTTCTCTCCGCCTGCACTTTATCAAACGACAAATGTTTACAACCTTCACAGCAATACACAACAATGCAGTGTGTTTTATCAACGCTCTCGCCACACAATATTCAGATTGGAAATGTTATGACAAGTAGAATACACATCCAAAGATTCTGGAGTACTGGTCTTTTTTGGCTTTTGGTCTTGATCTTTCCCCGGTATGGGTCTGTGGTATTGCCTTCAGTCCGTTGTATTGGTCTTTAGATCTTAGCCGTTCATATTACGTTATTGATTTCATTTAAACAGATTAATGATCAGTAATAAAAGACCTAACCCAAACGCTAACCAAAGTCAATACTCAAGATCATTATTATTGATCTTTAGTTGAAGAATTTGACCCTTCTTTGCATTTTTGGGTGGGCTTCAAGATGGCGCAGCCAACTGAGGCATAGCGTGCTGAAGCAGTCAAAGTTCTTGGTCAAAATGGCCGCTGGTTTGTTTGCGATGAAAAAAAGCAATGTCGACTTCCAAAATAAAACGGCTGCTCTTTGAAGTGTCACATGTTGCAATTGACGGGACGCTTTCCAGACGTCTTTTTGTATTGTAGACGCCGAGGACCTGCTGCCTCTCATCGAGGTCTTGATTGAGCCTGACGCTCCGGTTAACACGCATTCATTTTCGCCTCACATTTTCCCTGCACGCTCACAAATGCCGAGCGACACAATTCAAACTCCCCGCGGGCCCTGAACGCCCCGTCCTGGAACCTCTGACTCACATGGTGGTGAGCCCTTCGCACGCCCGCTGTTTGGAGGGAGTTCCCCCAACTGACAGAGTTCTTTCTGTGAGACGTTTATCACAATATTAGGTACAGCTGCACCAAATACAACTACTGGATCAAAAACCAAATGGTTTTAATGAATTGACTATGTTTGTTATTGTGGTTGTAACATATTTTCAGCCTCTCATGTCACTAAATAAGACATAAAAACTATGAGAAACAGCTGTCGGTGTGATGCAGTGCATTTGTACACCCGCACCACAATAACAAAAAGAACGTTTACGATGTATTCCCCTCACAGTTTTTAGATGTTTTTGCCTCTGGCATTCCAGAGCTTGTGATAAGATCGATACCAAAAATGAATTCCAAGGATTTTCACTGACTGATACCCAAGACCAAAATCTTAACAAGATCAATGACCAATTCAAAGTGGAAGACCAAAGGAAAATACCAAACTAAGACTAAATTCCAAAGATCAAAGACAACTACCGTGAAGTCCCAAACATTGCGTTGGAGGCCGATAATTAGCAAGATTTTTTAAATTACCCTGGAAAACAATTCTGCGGTTGTCTGAAGACTGTTATAAATACGGTTTATACACATAGCATTCCTGAAAACACGAAAGCAAGGCTGGTCCCTGTGTTGCTTTCTTTTCGCAGACAAGTTGCGTGACGGCGGATGCGGAAAAGGCCTGTTTTCAGTTCCCGGATTACTGTTGCCGTGGCAGATGCATTTTTTTTTCTGCCAAGCAATATACTTTGACCGAAGGAAATGCCAAAGTGGGCGTTGTCAATTCTTTTTCTCACGGGAATATCCGATTTATTTGTTTCTAACTAGGATTACTTGGCATCAAAGCGTCATTCGCTAAGGTACGAGTATGCTTGATGGTTAGGGTTTGGAGAGCCAGAGGGGTAGGGAGGGGTGGGGCACGCCCCAGTCGGCTGTTTTGATTAGCTTGGTGTTAGCGTGGAGCGTGCCTGTTGGAGATATTTGCTCAGACTTGGCCAGTGGGGGATTACGAGAGAAAACACACTTGCGATCCGCGCTTTGTCTGAGTCTTTGGGCGTGCGTGTGGTCACAAAGAAGGCCTGCATTCCTGGTCTATGACCCCCCCCCCCCCCCCCCCTGCCCCACCTTCCCTTTCTCGCGTCATCGTCATACGAGGGGCTGCTGTCGGGGCTGTGGTAGCCCACCCGTCTTGTGCGCAAAGACCCAGCTCAGTGTTTTGCGTGTGTGCAGATGAACGGGTTAGATTTTGTTGGCTTATAGTTAAGGGGGGGGGGGGGGTCTCGGAGTGGGGTTAATTGAGCACAGGTGACCCTACACAGGTGCATGGCCATGTGTATGTGATGAGTCAAGAAAACAGATTGCTGAGATTCAGCTGGCTAACAAAGACTCTTCAGAGTTCCATTTGACTGCCGGTCCGCAATCATTGTTATGTGTTTTTGAAAAACTTGATGATACCAAAGACCAATACAAAAAAACATATAATACTGAATATAAAGACCAAAATCACATCCCTAGCAGGTCATCTGGGATAAAAAGAGGTCCAATGTCAACCAAGGACACACCAAATCATTTTTCCATTTCAAAAATGTTTTTAATGATGAGCAATCCGCCAGTCAAGCTTTCGTGCACAGTTTTAAACTTTTGATTGTTTAACTGCTTCATGTTTTGGGAAATATGATTCAAATTGCATGATGTATTTTCAAAACACTTTATTTAAATTAACCCCAGATTGTTTTCCCGCTTCTCTGGGGAGAAGATTTACAAGAATGACAAGAATGAAAGCTTTATTCAAAAAAGGAAACCCGTTAATGTTTTGATGCACATCTGCGTCTTACAAGTCCACACACAACAAAAGCAGGAACACAAGCGGGCCTTTGTTCCCCGCGAACGGCACACGCGGCCCCGCAGGCTTTAAAAGTGACATCGAGCGGAGGCACGTCCGAGGAAATTGGAGTCCCGCTTGGGGACGACGGAGCTCGAGTGGCGGGGAGTGTGGAAAAAACAGGACAAGAGAGTGGAAGTGAAATATAAGCATGTGTTGTAAAGACACCAAGTTGAGGTGTTAGACACAGTTATTCAAAACAAATGTGGAATAAATACATTTGCAAAAATACTTTTTGAGACCTTGTCTTGTTGAAGACTTGAGGCCCAGGAATGAGGTAGTACAATTGTCCAGGTGCTTGGCGTAGATGCCGATCTGGATGGCGCGCCACGGTATGTCGATGAGGCCCATCGTCCTGTTTTTGAAGGTGAGGTTCTCGGACTTCTTGGACAGCGTCTGTGTGTAGTCCGAGATGGCACCACCACGATCAGTTTGGTGTCTGACACGTGACATGGCCGACATCCGGGCTGACGCTTCTGATCTGGTCTTTCAGAGTCTTGGGTATTAGGTCTCACCCAGGATGAGAGACAGGAAGGAATCAGTTACATGAGCAGTCCGAAGTCCAAATAGTACAACATCACTACTGAGACTGATCCCGGACGTGACAAGCGGTGTAAAATGGATGGATGGCGACCTTTCACACAGACATGGGAAATGTGACAGGGTCCGCTGCGGCTTCAATCAGTCAAGAATAACACAGGACCGCGTTTATTTATTTGATCTTGATCAGGTGTCAGCTGAGAGGGGTGGTGTGAGCAAATATTGATTCTTGCAGTGTCGGCGTGTCCCGGGTTGTCAGGACATTCTTGCGGTGAACACCTTCATGATTCCACCACCATTTGGCTGTAAGGGGTTTATGAGAGCAACCTGGCTAATCCCTTGGGGACTTTTTGAAAGAGGATACCTTGGCTATCATATAATGTGAAGCCCACTTATGAAATATTGATAGTCTGAAGGGCCTCTCAGCATAATTGATCACCTGTTTAAACCAAAGATGAACATCAGCCCCGCATGTGGTTTTCTCACTTCTTCTGCTTCACCATCAAGTTTATTTGAAATAAGGTGGCGGGCGTGGAGAGTCTACTAGAATCCGGGAGCTAAGCAGTTCCACTTGTCCGACTGTTGATTCCAAATCTCCCTGAAATGAAACCCCACTGATGAAAGGCGCTTCATAAATCCAGACTCAAATATTTACGCCGACAAAGCTGGCCTAAGACGTTTTCTTGGCAAAACGTCCCAACGCTTCTTTCTGCACTTCCCATCCAGTGACCCGAAGCAACGCAGGTAAAAAGCAAGCCATGAATGATTAACACCACCTCTCTCTGCCATTTAGAACCTCTGCAGAATGCAGTTTTAAAATTCACTGAAGTACAGAACACAGATGTCAATTATTCATCAGCCTCAGCAGGCGAGGACTGAAACTTGACAAAGTGGCCTGGTTGGACGTCCCGCTATGAGCACCCAGCCAAACTTGACTGAAGACTCTTCTTGCTAACTAGCTCTCCCAAACTATCTTGTCGCTGGGTTCCAAATAACCAAACTCTTCAACGGTCTTTCAGTGGAATACCAGTCGAAGTTCCGTCGAATGACAATCATTGCTTCTGAATTCGGAAGGGAAAGGAATCATGACTTATATGGTACTGGTACTGAGGCACGTGCAACGTGAGTAGCTAATGTTCAAAACCTCGCAGAAATGCCTGCTGGACATTCTCCCATTAAGCTTGACGTTGGCACTGATAAATTGCCTTGCCACCACAAGCGCACTAATTTCAGCTTGAGGTAAAGCGCCCTTACGGCAACCTCACACGAGAACATTATTGAGTGTATGAAAAAGAGATGAGACTGCGCTAAAGGAGGCATTCATATTTGATGGTGAGCGTCACGCTTGTTCTGTGGTCAATGTAGCAAAGATGCTAAGGGCCGCTCAAGGGGGTTAGACAGTTTCGGGGTCAGTGAGGTGGATAGCGACGTGTGGCGTGTGACCAGAAGCCAAACAAGTGTGCGAGTCATCACACATATTTAGGGCAATGTAAATTTTGTAATTGGTATAGATACTTTATGGGCAATGTCGAGTTTTACCGTTTGACTTTGATGTGTTTATTTGACCGCTTTAAATCTTACATTTCCTCGTTTTTTTGGGAGGCGAATAAGAAAAACAGCGAGAACAAGACGACTTTTGAAGGAATTTGGATACCGGCGCAGGAACATCTTGTGAACCTGTCAGGACTTTGACGTCACTGATGGAAAAGAACAAACGGGATGCCAGGAATCGCTAGTTCGAAGGCATACCCTGTCTTTTTCATAGACCAAATCCAATGTACACACTCAAGTTCAGTGCATCTCTCAATGCTGCCTTTGTAGCTTAAAAGTAGTCTGATGCACCGCTCGTTTCCCCTCGCTTGTAAATGAATGTGACTCATGTACGCCTGTCATATGAAAAGCCACAAAATCAACGCCTACATGCACCACCAGGTCTTGCGGACAATACGGCAGCCGCCTGTCCTTCCAGGAAACGAAAGTTTTTGGAAGTGAGCCAGCGTTTTGTCAATGGACAAGTGGCGGTAAGGAAGCCGAAGTGCTTCTCCTTCACATGGCAGGCCTTTTGATTCATTTTCCCTGCTCCTACTGCCAGGCAGGCATAAATACACTCAGACCCGCCGCGAGCTCCCCTGCCACTTCCAGCAGATAATCATCTTGTAATTGGCTCAATATTTCTGCTGTTTGCCGGCCAAGCAAAGGCTAGCTCGCCGTGGCTTGGACCCCGGCGCATATTTTCCAGGTCAGTGGATGTGTGCTGAGGAGGTCGCGGCTGTGATTTTGAGTAATGGCTGCCCTGTGATGAACCTCGAGAGGCTTTAAACCTTCAAGCTTTTACCTGCCGAGCCGTCATTCGCCCAATATGATAACTTGTTTTAATTGAGATTCTGGTTCATTTCAACATGTGGCTGGGTGCTATTGAGTCAATTCAGTTTTTTTACCAGGAACTTTTTTCAAGATCGAGTGCATGAAGATTCATTCCTATTCATTATGTTAAATCATAATAACTTCCATATGATTTTTTTTCCTAGCCTTTGAAGTTCTTATTCATACCAGTATCAGCAAACATCTGGAGATCATTCATCATAATCATCAAATATGAGCAAAGAACCTACTCAATAGGAAATATACATTGCCAGCCCCCAGGCAACGATAGAGTAGCAATGACACTTTGGGTAGCGCCTGTTTTTGTCACCTTAATAGCTTCAACATATGTTATCCGTCAGCACAACACATTAAAATGGATTTATGAGGCATTCGTTGTCCATTTATTTCAATCAAACCGTGCATGTTTCAGAGCAGTTGATTCATCCACACTTTATCCCTTAACACCAGATTTTCTAACTAATCCAAATAGACCTTCAAAGAACAGACGATATTTTCAAAGTGTTTAAGACGGTTAAAGGATATTCGTCATGCTTCTCAAGTATTTTCCATATCACTTCAAATTTATCCTGCACACGACATTTATTACGGACATTTCCATCAATCTCACGATCAACTTCCTGTTATTCTAAAACTGGCTTTTTCTTTGAGTCGTTTTTCCGACCGAGTGACGTCGGTATCTCCGTTTGCTTTTTTTTATCAAGAAAAAAAAAGCTTGTCATTTCCCCAGCGGATGAATCCAAGACGGCGTCACCGCATGTTTTTTTTCCACGACTAGATGATGGCTCTCTTATCTCGTAATTGTCTAGTCTCTCTAAATTGCTTCCTACCCCCGGACACGGTTCCCATGCGCCACCCTGCTTGGTTTCTGCCGGTCTGGAAAGTTTTGCTTTTGTGTGCTAATGCGGCAATTTTCAGCTTTGAACAACTACACTGAGAAATCATGACGCTCAGAGTTTGGATGTTGTCTAAAACTTTAAATAAATTTCAATTTGACTAAAAAAAATCAGCCCATCTTTACCGTTTATAAACGAGCCAATATATAAAATCAGCCAACTGATTAATCGGTCAGGCCCATATAATCAATAGTGTAATTGTGTTTTGTGGTATGCTTATCTACTTTAGTACAGTTCTCACCGAGAGTCGGACAAATATGTCCAGTGGCATCCTTATGCAAATATTCATTTTTATAATGGAGTTTTCCTCTATCAGAGGGGGAAAAAAATCCATAGAAAAAGCCGATTTTGTTCATCTGGCTTCTTGCCACAGCAATCTATCTCATCGGGGGGCTCCGCTTGGAAAGCATCCATCTCACCCTCAAATATTAGAGGCCCCATAAATGACACGGGAAGGAAAAAATAATAATAATCAGACGTGGTATTTGTGAGATATGGATTATAAATGGACTATGAGAAAGAGTATTGTACCGCACACTCACAGTAGAAATAACATCTTGTAAAAATAAATACAGTACTCACCTTGCCCTCGAGTTTACCCTCATTTTTCAGGCTGCCACCATCCAGCAAAGTAAAAATTTTATAGAGTTAGCTTTTGCTGGTGCGTCCTTATAAATTTATTTATAGAACAGGATCTGTCTTTTTTTCTGCCACACTGTGCTGTGCCAGTTAGTCCCCAGTTTATTGCGTAAGGGAGAAGAGCACAAAAAAAAAGCTTTATCTTTACGGCAACATGTTCTGTGAATTATTCAGCTGGTAGGCGTATCACTGTGGTTTGGTGTGTGGAAGATAGCTGAGGGTGAGGAAGGATAAAGTCGCACAAATATGTCATAACTCAACTTAGAAGCTTATTATTTTAGAGCCAGAAAGGGGAACTGGGTGAACTAGCCTGTGAGAAGCTAACATGATGAGGTCACACGGATCGCCGCTGCGTATTCTTACCGCTTCTGTTCACATCAGCATATGAATAAATATTGTGTACGTATAATATTGTGAAGTTTTGAATTATTGATGCAAAAATAAATGACTAAAGAATAATATATCAATAATACGATCATAAAAAAGTATTTTTACCCTTGTTGCCGACTAGCACATGCTAGTTCTCAAACTCCAAACCAACAAGGGGCAACATAGCAGAAAAAGAATGATCAGAAAATTTGCCGGTTTACCGATACCCCCCACAACCCAATTCTGCTCAAATTCAGAATTGTTTTTCATGGCTAATTTTTGTTACCTGAGGAATTAGCACTATAGCCCAGAGCTGTGAATTCTTTATGCCGAGCTATTAAGCACCTCATGCGCTGTAGCGGCCTGCTACCAAGACATATTCCGAGCCCTTGCATTACTTTTTCATACTTCCCTGACCCACTTTGCGGCGATGACACTCGAGCAGGATTAGCTTCACTGACACTTCCTCTCTTTGCCAAGTCAGCTTTTAGCGGGCTTAAGCGGCTCGCAGAAAGATAAGATACCTTAACGTTTAATAGCAAAGCTTATTTTTAACGTATTGTGCTTCTCGGAATGTTAGCTTACATGGTCAATGTGGCGTCATTAAGACCACCACTACCACCAACCCCCAGTCACCCCATACTTTTCTCTCTAGTGCTGAGTTAATCTGAGGGTGTTAAAATGCTCCACATAAGCCCGATTTGAATAAATCAAGCAAAATTGATGGAGTGCACAAAAGAGCTTTGGAGTTGGGGTGGTATACTCACTCTGTGATAATTAGCCAGCAGCTTTTGTCTTTGGCCTGGTTACCATGGCAACATGCTCCAAAATGAGCCTGTTGGTGAGCGAAACTCAAATGTTAGAGTGTTAACTGATCCGTAAGCCACAAAAAAGTGTTTCACTGGCGTAAAGACAATCCCATCCCGTTATTCCGTCTTCCTTATCCCTTATTGCTTTTGCCGGAAATCCTTTGCCGCTCTTCTTATGTCTTTCATTTCTTAACCCTTTCCTGGGTTTTGGGGTTTCTTATTTTAAGTGGCTCAGTTGGTTGGACTTGACTGAGTGAATCAGAAGGAGACATTTTAAACAGTTGAATGAAGTGTTTAAGGTCATGTACCATATTACATTCCATTTTTTTCCAAGTCCTTACACTTCTGTGTGTTAGAACCCGCGGGCCGCCAGCGGCGAGAAGCAGTGAAACTTCATCTACGTATGAAAGCAGAGAGCTGAATAGCAGCGAAAGCCAAATATCTGACAGTAAAACTTTTAAAACAGAGGCGTGCGCTTTGCTAACGGAGGACCAACAAGTTTACGAGATAGCTCAAATCCGCCGGTGTAAAGCACCCAGCTCCGGTTTCTGTCCCAAGCTACGAAAGTCGAGGCGGGTGTGAGAGTCCGGCGTGACACGGAAGAGCGTCAATGCGATTATGCCGGCTCTTCTTTTCCGTGTGTTCTGCCATTCCTCGTCCCATTTCTCCCAGGCTCGGAAACACAAAGCGGCTGGCAGCGTCAGTCGCTTCCCGTATCCTCGTGCCAAGCCACAGCGAGAGCGCCACAGACAGGATTAGCAACTACAGATGCTCCCCACTTAGTACAAGCTGGAAACCTCTGACATTTTTCCCATTGAATCACACCTTTATTTTGTGAGACTGCCTTTTTGTCAGACATAGATTAGATTAAGATACATAGATTGGATTACTTGCGTTCGACAAAACTGCTGAGCCCCTGTGAACTCGGTTGCTAACCAAAACAGCAGCACTTACTACAATAAACTAAGCGTGCAGTCTCTGGGGACGTTTTACTGTAACCGTAGGGAAGTGTTTAAGGTCACATTACACGAGACCAGCAGGGCGGGACGCCGCGGTGAGAAAAAGGTTGAAAAATATTCCAGGCCGAAGTAGAGCCAGCGGTTGCCGGCGGCTCGACTAGACCCCCCAATTAACCCCCCTGCCCAGATTGTGAGAAAGCAAGGGGGGGGTTCCTCTTCTTCCTCCCCAGACTGTTGCGAGGTAACTCCATCCCGAGGCTGAATATGAAGTGTAACAGAGGATGGTGGTGTCTGAGCTGCCGTTGACAACGTGCTAATGTTTTAGCCTGTCGGGCCTCGCTGCATGGAGACGGATAGCGTTAGGAATAAAATAGCGTGACGGGGGCCCGAGGACAAAGGATGCAGTGTAGTGCAGGTCCACCTCCCTGTGAGGCGTCCTACTCCTCTCATGTTCCTATAAGACAAATATCAGAAGCAACTCTAAGTATCACACTTGCGTTAGGTACTTTACATAGGACCCCATTGAAAAATATCTTGTACTGGATTTTCTCTATTCCTTACTTACCAAATTTGAAAATGAAAATGTATTTGATTGGTCAGTCTGCATTTCTGGGGCGGAGCTTAATAAAAGGTGAATGAAGTACAACTAACCATTGAATCTATACAGCTTAAAGCCACTTTTAAAACATTTTTTTTCAACTCAGATGCTGTGTTGCCATGGAGACGTTAAATGAGCCGTTCATAGGGAGGATAATTGATGGAATCAATCAGAAGGATATTTTTCAATATTCCCATCATCCTAAAAGCACATTAACATTGAGATAGAACTCCGCCGGGAGATCACGGCCGCGTCATAAAACTCAACCAGGCTCGAATGACGAATGCGGGTGCGAATAAACGCTTCTGCTGTCCGCACCGCAATTAGAACAACGAATGCAGAAAGCACAACAACAGTCATCCCTCAGAAGATACTCGATTAGAAGAGAAGCAGCAAACGAGACGCACTACATTAATGCGGCTCATTTTCCTGACAGTTGAGGCTAATGTGACACGCTGTCAGACACATTAGCATAAGGACTTATGTGCTCACAAACACACAAAGGAAAAAATAAGTAAAATATAACATAAATTTTAGCTAAAATTTGGTGATGCATCAAAATTGAAGTCGTAATTGTTGGATTCATAATCTAGAAAAAATACTTGAAAGACATTAATTAAATTGGGTCTGGGTGCTAATTTGAAATTATAGTAGTTTTAAACTACTTTTACATTTTTAACATGGTCATCAAGCTAAAAAGCTTTTCAAAGATCCATTTTGTGCATTCAAGAAGAAGCTGGCATAAAAGATTTTGTAGATGCGGAGAGTGAGGGGGTTGGTAGTGGGGTATCCCGGCTGTTGCTGCTGCTGGATTCAGGCCGACAGCGATTAGAAGCCAGAAAAAGTGCAAAATAACATTTAGCGCCGCCGGGCTGCTGAGTGGAAAATAGTGTGACGGTAACAAATGGTGTGTCAGAAGAAGGGTCTGCGTGGGCCGTTCACATAATGTTTCACCCGTTGCGCGGTCCTCAAGCACGGCGTCGGCAGTGGCGGGGTGGAAGCAGGAGGATTTAGCTCGACAACTCCAGCCTAATTACACCGGCTTGTCTCAGAAGGTCCATAAATCAACGCCGCAGGTGAATCCTAAAAGAGCACAATCGATGCGGTCGCATCTCGAGGGACTTAATGTGAGACTCTTACTAAAGGTGAAGATGTTCTCGGGCAAGACGAGGCTACATCCCGGTCTTAGAATATTGGACATGAGCCATTTTCGATTTATCCAGAGTGTTTAGACAATGACATGATGGCAGGCAGGGACTCGTGAGAGAGTTGGGCATCAATTACACAGATAAGCAAATGATAATAAATGGCTCTTATCAAATGACTGTCTGGCGATCCACGGAAACGAGGGACAACTGGAAAAGAGATTCTCCAGTGATATGAGGCTACATAAATCGTGGTGACAAGCTGAGTGGATGTTGATGAAGGATTCTGGAAAATAGCATTTGATTAAAGCGGAGGTCTTTGTATGTAGACTTTGCTACCAGGAGGTGGGGCCTCCATGGTCTGTCACACGGGAAGAGAGCGCCACCATTAATGGATGCTGCTGCAGCTTCCCATTGAATAATGCAGTCTTGCTAATTGGCCTGGTTAATAGTTTATGTGGGTTGGGGGGCCCGTACTTGGTAGGTAAAGAACATGCGGGCGTCTTGTTCGAGAGCATCCCACTCTCACTCATTCTGTTGCAACTCCTCCTTATTGATGGCTCGGTTATGATGGGCGAATACAATATTGCAAATCGTTTGGAAGACGCCCACCCCAAGCCTGAAGGTTGAGATAACTTATCAAGGGTCCAGAATGGTGTCCAAACAATTGTGTCATAGCCTCAAGATGAATAATTGTTTTTAGTTACTTTGACCACAAAGATATTTGCATCAGGACGTCCAAGACCAACCTCGGACAAAGAACACAGTTGGGTGGTTTATCTCGAAGCCAGTGACAAGATTTAATTTTGTTCAGATGCCAGAAGGATGCTAGCAGATGGGAGGAAAAGATGGGAGTGGCGAAGAAGTAGCACACACAGGAGGGTCTGAAAAATGGATTTGACCGTAAAGGTGATTTAACCCCCTCGTTCTTGAGGTGTCTGCTTTCCACATAAAAGCAGCCCATTAAAGGAAAGAAAAAAAAAGTCTTTCAGCCGTATGGGCTCGACACCTTTACACCAGGAAACAATAGGATCAATAAGTCAGTGGGTGTTTAAAGAATTTCTGACTAGCTGAAAGCTTGACGGTGTTGGAAAAAGACAATAAAAGACTTGACCAATGGATTCGCTGTGTTTTCAACTTTTTTCCTTGGAAGTGTGTCACTTCTGCCAGGTTAGATCAAGTGAGAAGGTGGCAGGTGAAGCGATGCCCGGCGGATGATCCAGGCGGAGGTCTCTGGCAGGCACACACGGCGGCTGTAACCTGATCTCACTTGAGCCGCCTTTGGATTGTGAAAGTGATTATCGAGGGGTCGCGATTGTAAAAGTGGGACGCTCACCTCGCGGGGAAGGCATGTAACACGGCGCCCTCCTCCTCAGTCGGCCCCACTTCTCGCTGGCCGACTCCTTGACCTCCGCCACCCCCCCTCTGACATCCTTGCATTCTTTTAGCAGCTGAACCTGTGAGGCCCCATGCCGGGATCTCCAGAGTAGTTCCTGTCAGCAGCTGCCCTCCAATGTGGTCTGAGGACAGGTAGCAGGTGCAGGGTTGCTCCACCTGGATCACAAGCACCTGACGCACTCATCGCTAAAATAAGAGTTGTTGTTAGGCCACTCGTAAGTTCACCCAAGGCTGTTTTAAGACAAGTGTACCTAATATTTTGGCCGGAGGTCCTCCCCCCTGTTAGTAAATCCCTGTCATATTTCTATTTGCATAATTATGATACTAATTTTGATCATTTTGGTCACTATTCTGATGATAATCTAGATATGTTATCAAAGCTAAGCGGGTACTTGACCGATGACTTCAGAGCGGGGTCCGCTGAAGGTGCCCACCCTGTGAGCGCCGACAGATGGTTGAGAAGTTTTGCTCCTCGTATTACATTGTTTCAAGGATTCCATTGGTTTGTTCACTTTCGGCGTTTGTGTGTACACAAGTCGACAACCTGTGTGACCCCAACCCGCCAAGAATCCCCGTCCTCCCGTCATATCTCCGGTCCGCTTAGCAGCTGTCGTGCCTTTTATGAGGTATTAGCCTATATATTAACCCAGCTTTTATTTTGGGATTCGTATTTCCAAAGGAGTGCTCGGAGGTCACTTTTTATTGTCGCTCAAGTGTGGAGAAATACGCGTGGATTCTCTGGAATTGCTTCAATCGGTTTTATTATCGCCAAGTAACAACAGTCAATATCTAACATTTTAATGTTGTGAATAAATAGTATTTTATGTTGGGCTATTTTTTTTCCCTGAAAAGTCCAGGAAGTGACAAAAGAAAGTTTATTTTTTTCCCCCCTGGCAGGGAGAAAAATTGTTGAAGGAAGTTTTTTCTCGGAGCATCCACCGCTAGTACGCTGAAAGGCACAAACGCTGGCACTCTGGTCGCGTTTTGCTATCTGCAGCCGCCTGTGTAGCGATAGCACGGCTCGGCGCCAATTGCCCTGGCAGAATTGCGGACGGAGAACAAGCCAGACGGCAAGAACCTCCTCAGGCGCAAACCTCTGTTTGAGTGCCCAACCTATGTGTGTGTCTTTGTGTGTCTGTCTGTCAGACTCATAAAAAAAAAATCAAACTCTGGCGCCACTCAGATAAAATAAATGGAACATTGAAATCAATAGAACAATGTTGACTTCTATTTTGCAAATTGTTGGAGTGTCTTCAATGACTGCAGGCAGGAGCAACTGTGTAATCATCTGACTTGTAAACATGAACATTTCTTCACTCTGGGCCTTTTCTACTTTCCATCTTGTCCGTCATGCGGCTCGTTTGCGGGAAAGATAGCTGACAGCTTCTGCCGCACATGCCAGCCGCCTTGATTAAAGCGAAAGAACGTGCTAGAAAATGAGTTTGCCACCCCGGACCGCTTTATTGATAGATGGAGGGCGACAGCTCGGCCCGGCATCCCGCGAGGACGTTGATGAACGGTCGGCGCGGCGTGCGTTGGGCGCCGTGATTGATGCGCCGGCGTCCGAGTGCAAGGAAGCCGCCCGGTAATTCGATTAATCTCATCCTGCGCTGGTAATTGTTACAATAAATGCATGCTAGACTGAAGGGAGATTGCTTTCCAAGTGAGTCGTGGAGCTAATGGTAGCAACATCCTCGCTACACAGATCTTTTTTTTTTTTTCTTCTTCCATTATTATGGTGTTCTCCTTAGATGAGGATTTGCATGTTAATGAGAGCAGCACAGTTCCTCTGTCGGCGGACCACAACCAGAGATGATAGATGAAGCGTGGCAGGCAGATTAGCGAGGAGTTTTTTTCCACACGTGCGACCAATCGGGATCACGTGTAAAAATGGATCACAAACAATTTTAGCTAGAAAGCTAATGTAGCTTATATATTTAGGCATGTATACATACTGTATGAATATATATTTACGTCCATTATGAAAGCTTTTATTTTTAAAAGAAGATGTCTGATCACCCAAAACTAGCAGCGAGGCAGCATGCAGTGGAAAAAGTCGATTTTATGACAAATGACAGCGATTTGCATCATTGCTTTTGGGTGTGTGAGCGACTGTTTAGGGGCGCCGGGTGGAAATTCCCACAAGCGGGACAAGTGCGGAGGGGGGGGTCGGAGAAGGAGGCCTGTTGGAGCTGCCACGTCCCATTAAGAGCTTAGGAGGCGTTAAAATATGGTCGGCGGGTTCCCATCGGGGAGGGATTGGCGCCGACGACCCGTCCTGGCCCCAGCGATAAACAAAGATCCTGCGATGGATGCGTGCCTCGCGCATGCAGACGAGGGATGACATAACTTTTAGGGATGAGAATTCAAATTAAGACCAGTCAGATGTCAGACTTGCTTTCAAATCAACATGGAACGTCAAATGGTGCTGTTGATGGTTGATTTCATTCATTTTCACATTTCTCAGCTTTCACCCAGTTTGCCTGGCGGGCATTTACTTGGCAATAAATTTCACGCAAATGCCAGGGCATCACAAAATCAAATGATTAGATCTCTTTGTAGCCTCGACTCAGTGTCGGTGGTGTTAACACCGAACAGCGACCTGGGTAAAAAGGCGGAAACATTTCCGGCTTTAACCACAAGCCTCTACATGCCTCCCCGTGACCCTGAGCCAACCACTTCCCATCTGAAGTGCGGGGAGGTGTCGCGGGGGGGGGGAGCACAATCAAAGGAGAGCACTCCAGCACATGAACTCCTGCCGAGCGAGCCTGCTTGTTTTAACACTTATTTATTCCTCTTTGCCATTCAAGGCTGCTTCTCTCTTAAATGGGCAGCATGGAAAAGGAGGAGGCGGCGGAGAGGGGGGGCGGCGGGCCGTCCTTGGCGGCACGGTCCAGGATTCCGGGGAATCTTGGCAACGTCTGGGGATAGATGGGACCCTCATGGATATAACCCCCCCATCCCCGCCCTCTCCTCCTTGCAATCCTACAATGGATGAATAGGTAAACAGAAGGGTGAGAAAGAGTGATGGCAAAAAGAGAATGTTCACTCTCATGGTGGAACAAAGAGGGAGGTGTGTGTGCTTGGAGCCAGTCTCCGTGTGTGTGGACTGTGGAGAGGAAAAGTTTGGTTGGGCCGGCCCACTAATGGTAGTTAACTCCATGCAAAAGTTGAATAATTCCTCCTGAGACACTCAGGTAACCTTTATTACGGCCCCTAATCCTTCTATATAGCACTGCCCCATTAGACACACAGTGGAGTTAATGGGAGGGGGGGGATGCAGAGGCGGCATTATACCATTATTCCCTCGCCGGGCCACGGAAACGTGAACCGGCAACACTCAGCGTGACAGACGAAATTAATCACAAACTCGGAATTTTGCCACGGAGAGGTTTTTATTTGGAGGGAACCTTAATTCTGGAATAACTGCAGTGTTATATCAATTTCAGCACAGACTTGGAATTGTTTTTGTTTGTAGATAAGCCATCATTTTTAGTTTAAAAAATGTCAAATAAATTACAGATGATTTCAGGAGGCGGAACATTTGATTTGAATTTATTACAAAAATAACAAAATTTAGTTTTAAATTCTTTTAAATTGTGTTGTGTTTGAGAAAACGATTTCAGGAGGCAGAACATTTGATTTGAATTTATTGCAAAAATAACATCGTTTTAAATTCTTTTAAATTGTGTGTTGAGTTTGAGAAAATCTTTCCTATTCACTGTTTTTAGTCTGAGGCCAAAGCAATAAAAGTAACAAATCAGTCAAAAACCAACACGGATGTGAATTTTTTTTAAGACAACAATGTTCTCCTTGCTTCCCCCATCGGCAAGGAGGCCACCAGGGAAGTTTCCCTCCACCTCCATGAACTCTTTACACATAGAGGAACAAAATGCTGATAACAGGCCCTATTATTCCTTTACAAGTGGACAAGAACAGAACCAAATGTTTCACATCTGTTGCTCTGCCTGGCGGCAATTTAGCATGAGAATGTGAGGGGCGGTGCGGCGGAAAGTGGACGGAGACCCCGACACGACGGGACAGATGTGTCGTCGTGTTGTTGGGATGGGGGACAATGCGCCAGGGTGCCTCCCCCACCCCCGGGTCCCTAGCATAACTTAACAAATCACAGCAGAATCTTTTTGTAAGCCTGCATTCCCTCAGAGACAAACATAAATTATTTTGTTAAAAAAAAAAACCTGAGCTCTGTACAGCCCAGCTCACGTAAATAACACAAGCAAAATATCTGACGTGACCAATTCGTGAAGATGCGAGAGGGTGATACGATCTCGCCAACGAGCAAATGAGCATCGGAGGCGTCACATTAGAGCGTGTTCATTAAAAAGCAATATGTGGATGTCCCCATCCGCCATTTCCTGAAGATACCCATCGGACCCTGCGGATCCAAAAACGACAGCGAACGCCGCGTGCTTCTAATCACCGTGCTCAATCGCAAAGCACACACCGGATTATGTGAAAGCTTCGCAAGACGAATTCGTTAAGCGTTTGTTGAATCAGGTGTTTCGCTCAGTTGTACTGGTTTCAGGGTGTCAAAGTGGAACGTAAATCCCAAATTAAGTTTTCAAAGTAGGTTTCAAGCTTGGGTTAGTATTTCAAACTATTCAGTGTTGAGGTTTCTTCCCAGCGTTTGAATTTGCAGGGGGGTCTGAAATCATGGTTTCAAAGTAAGGTTTCAAGCTAGAGTTAGGGTTTCAAAATAGGTTGTGAAGGATAGGTTAGAGATTCAAGGCAGCCCCCCCTCCCTACTCATAATAAACTCCCTGAAGGCCATATGAGCAGAGATACAGCAGGAGACAAGGCTGTGGCGGATATTGCCTTCGCTCAGGAGACAGATGAGCTGCTAATGACCAACGGACGGTTGAAGTGGCTGGAAAAAGATCCATTTAGCACCGCAGACGTTCCCGCTTTTCCTGGATGCGTTACAAGACCGGTCTTACGCCAGCCCGACCCAAGATTTCTAGGAATGTCGGTATCCGTCCCGCTTTAGGGAGACGGCGGGCTTCTCCGAAAGCGGAGCCGGGTAAAACTTCGCGGCTAATGAGAAACGAGATGATTGGCAGCCAGAGAGACTCTGTCGTGAGCGTCTGGCTGACACCTGAGAGATTCGAACCGCACTCAAAACAGCAGAGTCACATGCTTTGCAAGTTTGGAGCGATGTCATTCCTTGACGCTGACAAGCCAAAATGGTTTGTTTTTAGAAAGCGATTGAATGGTTTGGGTTTCTCGCATTTGATTCCCAAACAATCCTGGAAAACCCGAAGTCTTCGGTTGTCTAACGATGGTGAGACGATCCCCCGAGGCAATCCGTCCTTGTCACTCGCGTCGTAAACTCAACATCGTTCAGCCGTTAGCGAGCCGCTAACCTCCTCGCCCGCCGAGCTCCGTATTCACAACACACGAGATCTTACCCGGTCAGCCGCAAAATATGTAATGAAGAACATTTGTTATTGTCAGCGTCTGCCCGTGAAATCGTCATCTGTGTGTTTTTTTTACAACTCACACAGACACACTCGGGAATCCTGTTGGATGACTGCGTTCCACAGCTAGCTATTAAAAGGCAGTGATGGAATTATGATGGCTAACCATTGCTCTTCTCAAAATGATTTTGTCTCAAGTCTCGAAACTTGAAACAAAAAAATTGTATGGCGATGATGAAATAGCGACGATTCACTGTACTGTGGCCTTTGCGCTAGTCGAGTATCGCTATAACAACATCAAGCCCCTTGTTTGTAATTTACACTTGATAGATATGGAAAGTGAAGACTTCCAGCTTCTGTCCTCCTATATCTGCCTGACCACATCAACTCCTGGAACATCTCTTATTAATTCATCCAGGACGAAAGGAGGAACAAAAAAAACATAAATTACCGGAACACCCCCCCCCCCCCCCCCCCCCGCCTTAGCTCCATCTCATTTGGATGTACAGATAGCAAAGATGGGGGCCACAGTTTGACACCACTCATTTACAACTGCGAGCCTGGAATATATTACCTTGCCAGAACATCATCATAATGGAAGAGCATCCATCACACACACATACACACACACACACACACACACACACACACACACACACACACACACACACACACACACACAGCACAGTAATAAAGCTTATCTGTGGGTGACAGTGCGTCTGACTGGGCCGGGCCAAGTATCCAGCGGCTCTTCTTTACAGCACATAAATATGCGCCTGCCCCGGCCGACGTTTTAATAAGGCAAAGCTGACGGCTCTGCACACAAACACCTGCTTGTTCAAAAAATACACGCACTAGCTGTGAGGAATGCGACGGGTTTGGCGAGAAAATATTTAAACCCTTCAGCTGTCATTACGCAGCCCTCGAAATTGTCTGATGTGTGTTTTTGTGGGTTTGGCTCCTCCCCCAAAAATGTAAACCGGTTTTCAAATTTTTACCTGGAGGTCTTGTCTTCACAATAGTCTTTTTAAGTACATGAAGTAAAAATGTTTTTAATAAAATTAATGTATCATTTTTTTACTAATATCACTTAAAAATAAGACAATTTTTGAGTTTTTGGAAATAAATAAATAACCATAGTCATGTTTTTGATATTACAAGATTAAAGTTGCAGTTTTACAAGAACGTTCGTATGATTATGAGGATTAAGTTGTAGTTTTAGGTTTAAAGAAAAAGTTGCAAATTACTGATGGAAACAATTACAATGTCCTTTTGAAAAACGGTCCAGTTGGACACCCATTCCCAAACGCTACCGCTGCTTTTTATTTATTTTTAAATATTTAAACCCCTCAGCTGTCATTACACACCCCTGCAAATTGTCTGATATCCATGTGTGTGCGTGCATGCGCCGCCTCCCCCAAAAGTCAAACATTTCTCTAATTTTTTCCAGACGTTAACTCTCATCTCCACTTTTGCACACTATTCAGACGTGTCGACGTCCACGTCATAAACTTGTTTTCGCCGACCACCGTACCCTCAAAGTCCTCATTGTGTCCACGTGGCAGCCGCGTGATGTCATGCCGCTCGAACCTCTGGTAGAAAATGTTGAGTTCTGTCTGGGTGAGGCTAACCATGGCAATGCAATAAAAAAATTGGTTTTCAGATTTTCATTTCTCCCACCCCCCATTCTATAAATATTATTATATTATTATTATTATTATTTTATTATATATAAATTATAATCTTATATAAAATATTTCAAAAAGTTTATGCTCTAAACTAAACTCTAACCCTAAAACTAACCCCCAAAAGTATGAACAAGACTTTGGGGAGGTGAGGAGAGGTAATCAAGGACCGCTTAGAGGACGGAAAATGTGTGTTTTTGCAGCGTGACGCAATGACACCTCGCATTACGCCTGATTGACAAAGTGGACAGGAGTCCGTGGCATGCAAAAACAAAGTGGCACAGTTTGGATTCCACGCCATGTGAGAAACGCTTTAAGTAAATGACCCCAACTTTGTGTTTTTATTTCCAATGGCACACAACTGGATTTTAGCAGTGACTAAAGTTTTTGAAATAACCCTCAAAGTCACAGAATTTTGTACCGCTGATCTTGTATGCTGCTAATGCTACGTCTTTATTTTTTTGAACTCACGTTGCTTCATCCGAACACTAGCATAGCATCGGCTCGTCATCGTTACGCGGGGCTTTAACCGCAAGCTAGTTTAGCTCATATCTCGCCAGGTGACAGCCAGTCTGGTGATAAGCCGCAGTCAGACAGCACCAATCCCCCCCCTGTCTGGTCTACGGCCTTTAAAGACACACCCTCACATATACGCACCCGCACAAATACAAACACACACACAAACACACTTCAGCTGTCAATCTTCACAGCCGACTTAGCATCGAGCCTTTGAGTACGTGGCGGACATTTTTATTATCATCACACTTTACTTTGATGCTGAATCGAACCCTATTTTTACCCGCCAGGCTTTTACTTCTTCTACTGTTTGTATAATTTAGTTTGACGCAGGCCCACAAACAAAATAACAAATATTTACAGAAGGGTACTTTGGCAATTTAGTGGACGAGTGTTTAGCATGTTGGCATTGATGAAACCCCTCCCCATTCTTGCACGCCTGCTCTAAACTACTCTCTGATGCCTTACGAGGGAATAAAAATCCTAATAAGATTCTTCTCCATCCTAAAAGTTTCATTTCAAGCATAATCCCGCCGTGCGCTGCAGGATTTGCATGGCTAATTTCGAGGCTGTCTTTTGCTTTAGCTGGGCTTTGTCCTGACACCAAAGGGCGGCCAAGTCCCTCCTTTGCTGGCACCTCTGAACCGAGGCTTATGGGGACTAAACGAAACCGTTTTTGGAGTAAACCACTTTGTCGCCTATCATCCTGCTTTAGTGACAGCTTGTCCTTTCTCCTCCTCCCACAGTATGCTCGCTCTTAGCTTTTAGTGTGGCCTACATTTACTGCCACGTATGTGCGGTATATGTATTTGAAATCTTTCTTTCGGGCATGGTATGTCAGCACCGTTCCACTGTCTCCAATCTTACGTTGTCATACCGAGGTCTTTATCTGGCTGACTTTCTTCCTATCGCGTTGGCCTCTCCTCCCACATTTCCTTGTCCTCCGCTTTCTCCGACATGCTATCTACTGACCGTCCTTGACTGTGGTTCCCTCCTGCTGTAAACATGCCCAGGGAGTCACACTTAGGAATTCCTCAAACAACTCAGGTTTGATTTTTACAAGACAATTAAAACCATGCCGTAAATCACAAGTGAAGCTGCTTTGACAGCTTGCTTTTTTACTTCTTCTTTGGCTGTGAACGGCAGTGACAAATAGCACACTCACTTAAATCCCAAAGCTTAAAAGATGGCGGTGATAATGTAGTAGAGCCAAAGTCACACACATTTTTTTGCTTGCTATGTGCTATTTTGATTTTCTGACAAAAATTCGAAATATTTGTCAGCCTGGTGCAGTCGAGTAGACTAAATGAACAGTGAATGAATAAATCTCCCATAGCTACTAGATGTATGCGAAAGCTGTCACTTGAACGGAAGCATTTGATTCATCAGGGAAGAAAAATCAATAGTGGAAATATTCTGCACAGTGGCGGCATGCTATTAATCTACAGCAAGATTAAAATGTCACACAGCGGCGGCTGTTCTTCACATGGCTCCACGAGCCGGACAGTAATTGCTTATCAATCAAGAAGTGTGCCATGTTGTCGTTTGTCTATGCTAAGACAACAGTAGAAATATATTGCGTGGGCATGTTTATGATGCATCAAAATATTTGATTGAATTTTTTTAAAAAATTTTTAAGATCAACTTTAACAAGATAAGCTAACTATTTAATTGTTTGTTTTATTATTTCAGTAATATTGAGAACATTAGGCAAATATATGCTTTTATAATGATACCCAGGCAACTCATCGTTGTCAATAGTAAATTACGAATGGATGCAACTTCCTCTTGGCAGCCTTACAAGTACTCCCTTTGGCACTTTGCTGCCTCAAAGGAGTTACTTTCAGGAGGAGCAGATGTTATTGTGCAAGCTTGTTCTCTTAGAGAGCATCAAGGGCACTCGAGGGAGTCGTTTTGGGTGAAATAGACCGCCGTGTGGTACCTGCGAATCGGCCGCTCAGCGAGGGCCCACGTCAATACTTTCACACAACTTTCTAAGCTGCCAGATTTTAAAAGCGTCTTCTCGTCTACGCTAATCCTTGTTTGGTTAGTGCGCGGCGCTTTAAGTTCTTTGTGAGTCAAAATGTAGGATTAGCAGCCGTGTAAATCTCTTCAGGATTACAAAGTTTACTTTTGAATTAGCAACGACGCCTCCGTTCATTGACCGGAATCGGTTATGGCTAACACTACTGACCCCGGCATTGTGTTTTTTATTTGTATTACCATGGATGAGTTACAAAGTATCAGCTGATGTTCAGCTGCTTGGTTTGCGTTTTGCGGCATCATGCTAACTAGCTACAGTAACTACCCTTTGTTTTTGTCCAATCGTGTTAAGCCACGTTATTTTCCGTTACATTATGTCCTTTTTGTTTTCCTTTTGAGAAGGGCGCTCGGGTAAAAAGTCATTGAGTTTGAGCACAGGACGGACAAGCCGTGAATCATATCCTCTGACATATTAATACGGCCTGCGTCTGGACAAGGACAACTTACTCATCTTGTTTGGACTTGGTACAAATACGACCGACACTAGTGTGTCGTATACAAACGTAGCAGGGCGCTGATCTCGACAGTGTTAACTTTTATTGGCACGGGGTTGCTAGTGGTGGGGGTGTGGGGGCGAACTGCCATTAATAAAGGTAAGTGCCGGCCGGTTTCTTATCAGACTGACGCCGGCGCCACTTTGGAAGAAGACAAAGTAGAAGCACTGTAATGAAGTCATCAAACGGCGGTGCAGCTGCTCTGCGTCTTGCAGCTGCTCCTGCGTGAAATGTTTATAAGTGACAATGTTTGTCTCCTACAAAGACATCCCGCGATAGACAACCACATGAGTGTTGCTTACCGTACTGGTTTGTTTATGTGTCGTGAACTAGTGGTTAGCATATCTGCCTTAGTTTGAAGGTCCTGGGTTCAAATCTTGGCTTTGACCTTTTTGTATTGGGTTTGCGTGGAATTCCCCATTTTTACTATGTTGCGTGTGGACACACAAGTTTGGATTCATTAGTACTTCTCTTTCCCCGACACCCTCCAAGAAGACACAATTTTATCACTCCCGCCGCTGCTTGTTTACCAAGACAGTCTGCACACTTTCCTCCCTTTTTCCCCTCCTTTCTGCTTTCCCACCAGACTATGTGACCAATTAAGGGCTTCAGATTGATTGAGAAATGTGAAGGAGTGGAAAATATCTCAGAAACGAAACAGGATGGTTTCTGGGACAGATAAGGGAAAAATGCCAATGTGAAAAAACTGACCCATCAGGGACATGTTAGTCATTAGATGTTTTATTTCTTTGCAGGTCAACATAAATCTTGTCAAAATCACTTAGCAAAAATATTGCTGTTTTTACTGGGCCAGCGTTGCGTAAACATATCCTACAAACGATACACGAGCGTGTTGACATAATCCAATTAAGTCTAATCGAAGATGATCGCGATGGAGAAATTGCGGGCCGGCCGCTGCTGACGCGCTCGTTTCCTTTTAATGATCGTGCCGGGAACACACACTGCTGCGCCTTTATCTATGAGCGGCGATAAAAGTCCAATAAAACCGACGGGCGCTGGGCAGTTAGCGCGCATGTGGACGGCTTCACCACAGATGAATTAAACATGAGGAAAAGCGGACGAGTTATTCATGAGGCGTGCCAGAGAGCGCTCCAAGCTGGTCAGCGTGATCAATGCCCACAGCAAATGTTGACCATATCGAGGCAATTTTATCCATATCTTGCATTCTTGGCTATTAGCATCGCTAATTTCCGCGTTTCGATGATGCCTGAAAATAAAATCCCATATCACCCGTTACATTGCCATTTTGCTACAAAAGAAAATCTCAACATTTTAATCATTTTTGTGTTTTGTGTTGTATCTTTTACTTACAATGTCTCCTTTGGCATATATTTCCTCGGCTGACTCCTTGTTACCTCATTTCCTCAATGTGTCGAAACGATAAAATAGTGTCAGATGTTCAGAAGGCTAATCTCTACAAATATAGGTGAGCTGTGCCCTAATTTCACCTCTAACTATCCATTTCCTGCATCCATTACGGCACACATTGGGCTTCTTTCTTCTTCTCTGAAGCCACTGATTACTTTTCACGGCAATCCCAATAATGTCCCAATGTTTATTTCGAGTATCGCAGCTAGAATGTTAAAAACCAAGAGGAAATGGGCAGAAACTATCATATAGGTGGAGTTAGATAAAAAAAAAATCTAAAATCTGCTTTTGTGAAAAAAAAAAAAATAGAATTGATTCTTAAGCCATATCGCCCTGCCCTACCTTGAATGCCATTAAACAAAAACACACATACATACTTGTATTTCTTACATTTGCATGACTTGCTCAAGGCCCTCATTGATGCACGTTAACACGATGCATGACCTCTCCTTCCTGTTATTTATTGACATACAGAATTTTGGAAATGCATCACTGCATCTCTCCTCGAAGTCTCCAGATGCCGACCTCGACATAGAGAGAGACGGTTTCTTGTTTTGACGGGAGTGCCGGCGGTTAAAACGCACCGCACGTGTGGTGACCATCACAACAGCCCTGTAAAGTATCCGTGCATTCCAGAACGTACGGAATGTCCATCTTTTTCCGCCCCCTTCGTCTTCCGCTTTTGTGACTTAGGCCGCAAGTGCCAGATGATGACTTTTCCATGTGGCACCAATATCCTAAAAAGTTGTGACCAGAGGAAAAAAAATAAGGCGCAGTGTTTGGGGCAGTTTTAGCATATGTGGACCTTTGGTTTGGATGAGCTTGGAATGTTGATGGAAATGGATGACAGAACAAAACCTCCCTGCCAAAAGTACCGTTGAACATTCCCGACTACCGGAGAAAACATTTGGCATAAAGAAGCACAATTCCAGCCGGGCAGTGTACGAGAAGGAGGGGGACATGAAAGAAGCCCTTCATGAGTCCAACTAGCTCAAGTTTCCAACTGGTCACCCTACACACACAAAGCCACAACACAGAAACCCATTTGCTGAATGTCCGTCGCGAAAAGTGGCGTCGGGATTAGCTCTGTGTCGTAAACAACGATGGAATTCCGCCCAATGAAAACTTACAGGCTTCAATAAAAAAACTAGAGGTCTTTTGAAAGACAGAGTAAGAAAAATAACTTTTTGTTGAGGGTTAAACACTAATCATTGCTTTAAAGATACCAAGGTTCATATTTCTTCCTGGAGTACAAAGAATCTTGGAATGAGTAGCCCCACAAAAAAGACCTGTATTATTTAAATAGATTTTTGGGGCAATTTTGTCTGGTGGTGTGCCGTGACATTATCCTGATATAAAATATGTGCCTTAGCTCACAAATGGTTGGGAACCAACATACTCGACAGACGGCAATGCTAAATCATGAGAAATTGGAGTCATTGTCCTTGCGTGTGGGAGGAGCAAGGCAGTCAAGTGCGTAGATGAGGAGAACATCTTCCAGCATTTGAACATAGAAAGGGATATAAAAAGTCTAAAAAAGTTGGGCTAGTATGGCAGAGTGATCACACAATCAAAGGCTTTCATGAGGATATTACAGGAGAAGAAAGGAATTGTGCAAAACAAAACATGCCTCTTCGGTTAAAACATCGGCGAGTAAGAATATTTCAAGAGGTTTTATGATGCGGTTTTCTTGTCATTCCTCAAGTTTAAAAGTCAATTGGGTTCAATTCAGATGGAGAGGCAGATTCCCGGCAATGTAAAGTGGATTTATAGCAGGTTGAGAAGTACACAGCCGGATTAGGTTATGGGTTATGATTAGGTCAATGGGACATTATTCCTCCTGCGAAGCCATAAACGTCCGACAGAGCGGAGGGAAGTCTTCAGCAGGAATTGTCTCTTAATGTCTGCTTTTGCAATCATTGATTTACCGGGCCTGGACTGGGATTTCTTTTTGCCCTTTTGACGGACACAACTTGCTGAACATGATCCTTTGCAGATTTCAAATTAGAGTTTCAAGCCACGATGGGTATTTGGAGTTTCAAGACTAGGGTAGGGTTTTGAAGAAGTGCACACCTCTTCAGGGAGTAAAGCGATCCCGCAAAGACAGCACAGAATTTACGAGTGGGAGGCAAGTGCGACTGAGCGAGGCCTATTTACTCTCACCTAGGCGGAAAGCTACCGCCGCTGCTGCACTCAGATTTACGACAGGGGTGGCACGACTTATTATTCCCAGTTGCTGCTGGGAATTGGATGCGGTCCTTTTGAGCGTACGCACAATTGTTTATGACGCAGCAAACCCAGGCACTGTGTGTCGACCCCCGAACCAAAGACCATAGACAAACTTACCTCCTGTCTTAAAGCAGGCTTTTAGGCTTTTCAGGAGTCCACTCCACGAGGCCCACTCATCTCCCATGCTTGCCTGAGGCTTTGGGTGAAAGGGGGGTTCCCTATGTGATGGATGAGCCGTGACCAATTACAAGCTTAGCCTAAGAGATAGTGCATAAACACTGGTGAACATCAGGGGCCTGAGAATACCTACTGTCCATTGATTGGGGCTTGGTGTCAGCCTGGCAGCTGAGGCTCCAAATTATCCCTGCGGACGTTCACTGATTGTGGGTTCAAGTCCCATCTGGGATGTTGTCCTGTACTGTAAATTCCTTAGTACTATTTGATTACTGCAACTTATTCTTTGTGCCCCATTTGGGCTATTGTCCTTTCATTGGTGGCTGGTACCGTAAATTGGTGCAGAATTAATTTTCATAACTTCTATCTTCTACAATTTTTTTCTATACGTGTGCCCCAGTGGCCTAATGGATACCAGGGATTGTGGGTTCCTGTCCCATCTCGATTTTGCTGTCCTGTACTGCAGGTTTTAGGCCGTTACCATTAGATTCCTATAACATCGTCCCTCTATAGTATCTGCCATTGGGCCTCAGTGGCCTAATGGATAAGGCACTGGCCTCCTAAGCCAGGGATTGTGGGTTCGAGTCCCATCTGGGGTGTTGTTATTACATTGTTGTCAACTGCTGGACTTGTTCGGCCGTTACTATTGAATTTGTACGACATCTCTTCAACAGTGTGCAGTTTTGTGCCCCAGTGGCCTAATGGATAAGGCACTGGCCTCCTAAGCCAGGGATTGTGGGTTCAAGTCCCATCTGGGGTGGTGTTCTTTCTTTGTTGCCTTGTACTTTCGTTCGGCCGTTACTATTGAATTTGTATCACATTTCCTCAACAGAATGCAGTTGTGCGCCCCAGTGGCCTAATGGATAAGGCACTGGCCTCCTAAGCCAGGGATTGTGGGTTCAAGTCCCATCTGGGGTGATGTCTTTCTTTGTTATCTTGTACCGTAATTTCGTTCGGCCGTTACTATTGAGTTTGTATGACACCTCTACAGCAACAAGCAGTTTTGTGCCCCAGTGGCCTAATGGAGAAGGCACTGGCCTCCTAAGTCAGGGATTGTGGGTTCAAGTCCCATCTGGGGTGGTGTTCTTTCTTCGTTGTGTTGTACTGTAATTTTGTTCGGCCGTTACTATTGAATTTGTATGACATCTCTTCAGCAACAAGCAGTTTCGTACCCCAGTGGCCTAATGGATAAGGCACTGGCCTCCTAAGCCAGGGGTTGTGGGTTCAAGTCCCATCTGGGGTGATATCCTTTCTTTGTTATCTTGTACTGTAATTTCGTTCGGCCGTTACTATTGAGTTTGTATGACATCTCTTCAGCAACATGCAGTTTTGTGCCCCAGTGGCCTAATGGATAAGGCACTGGCCTCCTAAGCCAGGGATTGTGGGTTCAAGTCCCATCTGGGGTGATATCCTTTCTTTGTTATCTTGTACTGTAATTTCGTTCGGCCGTTACTATTGAGTTTGTATGACATCTCTTCAGCAACATGCAGTTTTGTGCCCCAGTGGCCTAATGGATAAGGCACTGGCCTCCTAAGCCAGGGATTGTGGGTTCAAGTCCCATCTGGGGTGATATCCTTTCTTTGTTATCTTGTACTGTAATTTCGTTCGGCCGTTACTATTGAGTTTGTATGACATCTCTTCAGCAACATGCAGTTTTGTGCCCCAGTGGCCTAATGGAGAAGGCACTGGCCTCCTAAGCCGGGGATTGTGGGTTCAAGTCCCATCTGGGGTGGTGTCCTTTCTTCGTTGTGTTGTACTGTAATTTTGTTCGGCCGTTACTATTGAATTTGTATGACATCTCTTCAGCAACAAGCAGTTTCGTACCCCAGTGGCCTAATGGATAAGGCACTGGCCTCCTAAGCCAGGGTTTGTGGGTTCAAGTCCCATCTGGGGTGGTGTCCTTTCATTGTTGTCCTGTGCTGGAATTTTCTTGGTCTTGAATTATTGATTTTCTAAAAGGTCTTTCTTCTGTAACTGCTTCTCTTCCTTGTCCCCTCATGGATAAGTCACTCACCTCCTTAACCAAAGGTTATGAGTTCCATTCTCTTCTGGGATGTTGACTTTCCTCAGTTATTTTGTGTGGATTTCTGCTGGTTGTTTTGTATTGGATTTGTATAACAGGGATTGTGTGTGCAGGTCCCATCTGTTTTTTTTTTTCCTTGTTCAGTACTGTAAAACAGGGTTCAAGAAAGTCAAGATTTGGGTTTAAAGCTGGGGTCAGGGATTCAAGGTAGTCTAGATCAGACTTTCAAAGCAGGTTTAGGTTTTTAAATGAAGGTTTCAAGCTAGTGCTCTATATTAGCTTTACTATGATACAGGAAGAATAGGATGTGTCCAGGAAGTACATCTGCATCTGGTGGACACATGTCCTGAAGAAGACAGTAAAAGGACGTTGCTTCTTTACTTGGGGGCTGGGCCACTACAAGTGTTTGTAGTCAGTCACAAGCCCTCTGCTCGACTTGGAGCACGGCGCCGGCCGGAGGCTTGTTAGACAACGAGAGTCACCCTTAAAAATCAATTACAAACAGGACAGCGCCGGCGCATCTGTTTCTGCTTGAAAGTTATGCGGCACTGTCTGCTTCCTACTCCGCCGCCATTCCGATGCTCGTTCCTCTGGGATTAGAGATGGCACTGCAAGCCAGTGGGACCGCTTGTAAATCAGGGTGGGAGAAATGGGGCAATGACAGGCACAAGCATGGGGGAGTCTCTGTTATTCCATGAAGCCATTTTATTGGAGTGGCGCGGAGGGTGGTCTCTTTACAGGTCAGTGTTTTGACCAGTAGACATTCTGTTAAAATCAAGACAAGTGTGGAAGGAAAGTACATAAATGAATGTGGTGCATGAGGATTTCAAATTTTGGTTTCAAGTACAATTTAAAAACTGTGTTTCAAGATGCAGCCTAGAATTAAAGTTTGGGTTTGCACCCAGGGTTAGGACAAAAGGCATCTCGGGGTGAAAATGGCCTCACAAACTTTCCATTGTTAAATGTTTTCCACTGCATGTTGCCCATCTGTTGCTGATGTGCACCTCATGGACAAAAGGCACTAAAAGCCTGCGTGTGCTTGGCTTTTCTTAGCAGGAGTGAACATATACAAAAGAATAATGTACATCAAACGGGGGCTTCACATCAGTGTTATTTATATTTCATCTATTAGTAAAGAAAATGAAATATACACATGATGTATTGTTATTATTATTATTATTATTATTATTTGTAGTAGTAGTTGTTGTACATAGTAGTAATAGTAGTAGTACTGTTAATGTTGTTACTGTTTTTATTGTTATTGTTGTTATTAGTGGTGGTGGTGGTGTTATTTGCGGTCGCATGACGTCATGTGCCCCAAACTAGTTATTTAATGTCGCATGACGTCACATGCCCCGGACGTACTTGCAACGTCACATCCTAAGGTCATAATGGCGGCTCACTGCATGTGAAGGAGACCAAGAAGGAAACCGGCTTTATTTTGACCAATGATCATGTATAAGACGCAATGTAGTCGGCTAACAGGTAACGTCTCTCAAACGCGGTCTGCACGGCTGCACGTTGATCTTCGTTGTTAAAATCCAATCGCGTATCTTTAAATTCAACGAGGACGGCAGCTAGGTAGCTAAACTAGTCGTGTACGGTTACTCAATGCAAGAATGTTTTCCTAATCTGTGTCTTGACCTTTATAATGAGGTCGTCTACTTCTGCATATGTATTGAATACACGCCGATCTGTAACGGTAACAGAATTTTTTTTCATTATTGAAGCTGATATTGGCTTTTCCATGGTTTTACGGCTAAATTTTGATCGTGCTCTGCTGATTATTTTTGTTGCACACCACAGAGAAGTATATCACACATGCAGGCATGCAAGAAGAGATGTCAGAGTGAAAGCAAATAGTGCTGCATTTCTTGAGTCAGTGCCTGCAAGCACAAAAATATCGCTTCCGCAACTAGTTGCCGTTGTATATTATCCTTCTGTGATTGAATGTACATCACTACTACAACTACTAAGTATTCTGCTTGTTTTTGTCTCCTAGGTCTGTTTGGTGTAAACATAAAGCAAAAATTGGTGGGATGTGGTCCGCGATGCATGCAGACAGCCCACAGCCGCGTTCTGCTGCACAGAAGAGAACCGTCACACTGGATGACCTATCAACATCTCAACTTCCTCAAACGGCAGGTAACTCTTGCATTGCTTTGTCACCTTTTTGTATGCATATTTTATGCATGATTATTTTTTGAATGTGCTTTCTCTTAAACAAGGCTCAATATTTGCTTACAGATTTACGTATATATTAATTTTACATCATATTGGTGTTTTTAAAGCATTTTTTTTAGTTCAGTGTTTTTGTTTAGCCAACATCCATCATCTAATTTAGTTATGTAGGTTTTCATTTTTGTTTATTTTATTTAACCAATTCTCATAGCTTGCTTGTACTTTTTATAATTTTTTTTAACTTGTTTATTTTGATTTCCTTAAGTTTAGTAAACTTTTAAGCGCAGCTTTTGTTGTTCTTTTAGTTCAATATTATTTGTTGTTAAACGTTTATTTGCATTTCATGTTGTGTAAGGGCACATTTCATTTTTAAGCCAATGATTTTCATTACATATATTTATATTACGTTTAGATATTTTCTTATTTGTTTTTTATGGTTTTTATATATATTAATATGGTTCACATTTGAACTAATTAAGAGCAAATAAAATTCTGCACTTCGATGCAAAGTTCCTTTGTGAAAGGAGCTTTTGTGTATTTTGATAGATTTTTGTGTGGTCATTTGTATTATTACAAAATTAATGATCCAATATAAATTACATTTTCTTCTTCTTCCCTGTCAGTATGTGTCAAAGAACCCGGCTGAGCTTCAGCAGCGTGCCGTCCCTAAACAGGTGCTTGCCGACGTGGACGACAATGGCGGCGAAGAGAGACAGGTCCAAAGAATCCCGACGATCGAGCCCACGGTGGAGGACTTGTCTAACTCTGAGGTCGCTAAGGAAACATCCAACCCGGCCACGACCTCACAGGAGACGCCCCACGTGCAGGTGGAGACAGACGAAGCTCGAGATGCGCGTCTGGACCGACAGTGGAAGCAAATGAAAGTGGAAGCGGCCGACCTGCCCGACATCTACGCCCGATTGGCCAAAATCAAACTCACGGGTAAGAATGTGTGGGCGGCCATGAGTGTTCACTCCGTGCGACTTCAACTTGCTCTTCATTTCAGCGCTTGTGGTGACCACGGCGGCGGCTGGTTATGCAATGGCGCCGGTGCCCTTTGACCCCGCCATGTTCTTGGTAACATGTCTGGGGACAGGACTCGCCTCTAGTGCCGCCAATTCCATCAACCAGGTGAATTTGCATGAATGCAACAAGCCTATTTTGTACGTAGACAAAATATTTTTCATGTCTCTTTTTTTTTTCTTTGCTTTGGTGTGACTACAAAGTTTCTCTGTTTCTTCTTGGAAAGAATCTCTGGCCGCTGCAGGTGTTCCGGCCGTCGCCACCTTGCACTCTGGCCCCCCTACGTGAGCTAATTGGATAATTGAGTTAAACCAGAGTTTCAAGCCGGTGTCTAATAGACGTGTCGACCCCCCTCCCCCACCCCCCCACCGCGTAATTCCAAACCAAGTCAGCCTCGCCGTGTTTGCTTTTGTGCGCGTTGGAGCGGGCTCGTTTTGTGTCATTTCTGTTTTCCTGTTTTCTTTTGTGTCTGTGCGTCGTCTCCCGCCGCGAGGCTGGCACGCATAAGCGAGCCCCCGCAAGACACCCCACCCCCCCTCCCCTCCCCTCCTGCCTGGCCACTCTAGACTGTGCCCTGTTCAGACATGCATTATTTACCATTCTGCTTGTTTGCATTTTGGGCAGGGCCCTCCCTTGTCTTGATAGGGAATCATTTCATTTCAGCATTCGCCAAGGCGTCTGTGGAGGCCTGAAACGGTTTTGGATTTTATAGTAAAGTTTCTTACAAAAATGGTTATATTTTCATTTAATATTGAGCTCATATGTATAATCTAAATAATAATCACAGTTGCCATACGACATAAGTATTGTACCAAGCTGTCAGATTGTGTGACTCAGCGTCATGTTCGTAACAGCAGATTATTGTATTCTTTTTTTTTTTTTTTTTTTTTAAAGGATCTCATGAAGACCCACTGTTGTGGCACCTTTGACAATGCGCGACAATGGCAGCGCTCATATTATCGTTCTCAACTTCGTCATAGCCGTGTAATGACACCGTTTTCGTTTTGAAAGCGCCCGCCATTATCGCCATTGGCATTGTTACTGTAAAAAGAGTATCATCGCGGCAACCGTCTGCTTTCCGTACCAACAAAAAGCGACGGGCGATCAATCACTGGTTTCATACAATTTCTCAAAATGGCCTCCAGAATATAACAACCTGCATCGTTGTGTTGCCAGCTTATTTTGTGGCTATTTTCCCTTGGGGGGGGGGTTAAGCTTTAGAGGTGAAGAACATGTGACGCATTCTCTGGCAGATGCCGCGCTTAAGATGTCGTTTTCCTCGAGCTGAGCTAAAACAAAAGCGCGCGTTGATCTTTGACTCGAGCGTCTTTGATGCCGGCGGCTTCACGGAGGACACATGGAGTGTCCTTTTATTTTCTTCTAATTGCCGCGCAGAGGACTCCTCGACGGCCACCCTCCCATCACGGATGAATCTTTAACGAGGCCGCCTTGTTTTGGGCTTAATTTATTTAAAGCCTTTTTGTTTTGTGTCCATTTGAACTACACAAATCTCCCCGCAGCCTCAGATG
The DNA here is from genome assembly GCF_059516105.1 of Syngnathus floridae. Taxonomy (NCBI): domain Eukaryota; kingdom Metazoa; phylum Chordata; class Actinopteri; order Syngnathiformes; family Syngnathidae; genus Syngnathus; species Syngnathus floridae. The sequence goes on along the minus strand of NC_142430.1, from coordinate 5,078,358 downwards.
GCAGACAGATGCATTGCTCTGATAAAAACACCACAAAAAAAAAATTGCATGATAAGCGCCGACGGCTAGGGAATAGGTTAGCAGATTAGATTCTAAAATTCTAAAAAATAAATGAATAATCACAATACAGGAAGCAGTGAAGCCAAGAGAAATTAGTCTTTTCAATTTTATGGAAAAAATTAGGTTGTAAGTTTTGTACATGCTTAGTGTTTAGTCTTATCCGCTAACCAATCATTGTTACACAAATAGTCTCTGTTCAAGCGTTACGTCACTGACAATGACCTCAACGTGTCATTATTTCCCATCCACGAGCTTGTCGGGGCAAACTTGTCGCCACCGCGTGCTTGCCTTCCACTCCAAAAAAAAAAAAAAAAAAAAGCTTTTTAGACAGGTGGAGGCCCCCGCGTCCCGCCTCGCTGGTTAGCCTTTTAGTTGAGCACAAAACACGGTGATTACGGCCCTCCCGTCTGAAATTTCGACACAAACCAGACTTGAGTCAGAAGTAAAGGGGAGGAACTGCCCAACTGAACGGCGCCTGACATCAGTGAACCTTTCTACACCTCTGCCGCTGTTTTTGGCAACAGCTGAGTAAATGTCCAGAAACAAAGAGGAACGCGTCGCGATGTTGCCGTTTTCAGCAGGGGGGGTGAAAGAATTACGATGACGGATTGTCGACATATTTTACTGCACGTGTCAGTGTTAAACTAACAACTCGCAACAAATTTATTGGATTACATCAATAGTTTTGTTTGTGCAGAAGCAAAAAGACCAAAGTTAAACTCTTCTTTATGGTGAGAGCGTTATGGGATATTTAGGTCATCTTGAGTTTCTTTACGCATTAGCATACAATCGAATTTCAACTTTGGCCCCGCTCCTTTTTGAAGGCCGGGCTGAAGGGAAACGGCGGCGCTAAAACGTGTGAATAATTGATAAAAGTAGACCAGCGAGTACAGGCGATGCCCGCGAGACAACATCGCAAGCTCATTTCAAGCGTTTCACATCTGAAAATTGTTTTTTCGGCACGCTCCATTTAAACAATTACAGTGCCGTGAAAACGTTTGTGAACCCTTAGGATTTTACAATATATTTGCACTTTTTTTAAAGAAATGACGGTGACAAGTTTACAAAAGTGTTACAGGATATTGACACAAGGCTAGTTAGCATTGACACAAATCTGCAAAACCCTGTTTTAACAGGAAGCATAAGAAAATAGCAAAAAAATCAAAACACAGGTGTGAATAAGTTTGTGAACCTTTCCACCTATAGAAGTTAAAACTGACTGTGTGACATGTCTTTCAATACTAGATGACTTCAGGTAATTTCATGTGACTTGACAGACCTTAAAGCCACACTTGTTGTATACTCACCTGAATGTACTTGTCATTTAGTAGAGCTATACCTGCGTGGACACAAACATTACAAATCTAGCAATGGGAAGATCTAAAGAGCTGTCTCCAGACCACAGAGGAGCAATAATTGCAGCTCACAAATCTGGAAAAGGTTACAAAACCATAGCCAAAGATCTGCAGCTACATGTTTCAACTGTAAGACAAGTGATTTACAAGTACCAAGAACATGGAGTAACTACTTCACTTCGAAGATCTGGTCGTCCAAGGAAGATAACAGGCAGAGCAGAAAGAAAGATGGTGAGAGAAGTCACTGATAACCCCAGACTTACCTCTAGAGACCTTCAGAAATCTCTCTCAAGCAAAGGAATTGAAGTTCATGACAGCACCATCAGAAAAAGACTGGCTCAGAATAACCTTCATGGAAGGGTAGCAAGGAAGAAGCCATTACTATCAAAAAAGAATATTGCAGCTCGGTTAAAATTTGCTCAAGAGCACATAGGAAAGCCTCAAGAATTTTGGAACAACATTTTATGGACTGATGAATCTAAAATAGAACTTTTTGGCCAAAATCAAAACAGATTTGTTTGGAGACGACCAAGCACAGCTTATCAACAAAAGCACCTCATCCCAACTGTAAAACATGGAGGAGGACGAGTACTCGTATGGGGCTGCTTTGCAGCAGCAGGACCAGGGCAACTTACCATCATAGAAGGAATCATGAATTCCGAGGTTTACCAAAATATTCTGGAAGAAAACGTTAAACCGTCTGTAAAGAAGCTCAAGTTAAGAAGAAACTGGATGCTGCAACAGGACAATGATCCAAAGCATGCAAGTAAATCAACATCGGAATGGCTCAAAAAGAAAAAATTCAATGTTCTGGAGTGGCCCAGTCAAAGTCCAGACTTAAATCCGATAGAAATGTTGTGGTCGGACCTGAAAAAAGCAGTGCACCAAAGAAAACCATCAAACCTTGGACAACTGAAGCAGTTCTGCAGGGAGGAGTGGCCCAAAATCTCCCCAGCTCGATGTGAGAGACTCGTCAGTACTTACAAGAAAAGATTGCAAGAAGTCATTGCTGCTAAAGGAGGTGCAACAAGCTATTAACTCTGACTGTTGGCAAGGGTTCACAAACTTATTCACAACTGCGTTTTCATTATTTTGTTATTCTTGTGTGTTTATAGTTAAAATATAGTCCTATTAATTTGTATTCAGCCATAATGGCAATGTGTCACCATTCTGTAACACTATTGTGAACTTGTCTCCGTTATTTCTTTAAAAAAATGCAAATATATTGTAAAATCCTAAGGGTTCACAAACTTTTTCACGGCACTGTAGCCCTTGTTCTCGTTGCATTAATTTCCACCTTGTCTCCTGTGGAAAAATATCCGGACATCCTTTTTATTTTTTTTACCCCTTTGGCTCTAGACTACCATTTATCGTACTCCCACTCAGGTTTAATGGAGGAGGAGAACGCCGTCCTTTGTGTGTCTTACCCAGATCCCGAGGATGAAATAGTCACACTTTGCGTGCTCACGCTGAGATGATGTTGTGGTCTTCCACAGGCACGATGCTCCTTTTCCTGCTGGAGTGCACCTATTATCTTTGAAACGTTGCCCTGTAATTAGCGCTTGAGCTGGCAGAAGAAGCCCCTTCAACTGTAATAGTGGCTCTTGACTTGCGGTATGGCTTTGGTTAAAAGCAATCGGTCGACTCGAGATACAGATTGTCCGAGCCCTATTTCCTATCAGTTTTCTTTTTTTTTTTTATTAACACACCCGTTAGATCAAGCCAATAAAATCCCTCGAAATATGACATAGTTCCTACGGGCCCGGGCAGCTTCCTCGACCGCCGCCGTTAGCGACGGCGACGCTCCGATTGGCATTAAAGGCGTTGGCAGCCGTTCAGCTGGCACGCTCTCGATGAACCGCAAGAGGATGGGACACAGCTTGAATCTCCTCACGTTAGTCAGGCAATTAATGCGAGCCCTGCTGGTGAAAATACAGTCAAGCGGATGGAGATTTAGTAGAGAAAAAAAAAATAGACTAAAATTAGAACGTTAGTCTTTTTTTCTTTCCTCTCCATTTGATCAAGGCAAGCTTTGTTTTATATCCAGTCAATCACATCGGGAAAGTTTTTGGCGTGAGGCTTAAAATAATAGAATTTCTATTTTTGTGTAATCTTGACGAGCACGGGGAATAAATTATGTCGCAGTTTGTTACGCATACCCAGCGTGTCTTATCATTACTTCTGTCACTTGTGCTGCGCTAAGAATAGTTCTTCGATATATCCATTTTTATGCACATGAGCGTTTGGTGTATCGCTGCTAGCATGAGGTAGACATTTTTTAAGTAAGAAAAGAACAGATTTTAGACCTTATGAATTTGTCAAATATTTTTATTTTAAGTATTTAGTTTTAAATATTTCAGGATTTAAATATTTAATCAGTGGCTTATTTAGTGGCAAAATTTAAAATTTAGTGTAATCTCTTTTTTTTTCTTTTTTCGAAAGCATTCGTGACTACCTTCTATGTAGCCATCTAAAATGCAAAACTATTGGAAACTACCAGTTTTTATTTATTGCCCCGGAGAAATTATGACCATGACAGATCTTAAATCATAACTTGTGATATTTAATCGAAATACAAACGGCGCCCTTAAAAAGTTTATTCAGCTCAATCCTTTAGCGGTTTCGTGATTTGGACTATTTTGCAGGATTTGTGGAACGTGGTTTGGCATCGTTTTGCAGCGTAAACTCATACGTTGTTGCTGCTGATGCGCTCTTTTTTTTTTTTTTTTTCTCACTCCAGTCCAAACATGCGTTCCGTGCCAGTGGAGCAAATTCCTTCACCCTTGAAAACTTCTCTCCGCGTTTGAATGACAATATAAATTTCGACTCGTATCAAAAGATCATTTTGAGAACTTACAATGGATGAGTGAGGGCCTGTTCTCTTAAATTTGTTTAGCTTAAACCTCTCCTCCATTATTTGTACAGCTAACTTTGATCTTCCAAACACTTGTATTCAAACAGCGGTGCCTTTTCAAAGTCACCTCCACGCAACCTTGTTTGCGTTGAGCGTCTGTTTAGTTTCAGCGCGTTCTCACCCGTCACGTCCATTGAAGCGACTTGTGACGAGAGCTTAATCGGAGTCCATCTCTGGCGCGTTGTTTACCGAGCGCTCGATCAGAACCTCTCCAATAGAAACAGGGCGATGTCCCGACAAGCGCCGAGGCGGTCCCGTTGTCTTGTTTACCGTCGGGCCCCCCCAACACCTGCGCTGGCTTCAAACGAGTCGAGAGGAACGTCGTGTTTGGACCGGCGGATGTTTCTGGAAGCCAAAGCCTTCCAGCTGCTCAACTCTGACGTCTGTTTAACTGCGCGCACACACACTGGCTTTAATGTAGACACTTTAATTGGGGAAAATACTTCCGAATAGAACTTAAAAGACACAAACACACCACAATAAAGTCTTTTCAAAACTTCATTGACGCTAAAGCTATTGTGCATCAACAATTGGATTGGCACAACCCAATTGCTCACATTAAATTTCTGCAATTTATCGACTGTTTAATTTTCCCCCATCCCTTGATTGTGGTATTTTCAGGAACATCCTTATTATCTTCAAAGCTTTAGTGTCAAGTTTGCGTAAGAAGAGGCTGTCGTACGGTCTGTTATCAGTGGACCTCTGCCGCTCGGTCTTGGATCCCGTTCAGCCGTAATAGCTCAAAGGATCTTCTGATCTTCTTTTAACTTCCCCTGTCGCCTGTTTTCTGTCCCCCGTCTGCGACGTAATTGTCATTACACTTTTGTAGTACATGTGTTTAAAAGAACAGACTCCACTCCAAGCTTTTTTTGCTTACGTCATTCTTTTGATGGCTGGATGTACAGATACAGCAATTTTTTTTTTTTCTTTTTCAAGTTCGTCATTGAAATTGCTAACATGCAAATATTCCGGTCGGGCGGAAACAATGAAAATGGGCCAGGCGATTGGCTGATGCGAACCAGATGCTCTTAGTTAGCTTAAAAGACGAAATAAAATACTAAAGGTGGACTAAAGATGGCGGATAAACTACTGCAGCCCGGAATTATTTGACTTTATTTTATCATGCTGCAAAGCAACAATAAGATGATCGCTTCTCTCCCGCCGCATTTCCTGACCCAGGAAATCGAATTAACACCTCCGCCCCGACCTCCAGGTCCCACGGCCGCAGCTGTGCGATCGGAACGGAACATTAAAAGCACCGCCGTTGTGGGCGTGTGATGTATTTTAGCGCCCACGCGCTATTTTCACAATAACTGCCGTATTTTCGAAGATGCCCGATCTACTGTTGATAAAACTGCTGCGAGAGGGATTGCCATTGTTTTTTGGTTTTTTTTAAGCGATCTTCACACTTGCTTGATCTGTTTTCTTCATTATCCTCGGCCGTTATGAGGGAAGCAAACACACGCACACAATAGCTAGTTCCTGTATTTAAGCACCCCATGTGTTTGCATTTTAGTCACACATTGCCAATCTCGTGGGAGCACTTTGAAGCCTTCTCCAGAGCGGACCATAAAACGGGAGTATTAGTCGTTTTTCCACAGAGTTGTATCCCACAACACTCACCAGCATCACCTCCCACCCAACCGCCTCCACCTACCACCTTGAGACTATTCTAACTTGAGTGGCGGGTGAGCGCTAAGCAGCTTGATGTAGCTCCGGAAGCCAGTTTCAGTTAGCTGCGGGAAATTTGGTCAATTCATATACTTGGGCGCTACCACCTCATTTTTTCACAGCAGCGTTTTGACGACTTACAATAAAACAGGAAACTCTTAAGCAGTCAGCTCAGCAAATTCACCGCTTGACCTTTCATGTCCTCCCTTCCTGAGGTTATCAGCACTAAAAATAACACTTGAAGACATGTCGCTTGAATGTAAATAAATGTTGCTTGAAGAGGGAGAGGAAGGCTGCACTATGTCAATGGAAGTGACAGTCGCTTACTGCTGTTTGCGTGGGGGGGGGGTCGTACCCACTTCCACTATAGATGTATACAATATAGTAAACATAGTGTTGTCTCATGCAATTATCCGCTTTGTGTTTTTCCCCCCGCAGTACTTCGAGGTGCCTTTTGACTCCAACATGAACCGAACCAAGAATCGTCCACTAGTCCGAGGACAGATCAGGTACAGTGCTCTGATTGGTTGCTGCTATTTTTTTTCCCCCTCAGAAGACCCTCACATACAAATTGATGCAAAATGTGAATTCTTAGCAGTACAAAATGTTGTTTTGACGTTACCCACCTGACCTCATCATCAAAGCCCTGTGATGCAGCCCCCCCTTACCCCCATCTCCCCCTTGAAGCCCACAGATCCAGACCCCCTCTTGCCTGCCCACCCGCACACTCAGGCCACATAAAACACCTCTAATTACATTAATGCCTCCACCACAAAATAAAATTGCTTTTCATTTTGAAGACGAACGCACCCGGGTTTGGTCAAGATGCTAATCGGCACTCTCTAATTTATGGAGCGTTTAGTGGCAAACGTCAAGCCGCTTTCAATATGAGATAAGTGGATGAAGAGGAGAATGTGGAGGTCTTGATCCAGTTGAAAGGCTTCTTTTTTTTTTTTTTTCTACTTTCGGGCTTTCATCTTAGGCGTGTTGTCGATGTTTCCGGCCTAAAACTCTTATCAGATGAGCTTTCTTTAAGCCTCCTGTTTGGAGACGCTCTGCTGACTCTTGTGTAAGTGTGTGTACACGTATGTGAGTGTGTATTCTAACTCACCTGATCCTCTTCTTTTTCTCCATAATCATCTTCAGCCCCCTCCACGCCGTCACTTTTGCGTTGGCGTGCGGCGTGCCCGGCGTTACGCTGCTGACTTGCGTCGTCAACCCTTTGACGGGTTTCCTGGGCGCCCTCAACATTTTGCTGTACACGTGTTGCTACACGCCGCTCAAGAGGCTCACCATCGCTAACACGTGGGTTGGTTCCGTGGTGGGCGCCATACCGCCCATCATGGGCTGGACGGCCGCCACGGGCTGCCTGGACCCAGGTATCCATTTGAAAATATCTCCAATTGTTTCATTTTTGCAGCAAGAATAGTCAGCAGCGTGTGGGCACACACACTAAGCCCCGCCCCTTTATCTCCGAAGGTGCCTTGCTGCTGGGCGGCTTTCTATACAGTTGGCAGTTTCCACACTTCAACTCTCTCAGTTGGAACCTGAGGGAAGACTACTCGCGCGGCGGCTACCGCATGATGTCAGTCACGCACCCGGCATTGTGCCGACGCGTGGCCCTGCGGCACAGCGTGGCGCTCATAGGCCTCGCCACCGCCGCGCCTGCATTGGGCGTCACCACGTGGACCTTTCCACTCGTGTCGCTGCCCATCAACGCATACATCACCCTGCTCGCCTTCCGATTTTACAGGAAGGGTGACCGGGCTAGTGCCCGCAAACTATTCTTCTGCAGCTTGTGGCACCTGCCCATGCTGTTGCTACTCGCGCTCACGTGCAAGACGCCGCGCGACGACGACACAGCTAGCACAAGCTAGCACAATCATGTGTATGATGGACTCATCACCAAGGAACATTTAAAGGCCTATTTTCCACTGTAAATATGTATTTATTTATAACAGGGCCCAGCACTACCTCTCTTGTAAGGCTAGGGTGTCAAACAGCCCACATCGAAGGTAGGCCATCTTAAAACCTTCATTGACTGTACAGAAAATGCTACATTTAATCACATAAAACTGTCATATGATCTTCATCAGTCTAATGGAAGAATCGTAAATTCTTTTGATTGGTTGAAACCAGAATGTAGATGGACTTGAAGAGGAAGGATGCGAAACTGAGATGTTGATTCATCATGTCTTGTAATGATGCCACTGTAGTTTCTATGCAAACTATGTTAAGACATCACATTTTAAACTATTAAAAAAAAAAATCTTAAAATAATCAACGCTATTGGCTGAATTTGTAATAGCCCCGCCACCTGTTGGTCAACACGAGGGCTGTTGCTGCCCCTTCAGGCCAACGTTTTGGTGTTTGGTTACATCGCTATCGCTGCCCATCCCGTCGCCATAAAAGGTTTGGACGTGGTTAAGGGAAATGGGGGGGCATGGGAGGGGCGGTCCAAGGGATTTCGTCCAAGGCCGCCGGAGCTGAGGCGTCCTCGTAAAGTGCCCAAGCGAATCCGGAGTTTTATTCGAGAGGGTGAAAGGGGATTGAGCAGGCCAGCTGTTTCATCCGAAGAACAAGAAGACGGAAAAACACGCGACCTGCTCGGAGATCCGATATCAACCATCCCTAAACACATATTTGCTTTTTTTCATCGGTGTGGAACGCAACACTATATCTCAGATTTTATTAGCCGTATGCTAACTGTAAGGTAAATAATACGGGAATGTCAGCATCCTGTTGAGAAACATTGTACTCATTAAAAATCATATGAAAGTATGAAAGTAGTCTTAGTTTACCCTCAACACAAACAAACTCAGCGCGAGATATATTTTGCAACAAATGTTTGCAATGTAATCTGTTTTTGTTTGTTTTGGGGAGAGAACACCAGCATGCACACTTTTAAAACTTGTGTTTTGAATGGACATATTCAAATGACTAAGCCTTTTTCTACAAAAAAGTTCCATCAAAAAGGTCACTTTGTCTCTTTGGTAAATTTCAAATTTATTGTCAGCATATTTTTGTGTTTAGGTGTTTATTGCCTTCACAAACTCAACATTTGCATGACAGCAAAAAATAATTGAAATTCAGCAATCAATATTTACATTAAAGTTTTAGTTGCATGGCAAGTTATTTTCCAAATTAATTTTGCAAATGACTTAATTTGGAAAACATTAAAAGCAAATGAGCAAATTACTACATTTTTTATTTTCCAAATTAATTTTGCAAATGACTACGTACATTTGGAAAAAATTAAATAAGCAAATTACTACATTTTTTTAAGACAAACATCAAGATCTGAAATTTGGATGTTTTTGTTTGCTTGTTACGACACTACAGTGCTCGAGTTTACCGTAATCACTTTATTTGTGCTGAACCTTGCCAAAGACATGGTGATCCTTTATAGGTTGCAAAACCGGTGGTCGATGGGCATGTTTAAAGTCCACTCACTTTAGCATTTTAAATTGTCAACAATAAATTGTGCTGAGAAGCAAATGACGGGAAAAACTTGATTGTGACAAATCTGTGTTTTTGTCTTTTGGGTAGATAATAGATACAAAGACATTTACGAGTTTGCTGATGGAAAAAATGTCACGTACTTGTTCTTATAAAATAAGGCAGAGTTGTGTCTATGACTGTGTATGTGTCCTTTGAACTGCAACATTTAGATGGGAAAGCCAACAGCGATTCCGAGTAAACACACAGCTGGACCAAAGTAAGCCTGCATGCACATTCCAAAAGTCACCAAAATGTCTCCTTTTGTCCAAATGTTTGTTTTTAATAAAAGAAATCTGAGAGTTTTAATTGCACATATTTTTTTATTTAGTCTACATTCACTGGACTTATTTTTGTGGCATTTTGTAAATATTTGATTTATTTATAACTATCCAAAAATGTCTAACTTAATTGTTAAATATACCTTTTTAGAATTCATATTTATGTTTTAAAAAAATATGCAATAATAGAAATGGATTCAACTTTAAGTTTTTGATTTAATGTATTTACATGCACTCATACAATTAATATGCAACACGGTAATTAAAATGAGCTACCGAGTAAATTAAATTGTTTTCAAGTTTAGTTTTTGAAAAAGTTATTTATTACCGCATAGTCTATAATCTGGTGTTGATTTCAATGTGATTTGAGTTATATATGAATCACTCCCTGTTAAATTATTTACCATTTTAAAAATAAATTGTGACTATGTGCATGTTCCTTTGAAAGAATTAGTGTCAAACCTTATTGGGAAAAATAAAAGATCATCGCTTGATTTTATTAAATGCAACAGTTGCATGCATTCCCTGTTTTTTAATAACTGAGTGACTTTAAAGACTGAGATACTTCAATTAATTTGTTATAAATGTAATAAGATCGTTACAACTTTAGTTTAATTTTATTGAATAATATGCTTTGTACAATTAACTAACACTTTAAAGTGCAGTTTTTTTACGGAAGACGATTAGAGGCAGTGAGAATTCCCACTTTAAAATCAGAATTCTGAGAATAAAGTCAGAATTCAACTATAAAGTCAGAATTCTGAGAATAAAGTCAGAATTCTGAGAATAAATTCAGAATGTGGTTAGTTTTTAAATAGGTAAGTTATAAAATAGATTTCAATGCCCGTACTTGATGATCCCATGAATTCAGCCGCACCTCCCCTCTCCTAATTGGCTGGATTTTGTCAACAAACTTCTGCGTGTTCTGCCCAAGCAGGCGCTTTGATTGGCCACTGTGACTGCCAATCATTTCCCCCGCTGCTATATAAACCTCCGCTTGCCTCATCTCCTTACTCCGATGTGAGGTGAACTTGCGTCGGCATCCGGAGGGACTTGACGTTGCCAACTTTGACACTGTTTTGAGTCGTGTAAAAATGATTTATAATCCACTGTATGATCCTCCACTGTCGGATATATTCTCCTAAAATATTTATTCTACATTGAACTCACCTAATTTGAGACGTTTCCAGGTGAGCTATGAGCGCAAATCGTCAAGGCGGATTACCGGAGTGACGGAGGCGACATGCCCCGCTGGGACGTGCCTGTGACCGGGGAGGCTTATGGAATATAGCCCACCGCGTCCCAGCCCGTGTTGCCGCAAGAAGAAGGCGCTCCTCCTCAGCATCATGCTCTTCATCTGGATCTTCGTGCTCTACTCCTGCGTGGGTCCCTGCTCCACTGGGGTGCTGCTCGACCCGCCCCGGGACCGGGACGGGGCTCCGGTCTCTGCAGCTAGTGAGAGGACCGAGCGCGCCGACCTGCTCTCCAGGCTCCGGTGGGAGGACATGGAGTACGAGGAGCCGGGGACCGCCCGTGGAGCCGCGTCCCGGGACTTGCTGCTCAGCGACGAACCAGAGCCCCGGGCGCCGGAGCCCAGCTCGATGTCGAGCTTCTCCAACGGCGCTGGGAGCAAAAAGCTGCCACAGGCAATCATCATCGGGGTGAAGAAGGGAGGCACCCGGGCGCTCCTCGAGTTCCTGCGCGTGCACCCGGACATCAGGGCAGTGGGGGCCGAGCCGCACTTTTTCGACCGCAACTACGACAATGGCCTCGAGTGGTACAGGTAAAAGCCACCTCACCTCAAATGAATCATTTTACACAGATGTGCATCATTTGATCGAATTTTTAAAAATCAAGTTCTTCCCTTCCCTAGTCTGCGTCATTCATGCTTTACAAATTTAATGACGCTTGATTGCAAAATAAAGTACTTTGGCACAGATTCTAATACACTTTAGGACAGTTTTTGCACCATTTCATGCATATTTCCCTTAAAACTTTTTTTTATTTTTTTAACTTTATTCACCCTTCGATGCAAAAGTACGTTGGCGCCGATTGCAATACAGTTTTGCAGTTTTTGCAGGAATTTGTTTGGTTAGTGTGACTTATGTATTTTACCATTTAAGATGACCATTTAAGACTTAATCGACTCCTTAATAAAAAAAAATAGCACGTTGGTACAAACTGGAATACATTTTTTATGCATTTTTTCCAGCTATTAAATATGTGCAGCGTGTACTGATCTCTATTGGACGCGGTGCAACACTGCAGCTCTTCTGGCTTATTACTTGCATAAATTGCTGTGAAACCAATGTTTGGTTTGAATGAAACGAGCAGCTTTGGTTTGGCACATTTTACTTTAAAATTTCCCAAATTCTGCAGAATTTGACAATTTTATTGCTCTTAACCCAAAAACAAATTTTTGACATTGTTATGGCAAAAAATGCATAATTGCATTTATTTATTTTTTCTAAAAGTGCTAAAATGGTTAATAGGCTCATGTCTTCTTGTTGATTTATTTGAGTTATTTATTTTGTGTAATTTTAAAGGACACAGTTTAAGTTTTATTAATAGTTAGATTGAGTTGATCATAATTAACTTTGAAAGTGAAAGGGAGGTGTAATTCATTATTTTGACCAATTTGGGTATATTGTCTTTATTTTCCTCTAAACTTGACCCAAAAACTGAGTAAAATCAGGAATGTTTTTTATTTTCACTTGTATTTCCACATTGCACTCCCTGAAAGCATAAATCATCTTTATGTGTATGAGTGTTGCAATATTAGTTTTGTGTATGGCGTTACTGTATTGTGTAACTTTATCAGAGTTGCAACGAGTGATTGAAAATTTATTGATTGCCTATTTTGGACAATTGAATAATTCTACCTAGTCTAATGTAAAAGTATCCAAATGCTCAGAAATTCATTCTCTCATAGGTAAATGTTTTCCAATTTCTGTAGTTCTTCATTCAATCAGATTATAAAATAGTAAAAATATAATAAAATAAAATATTTATATCCACCTTTTTATATTGGAAAACTGATGTTTTTTTTTAAATTTTCTAGTGGGTTGCACGTCTGCCTCAAAATTTTAAGATTTGAATCTTTGCAACGGCCTTTTGTATGCTCCCCCTCCAAAAACATACTACATGTTAGGTTTATTGACATCTCTAAATTGTTCATCGCTGTGAATGGTTGTTTGTCTCCATGTGCCCTCTGATTGGCTGAAAAACCAGCCCAGTGTGCTCCTCTCCCTACTTCTCGCCCAAAGTCAGCTGGGACAGGCTCCAGCTCACCCGAGACTAATAAGGATAAGCGGTATAGAAAACGGATAGATCAGTTGGTATAGTTTAATTGTCTCCTCACAGTGATCAGTAGGTGGCACTATATTTTTCCACTACACTTTTAACTATTGTTCATACAAAAATATACATTCACTTGTTTTTTCCGTAACAAATCCTCATTCCACCTAAAGGCCTCGCCTTGCAAAGCGCATTTGTTTTCCTTCTCCATTTTGTCTTTGCACCTGTTTGCTGGTCTGGAGTGTGTGGCTGGCTAGCGTTAGTATGAGAGCAGCTAGTAGAGTACACAAGTTTTTTTGTTCAGATTTTTTTTCTAGTGAAATCAACTAGTGCCAGGTAAAATGATAAAAAATGAAGCAATGGTAAGAATTGTTATAATAACAATAGTGGTCTTGTGATTTCAGACTTGACAGACTTTGAAAGTTTTTGTCCCCAAATCCCTAAAATTCCAAGCTCCTCTCTTCCTGCCCCCCGTGACGCATCCGGGACAGTCCTGGATGGCTGCTCACTCTTTTATTCATCCTTAGCGGGGTGCACTTGAGTTTCCCGGCAGGTGACCCCCGTCCAGTGTCTATCGCCCGTGACCTTCCTTCCTTCCCCTTCCCCCCAAAAAAAGAGGCCCACCTGCTCCTTTTGTTAACTTTTGCACCATTTCGCAAAAGCATCAAACCGTCGCGTTTCCTCCTGTGGCGCCGTTTTGCCAACACGAAGGTTTACATCTTCGTTGGTGCGGAACCTTTATGGGAATCGCTCTGCGGCTATCGACTGCCCGAGTCTGATTGGAGGGCGTGCAGGGTCAGTCACACATCTGTTGACCATCTGACCATTGGACGGTTGCTACCATACCTAAACCATATTGCTTGGTTGCTTTCCACCTCCAATACACATAGATTTATCTTTTCAAATCAACCCTAACCCTAAATGTGTGAAGCTCACTCATTCAGTCCTGTGTCACGCTTGACCCGTCCGATGAGGGGCCAACGTTCCCTGCAGGCCTCACTGACCACAAGTGTCCCCCTTTGGTCAGCATGTATGACCCCCCCCCCCCCCCCCCCCCCCTCCAGTCCTGGCCTAAGCTGTCATTACAAGCGGTTAATTGTGAAAGCGGGAAGACCCCCCCCAAGCACCCCAGTGCACTCCGATCGGGACAATACGGCCACTGCAAACACATACACATTAGTGTTTGTGTTAACACAATCCACAATAAAAACACAAACACTCCCTGTGTGTCCCTTTCAAATTAGTCTCATTTTTAACGAGGTGATAATTCAGACGCCAGTGCGCACCCCCCTCAACCCCCCCCCCTCTAGTTCACCGCTACAAAATAAACACACAGTCCGTTAAATTTCAGCTTTTCCCAGAGTTTGCGCTAATATTAATAACGCGCACGTTAATCATTATTACCGTCCAACGATTTTGATTTGAGAAGGCGACTGTGATGAAGCCGCACTCCTTGTCCCAGGTATGAAGTCCCAAAGGTGGCCATTAGGCTGCAGGAGAAGGGCGACCGCCTCCGGGAGACACATGGCTGGGGTCTCCTGAGATTTCCATTAGCCAGGCAGTAAAAGCGCAGAGCTCATTAGAGTCTCTCGCCAATGTCCTCAAATATGTGGACGTCCCTGTCCGCTGAGACGATTGGCTTAATGCCAGCAGCGACTCACCTGTATTCAAACCAACTGGTGGCCATGCATGGCAGTAAGTCTAATGCTAACTAGCTAGTATTCGTTAAAGGGACACTGCCTTCCTGGAAACGACATGATTTTTTTCACCTTTTTGACCCTCCAAAGCTTCACTACCAGTAATGCAAAACAACCCCCCCTGCTTCTACCCCATGTGTGGAGTCAGGGATTGAGGTGGCATGTGCTTTTTCATCTTTTATTCATCTTCACTGCAGTGAGATCAAGGCGTCGCATGTCTCATGGTGCATGTCAACTGTCGGGAAATCCACACAATCACACACACAGACTCACACTGACGCTTCACCTTCACACAGCTAAACTCTCCCAAGCTGAACCTGCAACTACTCCTCGGTAGCACATGTTGCTAGCTCAGCCGCGGTCTCATTTTGCGCCGGGTAATTCTGGGCCGCCGCGGTTACGAACTAGAGGCGCTCCCGCTTTCTTCTTTAAGGAGCACGCATGATGGCTACTTATGGAATTGAATCATTTGAGCTTGTCACAAGTCGACCGCAACCCCAACCACAATCATCTCTGCTCTCTATTTATGTCTTCACTACTTTCTGATGTCGCCTCCAAGACGTGGTGTGGATTCGAAGCGACTCTTTCTTTCTGTAGTTTTTGTTTTTACTTGTTCAACAGCTTGATGATGGATGGGGACGGGTTACAGCGGTCGAGGTCGACTCGGGTTCGGGTTGGGTCAGCGTGTTCCCAGGCCGGTGTAACACTGGCATCGTTTCGAAGTTGCATTTATCAAGCGGATCGGTAGCACGACGAAGTAAAGGGTCGCCGTAAAGGGGAAATCCTGGTTTTTTCTTCGTATTCTTTTTGATAAACTTTCTGCTGCAGTCGCTCACAATAACAGAGGCCTCCTTCAATAGATTCTGATGACACAGCAAAGATGTCATGGCGTTCGACGTCATCCCGATACTACGATTATTTAGACGACATCAAGGGTTAGCGGTTTACGTTGTCTTTCTTTGGTATTTCGATTCAATTTATGGGGGTGGATTGACATTTGTAACTACGCAATGGGCGCGACTCCAAAGCGTGTCGTCTTCTTTGGATTTACGAGCGACGCCGCACTCCGCGGTTAAACTCCGTGTCGGTGCAGACTTTTATTTCACGACGTCTGGCTTCTGTTTGTGCTTAAGTGCCACTTTATAAAATATACAACAGAAGCCCGAAATGACTTGGTTCTGATGATGAATGCGCACAATAAAGCTTGCTCATATGAAGGCGAGCGTCCCCGTGTAAACATTAGCACATGTTTGATGTGAACAATCGAGTAGCGTTTAAGATCCTTATTGGATCCTTTAACAAAAAAAACTTTGGGTCTCCCACTTGATGTTCATGTGAAGGATCTGGATAAGGATGAGAGGCTCTCTGGAGAAGAAAGGCAGCCTTTCAGTGCTCGTTTCTTCCTTCCCCTCTTGAGAGATGTCACTTTGCCGTCGGACCTATGGAGCCTGTCGGGAAATCTCGGGGATCAATGGAGGCGGGAATGAATGTGGAGTGGCGCTCGAGTGGCTTTTGGATCCTACTCAAGTGTTGATGGTGCTTGTGGGCGCAAGGTTGTTTCCTCTTGAGTGCTCGTCTTTTTAAATTTGAATTCAGTACTTCCTGATTTTACACAATCGGTATTAATAAAACATGTTTGATAGCACAGCCGTCACGCAATGGATTCTGGACAAAATACAGTTCTGAGCTAGCTAGCTAGTGGTCATCTTGGATTCAAGTGCGGGGACAAAATATCACTCTGCCTTTTCGAGGCCACACAAACCCCGGCACGATTATTTGCTTGCATTCAAATCCAACAATCCCTCCATCATTTGACATTCAAATGCATTCGGCACCCAACCTTTTGTATCAAATAGAAACCAGCCTGCGGTGGGCCATTATCGTCCAATCAAACGCGACAGGAGGAAGAGGGACACATCAGACAGAAATAACCCACTTCCTCTCTGTTTATCTCAGCTGGGAACTGGTGGGTGGTAGCAAGGGGGGGGGGGGGCAGGATGGTGGGCGGCCGACCTCCGTTTGATGGCGTCATGTGACAAGAGCCTCTGCTTTGTGTCTTATCGCTGCTTTTGACTTTCTGTCTCTGTTTTTTTAGGCGGGATGAACGTTGCCAAAAAGAGTCTTTGGTTTCTTGTCCACATAAACGTTTTTGGCGTTGGGATGTTTTTGCACGTTCCACTTGAAGCGTACCCCTTGAAAGGTTTCTCGGCACTCTCGATAAGCGCCTCTTGTGCTTCGGACCTTTTTGCCGCAGCTCACAATAGGCCGGCTTTGAAAAGGCGGTCAAGAAACACAAGAGCTCGCTGACAGCATCTTTCAAGAGAATCAGCTCATAAATCACAAGGGAGGAGAATAGCCATTGTTATTCCCAAAGAGCCAAAGTCCACCCGCTCTCTTTTCCCCACTTTTCTGGCAACACAGAAAAGTCAGAGGTGAAGATTTTTTTTTTTTATGAGCACAAGGGCCTCTTCTTGAGGAATTTGGCGCTTTTTTTTTTTTTTTTTTACTGTTTCGCCATCCAAGCGTCCTCTTTTTTTAACGCTCCTGCGATCGCAAAGCCTTTGAGGGATTCGTGCCGCTCGGATCAGCATAATCGCCAACCCAAATGTCTGCGCCACTGAGTAGGATTAAACTTGTTTTTCTTTTCTTTTTTACATTTTCTGTGTGTCTTCAAAAAATACATTACAAGTGATAAATATCAGAAAAAAAACCCTGTTTTCAGTTTTCATGCACCGTCATTTTTAAAGTTTTATCACACTTCCCAAAGCAAAACAACAATGGCAGAATTTCTTCATCTTAGCGGTCATTTATAAATTCCCCGGTCAATCTGTGCTAAGAGCGACGTCTTAAGAGTGAGTGATTATGCTAATGCTTTAAGCTAATCAGGTTAATCTAGCAACTAATTGCTTTTTGACTCATCCAATGAGGCTAAGTGGGGCTCTGTAAGTCATTGATCACAAATACATTCCATCTACTTGATTAGGTGACACAACATGGCTAAACTGCCGTCTTTTGTCCTGACAGGGACTTGATGCCCAAGACCCTGGAAGGCCAGATCACCATGGAGAAGACCCCCAGCTACTTCGTGACCAAAGAAGCGCCCGCCCGGATCTCGGCCATGTCGCGGGACACCAAGCTGATCGTGGTGGTGCGGGACCCGGTAACCCGGGCAATCTCGGACTACACGCAGACTCTGTCCAAGAAGCCCGACATTCCGTCCTTTGAGAGCCTCACCTTCAAGAACAGGACTACGGGCCTCATCGACACGTCTTGGAGCGCCATCCAGATCGGTATCTACGCCAAGCACCTGGACAACTGGCTGCAGTACTTCCCCATGGAGCAGATCCTGTTTGTGAGCGGCGAGCGGCTCATCAGCGACCCGGCTGGCGAGCTGGGACGTGTGCAGGACTTCCTGGGCCTCAAGCGCATCATCACTGACAAACACTTCTACTTCAACCAGACAAAGGGCTTCCCGTGCCTGAAGAAGGCCGAGGGCAGCAGCAAGCCCCACTGCCTGGGCAAAACCAAAGGGCGCACTCACCCCGACATCCGCCCCGAGGTCGTGCGCCGCCTCAGAGACTTCTACCGGCCCTTCAACATGAAGTTCTACCAGATGACAGCGCACAACTTTGGCTGGGATTGATGTGGGCAAAAAAAGACTTCATCCGTATTTTTTATTGTTATTATTACTATTATTATTATTATTATTATTGTCAGATCCCTGGTAATTGAATGGCAAATTGTGGAGATATTGCTATATATATGTAAAATGTACAGAAATCTATTTTATAATAATTTATTTTTATTTTTAAGCAATTAATTCACTAAGCTGCCTAACCATAATTTTAATAGCATCTGGCTCACACATTTTTTTTTTTATAATAAACATTCCTTTTGTTCATTTGGCAAGTGATTCCAGCCCGCATGATGTCCTACACTGGTTTCCAATTTAGAAAACCAGAAGCATTGATGGCTTGAACACAGAGCTCCGAGTAAAAAGCGCCATGTTACGGGTATAAAGTGCTCCCAGAGGATTCCTTACTATCATTAGAATCTCTACGATGGCTACTATCGTTACAAATGCTAGTAGCGCAACTAACAATAGCCTCACTAGAAACACTATCAATGAAACTACTGCTATTGGTGATACTAGTTATGCTACTATTACTAGTATCACTATTACAGCTCCCATAGTTAGAATTACCAGTATTGTCCTTCTAATGATAGTGTCACTAGTAAAACTACTAACACTCGTAGGCAAGTGTTTTAGCATCCAACCAACGTGATTTATGCCTTATTATTAAACCCTTCTCGCATCTCACGATCCTTATTCAACTTTCTGCCCCCCAAATTACACATATCCCACCGCCTTATCTTTTTGCTTTTTCTTGTTTGTTTTCTACTTGAATCGTTAATATGCAAGAAGGGAGATTGCGCACGGTTGTCGTGGCGCTTTTTGGTTTGACTGTACATTAGCAGACGTCACGTATTAAAACGTGAGGCCTGAATGTAGCAAAAAAAAAAAAAAAAACACGTTCTGATGTTGTGCCTCTTAAATTTATACAATTCCACTCTTTTTGACCGCTTGTTGTCTCTTTTTAGTTGCTTTTTCTCCTGGATTCCAACTCGTGTGTCCACATCTTGTATCCTCGGTGCAATGTTTAAAGAAGCATTTACAGTTGTCATGTCCTGCATAGAAAGACTGAAGTTTTTTTGAGATGGAGGGTTTAAATGGGACCGCCGCAATCATGCAAAACGAGATTAAAAAGTGACCCTGCGCTCGCAGCTGCATTGTTTTTATGCGGTTGAGTTTTATTCAACCTGACTTGTTTGTTTGTGTTATTCACAACAACACGTGTGACACGGATGCTCAAAAGATCATTATTGTCTTTGGTGAATGAATTTTACACACCATACAAAGAGCGAAATGCAGCGGCAGTTTCTAGACAATTAAATACTAAACATTCATAATATTTCTTTGTATGAAGAAATAAATAAGTATATATTTTACCAAACTCTTGTGGCTTTGTCTTTTTGAATTATATCCACAAATGAAGGATACAATTTCAATGCATTATATGCTACTATTATACAGAATGAATATGGTATAAATCATATTTGTGTATTTATAGAATTATTATTATTGTAATCTATCAAGTGTCGCAAAGGTTTTTAAAAAAATACTTCATAATTAAAGTTTGCACAGCACTGTACATATCTTGTATCTAAAAATTAATTCACATTGATTAAGTTTACGAATTATAAACATGATATGACGTCAGGAGCCACTTCCGGGTTGTGAAGGCGCGAAAAATTAGCGGAGGGCGGGTTTTTCGGTCCAAACCGGAAGTGACCCGGAAACGACGTCGGACAATTTGCTAAATTTGATGTGTTAATTTGTTCATTTATTCTAAAAATTAGGGTTAATACGTATCGTGGAGATGTATTTGATTCGAAAAAGAAATACATAGTGCTCATTTAAGGACGTTGTAGACTGACACCATAAACGTTGCTCCTCGAGGACATTTTGTTTGTTTGGATGCTTGTTCAAACGCTCCTTTTCGTTTATTTTTCACAAAATGGACGCACATTTACGTAACCAAGGTAAGACGTTTTTACTTTTGTATAGATAGATATAAGTCAGCATGTTTTACATATATTTTATGAAATAATGGTGTGTATATGTATGGTCACTAAATTGTATGAACAATGTGAAATAATTAGATAGAATTTACGTATGACTGTTGTTTGTTCATTAATTTTTGAACTTGAATGGTTTTTAGGTAGGTCAGAAAGCACTCAAGTCAAGATTGGGCTGCCTCCTTCCTGTTATCAGTGACACGAATTCCATCGTGAAGCTGAGTATTGTATGTATTTTTTAAAAATATTTATTTACATACATGGTTAGTATGTCACAGTTCTGAGGTTCAAGGTTTTAATTCAGTCTTTTTTTCAGCCTATTTGTCCGGTGCGTATGTGGGCTTTCTTCCAATGGTGCAGATTCACTTCACATTTAAAAAAACATGCATGTTAGGTCCATTTAAGACTCTTAATGGTACTTGGGTGTGAATGTAAATGGTTGCTGGGCCTGCAATTGGCTGGCGACCAGTTCAGGGTGTACTCATGCAGCCTCTTGCCCAGTCAGCCAGAATAGGTTATTGTTCACCCGTGATCTTAATGTGAATCAGTGTAATAGAATTTCGATGGGTGCTTTGATACTTCCTGTTCTGGTCCAGTGTGGCAGGGCCGTGACGGAAGCAGCACGGGTGGTTTCAGATGGCCCGCAGCTGTTTGGGAATTGTTATTTTCTTGTAAAAGCCGCCAACGTTTCCGTAATGAGACGTGGCAGCAGAAATAGCTCACCTGTTTTGTTTACAAGCTTCACAAACACCTTTGCACAAGAACAACCATTCAGGATGTTTTAAAACGCCGCAAAATACTTTAGGAACCCAACAATGAAACCATATTTAGAAACCTTAACTTTACATCCTACCAAGTTTGAAAGCCTTGGTTAACCCAAAAGCTACATTAAAAAACATTTATATGTTTAGTGGACAGAAAAATTTAACAATACATCACAATCAGGTTACGGGGGCAGTTGAAGAAAAAAACCCTGTTGTCAGACACCATCATGGATGTGTACAAGTCGAGATAATTGCTCAGCTGGAGCGCTGAAAGACACGAGGAAGACAAACAGGAAGCGCCTGACTTACACCTGCACTTACTGCCGGCTAACCCGATCAACACTCTACTTGATTCTAGGAGATACAGCAGCGACGGCGGTCCGGGCACACTGCCAGGCGATGGCGGGAAACGATTTCCATAAACAAAACAAAGAAACATGGCGGCTGTGCACAATGACAAAGTGTAGCCTCTGCAGGTGACGACGCGTTGTCATCCGGCATGCCTCCAGGGCTGTTATGGATACAAGTGCTCCAGGAAAGGGCGAAGACACCTGGCAGCGCTTGGCACGCAAGCCCACCGATTCTCGAGTCGCCCAACCCTCACGTCCCGCCGGAGCGGCTCGCTCTATGGTGCGTTTGATCGCATTAGCTTCAAGCTGCTGCCTCACTAAAATTGCACAACATTCACTTGTCGTAAGGCGGCGAACATGCCAGAAGGGCTGCGGGGTCAGAGGTAGTTGTTGGGGTGGGGGTGGGTAAATTTAATAATTTAGTTGTATATGCTTGCTTTTCTTTTCGAATAGCAGATGCAGCGGACGCCATACACGCGATCTTGGCTAGGTTACAAAACAGTCAACGGTCTTGCGCAAATGCCAATAAAAGCCTACTAGAACAACAAAACTATCCTTGGGCTTCATCACAGGTACTTTGAATGATTTTTATTTTTACACAGCCTATTTTTGCCTGTATAATCTCAGGACTTGAAGTGTTTTTCTCACATGTGCTTCCTTCCTCATAACCCCCCTCTCTTTTAGGCTCAAGATGGCCGACAGGTGTGCTGCATGGATGAAAGAGAATACGTTTAAAAAGCGAGACAGATGTTTGTGGCATTACAGCAGCTGATGTTGCCAAATTGATCGAACAAAGGTGAGAATATATCATGATATATAAATATGGCTCCATAAGATCAATAACTCTTCCCACGCAATCCTCGGGTTTCTTTGTTTACATGTTAGTGCCACTTTGAATGTTTCTCGATTCACTTGATGCATGGCGCTCGCCCCCCCTGCTGCTCGCCTACTGAGGCACTAAAATGGTGGCAGCGTGCAACCATCAATAATGCACACGGCAAGAGCATCCGGCCACCGCTATCATCAGGGGGAATCATCGGGTCCGCCGGAGGCCGCCGTATCTGGAGACGGATGGCGGTAATTTCTTTTTGCATGAGGAAAGGAAGGAAAAGTAAAACTCTCTCTAGCAGGGTGCTATGTGAGCATTGTCATTGAGTTTGATGCTACTATTCACGCTTTTTTTTTTTTTTTTTACCCGTATAGATTAAATAATCTATATTTTAAATAAGTATGGCAACCATTTTCTGTTTCCACCTGCAGTGTTGAAAATGCACTTACATAATAAAAAAAAAATACTTTTAATTACACTTTTTTTTCCCCCCCAGTTAGCTAGGAGTCAGTGGGTTGCTTGAAAATGTGTCGTCATGCATATTTTACAGCACGGCACTCTTACAAGGTGCAAGTGGCCGAAAAGAGGCTGCCACCCACCTTCCCTCTCACCAGCAAAGAGGAGTGGATGGCTAAAGGAGAAAGAGAAGAAGAAGAAGTAGAATTTAGGCGTAAAGTGCTGGAACAAGGATGAGGGGAATCGCCCGCGCGACTCAGCCTTATTCTCGCCATTAATGCGAGTGCCCTGGGGGGAAGGGAGGATTGTTGAGAATAAAATGGAAGCGACAGTGGCACAAGTGGGTGGTAATTAGAAATATTACCTCCATGTCGAGGGGTTATCTACCCGTCGCGACATTCTTTTGAGGCTGACAAGTTGCACCCCGCCAGCCAATTAATGGCCTGTCTGATAAGAGGCCTCATGTTATTAGCTACCATTCACCTCCATTTAATTTTTTCCTCAAGTTCCTAGAAAAAAAATACGTACTAATACGTACTACTGATTTTTCTTGAAGCGTACTCTTACGACAATACAATTATCACGACTATTTCTACTATTTTGGCCACTTCATCTTAGCTCAGTGCATGAAAAGAGCGAAATTTGGGTAAAAGCCAGAGTGCATCTTGGGAGAGCAAAGAGTCTGAGCTCTGCTGCCGCACTTTTATCGATGAAAATTTGATGACGCTAAATCTAGACAGACTTTTAGTGTCGGTCGGGATTACGCCGGCGGGCTGAACGCTCATCAATGATTCAGGCGGGAGAGAGATCCCGCCACCGCCAACGTCTGCCACATGCAGGGAGAAATAAATGGATCAGGTGAAAGCAAATACACCTGGTCAATAAAGGCGGCCATTTTGTGTGTAAACAATTCGGTCTCATTACCTGCTTGTTGTGATGCTTTTGAATTTTTCATACACATAGGGGTTGGCAATTGATTTATTGATTATTTTGTGAGGGGTTTGTCATAATGCTATTTTTTTCTCTCTCTCTTTAGAGTTATTTGACAGCTTCGGCAGTTGAAAGCACTTCCTTGCCGATGTGCATTGTTGACACGAACAATATGGCTGTGAACAGAGACGAGCTACTGAGTGAGTACCAAATTTCAATTGCTACAGTATAGCTAGCAGTTCATCCAACTACAGAAGTGACTATTGGGAAAAACATGTTTGTGTTTAAGCATGTATATGTTTAAAAAAAAAAGCTCAGCCCTACTTTAATATTTTTCTTCTATTCTAATATATTTGTGTGCATGTAGTATATACGTACAAATACATGTATATAAAGCTATATAATATTTCTATATTATATTCCGACATTATATTGCTATAGATCATACATTGTATGTATTATATACTATTGTATTATGAATGGATCTGGATAGACCAAGGTAGGTGCCGAGAAACTTAACAAGGTTTTTTCCAACCATACTAGTGACTATTGGAAATGTTTGTGTTTATGCATGTACTATATGTTTAAAAAAAAAAAAGAAGAAGCTGAGCCCTACTTTAATATCTTTCTTCTATTCCACTATATTTGTTTGTATGTAGTATATACACATATATGTACATATATTTATATCAAGATATATTAAATTGCTATATTATATTATGATATTATATTGCTATTGTATAGATCATACATTGTATGTACTATATACCATTATATCATGGAGGCATCTGTATCGACCAAGGTAGGTGCCGGGAAACTCAACAAGGGTTTGATGGACAGGTACGTCCCGGGATGACAGCAACATGTGGTTTCGAGTTACTTTGCCGTGATGGGAGAGCGGGAAAAAACACTTGCGACGGCTGTGACGAATCAGAGGGTGTTGGGGTTCAAAGACTCAAAAAAAGGTGGCGGGGAGGTGTTGAAATGAAATGAGAGAATAGATGTCAGAATGATAGTGATCTATGGGGGGGAAGTGAGGAATTCACATGGGCATAATGCAGCTTGTTCGCATTTACTCTGAGAGGTCAAACTCCGCGGCACTCTTTTTTTTGTAGCATCTAATAAATAGTGAAACAACAAATACATTAAATCATCCTTGATGCAAATATTAACGAGCTAAAAACGACCGTAAGATGAGTCTTGGCTTGGATCCAAAATGGCGCCCGTGGAGAGGCGCCACATCTTAACACTGCCTGCAGCGAGCACGCCAGCTAATACTGCCTACGCTCTGTGAAATGGCAAGCGTGTTTCCATTTGTTTTGACATAAGGCTGAGATTGTTTTGTGTCAATTTCACACACTCACAATCAGTTTTCTTTCCTGGCCAATGGTTCGGAGGATTGCGTGCTGTGTAATTGGCATCCCCCGCCTCGGGATCTCATAGCAGATATTAACAGTCCGTCCGTCTGAGGCGCGCCACTCAACCCGTACGTGCCCCGATTCATTACTCTATTACTCATTTAATCCCAGCGTGCGTATAAGGTTCGTTATGGGCGGTGCCGGGGCCAAGATGGAGATGGAGCGGGCGCCGTGGCCTCATAAGAGCAAGGACGAACGGCACATTGAAGCTTCCCAACTGACAGCTTAACGGTGTCGTTAGCAAAATGACAGTTACGTGTGGTTAAGTGTTGTAAATGTTGTATCTACGTGATTGATTAATTATGATCCCGAACTCTAATTAAAGTGGCAAGCACCGATTGTTGTTCCAGTAGGGGGCGCTGATGAATTTTTTTCAGTGTGTGATCTGCATCTGCTATCTGTCTATTATATTCATGGTTCAAATATGATTCCAAATCTCTAGGACAAGATTGCTTGAAATGAAAAGTTACGTTTTTGCTTTGAATCAGCTATTTTAGGCTAATTTTTCTTGCTATATTTTCAGGCGTGGGTTCGAGACACTTAGTTTTGATGGACATGTCTACCAAGTGCCTTTCTTCTGAGTAGGACTGATTAGGTGGTGAAATGTCAAACATTCTTATAGTTATTAGTGTACAGCAAGCTTTAAAAGTTTTTACCTCAAGGTATGTTTGGGAATTTCCAAAAGGTAGCACTGCTACACCTGCTGACAACTCCCAGTTGTCTCCATTTAACTGTGGGGTGGAGTTGTCACGGGGTTCTTGGTGACGAGTTAAATTCCCCAAAATGGGAATTTTAGCCAGAAATTCCATTGTGCGCAAAATCTAGCAAACGTCTCTCATCTTGGTGGCTTCATTCATCCCACTTGTAGGCCTCGGGACGTCTTTCCTGCCCCCTAAAGTCTGGGATTCCCCGCATTCCCAAAGCTAACCCTTTCACTTCCGATCCACACTCCCTCAGGCAAAAGTCAAGTGGGAGCTTCCTCCCATCTTGCAATATGCTCACAAATGTCCTTCGGAAAGTTTGAGCTGCAACATTGCCAAGTTGAACAGCTATCCGACTAGCACTAGTAGGTCCTTTCCAGAAACCTTTTCCAACACTGCGATGATAAGACTAGACAGCCCCCCTTCCCCCTTGTCCATAAAGTCATAAACCCCCTGGCCGGGGTCTAATCACACCCGCCAGGAGAGCTGAGGTCAGAGTCGAGGGACTGCAGGGCTAGCGGAGACGAGGCTCGACTGGATAAACGCAGGACGGCCAGACTGGAGACAGCTGGAATGACGACGTAAAGCGAAACCCGAACTGAGAGAGGGAATGTTTGCAAAAGGTGAAGCAGGAGGTGCATGATCAGAGAGTCTGAAAACTACAAAAATAAAGTAGGCTCTTGTTGCCCGGGGCGTCTTTGATTTTGATTAGTACTTTAAATGTTTTTTTTCCATTTTCGTTTTGAAATAAAATTACATGTATTTCTTAATGGCATTAACAATGGCATTGTGTTGTACAGAGCTGGTAAAATATTTTGGGCGATGCTGTTAGTAAAGTAATTGATGCCTCTCTAATAATGTTTCATAATAGATATCATTTTTAATGACTAAATTATTTTGAAGGGTAATCTATGTAATGTTTTAATCCCAAGAACAAGATGCCAGAGGAATCACTAACTCCATTTATCTAGACACATGCAAAGGCATTTGATGTTGACAGGAAGCGGGAACATGGGAAACGCTTTAACCGGGCCCCCTCAAAATCAAGCGGATTAGGAGCCATATGTGAGGGTCTCTAATCTCATTTGGAAGAGCCCCCGGGTGCTCGCAGCCTGTGTTTTACATTAGTCCCAATCAAAGGCGCTCCTAACGACGGTTGAGGTAGCTACACGGGTTTGAGGATCAGGACGGCCTTCCACTTAGTGTCAGACACTCCGGAGAGAGGCAATTTGACGTTGCTAATATCAAATTAAGCATGAATCATCAAGAGTGCCACATTTGCGAGAAGATGGCGCAAACAAACATCTGACGTTACTCCTCAAGAGATACGCTGCTGTCGTGAGTGTCATAAAATAAACAAGCACCACGCGGAGCCCCGTTGGAAATAACTTGAAAGCCACGCGAGCTTTGCAAACAGATAAAAGTTGAAGCTTGTCTGTCATCACAAAGATAAATCTTGCTCTTGAAGATGAAGCGCTGGTTTGCTGGCCTCCGAGCTGCCAAATGAGGTGGAAAAGCAGAAGCTTAATTTTTAAAAGCATTCTGTAATGTTTAAATTCTTTTTGTATTTTGACAGAAGGACGTCAGAGAGTTTTTATTAAGACACTTGGGAACTTAAATTATGAAAACATTGCATCATGTCTCACAGTCGCCTCCCATCCCGCCCCGTCGGCCGCTGTCCATGATCCTGCCTTGCTATAAAGCGCAGGTCATTGCTGGCCGCTATCCATTCAGGACAGTGACCCCCGCCACTGCCTTCTCCTCTGGGCCTATTGTGCCCCCACCCCATTGTGTGGGGAATTTGTGTGGCCGGCCCACTCTCCTTGTGATTGATGCCGACCTCACTGACCCCCCTCAGGACTGGCCAGCTCCCAGAGACTCTGGAGGCAATTAGCATGAATTTGTTACTTTAAGTGTCTTAACTCAATTGTTCTTGGAAGTCCTAAAGAAGGATGAGAGGGATGAAGAGGAATGACTTAAGGGAAGATCTATTTATTTTCACCTGTTGACAATCATTATCTTAGTTTCTTTGTCATTATTAAGATAAAAAAAAATGTAGGCAGTGATTTTTATGGCATTGTTTTGGGCGAACCTTGTTGGCATAGTAGCACCTAGCATTCCAGCATGGCTGCGAGCAGCTTCTATCATCTTTCCCTTCCATCCTTATCCTTCTCTTTGTCAACATCTCAGCTTCCACCTCTCACAGTGTTCGGGGAGAGGATGCTTTTATCTACAGGAACTATTTGGAGCAGTTGGGGGCTGTTGGGGAGATGAAATGGAACTTCCTTGTGATTTCCCTCAGTCTTATCCTCCCACCTCAAGAAAGTACGTTGAGAGGAAGTGCTCCCGTCATATCCTATCTCATCCCACTGAAAAGTGTCACCACTCTTACCCGGAGGCGGCGGCGTCTGCTCTCGGCTCGTTCTCAAGGCGATAACACCCTCTCGCCGTGCCTGTCGATGACGCGGCTACCCTGATTGCTCTCTCATATGCACTCTGGGACTTTCAACCGGCATCTTCTCATTCTCACACCCTTGTCATACATCTGGGAAACACGTCAAGAAATAAACCAGAGAGTCACCTTCGGTCTCTCGCCTTGGGTTAATGTATCTTTACTTCAATCGCACAAGATGCTCTGTTTTTTTTTTTTTTTTTTTGTTAACGGGAACAGTGCAGCATCTATAAAACGAAACTTCTGAGTTTTGCTTGCTAACAAGTCAAAAATAAAAGCTGTACCAGCACCAGATAGACAAAGAAGGTTTTGGCCTCTCAACCTCCTTTCCTCCATATGGACGCCTCTCGGCTGTACCACATTCGCCATCCATCAAGAATCCGGATCGCGGATGATGTGACGGATGCGCGGCGTCTGCTCTCTGAGCTCTCGCCTGACCTCCTATTGGCCAAAGGTCTTTGGGACGCCACTCAAGGCGACTCTCCAGTGGCCTCACCCTGAATCATATTACAGAAGAACCACAAATGGGGGAGCCGTTTTTGCCAACACAAGAAAACGTCCTAGTTCTTCTAAGAATATAATGTTTGAATAGTAATTACTTTAACCCAGCCTCATTATTAGTCACTTTGGCCCACTTTGTGACACTGTGGAGTGCGATGGGGATAAAGGTCAACGTCCCGATAGACTTGGAATGTTTGCGTTGGGTGTTTACGTTGGCCCACATCTATCTTAATAAGAAAAGGCAGGAATTTGTTTTTGGATTTCCTGCAGCACATTAGGAAGGGAGGAGGGCACATATTATTTCTTTTATGGTGGTAGTGGGGTGGGGTGGGGCACTTACCACCTGTCCCTTCTCCCACTGCCACCCCCCCACCGCCTCCGCTTATACCACACACATTTCTAAACATCACTGCATTCAACGAGTGGCAGCTCCGTCTGGGTCAACCAGGAGTCGGTTCACCTGGTTCGACCACAGGACGCGCCGCTATATTTGCATAGCTGCTTGCTAACGTTGCCCCTCCCAATATAGTTTATGATGGCTTTGTCCGTTTCCAATGGCAAATTCAATCCCATTCTTTTGTTCTCCATGTACTTGGCTAAGTATTCTGTTAGGACTCTAATGTCCATTCGTGAACCGTGTTGCACTCAAATTCCCCATTTTACGACTTCTGATTTTGAACTATTTTTGTTTGGCTTTTACTGTTTTTATTCCTGTAAATGTTTTTCTCCCTGCAATAACAACTCTAAGTGTCTCTCAGAGGCAACCTAAATCATAAATATCTTTGGCCCTGCAGACAAAACAGTCGCTTACAATCGCTAATGAAGCTCTTTGATGCCAAAATGCAAGTCGTCCCTGCAGACATCGAATCCCATTTCAGGGATTGTAATATACATTAAATATAATAATATTCAGTGCATAGTCTGAGGCCAAAAATCAGATCTTCGATTTCAATCATTTTTTCATGATAAGCTTATATAAAAATAAAATGACAATGGCATTATTTTGAACATATTTCTTCGCCTTGCTCTATTTTTTTCAGATAGATATTTGTTCCTTTCGGTTATTTGTCAGTGTTACCTTCGATAGCAGTCATAAATACTTATTTTTTTCTTTATTGCTGTGGCGTATGGTTTTTGTCTTTGCGATGTAAACACAATAACCACTTACCTCTGTCTTTCCTCATGTAGAGTTGCACAGGTGAGGCAAGACAACTTGGTAGCACATATTTTATACAGCTTGGGTAAAAATTTTCCAAGATGAATAAATCACTGCTTCCATCGTGAATAAATAGCTTTGATCTTAGATCTTTGGCAGTGTTCAGAACTATTGACTGACTTATTTGCTGTCAGTGAGCTCCTTTCAAGTGGTTTTGCTCCTTTTATTAGCAGGAATTGAAGTCATTAATCGCTCTTTTTGAAAAGTAATTACCACAGGGGTCAGGAAAGGTGCTAAATGTAGTAACCAAATTACTAAGCAGAATCAACTTTCTTGCCCACGTATGCCAGCATGAGATACGAGGGAGGTAAAACCAGCTGAGGGCTCACGATGTTCTCTTGGAGGTCTGCCAGTCTCCCTGGGTACAAATCTGAGATAAGCCTTTCCCTCGCAGGGCAGAAACCTTCAGGATCTTTTACGATCCACTGCCAGCGTGGAATAGAAGCTTCTTTAACACCCTGATAAACTCGCACAGGAACAGGTGTCTTTAGGTCCCGCTGGAACAAGAATAGAAAGACTAGGGGAAAATAGAGTTGCAGTAGGAGAGAAGACAAAATGGACGTGCCACATTTAGCATCTATTACCAATGTGCCATTGAGATGCTTATAAAGGTGGTGGCAGAAACAAAGTGCATTCTGCTGTTTTTCCACCTCAGACATGTCACGGACCTGGCAAACCTTGAACCAACCAGCCAAAATTAGCCCAATCAGACCTCTGCACAACATGATTTTCCAATCAAAAGACCTGAAGGGGAAACCCAAGGCAGAACAGATTTGCATTAAGTCCTCAAGAATTCCATCACAGCTTTTAGAACCACTCTCAACTAAAACTAAGGAGACATTTTGGAGATGATAAATCACGAAAATAGCGGATTGTTTTGCATGTAGATAACTCCACCAGGGCTTCAAAACCAGACGTCGTAATCTCCAGATCAGCGCGTATAGGAATAATCTTTAGTTTTCCCCGCATGTGAAACCTCAGCTGGGCTAAGAGGCTATCTGCTCATCTTCTCATGTTTGGGTTTGTCTGCAGGAGCCGTGCTGGATTTGTAACTTTTTGCGCCGAGGGTTTCCCGCAGTGCACTTAGCGCAATCTGCCGCCGTCCCTGCGAGAACGTCCATCAAAGTCTCTTGTCTTGATTAAATCCTTCCACGTATTTTTAGAGCAATTTATCAGACCATCTACTCGACCAAGTTTTGTATTCATCCTCCCAAAGGTTTTATTTCAGACGAAAAAATATTTGTCTTGATTTTCACCATTCAACATTGGCACGGATCTTGCTTGGACATTTATTCCTGGAAATTGTGCTTGTTGTTAAAAGAAATCCATTGGGAACTTTTGCTTTATCACAGTAGAAGTCCAGACTGGTTTCAAGGATCAAGTAATACAAACATTCAGCTCAAGTTTTCTTTTGAGATTATTCAAAATGAATCGGATTTGATAAGCAGTGACGAGCCTTTCCAGTGTGGGGCAGTCAGCGGCCCTGAACAATCAACTCTGAATGTCAAAATCTGAAATTTTACATTGAATCAATGAAATATTGAAAACGATTTATATAAAAACCTGTGTGGCTTCCATGGATGAATCAGGAAATATACTGTATGCTACCAAATATGGGCACCCAATCACCCCCTCAGATGTTGAACATGCGCGGTTGCCATCCGGTTAATGAATAAGTTAAATGGAAGCTACCAGGAAAAAAAAAAAACTGTTGCATCCGGCGTTTGTGTCTGCTCACGATCACAGTCGCGTCCCTGTTTCTTACCCTGGTCCCGGTGCCTCATCACCCTCAAGCCCATTCTCCCTCAGTGCCTGAACCACATGTCAGTTCCTGGCCTCTTTTCCCGCCATGGTGTAACTGGTTTCCATTAAAAAAAAAAAAAAACGGGATCTTTTAGGCGACGTCACAGTGGACTGGACTCTATCAAAGATTTTCTATCGTCGTCATCCTAAGAGTTTTCTGCTGGGTGGCCGGGACGCGGCGCGGTTAAGGGGATGGCTACAATAACCAATAAACGTGTGACTTGGAAGCACGCTAGCAGTGAGCATGCGGCGGGGGTAATTTACGACATGGTGCACTTAATTTGACCTGTTGAGATTTAAAGCCTCTTTCTGTTGCGTGCCGCCGCAGAACTTTGACGACAACGCTACACGGCCTCTAAAGTTCAATCTCTGTTTCAAGATCATTCACAGATTTGGTTTGAAAGATCTAGTGCCAGAAATATTCCCCAATATTTTTTAAGAAAGTTCAGTGTTCTATTGTATGGTTTGTTAGCCAAAGTCAAGGTTATTTTGGTACTCTGTAGAATTCAGGCAGTTTTCCCCATTTGCTGAGCCATTGGTGGTACTCGTGTATAATTTTGCATAGCTGCCTTTTGTGCACATACATACATAGAAAATGCAAGGTGACCGCACCTTGCTTTAAAGATACCGTCCAATCAACCCACATTAAGCTATTACTGTTGCTAGTTAAAAAATATGAGCAGAGTGATGTTGCTCACAAAGTAGGCCAGATGAATAAAAGATGCTCTCTGCAGCGCAGCTACCATAAAAGTTTAATTGACAACTTAACAGAAAATAATGTGGAGGAACAACGTCTTGTATAGAAAAGTTGCATTTTTTACAGGAAATGCAATTTTAATCTTATTGTGAAAAGTTTGGCAATCCTTGAGTTGAACGAATGGAATGAAGGGAAAGTCACTCCAGGCTAACTAAATGATAAGGAACATTGCATGCAATGGCACCAATCAAACATTTCGTGGGCTCAACCTCATTATTGGCTTCTCTGCTCGAGTGCTTTATGGCTTTAATTTAACTGGAGGCAAACTAACTAACTAACTGACTGGTGTAAGTGATTATGCTCCCCTAATGGGCCAACTTGCATCAAAAAGCAAAAATTATGTTTGGAGAGAACTGTTCGTATAGCATCCCTTTGTCCAGTGCAAAATCCTCAACTCAGCGAATGCATCGTAATAAAGCTGTCATCGTTTCTTATTCTGCTGCAAAATTACACGCGTGCAACTGGAGCATGTCAGGAATTTTGGCAATGGCCATCTTCGGGGGACTTCGCCAGTCGCGTTGTTTATCCCAAGCCAACAATCTACAGAGACAATAAATAGCAGTTGTTTAGATAAAAAAATCCATACATTGTTGACATTTCGGACAAAAATTTAAAGAGAGCCTTTTTCGGTTCTATATTAATGACTGACATGATTCTTTGCTCTCCTACAAGCTGGGTGCACCGCTAAACCTCAGGCTACCCAACACAGTGTGTGTGTTTGTGTGTGTCATCTGGTAATATATCATCAGGGCTTTAACGGCCCCCGAGCCAGAAGTTAATGAAGTGAAATGAGACTTATTAGGCAAACAGCCTTAAAGTCACTGACAAGCAAATGCAGTTGGGGGTTGAAATTATTCATGACATTTGAGACAAAAGGTGAACAAAAAGGAAACCCTAGCCACAAAATAGACAGTTTTTACACTTTAGGGTTAAAACCTTTACCCATAGATATTGCGGCGCTCATCATGCTAATTACTGCCAGTCCTCATCAGATCTAGCATACAAGCTTCGTTCCTAAATTGACTGTTGCATATTTGGGCGCGGCATCAATATTTTGGGGACGCGGCATCCGCCCCCTTCCCCCAACCCTCGTGCTCCCATGTCAACATTGAACGCCATCCTTCTTCTTCGGTGACTCGTAACGATGACCATCAATTAAGATATCAAGTTCCACACCCACCACCCAAGGAACCGGAGGTCGACGGCGACTTTGAAGCTTGATACTTTTGCTTGCCTAAAAGGTGTTCGGTTTGAACTAAGTCAACTCCCTTTGCCCCCTCTCCCAGTAACCCTGAGCACCACGGGACATTCACCCCGCATTGACCCCTGAGCTGCGTTTGCTTAAGGGGTCATCAAGACCACGTTGCTCGTTCAACCTCAGGTCGACGCCCTCAAAGGACCTTACGTCCCAGGACGTACCCTGACCCCTGATCTTTAGTCACTCTCATGTTTGGAGCTCGAATCTGGAATTAGACTTGACAGCATCATACTTCTGATCTGACTGGACGGTTAAACATTCATTTAAATCGTAATTAATCAAGTCAGTCACTCGTTATCCCCGGATCTGAATTTCGGAATTACTCAGCCATCTCTGTCTCCCGCCACTAACGCAAAAGCCTTGAGGCCAATGCAAGACTGTTTTCATGTGCTCATCTGAGTGGATGTGGCTTTTGGGAGGGCGTGTCAATTACCATGTGTTGTTTAATTTAACGGGGAATTATTCAAATCAAGTCCACTCACCAATCAAGAGTCAATTACTTAAGAGTTACGCTGATGAATTAGTTTAATTATCCAACATAGAGCCTGATGTCACGTGATGTATTCCTGGGAGACACCCAGGGAATATGCTCAGCAGCGGAGGTGTTTGGTGGGGGTCTGGGTGTCTTTCAGCAGACCTCTGGGAGCACGGAGACGAGAGATAAGAGACCCAGAGCAGAGGCAGCGCTCAATTCTGATCTCAGAGCTCACCCCGGCGCTGATAACCCTTTGCAGACCGTTTATGAAGCCCGTCTGAGCGGCAATTCCTAAGGGGCAATTTAAGTGAGGATACCACAGAAGTCGATTTCTGTCTTTTAAGGAATGCTAATTCCGAAATGTTCTTCAAAATTCTGCCTATGATACCAGATTACCTCAGCAACCTGAATGTCTATTGAACCCAGAAAAAACTCAATAAGTCCATAATTTAAAATACATATCATTTTTGGTTGATTTTGTTAATTGTAAGATTGCTTTGAAAAGAAACTCATTGTTGAGTTTTTGTCGAAATGCTACCAACTGAAGGCCTGAAGGTTCTCCTGCTTAGACATGACATAGCATAGATAGATAATAGACACACAACCCTCCAATGACATCTCCGTCCCCTTTCCAAAGACTCTCTTTGATGCATCACTACAAGCTTCCTGAAGTAAACACAGACTAATTGTCTGGATCAGTTTGAGATTTTTATCTCTGCCCGCCCCCCTCCACTACCTCCATCCAAGCATCTCCGTAGAGATCGGATCTCTGGAGGACACTCGGCGAATACTCAACTGTATCCGACCGCGGTCCTCCATCACCCCCCTCGCATATCTCCTGACCTTTTAATCCAGCCAGCGAGACTCACAATTAACACAAACACCGATAAAGGACAACTTCTAGAAGCTTTAGCACCCTGTTTTAATTGTGCACTTATCTTTTAATTGGCTGCTTGCTTACACATGCACCCAGCCACACATTCACGCGCAAGTTGACTTTGTTGCCAAGTGTATGATTTGGAGGAAAAAAAAATTCAGGGAAGACAAGATGAGCTAAAGCAGGTGACGAAACGCTGAACATCTGGCAGAAGGGAAGTGAAGACTGCATCGTCCTTTTTGAAGTGTGCAGAATAAATATTGGTGCTGATGTTGTAATCTGTTTCCCCACAGACCCTTGTTACACATACACACGCCATCCTGTAAGCCCTTCATGTGTATTCTGCGAACCTTCTCTGGGGTTTGGGATGGAATAGCCTGTGTGTGTTGCCTGGGGTGGGGGCTTCTGGGTGCTTTAGTGTGTGCTGAGGCTTGAAATTTGGTGGGTGCGTCTATTATGAGTAGACCCACTAAAATGTTCTCAGAAAGCCATGCTCAAAAAAATACATGAATTCCATTTTGGGTTTATTTAGTCTTTTAGGGGTCCTTCAAAGATGGAATTTGCTAGGCATGACTATCATGAGTAGACCCACACAAAAAAAAAAAACCCTCAACCTATGTCTTTGGTCAATTTGTTATGAAGCAGCCATTTGATGGCCATTTCAGACATTTCCAGAGATCATGGGCTCAGCCTAGAGATTAATGTTAGTGTTGACATAGTTCAGGCATGTCAGTGTGTTTGAAACGGTTGGCAAGTTAAGACTCCGCTCTGGAATCGACATCCTGCCAACTGCCTGTCACTCCCGTTATGCCCCCAAACTGGCACTTTGTGGAATAAGGGGTTTGGTGTTTTGGAGTTCGGGGGGTTGCGTGTGTCAAGGAAGCTGACAAGACTGACCGGTGAAGTGACCGCCCCGTCATACATCTCCCGGCGTTCCGGTTATTTGTGCAAGCACCGCCGCCTTAGCTTTTATTCAGTGTTTTTCTGCCACTCAAGACGTAGTAGAAAGAAAAATAGGTCGACACATACAGTGACACTTTTGGCGTTTAAATTAGTGCTCATGGGGTTGCGGAAGCAGCTGGGAGTGATTCACGTGGGGATTTTCCAGTCTGTTTACTTGTTGTTGCTGTTCGTGCAGTGGCGAGTTGAAGTGGAATATAAACATAGTCTTGCTGTCCTCTTGTGTTTTGACTGAAGTTTTTATACTCTGCTGGGAATGTGACATACTTGAGCTGAGACACATTTAAAAAAAAAAAATGCAGTGTATCATGTTCAATATTGATGCACTAGCATCCAACGGTCAATAATGTCGCCAGCCAAGTGTAATGGAAATTCACCTGTGGCCAGCTTAGTGAAACAACATGTGGCTGATTGCCCAAGTTTCGGATACCTTGTATAATGAACTCGGTCTGTTGTTATTTCAGCATATTTATTATAGTATTGTGACATTTTTGTTTAGTGGTGTGCCATGAGAGTGAAATATGTGCCTTGGCGTAATAAATGCTGGAAAATAGTGCCACGCAATATTACCCCAAATCTCTTTCCTGTCAGATCTCAGCATCGACTGAGTGATATCGTAACAAAATTGGCTCTATTCATTATTAAAAATGACTTTGATGTGATGATTGTTGGAAAACGCAAGGAAACATCAAGTTATTTAGCGTTAACACAATGGGGGCTGACGTGCATCGAGATTTACTGCTTTCTTTAACGCTCGATGGGATTTTAACTGCCTTCGCTAGTTGCTACCCGGCCTGCCCAAATCGAACATTAGCTCTGTCGCAGATTGAAGCTCACCCACAGACCGGACGGCGTTCCCTCCAAATCATGTCGTTTGACCCGAATCTCCCATTCCATTAGCTGGCATTCCCCACGGGGACACTAGCGCTTCCCTCAACACTTGAACTCTGACCCACAGCCAATAACAGCCAGGGAGGTTTTATAGGCACGCATGCAATTGGAGCGGTCTCGCTTTATGGAATTTCATTTTGTTCCCTGCATGCCTCTTGGCGTACGGGTAAAAATCTGTCTTGTAATAAATATATATGAAATATAGGGTTGCCATGCCAACAGAGCAGGCCGTAATGGTAAATAAAAATAACATGCTATCACCTATGATGGTTTTACCAACACTCAAAGGAGGCATATTTTTTCCTCCCACACACACAATTTCAAATAGTTGCCAGGTTTCTTAACATGTCTCTAACACATTTTAGACGCGTCTGTTTTAAGGGGGCCATCCTCGGCTCATTAAAATGAGCCCTGCTCACCTCACCCCCTCTTGTTGGATGGCTTTTGTTACCATGACGACCAGGGGCGTAGCTAACTCAGCAGTGTGGTGTATTATGCAAATTAGCCACACTCTTGAGACCTCATTATCTGTATAGAAGCAATTAAAAAGTCATGTTTCTTTGTTTTTGTTGCAAGTATAAGGTCACCTTTGTGTTTATTGTTTTCTTAAGTGAAGTCATTGGTAATGCTGCTAAGTTTGGCTAGCATAGAGAACAGTGTCCACATGTTTTTGTTATACAGGTTCCAATATAGTACTTTGTTCCATGGTTACGGCATCAAACTTGCAATTACTCATGAATATGTCCAACTGCATCCCACTCAAGTGTAGATTCATATATTAAATTGAGGAAAAAGGCCCAGCATGACCATATATGTTTAGAAATGACATTTACACGTCAGTTAAATAACTAGCGCGTTAGGGCTAATATAGCATTAAAATACAATAGTAAAATCTAAAAGATTTTTTAACTAATCAGATTTTAGATTTTATTTTATTTTTACTTTCATTGAAAAAAGCAAATAGCAGTGACATTTTTCAAAACTTCATTGTGTCAACGTCCACAGAAATAAACATATCCATATTTTAAAGGTCCCTTTTTTCAGCTCATGTATGTAAACAAGATCCTTAATGTATGAATATTTAAAAACTTCAATCCTAAATCTTTGGTAGCCTACTGGTAGAGGGAAAAATAACATTAAGGATCAGCCAGCCTTAAAACGCAGCAGATATTTTGAGCCGGATCTTGCGCATGCTAATCCAAGCAATGGGAACTTGCACCGGCTGCCAGATCATGCGAATTCTCAAAGTCTCCTGCTGCGATAAAAACAATCAATCCGTTTTAGACTGAAATGAACCGCTTCAAAATTAGTCCGTTTTCACCACAAATTCCCAGATGCGAGTAGTAGCGACCTCAAATCTAAGTGAACTTGACAAGCTGAACACTTGATCGGATCAGAACAGGCACATCATTCCACGATAAATACCTGCCGATTTTTTTTAGAACCCGATAATGAGTCTGCGTGTGATTGAAACCGGCGCCTTCAGACCCAAGACTTTGAAGCGCAAGCACATCTGAAGCACACGTTCATGCATAATCCCATGCTACACGCATCAAACCCTAACCCGCTCTGAAAAAGAATGAGTAATGACAACTCCGATGTGAGAGCTGCGGAGGCTTAGAGGAGATATAAAAAGGCCAAGGCGGTGGAACGTGGTGGAGGAAGTTGAGGGTCCTGAAGGACCCGTGGGACCGCCTGAGACAGCGAGGGGGGAGATATGAGGCAAAACTTGAAAGCTCAGCCAGGAGCTCAAGATGCTCAAGCATTATTGGTTGCCCCTATAACAAACCACCAATGCTTCCCCAAGACCCCTCAAGCCTTACTATCGAGAACCCCGACTGGGAAGAAAGAGAAGACAATGGGCGGGTGCATCGGCTCTCTGGCTTTTTCTCCCGAAGATGATCCAAAACAAGAGTGTAAAACATGAATTATTGCTCCTTCCTGGAACATTCCCGCAAGATATTTCAAGATGCCGTAAGTCCAACGAAGAAGCTGAAGTCATGGCTCTGCAGAGGCCAGTAGAATGTCCACACAACAAACCGGAGGAAACTATGGAGACCGAACAATGGACAGGGCGTTGTCAGCAGAAGATGTTCGTTGGAAATATTTTGTATTCGGAGCGAAAACCATAAAACACTGCATTTCTTTTTTTGTTGCTTTTTTAGGTGGCTTTTTATATCCAATTCCACTTCAGAATGTCAATTTTGTCGTATTCAAAGTGCCTCAATTTATTATGGAGTTACGTTCGTTTTGTTGCCCTGGCAACACATTAGTTTTTTTTGTACAAAATTCGACTAGCCCTCCTTGGAAATGGGTTTCGCTAAATGCCCTCCCCCCCTCATATATTTTCTACTTTGTCCCTAACTTAGTAACAAAATTATATTGCTATTGGCTGGCAACCATTCTAGGTCTTCTTTGATCAAAACCTTCCTGCTATGAAAATGTTACAGAAGAAAAAGAATGCAGGGTCCAACTGTGGTTCTTATGAAGCTCTTTTATAACTATTAACTGTGCGATGACATTGCTGGATATTCGGATTGATTTACCTCCTCAGGGGATCACTTGGCCTGGACCAAAGATTCATTGGGGGCCCTTAATGGCTCCTCCTGCCTCGGCAGTGCTTCAAAGCCAAGATCCAACGACTCCATACTTCATATCTT
Source organism: Syngnathus floridae (assembly GCF_059516105.1). Classification (NCBI taxonomy): domain Eukaryota; kingdom Metazoa; phylum Chordata; class Actinopteri; order Syngnathiformes; family Syngnathidae; genus Syngnathus; species Syngnathus floridae. The sequence goes on along the minus strand of NC_142430.1, from coordinate 5,038,647 downwards.
TGCAGTAATACTCTTATTTATGAGCGCGCTGCCGAAAGCCGTAGAATTAGACGGATCGGAGACCTCGTTTCTCAAGACCTATGGAAAGAAAAAATCGATAAAGTACAAAACTATAAAGTAAAAGTATTAAGAAAGTTCCAAAGCAGGACTTCATGGAAGGCAAGAGGAACCAAGAACACATCGAAATAACAAAAATTCTACCTCCTTGATAGAAAATTGAAAACAAATGCTTGTGTCTCGAGAGTGCCTGACCTCCCATCATGTGTGAAATTTAACAACCAAGTACATCCTTACTTAGCTGCTTTTCTGAAATTGTGTGCGCAAACATGGCATCAAAAGTAGAAAGTTGACAGCACTGCAGAATTTTTAAATTCCTTCTATTTTTACTTTTATTAAGACTCCTAGTAGGTCTTCTAAATTGTGGAAAAATATCAGCACAATATGTCCCCTTGTATTATTCAGAAAGGCTTGTGTGACTCTGACCAGACCCGGAAAGCAAAGTTGTCATTTGTCATCGGTTTGTCCGCAACACCGGCGTGATTAAGGCGGGATGTGCCCATGTGGTCTCGTTCGTCGTACTCCAATAATGTGAAAAAATGTAGAGAGTAAAAGCAAAACGTCAGAAAACGTCCTGTAGATACCTGAAAAATCTGTTGCACAATAATAAAGTTTTTACTTTTCAGCCCTTTCCGATTGTAATGTTGCTTGCTACTGCTGGGCTGCTGTGATCCCATCAAGCGAAAGCTGCCAATTCAGTTAGCAGGAAGCAGCGGTGGCGGATATGAGCCAAGGTTATGAACCGGAGGACATCAGCACTCGTGATAACGTCCTGTTGTTGTTGTTATTGTGTATGTCCTTGACTGAGTGGGGAGGAGTGCAATGAGCGCTTCACTGATGTTTGTTCATAGGGAGAAAGAACAGTACCATGAAAGTAAGAGAAGACAGATGAGGTTCCTGTTTTTTTGTTTGTTTTTGTTTGAGCTTTCATCGTGATCACAGTTCAACATCCAAGGTCCAAATCCAGTACATTTCAGATCGGAACACGCCGTCCTTGACATTCACATTGCCAACTGCTAGCCAATCATAAAGTGAAGCCTTGGCGCTTTTTAAAAGCTTTTCTGAACATGTCAATTAGTCCGTAAACTAATACTCTAAATGAAATGTCGATTTTGTACGGTTTTGTGCTGCATGAATCAGAGGGGAGATGAGCAACCGCTAATCGGCCCGGAGGCTGCATACTCCCCCTCAGGCAAACAGGATGCAACAAGTCAGGAATCAGTATGGGGAAGGGGGGGGGGTTAGGGTGGCTACGGTGGATACTCAGACAGCCAGAGGCATGAGAATAAACCCAAAGCAGATGTAGTGCATGTACAACACGTGTGTTAACATCAAGCAGGACGGTGAATAAGCGGTTTCTGTTAAATGCGCAATGCACACGGGCCTAATCTGCTGCTACTAACCCAAACTGCACCCAAAGAGTTCTCTTAAATTGTATGTATGTACTTGTAGAGGGTTTTACGGCAATGTTGAAAATGTTTGCGTGCAAAAAAGAGCAAATGCATGCACCGTGTACATTTAGTGCTGACGCTACGTAAATGAATTAATCGAGCTGTGGTGTCACATTTGTGTTTGGCGTTTCCAAGCAGACCCCACCCTTATTTCTTCTTCAAGTTCCACCCTAATGGCACTAATGAGCATGTGAAATAGTTGGAAATGTGACACGAGAAAGCAGAAAAGGAATGACAGAGCCAAACGTCGGGCCAAAAAGAGACCAGGGAGCAATTTACTGTATTTCCTTCTCCCTTGAGAAATTACAAGCCTGAATCCTAATGTCTCCGAGCCAGGGACTTGGTTCTGCCCCCAGACGCCGTGATTTTTGGGAACAGGGATTGAAAGAATTTTTTTTTCTTGTTTAATTCAAAGCGACAACCAAAACCTTTGGCTCCTCAGCCTTAAAATTGTGAAAGTAAACCGATGCAGTGGAAATATGTTTCATGGCGTGGGGCTTTGTTTTATCAGTATCATATTTGGAGAAGCATCCCAGGGTGCCTCTGCACCACCGCCCTGACCCCCTTTTCATTATTTAGTTTAAATGGTTCGCCAAAGAGGGAATGAAATAGTCGACATTTGCTGGTTAACCATAGAAAGGTGCCAAATTCCATCTTACAAATGCCACTAGAGTCCAAAAATGAATCTAATTATCTAATGTGCTGTCATCAGCTCTGTTGGAAAGACATCAGGTTACTTTACAGGAAGATGGGTAGATGGACAGATAGACTTTCTCTTCTGCAAGAAGTAAACTCAAATAAGAGGACAGTCTGGCGCTGAAGCCATACCACAAATGCGCCGATGGCTCACAATATCGTGTTTGAGGTTAGCAAATGATGTTGTGCGCTTTCAGACATGGTTTCTGTCATTTCGCACATTTCGATGCTGATGGCGGCCAGATGAGTCGGCGGCGGCTGGAGGAAAAAGTTTAGATTTGGGAATGAGGACAAAACCGCAGCATGTTAAGAAGGATTCCTAAGGGGATACCGATGTGGGCGTTTTCTGTTTTTTGCCGACGCCGTAGCGCAGATTTAAAATGGGAACTGCAGCCATTGAGTGAGGTTCCCCCTGCCCCCTCTCCTTGTATCTCTGACCACTTGGCACACTTTTCTCTCCAGAAAGAAATTGTTCATCACAAGGGTGAAGCAGATGAAATGCTTGTCGGGGGGCTGTCACAGCAAGCTGTTGGCCTGGGATGTCGACCATTATCCGCATGACCATCTTGTTCAAAGGTGGGCCAAGGACCCCACTGGACGAACACCATATGTCCCCCACCCCTTGCCCTGCACTTGAGCCAAGGCACACATGACATCCTCATTGTCACACCCTCGTTTTCCAAAATGTCAACTATGATTCTGAAGCTCAATTGAACCTGCCTCAGCGTTTCATCAGTTGGTTCCTTTGGTTGGTCTCTTAACCCATATGGAAATTTACGAGGTTTTGGTTGGTTATTCTCTTGGTTAATTGGTTAGTAGAATGGTTCGTCCATCCAATTGGTTTATTGGTCAGTTGGTTCCTGGATTCAGCGTTTGGTTCGTTGGTCCATTTGGGGCTCGGTTGGTTAGCTTGTTTTCCCATGTATCCTTCCATCTGTAAATATCAGTGAGATTTATGTATGGAAGTCAGTAATATAATCATACATTAGTCTGTCCATACTGAAATAAAATCATCCAGCTCCTGATAATTTTTTTAAGTAGACTATATGTCGTTTCATTTAGCCAGTAATAGGGAGCCAACACCTAATGTTGGAATATTACAGTAAGTAGTCTGTAATTGGTTATTAAAGATTTAGTGATGTTGTATTCCTGTCTGCTTTGCATTAGTCTCTCTCTCTCTCCACGCTGGTCCATATTAGTTCCAGATTGACAACCGGGGTGTTACCACAGTGTGCATGTCGACGGCCGCACTTGTGTGTTTCCATGCGTCTGTCTCTCGCCACCAGACAGAACCTCACCTTGGCGGTTGGCAAAGAACCGCCATCAGAAGAAAACTGCTGTTTAGTCATAATCAAACAACCCCGCTGCCTATTATATGTAAAGCATGACAAATATACTCTCCAGTTAATAGCAGTGATTCTTTGCCTCACTCTACTTCATTATAACAGCAAGAGGTGCGTTTGTCTTGCTTTTGCCCGCCAAAGAGACTCCAAGTACAACAAACAGCTCTGACAAAAGGGCCGCTTGGAAAATAAAGACTAATGAGTAACTGCAAGTCAAACAGCGCAACAACGCGCCGCTTGTTTGCCTTGTGGCGCTCGCACATGTCAACACGCTTTCATTAGACTACGAGGGGCCATTCGTCACTGCCACAACAAACAGTGTTGTGGTAATATTTGATATATTAATGCCATAAACACTGGGGAAACACCAAGACTTTTATTCTGGCAAGAGAGGGGGGAAATTACATAGAGCAGGAATGCTAACAGAGAGGCGCTAATTTCCAAAAAGCAGTCTTGGCCAATTTTAACATTTGGTTGCTCTAGAGAGAAAGCCCACCCAGCAACTATTGAGCAAGGAACAAGCCAGTTTCATTCTTGAAATTAAAAAATGGGTATGACAAGAAATTAGTCTGATAAAAGGAAATCTCAGAGTGAGTCACACTGACAGAAAAGCAATGATTTACCCGACACATCTTATCCCATGCTAAAAATATTTTGGCCTTTCCTCACCTGTTAAACTTAACATGTGCAAAAAAACATATGGACGTATGAGGCAGCCAAAATGTGCAGTTTGATGGCTCAATTTATGATACTAAATCAGAATCAGAATCATCTTTACTGGCCAAGTATGTTAAAAGACGTAAGGAATTTGTCTGGAGTTGGAACCGATCTGTGTGACTTTATTAAGGCTTTTGTCTATGTATATATGTTTTGACAAAAGGGTAAAAAGAACAATTTATTTGAAAGCCATTTTGCCCAACCCTCTATTAAGCATACGTCGTTTGAACGCTACCTCTAAATTCTCCACTGGCTACTTTTAGGTGCTCTGCCTCGAAGGTTTGCAATTTTCCTCGCGGTCAATCAGTGATTGCGACACTCTGACGTCCGCCACCCATTTTTGGCTGCACAAAGTCGACCACCGTGTCGTTTCATTAACGAGTGCTTGGTTTCAAGCAGCCTATTTCCATCTGCAAACGACATCAAACATGGCCACAGTTGTACATTCACTCATGTGCGAAGGGGCAACCGGCTCCAGAGATTCGCAAGGCGAACGGAAAATTAGCCACAATTGATGTCGAAGCATGAACATAAGTTTATGTACATTAGGAGCGCTTGGTAGTTAACAAAAATCATCGTCCAGACACTTTCATTATGCACCATTTTGACTCACCAACTGTCCGCTACAATCTGCTGCAAAATTTTCAGGAGAGCTGAGTTCTAAAAAAAAATGTCAGTTTAGAAAATCCTACTAATTAGAAAAAAAAAAAAACATGCTCAAGGTACTAATCTCCCGTCATACAAAAACATCTGGCTTTTTTTTTCACACGTTTGCATCATGTGAAATGTCGACACTGTAGCGGAATGATTTCACGGGATGTCACGCTAAGAAAAGCGAGCGACGGTAAATCAGTCGCGGTGGTGGCGGCAGAAATGCGGCCGCTGCTGACAAACTGCCGAGATGTCAATCACTCGCCGGACAACCATTTCGACGCATTTAACACGGCCTCTTAAAATCGGGTCTGAAGGGATACATTGGAATGCTTGGAGAACACAAAAAAAGAATGAAAGGACGCCTCATCTTCATTGGAGGTGGGGTGAGGGTCTCTCATCTCTGCGTGCACAAAGACATGTTTGTAGCCCGGTGTCCATCATTGCGGAACAGCACCTTAACACCGCAACTGATCCAAGACCCCTTCCCCCAAACTAGAACTAGACGGAATTAAAATAAGCAGCGTCAAAGAGCCACAATCCTTGGTGGTCTTACAATTGTTCAAAATAAATGATATATTTCACCAAGGGTCCTAAATATGCTTAGATCTGCAACCTCCTTTCTCTTCGGTGACGCGTCGCCCAGGCGGCTCGCCAAAGGGGGCCTCGTGAAAGGGCTCCCTGAAAAGGAACCGCCAGTCCAGGCCCGGCAAGATTTAAGGGGGAATGAGTTGAGGGGGTCGGCACGGTCAGCCGGAGCATAAATGCCTGGCATTGTCTCTTGTGAGGAGATGCTCTCAGCGGGGAGTCCATATAAACCCCGACGGCAACACTAACACTTGCATCTCCAGGGGCTCCCTGGGGGGACACCCCAAGACCCTCTGCCTGAGAGAAACAGCTGAGGGGACCCCCTCACCCCATGTCTGCTTTTCTGCTCGTCTGCTAGGTTTATCATCCCGGGACATATGTATAGGGAGGTCACCTCTTGAAATGCCGACCCCCACCAAAACACCAAAACCCAAAATGACACAGAAAACTCTTTGTGGCAAACTGGCCAAAGCTTTTAATTCCTCCGATGGAAACAATCGGCGTGCATGCCTTTACCGATACAAGTCTATATGGCTAAGGTTGAGAATGGGGGGCGACGTCTCACCAAGTCTTTTGTGGAGCCTTCCCGCCTGCCTCGTCTCCGAGCCGTGAGATGGGCAAACATGAAATCCGAGTGGAAAAGGCCCACAAAGGCTTGCGGGAGGATGACTAGAGAAGGAGTGCTGGGGGGGAAGGGGGGCGGTTTGTCCCTGCACCCCAGGCACTAGAAAGTAGCAAAACCCCACCGATTCATGTGAAAGGAGTCCTTATGAGGACCTGGCTGTTATTCCACAGCCGGATTAAGAGGCTGCCAGCTCCTGTATGGCCCTGTCCTCCTTTTTTATCTCTCACTCTCATAGGACCAACATTCTTGTGTCCATCTTGTGTCCTGACAAATTCAGACCATCCGTATTTAATACTCGACTGCAGTTCAGAGTTGGTACCTCTCAGTATCTGATCTCCAAGATTGATTTTTACACCAGGTTAGGGTTTCTTGCTAGGGTTTCAAATTAGGGTTCCAAGAAAGAATTAGGGTCTCTCTGTACGTAGTTGGACGACAACATCAAAAGGAATGATGTGATTATTTCAATGTTTGATCAAGTTGTCATGATACAAAATGGCGATGCTTCACAAAATCACAGACTAGTTTTCTTTGTCCCACTTCATCGCTGGAAGTCTCAACAAGAGCGTTCAAGTAGCATTGCGCCCTTTAGCCGCTTCTTCCTCATTTGAATCCACATGAAATCACAAAAGCATCCTTAATGAAAGTTCTCTTCTGTCATCTGTTTTGTCTCTCTGGCAAACTCAAAGCGACCAATCTCCTGGAAGCGAGAGGCGAGGCAAGAAGAATTCGGCTAAGCTCGGGACCCCGCGCGGATGTCAAGCCCCCCCTCGCGCCCCTCTGCCCTGTCGCTGGCTAACTTCTCATTCAGGAAGATTTACAGTAATCTGTCTGATCAAAGACAGCATTGCAATCCCATTCCGCTAATCCGCTTTGATGGCGACTCGCGCGCATGTAATAACGCCAACATGGTCTTTTTTTTTTTTTATCCCGTTTGTCAGAATCCTTTACTGGATAACAGTCAAATATTAAACCATGTTAGCCTTTGATTACCCCAATTAAGAACATAACTAACGTAACAAGATGGTGTTGGGCTGTCACATTTGGGCTTCAGTACAGTTTAAGTTCAGTAACGAGGTTAGTGTTTCAAATTAGGCTTCCAAATTGAGTTTTCAAGTCAGTGTGGTATTCAATTTATGGTTTAAAGTAATGTTTAGAGTTGGAAATTAGGAGTTTCAGACTGAGTTAGAATTGTATCTAGAGTTGCAGGTTTCTATTTAGGTTTGCATTTAATTATTTCCTTTTGTGTAGTTTTTCTCACATTTCATGTCCTGCCTTTTATTTTTTTGTGGATCACTTTCATTCATTATGATTGTCATCCATTTGTGGTTAAAGGGTAGCAGCTCCCTTGACGCTTATAAATAATCGGTATGCATTTTTTATTTTAGTATCAAATTTTCAAGCAGTTGCAAAAATCTTCCAACACTCACATGCGTGTGTATAAATAATGTGCCCATGTGGAGAGAAGTGAGTGTGTGTGTGTGTCGCTTCATCATGTAGGCAAACAGGTCGGAATCATGTGGTGTATGCAACCCCTAGTGGTGACTGCGAGGATTGCGCGGTAATAAGTGTCTGCAATATAAAATAGTTTCAAAAATGTACAGGACTATCTATATTTAGCAAAATATAAAGACTATCTTTATTTGTAATTCTATGGACAATTTAGAACAGGGGTCTCAGTCAATATAGGTGGGGGGAAAATGGCGATAGTTTGTGTTTAATAAATCAGGACAACCTCAAGAAAAAAAACATGGGATCCAATTGGGACACTTTCTACCAATCACATTTATTTCCAGATACAGTTGCCACCTAATGTGCATGATGTCACACCTGAAAATTTCACACACACTATATCCTGTCCAAGTCAAAAGGTCGCCGTCACAAACACGTTACATTGTGAGCTCAGGGTTTCGGAACGCCACCGGCACGATAACCTTACCCCACTAACACCCCTGCAGGGCCCGTCGTAATCGCCGTCCCTGCTCGTTATCCCGCCCGTGACGGCCTCGCAGATGCTCCTCAAGGAGCTTTTGTGGATTTAATTTGAGGTGCGCGTCATTCAGGGTCGCCGAGACACCGGACACCGGCCAGGCTTATCTCCAACGCAACCCAGTTGATAACAGCCTTTGGCTGCATGGTTGAGACCGTGTGGAGATTTCCATTTTGAGGCATTCAAATGAACACTTTGTGAGCTACTAAGCTAGCAATGACTTAGAAGAGGAAGAGTCCATCTTTCCCCACTGTAGGGTGAACACCTCAGAAATGAAGGAGTCCATCTAGTCTTCTATTTGATAAACTTTTCATCCTGTTCTGGCTAAAGGTGGTTTAAGGCAAATTAGTATGTATGTATGTATGGAATCTTATTTTCTACCAGTACCAAGAAATGCGAGCCTGATGAGTTCGAGCATTCCGTATGGGACATCACCAACCGGCAATGGCAAACGCGCCTCATTTCAAAATGGGGAAACGGTTGTCTTCTCCTGACAGCGTCCGGCAAGCTGTGGCGGCGAGATAAGCGCGGCTGGCATTTTTCATGGCGACGGCGGCGTCCCCGACTTGGCCCATTATCATGAGAAAGAGGCGGGGAATTAGCCCGGAACGCTGATTCATGTTCAAAATTGGGATTAGCAATCCGGGCCAGTCAAATCCCTTCAAACGCAAGCGAACGAAACGACAAAAGATAACAAGCGAGCACCCGGGCGGACGAGGCGATTTTTATTTATTGTCATAACACAATGATCGTCATTTTAAAATTGTTCTAAAGACACTCATCTCATGGTTTCGGATCTTTTTCTTGCATGTCACAGAAAACTGTGAAGCACTTGGATTTTTATCAAATAACCTCCACGTTTTGAAATGCATATTATTTTCAAAAACAAACTTGACTTGGCAACTTTTCCAACCACATGTTGTGACGAGTTTAACGACGTAAATGCACACCCTGAAATAGTTTTAATTCCGGCAGATGAAAGCCGAGTAGCAAAAAAAAAAAAAACCCAGACGCCGTCGTATCGTCGAGAGGAGAATCGAGTGAAGTCGTGCGGCTCCTCATTAAGCTTGAAGAAGCTTAGCTGCTGTCTGCCACTCCCGCCAAATGAACACTTTCCCCACATAGGCCTCCACACAAACGCAATCCACGCACACTTACCTTATCATTGAGTGCCAGTGCTTATTACTCAGCGCCTGTCTGTGCTGATTAAAGGAGGGAACACACACCGGGATGTGAGTCACGAGAGAGGGAATGCTGGCGCTGCAAGTTATTCTCTATATTCCATTTGCACCATCACCCTGCTTAGGCAATATACAGTCAAATAAAATGACTGGGTCCAAATTTAACTTTGATGAGTCAATAAAATCAAATCAAGCAAGATAGGTAAGGTTTAAAAAATTAGGGCCCTCTTAAAATCTATTATTATTATTATTGTCTCACCCGCCTCATGCTCAACTTCATCTGGAAAGGAGAGATCCTTTATTATTCATAAGACGGCGCTAATTAATTACATGATTTAACCCGCTGTAATTAAGAAGTGGCGTTTGGGTTGGATTTCAATCTGTGACTGATTAATCCAACCGAGTTCAAGGGAAAATCTGGAGATTGAAGTATAGACGTGAATTGTGATCTCATTACAAATTATATATATTGTGCTGTTATAATTGAAGACATGACATAGTGTTACACATTGATCATGGAGTTAGGGCAAAAGACAACCTTTAGTCTTTTATACGCACTTTAAAATACTTAAACGAATGCACTCTACTTTGTATATGTATACCACCTGGTTGCTCGCTGAACTGAAGTTTTAAGTCAAATCCTGCGTAACGCTCCCCGGTCCTCGTTTGCCCTCCGCCCGACACGATCCATCACTCGGTGCACAAAAGAACAAAGGGGGAGGGGCTGTACCGCCAAAGGCGAGCCCCTCTTCTGGGGCGGGGTGAGGTGTTACGGTGCAACTCCTCCATTCTCAGCTTTCCACAGAAGGGTTAATGACGGCGTGAATGAGTTGCTATTGTCGCGCAGGAGATAGGGCGTCCATTGTGGCAGCTGGACAATGAGCTGGTCCTTTCAAAAGTTTAGGGTTTTACCTCTTACGGCTCAAAAGGAACCGAGCGGCTTGTTTTTTAGCTTTGTTTTTTTTTTTCCATGTGCAATGGCCTGTGCAAGGGCTTCAGGTTTGTTCAATGGCCACCTTTGATTGGCGGGAGGGATGGGAGGGGGAGGGGGGAGGCAGGGAGTGTGCATCCGGGCATCAATCTTCAACCTCCAAAACTACCAAACAAGCCAGGCTGCTGTTCATAATGTACCTAAGTGCAGCTTTTGCATACTCATGCTAACTAATTAATCTTACAGACTAGAGTAGTTTTGCACAACCTTTTAATCCATTAACATTCATTTGCAATATATAATTTATTTATAATTTATTTAACCTTTAATTAGCCAAGGGGCAAAACTCTTTATTAAAAATGTTTTACAAGCGTCCTAGTTTATAATAAATTAACCTCTTAATATGTAAAAATTATACTTGGTCTTAACTCTAATAAGGACTACAAAAAAAGCAGATTTGCCTCATGCCACTTTAGTTGTCAATTGGTCTCAAAATTTGTCAAATATTCATCACAGCTTCAGCTCTTACAATAGGATAAAATAAAAATGCCCCAAAAACGCCGCTATGTGTGGCCTCATTGGATTTTTACGACTCGTCCCCCGCTTTCCTGCTGACACGGCGTCTACAATCCTGCCATTTAATTTAAAAAAGTGCAAATTGTCCCTGCCGTTTTATGGCCCTGCTGAGTTTGGTTGCATTTTTTTTAATGAGTAAAAAGTAACACTTAATTCTAAATTAATTAAAGTGATTTACACTGTTTTCAATTCAAGAGAAATAGAATATCCTTCGTGTCAGTTTCACCCTGAAATATTCCAAATAAAATATTTTACTTTTGGCCTGGTCTCCACTTTCAGCGGCACTTGAGCCTCTTCCAAAGACAATGGGATTATTTCGAAGCTTCCAGTGTCACCAGCAGGTCGCTTTTAATACGCAAGCAGCTTTGTGGGTTCCATTCTGGCGGCGTTACACGCTCTAATTGTGGCTCAAGCTTTCGACTTTACAGTGAAAGTTTACTATCAATGGAGAGTTGCCCCCCCCCTCCCCTTTTCGCCGCCCCCTTGTGCAGCAAAGACAATGTGTTTTTACAGCACCTCATTAATGACAGCATGATGGCACTTTGAAAGGAAAACGGTTCCTCCTGGAAAGTTGCTTCATTCGGAGGCAATTGCTGGGGATTAAGGCACTTGTGGCCTTTGTAGGCCAACACCTCCTTCTCCTTTTTTTCCTTCTTCTTACTAGCATTAGCATCCAAATGTCCCGAGTGATTTAAAGAGCTTGACGGGAGAAATAAAGTCCAATTTGCATTTGACTTGCTCTTAAGTGCAGCGGGCAGGCAGCGCCAAGCTTGAAAGGACACATCTGTTTTCGTCTTTAAATGTTAAGTGAGAGTAAACGTGTTGGCTGTTAAAGTTGTCCATCTATAAACATACATTACTAAATAACTTCATACCGATTGTTTGTGCCAAAATTGCCGGTCATTGTTGGAAAACTGTCCATTTAGGAGCAGTAAATCACGGTTTACGTTTTCAGAGGTTTTGTACAATCTTTTTTGTAAAATTTGCCCTTTGGACCGATTAAATATGCTCCAAATGCATTGACTACTGCTTTGATTTGGTGTAGGTTTTTGTTTTGTTTTTTTCTGTCCGTGAAATATTTGTTGTTATACACACAGAAGATAAATTTGTCTGGATTGTGGCCACATAGTTATGGTTTATTCGGTGACCAGGTTTTGCGGTTCAGAGTATGGAGACCTTCCCATTGTGTCTTGTCATGGGGGTCATGACAAGTGGAAACGAAGCCCAGTTGGTATCTTCTGCCGGATGATGACGGAACAGAACGGGAACTGCTGCTGCACCGCTCCACCTGCCGCCCTCACAGCTCCGCCCCGGGGGTGCCCAGGAGCACCCGCTGGGCGGCGTCACGGCAACCAAAAGTACTCCCCCGCCGACTTGGGCCAAGCTGTTACGTGTCAGCACATCTTGGCGGCTCCATTAGCATATAAAGAGAAGAACGCTAGCAGCATCTGAGACCGTAGCGCACCCCTGAGATCCTCCAAAATGACTCCCAGGCACCTTGCAGTAGTCTCTGGACAGCAGCACGGTCATCAAAGTCTCCTCCTCCGCCTGGCAGCTGTACACAGTTCTGGCAAGCTTATAGTGCAACAACATTCACTGGAGGTTCAAAGGTCAAACAGTGGGTTGTCAGTGGATCAATTCTGATAACAGTTCCGTTAATGAAAGCAGACATCATTAAAAGCTAGTTTCCAAGAACCTTATTGAAGTCTGCCAATTGTTGGGTGGTACTTTGAGGTACTAGTTGTAGTGCCTGGTCAGCTGCATTTGTCATTGCCGAAACTACAAATAACAAAAATAACCACGTTAGCGTTTCCTGGTTGCTGCGCTTTGATAATACCACTATCTCTGCTTTTGCCTGTCCGACGTTGACCAATTACGCCTTATTGACCGCCCGATGGCATCTTTTGTCTCGCTTTGGGCTTCTAATGATTTTTTAAATTAGAAGAAGATAGAACAATGCAGCCACGCTTACTTGCAAATGAGGTACAGATACGACGTCCGGCTGCGTCCACGTTGATTGCGCCCTAGGCTAACGACGCTAATCTGTTATTGACCGGAACTTGTTTGAGTCTCAGTGCCCGTTTATCCTGCTGAACCTTGATTAGCTCCGCCTGTTTTTGGACGCTGCAGTCTTAATTTACTAGAACGCAAGCTGTGCAAATTTAGACAGTTTCAAGTCTGATATGTTTTGGCCCATTTATAGTGTGTGTAATTCAGTATTTAATCATTTGGAGAACTCCTAAAATGGACCAACTGTTGCATTGGACAAAAGTAATTCAGGTAAATCACAACAACGAAAAACGGTATTAAAACTGTTTTAATAGTTTTAGTGATGTAATTACAATCATCTAATTATTTAAGATCAAAGATAGAGCGATAATAATTGAAACTGATGGTGGAAATGTTTTCTTTCAGATATGTTTGACTCAAACATGCTGTGGGAGCCCTTCAATTGTTAGCGTTGTCTTTGTGTCGCAGACGATTTACTTGAACCGCAAGTGTTGGAATGCAAAAGTAACACTTGTAAAATCACAGCTCAAGAGGAGGAAGTTTCCAGATGTTTTAGCACTTGTCAGGTCCGCTTTTCCACCACCCCAGGTGGTGTCCAGATGCGGGGTTAAGCCATCTCGACTCGGGGTGACTTACGATGCGTCGTAAAAAAAAAAAAATGAACGAAGAAGAAAAACACCTCGCAGAAGGAGTCCAATAAGATGGACTTCCTGTCAGCGTCGCACTAATGTTGTGGCAGCTCATTGCGGAGGGAGTTGACACATTAGCCCGACGGGAGGTGGGGTCAGGGTACGGGGTGTCGCCACGCGTTCTGTTCTGGATCAGCGAGAGCGCAAAGTGGCAGCTCGGGGTCACTCAAGGCCTCTGACTTATTGCCAGCTGCCAAGAGCAGGAAAACGGCGGCGAATTTCCTCCTCCAAATGTACAATATATTGTAACTTTGTGGCACCACCAGGTTGGATTTTTCAACAAGATCCAGCAGATGGCACTGTGGTGAAAAAGCAATTTTAAGTTTCATACAGCAGGATGTTTTTCCCAAATGTAACAGAGGCTTCCAAGGGTGTCCACTCTGACACGCCTAATAGAAGTAACGTCTCTCTAATGGACTGGGGGGCCGACTATATTAGGTTGCCTCTAGAGCCCCCCCCACTGCCTCCCACCTCCCTTTCTTTAAACACCAGCCATAAAAGTCCCTGAACCGTATAGGAATATGTTGACCACATGGCCTTTCAATGTGTGCGTGTGATTTACTGCAGTGAGTGCAACAGTGTTTTTAAGGCGGCAAGCTAAGTGGCTAACGTCTTCCCTGAAGGACCGCCATCAAGATGACAAACAATGCACTTTTTCTTTCTTTTCTTTTAATTAAAACAGTAAACGCTCATCAAGGCAGTTAAGCATGCTGTGCGCTTTGAAGCCAGCAGCTTTCGAGATGATTCCTCGTGTGAAATCGTGCAGTGCTGAGAGACAGAGCTCACTGAAAAACAAAGTATCTGATGAACGGACTTGACTAAGCCATGAATTAACTGGAAAACTAACTGGTCGCTTATGAGAAGATACAAATTAGTGCTGTAGGACCAGATTGTAGAGTAGACTCTTTAACCAACTCACGCTGATATACTTTGAACTTCGAGAAATACTGCTTCATCATCGTCTAATCGTATCACAATGTCATTTATTTTTTTTCCACATCGTCTCAAGCCAAAAGTTCTTTGATGCGCTCATGTTGATGGATGATGGCGTGGGGCTCGACCTTGGAAGGCCCGTCGGCATGGAAGTCATGAGAAGTGTCAGCTGTGCGCGGTAAATGAGTTTGTCATTAGGGAGGGAAGTTTGGCCCTCTCTGACGTGTGAACGGTGCGCTAATGCTAACGTGCTAAAGGCAAAAATGAGCTCGCATTACACAAATGAGCCGCGCCTGGAGGCTCTTACAGCGCCGGCGATGGCAAGCAGATGGCGGTGAGACCCCCGACCCTTTAATATCGTGTGCCATTTGCATTTAATGAGCCTTAATTGAGTCTGCTGACCGCACCCCCTACCTCTCAAAGACCCCCACGCACAGGCGAAGCTAATTTTGCATCACGGTGTACCCCCAACCAAGGATTGATAGATGATGGTGCACCTTCTGGTTGGAGAATGCTAATTGAATATTTGACGAAAATCCAGAAATTGTATAAAAGTAGACACATTTGCACCATTATAATATTTTATATTTCTTTACATTTCTTTACCACTTGCTCATAACAAAATATTGTAATAAATAATAATAATCTGTAAATTTTAAAGATGATGGTTTTAAAAAAAAACCTAAAAAGTATTTTAATCTTTCATCCCAGCTATTTTACTTGGAATCTCACTTTGTCTCTAATTACCAAATCCCTTTTTCTGGCCTTTAATCACTATCATTATTAATGACCAGCCATGACCATGACACTGGTGCCAAATGACACATGAGTAACTAATGGCGGCTAAGGCGGACCAGTCGCACATCCAGACCAGACTAATCAATCATATGTCGAGTTAATGTTTCGGAGACAATGGAGTGAGCCAAAAAATTTTTGCATGACCCAGGGGACACTCCTCATCCTTCTAAGTCATGAGAATTGAGCTGCAATGCCGGTATGTCTCCACACGAGGGCAGTGTGCGGTAGGCATATCGTGTTGTGTGCGTCTTGTTGCACTAAGCAACTATAACCACCAGATAGCAATGTTGCAGAGTTTGAATTTTTTTCCCCAGCGATGGCCTGCCATTATAACAGAAAACAATATGTTGATTGAAAAGCATTATAAAAACTTTCAATTGCACGGTCTATTTACATGTCGGCTATAACTAAATAACAGAAAAAAAATATGTTGCAATTTTTGGTGTGAAAAATATCATTAAATCATCAACATCAAAGTTAAAACATTCTATTCATGTCAGATATTTGGACGTTGCTGGAAAAACTATTATAACTATTGTAAAATTGTTATGTATTTATTATAAAAATGAAATCAAAGTGCTGTTTGGTGGTCAGAGAGGTCCTCTTTATTGGTTACGCTATAAGTCACAGTTAGCTTTGGTAACACGGCGAACGCTACACACGCGTGTAAACATGAAAAAATACACGCACACACAAAGCACGCGGCAAAATGGCCGGGCAGTCGTCATCAGAGCGCAACGTCTCTTCTAACTGCAAGCCACATTGGACATTATACAATAGATGTATATATGCAAGATGGCTGCCGCTTAGTGCTTGATAGTGCTGGCAGCTTTGTTTTACAGTATATGATCAGCTCACAGATTAATACAATGCAAATGGTTCGAAATTAGCTTTTATTTTCACGTTTGCAGCCCTGGTAGTGTTTGCGTGCGTGTGTGTGTGTATGTGTGTGTGGTGTGGTGTGTTGTATGTGACATCTGTTTATCCCCACATGCATCAAGTAATTAGTGCGACTTCAGTCCCTTTTCTTGGCAGAATACATCAGCGCTAGCTAGCTAATCATGATTTTTCATTTTCAATGGAGTTAAGGCGTGTGCATGATTTTCTTACGCACAACTTTAATACGCAAAGTTGCTGTGCGGTGGAGTTCAAGTATGCGTGCAGCCGCATCGCGCTCTTCTTTGCCAACTTGTCCTTGTTTGCATCTAGTTTGCATATGTGGTTAACAATCATAAATACAAAGTGGTATAGCCGCTATGGAAAAAGAACAAAAACAAAACAGTCAAATAATGAGAAAAAAGCTGCGAAGCAAAAGCCGCAGAGTATATCATGTTATTGTATTGTACTATTCTAGCTAATACTGATAGTCCAAATGACTGCATGGATTGAAATCCGACGTCCACCGAGCGACCCACGAGTGGCGTGATGGAAGAGGAATGATAAATATTTATAATAGAGTAATAGCACCATATTTTGTTTTTGTCAAAGAAATATAAAAAGCTCACACATAAAAAAAAAAGGACCAGATCTATCGCTTATTGTTGTATCCTGGCTTGCTTACCACTCTTTTTAAACTAAACACACACACACACGCACACAAAACAATTTGCTAATCCTTCTAGTTTGTTTTAAACATGCACTTTGGTTAATGTACTCATCTGTTAATCCTTTGGCAAATGAACAAACAAAAAACAAACAAACGCGGAGGCACTTAAACAAGCTAAACAAGCTAACGTGACAGAGCAACACAAAAACTATGTACATGTATGTAAAAGTGTTACATTATAAATAGGTTTTAAACCATAGATACTATATACATCTTGAAACGGAGACACGGTCGGTTTGCTCGGGGGCGTCGGCATGTGGCGGCGATGCTGGGGGTGGGGGTGTGGAGATGACGTCAGCGCGGTGATGGGGATGCCGCCGCTCATTCTCGCTTCCTCAAGATAACATAGATGAGGCCGCTAATAAGCGCCAAGGGGAAGGCCACCCATGCCAGGATGTAAGAGTAACCAAAGTCGTCCGTCTCAGGCACCCACTCCGGACTCATCACCGTGTAGATGATAGCGCCGCTCATCACAAACAAACCTAAAGAAAGTCGGGAGAACGTTTAAAAAAAAAATTCTTTGCTCAGTGTGTTGGCATCTAATATCCAGCAAGAGCTGTTTCGTTAAATTGAGTTGTCTCGCCTTTGTGAGATGTCCTCATTTTGTTGAAGCAAAGAATAACCAGCTTAGATGTTCTTTGTATTTGATTACTGCTTGTGTACAGTTAGTGTACTCACTAGCAAGGATCTGGAAGGTTCCAGTGATGAAGAAGCGTCCACCCTTCTGCAGAGTAAAGAGCTGGCAGAAGAAAAGGAAGAGCGCCAGGCAGCTGAAGATGATGGACAGGATCATGAGGGCCTGGACCGCCTGGATCCACTCTGGACATAAAAAAAGCAAGAGGAGACATAATCAATAACAGGCCGGTCACCGGAGACGGTAGCGGAATAAACCTCCATCATTAAAGCCTGTAACGAGCACAGCGAGCAACCAACGTTGCAAAGACTGTCGGGAGCATGTTTACTTCAGGGAGCTTGTAATGGATCCATAATGATGCTACTAGCCTGGGTATCTTGTTCTTGAACCCCACCCCCAGCCTCTCCCCTCCATCCATCCCTTGCATCAGGACCGGCGACTAATCATCGATCCAGACACAGCAAGACCTCCAAGTCCAAAAGAGTGGAGTCCATTAACCCATTAACCGCCTACCATGCTGGGAATTTGCCAGATAGGCCACAACATGAGATACAGTACACATTATATCCAGATCTAATACCCAATTCTTTAAAACCATCTTGCCTTCATTATTGGTTGTGCTTAATATATTAATTTGTGCCTGTCAAAAAATTTAAAACACATTATGTTATATTAAATATTATGTTATTGCTGTAGCGATTGTTGGTGTGTCCTGTAAATGTGCTTTGATTCTCGACGCATACGCTGGAAATTTAAATCAAATTAGGCTACACAATGCCAATGTTGTGCTTTTACTTTCAAAACAAAGCATGCAGTGTTTATCTGTACGTGGACCGCTTCCTGTCAAACAAGATGGATAACATAAGCGAGGAAACCCAACACGCTCAGACTATTAGCGGCGCACCGGCCATCTCGCCAAAATGCGGCCACCACCCCATGGCGGGATTTAGTTTTTGCGACTGTTACATAATCCCGCAGGCTGATAAGTTGATAGGTCGGCGGAATGTTCCGTCCATTGGCCTTTAAATACGGATGCTACACCGGCGAGCCTTTTTCCTTCCTTGACTGTCAACACGGGACGTTTCCCCCGTCCTGGTGTCATGAAAACACACAAATCAATCATGCCACTGAGCATCACTTTGATGCCAAACAGGAAAATAACAGTTGATAAGCAATGGTCTTGGAGGTCCTTGGTGTTTCATTCCTGTTTTTCGCTACTAGGTAGCTATGTGTTTGCGTTACTAAGGACGCATGAAATAATAAAAACTTTACTTGCGTCTCATACTTTGTGTCTTGGCTAGGTAGATAAAATAGCAATCTTTAAAATTTTACTAAGGTTGCCTTGTCAAATTACAGACTAATCTAAACGCTAAGGGTGCATATCAACATTACTAACATCAGATATTTTCACAAAAAATCCAGGCGTTACCAATGCTAACATTTGTCTCTGTGACCCTTACCCTCCAGACTAAATTCCATGAAATAATTTTTCTTGGATGAACGAGCGCATTGTTTAAATTAGCATTAATGTGTGACCGCCGCCCCCTCGTTGCTTGCCCCTTCAACATGCTTTTCTCTGTGACGACCGAAATTGTAAAAATTAGCTTGGCGTGTAAAAAAAAAAGAAAGAAAGCGGAACAAAAATTAAGTTGATTACTCAGCAGACAATCCCGCCTGGTGACGCCCTACACTACTGACACCCCTTGCCCTGGCTAGCCCTCTATCTTCCTGCCATCTGCCTACACACACACACACACACGCACACACACACACACACACACACACACACACACACACACGCACACACTGCTTGCTTAAATAAACAGTGCGTCATGAGGCCTCGTGAAAGCAAGTCAAACAAACTACCTGACAAAACACATGGCCGGCTCTGGGCCGGCCAAGCTCGGCCCATTCTGGGCCTCTGACATCATTGGCATTAAAACCCTACAAAAAAACAAACGTGCTGCACGTTCTAAAGTTGGCACAAAATAACCTCCACTCAAATATTGTCACACATAGATACACATATGCTATATAAATCTCAAAGTGTGCAGCTGCTGCCGCCCTAAATCGTCCTGCTGGACACTGCAAGCTAAGATGGGACACTGTGCTCTGGCACTGGGCGTGACCCTCCATCAGCAAATGTGCGGCACATACACACACACACAGACACGCACACACACAGACATGCTTTAAATACTCCTCCGCAACCCCACCCACACACACACGCATCTCAAATGGTTGGTCACTATACTGTTTCTGCACACGGGACCTCAATATGGACATCACGCCACTGACTATTTATACAAGCAGCGGCCTTTCCAAAGGCCACCGGCACATTCTCTCCCTTAGATGGCGCCAGAGGGGCAACCCCGACACGCCCTCACAATCGGCAAGTCATCCTGCACTGCATTGGTGTACTCGACAGCAGAATAGAATTAATGTTGCCATGGTGGCTCTGCAATGTCGCCCATAGCACGGACACGGCTGTACTACTGATAGTCATGGTATGAAAAATCCAAATAATCCCACTGTAGGTTTTGGAGGACTCCTCCATATTGTCACAAAAAATAATCCCAAATATCAAAACAAGTCATTCACTGCTTTACTATTGGTAATGATACTGATCAGCTCTATAGTGACACTAATGTCACTGCAGGACATCAAGAAGTCATCTCAAGCAATGCCACTCCTTTATTACTGCTGATCATCGTACGTATCATGTCGCGAAAGTCTTCCATAGTTCCATATTTTATGCTTTTAATAATGCCATTGTTGATTTTGTCATGACATTCGTGGAAATATTTTATTATAGTAATAATGGGAGTAATAATAATAGTAATAATAATAAGAAATCATGAACTGTCATTTTGGGTCTCCCATTGCATTCCCACTGCTTTACCAATCATTATTAATAATGTCAATAATCATGATGATATGTCAGTAACTACACTTATAATGACTACTCCTGCTGCTACCAGCAGCGATAATGACGATCATATTAATAATAATGCCAATAATTATTAATAATGCAAGCAATCATATCAATGACATTTGGACGCCACCATTGCACTGGGGCTGCTTTACGATCACGATCGACTGCAATTCATGATTCTTAATAATAATAATAATAATAATCGTGGATTCTGACCTCCAGTGGAGGCGCCGCCGCAACGGTAAGCTCCATTGATGATGGAGCAGTTGGTCCACAGGTCCGAGGTGCCGAAGTCACTGGAGGTCCACACCTGTGGAGCCCCAAAATCAATCGATCAGTCAAACTCACGTGACACAGCATTTATTGTTTACATTAAGACCCTCCACCATCATGACCACCCATTAACCACACCCACCCTCCACTCTTCTCCCATAGGGCAAAAGCGGGACTCACGCTGACTATGGTGGAGATGAAGAGGAGCACCAGAGCGGCGATGTGCAGGAGGACAATGCCCAGAAGAAGCAGCAGCATCTTTGCAAGAGAAGAGTCTGGATCAGGAGGAGGAGGAAGAGGAATTAGAGTGTATGTGTGTGCGTGCATTCATGTGAGCGTACACAAGCGGAACATGGGTGTGTCACTGCAGCACGCTCAGGACAAGCGCTCCCACTTTTTACGCACCGAAAGCAATGACGCCGCATCAAGTGTCACCTTTACCGAGCCGAAATGTCCCATGCAACAATTTTTATGATCTTAACCATGTCAGCCATAGTCAGATTCAAAGCACAAAGTCCACTTCCATTGCACTTTTAAAATAAATAGAGCAAGTTGTACTTACTTGGAGACGCGAGCGTGTATTCACGGCACGGTGAAAAAAAGCGGTAATAAGTTTTTGTCCAAACAGGCGGCTGAGGAGAAGGAGCGAGTGTTGTCCACAAGCGGCTGTGTGTGACGGCGCGGTGAGAGCCGGCCGCCTCTTATAAAGTGTCTCATTATGGAAAAGACAAGACCCGCCCAGGCGGCCCGGCCCCCCTCCGCATTTAGACGCACGCTGCGTAATGGCGCGCCGTTTCCCTGGTTACCAGCCCTGTGTGTATGTGTGTGTGTAATCACTGTTTTGCTTTCGTAGTAGTCGTAGTAGACATACGCTTACCAAAATACTCTGAACCTAAAATAAATTAAATAATCTGAATTGATTGTAGTTGGAATAATAATGACTCTATTGTTGTTGTAAAAAAAAAACTAAGATTACAATAAAAGGACAAGGCTTTAGTAAAATCGCTTTTGTCCCATTTATTAAAACTGTCAACAACAGAAGGTTTGACTGATTTTCTGCGCACTGACTTTTACTTCTTGGGTTTCAGGAGATCAGGAAAAGCCACCTCTGGTGAGCAAAAAAAAGTGAAAAGGTCCATGGCTCTTGATACACAATAAGGATGAAATCTTTTTTAGATTGAGGGGCCACAAGCAGCTGATGAATCTGAAGTGAAGTGTAATTGACATTTATGCTTGATAGGTAAGTTGATCACCTTTTTTCATTCTCAATTGGATGTACATTAAGAAAAATACATCCTCAAAACTTATTTATAATACATTATTTATTTATAATAATTCATGCTGCCAATGTAGTAGCAGCCCTGGCTAGCTTGTTGACAGTGCACTGTACCTACAACGTGCATCAAATCTACATTGAATTGACTCCCACTCAAATGCACTGGGGGGAATAGAGAAAGAAACCCTAAAACTATTTATATTAATGAATATTGAAATAAAATGTGAATATACGAATCCACAAGTGTCGAACCAACAAGTATGTCGAGGTCGACTGTATAGCACTATGACGTCTTGATGATGGCAGCCAGCCAGGGGGCTCCATCCAGCAGACATTGCCTGTGGTTTCCATGGCAATGGGAAAAATAAACATCAAGGCTTGTGTCATGAGCCCCGTGACTCACGGCCCGTGTGAACATACGTGCTGCGCTAGCTAGCATCAGTGTAGGGCTCTCCCCTCTGTTTGATATGACTCATTCTTCTGTGGCCACTCTGTGTGTGTGAGTCCGTGTAAAAATATCCACCCGTGTTGCTCATAGCGATGCAACGAGCGGAATTCCAGGAAATGTACAAGGAGCGGTCAAAGCTGTAAATATTCCCAAATATTTGCTGTCGAGGATCCTCATAAAGACAGGAAGTGGCGCGTGTGCATCAGGGCGTGCGTTTCCTGTCGCTATAAACACACACTGCGCTCATCTCCAGCCGCTAAGATGTGTCGACATCTTCTCTCTTCACAGCACTTGTGTCAAGATGGAGGCTAGCACGAGTCTTAAAGTGGCCGCCGACGGGGTGCTTAGCAACCTCTCTGATAGCCCAATGAGCCGACGGGACGGTGGCGAGGGAGCGAGCTTCCTCTCTGCAGTAAAACACGCGCCACTGCTGCCTCTTGTTAAATGTTTTCCATGCCTTATATGTCCATGTTTGCGCAGACGCGACATAGTGGACGCACCTTGTTGCTTGAGAGCTGAAAATGTTGGAACAATGTATAAAGACATCGTTCGATTTTTCATTAAGGGCTAGCCAATGTGATTAGAAGGAAGCCCCAAGGGTCAGGCGGTGAGTGGGGATGGGTGCTGGGGCGGCATCCAAGAATCTCATCTCCTTAGCTGAAAGGACCAAAGTCAAAGGTGGCCACTAGCACACTGTACTGTATGTAAGAAGCACAACAAGAGTGTGATCCATTCTATTGTTGCTTTCTGTTAGCCCATGGCCATTTGTTTTAAATAATTAACTGCTAAGTCCCCAAAATCAAGAAATGCAGCTAGAATGTAAGCAAGCTATAGCTAGCTTTAGCATCCGCCTAAGTAAACAAATATCACGTTCATACCACACAGTGAGTTAATAATTCAGAAGATGGCACCTAAATATTAACACGTACTTTGCAAGCCGTTTTGACAGTCCTTAATAGAAAATCAATTGAGGTCTTTGCTTTGAGCCAGCCAAGCGGTAGCACATTCAAAATGAGTTGGGTTATTGATCGGTATATCCTTAGAACTCAGTAGCCTTCTCTACCTGGTGCAACCTTGCCTTTAAACAAAAAAATAGAGATGGGGAGGGGACAACAGATGGAGTTGTTTGTTTTGACTGATGAGTACAGATGCACGTGCTACTGCACAGAACCACCATGCCAACCTTAACTTTTCATTTTTATTTACAAACTTTATCATAGCTATCAAGTATGTTTCATAGCAAACTGCTAAAAGTAACCTCAAATGGCCAAAGCACAATGGCAATGCTTTTTACGGATTAGAAACATGCTTCTTCTTCCAAGTGTAAGGTCGTTGGGACGGGAAACCGCAGGGTGCTTATCTTTTCGTCTTAAGGCTTCCTTGCCTCGTATATTTTTTTTTGTCAGTATTGCTCAGCAGCCTCTTGAGAGGCTTCTTCCACGCTGTGGCCGCGCTCCAACAGCCACAGGAAGTTCCCATGAACGTTCCCAACGCCTGCCCGGAGTCTCACGTGAACCACCACAGAGACCACAAGGGAGGTCCTTTTCACATGCTAACGGCTAATGCTAGTATCATGACTTGATGGCAAATGACAATACGGCCTTCCAGGTTACAGAGACTGATTAATACAATTCTGATCTACAGGACATGTACTTTACATATCTTGGATTTCAGGTACCTCATACCACAAGTTTTATAGGTTCTTTTCCAGTGGTTCTTAACCTGGGTTCGGTGAGTCGGCTTCAGGGGTTCGGCAGAGCTGGTATGTCATTGCCTCTGCCCCCCCCCCCCCCCCCCCCTAGAGGGGTTCGGTGAATGCGCACATGAAACTGATGGGGTTCGGTATGAGGGGTTTGGTGAATGCACATACGAACCTGATGGGTTTCAGTAACTCCAAAAAGGTTAAGAACCACTGTTCTATTCTATTGACTAGTTTATATAAAATGAGTGCTTTGGTTCTACAGAGGTTGGGGGAAAAGACAGCTCTCCGATGGGTTCACGTGATTTTGTGTGCGACTGTATATCAGTGCAACGACTTATTCGCCGTTCTGCTTCCCTAGGAACAATTGACTTGAGTAATCCTTCACAATAAGAGAATCTGACATGAATCAATGTTTTTTTTTTTTTTTTTTAACTCGGGCTCCGTTTGTAATTGCAGGCTCTCTTTCCCTCTCTCCCTCTCGAGTCTCTGCTGTCGGAATGTAAGGATGCAAAATAACACACGGCCGTTATAAATAACCCGCCAATATGTTTGGAGCGTCGCAAGGATTCCAGCGTACATTCCGCATGTACGGGGGAAGGGAGGCCCTGTTGGTGGGGGTGTCAAAGAGGAGTGTCTATTTACGTCCCACCTAAAAGGAGACATAGCGATGCAAGTTTTCATTGCCGGCCTTCAGAGAAGACTTTCTCTAAGAATCCGCAGGGAATTCCTGCACATTTTGTGAGGTCGGAAAGAGTTCAATCTTTGTTGACTTCACTTTCGGTCCCTTTTTGACCCAGCGAGTTAGCATACTGTTTATATCCCTTCTGGCACGAGAGGCAAATATTTGCCCGATATCTTTGGATTGCAGTGATAGGCTATGAAGCTAGCCTTACCCACTCCACATACTAAGATTTCTCTGCATATTCTGATGGAAATTTAAATTATTGTTGAGTCGTAATGGTTTAATAGCATCAGGACAAAAAAAAAAAACATTATCTGCTGGGCTTTTGAATATATCTGCGTGTGCATGTACACACACCTCTATTAAACACACACGCGTTGAGGACGCCATGTAGCTCCCGGTGTTGTTTGCACAGCACGGTAACAGAGAGGCTGTAAAATATTACACCCAAAGCAAAGTGCAAGCGGCACACAAACACGCAGAAATACAATGGCAAAACACACACACACACACACAGTTATCAGTTTTATCTGTACAGTCACTCCCTCAAGTGTCACAAATGGCAAACCACGCCTGCGCATTTAGATTTGTGCCTGCTCATCTATTGATTTTAAAAGCATTAGTATGCTGCAACTGTCCGCAAACCCTGCCCCACGCTCAGGGCGGTGGCGGCGACTCAATCACGGCGTGGTTAGGACCCCGATGGGGCGGCGTGAACCGGTGTGCGGGCGGGGCCGATTGCGGCGTCTCCATTCGAAGCGAAGTGCCGAGTCATCGTAAAGCTGCTGATAGATGCGTGTGTGTGTATACATGTTGGCCTTGACCATGAGGTGACACTCTGGTCCGATTAAGATGACAAATGTGAAAGAGTGTGTTCCTACACTACTGATAAACATACAATATTTATAGTCCATTTGCAGTAGCCAAAATACATGGATTAGGTGTGACGTTAAGTCCGTCAATGCTCACAATGGTGGTGGTGACAACTCCAAATTTGCTTTCCTGTTTTTATTTCATCTACTGGTGTTTCACGCATAACATACTATTTCAGTCCAGAAACTCACACAAAAGTAATAACACTCACATGTTATTTACTATCATGCAATGACCTCCCACGCCTTGTAATTGACTGTAAACTAATATTGCTCAAGTGTATCCCGTGAGTCGCGGTACGCTGGGGAAGGTCTTGCGTATGCTCATGCACTTCTCCTGGTCCAGGAAGAGTGAGTTGGCCTTGATAGAGAGGTCGTGCTCCAACGTCACTTTGGTCCTCAGCAGAGACTGGAGGCTGCCCTCGGCTTCGAGCAGCCTCTCCTGCAGCTTGCGGATGGTGTCCTCAATCTCTCGAACCTCCTCCACCAACCTGGGCATCGGAGAATGCTGGACTATTTGAAATCAAATCTGGCACACTCTGATACCTGTGGTACGGGTTATCCCTGCAGAGCTCCACGTTGGGCCGGCGGGTGCGCTCTTCCAGCCTGGTCTGAGCCACCTTCAATGGACTCTCTTTGTCCCGCAGAGCCTTTTTCAGGGACTCTATCACCATCTCCGTCTGGTAGATCTCCTGCATGGTCTAAATGAGATAAGCAGCTCACAACAAAGCGCTCCAGTGTGCATGGTTAAAAAAAAACGCACTTGAATGTATTCAGATGAGGTTTGGGTTCTAATTTCCTAATTGTGGAAAATGTGCTTAATGATGGACCCTGCTTTTGGCTGCTTTCCAAATATAAAGACATGTGTAGGTCTTTACAATATTGTCTTGAAGTGTAGGAATGTTTCAGGTGGTTTCTCACTGAATAATGATCAGCAAACAAACAAGTGTGATCATGTGATGATGGACCTTGGCGAGATGGGCCTGAAGGCTGTTGCGAGCGTCGGCCGTCTGTGCCACGCGACCGGTGAAGGACACGTTGACATTGTTGAACTGACTCCACATTTCGCTGGAGGTGGCGCTGAGCAGCACTTCGATCTCGTCGCGAAGTTTGCGCGAGGCGGCACGCTGGCTCTGCGAGCGCAGAACGTTGTTGTCGGTGAACTTGGACCACGACTCCGGCAGTGAGACCCTGGTGGGACAAGCATTGTGTTGACAATATTGAAAAACATCGGTTTTGATAGGTCGCCGCTCACGAGGGGTCAATGCGTTCGATTCCGCGGAAGAAGCCAATGCCATCCGAAGTGTTCCTCAGGTTATGGCAGCGGTCGTCTATCCTTTGCGCCATCACTTTGTTGCTCAGGTCTCGTTCCAGTTCGTGCTGCGCCTCGCGGTTTAACCTATTTAGTGCCTCACCCCCCCCCAAAAAATTGACAATTATCAATCAATGTGATCAGGCAACCACCGCCATGATGAGACTCACGCTAGCTGGGCTGTGGCTCTCTCCAGATGTTGCCTCATCCTAGTCTGACAGGACTTTATTACCTCAACTTCCTGTTTGAATCCATACTTTAATCAGTACATTTTATTATTATTATTATTATTTCCATTTTTCACCTTGATGAGGTCTTTCTCAACGTCGTCGTGGACCAGGTCGATAGCCATGCGCTTCTCGCGGTGGTACAGACATTCCTGGGACACCTGGCGGAAATTTAACACACCTTGATGCTAACGGCTACCGTTTAGTTCTTAGTAATTGTAGACAAAAACTATTCAAATAGTGTTCCTGACTTTAAAGACAGACAAAGAGACAAAAACTGTGTCAATTGTCTTAGTTCAGGTTCAGGTGAACTCAACACAAATTATTGTGTCTTAATATAAATGGCTAAAATCCTGTGCAGTGCTAATAGAGCAATATTATATATTAACCGTTATTTGACCTTTGACATCATCGGTAGTCAACGCTTACCTGAAGGGGCCGTTCGGTCTCAGCCAAGGCCCTCTCCAGCCGTCGCTTGACCTCGGCCAGTGCCGCGGTCTCTCCCGCCACGTTGTCCACCTCGTGGTTCAGTTCCGAGCGCCAGAAGGCAATGTCGTTGAGGCGCTCGCCGATGTCCTTGCTGGTGTTCTCTTGCATGCGGCGTGTCAGTTGCTCCTTGTCCTGGATCAGACGCATTGTGTCACGCCGGAGCCGCTCTGCACTGTTGCGAGATGCCTCCGACTGGCGGTAGTTGCCCTGGTTGGACTTGAACCAGTCATCCGGTGTGTAACGAGTGCTCATCGTGCTCCGGTTGGATGGGTAGAACATGGTATCTGTGCGGATCAGATCTGGGATGCTTCGCTGTAAAGTAGGGACGGTGCCTTCGTTCTTGTAGTAGCTGTTGGTTCTCCACTGGTTGGCGCTGTGGCTGGCAGGTTGAGTGTTTCGGTAGCTCGGCCCCATGGTGGAGATAGCGGGTAGGAAGTGGCCCGTCTTGGGTCGACCATATGAGGCTGGCATCTCCATGCCTAAAACTGGACTGTCTTCCTTTAGCGTCAAAACTTCAAGCTTGTGCTTCTTTGTGCCACTCACCTGCAAATGAGCTCAAGTCCTCCACAAGGTGATGCCACTTGCATAATTCATTGCTGTGTTCTAAGCGTGCAAGTCATTCATTGGTCAGGCCAACCAATGGCAGCGTCAAGCGGTCTGTCCAAGATTTCTGTTGACACAATGCTGGTTGCCGTGGGTTACCGCTGCCCTCCCCAGTGGGCAGCTTTCATGCTGAGCAGGTGCTTTTACTTTGTCAATAAAAGAAGCTAAAGCGCCTCTGAGTGTAAAATGACACGTTTCACTTAAAAATCTACAATACAATATAGAATTAAATTCCCACAACTCGGGACATCAGGTGTCAAGTAAAATTATTGACTTACACTACATTGAGGTAATGGAGAAAAGAGTGTGAATGATTGTCTGTGCCCAAAGATTGACTGGTGACCAGTCCAGGGTGAAGTTTGCTAGTGTCTGTTCAATTTGATTGAATAAATGCATATACTCTATTTAAACGTTTAACTACCACAATTAGACTAGGCGCACATTTTGAGGAAATGCTGGTCCTGCCTTTTAATTGTAGAGTTGAAGTTACCTTAAATGTAAAAATAGCTACCACAAGCTAGGCTAGTTGCATAGCAAGACTGGTGTAGTTTACTTTGTAGAAAAGTACTTTTTTTTTTTCCGCTAATATTTTTGTGTCGAATGGGACGACGACAAGCAATCTGAGCTGGCAAGCAAAGCGCCAAGCTGTCAGTTTGGATTACACTCACCTGTTGAATAATTCATGCGGCAGGAAGAGGACATGCAATCATAGTCTGCGTTGAGTTACACAATGTTGAAAATGCGGGTCATTTACACCAAAGTCTTCTTGAGATATTTTGTAACACAAGAAAGAAAAATTAGAACTATAATGTAGATTAAACCTGCCAACCAATTGTTGTTTTTTTGCACAAGCTGGCTTATTTAGACTTGAGCCACATATTTTTTCATAGGCCTGACGTAAAACAAATCGGAAGTCAGCCATTTTGTTTTGAACCAGTCCTTCTCGGCTTTCGGTCAAGCCGACATTATTGTAAACATAGTGGCTTGTAGTTAGAATGGAATGACGCGTCTCAGCATCGCTTAACATGGCAAGGTTAAAGAAGCCCCCCACACACTCTCCCACCGTGACCTCACTGGCTATAAATAATACCCCCTTCCAAAGAAAGTAGGAATAAGCCAACCTGCCATGAAATTCCTCCTGTGAGTGGAAAAAAAGTTGGCGAGCATAAGAAAAGTTTGTGTGTATTCTGCAACCATTGCAGATTACAACATATGTTGCATGTGTGTGGTGCGGGCACTTTGTGTGTGGTGATTTTCAGAAATTTCTGTAGCTACTCTGGTTTACCATAGTCAAGAAGAACACGGCCAAAGAAATGGTACATTTTTTCTTCTCATTTATATGTTTAATGTGTCACCCTAAAAAGTGAGAAAAGATCCACTAGCTATTAGCACTACCGCGCTGATCCAGTGTGGCTTGTGGCGCATGAATGCTGGCACTCTGTGGCACCAAGTGAGTAAATAAATAAATAACTGTCACAGAGTCATATGTTAGGGTCTGGACAGTGCCCTCGCCCCACTCCCCATTAATTCTCCCCTCCCTCCCATCAGCCCGCATGGTTGCGGCCTCTCCTCCGCTCTGCTGTGCTCGACACAGTGCCTCCGATGGAATGTGATGACCACGGAGCGGACAAAGCCCACCATTCACGGCCCCTCGGCCCACACTGGACGCCTGCAACTGGGAGCCTTGATTTTACAGATGGGAGGGGGTGCATGAGGGGACAGAGAGAGAGGGGGGGGGGGGGACAGGGGAGGCTTGTGTCCGCCCCAGTGTAACTCATTCTGTAGGATCAAATACATGGCTGAAATAGTTTAAGGCGATTGGAAGGTCTTTTTAAACATGTCCGTCTACTTCCTGTCAAGACTATGCAGTACGGAAACACAATAGAGTCTTTGCTGTTGCCGTGCGACTGGCTATAAACATGCAAGTGGCATCTACACTCTTGTTGGGTCATTAACATGCCGACAGTGGATTGTACAAAACAGTGAGGATGTTTCATAGGAAACATGGAAAATATACCCAAACCTGTTGTGAACTTGCAAAAGTCACATTATAACATTTTATGTTCATGAGAGTTAAAATAGGCAAAAGTTGGTATTCAAGCTTTTTTTTTTTTTTTTTTTTTTTTTAATCGCAAAGCATCACAATAGAGTATTTGTCGGACTTCTTTGGACGTCCTGTCATGCTGGGTTTGCCTACCTAATTTCTTATTAAATAGTAAAACAGGAAGTTTTGCAGAGTTTAAATGAAATTGGGGCAATGTTAAAGATACAAAACAAAAGATTCAATTCTGAACCAAGTGCCGTATCACAAGTCCAGCTGTGCAGACTTTGCCCCGCACACACCGACAAAATTTTCTTTGTGCGGAGAGGACGTTGGCCTCCAGCAACTATGAAAGGTGCACTGAGGCGACAACGGCAGCCAGTGGAACGCCGCAGCAGGTGATTGAAAGCGGTGAGGAACAAAAAAGTCGTGCAAGATTTAGGAAGGCGAAAATTCTCATCCAAGTGCAGCCGGTCGCCGCGCAACCGCTGGCGCTAACTCAACAAGCGCAAACTGCAGTAGCGGTCTCTATGAGAACATCAATTCTCAGAGTTACAGTCACACTGGACGACAAATAAGACATGGTTATATTCTTTTAACTAAAGGGTGATGATTACTGTGTTTCCATGTAATCTTATTCTGCGACAATGCGCTTAGCTCGGTGAAAATTAATCCAGCTAGCCACAGTCGCCAAGTATCCTCTGACGTCTTCGATTAATCGTTCAGAAAAGATTTGTCGATTCGAGGGAATGTGTTTAAATGTCTACCCTTAATCCCGCTCACTGTCCAGCGGGATGCTTTCTAAAAGGCTGCAACCGGAGCTCTGCGAGCTACGTGCGACACGTAAACCCGACACAAACAGCTGCTCTCGATGCATTCCCGCTCGCCTTGCGCTCAATCTCTGTGTGCGCGCGCCGCCAAAGGCCAAAGTGCGCGCTGGAAGGTGTCGGATGCGCCGGCAGGCACGCGAGACACGCCCCGCTGCCATTTAGCCGCTTCTGATCGCACACTCAAATAGACACGTTTGAGCGCCGTGTCGGCGAAATTCCTTCGTCCCAAACAAAAGCGAGAGGGGCGGGAGATTCAGATGCGCCACTTCTGCGTGAGGCGGAGGAGAGGCATTTAAAACCAAGGCCTTTTTGTTTCTCCAGGCATTTTCCAACCCCTGCACCCAAACCTCCCCCACCGAGCATGCCGGCCGCCCCGCACAAGTGCTCAAATTGTCCTCTTGCTTCCCAAATTTGGGACCCCGAGTAGAACGAGGCTTTTGTCAAAGTGTGACCCGGCTGTGTCTGTGGTCTGTTTGCCGGATGAAGCGGGCTCTTCATTAGTGCAGTGCATCACCCCACCCTAACCTCATCTCTTCAGTCTACAGCTCTATTAGCACATCTGCCTCACAATTTTGAAGCACTATGGTTGACTATCTTCTGTGGAGTTTGCACATTCTCTACAAAAACAAGCGTGTTGATAAATTGTCCATAGTTGTGAATGTAAGTGGGAATGGTTATGTGCCTTGAGACTGACTATGAGAACAAGCACCATTGTAAATGAAGGAGTGTAATCTCTCCGCCATGCATTCATTGTGTCAGGTGCACGAGCCACGTGAGAGGTCCTTGTGTATGTGTGCGATTGTGTGTGAGAGACGGCCGGCAGCAGCTGGGAATGCCCGTCGACCTCAAAGCGACTCTGCCAAGGTCGGCGAGGAAATTTAAAACTCGAAAATGGCGCGATCCTAGCGGCCGCCGCCAAAACGGCTGAAATCCCTGCTGTGATCCGAGCGTGATGTCATCAACTTCCGGGAAAGCCCTGCGGTAAAATGTCAGGAAACGTGACATATCGTAGCCGCCATCGCTCTGGGAAAAAAATTTGTCCGTCATCTGTCCAGCTGCGCTTGATTTGGTGGGCGACCACCCAAAGACCCGCGGGTCACGTGGCTGATCCTAGTCCGACTTGGAAGCACCCTGCCTCTTTGGCATCAAGCTGCCCACCACGGGCGTGCCTCGGCTGCCCCAAGAGCATGTCAACTCAACAGCCAAAACATTCGCTAGTCTTGCAAGAACAACCAAGCCACAGCGTGTCAGTCAATGTATAAACCATTCAAAATGTTTGATTTTCTTCATGCATCCCTGCAAACTAGCATGGTCACACCTCAAGGATAAAAATAAGAAACAGCAGAGTTTCACATACTGGACCCGCTTCAGTCGGTGTCACCAAGAGGGGAAGCGCTTGTAATTACCAGTCATTTTATAGCTAATACATCATGTCAGACACATTTTTTACGACCTCATTTATTGCGTCGCTTCAGGCGACTTGCCGCCATCTTTGCATTTATTGTCCCGCCAGTGCCACAAAACCCGCCTCTGTGTGATCGTCCGCCTCACATTCTCCCACCCGCGGCACGTAGGCGGGAGTGGAATGGATCGTTTGTGTGATGTCAGCGCTGCGGACGGGACGCCAGTCGGGAGGGGCCGCTGAGAGGGCGTTGGGAGAAAATCCACCGAGGAAGTCATACAAGGACGGAAAGCAAAGAGTCGAGTTCAGTTGCTTGGTGTGTCACTAAAAGTTTTTTTTTTTGCGATTTCAGTCACAAGCGATTCATTTTAAGTTTGTGACACATCTTGGGTCAACATGATGGCCACACCAAGTATGGGCCTGCAGTTCAAAGTTCAAGATCTCCCATTGGGAGGATTGTGTGAAAGTGGTGTTAGCATTAGCATTACGCAAATGCCATTGCTCTTTTCGCTCGCTCACTCTCGCCAACACCCGAAGTATCCCAAGCACGTCGGGTCGGATCGGCTCGCACTTTATAAATACCACCCTCAACCTCCCTTTAAACATGTCTGACATTCATTGCGTGCATGCGCATGTCTGTGTGTGTTTATGTGTGAACGTGCATGGCTGTGTTCGACCCAACTAACCTTAACTCAAACTTAGCCATAACCCATTTCACCCTTAATGGTTAATGTTAACTTTGCAAATGCCAAACCCCAAACGCTCTCATCCTGATTGCTAGCTCTTAAACCTAAAACCCTAGAACCTATCCCAGCTGTCTTTGGGCAAGAGACAGGGGTAGACCCAGGACATGTCTCCAGCCTACAATTGATCATTCATATTGTTGACAATTTAGAGCCTTCAATCAGCCTAATAAGCATGTTAGGCAGTTATGAATATGAATCGTATGTGCAATTTATGTTGGACAAAAAGGGAAAAGGCGTTCCTGTTCGGTGTGTCATTTTGGAACAATGTTGAATAGTATTTGCTGATGGGCGAGGTTCCAAGTGACCATGTCGTGACCGTTTCCACCCAACGTGAGGTCACGGAGTCCTGACACGACACATCCAGTCAGGCGGCGCTTCCTGCCGTCAGTGGACGAGTACCCTCTTCCTTCCTGTGAAAGGCCAATGAATGAACACTTTCATGTGGGGGCACATATCGTCAGAAGCTCCAAAAGTGTGAGGGCTAATGGCTTTGACTGATTTGCATTATTCGTTATTATGCATATAAGGAACATTTCTATGAAAATTTTTAATTGAATTTTGATAGATCACTTACCATTTGGGGTGGCAAAATATTTGGTAAGCATCTGCCACCCCCTGCCACCCTGTAAAACCGCCTATGGTAAGCAGTATACTCAGCTTGCCTGATTAATAGGTGCTGGTACTGGAGGTAGGTTTTACTTCATGGTCCTGGGATGCCCCCTTGTGTCCTGTCTGTGTTTTACCAATACTTTTAGGTTAAAAAAAAGAAGCTGTTTTAGATGTTTGTCCTATTATATTACATGTTTTGTACAAATTAAACATTTTGTGTGGAGTTCTTAACCATGACATACTATCAATACTGTATTGTTGTTTTATGTTACAATCTACAAAGTAGTAATTTTCATATCCTTAGTCCCTCCATGTCTTAAATTCCTAGATCCACACACTGTACACATTAATTATTTGAAAATAACGTAAATCATTGAAATAAAGAGTAAGAGTCGATACTAGCGGTTTGGCATCGATTTGATATCGACACACATATGTTATTTGGATCGACTTGTCAGCCCTACCGGCCACCGTACAATGTCAGCGTGTGTTTGTTTGCTAGGCTAGTCCACAGCATGCGGTTATGAAGTTATATTTCCGCTATTTTTGTTGGCTGGAATGAAAACATAAAACTTTTCTCTACATTGGTGTAGAAAGCAAAGCACTACCAAGATGCCGAAGGAACAGTTCAGAGAGACGGACGTGGCCAAGAAAATGTGAGTCGCTCGCTAGCTTGAGTTAGCTGGCTTAATCTAACGTCATGACAGTTTACGAACTTGTATTACTTTTTTGTTGTTTCTGTTTTCTTTTGTGCCATTCAACCACGTGGAAGTAGTGCATAACCTTTCACATTGGAGTCGCGATAGTGGACATGACACTGATTGGGTCGAAAGTATATTTACATTCACCAAAAGACTGATTCCAACTATCATTTTCTTGAGACAAATATTAAATGATATTATCAAAGCCCGTGGAAATGCATCCATCTCTCGCCAACAACTTATTTTATTTATTCAAAGTTTCAAACTTTTCTACCCCCCAGGAGACATTTGTAGTTATTTCCTCCAGGTTGTTCTGTTTTTTTTCCAATGA
Organism: Syngnathus floridae; assembly: GCF_059516105.1. Classification (NCBI taxonomy): domain Eukaryota; kingdom Metazoa; phylum Chordata; class Actinopteri; order Syngnathiformes; family Syngnathidae; genus Syngnathus; species Syngnathus floridae. The sequence continues at coordinate 5,003,695 of NC_142430.1, read as the reverse complement.
CAACAAAGAGAATAAATCTCAGAAGCAGAAAAAAAAATTATTGTGCGTTGTTCTCCCTCAAATTTACCAATTTCTTTTGTTTTTCTCAATTCAACAGAAGCCACATTTGCTTTGGAGTGCAATCACCTGATCAAATGCGTCAGCAGGCCCACATTCAGGTGGTCAGCAAGAATCTGTACAGCCAGGACACAAAACATTCGCCGCTGCCTTATGGAGTTTTGGATCACCGCATGGTATATAGATATGCTGTACTTAAGCAAGTCATTTGAAACACATTATTGGTTATGTGTTGATTTGTTTTCATATTTCTTGTCACACAGGGGACCAGCGAGAAAGACCGGCCCTGTTTAACATGTGGGAAAAATTTGGCCGATTGCGTGGGACACTACGGCTACCTGGATCTGGAGCTTCCGTGTTTTCACGTCGGCTACTTCAAAGCTACCATAGGAATCTTACAGGCTAGTGCACTTTGTCGGGAATTGGTAATAGTGATGATTTGTAATATATTTTGGAGAAAAAACTCTCTTGCAATGGTGACTTGGTAGCAGAGTCAAATAAAAGCAAATTCTCCACCTCCAACCTCTGTTTTTCAATCCAAAATCCAATAACAAAAATAGTGGCAAAAGTAAGACAAAATGTAAAAATATAAAAGAATGAAACCCATCAAAATGTAAACTGTGTTCATTTTCCTCCAGATGGTTTGCAAGACGTGCTCGAGCATCTTGCTGAGCAAAGAGGACAAGCTGCAGTTCATGGACATGGTGAAACGACCCAATTTGGCCTACTTGCAGAAGCGAGGGCTGAAGAAGAAGATCTCCGACAAATGCCGCAAAAAAAGCGTGTGTCCCAATTGTTCGGCGTTCAATGGTGACAAATCACGCCGCAAAATTATCCGTCAGACTTGGAGCTGTCACACTTATACAGTCTTTACATCTGTCTCGTTTGCTCAGGCACGGTGAAGAAGTGCGGCCTGCTGAAGATCATCCACGAGAAGTACAAAACCACCAAGAAGGTCGTGGAGCCCTTCGTGTCTGAGTTCCTGCAGTCCTTTGATGAGGCCATCGAGCACAACAAACTCATGGAGCCTCTTTTGGCACGGGCGCAGGTGACCCAAAAAAACATGCATCGATTTGTTTTTGGCATTTTGAATTGGCAAAAGAAAAAGAGAGTGAAGTGTGTACGACCGTCTGGTGTTTAGGAAAACCTCAACCCTGTGGTGGTGCTGAACATCTTCAAGCGCATTCCCATCGAGGACGTGCCGCTGCTGCTGATGAATCCCGAGGCAGGCACGCCGGCCGACCTCATCCTCACCCGCCTGCTGGTGCCCCCGCTCTGCATCCGGCCTTCTGTGGTCAGCGATCTCAAGTCAGGCACCAACGAGGACGACCTCACCATGAAGCTCACTGAGATCATCTTTCTCAATGACGTCATCAGAAAGGTTTCAATTTTTTTATTATTTTTTTTTACCTTCACTGTTTCGCTTCACAAATAGGGTCTGAGCCCTGCTGCAAAAATGAAAAATCTTCCACTTACTGTGACTTTTGACTCTTGTGGTCCAGCATCGCATGACGGGCGCCAAGACGCAGATGATTATGGAGGACTGGGACTTCCTGCAGCTGCAGTGCGCGCTCTACATCAACAGCGAGTTATCGGGCATCCCGCTTAACATGGCGCCCAGGAAGTGGACCAGAGGCCTGGTGCAGAGACTCAAGGGCAAGCAAGGTATGCCGCCGCCTTCTCGGGAAGCTTTTTTTTTTTTTAGGTTGGTGGGCATCCATTACAGGCTGCATTTTGTAGACAGACAGAAATGAAAATACTTGTTCTGCGAAATGTTCTTTAAGGAAATGCTGTGATGTTGCAGGTCGTTTCCGAGGCAACCTGTCGGGCAAAAGGGTAGACTTTTCCGCCCGTACCGTCATTTCTCCCGACCCCAACCTGAGAATCGATGAAGTGGGCGTACCCGTGCATGTGGCCAAAATCCTGACCTATCCGGAGAAGGTAAGCACCGCCGCATCCCCTGACGATGCCTTTGGCTCATCTTGTTTGTTGACCGAATTATGGTGTTCCGGAAGGTGAACAAAGCCAACTTGGAGCTCATGAGGAAACTGGTCCGCAACGGCCCGGATGTTCACCCCGGGGCCAACTTTATCCAAGATCGACGCAACAAAATGAAAAGGTGACGCGACGGGTCAGCGCTCAGTCGTCGCGTGGATTTTTCTCCACTGAAACGCTTTACTTCCGGGTAGGTTCTTGAAATACGGCAACCGGGAGAAGATTGCGCAGGAGCTGCGCTTCGGCGACGTGGTGGAGAGGCACATGATCGACGGAGACATCGTCCTTTTCAATCGGCAGCCCTCGCTGCACAAGCTCAGCATCATGGCTCACATTGTAAGCTTGCTTCATCCTTCCTCCCAGACGTTTCCCATGTGCGGCCCTCACCATATTTCCAATCTGGCAGGCCCGAGTCAAGCCACACAGGACGTTTCGCTTCAACGAATGCGTCTGCACGCCGTACAATGCTGATTTTGACGGCGACGAAATGAACCTGCACCTGCCTCAGACCGAGGAGGCCAAAGCTGAGGCTCTCATCCTCATGGGGGTACATGGCAGCGATCACGCTGGCGGAATTCTTTGCCCCGTTGTCTTCTATTCCGACTTTTTTTTTTCTCCCCCAGACAAAAGCTAATCTTGTCACACCGAGAAATGGGGAGCCGCTGATTGCTGCTATTCAGGACTTCCTGACAGGTAACGACGGGCTCTGGCTAATGACCGTTTAAACCCTCGCATATTGTTACTTCACATGATTTGAAGTACAGCTACGTACATAATGTGCTTTAAAATCAAGTCAGGTCTTTTTGACGTTGTGAGAGAAGGGTTAAGTAACATGCTTGTTTGTTCCTCCTAGCGGGCTATCTTCTGACACTGAAGGACACCTTCTTTGACCGATCCAAAGCGTGTCAGATCGCGGCGTCCATCCTCGTCGGCCAGGACGAAAAACTCAAGATCACGTTGCCTCGTCCGTCCATAATGAAGGTATGGATTGCACTCCAAAGCACTTCTCTATCTCACTTGCTATTTATGAAGTGACAAGAACATATTTGGTGCGACAACGCTGTGCATTTTTTTGCTTTGTTGTTCAGATGTGTGTAATTTTTGTGTCCTCCAGCCCATGGCTCTGTGGACGGGTAAGCAGATATTCAGCCTCATCCTGAGGCCGAACAAAGACTGTCCCGTCAAGGCCAACCTGCGCACCAAGGGCAAGCAGTACTGCGGCAAAGGCGAGGACCTGTGCCACAACGACTCCTGTAAGCAACCAAAAGTTTGCCGACACAGCGTATAGTGAACCCTGCTGTTTGTCACACAGGTCGGGACTGAAACCTCCCGCGAGTAATAAACGCCAACTCAAAAATAATTGCAATTGCCACAAGATGGCGGCAAAGCACTTTTTGCCAGCTATGGGTTGATGAAAATGAAGCTCCTCTACTCACTTTAAAGCTCCTTTGCACAAAGATGCCACAAGACATGATCATGAGTTGTAATAAGCAGGGATTTACTGTTTGCATTTTCTGTTTTGGATCTGAACCTTCCCCTTCCAATTGTTTCCAGTCGTGGTCATCCACAACAGCGAACTGATGTGTGGCAGTATGGACAAGAGCACCTTGGGCTCGGGCTCCAAGAACAACATCTTCTACATCCTGCTGAGAGACTGGGGAGAGCTGGAGGCGGCAAACGCCATGTCTCGCCTGGCACGACTCGCCCCTGCCTATCTTTGTACGTCATCACCTCTTTCCCAGGGCTTCAAGAAATTTTCGCTTGATATTCAGGATGTCGTTGTTGTTTTTTTTAAACTACTCGCAGCTAACCGAGGCTTTTCCATCGGTATCGGGGACGTGACGCCCGGCCAGGGTTTACTGAAGGCCAAGCAGGACCTGCTAGATGATGGCTATCACAAATGTGATGAGTACATCGAAGCCCTGAAGACGGGCAAGTTGCAGCAACAGCCAGGCTGCACAGCTGAGGAGACGTTGGAGGTTTGCATTTGAACTTAGCGTTGGCTTCACTTGTGCCACATGATTTCAATTGTCTGCTTGGAGATTGGTTGCACATGGTGTGATTCATTTATTTTTCTTCCTTCGGTCGACAGGCGCTTATCTTGAGAGAGCTGTCAGTCATCAGAGACCGTGCTGGCAGTGCCTGCCTCAGGGAGCTGGACAAGAGCAACAGTCCTCTGACCATGGCTCTTTGTGGCTCCAAAGGCAAGTCTTTGTTCATCTTAACAGCTCTATCTTGACTTACAAGTGCCCCACTTGGGAGGCAGTCTACATCCGGCCTCCATCAGTCCACATGGTTACCTCGCAATCAAAGTGCCATTGTTTTTCTTTTTTTGTGCGCAGTTGTGCAATGAACAAATGAAACTACCTTGACTTGTTTCCATGCACACTTGAGACAATTCCGCCTTCCTTGTTGTGCACACAGGATCTTTTATTAACATCTCTCAGATGATTGCCTGCGTGGGCCAGCAGGCCATAAGTGGATCTCGAGTACCTGATGGGTTTGAAAATCGCTCCCTGCCTCACTTTGAAAAGCACTCGAAAGTAGGGGCCCAGATATCCAAACTGCTTAATGTGTGTCCTTTTTGTCTTTTCTGAAAAAAGCTTTTTCATTTCCACAGTTGCCCGCTGCAAAAGGCTTTGTGGCCAACAGCTTTTACTCCGGTCTGACACCCACCGAGTTCTTCTTCCACACAATGGCCGGCCGTGAGGGCCTGGTGGACACGGCTGTGAAAACCGCAGAGACTGGCTACATGCAGGTAAGTTAGAAGGGAGTCCCAAAAAAAAAAAACCCTCACCAGAATGACCTTTTTTTTTTTTTTTTTTGACAGCGGCGTTTGGTGAAGTCCCTGGAGGATTTGTGCTCCCAGTACGACCATACGGTGCGAAGCTCCACTGGCGATATCATCCAATTCATCTACGGCGGTGACGGGCTGGACCCCACCTACATGGAGGGCAAGGACGAACCGCTGGAGTTCAAGAGGGACCTAGACAACATCCGGGTAAATATGGATGTACACACACTCTTTACACCTCGTTTTGTCTGGTTTCTGATGTGAGCTGTTGCACCACAACCGCCTGTGTCTGTGCCAAAGACATTTGGCTAAACACATAAGTAATAAAAAAAGAATATGTAACGTATTGTGGACTTAAATGAATTCATAGCTCCACCAATCTGCACCACTCTAACGCCAGCCGGGTAACTGTTCACCTTCTACCAAGTAGTCAATGGCTGCCTTTTTTCACCCATGTAGTCCAATGAAGATAACTGTCTCTCCTCTACCCTTCCCTTTTCCGTCCCCACAGGCTGTCCACACGTGTTCGGACGAGCCCACCCTCAGCCAGGGCGAGCTGGTTCTGGCGGCAGATGCTATCATTAAGAAAGCCGACTTTATGTGCTGCAGAGACAGCTTCTTGGAGGTATACACGCCGAAGCCCATCTGTGTTCTGAGATCTGTCCAATTGCCAATTGTCATCTCTTTTTCATTATTATTATCATTATTCCTTAAAAGTCCCAAAAGGTGAAGCCTAGTGAATCCATAAAGTGTTCTGATCAACTTTAAAGAAATCAGACGATGATTTTTTTTTGTGATGGAGAAGGCGTCCTACTCTGGATTCACGATGTGGATGAGTGTGTGTATGGTAATTGCTGTTGAACTTTTTGTATAGGCGCTAACTGAGACAGGCTCAGAGAAGTACCTGCAGGTATCGTGGCCGAGACCTGAATGGAGTGTCATTGTTCTAATTTTTGAAACCTAAAAGCCTTATTTGTCGAAGCAGTAATTCTCAGTCTACCATGTAAAGTACACCTGGCATGGATGTCTCTTTTGGAGTTCAATACATTTGCTTTGAACCTAGAACTGTGTATTTGAAACATTCCTTCCGATACAATGTGACTTTTTTTGTACGTAACATTTGCGGCTAACAGTAGCGCATACTCTTTGTTGCTAGCCTGAAATGCGCAACGCATGGCCTGCCCAGCTGCTTGGTTGTGCTGTGTCCTAAGCACAGCATGCGATGCACATGGCTTTGCAGCTGACTCCTCTCACCGCTTGTTCTTGGTCGTCTGCAGGCAGTCAAGGTATTCATCAAGGGCGTCTCAGAGCGGATCAAGAAGACAAGAGACAAGTACGGCATCAACGACAACGGCACCAGCGAGGTAGGTGGATGCCGAATATGAGCATTGAGATCTCCATGTGCTCAAATCTTTTTCACCTTCTTAACTTGCCTGCAGCCGGAGGTCCTCTATCAACTGGACCGCATTACACCTACACAGCTAAAGAAATTTTTGGAAACCTGCAGGAACAAATACATGAGGTTGGATTGCTGGCTGACACATTTCGGTTGCCTCAAGGCTGCCTTCCAATTATGACCGCTGTCCCGCAGAGCGCAGATGGAACCGGGCTCGGCTGTGGGGGCCCTGTGTGCCCAAAGCATTGGAGAGCCCGGAACGCAGATGACCCTGAAGACCTTCCACTTTGCCGGTGTGGCGTCCATGAACATCACTCTTGGCGTCCCTCGCATCAAGGAGATCATCAACGCCTCGAAGAACATCAGGTCAGACGTTGAAAGGCTTTAAGACGAGTGAAAAGTGGCTGGATTTTGAATACAACTCTCATCTCAAGTATTTCTTCTTTGTGATTTCGATGCTCCCCGCTCAGCACGCCAATCATCACCGCGCATTTGGACACGGAGAACGATGCCGACTTTGCCCGGCTGGTGAAAGGGAGGATTGAAAAAACGCTCCTGGGCGAGGTATTCCGCAACTTACTCTGATTCTGGAGTGAAGAGAAGAAATGGGATGGCACTTGTTTTTCTTTTGCAGATTTCGGAATACATCGAAGAGGTTTTCCTACCAGATGACTGTTTCATCTTGGTCAAATTGTCCCTAGAGCGAATAAGGCTGCTTCGATTGGAGGTACAACACATCGCACTGTACTTCTAACTTATCTTTCAAATTGTAAACAAACCTGCCTGTCATTGAGCGAATGAGGAAAGCGCCAAATTTGGCTTCAATTATGATTTTTAGACTTTTCCTCAAGCGCTGTCATGTGAAGGGGTAACGACATGTCAGTGGAGCAGCAGTGAGGTCTCCTGCTTGCAAAGGAGACATGACATTGGCTAACATTTCATTCAAGAGATGGTGTAAGCTCAGATAGATGTAGTAGTTAATGAATTGACTTTTGACAACATTCAAGTTCCTCTCTGTAACTTCATGAAAGATAACGAAACAAAGACTTTTTGGGAATATAAGTATCTGTAATGAGCTAGCCACTCACCTTTCTGCCACCTGGACTTAGTTTGGTGCTTCTTGTGTTCGAACATTCTGAAAAGGTCCGTTGTTTTCACGCTCAGTCACGGTCATGACGGTCTGGTCGGCCTTCCTAGGTGAACGCCGAGACTGTGCGTTACTCCATCTGCACGTCGAAGCTGCGCGTGAAGCCGGGAGACATTGCCGTGCACGGCGAGGCTGTGGTGTGCGTGTCGCCACGGGAAAACAACAAAAGCTCCATGTACTATGTCATGCAGTCGCTTAAGGCCGAGCTTCCCAAGGTGAGAATGCACGCGAGTCGTGAACGTGAAAGTTTTTTTTTTTTTTCTCATTGTATTACGCAGTGCAGCAGCTTGTGGACCATTCTTATCAACAATCATGAAAAGCTGCCTTCTCTGCCAAAACACAATCTCATTTCTTGGCCAAAAAGGTGGTGGTTCAAGGTATACCCGAGGTGGCCCGTGCTGTCATTCACATTGACGAGCAGAGCGGCAAGCACAAGTACAAGTTGCTGGTGGAGGGTGACAATCTACGAGCTGTCATGGCAACCCACGGCGTGAATGGAAGCAGGACCACCTCCAACAACATCTACGAGGTGCCAATGAAAAGACCATCAATGGAAAAAAAAACTTTTACTTGTGCTTTTTGTCTGCTTTCTATGTGACCCGGGTGTCCGATGACAGGCTCCTGACCCCGATGTCACTGTGGTGCTTTGACATAGGTGGAGAAGACGTTGGGAATTGAGGCGGCCAGGGCAACAATCATCAACGAGATCCAGTACACAATGGTCAACCACGGGATGAGTATCGACCGGCGCCACGTCATGCTTCTTGCCGACCTCATGTCCTACAAGGTGTCGTCTCTTGTTTGTGTATCAGGCCAGACAAATTTAGACCATCAAAATTAGAAATTGAATTGGGACATTTTTTTGGGGGGGGGGGGTGTAGTCCAATATTAGATTGAGTAACATAATTATACTTTGTGACTTTAAAAAAATAGGGGGAGATACTTGGAATCACCAGGTTCGGCTTGGCCAAAATGAAGGAGAGCGTTCTCATGCTGGCATCCTTTGAGAAAACGGCTGACCATCTTTTTGACGCTGCCTACTTTGGCCAGAAGGACTCTGTCTGCGGTAGGCCCACGCTTCTGGGATTTCTTCTTTCTCATGTTGTGTGAAAAAGCTGAGAGAATTTTGCTTCTACAACCTTTCACTTCCTACACCATTCTCATTTGGATGTAAATTGCCTCAATTTCAAGGTGAAAGGTTACAGTTTCAGTATTACTTTGATATCCAATCCGTTGTGGTGGTGTGACTGGCGAAAGATGAGATCTGTGTCCCAATATTTATGCACCTAACAAGTTGTTGCGTCAAAATCAAAAATGCCTCCTTCACTGTCACCCAAGTAGCTTCAAAATGTGGCCTTTGTCAACTTGTCACCGACCGACCAAATGGTGTTCATCCTGTTTGCAGGTGTGTCCGAATGCATCATCACGGGTAGTCCCATGAACATCGGCACGGGCCTATTTAAACTGCTGCTCAAGGCGGACAGGGACCCCTCCCCGCCGAAAAGGCCCCTGCTGTTTGACAACCCCGACTATCACCTACCTCTCTTCTCGTAACAGGAAGCCAATGAGGACAGTCTTTAAGTTCCTGCTTATTTCACGTGTCTTCAGACTTGTTTTTGTAATTTGATTATCTAGAAGATATTACATCATGAACAGTGATCATGTGTACTGTTTGCTTTTTTATTTGATGATTCCCTCAATGCTGGTGCAGTAAAATAATGCATTATGTATTTTGTTTATTCATAGTGAGAGAAGGAAGTTTGTTGGTGACTAAAAGGATCTGTAGTGATTTTAAGGGCTTTTTGGGGATGATAGTTATGAGAAAACAGCCCACCCACTTTTGGAGCTCACTACACCTCCAGAGTCTGGCACAGAAGCATTGTAATGCGTATTATTCTCCTGGTTGGATTTGGCATGCATACATGTGTTTAGATATACACATAGATAAATAAATATATATTTTTAAAAACATGTTAAACAAAAAAAGCATGGACTGTAATAGTCCTATTTATAAAGTTGAGTCCAACTCTATTTACAGTAAAATCAATGACCATGACCAGGAAGCGAGCAGGCTGTAAATTTATAGGAAGGTGACCAGGAGATGGCGACAGCGGGGCACCTGAAGTCGATGTGTTCTGCAATGATTGCAAGGTTGCCAAAGCAGTCACCTAGCGGCGCTAGCGTGCAAAGCGCCGTTGGACAAGCAGGAGAAGAAGGTTTTGATTGGCGGACGTGACGTCAGGCTCTCAGGTGAATTGAAGACCGGTGTGCACGGAAGGAGTTATTAAATACTATATATTATATAATTTTTTTAAAAAAAAATTTGACTCACCCACGTGGTGTCTTTTACTGCAAATGTTTGTTTGACAAATCGTCCGCGTTTCTTGGTTCTGTTGAATATTGACCGGTGTTTTATTCGACGTTTTCATGCAAACCTTTGAATGTGCTTTTTGCCAAGCAGATTGTTTCGAATTCTTATCAAAACCAAATATTCGTCCACTTTCGGTATTTGTCTACTCCAGGTGATGTGACAAACGCATACCTAAAAAACGTTTGCAAACATTTTTTACTACCGGTTTCCGCCCGTACGCGCCCTCTTGACAGCTGAGCTCCACTCCGCCTATTTTGGACTGCAAACTTGGACCGTCTTTGGACTTGAGGTAGGTTGCGTTTGGATAAGAAAATGTCGCGTCTTTTGCACTTGCGTCGCTAATCTAAACTGCCGATGAGTAATTTTGAGGCTCTTTGTTAGATGTTAATTGGCTTTATTCTGTCATAACGGCGAAGCTCCTGCTGCAGGTACGATGCTGCAAGTATACAGCGGATAAGAAAATCTCCCGGCTTGTGCACTTGCATTGCCAGGAGTGATTTTGAACAAATTTTATCTGGCCATAATGGCGTTGTTCGTGTTGTAAATACAATGCTGCAGCTACATGCAACGCTCGCCCCCTGAAACTGCCAGTTTAATTCGTGTCTGTTTAACACCAATATGTACGCAATTTCTGTTGACATTGGCTTTTTATTTTTATGTAGCCATTAAATGACTACTGCAGCTTTCTTATATAAAAAGTGAGCAGGAAGATCTCGAGGAGGTTTCAGTGAGGATAGAGATAATGCACTTCAAAATGAGGTGAGTTCATCTATGGTTGTCAGATTCTCATGGAGATTGAAGTTACCAACACACAACTAATGGTGATGCGTGATTTGCAGGCTGGAAGAGGAGCCGAATGGCGTGAGGAAAGGACCAATTCCACACCCAGTCAAGAATCAAGCAGCACGCAAAAGTTGACGTGTAGGATCATATGACCAGGAGAGGGCAGTGTGGAGCTCTGTGACGCGCTTTGGTTATGGGTGCAGCACGCAAAAGTTGACGTGTGGGGATCATGTGACCAGGAGGGGGCAGTGTGGAGCTCTGGGACGCGCTTTGGTTATGGGTGCACTACGGAAAGGTTGCAGGAGTGGACAGTGTTTGAGGGTCTGATGGTTGGACTTGCTTAAGAGGTGCACTGTAGTTGTGGTTTGTCTGGATCCAGAGTAGCGTTGTCTTGTGCTAGGATTGCCATTGATGGCTCATTTGGGGGAGGACGTGGTCACGTGGATGGACAAACAAAACTTTGACGTGGAGCCAAATGTCCAGTTTTGCGATATGACTTGTTGACTATTGTAACATTTTGTCCTTTTCTAACCTACCACTGTCATACTTGCATTCTTTGTTCTCCCCTCGGTGTAGGGTGCCGTTGGAGCCAGCCGGTCCACGAGGTGCCGGAAACACAAAAACTTTGACATGGAGCCAAATGTCCAATTTTGCAATGACTTGTAACATTTTGTATCTTTTTCTAACCTACCACTGTTGAACTCGCGTCCTTTGTTCTCCCCTTGGTGTAGGGCGGGGTTGGAGCGAGTCGGTCCACGATGAGTCGAGGGTGCTCAGACCATAATAATGCGAGTAGCGCACAACTCATTGCATGTTCTGCCTTTTGCAGGCTGGACGCAAAACGGGGGATGCACGGCCCGACCCGGCGAAGGTAACCAAGAATAGCTAGCCGCTGTGATCAAGTAAGCAAGTGACCTCCAACTTGGGGTGCTCTTTGAGTTTCTGACATTGTTTCTGTTTCTGCAGATGGCGTCCGGGACGCGACACGATCTGATCAGAAGTGGACGGACCGCTGTGGCATCACTCTGAAGTATCCTGCAGCCGGCCGGGTTCTGAGGGAGACCCGCTTCCCTGGAGGCGTCGACCTGCGCAGCTTCAACGCATGAAATTGAGTTTTTTTTTTCCTTTTTTTAATTCACACCAGTAGTGTCCAAACGTCTGAGGGCCTCATACTGAAACAAATTTAGAATTCTATGACACAAATTCATTAAACACTTTTTGTTTAAGTGAGATTTTGTTTAGTGTTAATATTTTGTGCTACTGCTACAAAACGGTGTTCATTTTTAAGGTCTTTCATGTCGTGTCTTGATAAATCTGACACAGCAAAAATGAGGATAAACTTCTGTATGTCTGCTTCTGAGAATGAAATTTTGAACAGATTTGACTTGTATACAGCGTATCTTAATACTTTATGACGCCGGTAATGTCTTATTTTGGCACTCGCCTAGTGGCCCGTGTCCAATGGCCTTTTGTGGCAAATAGCCCCAAGGCTGCCGTTTGGACACCGATGGTGACGTGTGTGTAGGGCTGCATGTGTATTGGAGAAGTGCCATATGGTGGTATATTTTATTGACATGCACTTTAAGAAACGAAAGATCTATTTTTCATGTGGCAAATGAAACAAGCTGTTTTCTTGCCTAACTGTAAATATTTTAAAAGATGACAAGTCATTGATGCAAGTTAACATCTAACTGATAACATTCAATTCAAATAGTATATTATAGTTCATAGGTTATTTCATCCCAAGTTTTTGCACGACTTTGCACAAGGCAATAGTCTGGCCCAACACTGCCATATCACTGATTTTCCAATATGTTGTGCAGCCTTGATTGAGTGCCAACGCGCAGCGACGGCAAGCAATGGCGCAGCGACTGCGCAAGCGAGACTTTTGCTTGTGTTTTGCAAGGTGGAAGAGAAGCTGCACAAAACGAAGAGCCGGCGGACGGAGGCCATGAGACCCGGGATTGGCGAGTGGGGTGCAAAGGAAGTAATCACCCCAAAAAAAGCAGTCGCCATGTGATGAAGAGGAGCCTGATGCATGGCTGGCCAGAGGTGCCATTGCAATCAAATATGCAAGGATAGTGTACACACTTTTTTAATCTCTGTTAGAAAAATGTATATATGTTATCATGCGTTCTCTAATCAATGCTTACTGCAATATGACTGCAATATATGCTTGCTGTTTGGCTTTGCTGTTTTTTATGTTGTGCTACAGAAAAGAAAGGTTACAACTGGGTCACGAGAGAGGTGACGTAGCTACCAGCTTCTAACTCTGCAAAAAGAAAACGTCTACCGAGACAATTCGTAGAAACATGCCTGACCACAGTTTTACACTCTCAGATGGAGCGGCAAGAAAATGTCAAGTTTCCTGTTTCTATCATAGAGACAAAGAGAGATGCTGAGTCTTGGGTCTTGAACTGTAGCAAAAGGCGACAGTTATATCCATCCATCCATCAATGGCAGCACCTTTGTGTTTAACTTAACTTTAACTTAGCTTTGTGTTTAACTTAACAGGCCCAAATTTTACACAAATTAAATGTGAGTAAATTATGATACATGTATCATCATTTCACTAAACAATACATCCATTCCTTTTTGTGGCATTTTTGTTTGGATGTGTTCTGCTCTAGGGCAGTGCTTCTCAACTATTTTCTGATACCCCCCCCTCCCGGGAGAGGAAAATATTTCACGCCCCGCATGCTGGTCAAACAAGTCGGATAAGGTTTCAGATTATAAAAGAACGTTCTTGATAAAGCAAGGATCAATGGGTGCCGGTCTTCTGAAGAATTGGAAAGCTTATATTCTTCACTAGGATGGCAAAACCAGGGTAAGTCCGGATGTGTGCGCGTTGCTTGCCAAATTTGATAAAAGCTGCATTACATTCAAAAATAATTTCCCAATATTGTGGCCAGTGAATTCATATTGTCTCATTTTCCCTTTGGCACAGTAAGGTTTTGGAAAGGGATCTGTTTCGCTTACAATACCAAAATGCGCTCAGGGGACCGCGCCGGGCAGCCTACCTGTGTTTTAAAGCATTAAGTGTCGAGTGTATTGATTCTCCTAAATCTGGATATTTTTGCAGTGACTGTGATGTGCATGCAAAGGTGAGTTTGGAGAAAGATGCTAAAAAGCCTCCTCGGAGGAAACTTTTCAAATCTTGAATAGAGTCTACTCACTGTTTTATGTCTTATGAAGATGCGATTTCTGGAGAACCTGAAAACCTTGGATTGTGGACTCAGCTACACGGTCACTTGTTAATTGTCCTGGTCACCCTGTGCAAATATTAAGATACGCTGTTTACAAGTCAAATCATCTGTTCAAAATTTCACTCAGACGCGGACATACAGTAGTAGTTTATCCTCATTTTTGCTGTGTGAAGGTCAGGTTTATCAAGACACCACATGAATGACCTTCAAAATGAACACACCATTTTGTAGCAGTAGCACAAAATATTAAGCGCAAAATGTTGTGATTGATTAGAGTGTTTAATGAAGTTGTGTCCATAAGGGCCTGGCTCGCTCCAACGCCGCCCTACACCGAGCGGAGAACACAGAACGCAAGTACGACAGTGGTAGGTTAGAAAAAGACAAAATGTTACAAGTCATATTGCAAAACTGGACATTCGGGACCGGCTTGCTCCAACGCCGCCCTACGAGGGGAGAACAAAGAACGCAAGTACGACAGTGGTAGGTTAGAAAAAGACAAAATGTTGCAATAGTCAACAAGTCATACCGCAAAATTGGAAATTCGGCTCCACGTCAAAGTTTTGTTTGTCCATCCACGTGACCACGTCCTCCCCCAAATGCGCCATCAATGGCAATCCTAGCACAAGACAACGCTACTCTGGATCCAGACAAACCACAACCACAGTGCACCTCTTAAGCAAGTCCAACCATCAGACCCCCAAACGCTGTCCACTCCTGCAACCTTTCCGTAGTGCACCCATAACCAAAGTGCGTCCCAGAGCTCCACACTGCCCCCTCCTGGTCACATGATCCCCACACGTCAACTTTTGCGTGCTGCACCCATAACCAAAGCGCGTCCTAGAGCTCCACACTGCCCCCTCCTGGTCACATGATCCCCTCACGTCAACTTTTGCGTGCTGCTTGATTCTTGACTGCGTGTGGAATTGGTCCTTTCCTCATGCCATTTGGCTTCTCTTCCAGCCTGCAAATCACGCATCACCATTAGTTGTGTGTGTTGGTAACTTCAATCTCCATGAGAATGTGACAGCCATAGATGAACTCACTTCATTTTGAAGTGCATTATCTCTATCCTCACTGAAACCTCGAAATCTTCCTGCTCACTTTTTGTATAAGAAAGCTGCAGTAGTCATTTTATGGCTACAAAAAAAAAATAAAATAATAAAAAGCCAATGTCAACAGAAATTGCGTACATATTCGTGTTAAAACAGACACTTATTAAACTGGCAGTTTCAGGGGGTGAGTGTTGCATGTAGCTGCAGCTTTGTATTTACAACACGAACAACGCCATTATGGCCAAATAAAATTTATTCAAAATCACTCCTGGCAATGGAAGTGGACAAGCCGGGAGATTTTCTTATCCGCTGTATACTTTGCAGCATCCTACCTGCAGCACGAGCTGCGCCATTATGACAGAATAAAGCCAATTAACATCTAACAAAGAGCCTCAAAATTACTCATCGGCAGTTTAGATTAGCGACGCAAGTGCAAATGACGCGACATTTTCTTATCCAAACGCAACCTAACTCAAGTCCAAAGACGGTCCAAGTTTGCAGTCCAAAATAGGCGGAGTGGAGCTCAGCTGTCAAAAGAGGGCGCGTACGGGCGGAAACCGGAAGTAAACATTTTTTGCAAACGTTTTTTTCGGTATGAGTTTGTCACAACCTGGAGTAGACAAATACCGAGAGTGGACGAATATTTGGTTTTGATAAGAATTCGCAAAAATCTGTTAGGCAAAAAGCACATTCAAAAGTTTGCATGAAAACGTCGAATAAAACACCGGTCAATATTCAACAGAACCAAGAAACGCGACAATTTGTCAAACAAACATTTGCAGTAAAAACCACCACGTGGGTAAGAAAAAAAAAAGAGCTGGCCAGCGTTAAAAACAAAAACAAAACATTCGAAATAATGGCAGAAAAACCAAAGAGCCCACCTTGCTACCTGCAGCAAATCAAAGTGAACTGTGACGTTACTGTGCTTTGCTCAAACGCCGTAGCGGTCCTAAAGTGTGAAAATCCTGCAACAAACAAAAAGGCATCGTGAGAAACGGCAGCAAACGACAAACATTCGCTCGTGTGCAGACCTACCTGCGAAATGGCCACGCGAAAGGACGCCATTTTGCTTCACCTGTATTTAATGACTCCTTCCGTGCACACCGGTCTTCAATTCACTTGAGAGCCTGACGTCACGTCCGCCAATCAAAACCTTCTTCTCCTGCTTGTCCAACGGCGCTTTGCACGCTAGCGCCAGCAGGTGACCTGTTAGGTAGCTGCTTCGGTTAACCCTGGAAATTAAAGTAATGGGCAACCTTGGGATTCCCGGAGGTTGTCACAGACAGTGATAGACAGTGACACCATCTTACCACTAGGTGGCAATCTTTTTCCACTAACTTGCTTGAAGTGCGCTCTTGGCGGATAAAGGTTGCATTTAATACATGCTGAATGCAGGAAGTTCAACCAAAAATTCTGAAGATGCCTTCATACAAAAGAAAAAAAAAACATCTTCCCCCAGGATTTATTTAAATGAATTCCATACAGCCATGATTGAAAATTTAAACATTAGATTTAAGGGTAGTTTTGTAAAAATGGTAGTCTGCCTAAAATTTGACAATTATTTTCTTGTATTCTTTTTAATATAAGTGTATTTTTAAGTTAATGACTTGTTTTATTGACCAATCAACCAATTTATTCTTTTATTTTTGCTGTACAGTATTTTTATCAGCACTCATGTTATTTTGTCTGTACCTTCCTTATTTCAATTGAAATAAATTGATTAAATGTATACACTTTAAATGTATTTATTCACATCATATATATCACAGAAATTAGTCGCAGCTTCCGCATTTGCACACACAGAGAAAACAAAATGAGGCACTCGGGATCAACATACGAACGTCTCCAGAAATGGTCACAAGGCCTTTGTAACTCAGCACACTATTGTTTATGCCTTTTGAGTCCAAACAAACAACTCAAGTGGGCAAGAAGAATTATAGCCTGCCAAACATATTTAGGAAAACCGGCACCATGGACACAGCCCTTCATGTATTCGTCTAAGCTTTCAAATAGTTGTGGCTTTCCCGGCTTCAAACTATATGCCTTGGCCAAAAAAGCAAAAACTGGGCCAGTATTCATAAAATCAGTCATCTCTAAGACCATTTGTTACTTTGGCTCGAAAAGTAATTGTGCATATATGATGTCATTGATACTACAGACTTGATGTGAGCCAATCTGTTTCTCTTTAGTCTACTTGGCCTTGAGATCCACAGAAAAGTCGACAAATCAAACAAGCAGACAGATCTTATATCTCATTCCTCCATCTTGTGATTTCGCTGTACGCTTTCATTATGCTGCTTTCTGTCTGCTCAATCTGTGCATTTGTGCCACCGCACAGGATATGCTGTTTGAGCAGATGAGGACATGAGGCATAATGGTTGTTGAGACATGCAGCGGTTTTGTCTAACAATAGGTTTTGTTTTCCTCTTTTGAACCGGTGACATCACTAGCAAAGGGATGTCTGTGAAGTCCGTTATTTTGTCCTCACATGTGGAGAATCGCTTTGTCAGACAATCAGTTCCTCACCGTTTCAAATATAAATGTCGGACTTGGCTTTGCATCATGCTGAGCTTTTTCAGTTTTTCAAATAAACTTACATTAATGTTTGGTATCATGTGTTCCATACAATTGCGTTGGACATGCAGAATTTTCAAATGTGTCTTTTTATGCATTTTCTGGCCACAGCCAAGTTGGATTGCATTGAAACATAGTGCCGTTTTTTTAACCCACTTGCAGTCGGTTATTTGAGATTTGCCACATATGGGACTCATTTTCCTGTCAGGGGTGGGGGGTTGCTATTAAATTATAGCATAAGAAGAAGAGGGTGCGATGTAGCTGAAATTATTGACAATAGGGGTAGGAAATACGATTACTTGAAGTTATAGTTTGATCAGGGTTGTGTCTTTTTGATGCGTCAATGTTTTTACAATGCAAAGTGAGGAAAATGTCAAGTCGTTGCCACCGCGTAGCTGCAGGCCTGTTTTGCTGCGTTTGTGCACGTCGCAGCTAAATTGGCTGTTAAAACACAAGATGAAAGCAGCTGACAAAGTTGACAGTGTGAGGTTTGCAGTCTAAGGGCTAATCGCTAGTTTCATATCAAGTGTCTTGAGTTGTGGCGAGCGTAAATTGCAGCGTGACACCGAGAAACAGACGCTGCACAGATGTTGCGTGGCGAGATAAGGCTGGGCACACTGGAAGCAAATCACATGAATTACATTAGGTCACATTCATGTTTGTGTTTATTGTGTCTGTCTCCACAGTTTTTTTTTTTTGTTAATGAGAACCCACTAGATGTAAGAGTGTGGCGCAATAGTTTTATGGAGATGCAATCATCACAAATAATGCATTTCGGGAGTTCCACTGTTTGTCTGCCAAACTGCCCCTCATTGAAAAGTGAAATCAAAGACAGCATTTTCTATCAAAACACAGACTATAAATAAAAAAAAGAAATATTTACAAAAAGGCAAACTGAGTCGAGAATTGTTGTCTCCTTTCATAGCTGCTGCTCCCCAAAAAGTATCTGAGCGTATACTGTGCCATTCCGAGACGCCTTTGCTTCTGGGATTGGCTTGACCAGATCCAACTCTGCGTAGGTTAGATTCTCCTCCACTATCTTTGGCTGAGGAAGGAAGGAAGCATGCAAAAATCAATGGCACACAAAAATGACATAACTGCACTACTCATAAGTGATTGCAATGGAAGAAAGCAATGTCAATAAAATAATCATAGTTATTTTTGGCCTATTTGGTATCAGTCATAAAATCACAAGGTTTCCATCCAGCACAATAGCGATTAAAAAAACAAATGGAAGTGATTACTGGGTGGTTTTCCCATCATTTGGCACCAATAAAAAAAAAAAAAAAATGATGCAGATCAGCAGAACATTGTTGAAAATGTGATTTGTACTCACCAAAACTACTTTCCTTGGTTGTGGTTTTAAAAGTTTAGGTTTCCTCGCTTTGTCTGCAATGGGAACTGGAGGGGTGAAATAAAGGTTGGGGTTTGTTTTCTTCCCTTGGGCAAATATGTGTTTAAACGAGCAACAGCGTCAAACAGAACAATAAGCTGCGGTTCCGGAAAAAAAGCAACAATCAGCATTTTCGGCCGCAAACCTTAAAGTCACGTGCCATCATCTTTCATATTTGAGTTGTCTTTCAATGTTCTCAATGTAGGAAAAGAGCAAAACAGAGATAGATCTGATGGATTGCATTCCGTCGGCTAATTACCAAGTGCAACCGAGATGTGGTTTGCTTGGATTGAGAATGTTAGCTTAAAGTGCCATTACTCAAATTTGCTAACTAAAGCACTAAATTTTTTTTTTTTTTTACACTCATATTAGCTTGACAACCAAAACATTTTGAAATTTGATACCTTTTGCTGGAATCTCTGGTGGTATTTCTTTTTGGTAATAATCTTTGCTCCTTTTCTTTCTGTATCTTCTCTCCTTCTTGGTCAAGGCAGGGGACACATTGACCACACCGGTAACGGTTTCTCCTGAGCTGTAGTTAAAGAAAAAATCCAGGGCATCATTAGAAAATAGGTGAACACTTTTTTTGTAAGTTTAAAATTGACCTAAAGATGCACCATAGTACCGTATTTTCCAGACTATAAGGCGCACCTTCAATGAATGGCTCATTTTAAAACTTTGTCCTTATATAAGGCGCACCAGACTATAAGGCGGACTATTAATGCATCATGTCAGATTTTTAATCCAAATCAAATCCTTCTCCATTTTATCTTTTTTATTTCAACTTCAGACACAACAAATTACTTTATAATCACAAAATAATGATCCATAGTCTTTTTGATTCATAGTCTTCAGCGGGTCACTTATGATTTATTTCATGACACAATTCTTCAGGCCAGTATAAATTGAGGAATTTGGTCCATGTATAAGGCGCACCGGACTATAAGGCGCACCGAGAAAATTTTGCTTTTTTTTGCTTGGCTTTTGAGAAAATTTTAGGTTTTTAGGTGCACCTAATAGTGCGGAAAATACGGTAGCCATTATTTAACTTGTCATTTCACAAGACCACATTTTGGGCAATACTTACCTATTCCTAGAGCTTCGGACCAAGTGGTAATTATCTACAAGGAAATAGCAAGTGAAAAATAAACGTGAATTGCAAACTAATGCAGATTTTGAGGTCATAGTGATGTCTCTGTCTGCTGACCTTTTAACCGTCGTTTCCTCTGTATACACTGGCAAGTTACCGTCACGGTGAACATGCACATGCACAGCAGGCCCACGCAGCAAATGAGCACAGCACAAAGGTAAACATCTGAAAAAAAAAAGTATTTCCTTTTGGTTGGACTATTTATGACGCACACACTCATACTTTACAATAACTTACCTTCAAACAAAGTCCACAAGCTGTCTTTGGCCTCGGTGGCCGGAAACACATGTACTACATGGAAGGGGAGAAAAAAAAACA
Source organism: Syngnathus floridae (assembly GCF_059516105.1). Classification (NCBI taxonomy): domain Eukaryota; kingdom Metazoa; phylum Chordata; class Actinopteri; order Syngnathiformes; family Syngnathidae; genus Syngnathus; species Syngnathus floridae. The sequence continues at coordinate 4,983,459 of NC_142430.1, read as the reverse complement.
CACAGTGAGAAAAGAAAGCCTATAGTCATCATTGTGGCTTCCTTGCTGCCAGACTAAATTTACTGCTACATTTAGCAAGTAGTAGAACTTGTGGGTTCATATTAATATGACAAAGAAAGGTGTCCGCTAGGTGTTGCAAATTGTGCGTGTGTCCAGGCCACCATGACGGTTGTATACGATGACATCACTTTCATCACAATGATATGATCATACGAGATGATCTCATGAAAGTGTTACAAACAAATAGCGCATGATGCCATAGAGTTACAGTTAAGCTGATGCTGCACAACTGTTGTGGAGCAAGTCACAATGCCACAACTTTGATCTTAAAACTGGCCACATTTCTGTGAAACCATCATGATAAGGCTTCAAGTAGCGCAGGAGCTGCATGACAAATATACATTTTACCAACGACTACTTTATAAACAGGCATTTTATAGACCGGTGGCTTTGGTGTGGGGTCCAGTTGTGCAGTCTATTCAATATGTTTTGAGTACAACAGTGTTAACTGGTGGGGTAAAAAATAAAAAAAAACTACAACTGGTTCATGAAGCAAATCTGAAGCTTCGTTTGCCCACTACTGTCACTACAGCTAATTTGTTGGTTGTTTTCAGACAAAATGGAAGTGCAAGGCGACGGACAACACAACGGTCCAATTCGTAAGTATTTATCTGCTTAGCAACAACTTTTAAGTAAATTAAATTAGCATATCGTGTTTCAACAATCTTATAGGCCGCCGTTTCCGACGAAGATTAGGACGAGGAGCACCAAACATGGGAGCCCTCAGAGTCAATGTTTGCGTCTCCAACGAGGAGATCACCATTTCCTTTCGGGTGGCTCCAAGACCAGGCGGCGACCATGAAAATAATGTCAACGATGCCGAAGCAGATGAAAGTGACGGGAATAGTGAAGAGATTGACGCTAATCCTAGTAGTGAAGACAATGATGGCAATCTTGAAAACAATGATGCTAATATTGAAGAAATTGAGGACAGCGACCATAACCCCACGAGTGATATTGAAAACAGTGATGCCAATATTGACGGCAATAACGAAGATAACGATGACAATGGTGAAGACAACGATGGCAATACTGAACACAATGACAGTGACGCCAGCGTCGAACACCTCGACGCCAACCTGGAAGATGATAACAACGAGGCCAACGAAGACGATATCAACGTTGACAACCAAGCCAATAACGACGACAGCGAGGCATCAACGGAAGACAGTGGCAGCGATGCAAGCAGCCTACAAAGTGAAGACCGCACCAATGAAAATCCAGAATTCAACATTTCAATGGGCATCATGCCGTTTCCACACGGGAATATCGCACAGAACATTTTCGTCGAATTCCACGGAACGTGCACAGACGGCTTTGTGAGTGACAATGAAAACACTGACACTGACACTTCCGTGGAATAAAACAGCAAAGACAACATTGGAGACAACACTTGTTCGGTTCTTAGGGACTTGGCTTTAGGACTAAACTGCTTCAATGGCCATTTTAGAACGTGCCCTCTATTTTAACGACGACATTAGACCAGAATGAATGAGTCGACCATTCGAGGAACAGAGTTTCATTTAAGACAGTCAAGGCTCTTTTGAGGAAGGCAACAACAAGGCTAACATTTGTACACTGATGAATTGATGAGTCTATGCATTCATCATCCACTGAACACAGCGATCAAACAATCAACTGTCTTTATTATTGTTAGTGCAACCATTTTTTTTTTTTTTTGTGAGACACCGAATGAGGAAACACCTGGGCACCTGATGTCATCGGGCCACAGGGACTCCGGGAATTATATACGACATGACAAAGAAAAAAAAAATAGTACCATATGATAATTCCGAAGGCTTCCCCTTCCTGCGACATTTTTGTCCAATTTCTGTCTGCACTCTCGTGTCCTACATTGGGAGGAAACTCTCGGACGTGGCCAATGTCAACAGCGTTCAGGTCTGCGTGTAGGCCCGACCCAGACTTGGCCTGAGACACGGTCACTCGGTTCCGAAAGTCACGGCCCATGGGATCGCACGTCCATGGAAAAATGTGGTGACGGAGACACATTTTGTGTTTTTGCAGGGAGGAAGTATGAAAGTTGAAAATAATTTTGTAGTCCTTGTTTGAATTTTTTCATTTGAATAAAAGTGAAAAGGCTTCTGTGCTACATGTGTCATCCGTTCCGCTCTGTGAGTCAGTCAAAAGTGCCACTAAAACCTCACACTGCCTTTGGGTCATACTTCAAGTTGATCTCCTGTCAACTTACTGCCGCGGTGGATCATCCTTCTATATTCAGCCTGGATTGTAACCAGCGGCATCTAAAATGCATTTTACCTGCGGGGAAATATATTTATCACGTTTGAATGATTCCCAGATGTTTCGCATGGCAACGTGGACAATGTCATCTTTATCGCTTTTTTACTAATGGAGTCAGATTTAACACTGTGCAGAAAAGCTTCATCGTAAAAACCTCAAACGGCTTCGACGCATCTGGGAGCTCTTTAGCAACATCTGCAGCTCCATAGAAAATGGCTGTGGAGTAAAATAATGTGGTTGAAGTTTTAGCAAAACAACATTTGACAATGCTTCTGTTGCGGTGACTGAAATAGCTGTCGAAGTCGCCGCCCCCGACATGATGAATGCAGTGAGCTCATCTAGCAACAAACGACCACAGCTTCTTAAGAAAATGAAAGTTGGGTGATGGAAAGCTTCTTTAAGGTTCTCACCTCTGAGTTCAGTTGTCGCCGTGGAGTTGTAAGAAGCCTTCCAGCGATCCTGTTGCTTTTTGAATTCCTGAACCCGACATATGTAGAGACCTCGGTCCCTCTCGGACACGTTCAAGATCAGCAAGTCAAAGATCTTGCCCTGCTTCACCACCGTCAGCTTCATCTTGGGCCACGAGAAGCTCTTGGTGTAGTTTCCATAGAAGCGGGCTTTTCTCATGTTGACCCGGGCGATGAGGAGTTCGTCTTCCGGATTGTCGTAACCCGCCGGCAGAAAGGTCCATTTGACCACGGGCAAGGCGGAATTGCGACGTCGCTGGGACACGACGCACGAGAGTGTGACGTTTTGGCCCTCCTGGACCACCGTGAAGGGGGACGGCGTGATGGTAACGTTGATAGCGGAACACAAATCTATCAAAAGAAAAATAACAATTTTATGACAAACTTTTGGCCAGATGATTTTTAAGTGCAAATTTGTTTGTAATGGCCACAAGATGGCGCCAAAGTCTAAATGAAGCTCCTCAACTCACTTGGAATTATCATTCTTTCATCTAAACTATGACATTCATTGCAAGTTTTGATGTAAAATGTTTTACAGGTCAAAGTGCATGTTTAGTCTGACAGGCATTCACTTTCCTATCTACAGACAGAAACATTCGAAATGTTCCGACCAATGCACCATCAAAACAACTTCAATTACTTTTCGCAACTGTTTAAATTAAACTACCGTCGCTTTTCTGGCGACATCAGAATATTTTGAAAATTATTTTTTATGTTTTTCATTTTAAACTCTTAATTTTTTTTGCATCTATTCTGCAAAGGCAAACATTTGTGCATCATTCTTACCTCCAAACAGAGCTTGAATCAGGAAAGCAAAGACCACAGAGCAGACCATTTTCCACGACTGCAGCCTCCATTAACTTTAAAGTTGAATGGTTCTGAGGAAAAGGAGCCCAAAGTTTCCTCCGCCTCCTTTTCCTCGTCCCCCCCCCCCCCCCCCCCCACCTTTTCCCATCCAACAGGGAAGTGTAATATGAAACACTCAGAACCTCCCCCCGTGCTGCCTCACACACACACATGCCGACACTATTGAGAGGTGAGCACGCTTGCGTTCTTTGCATCTGGCAAACGTGAGGGAAACGTGAGTTCCTGCGTAGGATGGCGGGTGTGTGCGGCCGAGAAAATCACACTTCCAGCTGTACAGAGCGGTCGGCGTGGCTCTCATTCAGGGCTTTTATTTTGGATAAGGGAGGGGGTGGCAATGGGTGAATTAGTTTGAGATTGTGTGTGGCCCTTGGTTAGGCTGAGAAATAAGTTGGGCTACATCTGTGACCCCAAAGGACCACATGAGGAGCCTGTGGAAAGGTCAAAAATAGCTCACAAGTGATGGGACATTGTGATTTCCTGGGAATGGTGTAGAAGTGATCATTTGAAAATGTTAAAATAGAAGTTATTGCATCATGATATTGTTAATAATGATCAATATTTGTTTTTTTAAAAAAAGACAAAATGATGATTACAGACTATTTGCAGGTTACAACTTATGCAAATGACGGACGCTCTCCTATAGAGGTTCATAATTGCCTCTAGAGGCCACAAGATGGCAACAAAGCACTACTTTTGTCTAAGTGAGACTCAACTCACTTGAACACATTTCATAGGCCACAAAATGACAAACTTTTGTTTTCAAAATGAAGCTTTTCAACTTGCACATTGAAAATGTCTCATCAAAGTTTTCATCAATGTTTAATTTTGAACAAAACTAACAATCATCAATATGTACGTAGCAATCTTCTAAAAGTTTTCCATGTGTAATGCTGTCCCCTTGTGGCAGACAACTATTTTCCTTGTGCAAGTTCCTGCCAAATAATGAGGCTGCAATATGAGTGTCAGTAGAGCAAGAAGACGGCAAGGCACACGGAATTATACGCTGTTGAGTTGCTGTCTTATTTTTAATCTCTTTTCAAATGACGCAGCTCCTCCCATCCGAATAAAAGTACTGTGGTCTTCAGACCTATAGCGAAAGAAATTGAGAAATATTCATGTTATTTATCTTTGCTTCAGATGCCACTCATGTCGGGGTCACATCATGTTAAAGGTCACGGGTCACCTACATTTTTGTCAGAAAACACTTTTCGGGTTACAGTTTTTAAATCGTAGCTTACCTTCTGTCTTGTATGTGTTTCCTGATGATGCAGTACTTGCAAATGCTAATAAAAAGAGTCAAAAAAAGGCCAAGGCCCAATCCAATGAAAATGTATTTCATTTCTGAAAGGAGAAACAACCAATAAACACACGCATGCTTACATAGAAAAAAAAAAAACTTGTAATCAAGGCGGCTAACATGACTGACCCAGTTTCTCTTTGGCTTCCGCGCCGCCTCCGCCACTTCCCATCACCCTCGTCAGCAGTGTCTCTGCAACGAATAGTGATCGGGTCACAAAATGCATGCAGACAGAAACGACATTAAGGTGCTGCTTCCAAAATTTAGCACTTTCTTTAATTAAGAATGCAAAATTATGATTACTGCGTTTGTCGGGGTGCGGTGGAATGAACGCTCAAAGGACAACACAGGTCAACAAAAGTTCACGTGCTTATTTTAGACTTGGCATGCCATGTGGCTGTTGTTGTAAACAGCCATGCAAGTGTCAGGACCCCATTAATTCCCCTGCCTGACCTGACACCTTCTTATCATAATTGATTTCATATTGTTAAATCAATGGATGGATAAATTGAGTAAGATGCAACAAAAGAATGAGTCAAAATAATAGGAAATGTAACGCATAACATACAAGAAGAAATGTGAAATATTTGGACAATTTTAAGAGAATAAAAATATATTACAAAAGTTCACAAATTTCACAATCAAAAGTTTACATTTTTCTACACAGAACTAATTTTACTGGAAAAAATACAAACGCTGAAATTTGCTTTTGATCATATCTTATGACTATTAATATTCCCTGCAAAAACAATCAAATTGGGATGAAATTGAACTCACCAAAGACGACGATGGCGCTGATCAAAAACTGCATGCCGAGTAAATCTTCTGTGACTGCCCTGATTTCCTCAAGTACTACTTCGAGTGTTGCTGATTACTTGAGTAGATAATATTGCAAGTGTGTAGTCGTCGCAGCGGTGAGGCAATAAACAAACAAATAAATAAATGAACAAATAAATAAACAAATAAAATCAGACAAAGAACAGCTGATAAATGTAAAAAAAGTCCTTCAATGAGTCTTACTGAGGTTAAGCACTCAAGAAAATTCATTGTTATGATTCCATTTTATAAATACCTAAATCCAATCAACTTTTTTTCCATCACATTGATAATATTTTTCATTGGGAGTCCAATTCATGCAACAGTCGACCGCGGTGAACCGCACGACCGCCCTCCGTGACTCGCGCCAGTCGACTTTCATATCTTCCACCATGCGTGTCAAGTCCCGAAGGCCACTTTACCCATCTGTCTCCGGGTCCAAGTTTCCTACTGGCTATTTTATCGCCAGCTGGCTTCCCGCAGGCCGACACATGTGGGTGTCAGTCACGGCGGCATAAACAAAAGGCTGCCTCTTGTTGCATTCTTCACCTACTTTCCTTCCCCGGCCTCGCCTCAACACGGCCATCATTGGCCACTACATTTGATTTCCATTCGTTCACATGGGAGGCGGTGACAATGTGTGTTAATGCAGATTTAATAGGTACTGTGATCCCTAGCCTGATCCAATAAATTATCACACTCCTTATCATGAACTGACTACTTGCTACTGGATTCTCAACACAAACGTGAGTCAAAATTCATCTAAAAAAAATCACCTAAAATATAATCTAATATTTTTTTTATTTGAGCAACTGAATTATTATTATTTTTTTTTTTACAGCACTCTGATTTATTGAGACGGCTCTGCAAGTCACGTGAGCATCTATCAAATGTGCCGAAGGTGCAATTGACAGAGTGGCATGCTCTTACCTCATGAAATCCAAAACGACAAAAATAGATGAGCTCATGTATGGAATGGCTTAAAAATGGCACCTTGAGGGAGCACAGCTATGAACCAGAGAGCTGTCGGGTCACGAAGGGCACCAGCAGGCTAATCCTTTTTCTTCTTCAGGTCTCCATTTGATCACCATCAGATGAATACAGAATAGCTGTGAAGAGAAAAAGGCAACACTTAATGATGATGGAGGACATACAGAGTCGTCTCCAGACTACATAAAAGCCATGTAAGGCCCCGACGAGTGTGACCTCATCTATTGCCTCAGTGTGACTCACGAAGGGTAACAAGCCCCCCCCCCCCCCAACAGCTGTGTGTATCCCAAAACCAGACAACAACATCACGGTGTAAACACGTAAAGAGAGCATCATGTCGACACACATTGGCTAATCAGCAGTTAAAAAAAAAATAAAAAAATCTGAGAATAAAGTTGTCATTTCACAGAAAAAAAAATTGCCTGGTAATATTGACAATATTGACGCTAATTGTATCATAGGCCTCAATCCAAATTGCATTATCTTCTTAAAGATGACTAAAGGTAAAGAGGAAGTCCATGCGGTCGTCAACCCCGCCGTGCTGCTCGCTTTCAAAAATAACCAATGACAGTGTCCATTTCATCCCGTTCGGCCTGTCTTAGGCCCTGCTACTCGACACCTCTCGGTTATTTCAATAGGAACGGGCTGGATGCGTCCCTGCTCGCTTTGGCCACACTGACTTGCGCTTCTATTTTGGTAGATTCTCAGCTCGCTATCAGGAGCCTGGCCACGCCGAGAGTATTTGAACATGGAACAGAAGGCCTAATGTGAGGGCTCTCCGTTTTTGAACTGGATTTTGCACTGAGGATTTGTACCGCTATTTTTCCAGATCGGACTCTTTGACGCAACATGAAAAAGAAAAACGAGGTGAGAGAGCGCTGGGATGGCCTGTTTGTATTCTAAAGTTGGAGAGTGGTTGATTTGAAGGTTGGTCTACTTTGGATGTGCCAAAACTAAAACTGCAGATATGGAGAACCAAGTCAAAGACTATGAACTCATCCTCCAATGTGTACAGTGCAATTAGAGAGACAGTGTCTCATTCCTCGGGTATAAATACTCAAACAGATGCTGGGAAAGTACCGCGGCTGCTTACAGTCTCAGGTTATGGAAGCGCTCATTGGCTAGTAAAAATCTTGATAAAAAGCAAACATTTAATTTAACGAGAGTCAAAGAGAAGTAAATATGGGTTGTCTGAGTTTAATCATGAGGTTTGATTCATATTATAAATGTGACTGCATGTTTAACCAATCGGAGGAAAATTGTATTTAAATGGTCAAATTTATTGATACTGAAGACAATCTGAGCGAATATCAGGCATACCTGCATAGTATAAGGAAAGCTAGGGTTACACGGCTAGTCGTAGAGCGTATTCATATGCCACGGAGTGACCAGTGCTCCTGGGTCAGGACATATAAATGGGTTAATGAGCTATTCTAAGAGCTCACCCAGATAGCTAAAGTCAGATACAGTAGAGCAGCTGCAAGCGAAGGAGTGCACAAGGCTAAATGCAATGTGTGGTGTCTACCTGTTGACCTCTGACATATCAAGTAAGTGATTTCATTTGTTTGGAAAAGTGGTGACAGTATATTTCTTATAAAGGAAAGTGGTCACATGACTATGATGATCAATAGTGCCTTAAATAGACTTGGTGAAGTGTTTGACAGAAACCCGCACGTCATGTACATTACTGGGCCACAAACGTGGAGGTTGATCACAATTTGTGATCTGATTTATTTTCATTCTCTTTCCTAGGAGGTTCATTCTACAGCATGCCTGATTTCAACCTGAGGACGAGGGAATCTGCTTGTGTCTGAGCTGGCCAGACGGGCGATGGCGCAAAACAGGAAGAAGAAGCCTGTTGACGTGAAGGGCTCGGTGGAAAAGCGTCACATGGGCCACCGGGTGGGTAACATGCTTCACCATCGCTTCCCCAATGGCTTCACTGACCTGTTCATGGACGAGACCGACCGTGAGGTCAGCACGCTCACTGACCGAGCCTTCCGGAGTCTCTGCGTCGGAGACGACGCTGTTTACAACGACGACTTCCTGTATGGATACTCGCCGTTCAGCTGTCATAAACCATTGGCAGGAGAGCCGCTCCAAAAACGTCACCAGAAGGAATCCAAAAAGCAGAGGAAAAATGACAAAGAGAAGAACATCTCGAACATGTCATCGTTTCTCAAGGCGCTGAGAACCACAGGAGAGAGCTGTGACGGAATGCTGATCAAAAATGGCGACGTGGCAGACTCCAATGGGGAATCGTGGGATAAATCTGCGCTTCGCAGCATCCAAAGAGAACTGTCGGAATTCTCCTCAGATTATCACACCAATCTCGTGGGTGGACATGATTCATCAAGCAAGCAGAGCAAAGGTTTATTTTCTGGAAACTCACCCAAGATGAAAAATGGGAAGGCAACAGTCAAGCTTAAGAAGCTAAACATCAAAAACTTTTTCCTTCACAGTGAGTTCAGCCCTTTCCAGACATGGGGAGGTATGAATCAATTCTGCTTTAGCCATGAGAATGCTTCTGCAGAGATGACTCCAAAATGGTATGACCTACCATTTTACAAAGACTTAACAGAGGCTCATAGCAAAGAAACTCTGCACACACAAAAGGTAGTGAAAGAAGCAGGTGAACCTCCTCTGCCTGCTCCCCCTTCCCTTCCGCCCCCTCCACCTTCTCCAACACCTCCTCCCCCTCCTCCTCCTGTTGCCTCTAAACCTTCCACGACACCACCCAAGGTCCCGCCAAAGCCCTCAGCTGCACTGTCTCAGAAAAGGTGCTCCTCAGATATCACTGATGGAAGTGTTGTCCCCTGGAGGAGTGTGAAAAACACAATTCCACTTAAGCAAGACCCTCAGGACAGGAGCACAACAGCCAAAACAGAGAAGAACGTTTCATCGATCCCAAACACGACAAGGTCAATGGAGGTGAATGCGGTTGAAGAAGTCAAGCCTTTAGCGTCAACTCCGTTCAGCATCTGCCAGCTGATGACGCCGCTCATTCCCTCCAGACAACCAACAGATACGTCGGAAATCCTCTCAGCTGTCCTTTCACCTTCTCTGCTGGACTTTCCCCACAGACCACACTCGGAGGCCAAAGGGACACCTGAACCTTTCATCAAGAGGGATGGCTACAAATCACTAGCCTCGAGCATCCTCTTCAACCTCAAAGACAACAGAAAGAGGGTTAAAAGTCGCTACAGTCCACCGAAATTCAAAACTTTAGAAGCACCTGGGAATGACAACCAATTGGAATTGTTAGAGAATCCGAAACAACAAAATCATTCACAGGGCAACACATCTGGTTTAAGCACACCTGCGATTACAAAAGAAGCTCACAGTCCAGTTTTAGAGTCTGCCAACCCACAAACTGACGGTCTTAGCGAGCACGTAGCCGATAGGCCGCCGTCTGCCGATTACTTGTTATCCAATTTGCAACAAAACAAAAAAGACACCGTGAGTAATGGCAATCTAGGTGAAGAGAACTCAACCTTGCAAATCATGCATGCAAAAAGAAACAAAACCCACACGGCTAAAAAGCAAAGTTATCCTTCGCTTAACCTTTACAAGAAAGCCAGCTCTCCTGTGACCACAGATTTCTCAAACGAGCTTCAAAATCCGAACAAAGAACCATTGAGGTTTTCACCGCACATCAATCGTGGTCATTCACCTTTATTCGAAGCCCCGGAAGATGATCAGGAAAACAGAACGAAAATACCCTTAAGAGAAAAATACTCTGGAGAAGAGGGTGTTAGTTTGAAAACAAAGGAAAGCAGGGGTCAAGCCATGAGCACAATGGATGTCATCAGAGCTGCAAAGAATGCCATTAACGCAACTAAAACGAAAGCGCTACACGCTACTCCGTCCGAGAGTAGCGACAAAGCCACGTCACACAAAGAATTTAAGGACAAAGACGAGGTGCTTGTGTGTTCCAAAGACACGACTGAGAAGACAATAGTGGTGGAAAATGATCCAGTCAAAAGTGAATCCGAAAACAATGTCATTGTGAAGAAAGAGCCGCCGCCGGTTCCAAAGAAAAAACATACCAAACGTGATATTCAACTCTCAATGGACAAAAAGAAAACGCGACGCAGTCATGAACATTCTAAGTGTGACTTAGAGGAAACGACCCCAGATTGTGAAGACAAATTAAAGCACATCTTCCCAGACAGGCTGAACAATTATATCAAATGTCAGAGGTATTCTGGAACGGACGAGGAACACGGAGATGATGAAGGTGATGTGAAGGTGAACTTGAGAACGGAAACGGATGCTACGAGAGACAGCGAGCACATCATACACGACCTGCATGCTCTCAAAGAGCTCGAGAGGGCCCGACTATGCGAGGGACGTCCCAACATAGACGAGGAGGCCAGAGCCAAAAATGATTTGATCTCCAGGGAGTTAAAGAACATTAAGAAGGGAATGTTATCCATGAGAGGGAACACTTTGGCGAAGAAGGAAATATTTGACAAGAAAGAGAAGGAGCTGAGTAAGCAGGAGGTCCCAACAAGGATGGGCGGCAATGTCATGATAAACAAAGCAATTGTGAATGAGAATTACGACAAGGCCAAATTGGCACTGGAGGAGGTTATCTTGAGTCGGCAGACGACGAGGAATAAGGCCACGGATCAGGATGCAAATATCAAATTTGCAGGAAATGTGACTGATGCAAGTTATGGATCAAGGGTACAGGCAAGTGAAAATGTAGAGAAAGAATCAATTACAGAAGATCAAAATGACGGCGCAGAAAAAGAGAAAGACCTCAGAGAAAGATTGGGGGATTTGAGAGACCATAAGCACATGAGACAGATTCTCTCCCAGACTGAACCCAGACCTGGTGGGATCCAGAAACCAGATGGCAGAAGTGCTACCCTGTCTACTATGAGCAATGTTGACAGTGATTTAAATTCAACCTCGAGATTGAACTTCAATCATGCCCATGAAATGAGTTCCACTCATTGGCCAGAAAAGAACACATTGTTAGATACCCCCTTTATACCACCCCGAAGTAAAAACAGAAGAAATGAGACCACTGAAAATGATAAAGAAGATAACAAAGATGATAAAAATGACATACAGGAGGATGTAAATATGGCACACGATGGAACAAGCACAAAAGAGGCTTTGGCAAAAAGCTCCAATGAAGAAACCATTCATGACCCACATTTGCCTTCCAAGCACAGCCACAGCGAAAAACGCTATTCTCTGTTATCAGACATCGAAGCAGCTATGGAGATGGCTACAAGCGAAAAAATTGAGCCGTCTTTAAAACCAGACACTGCAGCAATTCAAGTCCTGCCAGAAGATCTTGACAAATCCACTAAGGACAAGGTTGATACGGATGCAGAGACTATAAAATCCCCTGAACTTCTTGTAAATGGTGTCGCTATTGACGACCACACCAGCATGTCCTCCAAATCTTCCTACTTTTCCGTGGAGAGTCCACCACAAAGGGAGTGGAACTTTAATCACTCTTGGGAGAACCTCGATAAGGTTGGGCTGGACAATAGGAGAGATCCTGACCATGTTCCTGGAGCCATGAAAAAAGATTCAGACAAGCCAGATATGGAATATTATTCATTTAGTGATCTGGAAGGTGATTCGGAGGTTGTCAAAGCACTAGTAAAGTCTGAAGAAGAGAAAGAGATTCATAAGCAAAATGCTACTGAATGTCCGAGCCCATCCCGAGATGAAGATGTCCAAACACCAATGTCCGCATCTAGCATCCTTTCCCCTACATTAGATATTCCTGCTTTATTTAAAATCAAAGACAACACTTTGAGTAATAAGATAAAGAAGATCATACAACCCTGGACACCCCGGGCCCTAATGAATAACTCAGAGAAGGAAGAGGAGGATTTGCATCTTCTCAATGAAACCTCAAATCCACCATTGACAAATGAAACATGTCCTCAAGTAACAAGTGAGGTCTTCAAGTCTAAAGAGACTTTGCCAAATGTCTCACCAGCACCACTGTCCCCTCCATTGGTTCTGCCAAAGGAGAAGTCAAGAAGACACCCTGAAGGAGGACCTCTTGCTCCCCTAAAGGAGAATGACAGTCTCGCCATGGAGACTTTGACAATGCCAACAACAGAACGGGACGTATCAAAGGTTCCTAGCGAGCGTTCTGGTTCCACCTGCAGTTTTAACTCAGGGTTTGCCAAGCCTCCAGCGGTCTTACCCAAATCCGAGCGGGCCGTTCTCAAAGCCATGAAGCTGACGAACCGACGGATAAAGAAGGAAGAAGCTCAGAAGTCAACTCCGAGCAAACACAAGAGTGACAAATCTGTGCCGAGGAGTAGCGAGAAAAAACATCACAGAGAAGGTCAGAAACATGACGGGAAAAGTAGTGATGTCATTGTTGTCAACGACGACCAACGTCCTCAGAACAAAGCAGAGATGAGCCAGAGGACAAGAAGATTGAGTCACGAGTCGCTAGAAGGCCATCACCTCAAAGACAGACTCGCGACTGACCGAGGCCGAAGTCGTGGCAGACAACCTCGAGAGAAACCAGAACAGAAACACACCAGTGGTGATGGTCTCATCAGGGACGTTCCTGTCTACAAACCTGGTGAGAGACCAGTACCCAACGCTCGCTCGCAAAGCATTGACAGATGCTTAGGAGACCGAGTGGGGCGCAGGTATAGCACCGAGACGTCTCTCAGCGAGAGGCTCGACCCGAGAAGCACACGCATCGAGAGATCCATCATGGATGAGTTTCAGCAGCGAGGCCGAGCCAGAGAAAAAATGAGCCGAGAGAAACCGCTGAGAAGGAGTCAGAGCATCGACACGCACTGCTTGCAGGCCCCTCAGCCTCCGACCTTCTCCCGTCAGTCCAGCCGCACCGGACATCTCTCTCGCCAGTCAAGCATCGAACACGCCATCGTCACGCAGTCCATCCCCATGACCCAACGAAAGCTCCTTCAGGATCCGGACTCGGGACAGTATTATTTTGTAGACATGCCCGTCCAAGTCAAAACAAAAACCTTCTTCGATCCTGAGACGGGAAGCTACGTGCAGCTGCCAGTCCAGCCTCCAGACGCTGCAGTTCTTCAGGCGTCCCCCATGGAGGTTTTATCCACGCCGTTGGTGGTTTACCATGGCTTTGTCCCAGTGCCTCTGGCCCAGAACACTACCGTCCAAGTACCTCATATGGAGCAAGAAGAACTACAGAACTTGGACATGTCAAGGCAAATCCATTGCAAGGATGGGCGTCCTTATTTGGAGCCTGTCTATGGGCAGCATGAACACACAATGGGCGAGTTCCTTGCTACCGAGGAAGTGGACTGTCCCAGTTGACGGGATAAGAATTAGAATTTTGCACATAACTATTTGTTTTATTCTTCTGGTTACAAGTACTGTTTTTTATAACAACATATAATTGATGGATTTCACAGGCACAAAATAAACTGTCATGTGACCTGCTATATAAAGGTTAATTCTAACAGATGCCAGATCTTTGTCCACTTCAAGAAGTTAGTCAATTTAGAAACAATATGTTTTTAAAATGTGGAAGGCAGCCAGAGTAGGTTGGAGCTAAGATGTGAACCAAAATACTCGGAACTGAAGCTCATGTGCCAACCACTATTCCATCATCACAGATTAACTCGCTAATCCTGCTTAATGTTATTGACTTACCTTTATGCCTTAAGACTTGAATGTACACACACAAAAAATGAATGGCCTGCTGAATATGAGTTGAAGGATTTAGTAGTAATGGTCTTTCTTTTTTAAAGGAGATTCTGACAATGCTTTAATATGTAAAAAGACAATTGTTTGAATGTAAATGTGGAATATTTATTATAAATGCAGTGTGTTATTAAAGTACGGCAGTGACGGGAGTTTGTATCAAAACATTTTGCATGCTGATGAGGAATTTCTCATTTAATATGGCAAGCAGTGGTTTTACTCTCATGTTGTCTACGCTGCTCTCTTCTGGTAAGATTATGTAAAGACAGAGGAACTGCACAGCTAATTGGAAATAAAGTGCAAAGAGAGCAATATCATATTTAAATCACATTTAAAATCTGCTGTAATTAAACAGTAATGTTTTAAACCTCATGCTGGGATTTTGTTTTGCCACTTTTAGAGTACTTGTGGGATTGTAACGGTATCATTTCATTCAAGGGTGAAACCATGTTTTGATGTCATCAGCCGCTAGGGGGCGTATTTACATGGTATTTACGGTATACGGTGATGTACAGTATTTACATCCCATGACTGTTCTCAGTGCCAATTAATGTATCACTCATTCAACATTGGTAAAAGAATTTTTAAACATCTCACTTGTTGTTGTGGAGCATCAGTGGCAACCGCAGCTCATAGCCACCATGTCATCATACTGTTTCAAAACCACATTCTCTTCATCGTCAAAATATAACAAACTCATGGACTGAAGTTTGTCGGGCACACAACAGGGTGCCTCGACTTCATCCCCGGACAACTTGAGCGCGTGCATAATGGAGCGCACGGTGGCGTGATTGGTGGCTCGGAGACTTCCTCCAAGCGGGAAGGGACACGAGCCCTTACAGTGGTAAGCGTTGTAACCCCGCGGCGAGATGATCCAGCCCGACCAGCCTATCTCCTCAAAGTCTACAAAGAGGGAGACCCTCTGGCAGGATCGGGAATTGCCGAGGGGTAAGAGCCCTGAGGCTCCACGTCGCCTCCTAGTGGGGTGGTCATGGAGTTCCACAGTAGCAGCTGAAGACTGAGCGAGTCCTGGATGGAGAGAACATGATGGCAGTACTGTTTTAGCTTTTTCACTGTCATCTTACCAAAGTATGATTGATTGGTTGCTCCTGGCCTGCCATCATCAGAGAAGATAACCAAGTAGGCGTGAGTGCCTACTGGCTCTCCACGCAGCTTGGATGACGTAACCACAGAGTCCATCCAAGTCCCAGATGGCAGCGTGGTCACCACCAGGATGCCATTGTTATCTTGGCTGTTGCAGATCCACTTGGACACCTAGAAAAAGAAAAAAGTCAGCTAGTTTGGCTTTTATTCATTTTTTATTTTTTTTTAGCAATGGTGGAAAATGAACAACACCAACTGTTTGGGTGACATTGAAGACTTCCCATCCCTGAGTGTAAAGAGGAACGAGTCTGGAGGTGATGAGGTTTCCTCGCCAAGGTTTCACTTGACTATCCAGCACTTCATACAAATCCAGCTGGATGGGAACAAGAATGTGTGAATATGTGATATATAATTACCAAGTTGACAGATGGCAATTTTGAGCCCATGTTTAGGTCTGACGTGAAAAAATGAATCTGAATCCTGCTGTCATACATAATGGAGATCATATACCTTATAAAAATGGGGCCTGTATGACTTTTCCAGGAAATGTTTCTGTTTCTTTCGAAACCAACGGAATTCAGCCTTAACCATTCTCTCGTCTCGTCCAAAAGAAGACAGGTTGAAAAAGTGAAACCTCTCGCCATCATGATCTGAAACATCAAATACAACTTTAGTTAAACCACTTAATAAGACAAAATTGTTTTAATGGGTGCATTTTTCATGCATTTGGGGAAACTCGACCATGTTTAGCAAATATTGGAGAAAAACTCAAATACTGCACTAAATTATCCCGCGTCCCTGTGCAAGATCTAAATCAAACAATCAAAACTCTACAGCTAGCTGAAATGTAGGGATTAAAAGTAAAAAGTCAGATACCTGAAAATGCATTTCAGTAGATTAAATTGATCACCACCCATTAGAGAGCGCATGAGTATCCACATCGCGGTAGAAATTATTAAAAAATGTTCTTGAAAGTATTACCAACCTTTATCTTCGAAGCTCCTCACGACGTTCCCCTCCAGTATTTCTTTCTGACTTTTTCTCGTCCCGTCCGACGCAGAGACGGCGTTAAAGAGATCCAACATGAACTGAGGTGCCTTCCTGTGTGGGGCGCCGCGGAGTAGATCCTTCAAATGGAACAAAGCGCCGAGCTTTTCCGTCAACTTGTTGTCACGGTCCAAGTCCGTCCGGGTCCCCACCGGGTCCCTGCCGCCGGCTGTGACGCAGCGCAAATGGAGCGCGAGGACGAGCCAGACGCGCATCGCTCCTCTTGACATATTGGCAAAGGGCGGACTGAGCGTGCGCCACTGTGTGTGATAAGGACACTAATGTGCCGATTGATGACACTATTCAGCTAACATCAGAGGATGATTGGACCTTGATTGATGATGATGGATGGTGGGGGCAAAAACACCCCGCAAACACAAAGGAAAGGTGAAAATGGTCAAAAGTGAGAGAAAAAAGAATATATTACAAACAATGTGCTCCCTTATCCATAAATCCAAGCTAATGCTTATTCATATTAATAGTTTTTAAGACAAATATAAAATATTTATGTGATTAGAACATGTTTAGGTAATGCAGTATATGCAATTGCAAGTAACTCACGCAGTAGTTTAGGGAACAATAACTAGTACAAAGTTAAACACAACGGATCTGTATTCAAGTAGTGATTCCTTCATATACCACTAGAGGGAGCCAATGCGCTGCTGCTCGATCCATCAGTTATTTAAATAACATGTATATCTGATATCTGCATTTAATGCATGCATCGGGAAACCCTTAATTGAAATTTGAAAATGTGATGTTTCAAAAGAAAATAAATATAAAATAAAATAAATTCAGGCAGCCAATTGAACATTTCTATAATTACTAATATTGTATGACAAAAAACCTTGCATTGCTACAGCACCTCGTGTATTTATCATCAGGGTGAGGAGGGTTCAACCCAAGTAAAGTTTCTCCATCATCACGTTTTTTTTTCTAGCCATCTGTCTGTTATCAGTGTGAAGCCAGTCGCAAGAAAGCAAACGAAGAGCGAGAGCCATGACGCACGTGATGCGCATTGTTAGCGTGCACATGCGCACCCCCAAACGGCGCACACATTGGTCACCTCGCCACCGACGTCCCCCTCGCCCCCTGGGTTTGTTTGGACAGTGACAGAGCATGACGCTCGTGACCCCCCGGCATGAGCATTAATCCGATATGATCTCCTATCAATCAATCAATCGCATGGAATAAAGGGGGATCAAATTCTCAAGACAATCAGGTTGATCAAAAGCTCTTTTCCCCCTATTGTTCATTTGATGACAGAGTCATGACTTTTATTTGGGGGACCCGTTACTCATTTTTAGGCCCATCATATTGAATGTCAGATAAGATAGGATCCATTCTATGGTTATAATTTAAGATAACATAAGGTCCATATTGATTGAATTTGAAGGACACGTGACAAAGTGCGAGATACACAAATCCTGAAATAGGGCCAGATTTGAGTCTTGTCATTCCTGTGGTGCAGGCATGTTTACCATGAACCGTGTGCAAAACACAGATACATGACAACAGAAGACCCGTGACGTCAATGTCACGCTGGATACACGCAGAAGTCATGCCTGCAGGGACTGCACGTCTTTCAATGCAGTCATGTTGGACACACATGGTGTAGGACACTGATACTGAAAAAATCTCTCAGCATTTTTTTTTGACAGTTCCCATCACAAACTATATTGTAGGTTTCACAATCGAACACCAGGTGGCGCCGTTGACCTGCATATGGCCTTTCACAAACCACAGTGTGTAAAAATGAATGTCCATCTGCCTGATGCTTTCATGGGACCTAATTATTTCTCATCAAGTCCATCATTACATATTTTAGTCCAATCAGCAGTACTAAACAATTTGACCTTCATCCTACAGTATCTATTTTGGATTGGTTCAATACTTGATTGCTGAGATTCAAACCCTGAACCTCACAACCATTCGTGATCAATATTTTAGAGGGGGGTGGGGGGGAAATGGTTGTCACATTCATTTTGATTGTGCACTATCAGCCATGGGCCACCTGGATTCACATCTGACAAGTGTGTGCATGTGTTAATGACCTCACCTTGTGTTAAATACCTGTACTGAGGCAATTAGACACACATGGAAGGCATTTTGCCACAAGTGCTGGAGGCCGCTGCTGCTGCTGTTGCCGCTGCGATCTCTGAATGAATAATGAAGAGGAATACAATCACAGTCAAAGTGGAACCACATGACATGACTTTCAATGTGACATTTAAAATGGTGACCCCCCCACCCACCTTTCCCCCCCCGACTGCCACTGACTGCAAACATGTTCAGTTTGGGAGTTTGGCGATTTTTTCTCCCTGAAATATTCAATTAAATTATTATTATTATTTTTTTATTATTATAATTACTATTTTTTTCTCCTTTAAATATTCTATTAAATTATTATCTTTATTATTATAATTACTATTTTTTTAAGTGTTATTACTTGTTTAGCTATCAAAAATATGGCCACAAAATTAGTCACACCGGCACTATGCATTTATATGGATGCCAAAAAAATAGCAGTTGTAAAGTGTGTATATTTCCTAAAAATAATTCTAAAAGTGCCCATGTGAAATATATTTGCTTATTTAGTCTAGTCGTGCGCAATTTAAATACAATTAAATAGTTCTAATTTGAAATACTGTGTTGATGTTGCTTAGCCAATATATCTGTGCAAGATTTCATGTCGGTCAAGCTTTATTTTGGAAAGCCATCAAAAGACTATTTAGTTTTGGTTCAAGCTCCAGAGTCAGCTAAATTATATGTGCTCACGACCCAGCGCTGACTTTCTTTTTCTTCCCCCAGCACATGTACGCACAGCGCGCTGCACGAGTACACCTCACCTTTGCGTTATTAAGTCTGCCAGACGCTACTTCATCTGGCAACTTGCTGCGGTTTTCGGTGATATTCATAATCGGCGAAACATACTTGTTTCCCTTCTGACTCTGGGCTCATTATTATCCAATATTTTGCAGCACAAAGTGACATATGACGTTGGCCTGCTTGTAATTAGCTTGTTTGTTATGCTGAGGGCCACCTGCATGGTCTGCTTAATGGTTGTGCGTGTTTGTGTGTGGTTTCGTCTATAGAAATCCATTCACATATAAATGCACGTTTGTCTAATTTGACTCCCCTCACTCAAGTGTAATTAGAATTTAATTTAGGACTCTTCCAACTGCAATAGTCTCTGTTGATTAATGACACTAAGCCCAAAATGAGACGCTTATGACTTTCCATTGAATTTGCAAAGTAGTTGCATTATTTGCCGCCCTCTAGTGTTTATTCATGTCAAATGTCATGTTTCAAAGAGAAGTTATTTTTACTTTATTTTATTTTTTTTATATACAGTGATCCCTCGCTACTTCGCGTTTCGTTTATCGCGGCTTCACTACATCGCAGATTTTTTTTCCCGAATTAAAAAAAACATTTAAAAGTCAAAATAAAACTTCTAAATTGAGGAAACATGTGTCTAACCTTTAGGACAATGTAGTTTTGCTCCAAATGTTTGTTTACATTCCTTTAGAAGTCCGTTTTCGCGTGTTAGCACGATTGCGAATTAGCATCTTTCCGCTAACTCGTTAGCCTGCCCAGTACTTCTTGTTGATGACCGTACTTCGCGGATTTCACTTATCGCGGGTGGTTTTTGGAACCAATTATCCGCAATTACTATATATATTTTCTTTTTAAATCATTTTTGAGGCACAAAAAGGTTACATGTTGCACCGTAGCCTCGTTTTTTCCAAAAAACTAAACGCTTCTGTGACTTCAGGTGTTCTGCAAATGCGCAATTAAACATCAAATCATATCGCGTGTTTATGAACGCTTCTAGATGATTTGAAGTCACGCTTGCAACCCCATTATTGCTGAGGTTTCTTATCTGCATCGCACATCTCCTGCTACCCCTTTTTGTGGTCTTTATTTGCATAAACTGGTCACCGCGAGGAAAAATGTTGATGCTAAACGATGCGAAGAGAAACTGGAGCTGGGCCTATCTGCTTCAATTTTCTTTTTTGTATTTTGGTTAAAAATGCATTGCTTTGATTTGAGCTTTAATTACACCTGCTCACAAATGAAATTTTTCATACTTTTTATTTATTTTTTTATAGTACTTTGCAGCAGAAGCATGAGGAATGGCTGCTCTCAGACAAGGATTTACGCAAAGTAATCCGATCCGAGACTCCCGTCTGAGACGAGAGAGCAGCATATGGAATTCATCCACTGCACGCATCCATTTTTCATCGTCACCCTACTCCCCTTACTCTATTGTAGTGTCTAATAGTGGGCCGTTTATACACGCCAGATACACTCCACGCTCTTTCATCCTCATCACCTTCTCCCACTGTCTGGCTTCAGAAACATCTTCTAAAGTGTTCTTCAAATATCGGAAAGCTCCAAGGGCCCTTTGGGTCATTGTGGTTTCGAAGACGAAAGTACACGCGCAAGTCAAGGTTTCATATATTTCTTGCAAAGCCTCCCAAGAATAATCCAAGACAAGCCTCATTTAAGCATAAGAATCTCAATTGCTTGCACAGAGGTCAAAGGTCACATATGTGTCCATGTTCATATCTAGAAGGATTGTTTTATAATAAGTGCTAAAATGCTTTTGAGAAGGAGCTGATAACCGCTTGGCCAATATGTAATTAAGTTCCATTATTGAGTGAAAAATAAAAGCCAACCTCTACTTTTTATACACGCTTGGGTTTGGAGCAGCTACTGCTTTTTTTTTTTTTTTTTTAATGGGCCATTATGATGGCGGAATGTTTATGAGCACTCAGATTGCAGCGTAGACTTTATCACCTCCAATGCAACACCTTTCAAAATATCAAATAAGGTCATGGAGGTGATTCTTTCTGCTTTCTATTTGCTTCAGTGATGCACTTGAGTGAGTGAGAGAGCGAGAGCAAGCGAGAGGTGTTAAGGGCCAACAAGTAGCAGATGCAACAAATTACAGCCAGCATTGTTTCATTTGTGCTTAAGGAATTGGACTCAACTTGTGAGATTTCCAATTCCCCCATAGCTGCAGCCCCCCCAGGATGCTCTCTAATGTGTGGTCATAAAGTTCTAAACAGTGGAACCTCTAAACTCGGAGTAAATCCGATCCAGGACACCGCTTGACATCTGATTTGTAAACACTCATTTCGTAAGAAATAATAGGAATAAAACGGTCACAATCACAATATGATGACGATGATGATGATAGAACTTTATTCATCACTGCCAGCCCATAAATAAAAAACTATCAAAAAACAATGTCTGTAACTGCATGCTTGCGTCAAACTTGTTCACTGCGCAATATTTGTCATTTCAAGATCTCTATATTTACTGTGCAATAACATTAACACAATTTCTAACTGTCCAATAATAATAATAATAATAATAATAATAATAATATTTAAAAAAAAGCATACACAAAAGCTACCATTGCGCTCCTTGACCGACAATGGCCTCCTGCAGGCATCAATCAGTCCAGATAGGGGGCAGTAAAGTACCACATATAAGTTAAACAAGACCCTCAGCACACTTTTTACAAGGTCTTGATTGACAAGCAAATATGCAACAAGATTGGCCTCGATGCACAAATAAAGGAATTGTGTTTTCTTTGTATTCTCAGCCACTTGTAATAAAAGATATTATTTGTTGTCCTCCCACTCAATACGTATATGTCATCTGAGGTAGCTCCAGGTTTTTATTGCGTACTAGCGAGCTCACACCAATGCTCTCGACTATTAGATAAGGGTCATCAGAGGTCAACTAAGAAATACTTTTTGGAGAAATATTCACATATTGTTAGCCTACTTTACTGACATTCGGGAATAGATGAGCGTATTTTGGGAGGAAGTCAATCATTGAAGACTTGGCTGTAATTCATTTTGTATGCAGTTCCAAAATATGGGGAAGTCCCAGTTAATGCAACTTCTGAGCTGAGTCAGCAACTTATCTATGATCGTTCTCCAAAGGTGTTTATGTGCAGGTGAACCTTGCAGCTGCAGTGTCACTGACATCAGCCACGGAGTTTTTTTTGTGTTTTTTTTGCACGACCTCTTTAATTAAACCCGAGTGCCCTGTCATCACTTGCTACTGTTATCATCCAAGCAGCTGCTACAGACACACAGCACAAATAGTGCTTTGCCGCAGTCTTGTGGCGTATTTGCCTCAAGGAACTAGGTTGAAGTGAGTTAAAGAGTCCAATTTAAGGGGAAAAAAAACCCTGCTTTGTTGGCAATTATTAACCCAGAACCTCTGAGGCAGATGTGCTAACCACTCGCCCCATCATGCCTGGGTATTGTCAGCGCATGACTAAACTGGCAGGATGCTGCTGCTTACAGCTGCAAGCGATTGGACAACACACAGGGAGCAGTGTGATCGGTGGCAACGGTCGCTCCTCCGGCCAAAATGACTTCAAGATTACGGACATTGGAGAGCCTGGTGGCTCTGAGAAATGTTGTACACGCTCCAGCGATTCCATTACTGTGCCGCTGTGGCAAATGGAGCACATTTAGATCTGAACCCACACACCCTAAAAATCTGGCTTGGCCACAAATTAGTCTAATCATGCATAAATAGAAAATGGCCGTGTTGAATTGACCTCATTTTGTTTGTCTAAATTGGCCTTGTTATGGTGTGACATAAGCAGGCCAGGCCAGGTCTTGATCCGTGACTTAACTGATACTATCGCAAACATGTGCTGCCCAGGCCTCTACTAGGCCGCCGTGGTAACAGGGAGCAGAGAGAAAGTCCGTCAGATTCGTGCTTGCTGGAAATTTCAATCCAATAGATAGAAAAACAAAACCTCGATCCTTATTTATGCTGCAAATGAATTGGCAAACAACTGCATTTCGGATCAATCATGCTTTGTTATGATAATTACGACCAGAAAGAACCGTTGCACAATCAGATTTTCTGGCTAGAAAATTATTTTGGGGATAAACTAATGAAAATTACGCATAAGAAAAAAAAACAATTGAGCAACACTGAAACTCTGTGCAATTTTGATCCATTACATTACTGAATTCAATAAATATGGGATCATATTTAATACTGTAAAAGAAACAGGAAGCAGAAGCCGAAAATATGATTTGTAGCTATAAGGAGATACTTGACAGCTATTGCGAACACAATCCGTTCTCAGAAAACTGCCCCGGCGGCTCCGCTCTGATCTCTTTCGGGGTTACGAGAAGTCCAAACGTGAGCCAAAGCCGAGTCCAGTTGCTGAAGGGAAAAGAAGACCTTTGTCTAATTCAGAACATCTTGACGTTGCGATGCAGAATAAAAACAATGAGCTCGTATTTTCAGAAGTAGTCCAGAAATGACATTACAAAATAAAATGGATTTAAGATCAAATATCAACACAGTGGACCTTCAATTACGTTTTGCAACTTATGACACGTGCGAGTCGAATTCTACACAGCGGCGGGACTGACTAATGGTAGTGAGAGAAGAAAATCGGCTAAAAAGCTAATGGTGGGAGGTTTGTGGGATTTAAGTGTGTCAGCAACTGTCTCAGTTTGACTCTCGCTTCCTGTGAAATCCTTTTAGCACCAAGCTGAAATAACAGACAATGAAATACAGCTCCTCTTGTAAAATGGCCATGATAGGAAAGGAGAGGTGGAGGCGGGGTTGTGACAAAAAAAGAATAGGGAAGCTCCAGATCTGATGTAAATAATCTGCGCTTATTTGTTAGGAACTAAAACGGGTTTATGAGCAACAAGTATTGGAATGGAACTATGACAGGACTCCCACGATACCCCAACAGAACAAAATTTGGCTGGGACATTCTTAAAAAAACAAATTAAATAAACAAAAACAAACACTGAGGTCATGTTATGTGCGCTGACTAATCTCCAATCTGATAAAAATAAAAGAAATCAAATGCAATGACGCAAAACCAACGTGTGGCGGGGCAAAACGTTTTTCAGGGGTCTTCATTTATCATCTCTAAAATAAAAAAATAAATAAAAATAAAAAAATACTTAATTTGTGTGTGACCTGCCTAAAGAACAAACTAACAGGGGTCCTCTCTGATTTCTGGTTTACGAACTAATTACAGAGCTAATAAAACTTTGAGGGATTAGCCACTTTAAATCCAGCGACAGCAAACCTACTTGGCCCTTATTTGTCGCCATAGTTGCTCCCCAAGGACATCCACATTGTTCTCAGACGTGTTGGGGCCACATAAAGTTGAAATTGGACCAGGCGCCCGACGAAAACCACTTGGGTCAAATTAAGAATGAGGGCCGCCTTTCTCTCACGGGCTTTTTTAGGGATTAGATGACGCTATAGGCGGACTGATTAAATCGGCTGATTGGGGTGGCGAATGGAGGCGTGTTTTACTGCTTTACTGAGATTATATTGGCTGATTTAGCTCTCCGAACAGCGAGCCGTGAACTACTAGTGAACCTGGAACAATGTGTGTGAGGAGCTTGTTGGTTATTTGGTGGCTTTTGTAGCCCCTCATCAACTGTTAACACACAAGAAAGTCTTATTGGTGACCCTCAAAAAAAAAAAAAAAAAAAAAAAAAAAAACAGCGAAGGGAAACACTTCTGTTTACTAATTGGACCAGTAGCAGTGGCAACAGAGTGACATCACGTCTTCATTAACAGGTGCCTCATCCGGTCGGCCGTTCATGGGAAAGTTTTCATTAAGGCTTCCCGTTCCTCACCAGTGCGGGCCGACGATTAGTCGCTAGTTAGGCGCTGTTGTCAATGTTTACGATGTGCCGGGGAGAAGGGAAGCAGACCCGTTGCTGGTGCTCGGGGTCAAAGCTAGCGGTCAGCCAGAGGCAATGGAGGGGGGGGGCGGCTGACCACAATCGTGGCCAGGAAACGATTCGAAGCAATGTATGTTTAAAGAACAAATTTCAGTTGGATCAAAGTTTTGTTAGCTACACTGTACATACTACAGATTAGAAACTCTAATGTATACTATATACCACTATATAGCTAAAACCGCTCATTTAAGTTGTAGTGGTGACATTTGAATACTAATTGTGTCATTGATTTATTTTCCAAGGCCAAAATACAGTAATCCCTCCTTTATCGCGGATAATTGGTTCCAAAAACCACCCGCAATAAGTGAAATCCGCGAAGTACGGTCACCAACAAGAAGTACTGGGCAGGCTAACGAGTTAGCGGAAAGATGCTAATTCGCGATCGTGCTAACACACGAAAACGGACTTCTAAAGGAACGACCATTTAGAGCAATACTACATTGTCCTAGAGGTTAAACTCATGTTTCCTCAATTTAGAAGTTTTATTTTGACTTTGAAATGTTTGTTTAATTTGGGAAAAAAAAAATCTGCGATGTAGTGAAGCCGCGATAAACG
This sequence comes from Syngnathus floridae, assembly GCF_059516105.1. Lineage (NCBI taxonomy): Eukaryota > Metazoa > Chordata > Actinopteri > Syngnathiformes > Syngnathidae > Syngnathus > Syngnathus floridae. Next base: position 4,957,528 of record NC_142430.1, on the reverse strand, counting down.
AAACGCGAAGTAGCGAGGGATCACTGTACAGGCAGATGACTTCCTATCAATTTTTATTATTTGACTTATTTACCCAGCGTCTCATAAGGGAACAGAGGCAACACAAAAGAGGCAATAAAGGAACAAGTGCCACACAAACAAGCGCACGTGCACAAACACATCTGCGCACACGCCTGGTGAGGTCCACTTGAGCAGTGCAAACAAACAAAGTCGCTTTATGACAATTAGAGACCTGCTCTGAACTTTGCTGTTTCCAGAACTTAGCGGATAGGAATAATTAATCACGACTCTCTGACACACACATTTGCGCGCGCACACACACATGCAGCAGACACAGCTAATGAACAGTAATATTCAAACATGTGGGAACCATTTGTCCACCAAGCTCCTGCTCTCTCTCTATGACAACAGAGAGGAACACAGCAGCAACATAAGGAAAAAGGAAAACATGCCTCTGAATAGAGTGTGATTAGAACACACAGCGCGGGTGCTATCTAAATACAGAATAGAGATGCGAGGATTTTCCCTAAATAAATATTTATTGCTCATAACCATCGAAATTTAAATTCAAAAGCTTGAGGGAAATAATTGGCTATTTAAAAAGGCACACATGCCCAAATCATATGATTGATAATGCCTGCTGGGTAGCTTTGCGGTCTTTTGCTCATTTCATGAACGCAGTATGAATACGCTTATGTAAACACAGGTCTTCAAGGAAACGCAAGGTCAGTTGGTTTTGCTAACCTTTCCCCTCTGAAATGAGAAGCCTTGTTTCAATGAGGGAGTGACTAAAAAAAAAAATTGCTTCATATGCACAGTCATGCGTTTGTGGCCCTGCGAGATACAAGCTTGTGAGGTCATTCAACCCGAAGAGCCGAAATGTCCTCATGTGACCTGCGGATGACACAGATTGGGAGCATACATAAAAATTTGAAAATTTATAGTAACACGCTTCACATCCAACCAAACAGCCAGTGCCCGCCACCGTGCACAATCACACACGCGAGCCTTGTTGAACTTTCTCTGGTTGGTCGAGCGCTAAAGGAGGACAAAGTGGTATCTATGCTCTGCTGTTCATATTTGTGTTGGAGGCGCCACGCCGCCTGAGCTCTATGTTAGCTCGAGGTAATTACGTCTATACACCACCAATATCCCCTCCCATTACTGCACGGTAATGGGCCTTGCTACTCTTTCTCAGACACACACACACACACACACACACACACACACACACACACACACACACACACACACACACACACACACACACACACACACACACACACACACACACACACACACACACACACACACACACACACACACACACACACACACACACACACGCACTCACCCGCAAGGACACCGGTGACATCACTTATGTCATGTCAAAGCATCGCAATATGAAAGACTCAGTGGCATTGACACTCGGATAAAAGTAGTCCGCCGCCAGCGTGGCGCTATATCCGACAAAGTAGTAGCATTGAAAGATCGGAGCCAGGACGTAACAAAATAGCTTTTTTTGAGGGTAGCATGAGAAAAGGCTGACACACAGTCTGATCTTTAATGGCCATCTCATGTAAATAACGTCCACGCATTAGCGCCGAACCGGCGAGCTTTGGTTCTCTCGTCTGTTTAGTCACGCGTCCTTTGCTGCGAGCTCTGGTTAGAGTCAAGGAGGAGATGGTGATGGATGTTTAGATTGCAATAGTAATAATCATAACACGCAGTCATGGAAAACGCATAAAAACATTGCTCCTTTACATAAATCAGGCGCAAAAAAACACCAGTCAAATAAAAGCGGCGGGTAAAAAACATCACTTGAAAAGTGGTGACTTCACCTTGATTTTGAAGAAACAAGCCACTCAAGTAAAATAACATGACTACTTTCATATTCAGACAAATAAATCATCACCCATCGAGCCAAAGGTCACACAATATATTCCTACCGAGCTCCCTTTCGGAGGAAATGATGGCGTGCGGTCACGTCAACTTTGACTACTTCTTCTCGAGTGTTTGAAACAAATTAACTATAAAATGGAAGGTCTGAAATTTGTGGAAATTCTGGCAAATATGTGGTGATAGATTACAGACAGTGTCAAAGCTTCTCCACCGCAGCAATACGCTCGAGTTTGCCGTCGTGAATTTTAATGGTCAGCCGTTCAGTGAAACCTCCCCGCCGTTTTTAGGGGGAGGTCACGTCACGGCATGGAACCTCTCACAACGCCGAGCCGGGTGTTTTAGCGGCGGGCCTCGTCTCGCTTTTCCTCATTACTTTCAGTGGCAATAATATTCTTTTACAGACGCCATGAGCGTGTAGTTAAAAGATATGAAGCACTGCAATGGTTTATTAAACAGCGTATTTTGAAGCTGGGGAAAAAATGGGCGTGTCTAGTATTTTTTTTTTTTATCTTGTAATCCGATACTTTATTGTAATGGACAATTTAATACTTTACAAATGAAATTTAAAACACATGCTAACCATTCCATTTTGATGCTCCGCCCACTACATTTCGTAGCAGACATCCAGATTCACCCCATCGACGTTTTCTTGACATAAATGAGCCGTAATGCGACTTAAAGCAGGGGATCAAGAATGCACGTGTGTTTCATATTGAAGCTTGTTCATTGGCTTGCGCAAACACGTATGCAACCCGATCCCGCGGGATAGCGTACTGTATTAGAGAGGATCGAGACAAGCGACCACACGCGGCGTAGACGGAAACCCGAGCAGCCTGCACAAGATCTCGCCTGGAATTTACTGTTAGCATGATAAATAACATCTGTGTTCAGAGTGACGCCGGAGGTGTTACACTTTAAATTTTGATTGATCCATGTCTTGGAAATCGAAACACCGCCAACAGATACCATTGATACCAAGACTAAAAAATTGATTGAATTGAATGAGGGAAAAAGCAAAAAAAAAAAAAAGGGAGGGGGGGCCGCGCTAGGTAATGATAGGTAATCATTGACTTAAACATGGTGGACGCCAGTGGAAGATGGCGAGGAAACCCAGAGCCAGGTGGAGTCAAAACCAAATATATCCAAATTCATACAAGCTTAAATGCACGTACAAGCGTTCAATACGACGGAACATATGCTGCGGGTTGAGTTGACCTTCAACCTATCCATGGATCCACCTTTATGCTTTCAGTAATGGGCCTCCCCTTCCAGTAAACTCACGCCTTTCTTCCCGTTACGACCGACTTGTGTATGCTTCCAACCGCAGAGCGGCTCGTGACGCAAACTGGTAGAAAAAGAAAAAAAAAATGATGATGGAGTGACTAGTCATGTATTAACTGGAAAGTAAATGATGTGAAACGTCTTAAAATACAATGGTTGGACATGGTGAACATGCTGAATTGATTACAACTGTGGTAGCGCATGCATTACCCGTGCCTCCGCTTTCTCTTTGCACGGGGAAACCAATCAAAGTTAGTTAGGATTTTTCACCCGAGCATACCCGAGAGCTGTCAAAAAGTTCAATTTCCATCATTTTCCAGTTAGGCACCGTATAAAGGCTTGGTATTAAGCTGCGGTGCAACCTGACTGGCTGGGTCATTAGTAAGCTGCGTGGCCATTGGCTGCCTATTGCGGCAGCAAAGGGTTATGGTTCCTGCTGAATCCCCAGAGAGGGCTGGAACAGTGCAAAACAACAATAGGGGTCGGCTCTCGTGTTTAGTCTGCGTCTGTGGAGGCTTACAGCAGATTCTACGCTCTGAAACCAGAGCCCAACTTTGGACCAAATAATTTCAACTTTCTTGCAGCAAGCTTATTAGAGCTCAGTGGAGTTTTCACGCATGTCCAAACCACACACAAACACTAATACCATCATGACCACGCCTAAACAGAAGGATAACAAGCCTTTAGATTGTTTATAGGAACCTTTGCTTCTATGGCAGATGAGCTCGGTACAAATACCACCCTTGCCACCAGAATGAAGCTTCAAAGATGCTTCACGAACCAGTTGTTGTATTTTTTTACTCCTCTGGAAGGCACTCTCTGTTCAACATTTGACATTCCTAAAATGTCTTTCTTTAAACTAATGGTGCCATCTGGAGTAGACAAAAATACAACAACTGGTTCATGAAGCATCTCGAACCTTTGTTTTCCAATATATAAAAAAGTAAAAACTTTTTCGGCCAAATTTGGAACAAAACTACCACAAATATATTAATGGGAAATATTGATGATAATAATAACCAATAATATGAACGTCAGGGAATGAGTCACAACTTAAGCAATGGTAATCAGAAGCCGATTCAGGAATAACAACAATATGGAAAATAAACAGAACACGGCCTGACCGAGACAGGTTGCAGAGAAGTAGGAAGACAGAAATGTTAAAGCAATAAAGACACGCACCGGGGTTTCCTTCAACACATTATTTTGTTGTCAATGAAAACAGATCTGGAGAGTGAAACATCCCGGCCTGTCGCACAATAAACCTTTCTGACATTTATCAGACGTGACATTTTGACTTTAATTAGATGGTGTGAGTTTGCAGCTTTCGTTTGTCCGTCCACATGTTACTACTTTATTGTGAACTTTGCTGACTTTAAAAAAAAAAGGCACAGCGGTGGGGCCATAAGCAGGATGCCAATAAAATGTGGCTCAGGTAGAGGGAATGTTGGAGAAACTAGCATATTAGCTTTAGCCACCCCATATATATGTTACTACTCTAACAATACATCCAGAATTTTTTCTTCAGGTAGAGGCGTGCAAAAAATATATAAGGAGCTGAACGAAAAAGAGACTTCTAGACAAAGTGTCTGACAAAGTGAAGTTCAGGAGGAGGCGGGGCAGCATCAAGTAGGAAACCTCTGGTAAATGTCGAATGCGTGACGTCAGGCTGGAAGGCGACACCTTTAGACCAATGAAAATTTCCATTACACACACACACAGTTGCTCCATGTTTGTTGTACAGGTCGAGGTGTACGTGTCCTGCAAAAGGAGGGGCGCAGAAAATACACGGTGACCATGTCTGCGGTGTTAGGTGGCGACATGGGTGTGTATAAGGTGGAGTGTGTGTGTGTGTGTGTGTGTGTGTGTGTGAGGGTGTGGTATGTCAGAATTTGTGTTTATGGTCTTGGTGGCACGTTGTGGACGCCTGTACATAAATAAGAACATGTCAATGGCCGGTAATGTGATGGTGATGTCATGGTCATTTATACGATTCTCCATTTGTCTGTACCTGTGTGTATATTGGCTACCATGATTAAAAAGCAAGACCATATATGGGCATGGAGGTTGAAATTGCTTTCAACTCACATTTTCTTGTCATTTTTCCAAGGCTTCGGCTACAAATTGAACATGTGGTAAAAGTAAATTGAGGGGAAATAAAAGGAAAGGGTGGACAAGAGACGCATTGCTGGTAAATATGGCCAGTTGAGTTTGTTCAACCCAAAGAGGTTTCTGTTACTTGTTTACTGCTGAATGTTCGCGAGAAATTACGCAATAGAAGGTCATTACCTTTCGACTCTGTCGTGCACTCGGGGCAGCTCATATTTCTCTTTGGGGTTTGCTTGTGTCTGCTCACAGCTAATTATTTGTGTAAACTCAAACATGCTACTGCCAGTGGCTTTTATGGGATATATTAGTTATTTTAAATTAACATGTAGCCCAGCAGGAAAACAGTAAAGTTGCTAGTTTAAAAAAAAAAAAAAAAGGCTGACTCATATGCATGTTTGTAGTTCCACATTTGAGCAAAACCACAGAGGCATTAGGAGGCACACATTCCTAATTATAAATAGCTCTTTAAAATCAATTTATAGCCACGGTAACAAAACCATATGGAATGTCCATCATTCATTTTATAGCCTTAGTGTTCAATTAAAATAACATCACAATGATCGGAAATCAAGTCTAGACGACTGCGACATGACTTCTACCTGTAAATGTGTAATCGCAATTACTTTCTACCACAGCTACTCATGTTGTGCACATTCTACGCAATAGCTAATCCATTTTAATAGTCCAATAAAAAGCTAAAGCTTCGAATTTTTCAATTGGATATGATTTCGGTTACAATAGTGCCAGAAATCTGTCAGTCACGTCTTAATGTTGAATACCTGAAGGCAAAATGGCCTCTTGCGGGAATCGTGTGTGTGTACTGCTCCGTTCAAAATGACAAATTGTCCAAAAGAGACAAAAAAAAATAATTTACATTGGGACTGAATGTACCTGCACACACACATTCTGGAACCCTCCCTTTAAAATACACCGATCAGAGGATCATGTTAAGCTGTTATCAAAACACACAGGGGGAAAAAAAAAAAAAGCGGCGGCAGGCGATCACCAATGAACATTAATTGCGTGTGTCGTTCCTCTTATAAAAGGAGCAGTTCACGGATGCATGTGGTGCTGTTATTAAGCGGCAGGCGACCCTTGTGAAAATGTTATGGTAGCGAGGCTCTGGATTAGGTGTCAGGATGGGGGTCCACAGCTACCGGGAGGGGGGGAGGTGTGTGTGTGCGTGGCTCAACAATACTGATGAATGGACAGAATGAATGCATGCGTATGTGTAGATTGGATTGATGCCCTCTTTGGATCATCTGATTCTGATCATTCAAATGATTGAAATTTGATCCTCAAATCAACAATAAGTGATTCTATTAAATGTGTACCTGTCTGTGCGCTTTCAGTGGTCTCCCTGTTTCGGAGTCCACATGGTGGAGATGTGCCGTCAAAAACCTCCTCTCTCACCTTCGCCTCTGTGACTGATTTAAACCCCGGAGGAAAAACCTGCATGAAGCAGCCAGACTATCAGACTCCAACAACCCCCACCCTCCCCCAAAACCCTCACCCTTCCTCCCTTGACATGACTCAAAGAGGCCTTCTTCTCCATGCCAGCTGACGGCAGAAGAGGAATAAAGCGAGGAGTTAACCGGCAGTGCAGTAATTAAAGACGTTAACTTAGGAAGAGGAATTTTTGATCACACCGCTTGCCTGACTTTTAGGTCAACATTTCCCGACCCCTTTATTACTTGTTTGCTGACTCAGCATGATGTCGTTCATTTCAGTCGGTCTCTGAGTACAGTAAAAGTCCAGTTTTGTCCACTCTGATGCAAATCTACACTAATGTAGCCCTTAGGACTAATCGTTGGACTCCGTTTGGGCCTGGTCCAGGAACAGAAAGGTCCAGTCATTTTTCCAAACTGTCAAATTGTGCAAAAGCAGAACATAGAAGCTATCATGATGCAATATTGCAATCACGCTTAGATAAAACACAGAATCTGGAAATATCCTGGTTACTTTGATTGTGCACGAAGGTGGCCCGGATCGGCTCCAGTCAAATGGTGGTAATGAAAGATTACAAATTGCTGACGTCAGCGTTCCATGCCTATTAGCATAAGCGGCACCAAGCCGCCATTTCCCTGCCTCACATCACATAACGCCTCACATGCAAACAAACATTCAAAGTGTTAAAGACGAGTCCCACCTGCTAATAGCTGAGACAGTTTGGCTACTGTAACCAGAGGGGGTGTGTGGACTTATACACACATATTGGAACAATCAACACTGTGATACAGAATTTGAATGTATTTCATTGAAATTAAATGGCAACATTATATGAACCAGGAATTATGAACAGATGTGATGCACCGACGGGGGAAACAGAACTTGGATGGTTCTTAGGTGTTCGCTAGATGGAACGGCTGGCACACGCTACGTACGCGACACTAAATTGACGCACTTAAGGAAATATAGTGTCGAGCAGGAAATGCAGCTAGACGGGCAGGCATCCATCACTCATTCTGCTCCTCTCTGGCAAATTAGCAGGAATTTCTCGGGGAGGGCTGATTGTTTTCTCTTAAAACGGGCCTTGTTTTGGCTGGGGGAGTCGCCCGCCCGCTCGCATGAATATTGTGCGAACGGAGGTGAAAGGAGGCGTTCATAAGCGGCGGGCTGGGCGGCTGCGGTCTGTGCAGACTGCCAGCCACGCGACCTCTCCCGCTGTTCAGCAGCCATGATTGTGTGTAAAGCTTTTCGAGTCGACTTGTTGATGAAAGGTGGAGAAATAATCCAATGATTTTTATATACTAAATCAGGGGTGTCAAACTCATTTTTTTCGCGGGCCGCATTGTAGTCATAGCTTCTTTCGGAGGGCCATTATGACTCTCAACATAAATAAATGTATGAGCACCTCATATTATATACAGTATAAGCTACAAAACAAACTGACAAATAACTCGTTTTCAAACTAGTGAAAACTGGTCAAATATATATATAAAAAAAAAAAAGAGTGAAGACAATTTGCAATTCTAGTAATGACACGAATTGGATGCACAATTTGTCTTCGCGGGCCACATAAAATGATGTAGCGGGACGTATCTGGCCCCGAGACTTGAGTTTGATACCTGTGTACTAAATAATGTGTAGAAATTTTCTCTTCCTTCTCTTCCTGGTTCTTCTCGAAATGGGGAATATAATCAAAGTGCACATTCAGCAGCTGGCCTATTTGAACTGGGTTCTGGATCTGTTATTTTATTCCAGAGTGGGTCTTATCACCTTGACAGGGCGCGTGGCTGCAGGTGGTTTGGCTAGGAATCGAAGTGGCAGCTGCAATGTAGGGACCAGCTGTGTGTGTGTGTGTGTGAGCATCCAGCTGTGCGCATTGGACGGCACCACCTGGGCCAGCTCAGCTTCAGTCGGTCGCCGTACAGTAGCAGTTGACTACAAAGTTTGTCAACAATGGCAGCACCAAAACGGAATCAGATCAGAATTTGGAAAGATATCATCACGGACGTCGTGGCTTTCAAGTTACCACAATTTAATACGATCCCTTGCAAGCAGACATCACCCTCGTGGAGGTTAAGGCAGATTTAACATCATCAACAAGCCATGAAAATGCTTGAACAGCGGCGTCACTGCCAAACGTAAAGACCGCTCTCCTAAAATTGCTCACCCGTTCTTCTCTTACCTTAAGTAAACAAAACTATTCACATCCCATTTTACCAGTAGCCGGCACCTCGATGGCAAGCGCTCCGGTGTTCGATTCCATCAATAGGGACAGGTTGCCGGTTCCCACTGCCAACAATGTCCACAGAGTGTGCATGTGTTTACTTAGAAAGTCCAAGTATTGATTCCTCCCCCCCCCCCCTTCCTTTCTAGACTGGCTCAGGTACAGTAAAGTGCCTGTCTATCATACGCTTGTCCCACTGGAGCTCGGAATGTTGTCTATAGCTTAAAAACAGCAACCCTAGGATAATATAGCCAAGCATGCTGAGCTGCAACGGCGAGGGATGGTGTCTGTGTGTGTCTCTCTGCGTGTGTTTAGTTTGTGGGCACCCTCCAAGAAAAATAGAAAGAGACATCCGTTCTTATAATCGTCTGGTTTGGAGAATATGTCACCTACTACGAGGCAAAATATATAATATAACAGTCAACATTGTACCCTGGCCCCGTGTTTATATACGGTTAACCTTCACCGTGTTATGTTATGTAGGATATATGAAGTTACGCTAATATTTACTCCCCCGAAAAAGAGAAATAAAAAGAAAATATATTATGTTTCTTGCTATGTGTCATTTTGCTAGCACTAACACTGCCTGGTTGCTATTTAAACAAGATGCTAGCACCTCGTTCCGAGATTTGATTCTAGGAATAGTCGCGAATATCAAAATACAGAATGCTAAAAATAAAAATAACAACCCAATGAGCTTTTTCTTGGAATGACTAACTTCAGTTAATCCAGAACATAATAATTTACCAAACAATATATCTTCCCAAGAATCATAAAATATCACCACAAAGCTTTACATTTCCATTTGTAGATCCACTTAAGTCTGATGACTTGTTTGGACATAAATATGGAGCACAATGTATTTCATATCCACACACAGGCTCAGCGCAATTATGGTGGTACAAATTGCTGTTTGGTCTGCCACTGAAGCTTGTAAACTCATCAGGCATATGTTCTGCCTTCCTTGCTTCACATTTTCCTCAATATTCGCACTGAGAACCGTTTGGGAGTTGGTCCAGAGCAATTCAACGCTAACCTTTGTAAAAAGTAACATATTCACAGGAGCTGTGACAACATCAATGTTTTGCCTCATTACGCTTATCCAACCTGCTTTCCAGACAGCATTACGAGATTTGGGTAGATTAGGTCTTAATGCTATTAACTAGTAGAGCGGAGAAAAAGAAAAAAAGTGGAAAGAGGAGCAAGTGTGCAAAAGCAAAAAACTACATCTTAAAATTCATCAAAAAATAATTCCGACTAATTAAAAACCAACTATAATTGTATCAAAAGTCTTGTTTTCAATTTGTCAATTAATATTATACATGAGGTTTTATGTTTACTTTTAAATGAATCATAAATGCATTTTTATTTCATTATACTCTGTGACCTACTTTTTACAGTGCACTAATTAACTAACTCATTAAAACAAACTGAATTGAACAAATACGCTTCCGTATTTGGCTCTCTAAAAACCCGTCTGTGTTTATTCCAGAAGAAACAGTTGCACTGCTAACCCGCACTTGTCTTAAATAAACTCCAAGTGAGCTGAGAACACTTCAGTCGTGTCCATCGCTGGACAGTTCCGCATATTAAAGTTGACAAATGCCGTTAAAACGACCCGTCCCAAATAACAAATCTTTCAACGGCTACACACACACACACACACGGTCCAATCCTTACCCCGACACACACACACAAATACACAGACAACTTTCAGCAGCTCAGCCGAAACGAGGATATGCCAAGCTCAGCGGAGGATGTCCATTGAGACGCCAGAGGCCTTCTCTGGTTTCTCTCTTGGGGTGGGCTCTGGCTAGCGCGCATGCTAATGCTCGGAATCCCTCGCGTTGCTTCGTATAATAATCTGCCTCATCTGTGTCTCCGAGCGGCCTTTTCACCACCTATTAGTTCTCCAAGTCACGGTGGTGACAAAAGAAGGCTTTTGACAAAGCACCCAAACAGATTGTCATAACACGGCGCGTTTCAAAACGGACTTGATTGCTTCCTCCGACTTGAAGGAGCGCTGATTAATCGCCACTCGAGAGAAGTGAACGTCAGCAACGCTCTACGAGTTATTTAGTCATTCAAATGGGCGAGAAATGAAAAGTCGGCGGCCGCAAAGAATGGAGTCGAGTTCCGTTAGGTGTACTTAAAACATCTGCGGCTGCAACAAGCTGTCCGTGCAGCTGAGTGAAGCTCAGCCACAATCTGTCCAAGGCCAAAAAGTAAAAGCGCGAGCCAGCCGCGACCACGGCGGTATTTTTTGCTCTTTAAGAAGGTGCGATGTTTTGCGGTCTTCCCAGCCGCTTAGCTCGGCTTTTCTTGCAGGAACTTTTTGTCATCACTGTACACTCAGCACAATAATTCAAGCTTGAATAAATGATTTCAATGCTACTTAAATATATCAGTGTTGGCTCAGTTTGAGGCAGTAATCAAATTTTGTAGTATTTTCATCTGTTTAAAATTTTCAACATGTTTTTTTGTTGTCATTACTAGAAAGTATCGGCAATACAGTCAATTCCAATTCATCACCACAATAAAAAAACATAATTAATATTGATAACTAAGGCGAATATTTACAGCAGGGATGTCCGATATCACTTTTTTTCAGACCAATACCAGTAAGAGTACTCAATTGTATACCAAGTACCGATATCGTTAGTACTTTTATTTTATTTAAATTTAAAATTTAATTTAAAAATGTTCATTTAAAATTGCCCTAAAAACATCAAAAAATCAAAAAGATCATTTTGATCATTATATAATATCCCCAAATTTAAAAAAAAATCCTTATATTTAAATGTGGTTACTGTCAATTTTTAATTTCTCCAATTTCTAGTTCCTGATGGAAGACATAACTATAAATCAGAATGCAACTAAGAATGGGAGGAAGGAGACATGACCTAAAAGTGAGACAGCATGGAGACAAAGTGACTGCTGGCATACATGGCACAGGGAACATGCCTGCTTTTGTCAGACTTCCACATGTGTTTCCAATGGTATTAGTTTCTGGTCCGGTCTTGAGTGTCAGCTGCAGCTGAGGTGCATGTGTGTACATAGACACACGGCGCAGGAGATGTAGACAGGTTGTGATAGCAGTGTGATGGCAAGTGGCTCGCTCTGATTAAATGTCTGCGTGTGTGTGGCGTGCACGCAAGTGTGTGTGCGCAGGGCTCGGGTTACTCCGCGGCTGCTGAATGTCTAACGAGGGAAGATGTCAGTCTTGTGCGAGAAGCGGGTGTGACAGCAATGAGATTCAGAGGAAAGTGAAACTTCAGCAGAAAAGATTATGTACACAGTTTGAAAAAAAAAAATGCAGCCGAATTTCCTGCTCTGAGCCCCCCTTTGGACTTGCGTCTGTCGTTATGGCAGGAAATTAGACACTTTTCAATGCCGGAGAATTGAAAAAAAAAGTTTCTCAAACTTGGAATGCGGGTCACATTTGGACCCCATGTCTTCAAGTGGGACGCAATCATTTTTTTTTAGAGAACCCACACATGATGAGGACTAGAATGGCAGAAAAACAGAAAAGAAATAGAATCAGCTAAGCAAGTGTCCCGACTTGCCGCCACACGTCAAAAACACACACTTCCATGAGCATGTCAATGGAAAAAAAGTTACACTATAGCAACAGAGAGCTAAGTAAAAGTTTATATTTTCAGCGGCCGTCAAAATAAATAAAAGAGCACGGGAGGCTGGACTTAAAAGTTGTTTTAGTACAAGAATATGGACTGGAGGAAGTGAAGGGTGCCGAGGATGATGGAGCACCTGTATATTTGCACAGACTTTCACTCTTGTGATGTCATCGCTCAACGGTAAACATTTATCTGTTTATGATGACCATCCAGAATGGTTAGCATAAGACCACCATCTGTGCTACTTGGCTCTACAAATCATTTGCTGATGTTAAATTTAGCTTAAGAAACACTATTAGAGTTCAATATAAATATTACATTTTTAAGGGGAATCTAAAAATACTTTGATGCTGCACTTGCTGTATTTGCAGTCGCACAAGGATGCCCTTTGCAAGTGTATCCATATTTGGTAATGGTTGCTAAGCAACCAAGCACGTAGTAGCCAGGTGCCTTTTCCCCACTAGTTTTCAGCATATCAATTTGAATGTAGTTCCATTCTACACCATTTTCTTTTGTTTACTCTCCACTGGAAGACTTTAAACTCCTAAGCTCCATGTGGGATCTTTCCTATTCCCCAGCAGTCTGGAATGCGGCATTAGTTAACAACAAGATCATGTTATGGAACATCTCCTTGACCACATTATGTACAAACGGGAAAGCAGGATTCGCACTCCTCCCTACAACGATTGCAGCTTTATAAAATGGAAGGAAGAGCATCCGAATGTTATCTCAGATGTGTTCAAAAATGGCAACCAAGACTTCAAAATCAACTCAACGCAGTCCAGCAGGAACATCTGCAACAATCATATCTATACCAAGTGCTTTTTTTTGTATCGGACTGTTTTACACATGAGGTATGGCGCTTAGCAAGACAACAGATAATGGTGCGGAACCTGTCGGCGGCACGGGAGGCGAACTCGCTGTTGTCCTCGCCGCTGACAGTTGTTCCCGCACCGGTCTCTGTGGGGGTCCCAGGCCCACACACAGCTTTAGTACAATCCGAGCATGGAATGAAGAAAGTCAACAGTGATGAAGCTCTCACCTCCCTCCCCCTCCCCTCCCAGTGTGTCGTCCCACCACAGACAGAAAGAAAAACAATGTTACCGCCGCGATGATCCGTGCGAACAAAACAACTGTTGCCTCGGGTCATGACAGGTAGTCAGCCAAATAAGGGGGAGACGTGCCTGCGTACATTTGTAGCGTATCTTTTCTTTTTTTTTTTATCATATGCACAGATGTTAAGTCTTTGAGGATGCCTTTCAGTTTTGAGCTTTTGAGAATTGTAGTGCCATCCTCTTTCTAGACCTCTCAATTGGTTGCTGCCATGGAGGCCTCCCGGTCTGGGATCTTCATCTCCACCTACCCCCCCTGGGAGGATCTCACGTTCCAACTCATTGAGAAGCTTTCACAGAAAACCTGAGAAAGAGTTGTTCCGTAAGTTATTCCCCATCAATCTCGTTTTGGAAAAAAGAAAAAGTCCAAATAAAAACAGGAAGTGACCTGACTCGATATCACCAATTCAGTAAGCACGACTTTCTTGACTATTGTGCCGTCTTTTCTACATATGACGTTATCCCAAGTTTCTGGCTCTTCCCTCATCTGTTTTTGATGGGGTTTGTTTGAGGAACACTAGCTGGACCTCTTTGAGTAGCAGAGTGGTCTGTAAACACTTAGGATGGATTAGGTCTGGCGGGGCAGAGGGGTGAAGGCAGGTGAGGGAGGGAGGGAGAGAGAAGAGCGCGAAGGAGCAGGAGGAGGAGCTGTTGCAAATTTTACTTGCTTGCTTTACATGCCAGTATACGTACAACCATCAACAAATTAGCGAAACAAGTCACACTCGGGTGTTCCTCAGACCAGCACCTCGTCCATCATCTGCTCGATGCTAAAGCTATGCATATAAAAGTCTTGGTTTCCAGCGTAGTGCCAGAGTAAACCGGGCGCTATTTGGTTTAAGAGACATTTCCCACTCGAAGAGTAACAGTCTCAGGTCTCTGTTTGTGATGGAACGCAACTCCTATGCCCAAGTGCCGGCCGGTCATTTCTTAAGGTCTCTTTGTGGCTCGGAGGAACACTTTAAAAGCCGCAAGTTATCATTGGAGCAAGGGAAGCTTGTGGAGGTCCATCGCCATCAACCTTCACTCTATTATCCTCTCCTCAACTAACCCACCTTGCACAAACGCCGTGGCTTGCACTTTCCATCTGTCCGTCCACTGCCAATTTGCACACCTTCCCGCTCAACAGTGCGTCCCTCTCCGTGTGCCAGCCGTCTGTCTTGCTTTCCTTCCTTCCCTCGGTGCCATCAGTCTTTTCGGACTCCCCTGACAGGATGAATGGTGGCGCTTCTCGCCAGGTACAGCATGTACTGCTTTCAAAAATATTGCTAATTATTTAAACGCTGCTGTGTGGCCTTAAACAGTCACCCACAGATGGCTGTTGAAAATTATGCTAATAAAAATGCTAGTAAAACATGATGCTAATTACAGAGTGATGAATACAGCTACTAATTTCATCCACATAAAATATCAAATCCTGGGAGTTCATCTGATTAAAACATTTGTATAATTTAAAGCAAATCTCATTTTCGTGTACATTTAGTAAAAAAGAAAAAAGTGTGCACAATCTGCTTTGGCAGAGTTCTGGATTTCAGAGCAAGAGGTTAGAAATTTCCTCGAGCGCTCGACGGAGCCTAGCAAATTTCCACAACTCTCCCTCAGCTTGGTTCCATCAGCACGAGTACTCGAGCCCGTCTTTGCTCCGGGTCAGCTCCGCTGGGAGCCCGCGGGGGGGAGCGGGAGCGAGAACGGCGGTCGGCCATCAGCCGCAGAGTGCGCCGCGCCTGTTAGCGGGCAGCCCAAGCCACTGTGGATGAACCCCGGTCACATATGAAACCCAAGGTGCGTAGCGGATCGTGCACAAGATTGACTGTTTTGTAAATCAAAATGTAGATTTTGGCTGAGACCTTTGAATGATTTTTATTGTTATTATTTTTTTAACCCCCCTTGCTCCACCTCCAATGGTTGAGGTTCTAAATGCACTGATGCAATAAAAAGACTTTCTATATTCAGTATAAAAGTTATATAAAATACCATTAACTGTTCTTGCTGGTTAGGTTACATACACTGTAGAGGGACTCGGGCCTCTCGCCTCTCATCCACGTGCCCTCCTGCCTAAACACACGTTTGTCTTTTTCTCCACTCACCCGTCCCAACTTCCATCTATCATCGCCCGCCTTCTGACAGATGACATGTCTGCAGCTCCCTCACCTGTCAATCTTTGCTCCTCGGTTCAGTCAGAGGACTCGAGAATATGCTGACGTGGGATTGCTCCGTTTTGGTGCCAATGTTCAAATATAGACAGCGCGGTGTGCTAGTGGTTAGCGTGTCTGCCTGACAGTTTTGAGGTTTTAATATCGCCTCTGGTTTTCCTTGTCTTGTAACATATTACATTAAATATGTGTATAAAAAAATCTTTAAAGTTATAAGTATAAAACATTTTGCAACATGATTCAGTTTGCAAGCAAACCAATATTTTTTCAATTTCTGCAAGGTTTGTATATCACTTCATTGAAAAATCTAGAAAAAATCTATTTAAAAATTAAATTAATTAAGAAATGGATACATGTTGTCCTCTTACCATGTATGATATACAAAGTATTATTCCTAAAGTGCATATTTAGTATCATCATTACTTTTGAATTTATGTCAGCGTTTCAAGTCGTGGAATTAATCGTAACCATTCTTTTTGGCGCCCCCTTGAGGCCTCAACACTGTTAGAATTTGCGTGTGTACATTAAACAAAAAAACAAAAAGGGAGTGTTTGCATACAGGTTTGTCTGACTGCATGCCACATGCTGTTTTCCACTGGGTGTCCTTTCTTCACAGCAGGATGATCTGCTCGCTCAACTTCCTCTCCATCAATCATTGGGCCCATTTGTTTGCACAGAGCTGCGCTGACAGCCGGAGGCTCTTATTGCAGCACTGAGGCTCACGGCGGCGGCGGCAGTGGCGGCATGTGTGATGAGGAATGAAGGGGAAAGCTACCGAAGGAATACTTATGTTTTTTTAGTGTCGCTCCGTGGCTCCCCCTACAGTTGTGGCATGCAACTTACTCACAGGCGGTGTTTACTTAAAGTATGAGAACGTAAATAATTGCAATGTACAAAAAACAGAGAGAAACATAACACGGGATAGGACAAGTTATGGCAGATTTTTCAAAAAAAAAATTTATTGAATGCCAAAAAAAAATTAAAAAATCTTATGCTATGCCTACATCACCTTTCTTCACAAAGTGACAGACAACATATTTTCCCAGAAATCCTTTTTTGCAAGACCACCCAGTTGGCCCCGGCGCTGGCTGGGCAACCAGACGCAATGCTTTCCTTGTGGAGCTACAAACCATCACGCCAACTCATTTCTAAGTCCACTCTTGCACAGTTAAAAAAAAAGGGGCATTTGCATGGTCATTAAAAAAAAAAAAAAGGTAAAAATGAGATCATTATTTCTGCTCGGACTTGTATTTGACTGCCGAGGGAAAACCTGTCATGTGACTCATGTGACCGGTCAGACAATTGTGGTGGTCGGTGCTGTCAAATAGTCTTTGCTCACTAAGCAAGTTTATGATTATGAGTCTTGTGCTCGGGGAGTCCTCCAGTGGAATGTCTTCTAACGCACATATGGTTACAGTCAGTGTAATACGGGAACGGTGATGATTTAGTTGCTTCACGTGGGAGTGGATGAACATCCTAACATATTAGCGGCTCGGAAAATGGAGCAGGGGAAATGACTATTACCCTTCCTTTGAGATTGATATAATGTTTCAAGAGAGAACCCTCGACCACTAAAGTTGTAGATAATGCGGTTTCGTCTCGCTGCCACTTAAGTGCAAAATCACTTAACATAGATTGAGCGTGTTGGTGGGTGGCTTTCATTGTGCAGAGGAAAGGCAGGCGTCTTTTGGTCACAGTTTGTTTGATTACGTCTTTGTCCGTCAACGGGGGGCTTTTAAGTGCTGGAGCAAAAAACCGCGATCCCTTCGTGACATAATGTAAGGACAGGTAATGCATGAGGCTGTGCCCGTTTTTAAATAAGCAAGACTGAAATGGGAGGACAACCAAAGACAACATAGCCAGGACGTTACATTTTTTTATATTGTGCTGGTGAACATAAAATAGCCACAAGAGGGCGGCCAAAATTACTATCGGTTCCGATATCGATACCTGGTATCGGGGTACTCGCCCATCCTTTATTGCATAGTGAGAAATAGACATGAAAAGGCCTTAATCCTACTTTGGCTGATGTAATCACCTCCATAAAACGGGTAGGTGGGAAAGCCTGGCTGTTAGATTTACGGACAGAAAACAAGCCCAGTGTGACACCAAGCTGAAGCTTGAATCCTTAATCACCAAATTGGGAGTGATAAATTCACGTTTTTTTTTTTAATAGCTTGTCAGCAGCAGCACATGCCCATATTCCTTCTTCACATACTAGATTTTGCATGATCTTGATATGGTCGTACATCTGGGTCCTTTCTATCTCCATCTGATTGTATCTCTTTGCATTGTTAG
This sequence comes from Syngnathus floridae, assembly GCF_059516105.1. Lineage (NCBI taxonomy): Eukaryota > Metazoa > Chordata > Actinopteri > Syngnathiformes > Syngnathidae > Syngnathus > Syngnathus floridae. The sequence continues at coordinate 4,939,365 of NC_142430.1, read as the reverse complement.
TGTACGTGTGGCCCCGCAGTGGCCAATGGCCCGTTACGAGTTCCCTCAGCAGCCGTGAAGAGGGAAATGACCTTTAATATGGCTCGCCTTCTCCCTCAGTCCATATTAATGTTAATCTATCAGACTTGGAGGCTCCCTCACCATACAACGCCTCCAATGTTCCCGGGGCCTTGGGGTGCAATCAGTGGCGTCAAACTAAGCACTGCTCCCTCCAAGGGTGGGGAAGAAGAAAAAAAAAAGCATATGCTACTGCATGATCTCTTGCTGTGTTTTACCAAATACAAGTTGATCTTAACCCGACCTCCAAAAAAGAAAAAAGATGCAGAGGTAGATATTTGAGTATACCACTATTTGATTTATAGATGTACTGTAAAAAAAAAAACGCTTTTAATATTAGAAAAAAAAATTTTAGTACGGCTTTTCCGCCAAAACGAAAATAACAAATTAAGCTAGCAAGAAACGTATTTTATTTACGTTAGTTTGGCCCACTTTTGTAGTCATCCAAGAATCTGCCTAATGCTTGTCACCAGCGTAAATACATAAACAAACACAAGTTGCTTATTGATGAAGACTTAACAAAAAACAGCCTGTTTCCATTCTGGTCTCCAGCGACTGCTGTGATTTGATTTGCGTAATCTGCCCAAGAAATGTGCTTTATCATTCTTCTCCATCTGGACCTCACCTGATTTTCAGTGAGTTCTCGTCCTAACAATCGCTCAAGTCGATAAAGGGGTTAGATAATACAGGTGAAGGTTAATGCTGGGGCTTTTGAACGAGGAAAGCATTTGAATTATGTTCTGAAAACCTGCAGCTATATTAGGATGGACTACGAGTGAATTACAATCAGCATATTGGGTCGGAGGTCATTAGACAGCTCGAGATGGAGTAATGTTGAGAAAAGCTGGTCAAAGGGATGAAGAGAATGGTGAGGGTCATTTGTGTAATCTCACTGCAGATCTGGCCACTTATTCCATGAGTTTGTGCTAAGTGCAAGCCGGGAGTCCAACTTTTAAGGGAGGCTTGTGGAAACAAACTACTAATGTGTTTTTTATTTGTGGCCGAGAGATCTTATCGAGATGCGTGGCGTAAACTGTTTGGACTATTTTCCCTTTACCTGCAATTTTGTATTTTTCTTACCGTGTCATAGTTTTTTAGTATAGACCTCATTTGGAATTCACATTGGTTTTCCGTGCTCATAAATTAGTTTCTATATTTCCATGTCTTGTATTCTGTCTCCTACTCGGTTTTGGCTGGAATGAGACTATAACAACATATGAGCGGTCACACTGGCAAGCGAGATGGTGGCATGATGGCCAAATTGGCTGTTGTCAAAAACGCTGCATGTTGGCAGTAGAGCAGCTTAGCCATTAAAATTAGCTTTAATTAGCTTATGCTGAAAAAAAAAAAAAGAACATGGTTGACATTAAGTAGTCTTGTTTGTTTGCTGCTCAGGTAGGTCCGGGTTACTAAGCACCAACTCGGATATAGTGGAGTAGAAAATTCATGTCCAGAGGTGAGGATAACTTAGATGTGGACATTAAATTTATTGAATGGGACTTTTATCAGAAACGTACTGTAAAACGATAAAAATGATATTCATGTAGGTAAATGTTTCTAAATTATCAAGGTGTTTGGTACAGTTTGTGAACGAGATGGGAGAGCGGCAACTGCTCCGAGATCCGAACGAGTCGGGTTCCACTGTCCAAACAAGATCCAGATGGGTGTGTCCATCAAAACATCTCTCTAATTGACTGCTGTATCAGAGAACATGAAATGTGTGTCTTGTTCTTGTAATGGACTCTGGAACAAGCTAAAGTCTCTCATCCAGAGGATGTAAATTGACATGACTAAGGCTGACTCATATCCTTACTTTTGGCCTTTTCAGACTCCGCACACCTCACCCTGGAGCCTGGCTATATAAAATAGATATTTTTTGGTTTCTTCAATCTTTGCTCTGAGTAATTCCCTTTCTCATTTCCATTGTTATGATTCCATCTCATACACGTTGGGCCAGGTGGTTCGATACATTAACGCTCTCATCTGCCAACACACCGCACCTCCCGGCTGCTATGTTGTTGTCTGGTTGTCATGGAGACCAGCATGGAAGGTCCGGCTTCACCCCCCGTCCGCCGTAGCGGGGGCCCTAATCACCGTGCGCCTGCGACGGCCAGGAGCCGGCGGTTTGTTATGGCGTGTCGCCACCCTCGGCGAACCACATGGCCTCGTGTTTGTTTGAACAAGGCCCCCCGATGCCCGAGTGTTCTCTCGCTGTGGTGGAGAAAAATAGAACGTAAAAGGCTGTCAAAGCTCAGCTGTCACCAAGCGAGAAACTGCTCGAAAAGAGGCGCTACGAAGGGAAAACGGGGAAGGAAAAGCTGCGTTCAAATTGGAGGTTAGGGAAGACGTTAGAACTACTGAGGAAAAGGGAGTGGAGATGCCGAGATGGGAGGAAATGAGGATGGACAGCAGTAGACGGCCGAGAGGAGGAGTAGCGCAAATGTGTGTCAGGAGGACAAGTGAAGTCTGTCGCTGCTGAAGCACAGAGGACCACTCCTCTGTTTCCATGACTAATTGAAATCTTCCACTGGACTGATGAAGCCTCGCTGCTTTCCGACCACCCATCTCCGTCTCTCTTCTAGTCTTACGTCTCTGATCATTTGTCCTCGTATATTTATTGAATCAGGGGAATGACACACCGTCACCCAACTGCTACATTTTCACTGACTTTCACTCCTCAATAATAAGGTACCTGAATGAAAGGAGCACTGGCGGAGCTAGAAGGGGGAGCACAGGGGCACTGCCCCCCCTGAAATATACTTGGACCCACCAGGTGCCCGACCAGGTAATTGACTATTTTCATCCGGTTTGCGGACCCCCAAGGAAGTCGAAAGGAGTGGACGATTCAAAATACAGGTTTTACGTTCGACCCTCAAGGCTGATTAGAGGACCTCGCCACAAGAACAAAAGTGTTTGGGATGCTGATTAATGAGTTCCTCCCTTAACCAGGACCTTAGTTCCCAAACACTCATTAGTCACATTGCCATTGCAGATTAGACTGTTAGCATTGGACCTTACCACACACATACCATATGGATTTTGAGAAGAAATTACTTAACTAGCAAAGACAACATTTAATGATTGATATTATTATAAAATCCGTTTGGCATACAGACCAAGAGAAAACAGCTCGGCATGTGCTTTGAGTAAATCCAAACTTCCATCAGGTTATTCCTAAAGTTGATGCCAAACTAGCACAATCATGAAAATTCTACCATCATAACACCCAATTTATATTTCAACACATTTATGCAACAAGAACCCCCAAAGAGTAGATTTTCAAGAATACAAAGGTGATTATCGAGAATCCAGGTAAAACAATAACTCACTGACATCAGTCAAAAAGTATTCTCCAAGGACATGCTTCTATCTAAATTGTCCAAATATTAAACAAATATACATCCAGTACACTTTACACGCTCTATTCTTTGACTTGTTGAAATTAGCCTGATTGAAAGGCTCTTGCAGGTAAGCAAATGGACAACCTATTTACTGCCGGGCGGGCTTGGGTCGAACTAGGGTATCAAACCAGTAAGTCTTAACGCTAATCAGCGCATCTTTCCATCTAGAATTAGCCATAAACTTTAACAAGATGTGAGTGAGGGGCCACACATGTGCGACAGTGTTTCAACCCCGCAGCACCTTGCATGCAGCAAAAGCAGAGGCCCATTACCGGGTCAGGAGCTTGCCTATACTGACACCGATGGGTCTATGTAACCCACACCCCTCACTCCACTGAGGTTACAGTTTGATCGTCAAACTACTCGCTTGACTGACAAAGCCACACATTAATATCTCCAGCTTCACCCAAACATGTCAGGCGTACAATGAGCCATATCCACCCAGAAAATGAATGCTTTCTGTAAATAAATGTTGGATACCATAAGCAGATTCGATTTCATCTAGCAAGAACTTGCTTTGACGTTGAAACCTAAACATGGAAGATTTGAGAGAAGCTACAAGTGCATGAAACATGATTAGCAAACTTGAGTGTTTTCCGCCTGTTCGAATTTATCAATGTAATACTGTGAGATGTGAAGTCGTGACCATCAATCAAATGTTAGCCACTCTTCAACAGTTTTATGCCCTCTCCTGCTTAAGTCAGTGGTCGGCATAGACATGACAGAGGATACATCACTGTGGTTTCCATTTTTTTTTTCTTCTAATAACCTCAGTCACATACTTAACACACAAGAAACCAAGACCACACAGAGATTGATGTCACGCGTGTCAGCTTAGGTGTTGACATCAGGTAACCTTTCTCTATCCATACATCCCACCCACGATTGCACGACCCCCCCCATCTGAATTATGATTAGTCAGCAACTTATACGTGTGTGTGTGGAGATAGCCGGAAGTCTGCTATAGTGTGTGGCAGAGCGTGAATTGTCATTATGTGGTTTGCACAACTCACTGCTCACATACTAAACTGAATCTACCACTATATAAATCTTTGGAGAAGACAGACAGAGGTGAGTAAATAAAAATGGCGTGGGGGATGAGGTGAGCTTGGACGTGGTGGATCATATTCTTGAATGATGTCGCAAGAAGCAGGTGGAAGATTTTTGAATCTACCTGAGCGAGGCGAACTCAGGGTTTGCGAGGGACTGTTGCTGCGGCCACATGTTGTTTTATTTTCCTTAGCTGCACGCTGGAAAGAGTTTGAGCGTCTACCTGCCTCGCCTCGCGTGTAATGAGATGAAATTAGCCTCAGACCTGGCTAGCCACTCCACGTTAGTGACCTGGCACGAAGCTGGAGAGACGCTCAGCCATTGCTCGCGTCACACTCATCACTGTCGCTGTGTTTTCAGTCATAATAAAAGCCAAAATGAAAACCATAATGTAGCTTTCTGCCATATACATATTCCTGGCTGGACGTCACCGACGGGCAAGCCACGTTAGGGTGGAGATGCTGGCGAGGAAAGCAGACGCCGTTTCAGCCTCCTCCCGTATTATTTCGGGGGTCATTAATTCCCATTAACCATACAGAGTGGAAGAGCCCAGAGGTTGGATAGGTGCGAGCGTTCACCATGGCGACGACCCACACCAATTTACGTCTCCGCTGCGGTGACATTTACTGGTAAACAGTCCCAAGATTAGTTGCAGTTTGTTTGCTTTCAGGTGACTAATGCCGTCACTTTGGAAGCAGGCCGCTGGGTTACTTGCGATGTGTCACCTGTTCCACACAAAGAGAGCGAAGGGGAAAATGGAAGTGAGAGAGGATGTAGGGAAGAGTGACACCTGCGGCCGTATAGCGAAGGAGAGAAAAAGAATAGCGAGGGCGGACAGTGAGATCCCAGTTCTCCGCTCCAGATTTGAGGACAGCGACTCTCCGGCTCCACGGTTGACTACCGTACGGTGACTACCATGTTCCACTCCGCTGCCCAGTCGCCACCGCCGCTTAAGCTGCACTGACAGCACGTACAGGAAACGCAGTCACAGCCAAGACAAGCGTCCGGGAGAGCGATGACAACCACAATGACAACTTCAAATGTAGCTTTTAGCTTCTGCAAAGTGAGATTACAATTTATTAGCACGGATCGTTTGGGGATTATGGAGGAAGTTACATAATTGACTCAAAATCTTTATTATTTGTATTTACTCCGCCGCTTTGCTCCTGAAGCTATTTTTTTGATGATTATATCACTTGTGAGCAACGCAGCCAACGTTGAGCATTACTCACCGTTTTAAAACATGACAGCCGGGTTGAATAATAGCGAAAAAAATGACACATGCTCCGCCGTTACAAATGACTATCAATTAATGCTCGCCGGGAGTCGTAATAGCAGCGGTGATTTACCACTTCCACAAATGCACTGGGAAATTAAGTAGCTCTCAAAGTGGAGCTCCGACTGAATTTAAGGTTCAAGTGTGTTTGGAGCAAAATGATGGTGGTTGGCTCCCAGAAACACACATTGTGAGTCATCCGCTTCCCCGAGGGGCCGCGCCATTTCTCTTGGCCGACCACCAGGGAAGCTGAGCTAGTTTACGGCGAGAGACCCTAACAACACTCCCGTGAACCTGAAAAACAGCCGGCCGGCTCTCTGTTTCCTCTGCTCAAGACGTGAGCGTGTGAGCTCGGGCCCCTCCAACGCCCCATTTAGGTGACTGATAGCCGGGCAGATTTTCTTAAAACAGCCACCAATTATCAGACGGGGTTACTCCCCCCCCCCTTTGAATAATTACGACAAGCGTCTGTATGTTTGACATGGTGTGTTCCACTCTTACTCAGGCTTAATTACTTGTAAAAATGGCAGGATGATGAAGAATGATTGTGATCCTTCATTCTGACTTGATTCATTAGAAGTAATAAAGGGGGGGGGAGGGGTCAAATTGAAGAAAAGGGTTGACGGAACCATTTGACATGAGGAAAATGTGGCTTTTGGCCTCTGGCGGCTCCGTGTAAACCAAAACAGCAGATGCTACGGTGGATTGGAAGGAAAGTCTGGTTCAGCGTCAACCCACAATCATACAAAGCATTAACGGGTTTTGGTTTTCTTGCAACAGCTGTGGGGGGGGTACATTCCACTTTCAAGCAAAACTATGAAGTGGCTGTAAAGCTTTTATATTTCCATAAGTGGAATACACAAAAGGGAATTTGATCAGAAAGCAAAATGACACCTGACCCAATTTGCTTATGTGGTCGAACCAAATCTATTTCTGTCCAGAAAAAAATTATTGCATAACATGCAGCTAGAAATAAGTCCAGCTTTGAGGTTTTTAAATATAGGAGAACAAACTCACGATATTATTGTTATAAAATCTCAACTCTGCCCAAGGCCATGCTGATTATTTACACTGGATAGCCTCCCGAACAAGCACCTGGAGGCATTTGAACTCATCTCCACAAGAGGGGGCACAAGAGGGGTCAGATCATGACAAGGATGGAAATGCCTTTTAGTTTATTCCTTTCCAATGAAAAAAATGATCTATTCTCATATGCCCACAGGCATGGACATGATTACATACAGTTGGATGTATTTATCTCTCTGCCTTGTCTTCTCGCGCAATGATTGGTGTGTGTGTTTCATGTAATTCTTTTTAATTACGCTCATTTCACTGTCAAGATCCTAATGATGCCAATGAATTACTCGGGCCACCTAGTTAAAGAACCTGTCATCTAAACAATGTCTTTATTAATGATGTATACAGTATTGGTTAGAGCAGTGAGAATTTTGTATATTGTTCAAAATAAATGTTTTATAAACATCCGGGCACTGTGTGGCACGAAGGTGCCGTGTCTGTCGACTAGGAATTAATTGTGCATTAATTGTGTGAGGTTTGAGGTTTTTAATAATCAAGGTAGGTCTGATATTTCCTTATAGTTAAAAAAAATATACCTCAATAAAGATTTTGTATTTAAGATTAGATTATGTGTTATTTGAGAGCATCTAGCTAAATGTGCATTTGTGTGCGTCATACTGTAAGTTTGCAGCGCAGGTATGATTTCATAAGGTTTGATTTGTGAGCCGATGTCCTCAGACCTTGTTTGGACTGAATCATTTTTCTCTCCGATACGCCTCATTTGTTTGAGGCAGAGAGGAAAGCATGACAAAACTTTTTAGAGCCTTGATTTATTGACAAGAACAGGCCTTTTTTTTTTCCTTTTTTTTTCTACCCTGCCAAATGTCTGAAGCCCGTCACATGCCGGGGAGGGTATTCATTTCTTTACGTCCTCCTCTTTATCCCTTGTTTTTATTCCTGTCTCGCGGTAAGGCTTGAGAGAAAAGCCAGGGTGGCATAGACTCGCAGCTCCAAGTGGTACACGAGTGTGATTGGCGCCTGGCACCCAGCGCGGCGCCCCGGCCTGAGTCAGCGACCCGACAAAGCGTGGCAATAAAGGTTCCTTTTTTTTCCCACCCTCCTCGTTTTTGTCTAGGTTCCTCAGTCAAATAAGTCGTATTTAAGATTGGTTGAGCGTTTTTTTCTTAGAGGAAGAAAATAAGTAAATAAAGCACTAATTTGTCAGTCAAATATCACCAGAAAGGTTTGACGGAAAAATGAGCCCAAGCAATGGCGTATTGGTAAATAAATGACATTTTGGCAGATAATATTCGTGTCAATAAAAATATTAGAGGTGCGCATTACATCATGGCCTTGTCAATCAGCCGGCAAATTGCTGTGTTTGCAGAGGCTGAGAAAAAAAAAATGTAGTTGCAAGGCTGATGACATCACTTTGCCGGTTCCAAATGGAAAAACAACCGTGAGGTCAATCCGACTTGCTTTGCCCTCCATTTGGGCCTAAATGGAGACACGTAGACCTAATTTACATGTGCGTCAGAGGCTGTGGCTCGTCAGCAAAAACACAAACAAGACGGAATGTAGGTTGTTGTGAAAAGAGCAGAAAAAAACGCAGCAGCGAGAAGTTGCGTCCCAACGTAAACACACACCAGCCAAACTGTGTCACACAGGTACGCATGCACACAAAGAAATGAAATGCCGAGTTTGCATAAATAAAAACATGGGCATTGTAGCGCTTGAGTTTCCACCAGAGTGGCCACGGGTCTTACTTCATCATGTTCAGAACAGTAAATCACTCTCCGGATCAATTGAGAAGCGTATTTATTTTGGATGTGGCAGTGTCATGGCAGTGCTCGCTCTCACGGCCGATGCCCGATGTCAATCTCACTTGATCCGTCCTGGATGAGAGTCAGCAGTTTCCTGTAAGCACTGTTGTTTTACCACTACAGTAATCACGGCTGTCAAAGCTAAGTCACCCAAACCCCAACTATTAACGTCTCCATTCGCGCTTCTTCCATTCGCTCCATCTCAGTTTTTCCCTCGCTCGCAAGAATGGGGGTTTCATAGCAACGCTAAATCTCGCGTATGCTAGGTATTGTTTGGAAAAGGGCTCACAAATCTGGAATCTATGTATTGAATTAGACTGCCGATTCTTTGCACAAAAGGGAAGTTACGATGAACGATTTATTAAATGCATCTGATTTCAAATACAGCTGCTTCAGTTTAATTAATTGAAGTTTTGCCCATATGTGTGAGGGCGCGCACCTCTCTGATGTGCAAATGGAAGCGTTTACATTTTATCGCCTGCTTACTTTTGACGGCATGGTAATTTCGGTGGCCTAAGAAAATAACTGACCAATTGCGGATAATTGGGAGAGATGGCTGCCATGTCGGCTGAGGGGTTAAAGGTCGGCGGTGACAGGCTGTTTGCCAGCTGTGGATGGGTCACCGGAGATTACGTTTGAAGGATGGTCAGCTAAAGTAACTGCGAGGAGGTGTCGGGGAATGCGCAGATTTAATTTAATCTCATAAAATGAAATGGATATCATATATTTGCACAAAGGGAGCATTGGAGCGGAGCTAATTTTGAAGGGGAACATTTTGTAAATATGTTTTTACATTGCTTTATTTTTTTTCCTATTCAAAATAGAAATGACTCACACCTTGAACCGAGACAATGTTCAGCGAAATAAACTAATTACGTTTTACATTGGGGATAAACAAACTATCATCCGTGTTAAATATTTGGATAAGGCGACTGTATTGACTTAAGCCTCGATTCACGTTACTGCTATGACAATCCCAATGTTTACATGAGCAATGCTCATGACATAATGATGTAAAACATTTATTTTTGATGACCTTCCCCACGTTAGCTTGTAATTGGATGAAGCAATAAAACGGAGAAATGGATTTTTCCAGTCACAACTTTCAACACTAAACAGCTTGATTGTCTTTTGTTTAATGCCAATATTAGCGTCAACATTTTGAGGGATTGCCAGAACCGAATGGGCGCTCTGATGATCGCGACATAAAAATGAAACGCTCTCCGATGTCATTGCAGTGTCGGTCAAATCCGACCGCCGAGTCTCGGAGCGCTCGTCCACAACGAGCTGCAGAGTATAATCAGCGCTTTGATTTTCCTCTGGCGGCACAACATAATCACAGAGCGCCGTACCGCATCGTGGTTGCATCTTCATCGGCGGCCGCCCGCCCTCGTGACAGCTAAATACCACGTCCGTGTACTCCCATTAGTCTCCTTCTGATTGGCTAGCTTAGTGCGGTTCGACTGCTTAATTCCACATCATGTCTGAGTGGCTTGGCCTGGCTTTTTCTTGCTCTGTCTTGTCATGTCGCTGGCAATGTGGCCATTGGAAACAACAAACACACAAGTACAGCTTTCAAACAAAGTGAAGGCTACAATTCAACATCAAGTTAGCATTAGCATTTAATTCGGATTTTGCTCAGCATTCAAAATATGTCTAAACATATCTGCCAGTGGAACCTAATTCATATGAAATCACTACATGGGCTCCTGTTGAATAGGAGCCACCCAGGCCAGACTTGCAGGCCTTTTGGCATTGGCCCATTTCCAATGCTGAGGACCAGCCAGCCCCCACCAGACATTTGGCCTCCAAGGCTCCAAACGCTTCCAGGTTCACGTCAAGACTTAGAAAAGGAACAAAACGGACCCACCCTCCATCTCTCCGTCTAAATAGTTGATTGTTGTGTATAGAGCACAGAGAGTAGGCGGGTGCACTCCCCACACTTGTGCCCGTCCATGTACGCTAGCGGCTTAGTTTCGCTGTTTAGTCACGGCCTGACTCACCTTACTGACAGGGAAACCATGAGGAGACTTAACCGGTGCTACCGTCGGGTCGACCGGCAGCAGCGGCGGACACGAGCCTCGCAAAGTCACGCTTTCTGACATGTAATCCAAAAACTTAATTGCTCTCAACGTTGAGCTATGAGTGTATGCGTCTGGGAAAGTTTAATTCAATGTATCTGTTGCATTATGCCATGACATGCCCTTATTAGCCTCGCCGATGAGTCATATCTGCTGCAGACGAAGAACATGGCTACCACGGAAAGAGCAATAATCTCAGAGGAAGCAGTCGGATGACAAGTTATTGCTAACGATGCGCATGGCGGAGGCACTGGAGAAAAGACGCTCATGTTTTACGGATCCGTGTTAGCCGTAATGCTGCACTTCTGTTCATCATCAATGTTTGTGATCTATTGGTTTTGCTTTTTCAGACAGATTTGGGTCTATGTAAATATTGGGACATGTTCGGCATCGCAGCTGTGCAAGTTCTGGAGGGGAGGGGCCTGCTTGGTTTTGTAAACCACAATGGAGTTTGTTGACAATGTGGATTGACACCACTCAAGGTAGAACTTGTAGACTGATTAATGATTGTTCTTTTCCGACTGACTTTTTGTATGTTTTTGCTTTTTTCCCCCTCTCGAGGCGAGGCTTACTGGTAGCGCTGTTTTCGCAGCTCTGTTTGGTTAAAGGTTTGAATTTCCCCTGGAACATTAACATTCATTGTTCTTTGCACATAGCCAAACTATTTGCATTATCAGCATTCTTCATATTCGTCTACAAATTTTTGCAACAATGATGTTTCCAAATGTGTTTCATAATTGTTTTGATTTTAAGATCGCAGTTTTATAATGTGACAACTCCTCTTCTATTAACACTTCTTTAACAAGGCATAAGGTCAACACTGATGTTATCTTTGGAGGACAAAGTGTGTGCAAGTCTCAAGATTAGGACAAGGTTGGGTGGTGTCAAAAAAAAATCACTTCTTGTCGCAGGCCTACTATCTGATCCAGGAGTGAGAGCGCTAACGGTGGTAGGCAAAATGAGTTTCCCAGAAGCCAGACATGAAGAACAGCTGCTGGAAGCATTGAGGTTTGTTGACGCTTATGGGGCTACTTCGCAACGTCACCCCTGGGGTACCCTCAAATGGAGAACCCCCCCTTCTACAACACCGACATGTTTAAGTTTACATCAAATCAAACGGTCTGCTCTACTTTCACTCTCAGCTTACTCGGGTCAAAATGGATCTTTAGCGTTACCTTGCTCATCCGTCTATCCACACTTTCTCCTCCCATGAATCACTCGCTTTGAAGGTGAAGCTAAGGGGACCCCGATGCATGGACCATAAGAGGCGGTGGATCATTATATCTGGCTGTCAGCGATGACTGGTGTTAAGTGCAGTCTGGGGAAAACTAAGCACACTGAACGAAATGTTCAGTTTGTCAAACTGACAAAGGACAAAAAAGGCACGGTTGCGCAAATGTGATGTTTCTTATTAGTGGTTTACGATTATAATCAACTGAAGCTGGTTACTATTCATCGCAGTGGTCCCTAACCTGTTTTGTGTTCGGTGGCTAGTTAGTTGTGGCTAAAATGCTAATGCTACGATGCATTATTTGTTCAAATGATTCAACAAGATCATGAACCAAATGAGATACACGCTTACGAGAACAGGTAGGCCGTTGCTAAGCATAAAAATATTCCCCCAAAATATAGTTAGTAACACCTGCCAACTAAAACTGCTGGAGAATTTGGAAAGTTTTGCATATTGAGAGATATTAAGGCTAAATGGCTCTTTTGGGATCTGCTGGATATTTCTGCCAAACACGGCTTTAAGAGTTTCTGGAAAAAAACACCAGAGGGATTAGATAATTTGCACTTTATATAGCGTTGTCAAGAATAATATTCATATTTTTCCTTTGATGCAAAACAGATACTTTCAAGTTAGCCGTCACGGTCCATTAAGAAGGCCACGCTGTCCGTGTCTTTCGGTCTCTTGGCTTCCATTTGTGGGATTCTCTTCACTTCAACTTCAGTTGAAGTCGACCTCAGCGAGGCAGAATCAGGTCAAAGATTGGGAAAATATTGACAACCTCTCAGATTGCATTTTATTTCTTTGGTAAGATCACTTCGGCAGATGCTTGACAATATCTGTCACATGAGCATAGTAAAAGAATACTAAATTCTCATTAAAATAATGTATTACTATTACGCAACTAAGATCTTGGATCTGTAGGAGAAATGTCATCGCGCAAAGCCATTTTGATCCGATCCAGATTTTGCATTCCCTCATATTTTATTGGATCAGAACAGAGCTCTGACACGAGCCACACCAGATCCAGAAACACTTTGGGTATCTTATAACATTGCACTAAATAAAACTGCCAGACAGTTACCATCAAACAAGTCGAATCCAGTGTCTTTGCCCGAATAATATGCAGTCCGTTTGCCAAATGCCTCTCTGGAAAAGCGCATTTCGCAGTATCAAATGATCGGATTGTCTGGGAGGCCTGAGGATATCATGTTGAGCAGTTTGTCAAAATAAACCTCTTTTATAGATTACTTTGAATGATTTGGACTTTCTTTGACAGAAAACGTCCAACGGCCTCACATGAAAGTGCATACCCAAGTGTTAATCCAATAAGTCTTTGGACCCAAGCTATGAAGATGTCACCGCTGGTTGTGCTCGCGGGTGTGCTGGGTTTGACCACACGTCAGGTTTCGGTATATAACGTGATATCAATTTAATGGTTTCCAGTGTTTCTTCCTTTTGCCCTTTCTAGTGCTACGAACAAACTAGGACAAATAAGGGGCGGGGGAACAGACATGACAGGTTCATCCATCAGCTTGTCTGGACTTTAACTTTGATGGCTCACGGGGAATAAATTGCTTTTTTTCCATCAAGTCCAGCTTGTTTTGCTATAACATCCTGACAAGTCCTTGGGTATATGCCCCAAATATGATCGGAGCTGTACAACGTGGCAAGTGCCAAATCAGCACGCAAGAATTCATGACTACAACATTTTCGTTGGCATTCATGCAGCCCAAATGTAATAGTGCGACTAAACTCTAAGTCTACCGGAGTGGACGAGGAACTGTGCAAATACAGCCTCGTGCCAAGACCCCGGTATAGCAGTGAAGGCATGTGTAGTCTTTGGACAATCCTTGATAACAATTTGAAATGTATCCTTTCGCTAAGGCGCGAGCTAACGCGCCCGAAGCGGACTTTGCTCACTGATGGGTTTCGCAAACGGGGACGAGCTTTTATTCCGAGTTGCGTGAAATCAAATACATGAGAATATGAGCACATCTGTCTCTGAATAATTGGGCAAATATTTTGAATTAAAACAGCTTTTCCACTGTCAAATACGGTATGTCAAACCAGGCACTGGCCTGACACGGCTGTTAGGGGTGTTGAAAATGACGGACTCAGCATGCAAGTGGAGAAAGTGCTGACTAGGCACCAGCCATCTCTGTCAGGGTGGAAGCGGATGAACGCAGGCGGTTCACGTTGGCATCCAAGTTGATTTGTGAGTCATTTTTGCAATACCAACGGTTAAGCAGTAGAGAATAGAAAATCCATCCATTCTTTCAGATTTGCGTTGTTTTACTTATTTCATCTCACGCCAAGTTTGCAGAAAGATATGTGACAAATGCACACATCTAACCACACGTTCTCAACAAGGTCAAATTGACCATGCCACCAACACATTAAGGTTTTTCCGTGGACGTTCCAGCTCGTGTCTGCTGGAGATTTGTGTACATGCTGTCCACCGCAAGTGTTTATCTAGCACTGAGATTCACTGAAGGACACCTACACTGCTCTGCTGTTCTGCCTTTTGATTAAACATGAGGGAAATGTTTGCCTGGACACGCCAAATATTTGTTCATTGGGCTTCACCCACCGCTAAGCTCTTAAAATATGTAGTGATTGATACGAGAGCACAGGAGGTCGAAAAGCTTTTTGCATTTATGTGTCAAGCCGTCTCAAATAGAAGCCCGTTAAAACCGATTTGCTTCCGAAGAATATAAAATGAGATCCATGGGCTCTAATTGTATCATTTGACTTAGCAGTCTGGGAAGAATCAGCGAAGAGAATATTACAATTCCCATGACCGCGGAGAAAAAAAATGTTCCAGCTCCACTGTGACGTTTCTGCAGCAAACCGGGAACGATGACGCCACCGTATACAGTCCGCAACATAAACCCCGTAACGACGACTCTCTTGACCACTGCGATGGTATTTTCCTCTGCTTCATCGCTGCGAATTAAACTGATTAATTTGGGATGTTGCGGATTGTGGCATATTTACGTCAACCTTATTTCCATCTTTATTCAAATCCCGATGTTGTTGAGAGCAGTAGGAACCCGGTTTATTCGGATCAATTGCGCTTTGAGGAAGTACCGACGCCATCTTCCTGTAGGAATCTCTCTTGTATGTTTGAGCAAATAGAGTCCGAGGAAAGACCAACACTGAGCGCTCCCGGGTATTAACCAAAGCTGTCCATCAGGGTCAGTCTGATTATAGAAGCGGTCACTCTGGACAGCTCAGCAATCTTACATTTTCCAGTCTATTTGAGATGAAGAGGGATCATACGGGTGGTTGGCCTGCTTACGAGCTAATGACGGCAGAAAACAGGGTTATCGGCTCTGAAAGACTCATCCATCTTCTTGCCGCTTCTGTGACGAAAAGCAAATACGTGGAACAAGACGCCCATAGAGCGCGCGGCGCTAACACGCTTGGCCAAATACATCTTACAGAGATAACAAGACACTTAAAGGACCAGGAGGGTTGGAAGTCAGCCACCGCGCTGGAAAGTAAATAAATGCTGCTGGTTCAACATAAACAGCTTGAAAAATCTCGTGCACTGCTCGTATTTGGAAATATTGGGCAGCAGTTAAAGAAAATATGTTGGACATTTTCACACTGCAAGATTTGGCTTAGGTGGGGCAAAATATAACCCATATCATAATAAATAATTTCATTTTAAGTTCATGTAATGTATTTAATTTTCGACACAATATTTATGATATAATGAATCCACACAAATGTTTAGCGTTATTACCGATGATTTCTCTATGCTTTATTCATTGGTTGTGAACTGATATTATCTGAGTTTTTTTTTTTTTTTCCTTAATCAGGCATTTCCCTCTCCCCTTTGTTATTGTTTCTATATTTAGCCGCAGAGGGTGAGGACACACGTGCCACTCACAGAGGGACATATAGGGCCTCTGTTCCACGAGTCGCCGTCACAACAGGCCACTGTGCTGCCGCTCACAGTGGACTCTGTGTCCCGCTTGTATTAGCATACAGGACAGCGGGTCACCACCATGCACGCCGCAGCACGCTGGAACTCCAGCCCCATCACTCGGTGCCAACTCATAGGATCCCAGTTTGTTTTAGACCTCAGATTGTGTATCGGACAATTTGAAACGTTTTGGCTGCACAAAGCTGAGCTGTTCTCCTCCCCAGCAAATTAGAAGGTATCATATGCCAGCATTCACTTTCTACTCTAAATATTTGATTTTTCTAACTCGTAATTTAAAAGCAAACAGTATTTGGGGTTGTTAGGCTGACAATTATTTCAGGATTTTTTTTTGCAACTGAAAAGAATCAATGTTATCTGTTCAACAGCACCAAATGCAATTTGAAAGCGCTCATTCTTCTCGCAAACAAGTCTCGGCCCGAATCTGACGTCACGAGCGCTAAGAACACCTCAATTAATATTATGTGAGTAAAATAACTTTTGATGATGGTTCCAGACAACCATGCTAATTGCGACATTATTAATATGCTATATTTTGAGCGTGGCAAGGTTTTTTATTCCTCTGGAAAGCAGTAAGGCCCTAAAATATTAACAACCCAATTTCTTACACCTATTTTCCAGCTATGTCTGCCGGCTCACAACTGCTTAGCGAATCTCATACACACATCTGAAATAGTAGCAAAAGCTCTAAAAATGTCTCCCCTTATCTTCCTCTGAATATGTAAATTGTGGATTGTGTAATGCAAGCCATATAACCCAAATAGAACAAGGCTGGTGCGGGAGGAAGGATAAAGTGTGTGTGTGTGTTGGGGCAAAGGAAAACAAGAGGGAAGTAAAAACCCCAACACAGGAAAGAAAGAAAAAAATATGAGCAGACATTGCCTTTTTATATAAATAGAAAGAAACACGTGCCTAAGCAGAGAGTGTATTTTAGAAGTGAGAAATAGATTGTTTTTGGATGTGGCCTTTTTTTTCTCTCCTGATTATTTGCACACATTTAGCACATGGAATTACAACCCTGTGTATAAATTAGAGAACTGCAAGTGAAATAACACGTAAATGTTTGCAAGTTACACCACGCGGAGGTAAAAATATAAACAAAGGTAAGGGTAGCAAATTACTCAAAAATGGATGGATGGAAGCGAAATGGAGTTTTGCTCCTGTGGATGATGATGATGATGATTAGAAGGATGATGATGGCAGCGGTGACACTGACGTCTTGCTCCCTTGGGTGTCCTTAAAATGCCAGAGCAGGGGAAAAAGCGCTTTGCTTTTTCACCCGTCACTTCACCCAGGTCTATGACATCACAGGTGAGAACATGACTTTCGATTCGTCACCTCAGATACAGTTCTCCGAGCACTCTTTTCATAAGCAGCTCGTTAAGTTTGCTTTGACGGAGAACAGCTCGGGAGATGGAGAGAGTGTGACACATCTCCAATATTTGGATGGTTCCCCCAAGTTCATTATTTTTCAAAGTGTGTTGCCTTGACATTTTAAGCCAAGCCAACCTAATTTGATAGAAAGCGTAGATCCATTATGCAATGGTTTGAAAGCTCCTTTGATGCACCCGGGGGCTCAGCACTAACTGAGCAAGACAGGCCGAGCTTAACTCTCTATTTTCTATTTGAGTCATCAGCTTTTGACATTATTCTTGGAGGGCCGCTATGATGCAAGTATTCAAATTCGCTCCAGTTCAAACAAAGACTTTGGCATCGCCACTGTCCATCCCGTGGGCTCCATCCGCTCCCCGATTGTATCGAGTTAAAGCCACTCCCCTCTCATCTTGTTCGATTCTTGGTTCACTGCAAAAGGTCCCCGGCCTGCAAGACCTCAGGCTGTAGTAATGACACTGTTTTCACTAAAACGCTCTCTCTCAAGGCAGACACTGCCTGGATTGGATTTCATAGCGCCGCTGGTGACTCATCAGAGTTAGCCTTGCTGTTTAGTTTTCCCCTGGTTAAACATCTGGAGAAGCCGCGGCCAAAGGAAGCCGCTATGAAATGTCGAGCTTGCTGATTTACGCATATAAAATCAATCACTTCAAATGACTAATTACTTTTAAAGACAATATTGTCAATATACAGTTCCTGTGTTCTGAGCAGACAAATTAACACACAACATAACGCATCCAAATATTTCCTCGCTGACCTCTGTTCAACCGCCGACAAAAATGAGCGATAAACTAGCCATTAAAAGGCAAAGACAAAGCGCCGGGAGCATAACTCACGCCCTGTGGGATCCCATGTGGTGATCTGTTACAACTTAAGCAGTGGAGCTGCTGCCTGCTGCCAGGAACTGTCACAGTGGCTTACAGTCTTGGCTGAGGGGTCCAACAAGCAGCCCCAAAAGAAGGAACATCCCGTGGCCTATTAGGCAGCCTGACAGGATTGTGGCTAAGGAGTTGCAAGTTTGAGTCCACATTGGAGCAAATCAGTTTTTTCTAAAATGTTTGCATTCTTAAGCCACATCAGCCCACTTTGATTTGCTGTGTTCACACCCACAACGGCGCAAAATACACTTTTATATGCGACATCACGGCTCCACTGTTTAGTATTTTGTTTTGGTGTTGCCGTGCAAAGGTCTCAGAAGCAAATGTTGCCGAATATGTTTTTACAATTTCCTTCGAGTTTTACATGGGAACACTACTGTGATGTTCTTGGTAGGCTGCCTCAAAGAGCAAAATATGATTGATGTTACCTTCTACTCTTAAATCATTGTCACAAATGTTCTCATCCTAAACTCACTTTAAAGTGGCCAAATTCACTCCAGAAATTTCTCTTTCAACTAATTCCAGCTCGCACAGCCTACTTGGCCGGACAAATTCTTTTAACCCGGGACCTCTCCTCAAGGAACAGGGAACATGCATTAAAAAACGTCCACGGCCATTTTCGTGCGTCTCGCAAGGCCTTGCGTGCACCTATCCAAACAACATCAGTGGATTTAGTTCAAGTTCACGAGATGGCCTCAGTTCTCTTGGTCCAAATCAAGCTCGCTGATAACAGAGCCAGAACCGAATCAAAGAAGAACAGGATGCTAAAATCAGCGGGGGTTACCATTCATCCCAAATGCCTTCGACGTGCCAGAAAATGCAAGGGGGAAACGTAATGGCAACATAAAAGTCATATGTTGTTAATTTGTATTTCTTTCGTTCGATATGACTAAATACACAGGAAAAAAAAAAAAAAAACGCTGTAGAACAGCGTACGGATAAACGTTACGACCTTGTGTAATAAAACGACGTGGGGAAGCAGCTGTGGTCGGCGGCATTTGCACGTCCAGACACCCCAGAGAGGTGCCGGGGGTTGAAAAACGTCTCTCAGCATTTCTGCTTCACCCGTCGTGATGAAGTTAACGCATAGAGAATTTGCCGGTGATTGGCAGCACGTACGAATGATCTTCTCTCCCTCGTACATTTTTCAACTTCTCTGAGGACGCTTTACATGTCATACCGTGATATTAATTCAAGCGTGATCAATGCCAATAAAGCAATAAAATGTCCCAAATGGGATGTCGGGGGGGCTTTACTGAGGCGTGCAACGAATTTCTGTTTTATTAGGATGTTTTAAAGCGGCGAGTGGGATATTGTGGTTATTTTGATGTAGGGCAAAGTAACTGCGGGCCACTTTGGTTATGATAAGTATTGAACAAACAGAGAAAATGGAGAGAGCTTTATCACCACCATTTGACAGTTTGGATTTTACTGTCAAACTCAAGGCCATGGGGCCAGATTTGGCCCGCGTCATCAGTTTATAAGCATTTATTGTGTTTTGTTAATTTTATTTTTGCCAGAAAATCTAGACATTTTTTGTTGGTGGTGGTGTTTTTGTTTTTACCAACAATAGTTGCTACTTAAAATATTTTTAAATCAATACCTCTCTGAGAATGTCAGTCAAACATTATTTTATGTATTATGATATGTGTAGAGTGCAAATTTAAAATCAGCAAGTGGGGATGAAAAATAAACACAACATGACTAAATCTAATTTCTATTCAAACAATCGTGTGGGCAGACGGAGAAGACGACAAGCTGGGAAGTGAGCCTGTCCACATTTCCACGTACATCTGTTGTTTTGGACAATTCCGCCTACACTTAGCAACTCAGGAGGTTTGCTGTAATGTCACTTGTCTTCCATAAACATATACAGCTGGGCTCATTATGGAGTGTAAATCTTAAAAGTTTTATTGTCACACCAAAAAAAATCAGATTTTTTTTCATGATTTTCAAGGTAGGCTACCTTTGAAAAGCTTCAAATGTGAATGAAAAGATAATTTCAATTTGGAACCATTCTGACACTTATCCAACAAAACTAAGCAACATTAATTGTGCTTAGTGCGCTTAATGTTGTGTGTCATGTGTGTATGTTTCTCCACACGTCAAATCTCATCAGATTCTCATTTCTCAACACTCCCACGAGTGGCAGGCGCATTCCAAAAAAAACGTAAAATCAGATCTACTTTTTGCTTTGCGTAAATAGAACCATTTCACTTGGGGGGAACAAAGCGCTCCATATGGGGTCTGTTGCGTGTTCTTTGGCCACCAACTCGTATTTTAATATGCTGATTTTTAGACACATAGTTATGCTACATGAGCGCTAATCGCGGGGATCCCAAGCAGTGAGCTGCCGTAGCCTGGCCTGCCCTTGGCATCATCAATCACGGCGTGACAGTGAATGGCAGGATAATATTGTTGCTGGTGCGTGATTGGGACGTGCCCCTCGCGACTATACGAGAATGTTTGTATTTGTATATACGTGCGTAAATGTCTGCACAAATGGACTTGTATTCTTTTTTTTTTTTTTCTGGGTGTCCGTTTCATATATATTTGGGAGTGGCGGCGCAGATTTCATGTCACACACTGCACAGAGTACACACACACATTGCACACAGTAGGTGTACTTTAACTCCTTGGCGCCGGGGTCTTCCTGGAGCGGCGGAGCTGTGCAGCGGCGGCGCTGGACAGACTCTTCCCGTTAAGAGCCTTGTGGTTACAGAGGGACCATGTGCCCATTCACCACTGTTTGTTTTTGATGTCATTATGCGTCCAGCGCTCCTTCACTTGACCAGCGCCATCGGAATAGTCGCCTTTGTTAGACCGAGGCTCCGGCCCGTCATGGAGCCGTATAAAAACATTTGGCTAGATACACTTAGGTGTGCTTAGAGGTGTATGTCCAAATTACACATAGATGGAAGCCGGTGCAATCGACATGCGTGCACGGCATAGGTGCACACACTGCTTTCCATTCAGCTGCTAATGTTTCTTTACCTAACATTTGAAGTTCCTCAAATAGGAATGTTAGTGAATCAAAACACTTCTACCTGCTGAAATGTGGATAGCGGCTCGATCCGGCAATGCATTCTGGGTTATTATGTTTGGGCGGACAGCGTGCAGTCAGTCAGTCGAACCAAATGCTGATTTGATTACAACGTGGCACGCGGGATACGGAGGACAGGAGATATTTTGTCTATTCAACTTGTACCTAGAGTGAAATTGGAGGGTTTTTTTTCCATTTCCTTGAGCCACGGCAAATGTTGTGTTTCAGGATATGAGGTGGCAAGTGAAGGGTAGACGTCGGTAATTACACAAATTCTGTCAACGGAGGAACGCTGGAGGTTTGCAGGTGGAAATAGGCCATAATAACGGGGAACGGAAAAAGAACATACCCTTGCTAACCTGTCCTCTGTGGTCGAGACAGACCGACACAAGCAAACTTGAGGGTGAAGCAAACTTGAGGGTGAAATGAAAAAAAAATACCGCAGCGGCAACAGGTACAATATTTTCGGAAGGGAAGGATGAGGCTTCTTCCTGTTTTTGTTCTTTGAGTATGTTGCCAAACACACCGCAATGTTGCTTATTATTATTACAAGTAGTCACGATGAAAACATATCCAAAGGATGTGCGTGCTAATCGACGCCTGAGTATTATTAAGACAGGTAAAAAATAAGCTTGATTGAAGGATATCAGAGGTCAGTTGAAAAACTACATTCCGATGTGATGAGAAAAAAAAAAAAACGACTTGCACCAAAATGTTGAAGTATGAGTTGTGCAACTGAAACACGCTCACACACAAGCATTTTGGGGGGAGCCGCCTTTTTTCCAGCAACAACCGCAGGCGCCTTGACCTGTCTGCCTTGTCAGCGTTTGATGATATCATCCGGAGGCTTCCAGCTCGGTAGCCGTCACACGGCAGCATGACTGGCCGGGCAGGTGCTCCGCATCACGCTCACTTCACAGACTCACATTTTAAGTAAACACCGGGCAGTAGACAGCAAGACTGCCGAGCCCTTGTGGTCTACACGCACGTAGCGGATGGACAGGATGCAGAAATATGAATAAACATACTGATTTTTTTTTTAAGTATCAAACCCCACCCGCTTTGTCCTTGGCGCCATTTTGCTCTTTCAAAGTAATTTTTTCCCCTTGTGAGAAAACTCGATCGTCCCCGTTGAAACCAAAGAAACCAAACTGGAAGAAGTGAGAAACGCTAACTTTTTCAATGATACGAGTGTGTCAAAGACGAGCAGGAAGAAAGAATTGCGGAAGAATTGTTGGCTCTTCTAGGTTATGTCAAGTCAAAAGGCTCACCGCAGCGGCGGCGGGGCCTCCATTTTGTGGTTCCCCAAGTATACATTGGGTGCTCTCCAGCGTGTGTCACCACTGTCACTCTGATTAGTCTGCCGCCAATAATCTCCTTGTGTTTGCCATAAAAAATAACAAATCAAGATGACATATAAATATCATAAAAGGGAGGCTCCACGTCAAGCAACAAGAACACCCACATATTTTTTTTTTTTGCTGCATGTCCCTAAAGACATTGTAAGACTTGTCTGGAGCAACTTCAATGCACAAGAAGCAATCCAGCTTTTCCCACCTAAGAATGGAGCACATAAATCATTCTTCGCAATCATAAATCATTATTATGTAGCTTCTCTACTAAAATGTGCAACTGGCTGCAATCTCCTGCTCTTAAGTTTTTGTGAGTGCCAGTCAGCTAGACACATTTAAATACAAACAGCACAAAATACTTCTTGTTAAATATAAAATACATTAAAAACAACACCAACATATTCCTTCCTGCTTAACCCTACATAAAAAAACACCGCACGTGTGCTGTTGAGTGTGTGCGCCTGTCTGATTAAGTGATGTGGGCGCGAGTGAGGAACCACTTGACCCCACACTTGCAACAATAGCAGCGTGCCCCTGACGCAGCTGCTCCTCACACATTCACACTCTGGATGCAATTACAAATGTTTAGGGAGAAAATAAAAAACAATTATCAACACTCGATTGTGGCTAATTTCTTATACCAGGGCAATATTTACTCAAAGACTCACGCAAGCTTTCCTTGTTTGCTTTGCCACGCTTGTATTTACCTAAAGGAGATTGGCGATCATTTGATTACTCCACCGAGGTATGCAAAATATAATTACTGTCATATTGTATTTCCGTGTCGTGTGACGCAACGCCGCCGTGTCGGATACGTTTTTTTCACCAGGCCGGGTTGCCAAGTGTATCACATTTTTTTTATGTGTTCATTTTGAATGTAGAACAGTTTAACAGCTTTTGCCGGCTGCATTGTCAAACGTGCGCAGCTTAAAATATCAGCACTAGGCGGCCACAATTTATGAGCCACTTATGACGCCGCAGTTAAGCATATGGCGAACAGGAAAAAAAAAAAAAAAGTCAGGGCTTAAAATGGAATGGTGTCGGGATTTATAGCACAAAGGATTACGGGATAAAATCTTTCACTCGTTATAAATGTACGACTACATTTTCGCCAACTTCAATCTAATAATTTGAAGATACATTTTCCAAAATGGACTAAATTAATAGTGTTCCGGGTTATTGTTGTAATACATTCTTCTCACATTAACACATTTAACCTGATAATGATATCAGTGTTTGCACAGTCCTACAGAAGTTGGAAGTGAACTCCTTCCCACAGTGGTAAGTAATCCTCCCAGCGAGTGTCTACGCTAATCATTCCAAGATTTCCATCTCGTACAGTAAGATAATACATTAATTGCACTGGCACGCTATGCAACGCTATCCCTCAAGGGGTCAAGTCACCAAAAGCTCAAAGGCCGAAGCCGACACGGCGAGTTCACCGTTTCCTCCAGGAGACAATTAGAGACGTCCGCTGTGCATTTCTCGTGCATTGTAAGTCTTGCAAATCAATTTTATACAATCTTAGTTTAGGGGGTGGGTGGGTGGGGGGTGTCAGACTTTTTCTTTTCTAGCGTCACCGCCAGACGTATTTGGATTAAATGGTCCCTTCTGGCTCATAGGTTAGCCCAAAGTATTAGGTTTCACCTAAAATTAGGCATCAGACTCAATTTATTACCTCAATTGAGAGGCGCAAAAAGTGCCCATAACAGTGTAACTTTTGGTCAGGCTGTATAATGTTGCATTTTTATTTCTCTGCCAGCGAGGGCCAGCCTATTATAAGCCACACTTAGGTGTGAGCTACAATATTAGTACAAATGTGTTAGGAAAACATTAAAATCCAAGATCATTTTATTAGGGTAAGAATTGCTTTCCCCGTCAGCCACATGACTTTTACAAGGGGTGGGGGGGCGTTTTCCAATGTGGCGACAGAAGACGCACGCATGTACGCGTTAACGGAAACCGCACACACATGCACACTGGAGTCTGCGGCGGTTGAAAGGAGTCTTGATGATTTATTATGATTGAGAATCAAGTTTGAAAGCTGTCAAATCTGCAGGGGTGACTTTACGGTATCAAATAAAAGCAGTATGGGAGCTCCTTAAAGAAACTACAAAAAATGCTCACAAAAATTGCCGTGATACAATTAAATACAGTGTCATGTGACTTTTTCCCAATTTCTCCTCCTCCTGTCCTTCCTCCCCTTCATATCTTCTCGGGAACTATCATCAGCCACTTTACTCTCTTCAAACTATTCTTAGCTTCAGCTGTGGGCGCTCCAGTAATATTTTGAAAGATTATTATAGTATTCGCTAACTTTTTTTTTTTTTTTATGTATCCATAGAGTTTCCACAGTTTCTTATTCTCCCTCCTTTTTCATTTTTACTCGCCCTCTTTCTTCTCCCCCTTCCTCGCGACAGCAATCTTTGGTTGTAAAATAATAGAGCATCAGCCAGCAATAATTTGCAGTCCAAACAGAGCAGACGCTGGCTGACGTTCATTGAAACCTCATCCCCCCGCGGGCCCGTTTCCCTTTCCCCCCCCTTCCCCTCTCAATTCCGTTGCTGAATGTTTGCACAGACAGGGTCTAAGTCCTGGCCATTGCTCTTAATAATGAGGCCTATGGCCGGCCTTGGCTTCAGCTTCGCTCGGGCAGGAGGAGGAAGGCGAGGAGGGCAGGGGAGGGGAGATGCTTTCATTGGCTCTCATTAATCCCAAAGTCGGCAGTAGAGGCCACACTGTCAAACAGACGGACAAAGCTACCTACAAGGCGGGCAGGTTCGGCTAATAGGGGCCCAAGGCTGAATCACAACTGGGAAAAGTGGGAATGTATAATTGGACTAACTCACCATTGGTTGGACTGGCAGTGATGACCACCAGGCAACGTTCGCCTTACATTTTTATATAACAGCAAAAATATGACTTACTATGGAGGCATTCATTACATTGGCCAGTCAAATACATGACTAGACAATAATAAGGTGTCGGGCCAAAGTAAAGCAGCCTAAAGAGCCAGTCTGTGTTCTGATAGAAAAGCAAGACTAATGGAATCAGTCTGAAATGTCGCTACAGTATACCGTCGAGCATTCAGGTGGTAGACATACTCTATTTTTAAAAATGTCCATATTTAGGGCGAACTGGCCTGAAGGATTTCAAGAGTCCCGAAAAATACGCTAAGCGTAATGGCCAACAAACAATCCAGCCTAAACTCACAATGACAGTAATGTCTTCAATTAACTCAATATGCATGTTTTTGAACATAACCCAGAAACTGAGAAGTGTGAAGCATGCTAACAAGTTTGCGATGTACTTAGCGGTCTTCTGGTTTGATACGTTTCGACTGTCAGAGGTTTAAATAAATATGTGAAGACAATGTGATGAATTGATGACTTGTTATAATAAAGAGCTCATTGTTATTCTAAGTAAAAACGAGAGGTCGAGATGACTGTAATTTACTGCACTATATTTAGCATCAAAGAGGATCAAGCAAAACAATTAGGTTCCAATACAAAGGATATTTTAAAATGAGCCAAAAACTATATCTAGTGCATAAATAAACGAGATACTTAAATGAAATCTCTGCAGCGGTGGTGAACTTGAATCCAACGTATCCCCTGTTGGGATCCAATTAGCATTAGACATGCTTGTTGAATATTTCAAACCAAAAGAGGCTGAACAGGCTAAGGGGGGGGGAATCCCGTGCAGCCTTAAAGTGAGAGAAAAAAAAAACGCGGTGGTTCTCAGGGAAGTAAAACACTAATCTTCTCCTCAGTGTCTCGAGCTCCACTTACTGGAACTCCCATGGATTCATCTGGTCAGCGGTCGGCTAAGACAAACTAATCACCACGTTGAATGGAGTGAGGTCTGACCACAATGCTGCCCAGTACAAGGCCTGGCAGACTGAAAAGCAGCCGCTCGGTTTTCCACCGTCATCGCCATCACTTGCGCTGGGCCAAAAAAGCCTCCCAGAACATTAAATACTGTATCAATAGTAAAAAGTTGGCAATTAGTTACATTTCCTTGTCAAGATCAGGGCACACAAAATGGAGGACCTTTAAGTGGAATTTTAATTTTGGAATATTTGGCAAAGCCTCAGCCGCAGACAGGTTGAAAAAAAAAATATCCATACGTTTGAGTAGACACAAAATAGTATGAAGGGCTTACGTTTCCTCCTACAAAACTTCTGTAGCCAAGAACAATCTCGAAGAGCACTGCTGAATGTTTTCATTGTGTTTCTTGTGCTGAGGTGGGCACAGGAGCGGCTTCCTGTTTCTCGCCGAGGCTCCGTCTCCAATCTCACACCTACACACGCTTACGGAGATGATAACCAAAACCGTTGGCTGCCAACTTCCAAACTTTCTCAAGGGAGCCATCCCGGGAAGCGTGCCAATAAACTTGTGAATACTTTCATTAACTTCCAACATTATGGACAGCGTTGTAGCAAAAAAAAAAAAAAAAAAAAAAGTGAGATAGATGAACCCACTTATTCCTCTATTTTCTTTCATGACACTAAAGCGCAGCAGAAAGCGAAGCGTGGAGAGAAAGAAAATAATAAAAATGTGTCGAATGATGGAAGGAGATCATTAAAAAGGCCTGCATTTTCTACCCTTGTAGATTGGTGGCGCAATTAACCCATTACAGTCCGCCCCCCCTAATTTTTCTTTGAGGGTGAAGACTTTGGCAGGGGAGTGTTTACACGCGCACTCCAGTTGGTTCACTCCAACATGCCGCAACGGTCATTAATCATGAGCCAAGTTCCAAAACGGTTCGCTGAACGCTTTTTGGCTTGTTGGCCTAAAGTAATAAAATGAAATACATTTGTCAAACGTGATAGTCGTCTGTGGGTAACAATAGCCAGGCAAAAATTGGATTCATGGTAACTTGAATTAGTTTGCACATAAGGGCTGTTGGGGAAGAGTATATTAAAATAGATTATTTAGATTAAATAAATGGATAAATAGATAAAAATATAATTTATATAGTTTATAGAGTTCAATTAAAATTGGAATACAGTGGCCCTGAAGGGTAAAAAAGGCAAATATTTGATTCATCTCGACTTGTCTCGGTCTCTTGGGGAAGAGTATATCAAAATAGATTATTTAGACAAATATATTAATATATTAAATAGATTAGTTCCATTAGAATTTGAGTACAGTGGCCCTAAAGGGTAAAAAAGGCTCACAACTGCATCACGCAACGGGTCAGCGGGTTGCATCGTGCAAGTTCTCGACTCATCCCGGGCCAAATTACAACACCATAAATCAAAGCGAATGCATGTTATGATTTGTTATATTTTTGAGGATGTTAGAATATTGATGATGTGCTAGCTACGATTAAAAATGATGTCATCAAAATGTAAAGGAGTTGGAAAACAGAGCGTGACCTACAAAAAGTTGGAAAGCACATCACAACAGGAACGCTCCATGATGGAAAGCGTTCTCCGGTAGTCTTACTCATCGTGTCAACCGTCGACCGCTTTTGTTTTTCAAACATTTGTCTCTGTCATTTGTCCGCACCCACCGCGGAGTTGGAGCTTCCCATTTTGTGTATGATAACGTGATTTCGCGTGATGAAATGAACGCCAACACAGCTTATTCACCTCCAATCAGGACCAAAGTGGTCTTTCATCAAGCATGATCCAAAGAGACGAGAATATGAAACGGCGTACTGACACGAACGAGCATGACATGATTAATACATGCCATTATCAACGCTGCAGATCTTCACCGTAAAATCATCATTCTAATTATTTACTTTGGTTTTCCTTCCTTTTTGTCAAAGCAGCCAATTATTGTTTAACTGAGAGATGCCAACGTAAGAAGAAGAAGCTATGATTAGAATTAGAATTATTTTTTTAGTTCAGCCCTTGGGGTGCGCTTTTCATTGCATTTCCAGTTCCTGGTTCAATTAATCGGCAACAAATCGATAAAGAAATAATCAACTCATATATTAACTCTTGCATGCTTATATGTTAACTACCATATTCCAAACCCAAAGTTAATCAAGTTTTTCCACTTGTTTTATTTGATGTTTTTCTACTGCTAAGAGGTCCAGCAGCTCTTTATTTGAATTTCAACACACTTTTTCAAATCGGAAAGTTGTCAGGACTGCAGGTACCTGCACTTGGGTATATTAAAACTATGCTGTGGTAACTCTTGGCATTGTCATTGGCAGGGAAACGTCTGGCTACAGATGTCTGGACAGCAGCACATGTTGCTCCATAACCAATACGCAGCTTTTAGCATTAGCGGGTGCCCTCACAAATGATCAAGTTACACGGTTACCTGGTGCCAAGCTCCCCTCTTGTGCTATCCAGATTGCCCACTTTTTAATTTTGAGCCGGTAAAAATCTTTATAGCGCGCCAAGGTCACCTATGAGAATTCTAAAAATAATTTGAAAATGCAGAATTGGACGATCACAACGTACTTTTCCAACATCTGCACTCACTATTATCATATTATCCAAAACAAATGTTCAAATAAGCAACCCAGCATACTTATAGTTACACTTTGACAATTTCTTTTTGAAAAAGTTTGCTCTGGAATGGGATGGAGAAGGCTCATCCCAGAGTCAATTAAGATCTTGTTATTCCGGTAGACAACTTCCCCGGGACAACAGTCACATGCAATTCAGCTGATCAAACCGAGTCCCGAGCGTTGCTGTCGCCATTAGCTGGACAGGCGTGATTAATGCGTGTGAACTTGCGACCTGTACCCCAAAAGTGTTTGCGTCATGACCTTCTCCTTGCTTTTATTATTGAAATAGTTTCCAACATTGTTTGTCTAAAAGGACGAGCTTGAAACAACAACAATAAAATAGTCGGAAATACTCGTCAGTAATTAGTATCACTTTTGTCATCCATATTTTATTTTATTAAGATAAATAAAAATCCTTCATGAGGTCATCAGTGTAAATCTCTTCTCAAATTTACCACTGTATTTTTTTTAAATTCAGGAAATGCATGAAAATCCCTTTTGAGCTGCGACGACTTAATACATAAAGCCAACTCACAAACACCCTTCACTCATCTCCTTCACTGAGGTGTGATTCTTTTAAAATCGTGTGTACCCCCAACTCAAATTGTTTATTTTGCTCCAAGTCAGCTTGCTTGGGATAATATTTCTTCTCCCAATCTCCCAAATGTTATCTTGCGTTGCTATGGATACGATCAGGGCAGAGTAAACATCAACAACCCCGTCATCTATTTGCTTTTGTGAGCTCTTTACCTGCAGAAGCTGTACAGACTGCAGAGTGATGGGAAAATACCAGTAAACATCGACCCCCTGCCTTAGGCGTGACCCCGCTGGGACTCAGTCAAGTGCCCACATGAGGCTAAATGAAGGTGAAGCACATCAGCGTCAGTTCCGCTCAAACGCCACTTTGTTTGTCTGAGACCTCCCGGTTCACAAGTTCATTAACCAGTTGGGCCTTTACACATGATGTGTGTTTACAATTTTATTGCCTATGAACATTTTAATGTCACAGAAATAAACTGCCAATGAAAAGGTGCCTAAGATCTTCTCATGGCGCATACAGTCGATCTATTATGGAGGC
The DNA here is from genome assembly GCF_059516105.1 of Syngnathus floridae. Taxonomy (NCBI): domain Eukaryota; kingdom Metazoa; phylum Chordata; class Actinopteri; order Syngnathiformes; family Syngnathidae; genus Syngnathus; species Syngnathus floridae. The sequence goes on along the minus strand of NC_142430.1, from coordinate 4,909,257 downwards.
CAAGACAAACTTTCTGTGTCAACGTTTGAACGCATTTACAAATGGAACACGCACCCCCACCCACACAATAACCTCTGACAAATCATTCTCACCTGCCTCTATGGCCTCCTCAGCTGCTCACAATATCTTGTCATCCAGCCCCAAATTGCTTTGGCTTGTATCGTATTCCCCTTTCCACTGATCCGTCCAATTACGTTGCGTGTGTGTGTGTGTGAGCGGTGCAGCGACCACATCGTACATCTCCCCTCTCTAACTATGTTTTTACAGGGACCAGAAGCAGACATTGAGGTATTTGGGTTATTCTTTTGGTATGATGTGCAGCGAGACTGGAAATCCCACCAAATCGAATGCTAATCGAGCATCGGATTGAGAGTTAGGGTTGGATGGGGTGGCGGGGCGGATATGGACTCCAGTCTATGACCTTTTCCTCTTAATGTCAAAGTACTATGAAGTCATTCTTTATCGAGGGGAAGGCGGACTTTCTATCAATTCACCGTCGCACGTAATATGGGATTTTTAAAGAAAGCCGTAGTTGAGAAAACAAAATAAATCCAATAATGCGGTTAGAGAAAAAAAGTCAAGTTGTGGTATAGTGGGGGCATTTGACTACTCGTGATCAACGTCCGATTTTCCCAACACGCTCATTATCCCAAATCTGTGCTTTCCGTGCGTCTCCTATACCCGCAACGCAATTTTCCCTGTGTTCCTCCGAGGTGTTTATGGAAAGCCTTCATCCATTTTGACATGCAAAAATAAGAGATGGAGAAAACTTTGAAAAAAAAAAATCCAAATGTTGAGTTTGTCCTAATCAGATGCAAGCGTCCAGAACGCTTAAACTGAGATGTTATTCTAAGTGGTTTTGAGGGCAGCAAGCTTGTCGTTCCTGCTGTGTTTATATTTCAGATTTTGAGCAATACATCTATAACAAATTATGCACATCACCTTCTCCTATTGGGCACAGGCTGGAGCACTGCTGTAGTTGGTAAAGGTCTGCCAAGGCTAAAAACCACTGGAAAAAGTGTGTGGGTTGAGTCGTGGATTCAGTCAGGTCTTTGTAACATGTGAGATTTTTTTTTTCTTTCTAGAACATGTCTCAAAGAATGCAGCTGAATTAATTCGATTTACCAAAGGAGTAGCCTCTACCTGTCCAAAGTCCATTAATGAGTCTTGGAATCAGACTAAATCAACAATAACAAGTCGGCACATAAAATTTGGTACTGCGGTAGGACTTTTGCCTCCTAAAACATTGGAGTCGAACTTTAAAAAGACGCCCCGGCAACGAGTATGCAGGCAAAGAGGAAGGAACGCCCACCCCCTTCCCCTTCCCCTTCCCCAGCCTCCGCCGCAGAGATCATTTCGAGATGACTGGAGTTGAGCTCTTCATATGTCTCACATTTCCCGTTCCGATTCGAGTGCAATGGACCGTTTCTTCACATTTCCCTTAAAGTTGACCCAAGTGTGGTCGGAATTTGGGCTATTATGAAAAAAAGGAATCGAAAGCTGTTGCTAAGATCAGACAGGCAAGATACATGCGGCCACAATCAACCGAGGGATTCGTAAAAATGTTTTATTTTATTGTCAATATTTGAGTTGATCTCATCCACATAAATTCATACGACATCATTGAATTATTTATTGAGACAGATGAAGCATTTTAGAAGTCATTGACAGGAGCCACCACAACAACTTTTAAATGTGCGGTAAAGATCAACGGGAATTTTCCATTGTAACATTTAAATGACTTTCAGTCAACATAAAATTAGCCGTCTTGTGTTTCTATGTTTTCTCGTCCTGCTCTATAATTTTGGGCTATACACTAAATGTATTCTATGGAATTTGGAAAGTTGGTTTCCCAGCAGGCTGTTCCAGAGGTGTCACACTCACTTTGCACGTAACAAAAGATTGAATGTAAAAGGCTTTCATTTATTATGCAAAACTATTCAGCGTGGGAATGTGAAGTTGGAAAATTCTGCTCAATCATCTTCAATTTTTTCAAAATGAGAACGGAAAATGCTGATGTTTGGGAGCAACAACAAACAAAGTGAATGACTCGAAAACGAGCGTAGTGACAAACTGATCCGCCTGACTTTGAACAGATTTGCATTTTCTTCTCTGACCCGCAGTAGCTTGGCAAGAAGATCAAGTCAATGCATAATCAGTCCCACATTTTTCAAAGCGAAGCTCGACGTCACACCCTCGACCATAATTCACATGGGAATTAACGTATTCCACCGCTTGGTATTGATCTGCATCTCCACTGCCTGGCAACTGTGTTTGGTGTGTAAACTGCAGCGCAAACAAACCTAACCACATAATACGATGCTCTTTAATGAGGGCTGGTTTGTACCGAGGACAGAAAAAAAAAAAAAAACTATATCCCATAATTTACGTACAGTGTGTGTCAAGCAATATCCATGTCAAATCTAAACAGAGACAGTTTGGCTTTTGGGGCTTTTCTATTTCTAAATGAGACCATCTTAAATGTCTTTCTTTTGACAAGTATAAACTTGTATACTGTTGTTTGCGGTGACTTGAAAATAGATAATGTTCAACTGGCAGGACCACTGAATTTTTTTTTCCTTTAGTTAAAGGCTTGAATAAAAATGTTAATAATGTGAAAATCCAAGAACGTTTTTGTAATATATCTGATGATCCATTAATTCATCCATCATGGGCCAAAGTTTAACCTTTATGTGCTCAATTTTGTTTACAAATGGTTTGGGCTTACTGTTTTAAATGCATCATTTATTTTTATATTTTATTTATGATTTGATATATTACCAGCCTATATGATCCCAGAATGCGGAGATAAAAATAAAATCAAATTCAACAAAAAAGATGACCAAAATGATTTGCACGCACATACACATGGGACTAAATACTACGATTTACTAAATCATGTGTAAATAGCCAAATGCAAAAAATGTCACACTGCTGATATTTGTATAAAGACATGAGTTTGCCATCAAGAGCACATTTTAATTGATTCTGCTTGGTAGAACCAAGTCACCCCACCCGACATAAACCTCCTACTTGGCAGCCTGCTTTGCATCTTAAGATCTTGTTCCTTCCTTTTTTTTTCCCCAGCACTCTACCCAAGCCTTTGCCTTGCCCCGACTGCCCACGGCTACAGCTTGGCTGGGCTCGTAGCCCTGTGGTGCCCGGTGATAAATGAGAGCTTTCACACTCTGAGTTTGTCCTGGCTCCTGTGTCAGGAGGAGATGTTGCCACCTCACACGAGCTGATGAGCTTTTTTTTTTTTTTTGCAAAATGACAACCACCTGAGAAGATGATGGAGGCGACGCGATTAATTAAAGATGCGGAAGAAATTGAGGATACAAAAGTGTCTCCTGATGATTGAGCCAAGAGTCATCATCTAAAGTGCACCGTTATGAGTTGTGTGTACTTACATGTTGGTTTTAGTCAATGTCCAGTATTTGTTTAGAGGTTGTCAACTATAAAAGTGTTTACTTGGCCAGTTACTTGCAGCTCATTTGTCAGGGGGGGAATAAATTCTTTCCAAGCGCAAACAAGTTTAAATTTGAGTTTTTTTTTCTTCCTTATGCAAAGCCAAGTGTGAAAGAGTAAAATAAATAACCTGACATTGAATTTAATGTCAATAGGCAGGCGTGTGTAGAGAAGATTATCTGACAAAAAAAATAAAAAATAAATAAAAATATGTCAATAAAAAAATATTTATAAAAATATAACATTGAATGAAATCATTTCAGCTGAAAATGAATAATCAGCTGACGATGAGAAAGTCGCTGTGGATGAAGAAGAAAAAGCCAAAGAGCAGGAACCAGTTGGTTGAGTTTTATGTTGTCTGGCTGTGTGTCTTGGTCCATTTGTGGTTCTGTTCAGAATTCCTTTACAGACCACTACAGGCCACATAAAACCATGTGCGTGCGTGTGTGTGTGTGAGATCAGTCCTTCTTTCAACAGTGCAAGTTTACGCACCCGAGTCTGCTCCATCCTCTGCACTTCCACTGCGCACAGCATGGAAGCAAATTTACGGATGTGCTCCGCTCCTCCCCGTCCAGCATGAGTTGCTCACATCGGAACCCACGCTAAGGGCAGCCATGGTAATCACACAGGATTGTCACATTGGAGCAAAACCGAATAAGGAAAACAAAAATGGAAACTAACAGCCAGGGAAAATGGATAATAAAGCATTGTGTTGTGTTATTCTTCCTTTCAGTTTCAATTGTTGCGTCTTCCGTCAAGCGGGCCACCCTTTAACAAATGTGTGGGTGTGTTTTGGCTTTCTGCTGTTTGCGACGCTTCTCTTTAAGCCGTCGCCGACCGCACGGCGATGTCAGCTGATGATCGCTGGCAAAAAATACCACGTATGACATATAAATACCAAGGTTGCAATCAGTCCACAAAACTATAGATATATACTCGACCATATGTGAGCCAGCCAAGACCTATGGAAATAGATGGGCTATACTTTTAGTTGTGATGGGAAGTGATGGCTTTCCACCACCATCGTGGCTTGGCAAGGGAAATCCGGAAACTTGAAGGAAAAAGGGAGTGTGTGGGAAAGTGTCATTTGAATGGAAACTGTCCCTAATCCCATAATTTACTGTAATGTAAAGTTTTCTGGCATCAAGGTAAAATTATGTTGAACATGATAATCACTGTTGCTATTTTTTTGCTTGCTGAAGCAGGAAGGATCAAAATGAATGCAATTTTACACGATTATTTATTGGTAGTGGGATTAGTATTAGACTACAGCTTTGGAAGCCTTTTGTCCCATTGTGCCTTCCGTACTTGACTCAAACACTTCCTGTCGCTCTCCTCCTCCATTCACCATTATCATTGTACAACCCGTGAACTCTGACCTTTCTGACTAGCGAGTTGAATCACTGGGGCCATCATCGCCCACTGCTTTTGTGCACGTGCGGAAAAACAGAGTCATAAAACACCCAAACATGGAAGTATGATGAAAGGAACCTTGTCTTGTTTGCAAGATGAATTAAAGCGGACTACCAAGATGGAGCTTCTCCTCCTTTGCTTCCATTCATGAACTAAGTCACAGGTGGCCTTCAGATGTGTGGCTCCTCAATTAAACGTCTGCTTTGTGTGGGATGGCGAGAACCTCATTCACTGACAAATTTATTCATATGGAAATTATTTCATGCTTTTATTCCCCGTGATCCAGTCTTGTATTTATCTCCATTAATCCAAATATTATTCTATCACTGTTATTGGTACTTTCCTCCAGCTACGACTCACAATTATTTTCCAAAGTTTGTTGGGTCTCTTAAATAGAAAAAGGTCACAGATACAAAAAGGGCATAAAAGGTTATAAGCCACGAGTGAGTACTCAGAGTATAACGACTGCCTCTGCCGTTTGGTTATCCACAGGTAATTGGATGGCGTATATTGTAAACACGATCACATCTGACTTCCATTAAAAAGCACCATTTAAATAAGCAAGGGCCCGAGTGGCAGTCGTCGGCGGCCGTGGTCACAAGTTGTGTCAAAGTTTTGGACCTAACCTCAATGTGCTGCTACATCATGAAGTACTTTTCAGATGTTAATTAACACAATCAAGCACTTTGCTTTCTGCCTCAGCAAATAGACAAATTAAAAAATCCATTTCCTTTTTGTGCTCAAGGTAAGACCCACACAAAATTTAAAAAAATATATTCTGAAAATAGCTCTATGGACACATGATAAATTAGCTTCAGATAGATTTTATGACCCCCCCCCCCAATGTGCGTCATTGAATATCTGTATTTTCATATGTACATACATGTACTTGCATGTACTTGTTGTCTACTCCCCCCCTCCCCATGGGAGAGACATGGAGTGTCAGTCTACAAGGCTGTCAGTGCCTGCTCAGTGACAGCCTATAAGTTCCCCCTGGTTCCCTTTAGGAATAACAAGCGGCCTTATTAAATAACCTCAGTTTCACCCCCTTTAGCGAGCCCCTCATCTCCATCCAAACCCAAATGTAAGCTCAATCTGAGCCAGGCTGGACCTACTATTGGTAAATCCACGTACCTTAACCCAGCCGCTACAAATTACCATATTATGGGGCTTACAGGCATTACTTTTAGGAGGCCTTGACCCAAATCAAATGCCTGAATTGTTTTTGTCTGTCCTGGCAGACGCTGAAGGAGAAGATGGCTGCAGTCGAAAAAGAGTCCCAAATAATGTAAAATGTTTGAAATGTCTAATGATGGTCAGAAGGTCAACATCTTCCCTATTTCTCAAATCCCCAATGACAGTTTATGGAGCAGCCGTTTCCCTTGTGGTGACGTCACTCTGACTCACACTTCTGATGACTCAGCATCCAATATGAAAGTCTCATTAATTTAAGCCACTTAAGGCGATTTTCCAGTTGGGCTTGTTTTCTAATGAGGCAGGGCAGGGCAATTAGGTGATTAGTCTTATGGCAGCGCCGTGCTTTTTTAGGCATATAGTAGTGGACAGAATCTAGCTCACTGTCTAAACTGTGAAGGAGTCATTAGATAAATAGATGACAACAAAACGAAAGACTCCTCACTTAAAAGGGAAAGTTCATGTTTTAGTCCTTCACTCTCGCAGGTGTGGTCACAATCGTCATTTTAATTCTACATAAATCCAATAAAGTGGCAGAAAACTTGTCAAACACTGCCCCACTCAACATGAGGACGTCTCAATGTTGGTGGACACCAATGGTAAGCGAGTCCAATTGGACCGTTTTGGCCAGTTTGACCTCGACTCAGATAATGAACTGCAGTGTGAGCGCCAGTAGAGCGAGGCAACAGATTTCTGATTATCCTACCGTATTTTCCGCACTATAAGGCGCACCTTCAATGAATGGCCCATTTTAAAACTTTGTCCATATATAAGGCGCACTGGATTATAAGGCGCACCTTCAATGAATGGCCCATTTTAAAACTTTGTCCATATATAAGATGTATACATTTGGCCCGCGGGCCGGACTTTGGACACGCCTGCTGTAGTGGCTCAATATCAGTCCATATATAAGGCGCACCTGATTATAAGAAGCACTGTCGGCTTTTGAGAAAATTTAGGTGCGCCTTATAGTGCGAAAAATACGGTATAAAAATACATTTAAATGTGATGTCCATGGCATGTTTGAGTATTTACTAAGGCAAAGGACTTGGTTTGTGTTGGCTTAACGGATGGTGACACAGTCCTGCCCCTGATAGCCCTGGCAGCCATTTTGTCTCACTGTACCGTCACAGAAAATTCAGGTAAGGGATTTACTAAACAAAATATTGTCTTAAAGAGACTGAAGGAAAGAAAAAGAGAGTGAAAGAAACATTAGGGGACCTCTCCCTATGTTTACCTAAGCAATTTTGTCCAATTTGTCTAAATTGCTTAGCTGACCTCTGAGAAAAAAAGAAAGCATATGCTTAATGTCAAAAAGCAGCAAAATATGACTGATCACCTTCATTTTGTCCATTTGGCTGCTTGGCGCGAGACTCTAAATTGTGTATTCTTTCCATGGCGCCAAACCGCCCGCCCTGCATTTAATTAATTTCCTCTTATTTATACGGCCAAACTTTACAGCGCTTTTTCTTTAGGCAACATAGACCTTCCTGTCTTTGGAAAACCAAGACTGCTTTGGGATTTGGTTAATCGGTCACTTAAATTATCTCATTTGTCCTTTTCCATTTTTGTCACTGCACAATTGGGGTGGTGAGGTGAGTGTTAGATATTCAGGTCCACATCATAATTTATATTAGAGATGCTACTCTGCACAGAACAGTACGCAGTGCAGAGCAGGAACAGGATGAAAGAAGAACCTTAGACACACAAAGAGTGAAATAATTTATACAGAGTTGACAAATTTACAGGAATTCGAGAATTAATTTACACTGCGTGTGTTTGTGTGTTCCGCGCCTCATGCAGTGGAACAAGCAACATCCAAGCCCTGTATTATTCCAGTGACCCAACCTAAAATAGCACTGTGACAGTTCATTTATAGTGGGAGCCTTGTTTGTGTGTGCGTGTGCCGCAGCGTGACACACTCTTACGCATAGGAGGAGGTGTTTCCCAGCCCTTTAAATACAAGCAACAGGATTCCCTGTTCTATTTTTGGCTACACACCGACTTGCTCTCACTTGCTCTCTGCCTACCTAGTGGGTAAGAGACTCTATCCCTGTCATACTTTGTTCAAATTCTGATTTACTCCAAAATACAACACAATAAAACTTTATTTATATAGCTAGATGTCGATATAATAGGGCAGCAAATACAATGAAAACAGCAAAGGCCCCAAAATAGAGCCTTGTGGGACGCCAAAGCGACTTAGGCTAACACAAAAAGTCCTGCCAGTCGAATAGGATCCATACTGCTACAAGTAATGCTAACCTAGTGTCCAAAAGGGATTACGCCTGTATTGCACAAGTGCCTCTCGTTCCCAGGGAGTCTCATCAAGTGGCCATGGTTTGAGGCTATTCACTGGTGAGTTCAATGGGGGTTGAAGCGCATGCTTCCTGTCAGCACAGATGGAGAGTGACACAGGGATTTTCTCGGGTTCATCTCAGGCGAGCCTGAAGAGTCTGCGGTACTGCTAACGCGAATAACAAACAAAATCACAGGCAAGAAATATTTACAGCACAACTGGTCCGAATTTGTAGAGGTTTTTCATAATGCCGCGGCACAGAGATTTGTGCAACAACTGATGCGAAAAGAAAATACATTTATTTGCCGTTTAGATATAAACGGGGCACAGACTTAAACTACACAGGACAAGCTTGTGAAACTTTGTCCTGTTAGTTTTTATTTTATTCCTTGACAGCAGTTCATTTACGGTTCCCATAGTATGATAAATCACAGCATCCAAATGGGGACAGTTTCATGACATAAGTCACGCTACATTTCCATCTGTGAGCCAGTTTTTGATTAGGGCTGTAAATCTCTTTTCAATGTAACTATTGCTCACAAAACACAACGTGACACAAAGATCGATGGCCGTCGACTTACGTTTTAAGGATTGTGCTGCTTACAGCTATAGTCTGAAAAATGTCTTGTATTTTTTGGGGGGTTTGTATATCAAAAGTACTAATGGTGTCGGTACTTGGTATCGTGATTACTCAAAAACTGAGAACTCGAACAGGTATGGGTGTGGAAAAAACCTGCATTGAACTGAAGACTGGGGTTTTTTTTGTACTGGAAGTCCAGTGAAATAACGCAACCAAGCTCCGGTCAATTCAGGACTACTTTTGTGGTTTTTGAGGCCACATTACACTGTGCAGGGTTTGAAATATTCCCATGTCTTTCAGTGAAATGTTCCATTGAGCGAGGGACAGTGGGGAATAGTCATCCACCCAGGCCACAAGAGACACCGCTATTTAGGTGAAATGTACGAACGTGCCGAAAAACGTCGGCTCACCGCATTGTGGCTGCGACCATATGTTCGCACGTAGCGTACATTTATTTGACACGCTCTATAGCATTCATTAAAAGTTTCCCCCCTTGTTACGAAAATGACTGCGAAACTTATTATTCACCTAATTACGGTTATGCCTCCATATTACCCTCTCTCTCATTACACTTAGAAAAACACATAAATCAGAAAAGTATACACTGTAGCCCCGCAACAAAATGCACGGGGGGATACCCCTTAACTATCCTTACACGTCTCCCATTTAAATTTCGACTGACATTCCAGTTCCCCAATCCTCAGCTCAGGTGTCAGAAAATAACAGCGAGGAACTCGCAGCGCGCTCTCGCCGGCATTATTCCCGCTTGAAAGGTAAACAGAGCGAGGAGCAGGTGGTTATGGGGGATTTCGAGCGAGACTTGGATGTCATGTCTGGTGGCAATTAGGTGTAATACAGGATGTCAAAGCCCACAGCCACTAGCCTTAGATATATGCTGCCTAATGTTAGCTTTGCAGATTCACTCTGGCATATGGCTTTGACTGCACAGCCCAGGGCCAAATTAGTGAAAGCTATTACCTCCTTTCCCTCCGTGGCAAAGGGCACAGCAGGGAAGAAGAAGAAACAAATGGCAAATTTAGGGAACGCTGTGCATGACTTGGGGAAAGAAAAAAAAATGACACTACATGATATATAGATAAGTGGTGAAAGTGGATCTTATTTCTCGGGATTGTTTTTGGTACTCTCGGGCCGTTTTTGCTTCTCATACTTTTGGCTGCAGTGTTTTGAACAAAAACATACTTCCCCATTGTAGATCAGATGACTTTTTCAAGGTGTTATCTGAATTCCGGCAAATAAGAGTGCAGTACGAGGCCTCGCAGCAGCAAGCCGATCCCAGATGAAGGGAGTGGTATTGCTTATGCAGTAACTAAATCGCTGATCTCTTTCAGAAGGGTACAATGCTCCGGATTGCTTGAATGCAACACAGATGGAGACGGGTGGAATACATATAAAAATGCCCTTGAGAAATGCCAACAAAGAGCAGAGTAGGAATAAAAATAAAAAAAATACTGGATATTGGCATCTTGTCCAAGGACGCAAGTTAAATTTAGCTGGCAAACTTTATCTTGCTAACTGAGTAATGATGCCAATTTACCCTTCTAGCCACAGGAATAATTTAATCTAAATACTTTGAGGTTTGGCCTATCAATGGCTCTGATGATGATGTAATATAAGTGTAAGGCATGTGAAAGAGGGGAATGTGGAGTCTGAGTCTGGCTGTCTGGCAGCAGTTTACCAAGACTAAACACTTGTTGGTGCAATCTCACCGGACTAGACTAAGCCAGACCACAATCAATGACAGGAACAGAAACTAGTTTATTAAAAAACACTTGGGGGTCTTATCTGCCTCTTTTCTTTCTCTAAATTCAATTCCAGTCTTACAGAGTTTACTTGTCTCCACGTACAGTTTTCCTCAGAATTGCGGATAAGGAAATTTGAAAACCCAAATAGTCCCCATAAATCAGCATGACCTCCATCCAGATCCGCAATGTCTACATGGCCTTCCAAAAGGCACCGTAGCGCCAGACAGATTGCAATCTGATCTCAAATAAACACTGCAGTGAATCCATTGCTAGTCCAGCCAAACAAGCAGCAGTCAGCACCACAACAAGGCCACTGAACCCAATCCTTCACGAGTCAAAGCAAAATGGACTAAACCATGTGTGCGACACTGGAAGCCACTGGAAAGACGTCTGAAGAGCGGCCTAAACTGCAGGAGGAAGTCGCATGTCAATGTTTTCCTCGTGCGTGAAAACGCTGGAGAGTTTGCCAAGCGTCACAACCAATCGAGGTTAGCGCGCCGCTCGATGGGTTTCACATAACCGGCCGGGCTCCTGAACCCGTTGCGTGAAAGTGACTGGACACGTCATCAAGGTAAGGAGGGAAGGGAGACTTCATGCAGGGAAAAGATATGGTCCGCTAGTTGGATGTGTCAGTTTGTTTTTCGGATTAACTAGCTTCATTTTGTAGAATTGACTTAATTATTGTTAGGTTGGTCATTATTACAAACACATGCAAGAGATTTTTTTTTATTTGTACCATCATAGATGATTACTTGCAGATCCATTTGTTATTCAAATGTATTATTCATCAAGTAAGATTTTTTTTTTTAATGCCAGATCAAGCATGTTAAATCTGTAAAGAGTAATAAAAAAAAAAAAACTAGACATTGCTAAGCTAACTCGCAAGTATTGAGCTTGGCATTCATCGCAAGTAATAACATCAGTAGTCTCGAGCAATGCTCGTCTGTGCAGGTTCAGTGTCGCACGTCAGTTTCTGAACACTACGACCAGAACAGAAAACAGGTTGCGTATATATTCCAGCATGTGTAAAAGCTGCGCTTGGTAAAACACCAACTATCCCGACCAGCCAGCCAAGACTCAAAGCCGTTGAAACGTAAAAAGCCTCATTGGTGAAATGAAGACAAATTGTATACTATAAACTAAAAATGGAATATTTTTCCCCCTTATAAAACTTAAGACAAATTGGGTTGGCACAAAGAAGAGAGAGGTTTTTACGACTTTATTTCTTCAATACATACTATAAGGGAGTGTCATGAAAGCGGCACTGCATCCCAGAATAGAAAAGCTCTCCTATGCCCGCTTGCCGTGTCTCTCTTACAAGACCAGACAGAGGGTATTTCAAATAAATACAGGATGCCACAGAAATGTACACTTCCCTCTTGAGAACCACGAGCCAGAACTGGATCTGTACACCTAAACACTATATTCATTATACTGTGGCGTCATAAAGTGATTACATTAGAACTTGATGATTGGGATGAAGTTGCTGCCAGGGGGAACTTTCCGTACTGAAAGCGATTTTATCACTTGCAAACACCCAATTTCATTGTCAGTGTTGCTCGTATTCAAAGTTTTGTCACTCTCTTTCAGGGACATTACTTTTCAAATGTTGTTATGGCGACGAGTGTGAATACACGGCGAGCTGAATGTTGAATGCAGTGCAGCTGGGATGCTGTTGAATGACAGCAGCATCCAATAGTGGGGATATAAGGCCATCTTTGTTCACCCCAGGTGTCCACCCGTTCAACATGCATGGTCATGCTCAAGCGCATATGTGAAAGTGGTGATAAATGATTTATATCTGCAGGCACCACAAAACCCATATTGGAGCTCTTCATTGAGATCGGATTCACGGTTGAACTGCTTTTTAGTTACATTAGTTGGTAATAAAAAAAATACCTGAATGAATTTGTGGAAAAATATTGCTTAGTTAGTCATTTGGATCCCACATCTCCCCACCACCAACCACCAAATCAGTAGGGGGTTCTTGGGTGTAGGGGAGGAAGCTAAAAATGTTTACCGAAAAAACATCTTTTGCGGTCGTCCGATCGAGAATCGTTTTCATTTTTTCGAGCCACGTTCCAGACCCGCTGCCACCCGCGGCCTTGAATGGCTTCTTTCATAGTCCGAGTGAGTTGACCAGTGAGGCTTTTCAGTTGCGTTTGACTCCTCTCTGATGCATCCTTACGATTTGCGAACGCAAGATGTATGACTCTTCTTAAGCAAACAAGTCAGCTGTATGCAGTCGCCCTTCCTGCCGCCCCCTGACCTCTCATCCATCGCACGTTGGACTCCCAATTTACGGTTTCTGGTTAGCAGGCAGGACTGGAAAGGTTGTAGCATCTCTCTTCTCGGACAGCTTTGGATTTCAAACGGATGCCGGCGCAGATCCTTTTGCGAGGTGGGACCACAGTGGAGACCACCGCGGGCCCTGGCTAAAAGCCTCGTCTGTTTACCGAAGGAGGTTGGCGTGTATGCGTAGCGTGGGTGGTGCCGCCGCCGCTACTGGAGATAGCATTCGATTGAGAAAGCTATTTTAATCAGAAATGGCGACGGCAAACGGTGGATACTTTTCCGAGCTGTGATTTTTTAAAATTTTGACACAAATTCGGTGGGCGGGCGAGAGGTGAAAACAAGCAGACTAGTTGTGTTTTAGGCTGGTTTGTCATGAGAGGAGGAGGAGGAGGTGATGAGGATGGGGGTTTACTTCAAGGTGGCCTGTGGTTGGAGGAGAAGCGGTCAGTAGATTTGTTGTCCCAAACCTCTGCCCCAGTTTGCCAAAGGCGGGAGCAAAATTATTGCAATTTTTCGTCGGGAAACGCCAATAATTGCCAAAGTCCCATTGCCAAATACAACCGCTGTTTCTTGCGATTCAAAGCTTGTATAAATGCGTCTTTAGGGAGTCCATAATTACACTAGGTGATGAAATGTCTAAAAATCACAGTGTGTATAAGAAACCAAGGTTTGAAGCAGAATTGCTCACACACTACTTCAGGTAGGCTAGCATGGAATATATTTTTCATTCATACTGAAAATGTATTACCTCTCTCATTTATTTGGTAGATGACATGAACCTTAAGTGACTATTTTAAAGCATGTCTGGATTTGGATGAGACGTGTCACATGCTAAAGTGACTTTGAGCATGTGTTGGTGTCAAGCCCATACATCTAATCTTTCACTCTTCTTCTCTTGATGTCCGCCAGAGAGGTCAGGATCAGAGAGAGATGAAAGCAGCTTTTAAATGAGTAGCTCGCTGTTGGAGTGCTGACTTTTTCACCTTTGACCTTCAACCACACGACCCAGCCCTCCAGCAGTTTCACTACTGGCTGAAGAGACTGCCGGTGGGTCATTAGAAGCATCGTGAAGACCTAAGAGGGGGGGCAGGTCCCTATCAGGGATGCGACCTCAATTCCTGATTGTAGGAATGGTGATCAAACAGCGAAACCTTCTCTACTGGCCTCAAGACTACCAGAAGCACCACAAAAGCACACAGTCAAAACAAAAACCCGCACGTACACTTTCTTCAGCACATGCTCAATCATTGGTTTCTGTTTGGCCACCGTGTCCTTTGGCTGTGATGTCACAGATGAGGTCACTGCTTAGGTCACCCACATGGCAATGTTGCTCCTGAGGGAGCTGCAGGTAATTATGATGTCATGGACACACACATATGCATCAGCGAACACGTACATGCACACTGACTTGGAAGTGTGTTGTAACACTCTCCATTGGCAATCAGAAGTAGCTGCGGTTAGAAAGAGCCTCCTGCTATGTTTTTGTATTAAGTATGATGTGCCGGCTAGCCACATATACACGAAGACTGAGTGACTAAAAGCTTTACAAACTCGAGGGATGGGTGTCAAACCCATACATCTCGCCGCTTGCAAATCCGTTTGTTTACAGACAAGCAGGACCGTTGGCGCCAAAGAGAAACGGCGTGCATGGCTAACGTCTCCGCAGTGTAAAAGATGTCCCGGTGTAAACAATCGGAGACAACGTACCAATATGTACGCGAACGATGCGAATTAACCGCAGACCACTTTGCACGTCAAATGCAAGCAAACAAAGAGGAAAGCGCAGTGTCGACCTGATGGACTGACGCCGACTGTTCAGTCAAAGAGAATATTGAAAAGGCAATAAATATAGCTAAAAATAGCACTTTTTAAGTCCAGTTTTAATGTTAGCATTAGCATTTGAGTTAAAGTGACTGTACTGCAAGATATGTCTATGTGTTTGCGTCTCAGCACTTTAGCAGGACACATTGAATTTTTGCTATGTTTATTTGAAGTGTCCACTTTAAGCAACATCAGCTTGAAAAGCATGTGCCTGACTTTTTAAAGCATGAACAAAAAATGTTGTAAATGTAATAAGAGGATACATTTTCAGGGGTACATTTTTCACCATTTTATCCTCAACATCTGTTATTTGGTAAAATAACCCCCCAGCTATGTGTAACGTTTTGGGTAGGCGGTCTGAGTGACACGAGACCACCGGCGTACAGTGAACCAGTCAGGATCACCGGCCACCTCGCCGTGCAGGCCGTGGAAGCGTGTCCTCTGTGTGGCCGAGCGCGACCTGAATGTAATCAGGCCTCGATCTCAAGTAATGGACTTTACATTAAGCTACCCCACAATGCATCCTAATTGCCCACAGGAGGACGAGAACTGCATGTATGACATCATGCTAAATCACAGATTAAAGTCCTTAATGAGCGTAAAGCCAATGGAAGCAAAGCAAGATTGGAAATGCTTGTTCGCTACTATCACCACACACTTCATTTGGGTATTTCTGCATAGCAACAGTGAAATGAAGACAAATATAATCATTTGCGAACGATATGTTTTATGTATACCTGCGTGCAAGTAAAGTGGTCGTGGAGGAGATCTGGCAGCCATCCGACTCAGGACATTTGACCTTGGAGAGTTTTTCTCCCCCCTCTCTCTTTCTATCCACAATTTTTTTTTTCTTCAGACCCTCTCTCCTTTTCCCCTAGCAGAGGCTAAATGGCTCAAAAAGGGTGGAAAGCAAAATATTTTCTTTAGTCTCCTGGACGCCAGGTCGCATAAAAGGTTCCAAAGCCGTTTGCATCAAACCTCGACCGTCAAAACCACAAATGCTGTTTTTCTAGCCATAAAACTCCCCCCCGCCAAAAAGGGGGAAGGTAGGGGGAGGGGTCGAAGAAAAAGATTTCCATTCAGTCGATTCTTATAAATTTAAATGAACTTAAATAAATGGTTTACTCCCCAAAGAAAAACACACGATGTGTGTCTGTGCTTTGTTAAGGACAAATAATGACAGATTGCTTGATTATTTTGATTGATTTAGTGCTGCAATCAGAGTCAAGCATAACATACAAATCAGTCAACACTGTGGAGCAATTATACCTTTATATAATCGCATTTCAAAATGTAAGCTATCTATCGCTTTCAATCAAACTTGCAAAAAAATAGTCCACTGCTGTAGTGGCAATGAAACACATTTTGCAAGAATATATTTTAAGTGCCAGAACTAGTCAAAAGATGGTCATGGGATTAATATTGCGTTGAAGGATTAAGAATAAAACAGGTGAAATAATAATAATGCTGTTTCGTTTAAAAAAACTTTCGCAAATAGTAATCATTAGCCCGCTGTATTCCAATAATCCATTGCCACAGAATTAAACATTACATTGAGCTATAGGAGTTATTTTTACATTTGGTAACCAGCGCAACTTGATGGTTGACTGGAAACAGACATGCTAAATTTATGAACCGTCTTATAAATGCACGCAAATGTTGCGCGACTAAGAAATGATTTCAATTCAATTTTCATCTGCACTTCCTCTCGTCCGCACATTTCGCTAAATGTTGATCCACGTCAAACTGATTCATATCCTTTACGAACCAAACATATGTGCAACACCCGAATCATAAACTATATTTGCACGCTTGGTCGCATGTTGCTGATGTGCACAAGCTTATATTGCACGCATGTAGCACTGTTGACATGTTTACAGAAGGACCACACATAAGACGAGTGGCCGGGCTGCAAAAAAAATCCAGCTGCAAGTGCATCAACACACACACACACATCGAGACGCATGTAGAAGCCACAGAAATGTAGCTGGCAACATGCTATATTTTACATGAAGTGCCTCTCCCATCCATCCAGGTTAAGTTTGTCAATAGAAACCATTTCAGTAAATATTCCCTGACGTGGGTTTGCCTGTGATAGCTTTTGAGTTTCATGGTATGTTGCATTCCTCACAGGTGCGCCTGGAAAGCTTCCACTCGCCGCTTCAAATGAAATAATTCATACAAAATAAACACTTCTTTAAAAACATACAGAATACATAAAGCCGCACTGTTTTGCTCAGAGGTTCGGATATTCTATATAATCTATAGGAAACTAATTTATTCAAAATTATATTCCCCCCGTCTTTCCACTCAATGATGAAAGCAGGTTTACATCGATGAACACGTCAGGTTCTTGCTTCCACTTTGACCTCTGACAGTTTAATGACGGTCAAGCTGCGACCTCTCGCTGTCGTCGCCCGGCCCCGGACGGCTTTGGACATAAAAAGACACGATGAAGGATAGGATGGGGGGCTCGGGGTGTTATGCTGATGTGTTGACACTGAGGTACTGTCAGGCTGACAGCTGCAGTTGTATTACGCCCACCTGTGTCAAATCCAGGAGGGATGACAAAGTGGTATCGACGGACCGCCTATCAAACTACGTGCTGATAAAACATAGCAGCACTGAGGTCTACTGAAAGAGACTTGAGAGTTAATACCAAGAAGAAGAGGCTGAGAAGGTCCCCAAGAAATTCTGAGCTCAATGAAAAAAAATGACTTGAGAACACGTAAATGACAAATTTGCGTGCTACTCAAGCTGGTCTGAGTGTGTGGACTCAGCTGGAGGTGACTACATGGCCTTTCGCTGCCCTGCTTCCTGCTGTAACTATAGCTCAATGTGACCCCCCCCTCACACACACACACACACACCAGTCCCCCCCCCCCCCCTCCCATTACCATAAAGCAACACAGTGTGCACAATTAAAGATAATTTAAGACTTAAGCAATTAAGGTCACATCTCCTCTGGAAACATACGCCCACGGAGGTCCTGGTATCTGTCCACCACAGGATGAATTTGGACAGGTTTGGTGATGTGTGTGTATGTGTGTGCGTCGCACAACTTTGTAATTGCAGCCAAGGCGTAGGGTCAAGCGGGGTCTATGGGGGCTGTTTTGGGCTGAATTGCCCGAGAGGAGATTAGGACAAAATGACACACAGTGTCTACCTGTGCTCCAATTACAACTAGCTAAATGGTCATGTATGCAGCAAAAACCGATGAAGCCTTTCTACAGATACCAGAGGTGTTCTAGTATCTTAATTAAATGTTGTCCGAGTCCATTTTACTCAATATTGTTATATCAGTGGAAAAAGATGGCCCGTGGGCCCAAACATGGCCCACCACAAAGTCGTCTGCTGTCCATCATTGCAGAAATGAACTGACTTATCACAACCACCCCTCGCTCTTCTCGCTATGTGGCTACCTTTGGTACTGCACTCATGACTTTTCACCTAAGGCGATACAGTAGTGGGGGGGGTTCCGTGCCGTGTGGGGTGGGCAGGAGGACAATGTGTTGCACACGTGATAGATCAAACAGACGGGGTGAACAAGTAAAGACCCTCTGCTGCTTACTGCTACTTTATTGCCCACTGCACAAAGCAACAGGACACCAGTTAAGAATTTGGCCTCAGGCTGTCGTATCCACTTCAGTCAAGGTTTGAGAATCCTATTGATTGCAAAGGCTATATGGCCCAAAGGTTCTATCAAAATGATGAAGCATAATCTGGATGACGTAAATGCCAGTATATTTGAAATCGCCAGCAATGATGATCAGGTGATGTTTTGGAATGGCTCTGCTATGTTTTGGAATGAAATCCTCCAGGCTGCACAGAGCCGGAGGACCAGAACACAGGGCGAAGAGACTGAAACGCAATACTGCATAATAATAACCGGTTAAAACCTGTTATCCAGCTGGAATGTGCAGTGTCAGAAATAAAGAAACTTGCACATCCAAAAACAGCACTGCACCCAGATTATTTTGTTTTCAACCAATTTTGAGGTTACTAAACTTAGCCGTCTCCAGGCAACTATGGATATGACTAAGTGCTGGGAGAGACAATTATTGAAGAGGACATGTGCTCCAACTGATGTGTGTATGTATCACACACACATTCCCTCATGGTGGCCATATCTGGAAGAACTTGGCCTATGGTCCTATGCAGTCTGCAGTTAAAAAAAAAAAAGTTATTGTTGGAAAAATGCTAGTCTGGTCTAGGTGGCTTGGAGCAACTCTCTAAAATGCGGAAATGGTAGAACAATCAAAGCTATGGTTCTTAATTTGATCTAGTCGTTCAATCTCAGCTCCTCCCAATCAGGAGTTGCCACCACATGATTTGTTTGGCACCATTTTGAAGCCAGGTGCCCTTCCTGATGAAACCCAGCCATTTATCCTGGCTTGGTGGGCCGACGGCTGGGAATCGAACCCGTGTTGTCTGCACAAAATGCAACAACGGGAATTCACGAATGGAAAAGGAACTGAATAAGTTTTGGTTGTGGGGGTCTCTCTTTCGTTGCCCAACATGTGCACCCCTTTCTGGGCTTCTTCTACAGTTGTCTAACCTTTTCCTTTGCTAGCTGCTGATTCATTTCCTCCTCATCATAATCATTTTAGCCATCATCCATCCAGCTCTGGTTCTCTTGCTGAATCATGAATCATTCCCCCGTTCAAGGTTCCTGGTCCAAAAGTGCTGATCTTGTTCCATTCTTAGCCCTGCCTGCCATCTCTCCCTCACCTATCTCCACTGAATGTGTGGAATTGCAAACACAGTGTCTGAGGTCTGACAGATGGAGTAATGCAAATTCTGGCAGAGTCTTTTCCTCCGGCTCAACCCGAAACCGCGACCCCTGGGGCCAAGAATTCAATCCAGAAGTGAGCTCAACCAATCAAAAAAATGTGATGAGAACACATGGAACCAAAGCTTAAACACCTGCTTTGGCAAGCAAAACATCAATGGTGAATCTTTTCAATCATTATTCCACCACAAAGCAGAAAACGAAATGGAAAAAGCATTTTTGCCTTCACCTGTTATTTTGTGCCCCCCACTCCTACTTCTACCACCACAAAAACCCAACAGACCCAGACATCTGGTCCCCGAGCCGAGCCCATTAGGACCTCTATTTTCAACCTTAATTCATGGGACAGGAACAGAACCACACAAATTGGCCGAGGGGAGCTGTCCCATTCTGTTCTCACCACAGGAGGGGAAAATAAATGCATGCCAAACCCTAAAAAATCTGTACTAATAGAGCGGCACTCCAGCTAAAATTGCCCATTCGGTACACGCATGTAGAATGCCTGAATGACTCTGAAGTGTGCCCTCATGTACCATAAAAAATTATTATTATAGAACAGCTCATACTGTGTGGTGAGCTTGACTACATCAAATGTGTGTGTAGAAAATGAAAAGAGCTGCCTGAGAGTTATTGGTTACAAATCACAGATATCACACTTGTTATTCATGTTGTGGATAATGTTCACCCACATTAATGTCAAAGTGGGGTGAAATTAATCATGTCAAGACATGGAAGTGAAAAAAAAATGGACAAGCCAATGGACAGAGAGAGAGAAATGGCTGTGATTCATTAAATAATATGGAAACAATTATCTCTTGGCTAGGCAGCTTCAGCTGGATTTTGCAGTTTTCTTTCCCTGTCCTCAAACATCTATGCACTATCTAGTCGTATGAGACTTTTACAGGAAGTCAAAAAGAAAAACAGGTGACTGGGGAAATCCAGTACCCAATAAAGAAAAAGTAGGGGAGACATAATGAGGTCCCCGGTGGTCCATCTGCTTGCCAGTCCAAATTATATTTCATTACAAGATGTGGATGTGATTAATACAAAGCACGACACATCACTGGCGTGGATTCACCATGGCGCCACACTTAGTTTCATTCCGTGACTGATGAACATGAGATGGCAAATTAAAAGACCACTTTGCGTCTAATCTTTATTTTTCTAATCAATCACTTCCTGAGGGAAATTTAACAAAATGTTCCCTCAATTATTATTATTATTATTTGTAAAGGATAGACACAGGCCATAACCTGAAGAAGACATCCTCTAACCTTAATTTCACCATCGTCCTCTATTCAAGAGGACAAGTTTAATGCATTCCCTCAACAAAACACAGAAAGCCTGTCCAGTTCATTCATACAGTCTGTGTTGTCAGTATACATGCCCACAACTCCACCATTACCACAACTATTTCCCCTCAGGAAATGAATTGGGATTCTGATTGGCTTCGGTCCCCGTCTGGCTCCGGATGAGAGCATCGTGATTGGCAGCCTGGTAACGGCCGAGCGCCAGAGTTCTCCGCGGGAGGCAACTCTGAGAACAGATATTCATCCAGAAGCACGCATGCCGAGCCACAAACCGCGGTGTCCCCAAAACTTCTGATAGAGCCATCAGCTCAAGGAAAGCACAGCAGGAATTGAATTCTTTCAAGGAAACATCTTGGCTGGTCAACATGGATGTATGTTCACATGGAGGGAGAACATTTGGAGTTCCAAGAAGAATGCTGAGTCATACTCCTCTGAAGGGAACACAATTTAAGGCAATAGAAGGAAGGCCACTGTTTAAAGAATCTTCCCCCCCCACCACCAAATACCTCTTAAATCATGTGAACACTTCCTTGTGGATATGATTTATGTTCCTAAAGACACAATTTCAAAACTGAAGCAGATGGCAACAAAGTAACCACATATTCCTTCTAAAGGAAGTCAAGGGCTTGTCCCTAAATTGACCCTAAGAACCTTTCAGCAGATTCAGTAACTATCTTTCTCAAAATTAAATACGACAACATGACATTTTGGGGGGATGGCACAAGTGTGTCCTGATTTATCGCCACTCTTTAAACGTCCTAAGTGCTGCGGCTGAGTGTGAAAATCATGTTTTACACCTCCCACCACTCCAGGTTTTGAGGAATGACAGACAGAGCGCGAGCCAGAAGCAGATTGGCTTTTGTTGCCAGAACATGACACATTGGCTTGGCTTTGGTGAAACACTGCCCTCCGAGCATGCTTCCACTGCTTATTATTCCACTTGTTGAATGTCCATCACGTCGAAAAAAAAAAAAAAAAAAAGAAGGTGGAAATTTGGGGATTGATGTTGGCTCTATCAACCGACTAGCCACAGTAAAGTACCCTGAAGAAAGACTGTGAAAGTGGACCAAGATTGACTGAAGGCAAAGCAGGACTAAAAAGGTCCATCTTGATTTGTGAAGTAAGAATAGATTTTCCACAAATAAAGCACAGAAATGAATGCCACCCATGGGAAACTTCTTAAAAGCCCATAAAGCAAAAGACGGGAATACATTTTCCTTTTCTTAAACAAAAAAATTCTATAGTAGTTCCATAATAATTTTTTATGTATGACGCTTGACAGCAACCATGAAGGCCCCCTAAGTGTCAATGTGTCACAATGTGCTCCAAAATACTATACAATGGTGCCTTGAGGTAAGAGTTTCATTTGACACGTGACCATGCTTCTAACTCAAAACAAATCAAATAATTCCTCCTTGTGGAAATAAACTGATCTTCGTTAGAGGCTCATTTGGATTGCCAGTCCTTCTCGGTGCTACTGTGGCCTGCTCTGTGTTCAGCCTAAACGCTTATGATGGTGCTCGCTTGATAAATGACAAGCGGGTGGAAATGGAGAGCTGCTGGCGCGAGGTGTTGTTTTAAATGTAGAAGAAAAAAAATGTGTTCCTAGTCTGTACACAATCATGCATCTTGTCAAACCTTAGAAATCTCCCAAGCATTTTATACGTATTTGTTATCTTTTTAGTGTATTCAAACATTCCATTAAATACAATTCCAAATTTGCATTTATCTCAACATTCTTCTCGGACCTGCCAAAGCCGCCATCTTTTCTCCTTGAGCTATGATTGATCAGCTTTTCCAGCAGGAAATGACAGGGCATCTCTCTGAGGCCTTTTTAAACAGCATGTTCTACGCTTACAAAGTTGTTCCAGGACAGCTTTCACGTGACGGTGACGACCTGAGTCATTTCTGCCTACCGGGTCCTCATCTAAGAAATGTTCGAGCTTGGAAAGAAGGAAGCGGGTTGAAATAATCAAGAGATCGCCGGCATTGTTAACGTCGTGCTCAACTTCCTCCCTTGTCGTCCATCACGTATTTAATGCTGGCTAATTAATAGAAACCACACGGGGACTTTATGCCAAATCCCAAAAGCGGAGCAATTAGTACATTCCCGCCTTGACAATTCCAAGATCTCGGAGCCAAGAAAGAACTTGACAGTAGAAGAGAGTGGAAGAAGGAACATGGAAAATGAGTTCTTTTCGATTCATCCAAACCAGACTTATGTAAATGTCCAGCCCATTTGCGGGCAGGTCCCACCTCAGAGAACGAGGCGGGCTCGAGGGAACGAAACCCCGCAGCATTAGTCGCTCCCGACGCTGCATATTAATCAGCGTTTAATAAAAAGAAAATAAATTGCCCTCCACTCCAAATATTATGAGTGTGACGCTACCTGGAAGGCTTGCCCTCCCCCCACCCCCCAAAAAAATAAAATAAAATAAACAGGAGTGTTGAAAGAAGGAGAGTGAATGAAAGACAGAGATATATGACTACGGATTTCTGCGCGCGTGCATGTAAAAATATAAATCTGAAATAAAATAAATGGAAGTTGATGAGGAGAGGTTTTTGACACGCTTCGTCTCACCTTGTCCGCAATTGAAACATTGGTGGTTTTCACTCCAGACACAAAATTTCCATGCTAGGCAGCCTTCCATTGCTCTCTTTTTTCCACACGCGCAATTAAACAAAAGTGCTGAAGTTGAAAAATAGCCACGATTAATTAAGGCTATGATTAATCGGCACTGGTATCGAAAATCAAGAAAATGACACACACTACAACAATTCTCGGGCTGTATTTGTATATTTGTCTGTCTGAAATGATTTAGTAGAAGCTTTGCAATAAATTCTCCTTTGGGCCTCAATAATGTTTTTTAAGCCGTCATAAACTTTCCACTTTCCATGTCGCACAAAGCAAAATACTCAACGCGTTGAAAAAAGGATTTTATACAACTTTGCAATGCGCTGTGATTTATGTACGTATATCTGACAAATATGGTGAAAGCTGACCTCGCATTAGGGCTGCGAACAGAAACACCGTCTCTGCCTTTGTTATCTTAGAACAAGGCGTTTAACGTTCCTCTGTTACGGCGCTACGGAGAAAAGAAAACTCCTGTCGCCCTGAGCAGCTCCCACGTGTCAATGAAAAAGGTCAGATTGGCCCCATTAACAATCTTAGTGCATAAAGGTTAAAATAAAGTATATAGAGGCAGTTCCTAACTATGTTTTCATCTGATGTGGAGCCAGAAGATTGACAAACTAGCACGTTGGATTCAACTTTCAAACCAAAATTTCCAATGAGATTTTTGGTTTCTAATATTGTAAAATGTGTATGTAATTTTTGGCACATGTATAAACTAGAGATGGAAATTAGCCAACTGACTGATGGCGAGAAGCTAACATAACGGGTTTTGTTGTTTTTCCGATTTTTTTCTAGCATCTTGTGACTATGCATATGTGAGATTTATTTCGACAAAAGCAGTGCTTTGGCATTTAACAAATAACTATGTTGAAGTGAGTTCAGGAGTATTATTCTGAAAAACAATGTGCGCTTTGCCGCCATCTTCTGGCACCTATAGGCAATTACAATTCTTTCCGTTGAATAAAAAAATAAATTACATATTTTCTCAACTAGCACTACTCTCCAAAATTTGCAACAAGCACTATAGTTGCATTAAATCTACTCGCCAACATTCGGGGCGTCCAACTTGAAAGTTCTACTGGAACGCAGACACACGGTGAGTGTGAACAAGTCTACAGTGACACCCTGCACACAAGCACGTACGCTGACACACTGCAGCCCTTTTTTACCTGCAGGCTCTGCTCTCGCTCCAAGCCTGCTCTCAAGTTACCTGTTTTCCTTCGCGTGAGTGTAAAGTGTATTCATATGCTCCTAAGAGAGCTCCGATTGGAAGGGTGACTGTTTAGCCAGAGATAAAAATCACTTGGCACCTAGCGAGGGGCCGCCATTGAAGTGCGGGATTTTCAACGGCGCATCGCATCACGTCACAGGACGAGGCTGGCGGCGCGTCAGAGTACTCTGAATTAATACCAACTCTCCAGCTACTTAACCACACTGTTAATAGGCTGCATACTTTACCATCAGGAGGGAAGAAGGTAAACATTGGAAATAAACTGAAAAATATCTTTGCAAAGGGAAAACTAAACTACTCCCGTGAATGAAGCTCTTTATATTATGCAACTATAAGATATTATCAGCGGATAACATTCAGTCTTTGGCGCCATCATATTTTAAAAGTATACCAAAATGACAAAAAATGAATATTCAATGGATACTTTCAAAAAAAGGCTTCGAGTCGAATAGAAGGAAGCAGAACCACATCGACAACTTGACCTCTTTCCTCAGATCAACCTGAAAGACGGCACGGGTGTCGCACAAAGGGCGCCTGTGCGATAAAACACCTTCAGGGCGCCGTGTGTCTTCTGGGAAGTTGTCTAAGCTCCCCCATAATCCGTATTACCCAGACCGACGTCAAAAGGTTTTAGCTTATGTTTTGCCTCTGCATTAACACTATGTACAGAACCCAAATGAGTTGATTAAAAAGCGGTCAATCCAAGCAAACATCACGTATTGCCAACATTTAAAATCCACGTGGGCCTTTGATATCGAGCCGCGCTCATTACTGTATATGTTTAGCTGGACGTACCCAATAACCGAGGCCTGTTCGTGAACGGGCTAGAGCGAGTACTTATCCGGCCTATTTGTATTAGCTCAGCCAAAAGAGTTCTCTTATTAGAATATTAAATTTGAGTTTGCAGGACAAACGCCAAAAAGACTCAGACTGGCCACTTTCCGTGGCGACTCACACTATTTCAATGTGTAGCGTGTCCTAATGGCTAAGCGAAAGTGAATACTTAAGCCGGGGCACACACAGGCCTCCATATCTTCACCGGGAACCACCTACGTCGTCGTCGGACCTGCCAAACCGCACGACTCAATGAGCCTATGAGATAGACAGAGCGCTGACTGTTGCATGCGGTCCTGAGCTACTCCGCCACTCGCTTGCGGCTTTCAGAGAAGGGGTGGTGTGGGGGCGCAATTTCATAACAACAACTCAGTTATTTTTTTTTTTGTCAAAACAATCAATTATTGCTGTAATCAGAGACAGCGCGACAGAGCAGGCAACCCGGGAAATTAGGGGCCTGGGCTATAGGGGACCCTGAGGGACGGCTGTCATTGGCACGGTATCAATGACAAAACAATTGCTAGTTAATTAAATCCGATCGCCTCACGCATCCACGTCATCATCTGCAGTGTCTTCCGATACAAAGTCCCGCCTCCAAACTGCATTACAAACAAGACCACACTGGCATGGCGATGGCGCCGTGTTTACCTGGCAAGCGTCTCGTTTAGTGGTCACATCCGCCCACCCTCGTCACCTAAGAGTCAACATCCCTCATTACTTCCCAACGACGCCCAGAACTTCATCCAGTTTCCAATGCCAAGTTCCTACCGTGGATAATGCTGGCTCACGCTATCAGTAAATCGAAATTAAATTTAAAAAAAAATATGCAATAAAAGAAAATCAAGTTTTACATTGTTCCTGAGCCTCAATGTTTTAGAGTGGACATTTTGACTCAAGTTTCTAGAACTTACCTTACTCATTTGTAGAACCTACCTTAGTCATTTGCGGAACTTACCTTACTCATTTTCTGCGACATACAATGCAAAATGACAGATGTTTGTGTTTTTGGGGTGGATTTAAAAAACTATGCAATAAAAGAAAATCAAGTTTTACATATGTTCCTGAGTCTAAATGTAGTGAACAAAGTTTCAGAGTGGACATTTTGATTCAAGTTTGTACAACCTACCTTATTCATTTTCTGCGACATGCAATACAAAATGACAGATGTTTGTGTTGTTGATGTGGATGTTTGTGTTTTTGGGGTGGATTTTTATATTCAAAATTAATTCAAGTGACTTGGATTTCATTTGAAATAGAACATATATGTCAAAATATGTCAACTTGTCAAAGTGTTGCAACTTCCATGACCCCATTTAATTTAAATACATTAATAAATGTCACTAAATTCTTTTAAATTTCCTCAATATGAAAAATCCACAGCATAGCTGTGCTTACCTTTGTCGCTTCTCTTGGTTTTTTTTTGTGTCCATTGGCAATCATGGCCTTCCATTTTCGTTCCATCTATCTTTCTTTTTGTCCAGGTTGCCTCATATTCAAATATTTACATTCTCCTTCTTTCTTGTGTGTAGCTTGTTGATTTATTCTGTAGTGGCAGCTGAGAGGTCATTTAACAGTAACAACAACAAGAAAAAGAAAAGAAAAGAAACACTCACTTCGGTGTAATCTCTACATTCGGGTACCACACTGCCTCGAGTGGCATGAAAAGCAGGAAACTGTAGAGCTAAAAAGAAAGCCCAAAACAGTGTCATGTGTTATTTTGTGTTTCGAAAACCCTAAAAAATATGATAAAGTACCTTTCATTGAAAATGGTGAGTTCATTATTGGCAATTTTAGCTACAAGAAGTAGCAAATCCAAGTACCGTATTTTCTGCACTATAAGCGCACCGGATTATAAGACGCACTGTCGGCTTTTGAGAAAATTGGAGGTCTACTCAGGAACCTCGTCCAAGCAACTGTGGCTAAAAACAAAATATGGCATGATTTTTACTTTCTGGACCTGGATTTGCCATATTTGACAGGTTTTGTCATTGCTGCTTTAGCATCCTTGCTGTAAAATAAAAAGAAGAAAAAAAATTCTATCCACAAAAAAACAAAAAGAAAATTACTCATTTTCACTGGTAGACAAAAAGAGAGCCCAAACGTATCAAATATATTTATTTGGAGGTCAATGACAGCTTCTCTCATCATTTAAAGCTGAAAATTGTAGTGGACACTTTAGCGACTTCTTCTCCCGCAGGTCTTATCTCGATTAAAACATTTTAGGGCTCCGGTTACCATCGGCTTGATCTGTAGACAGCGAGGAAAGAAAAGGAAATCAAACCCTTCTGGCCGTGATGCAAAAAAATCCGCGTTGCCCTCATTAGAGCGTCGGTAAGCTGCCTCAACGCGCCGCCCCGTTATGGTTGGACATCGTCCGCCGCCGGGCCTCGAGTAGCGTTACGCTGCGTCAGAGTTTTTCCTCCTTCAATCTCCGCTTCCATCGCACGTGGGCTGCTTTTCCAGCGGCACGAGCCACCTGCTGACAACTGCCATTCTTCCCCTCCAAAACCACCCTCTCGCATACGCACGCCGTCCCTCACTTAAACCCAAACAAGCGCTCAACATTAAGGTGTGGATCTGTCATTAGTTAGCTTGGCCCGGCTGCTTGAGACCATTGTTATTGTTAAAGCGAGGCCTGTTTGCACAAGTCATATCTTCGGAGGGGAAACGCTACTCCTTTGTGGCTTTATGGACTCGGCCGAAGCGGATCGGGTTTCCCTACCGCTCGTACGGTGCGGTTTGATCGACTAATGCGCCTATTTTAATCAGCGGCGCGTCAAGCTGCCGGGGAAAAAGTGAGCAGACATAAAGTGATCATTTGGCTTTCATAGTTTGACTCATGCTGCTGACTTAATTAGGGACGCTTGGTTTCAGTTCGTGGTACCCAAAATTATTGCCGGTTTATAATTGCTCATAGGGGGGAATAAGCACTACTTTTGTCCAAATGAAAGCCCTCAACTCATTTCAACCACAAGATGGCAGCAAAGCCACTTGAAATGAAACTCCTCATTCACTCCAACAAGGTAGCGCTAAAATAATACTTGGATTGCTGTGGACGCAAAGCGAGAGGCAGACAGAAACGATTTGGTGAAATGATGGATGGTCAACAGTGTCATCCTCCCGCACGGGGAGTTGCCCGGGTCTTCTCTAAGTGTTGTTCAAACAACATGAGATGCTGAATGACGTTGTGTCAACAAACACCCGGTGCTCAGACGCTCAGATCAGGGCGGAACAGCTGCGCGCAAGCTCGAGGCGGCCATTCATCACGTCAGACTTTCTAAGAATGGCATATCGCACCTATCTGAAGGCTGCACACACCCAGACTTGAGATGTTTTCCTCAAATTCTCTCCATTTCCTAAGTATTTCAATACACGTCATATAAAGAGCCACTCGGCTTTTTCGACAGAAAACCTTTCTGGCTTTTCTAGAAGCAATGAGATGAAAAAATTGACAGTTTTGACAATGGAGCAAAAAAAGACATAAAATAGAAACCTGAGCTGCAGTTGTCTTCTTCTTCATGAGTGTAAAATGCAAAGCGGCCCTGCAGGGACTCCCTGAAAGAAAAGCAGAGAGAGTTTAGCAGTTGACTCTCAGTGTTTGCTCAAATTTTGACGCTGTAGCTTCAAGTCAAGATGAGAAGTTTCCCAAGACGTCATTCCGTCTTGCCGCCTGGTATTCTCAGCTTTGGTAGCATCCGCCATTTTGGCCTTGGGGATTGTCATCCAGCAACCTCGACGTCCAATAATTAGCCTCAAGGGGTACATTAGGGGATATAAATTGACTCGGATAGCCGCTGCAGAAATGCAGACGGATTTTTTTGAAAGCGTTGTCAAACAAATCTAATCAGTCACGCATCTGCAAAAAGTTACTTTGGAAGCAACTTTTCTTTTTTTTTTATCAAAGCTGATCTGGTGTCTGTGTGGCATGTGGAGGAGGATGAGAGGAAGTATGTTCAGCCATATGTTGCTGCATTTAAATGGACGTTCTGTGGGAGGGAAGGTCATTTAAGCTGACGCCGGGTTTTATAAGCCTTGTAACTTTTGACAGTTGAGGCATCATACGTGAAAATGTTCTCGCGATTCCTTGTTGATTTGTTTTCTTCTATTTAACTACATTTTACCTTCACTCCCACCCTGTCTGATTCTTTTCATCCCTTCCCTCCTTCTGCTTTTCTTCTTTGCACACCTCCATTAGCCGTATTTACTTTTTGGAGAGTAAACAGCGCCTTTTCCAAGCAGCTCTGACGCCTGGCGAGCAAACGGGCGTCACATTCCGACGCACGCGCGCGACTACGACGAGCTAGCCTATTTGTGTTAAACGTAAAGATCTTAAAAATGCTCATTGCGCGTGTTAAAGTAAAAGCTCGAGGGTGTGCGTAATCTGCAAGCAGCCACGCCGAAATGACCCGACATCTGCAAACTATTAAAAGCAACTTCAGGTAGCACATGTTGTCCACATTAGCTCCAAGCCCGATTTACATTTCCACATCTCCACTCAGCATAATAAACAATCAAATGGGGCGTGTGCAAGGCAGGTTCACTAAAGTTAGAAGATACAATGCATATTAAAAAGTGTTTGGATGAAGAAGAGCAAATTGACTGATTGGAAGATTTAGTTAAAAATCTGATTTTATCTATCAGCAGGGGGAAAAAAAGTGTTTGTGAACTGCAACTATTGCACTGCAGCAGTCTGGGGAGCTTCATCCTCCCTCCAAGGAGAGAGCCTCCTTAGTGGGTTCTGGCTGACTATTGTTGCCCCCTATTGGTAAATATGAGGTACTAGAATTAAAAGTTGCTTCAACAGTACAATTGATTTCTTATTACTTGACACATTTTCAATAACAACAATTATATTAGGCAAATTAATTATAAACATGCATAATAAAGTGAATTTAGGAAAATTGCAATTTTCTTCTGTGGGCTTCTTTTTGGATATTTAACGTTAGCAGCTGGTGTGCAACGTGTGGTGCATTTGCGCGTGCACGCGCATGTGTGTGCGTGTGTTTGCTTGTGCACAAGAGGAGAAAGTGATGGTATCAAATTCCTTCACGTTTCCGTCACACGCTGCCCACCAATCACATTCAGGCTTTCCTGCGCGCCATGGTAACGCTCTTATAAAGTGAGTGTGCGCACAACTTTGCCGTTCAGAGCACTCACGCGTTCTGGGATTCTATTTGGAGACGAGCAAGGAGAACTTTTCCATATATTTGATCCACACAAGTTTTGGGTTTTCTGCGGATTGACGCACTGATCTTTGGATGACTCTGCGTAAAGACGTTTATTTCCAAATCAATTTTACGCAAAAAAAGGGACATTTTTTGCAGACCAGATTTAGTCTGGCAAGTGGTTTTTAAAGAAGAACTTTCTTCACAAGAGTCACCAGCGGTTCCTGTTTTACGCGTAAGCTTGGCAGCAAACCGTTTTTCGTATGAATCTTCTCGACCCCTACCTGAAGATGTCGGAGGAACAAGACAAGTGTCTCTCCGATGCGCCCAGCCCGAGTATGTCCGAGGACTCCGCGGGCTCCCCGTGCCCATCCGGCTCCGGTTCCGACACCGAAAATACGCGGCCGTCAGAGAACGCGCTCCTCCGAGTGGAAGCGGCGCTGGGCGAATTTAAGAAGGACGAGGACGATAAATTCCCCGCTTGCATACGCGACGCCGTATCTCAAGTGCTCAAGGGCTACGACTGGACCCTTGTGCCCATGCCGGTGCGCGTAAACGGATCTACAAAAAACAAGCCTCACGTGAAGAGACCGATGAACGCCTTCATGGTTTGGGCTCAAGCGGCGCGGAGGAAGCTGGCTGACCAGTACCCGCACCTGCACAACGCAGAACTCAGCAAAACGCTGGGCAAACTTTGGAGGTAAGTTTGATATCATCTATTTTTACGCCATGTTTTAAAAGAGGCTCGTGACTTATTGACTTGCTTTTTTTACGCACAGACTTCTTAATGAGGGTGAGAAGCGGCCGTTCGTGGAGGAGGCTGAGCGCCTCCGCGTGCAGCACAAGAAGGATCATCCAGATTACAAGTACCAGCCAAGGCGGAGGAAGTCGGTGAAGAACGGACAAAACGAGGGGGAGGACGGCAGCGAGCAAACTCATATTTCTCCTAATGCCATCTTTAAAGCGCTGCAGCAAGCAGACTCTCCAGCCTCCAGTTTGGGAGAGGTGCATTCTCCTGGGGAGCACTCAGGTGAGCTTGGCTTCAAAATTTCGGGGTTGAGAAGTCTTTATTATTATTTTTTTTAGCTGCTCTAACATATGCACAGTGAAATTGGTGATTTAGTTAATTTATAGGTTATATTAATTCAATTAAAAAAAAAACTAAAATGCCATTAATGTGTCACCGCACTTTGTTACATGTTTTTTTTAATTTAAAATTAAAACATGATAAAATATAGTAAAATCAAATATAAAGAAATAAAATAATTTCATAAAATTTAATTAAAGCACAGAGACTGCAGTACATTTGCATGTATGGTAAGCAGGCGGGGCCTAATTAGTGATGTCATAAAATGCAATCAATCCGATTTTCTTTACAACATAATTAGTCCAGCGTTAGTCTTGTGAGTGGGTGCGTTTTTTCTTGCTTGTCAAGTGCTGCATATAAACCATGTGCCTTAATCCTCCAGGTTCACAGGGACCCCCGACTCCCCCCACTACCCCCAAAACCGATGTCAACTCAGGCAAGATGGACCTTAAGCGCGAAGGGGGTCTCCGATCCCTCCCTGACGGTACCAGTCAGCGGCAACTCAACATCGACTTCCGCGACGTGGACATCGGCGAGTTGAGCAGCGACGTCATCTCTCACATCGAGACCTTTGACGTCAACGAGTTCGACCAGTACCTCCCGCCGAACGGCTACCCGGGTTCCGTCAGCGGTCCGGGGACCCCCGTCGCCTACACCGGCAGCTACAGCATCAGCGGCGGCGCTCCGGTCAGCCCGGCAGCGGGAGTGGCCTGGATGCCTAAAAGCCAGAACCAGCAGGGACAGCAGCACACCCTCACCACATTGGGGGGCAACGCCGGGTCCGAAGCAGGTCAGGCTCAGCACAGGACCCAGATCAAGACAGAGCAGCTTAGCCCGAGCCACGTCAGCGAGAAGCAGGGCTCCCCGCAGCATGTGGCCTACAGCCCCTTCAATCTGCAGCACTACAGCCCCAGCTCGTACCCGGCCATCTCCAGGGCGCAGCAGTACGACTTCAGCGACCACCAGGGGGGCGCCACCTCCTTCTACACCCACGCGGGGGCCGGCCAAGGCTCGGGCCTCTACTCGACTTTCAGCTACATGAGCAGCCCCAGCCAGAGGCCCATGTACACGCCCATCACCGACAACACGGGGGTGCCCTCCATCCCCCAAAGCAGCCCCCAGCACTGGGAGCAGGCGCCGGTTTACACCCAGCTCACCAGACCCTGAACCCCCGACCCCAATACCCATGTACAGCCAAATACATGCATCCCAAAACACTTTATTTCAACGAGACGTCCCGCCTGAATCAGACACTTGAAGTCATCGAGGAGGAGAGTCGGACTCGTGATTGGCTCACGCCGTGCCTTGCTATTGTACCGTGATAGAATCTTTATAGATATATATTTTTTAGACGAGATGAAAAGACTTGAGAAAGTCCTCTGTGAGGATTTGATTGTTAATATTTCTGTAGGTACTGTTTTTGGTTTTTGTCTTCATACGCTGGTAGTTTGTAACCCACGAGGGTGTTTATGAAGGTTATTTGTCGGAGAAAAATGAAAAGGCTTGTATTTTAAATCCGTCTGCTTTCTGTTGTATTTCATTTTTTTTTTCTTAATGTGCCATTCCAATTTACATTTAATGATGGTTTTTGATGTCATGTATGAGCAACATTAGAAAAGCAACATTGAGGAGAGTCAAGCCGTGCCTTCAATTCAGTTCATTTTCTCCTTCTTTTGTGTGTGCGAGTGTGTGTTTGCGTCCGTGTGTGTGTGCCAACAGCTGAGATTACACTTACCGTCCAGCAGCTCGTGTTTGACAGCTACAGGAAGTCACCTTTGACCTCTGGGCTGTCCCCTGCTGATATAACCCAATTCCTCAGCCTTCCCCTGTTAAAAAAAAAACCCACATACTATTTATTTATTTCCTTTAATTTTATTGTGAAAGATTTTGCATTCTAGTCTTACTATTTTTTTTTTATAATGTACACAGCGTATCTCATCATTCTCATTTGGATTTTAAAACCCAGGAGGTACTAATACAAAATGGTACATGCTGTAATCGTCTTTGTTTTTTATTTATCTTACTTAAATGAAGTATGTATTTGCCTTTCTTTGTGAGGTTGAGGTGGTCGCTCTTACAAAATGTGTTATTTGTGAATTGTCTTTAATTAAGGCTGAAAGAACTGGAAAATATTATATCATTTGGAAGGTTTCTACAGTGTATATGTTTTGCTTCTTTTCACCTCTCAGTATCAACTTACCCCACCCTCAACTTTTGCGAAATATTTGTACTGTCTTTAAAGAATCTTTTGTATCTGTATTTGCAATAAAAAGGAAAATGCTATTAAACACAAATTGATGTCGTGATTTGGTACAATGTTTTAATACACCAGGAAAGAGTTAACGGACAAGTGCCAAGTAATCGGCCTGTGTTTGTTTTCCCAGCAGCCTTGTTTTCTTTTTGCCTCCCACTTTATTTTCTTCCTCTCTCTCTCGTGTCAGCTGGTGAGGCTCCGTGGGGCCCGTAAGAGGCTTTTTGGGAGGGGCGGCTATTGTGATGTGTTTATTGCAGTAAGGAAAAAAAAAAAAAAACATGCTGACAATATTTTGATTTTTATAGTGGGGTGCATTTATCTGTACCTTCCTGCAATGAGGCTTGGAACAAAAACGCTTCTTCCCATGATGAGAGACATTTATGCAAGAGGCACTGCAGCGTAACTTCATTGATTATTTCAATCTGCCGACATGCAGATTGAGTTTCAAATTCATCTGCAGCACAGTCCAAGTTCCTCCTGATAAATAGTGCAACTCATGATTTGGAATAAAAAGGATTTTCCAGCATGCACTTGTATTGTTTGTTTCAGGAGCGAGTGCAAATTTGTAAAAAAAAAAATGGAATGAAAACTCTCAGAAGCAGAAAAAGTGAGAGTCAGCTGGCTTGGATCCAAGGAGTAAAATCTCTTTCCAAATCCCAATCAAAATGTGGAGCTTAATTTGAAAAACACATTTATAATAAAATTGATGACAGGCCAAAATTTCCATAACTACTCAACATTACATTTTGCAGGCAAAATTAACCACTACCCACTCATTATAAATTTAATAGAAAATTTGAACTATTAAGACCTAAATAAGCAAGCTGGACAATTTTTTTTTTTATTGATGAGTGTATGCAAATGTTTTATCTCCTTCACATTTCTTCAGCATCCTTTATGCAGAACTGGGGACTCAATGAAAGGAGCCGCCGCTTTTCCCAGGGAAAAAAAAAAAAAAAAAAAAAAAAAAAAGAGGAGAAAGACAATTAATATTCTAAAGCAACGCCTCACTGAAAAGCCCTCCTGAACTCACGGGTGGTCTTTTCAAATGCTAAATACTTTGCAACGAGAGCAGGATGGCAAAGAATTTCTATGGAGGCTTTTTGATATTAATGTGCATTTTGGCTCACATAACAATTGTACAGCTTTTTATTTGATAGGTCCCTGAAAATTAAGCAGAGAGGCTAATAAACTCATTCACTGCCAATGACGATAATAGACGTCCATTTTAACTGAGCTGGCAGTGTTTGAGTTAATAACAGCTCTGGAAAATCAAGCACAAGCCAAACTCGCAATGCAAGCATCATAAGCATAAAACTGTAACGAGGTATATTTGTTGACGAGAGCGAAGGGAAAATGTGATTGAGCGCTGATTGTGTGGGGTGGGGGATTTGAGTTCTTCGAAAAACACTGTTTGTATTCAAAAGGTGCTGTTTTAATGCCTGCTAAGAAGCACAATGCACTAATGAAAGTGACTTGAAAAGCTTTGGGAGAGTAAATGAAAACCACACAGAGGAGGGCTGCATTGTTTTGTTTTTTTGCTGACGTTGCCAAAATATCTACTGGAAGATTTAGCTCGGAACTCACTGCAACCACCAGACTCAAAACGATCCTGTCATAAATACTTTTTAATTTTGTAAATAAACATTCACTATTAATATATATTCCTACGGCCTCTCCACGTATCTCTTTGCTGTTCTCCTCCCACTGATACGCTCCCTCAAGAACCTTTGGACCCTGAAATGTGCGAACCATCCGTCTTGTGGCTCACACGAGCGTAAGCCGTTCACACATATACAAAAAGCCGTGATAGACAGGCCGAGTTTAGCCTAGTGACATCTCGGATCCATCACTGGAGCTTATCTGTCGAGTGAGTTGAGATGTTGGACACAACATGGGCAGATGTTGCTCCTCTGCATAACACCTGCACTGCTTTCTAAATTATCTTTTTCGACCAAACCTTTCAAAGATTTTGCAGATTCAGGAGAGCATATTATCATAACTTTCCATGATTGAAGTAATCGATAGGCTGTCTGGGACAACGGAAGCATTCTAGTAGTCTGACGTCACGCAATGGATGTCGGTATTGCGAAAACGACGAGTTTGAAGAGTCTACGAAATTTAAAAGTGACGAAGTGACGGGAAGATTTTAATGATGACGGATAACGGAGGGTGAAAGAGAACAGAGGCAAGAACGGGAGGAAGTAATAGTCTGTGTTTTGTGCCGAGGAATCGAGTCCTAGAGCAATGAAATTTAAGGAGTGGAGTGGGAGAGAGCGCACACACACACACACACACACACACACACACACACTATCAAATGCTTCAGACAGACCTGATTGAAAGAACACTCTGCGACGCTCTGTCATCATATCACATCTTCTCATAACATTAGCAATTTTTGCTAACGTGTGGCTGTGCCGTAAAAGTAATAGCAACAACAGTCTGTCTGGCCATGGGGGAGTCATGTTTGGCTCTGGAAACAAAATAGCTTTTAGAAGTTTATACTTTGACGTAGGTTGTGATGCTACTGATAGTCACATTCAATTACAAAACATGGACAATAAAACTTGTTTCCTTGTTTCAGATGATTTAGATAAAAATGAGCTACAAAAACAGATAAGGACAGCAGAGAGATTTTAGAAAAGGTTTACTATGAGCAAGCCCACCAATGGGGCGGCCATATTGGCCAGAATATTAGGAACACCCGGATTCTTCTGTGCAGGTCTCCCTTATTACTGCGATTCACTGCTTCCTTCCTTCCTTCTTTCCTTGCTTACTGGTTTCCTTCCTTCCTTGCATGTAAAACCTCCCCCCAATAATTAAGGTTTCCAGAATGCTTGTCGTTCCCATCATGTATTACTAATCCTCTCCCCGCTGCTTATTCTGCTCTTTCCATTGTTGATTTGAGTTGGTCTTGCATTACCTGTGTTTTTAGGTGGGATTATGTCTTGTATTATGTAGCTCTAAATTCCCTAAAGAAAAGGCTATGAAGTATTAACTTCAATAATCTTTTACAGATGGTGATCTTTTCAAAGATTATGGGCATACGTGAAACAACAACAACAAAAAAAACATTATGTGATGTTGTCGATGGAAATAAGGATTCGTATTGTTTTACGTTTTCCAACATTGATTTACATTAAGTTAATTTGCTTCGCATAGGAAATTAAAAATTATAAATACTATTCAAAAATGATTCGTTCAGGTTCTTCTGCATATCCAAATTTATACACATGACAAAACATGATCTTTTGGCTAAGGAGACTGTCAAGATCCCAGAAAAGGTTCAAGAGGTCCCAAGATTGAGAGGTTATGACTCATGGTTTGATGGGACGTTGTCTCGGATTATCGCTGGCTTTGAGGGTTGGAGGAGGCCGTCATAGATATACACAATAGAATTCGTGGTGTTCCCTTTTCCGCCAGGGAGAAGATGCAGATAGAGCAGATATGCAGGGAGGAAGAGCTGAGAGGAATTTAGATTTTGCCCTCGTCCCCCACCCCACTCACTCCCCTTTTTCCTCAGTCAGGAAGCCCCCAACAGAGTTGAATGGAAACCAGATCTCTCATCTCAAGTCTTCATGTGCGGGGATGTCGTGGCCTCATTATTATCTCACTCGTTAAACCCCGCCTCCCCTCCCTCATTCAACATGAATACTATCTCCCACGTCTTTATCTCTCTCCATCTTTGCATCCTCTTTGCGTCTCTCTTTTCGCCTGGCTAAAAGGTCCCAAGTTCAACGTTAGAGGTCCAGTGATGTAATCAAATGCTCATTAGTCATTTTGATTGACAGTTGGCATGACAGGAGGGGGCGGGGCTCATTTTCCAGTGAGTCCTTCACTTGCAGATTGTGTGTGTCGAGAGACAGGCTTGTCCTTCATATATTAAGACAGTGAAAGGAAACAGCTTCCTAACAGAATGTTCCCTAAGGCGCACTTGTGACATCATAAACGGCTCGGAAGCTAATTACACAAATGACTTGTTCATTCTGGGTTTTCTGGATTCTTCTGTTCTCGGTTTGAAAGGTTCCTTATGGGTAGTAAACATCTCATGATAAATTTATTCTTAAGGGTGAAATGACACTTCGACAACATCTTATTTAGTTACATGCTGTCATCTCGTTTTACCGCTGATAAAAATATTACACGCAGCGCTAACGAGAGGCTTCGGCTTGCCAAATCTAACAAGGCTCATTTATCAAATCTGTCATGCTACTGTCTCACCGAGTCTGCCAAGAACAATGTGGGAGCCATTATAGATGCCATTCTTTATTCTCGTGACCTTCACCCGTCAAACCGCTGCATGTTTTTTAATCGAGTAATAAAGATAAAGCCCTGAAAATAATGACGTTGAGAATGGTTACATAAAAATGGATGTTCGTGGACTAATTGTGAGGAAACGTGTATGTTCTTGTCAACTTGTTAAATGGTAATTTTAGCACCGCTACCGCTAATCTGTCATATTTGCGCCCTTTATTGAAGACGCCTCTTCAGATTTGACACCGTGATAATCATGTCGAACATGAAGAACTAAGCACTTGACAGCAATGGACAGAAGAAAGGCAGGAAAAGATGGATGAAGGTTGCGAAGGATGGACAGGGGAAGTGGGGAGGTCTGGCATTGATTAATGAGAGTCCGAGAAAGAGAGAGAGACATCTCCAAGATGTTTTTGCTTTGCTATGACAAGCCTTTAAATAAATCATAAAAAGTTTTACATTTCAATCGCCCCTCAAGAAAGACACAACAATGAAAACCTTTGGAACAAACAAACGGTGCAGCCAAATGAACTTTACAGGCCTTGCAAATTATTTTCAAGTTGTAAACGCGCATGCCAGAAATCAAACGGCAAGTACAGGCAAACCCTTAATGATGCACAAGCTCCATGCTCTATTTCACACCACAATCAAAACACAACCACTAGTGCATGAACGTTAAATAGCCCAAATGTAGTCGGCATGCAATTTAGGTCTCCTGATTACTTTACACCCAATGATAATATTTGTAGATGTTTGACTGAGTTAAATCAGGAGAATGTGATTTTATAGTTGCCTTACTTATAAATCAAATGTACAGAAATAGCCACAAATTGTGAAGCTCAGTAGATTTTTAAAAAAAAAACAGCCTTGACCTCTGTCGAAGGAAACTTCCTGTCATTAAGCGGCCCAGATGATAACATCCTGATGACATCACTAGCCATCGGTCATTTGACTGTCTGGCTGAGAGCGTGCGGTGATTACGAGGTCATTGATAGTGATTGGGGAGGGATTGTCGTGTGATGCTGATTGTGGGAAGCGCTCACTCGGGTAATTGTGCGCTAATTGTGTGTGTGGTCGCACGTGAAGCTCCGTCAGCTGCGGGCGGGGATGCCTTTGCATTAAAAGCTGATTACCTGCTGGCTAAACCTGCCGACCTTAACAATGACCCTTAAAACGACATTTCCCGCCGCCTCGAGAAAGGAGAACGGCAGGGGTTTGTGAAATTATAATGTTTATGCTTTAAATTATGACAACCACTACTTCTACTGTGTTTGTTTTCTTCTCTCTGTTCTCCCACCCACTGCGCCACTGGCATGGCATTGCTTGAAGCTATAAATTTTTTTAATGTGGATCAGGTTAAAAGGTGCAGATTCGGGCGTTTATTTTTTTATTTTTTCACTATGGAAACATTTGTAAGATCTTATGTCATCTGTATTGAACCAATAAGACTGATGACACACAAATATGGCAGTAACATTTATTTTTTTTTGTTGCTGACTGACATTCAAGTTTATATAAAAGCTGGCCAACATTTTTTCGTTGAAAACCCCAATAAAGCCGTAAAGCACATTTATATGTGCGATTAAGAAAAAGCCGCAGCGCTCATGGCCAGCGGTTCAAGAGCAAACGTTCAATGTTGCGGTTAGCTTTTTGGGTAACAATATCTTACCGTGAAGACACACTGGGCTCACCATAGTTCCTTGTAATTATAGTGTCTCATGTGTTGAGGGGGGTATTCAATAACTCACACTGTTCTGCCTCTCAAGAAAACATTACTTATCTTTTTTTTTTTTCCATTTGTGCAAAGATGATTTGCAGACCACAGTCATGGTCATTTTTAAGCCTGAGTTGCAACATCATGGAAGCATGTGCGCCACAATGCCAAAAAAATAAATAAACGAAACAGATCCGGCACCCTGCAAAATTCTCGCAAACTTCCACTTAAGTGCTTTTTCAAGTATGAAATGACTGGAAATGAATACAAATCCCAAGCAATCCTCTTAGGTTGTATTTGTTTCGGGTTGCGGGCTTGCAGTTACAACACACACACTTTACAGCCACGCAACTCTATAAATGTCTCTTATTAGCATTGAGCATCTGAGATGAAGCACAAGGTATAATGAAAGGTTGATACAGTAGAGAAGATGAGACCCCACGGGAGAGGGGAAAGAAGAAGAGAAGACAGGAAAATAGATTACGGGGAGAAGAGGGGAATATAGGAAAATACCAGAGGATGAAAGTTTTTTGGGGGAAAAAAAGGTAAGTAAGGAAAAGCAGAGGATATATAGTGTCATCTGGAAGGTTAAGAAAAAAATGTAACCTTATAAAGAGCTGCTCATTGTGGTTAGGAATTATTAGAAGTTTACAGTTTAAAGCTGAAAACACCCTAAATATAAATCTTCCCAACCCCAACCTGACAGAATTGACTATCTTCTCCCATAAACATCAAATTTATTGAGCGGGCAAATGGGTGTGGTCCAAACGGGAGGCGAGAGAAGTTTGGCTACCTCTCGTATTTTCCAAGGTGAAGAAAATAAGTCTATTAGTGAGGTGGCCTCAGGAGCAGAGTGTACCTTTTTCGTCAGTGTGGGTTTATGGGTGTGTGTATTGGCACTGACGTATTTTGTGGATCATCTCATTAGATGTTGTGCTGAAATGTTGTTGCCAATGCTAATTTAAAGGTACAGTAAACTTTTGTTTGATTGTTGCTGGGGCGAAAAAAAAAATGCTAGTAGAAAACTAAAGGACTAAAGGAATCACTGCTCTATATTAAATATAAAATAAAGAATGGAAAGGGAAATAGTGCCACCCAGTGGTGCAATACTTGGTTCTTTGCCTGTGGCCTGTCAAAGTTAAAGATTGTTCCTGGCATAGAGAGAGTGAGAAAAAATTTGGGAGATCTAGTGTGAGTTTTGTGTTTTTGAGGTGAAAGATAATAACAGCATTAGTTTGCATTCCAGGATTTTAAAAAAAAAAAAAAACGCCTAAAGGAAAATTACAGATTGATTGATGGATGTCACTAATCATAACACAAAGCGTTTTGTCGTCAAAATATTTGTTGTTATCTGAGCTTTTCTTTGACGTGTTGGTTATGCTCATCAAAAATATGACTCGGTTCTGCAATATGAGACTTGAGAGTGACAGAGTAATTTGCAGGCATATTGGTGGAACAGGGTTGACCAAAAAAAAAAAAAAGCAAGACGGATGAAGAAACCGGAGAGTTTCCAAACATCCAACCAGACAACTCAAGAAGAATTTCAAACAAGTCGACGGAGAATTGCAATGACGAGATGATTTCTTTATAATGGTTGAGATGATTGGTTATTCTTAAGTGAACATTAAGAAAACAAAATGTCAAGCCTTGGTTTAGATGGGTCATGACAGGTTGCGATGACTCATTGGATTTTGGAAAGTGAGAAATCTACGGGCATAAATATCGCAACACATGGGCACGTCTAGATTTTATTTAGTTCCAATGGAAGAAATTCTGGAAAGGATGGAGCTTTAATTTTTTTTCTTTTTGGTACATTCTCTCAGGTATTGAAAGGAAAAATTCACGCAAAAATTGGAAATCGTCTCGGTTGGCATGTTTGTGACTGGCAGAGTTGGCTCGTACTTTGGCAATGACTTAGGGCCATTGTTTGACTTGTGGGAAGAGAGGGGAAAACAAACGGAACATTTCTGTCCGGAGGCAATCATCTTCATCCTCATGCTAATTGCCTTCTTTCATGGCACTCGAGAGAGGCCTCTCATGTATCTTGATGATGAAAATGACTTTTGTAGTGCGGAGGCGCACGAGACGTTCGAATACAAACAGCCGAGGACAGACAATGATATTGAAACAGACGGATGGCCAGACAGACAGACAGGCCACCAAGCTCACCTTGTCCTCAGAGAGGCTAATGTTTCTGGGAAAGTCCCGCTCCACTTACTGCCTTGCCACGTCCTCACAGCTGACATGGACATGTGGAAAGACGACACACACAAAGGGAGAGTAGCCAATGAGCTGATTAAAAAAGTTGGATTGAAAATCGGATTTGAGGAGGAATCGAATTGGAATCGGATATGCATGCAGTCTTTGTCATCACTCCTACCTGCAGCAAATCACCTAACCGTCTATTTCGTAGACATGAAAAAAAAAACTGTCAAAGCAGCTGAGACATTTCCCTGCAGTTCCTGAATGTCACTCTGTCTCTGAGAAATCACCGCAAGTCCTCGGGTTAATGGACGGAAAAGCCTGAAATATTTGACAGGATGCTTACGTAGGAAAATAAGGTGGCTGGCAAGAGCACTTTTTTTTTTTTTTGGTTCAACCTTGTTTTGCTTCAACGCTGAGTCCTTTTGACTTCAAGCAAATTAGGTGCCATTATTGGGCTGACAAAGCCGGACGTTTGCACCGTAGGGGGAGTGTCAGATTTGGACGGCTTGTCCAAACAAACACAACAATCATTTTTATTGTTACGCTGGCTCAAATTCACCCACACAGCTTGTCATTTAGTATCAACTGAATTTGGCTGAAAACAAAGTTGACAGCCATTTTATCAAACTTTATTTCCATAGCCTGAAGTCTACATTATACAATTTTCATCCTCACAGTACGTCACTTCATTTTAAGCGTTTTGAATTAAGCCCAAAACACTAATACTTCCTTTTAATCAAATAACACGCCCATTTTTTACGAGACTTTGGGGTGTTCCTGGAAATCTTAGGCAATTATCTCTTTGCCTCTCTGCTTTTGTGGTAGAGACAAAGATTACATAAAAGAACATGAAAGTGCTCCCCCTCCCTCTTGTGTTTTCCGTTTTACAACTCTATTACGTTTTCTGTCGCTTGTGTGAATATCGGCGGTAATTCCGCATGAGCTGGCCTCTTTTCTGGCACCAGAAGTCTGTCATTGTGCTGGTTGAAGTGGCCATTTAGAGCACAGCACGGTTGGCATCGCACGGCCTCTCCGCTTGTTAGTGGTTAACCCGGAGTCCCGCAGGGTTTCGCCACTCTTTCGTCAACCTCGCAAGCCTTCGCTGGGAATGGCACAAAGTTTCTTGTGACAATGACAACGTAATCCCAAATCTCAACAAAGCCTGCATAGTTTGAGTGCAAAGCAAAAACTAAATAAATTCAACAACACAATAACAACTGTGTTAATTTTTTTTTGCTTGAAAGCAAAACAGCTGATTCCTAGATAATTTGCTGCCAAGGTTACACAACACCTTGCTCCTTGCTAAGGGCCGAGTGCTTCCTCCCCTCCTCCAGTCCGTCTGTCCTTGACACACATTTGTCTTTTGCTCTCAACTTTATCTGTTGTTTCCCCTCCTTGTATATTTTTATCGCCATTGCCCTCCAGCTGCATGCAGTAGCTGAGATAATTGGCTTTTATTGCCATGAGATTGTTAGGTAATCGCAAAGTATGCTAATAGCAAAGTAAGCTAATAACAAAGTAAGCTAATAGCTAACAGAACCGCCCCATGCTGTGTTGCTTTATCAAATACATTTTCAATGTCTGAATTTCTGTTTTATTACTTCTCTCGTCCTCTGCCAGTCTATCCTCCTCCTCGTTTTTTTTTTTCGATGATTATTTCTCCATGCTGCAAAGTGGAGTCTAACCGGTGCATGATATTTTCTTTTGGCGATTTTTTTAAAAAGATTGTCGATGGCCACTCGTGGATGTTAGCGCACGCGTATTGATTGAAGTATTATCTTAACATTTGCATTTGCAGAGAACCATAGCAAATCATTTATTTCTGTTTGCCGTAATATCTGATACTCTATCATTACTATTAGAGTAGTTTGTGGTATTGGCTTGATGCTTCAAGTGTTTTTTTCCGCTGTAAACGGTGCTTATGGATTGGAAACTACTGGAAAAGCAAACAAATCTCATTTTTAGATTCCGCAACGTAGATTGTGTTGTCATGCCAAGTAATCAGGTATGTGCAGCATGAGCGAATCTCAGGGTCATACTTGAGAGTTACAGAGAAGCAAAAAAGGAATAAACATATTAACGGTCCGTTTGGACACGCTGCACGAGCAACGACGTTTTATTTCCATTTACCTTCCACTTGTGGATTATTTTCAATTTATCACTTAAGTGTGGACAAGGATCCACACATCAGCCAGCCAAAATAAAAAATGACGCCATGAGAGGGAACAGATTACACATCATAAAAGTTTGCTGTGATTAAAAAAAATGGAGAATTACAACAGCCAATGAAAATTAATTATGGGGAACGGTAGAGACATTTTTATAATTGTATCAAGGAGTATTAAGAAAACCTACAGCGTACATAAAGACAATGGAGGATGAGCGAATATGCTTTTCTCATTCCTGGCACTCGCGACAGATCAAGCGTATGGTTTTCTTCCCGAATTCTGATATCATGAATATGCGGTGACTCACATGTCCCCTGTCGCCTCCATTGCTGAGCACATCCTCATCACCAGAAACTATTAGAGCAGTGAGATGGTTGACTGAACCAGTTTCAGTGATGTCATCAGAAGAAACGTCATGCAATAGCATATCTGTGATTATTTACTAGACTTTGTAACTATG
Organism: Syngnathus floridae; assembly: GCF_059516105.1. Taxonomy (NCBI): domain Eukaryota; kingdom Metazoa; phylum Chordata; class Actinopteri; order Syngnathiformes; family Syngnathidae; genus Syngnathus; species Syngnathus floridae. Next base: position 4,864,312 of record NC_142430.1, on the reverse strand, counting down.
CAGCCTTTTTTTTTTTTTTACAGTCTCAGCGGTAAGAAGGTAAAATGTTTGTATATGGATTTAAATGAGTGGATTGTGATCAAGTCTTCCTCTGAAAGTTTTAATCCTAGTTTGTTTCTTACCACAGGGCCTCATCGCTGGGTAATAAGAACCCGTATTTCTGACTCTGAGCTGGAACAGATTGCATAGAAAAATCTGAGATGGTAAAAAAGTTGGAAAATTAGTGAAAGAAATACTATCTCCTCTCTTGGAAGAGTCTAATAATCCCGCACATGTGCTACCCACCGGAGATGTCGTCAGACTCACCAGTGGGGGATTAGGTTTTTGGGAGAAAAAAAACAAAAACATAGTTTATTAAAAAATGTTTTGGATGGACCGGCCTAACGATCCAAACTTTGGTACGCTCGAGGTGTGAAACTACGCGAGTCGAGGTCTTTCCGATGTTTAAATAAACTCGTGTTTTATTTGCAATCTACTTTTGCAAACACACTTTTTGCATTCCTACTGGTGAAGCAAACAAATCTCAAATCATGTATCAGTTGGGAAGTCACAATGGGTCAATATTTGTCAGGCCAGTTAGGCAGTGATCAATACTTTTTTTTTTAAATCGTTGAGCTAAATCATTGTGCTAGATAACCTATTATCTATGACCTAAAGGCATTTTTTTTTTTTTTTAGCATACTCTTAAGAAACTAAGAACACGTGTCATCAAAAATTTAACTTTTCCACTATTTTCTCATCTTTTCTTTATTTACATAAAGATATGTTAAAAAAATGGGTCATTTGTCAGAATTCCACAGCTGTCAGTAGCTGCGGACAGAATGAGAAAGTGTCGACGGCAGCCGGGTGCTCCACCCAAAGAAAGGGAAGGTGTGGCACGCAGGGTCCACATGGCTCAAGGATTAAAACACCAGACCAGGTCCACATAACATAGACGTGAAGGTGATGTATGACGCTGGTAGCAGGGGCATGTGGGCTTTGCGTTGATCCGTAAGTGCATAGTCATATTCCATGTGTGTGTCTGTTTAGTGTAACAGGGGGCTTGTAAATGTTGTGTGACTGTAGAACTGTGTTGCACAGATGCAGCTAAATGAGGCTTATCCAACAGTCTGGCTTCGAGGTGTGTTTGTGAGAGAAGGGGTGTGTGTCGTCGTCTTAAATGTTTATGCATTTCAATATGGGAAGCAGTTGCACAGACTGGATAGTAAAACCAAAAAGGCCGCTGACCTCAAAGGCCAAATCGTGGTGTGTGATGTGAGGAGGCGGGGTTAAGGTTAGGGTTAGTCAGGATTGAGCTCATGACTTTTTCCACATTTAGAACATTGTTTATGCGGCACTCCCAATTTTGATATGTGTGGACTTATTTGGAAAGTTCCTTTTCAGGACTCTACTCGCGTTTTCCCAGAAATGACCATAATCTGGCCTAAAATTGTAGCAGAACATAAAACGAAATTTACATCCTGACTTCGCAGCAAATTTTGGTCAAAAGTAGTACGTGCCTATAAAAAAAAAAGGCAAATCACTTCCCATGGCAGCCGCCTTGCCCTCTGCACAGCTCTGTTTAGAGAAGGGAATCATTCACTTAGCCTTATCGCTTTTTTCACCCACGCTATCTTAAAGCCATACAAACACACTGATACCGATTATCGGCGTGTTTACACGCCGTACACAATGCAGAGGTGGGAAACACGGCCGGGATTACACCGAAACTGGAAATATAGCCGAGAGGTCCAAAAAAAAGTAAAGCAACATCAGCAAGCAGAAACCATCTTGATTTAATCGTTCTAGCAAACCTCTCTCGATTGGAATACAATTAAATTAGGTTTTAGACATTACCAGACGTGCACGGCTAGTAGAGAACATGTTGCAGGTCCATTAAAATTGGCTTCACGTTGTGGAGAAACAAGCAGAATAGGCCTGAGTAGTTTGTTGAATTATTACGGGTTGAATGAAACAAACCATGTCCCGACTTTTATTCCTTTTCCAGGGTTTTTAACCTAAAAGAGGAAAGGAAGCTACATTTCCTCTTGATAATAGCAGGCTGTAGAATTTTTTAGAAAACACACTATTTGCTTTGGATAATTCTGCAAGGGGAGCTTGAATAATGATCCCGGTTGTGGAAAGCAGGTGAAACAGAGTGTAGGTGGGCGGAAAAAAGTACGTATGTGGATGGGTGAGTGGGAGGAAAACCTTGAGGTGAGATTGTGGCCAAGGGAGAATGAGGACAGAATGAACGGAGGAGGACAGCAAAAGAGTGTTCAAGTGATGATACTTGAGAACGAATAAGCACATTGCAGTTCCTTAATACAATTAGCCAAGAAGCAAGCAGTGCCAATCCAAAGATTCGTTACGCCTTTCCACCAATTTATTCAACCCGGAATCAAATGGAAAAAGTGCTTGATTGAGTTTAGACGGGAATTATTCTTGAGGAAGACTTTTGTCCTAATGTCGGTGCAAGTACATTTGGACGCCGATGCCGCCCGATGAGGAAAGACGATCCACGCCACTTATTCCTCTGAACCTCTCATCTTTCTCTCATCATCCATTTGTTTATACGTCACCTTCCATTAGTCAGACCTTTAAGTCGCATATCAGAATATCTTGATTCCTTATCCTCATCCTTCTTGCCCCTTCAGCATTCTGTACTCAATGTGCCACTCGCCTGAAGGCAAACTTAATTTAGACTTTTAATTCTAGTCAGCCTCTCAAAGTTAGCGTTGAAATACTCTCCTGTCTAAATATTGTGCACATATTCATCCCAAAATGACTCCCCCCAATTCCACTTTCCTCTGCAATCTCTTCTCACACTCATTAATTCTGCTGTGAATTAATTAGCGGAGAGGGTGGAATTTTTCCAAAACAGAAGAAAGGGGGGTAAATAATAGGGGGAGGGGATCTGCATTAATCACCTCGCTATTTCTCAGCAAAAAAAACCAACAACAAAGCATGAGAATCTTAAAAAAAAAAAAAAAAGAAAACTCCAAAAAAAAACACGATAAAGAAAATTGTTTACTTCGCCCTTTCCTCCGCTGCTGAAACCCCACGGGGATGTGATTAGTATAATTTTTTTTTTTTTCTTCCTGCCACTCCTTACACTACTCATTCCACTTTGATGATGATGTGGGAGTTCAGGGAGAAGCACCTTGGCTGGAATATCGCTCAAGCAAAGGAGCAAACTATAGATGAGGGCCGGAAAGGGTGTCTGTGTTTCTTTGAGCATGCTCGCTTACTCCCCGGAGTACTGTCATGACTCATACGTACATGAACTTCAAAAAAAAAAAAAAAAACTCAAGACGAGGCCACATCACCTCACTCACCAAATTACTTGTTTAGCATAAAAAAGCACAATATGAATGCTTGTCAAATTACAACAAAGAATGAACTCTGGTAGTGTTGCCATGGTAACCCAGAGTTCTGATAATGACAGGATGAAACCGATTGGACGAACGCTACAATAATGTCACATTTTTGGACAACGCAACTAATTCAAAACATATTATTCACATCGTAGCATTGAAAATAAGTGGCCAATTCAAATTATACATTTGAAGTTTATTATAGGTTTAAGAGGTGATACTAATCAAAAATAAATATGGCTCGAAGAAGATTTTGGTTTGGGGGGGAGTGAAAATGTTGCCAGTGTATTACAGTAAATGCTTTGGAATAAAAACTGCAGACATGTTACATAACTTCTGAGGAGTGTTCTTTAACTCCTTAGTTTGTTTTTAAAGATGTTATGCCACAGTGGATTCGATATCATAGCTGAGACTTTTTTTTTTTTTTTCAATATGTCAATATAGGCAAACCAAATGTATTATTATAATTGGTGGTCCTGTATTAAAATCTCTGCTTCTTAGAAATTATTCTCCCTGGATCTTGTGCTATGTGTTTATGGTTCCATTCTGTAAAAGCCACATACCTACGTGTTTACGCTTTGGGTAATATCACTTAACTACTACCTGGCACAAGAGAGAAGCTGATATTAGGTGCTACAACTGGAACTGCATTCTTGCTTTCCCTTGCCTATTGTTTTACTCTATTGTCAAACCTCACATAATTTTAAATCTTGTAAAATTGCTTCAAATGATCGCTGTGTTCCGTAATAAGGGGGGGTCCACATATTTGTTTTATATTCACACCAGTTCCAGGGAATCAATGCCAATGGAAAGTCCATTAGACTCAAAAGTGATTGGTGGTTGACTCAAAGTCATGTAATTGGAGGCAATCAATATTGTGAAAATATGTTCATTCCTGCATACGTGGAATAGTTCTGGGTGGTGGTTAGGTTCTGGTATTGGATGTCTGGGGTACATGACATTGCGCAAATTCTTTCAGAGTGGAGAATTTTTTCAACTGCTATGTGGTCGATTAGCCTTAACGTACAAATCAGGATTCAACCAAAATGGCGGCCTACTTTTAGAGCACATATAATTTCCACTGAGTATTTTACTCTGATCTATTTTTGCTACTTATATGTTCATCTCTTTATAATTACTTGTGTGGTCGATTTGTTCTGGTCAGAGATACTTAAGTCACATGACTATTTCACCAATCCAACGTAAACACTGGGGAGTGATATTTGACTCCATTTTAATGATATTGGACCTTTTAGCAATATAGCAAAATTTTCCCCTCAAGACTCGTCTGATATATTGCACACCCAAGCACAGAATGATACGTGCAACCCGAGACTGCAATGTCTGCAGCCACTGCTTGCACGGGATGCATTAAAAATGAAAAATGACAAGAGGCATAACAGCTGTGATGTCATTCACCATTTAAGCCCATTAGTGGTTTTGAGTGTTCCACTCAACAATGTTTAGTTCGTGTTGTGCGGGTGAAAGCATGTTGACATTTTACTATCACTAAAATGAAAGTAGAAGGCTAAGTTGGGTCATGGGAGCTCTTTCGATGAGGAAATGCGTCAAAAAGTAAATGTGTCATAAAGGTTCCACGACTAGTACCGTATTTTCCGCACTATAAGGCGCACCGGATTATAAGGCGCACCTTCAATGAATGGCCCGTTTTAAAACTTTGTCCATATATAAAGCGCACCGGATTATAAAGCGCATAGAATAAATAACTCAAGGTTGCTCAAACGTTAATGCAATCACAATATAGTAACGCTCGAAATAATGAAAACAATATAGTATCAATAACTCAACGTTGCTCAAATGTTAATATCACACAACACACAAAATAAACACGTAAAGCTTACTTTAATAAATTAGTCCTCATCCACGAATCCATATTGGTCCATATATAAGGCACACCGGATTATAAAGCGCTTTTGAGAAAATTGGAGGTTTTTAGGTGCGCCTTACAGTTCGGAAAATACGGTATATACTTTGTGCTACATTCCTAATGCAAACTACACATTTATTTTTCCTTCCAAATCAGTCCTTTGGAGTGGAATGTTCTCAGGCAGGAACTGTCAGATGCTCAGGGCATTCTGAGCAAGTTTGTTGTCACAAGGAAGCCTGCCACAACTCTAGCATCTGCAACAAATCCCTAGTGTGGGCCAAAACCCCCAACCACAACAATTCAAAAACAAACCTCGAATTGGGCTAGCAACATGTTGCATGTTTGGATTTCCCTCCAAAATATGCTCATTTATTCCCTCCCATGGGTAAAACACGGATCCAAAAACCATCTGTAAGTTAGATAACAGCGCTATTAAAAAGGACCCCACCTTGCCGATCCCAAACTTTGCTTTCCACACTCGGGCCAAACATCTATGCATGTGTGGCCTCTTTTGGGAGCTTCCAAAGAAAATCCACAGCAACAAAGACAAATAAAAACCACACAACAAACTTGACTGCAAGCACAAAACCGCAGGGATTTTCATAACTTGGCAGAAGCATCTGATCACTTCTGTCGGACCTGGAGCTTGTCAGCACCTAGCCGGTAATTCCAGCCTAAATTCCACATTGCTACTCCTACCGACAGAAGTTTTCCTAACAACCCTTAATGTTTAGGAAACTATCATAGCTGAATATTTGGGGGCACAATAAGATGTGAACTTTTTTCTAATTTTGTTGACCTTTCGAGTGTGCCTATTTGAACTATTTCTAAAACGATTCAAAACTTTGAGAATTGAGGTCATCCACTTCTTCTCCATGGCAGTCCCAGTGATGCTAAACTCTTCCACATTGGTGGTACTCGATTCACGTTGGTCCTAATTACGTTCGCTACGTCGCAGCCCGCTCTGACCGCAGCACCAAAGGTTTACAGTGCTCTCATTATACACTTGGGCTTATACTCTAAACCAGGAAACAAGGAGCCAATAAGCAGCTGCTCCAAAACCACACTACTTCCTTACCGTATGTTTAAAAAGTTCCCTTTCTTTGTTACCCTACTGTAATGATTGTCAAACAATTGAAGGAATGTTTGTCGATCGTTTGCTGACCTATGCAGAAGTAGAATTAGCAAAACGTACACACTAGACAAACCGCAGTTTCCACGGCACATCTCATCACTCTAGTGCCGCTGATAAAGAACAAATAGAAATATCAAAACTCTGAAGAAGATTTTCTCAGTGCAGAGCGCCAAGGAGCCAAAGCCTTGCATTAGTCGAATTAGAGGGTATTTGAGAGCAGCTCAGCCTAAGCCAAGACTATTGGGCATACTGCTGAGGATTAGAACATGGCCTGCAGCCTCAGGCAGTGCTTTTTTTTTTTTTTTTCCAGGCCATTTCTGCAAGAGATCAGACTGGACTGGCTGTGTACCATCGCACTAAGTGCCGCGGAGGAAGGGAGAAGTTCTGAGCCAAGTCCGCTGGTCCATTGGCAACAGAGGCTGGCAGTAGAAAAGATTGAGCTCTATTGGTTGATACATAGCAGGAAGAAAAAGATCAGGTAGGAGAAAATAGAGCTGTGTCTCTCGCTGAGTGTTTTGTTAGAAGGCGAGGATCGAATTGCAGCACTGAGCCCCACCAGCCGCATTTCTTGGAGCGCCCGTCACATTATTCTGCCAGGATCGTGTCAATAGTCGGCAGCAGCGTCTCAGTCCACACACATAAACAGCATAGTGCACAAATATGCGACAAAACAGACTGGCGTAACCTCATTTGTGAATGTTGACGCTAAAAACAATGTTTTGGCAAGGGAATACACAATCTATACTTTTGGTTCTTTGGGATTGGACACAAAGTCATAATTTAATATTACACATTTGGGATTGATGATTCATTTTAAATTCAATTCCAAATGTATACTCAATTTGTTACTGTTGTTTATGGACGTATGATTTCCATGTTTATATCTTATTTTCGATTTCATGCATCTGATTCCAACTTCCTAGCAGATCCCATTCCAGTAAATCACTGTTTGTCTTCATGTGATATCATAACTCTCTGTCATAATCTGTTCTCAACTCATTTCAATTTTTGTCCTATTCAGTGCTTATTGTAAACTGGAGTCACATCCGTATCCCTTTTCCAAGGTTTCAGCCTTAATCCGGGTCTTACTTCCAGCTCTTGTGCCAAACCTCAAGATGATCCAAACCCCAGGGAGAAATGGGGTCGAATGTTTACGTGCATCTGGATTTAATCAAGGACGTTTGTCATTGGGAATTTAACCAACAACAAAAAAGTTGACTAGGATTCCAAATGGGAACAAAGAGAAGAAACTGAAATTCCACAGTGGACACCAAATAAATAATGTCAAGTTATAATCCCAATAAACCTGATTAAGAAAATATTTCATATCTAACTGCAAAATTTGACCTCAGCAGTTCAGCGGTGAGGTCTAAATTTGCAGAATAGACCTGAATTCCGTATTTTCGCAGATGCGTGAAAACACAGCTGACTTCATTTGTGCCCACTAGTCCATAACATGGCATAAGAAGAAACTGATTTCTTCTAATCCTGCGGCAGGTCAAGGTTCATTTATATCCACGAATTCCAAATTATTCATCAACTTAACCGCATTCCATTTGATTTTCCTGCATTTATTTATCCGCACACAGAATTCCATCCGGAAACGGGCCACTGATGCCCGACTGCTTTCTGATCCGCTGGTGGTAACACTAGTCAGCTGACATTTCTGCAGAGCAACCTAAAGCCCACTTCCTGTTCCAGTCCACATACACAAGCACCTCTATGTAAACTGTCCACAACAGACAACTCTGGAAAAAGAAAAAAAAAAAAAAGGAAGCTTCTGCTCAAATCTCATCCAAGCTAACCACAAGAACTTTCCCTTTCCTATATGATACATTTTCCCTTGCTATCATATGCACAATTATAAATTTGTTTGCATGTGTAGAATTGCGTCACCTCTGAGTTGACCTCTAGAATAATTGCACTAAGTCAGAACAAGTTTGACTTGTTAGAGAAAATGCAGTAAAGTTATGGAAAAGCTTGTACATGGTGTGTAGGGGAACGACTTGTGTGTTATGTATTTAAATATATGTGTGTATGTGAGGCTCACGTGTGTGTTAAAAGCATGTGTGAGTGTGTGCGTAGGCGTTCGGTACGCCTGCCAGTCTGGGGTTCTCCTGGCAGCTTCGGCTTCCCACTGCAGCATCAGAAGTGACGAGGTGCGAGGGCGTACACACACACACACACACACACACACACACACACACACACACATGCATACACACACTCTAAGGGTTTTCCTCAACCTTATGCCAAAGTAGGGAGAGGAAAAGACCAGTGTGAGGTGCTGGGAAATAAGCAGTTGCCTTAAAAGAGTGAGGGCTTTTTCCACTGGCACCTTCCCACATCCAGCAAATACACAAGTGACAAGTGACCCCGGCATGGCGTGACTTTTACCAGCACACAAACATAATTTTTTTTTTCTAAATCAAATCCAAATGCACTAATATACAAAATGACTCACACAGAATTGAGTTTTCAGATTACTAATATGGAGCCATAGTAAATCAGCGCATGGTGCTTAATTTCAACTGTGAATTTTTTTTTTTAAGTTCCCGTGGGAATATTTGAGTTCTCAGGGACCATCTACTTCCACGTCTATTACTGCTGCACAGACTTTTTCATTGTCACTACATTTGAAGAGGTCACGGAATAAAGAAGTTCTGTATTGAAATAATATAACAGTCCCCGCGGGCATCGCAGTGGCGTGCGTGGGGTGAGCCAGTGACTCGTGAGGTCCTCCAGAGTGGAGTTATTAGTGTGTGAGATGCAGGCTGGTGGTGGGGGGGTAGTGGTGGCTATGAGTCACGCTGGTTTCCTCCTCCGCTATTAATCTGTCAGGGAAATCTACACACTCATTCGGGTTCAAGTTAATGCGTTAGTAATTAAAATCGGAGGAAGTCAGGCAGGCTCAAAATGCAATATTACGTCCATTAGTCATTGTAGTGTCTTTTTAATATGCTCACCTGCTTCAGTGGCATTTTTTTTTAAATTTATTAAAGGATGAGTTCACAAACGCATGTGACAGCTTCAGTTTAATTCGCCTATAAAAAGGTGGGCGCCGTAATCCATTAGATGGGACATAATAGGCAATGTTTTGAAAAATGCATTAAGTGGCTAACAATGCAAAAAAGTATCGAGTGTCTCATAACATGCTTTTTATTGAAATATATCCCAAGGATAATAGGATACTTAACACAACCGATTTGTTTTGGATATTTGCCTGGTCATGGGAAATTCACCGTGGAGGCGTATTATATAAATTAGCCCTATTGTTATGTAACAGAGGAAGTTGACAGACTTTCAAAAATAAGCAGATAAAATAATATGCGGTTGTTTAATCTTTTTTTTTTTAAAAACTACCATAACAATACTCGCCAGGTCGTACCAGGCTTGAGTAAACCACAAAGGATATTTTAAGTGTAAAACAGGCACTAAAATAAACTGAGGGCAGGATGAGGTGTCTGAGGTGGCGACACCATTTTTTTTTTTTTTGGAGGCTGTTATAGTAAACGCATCATCCTGCTGAGTCTATTTCTGTGTTTTATTTACAGCACACAATGGAACAAATGTTAAACGACAGGAGTCGTCATTCCTTCAAAAACAAGTAAATATAAATCGGGGTCATGGCACCAATTTGTAAGATCTGTCATACTAGCCTTTTTTTTTTTTTTAATGCTTACGATATTATGCTAGCAATAAGGCCTGTTTGTGAGCACATATGTGTGTATGTCATTCCAGTTGCCTCCAGCTGCTCAGATGCAGCTGAGCGAACAGGAAATGTGGCGTTAAGTGGAATTTCACTACACAGTTCTCCGGTAAAAAAAAAAAAAAAAAGGTGCCACACTCAGAAGAAAAAGGGTTAAATGGAACCACATTGTACTCAAAACATGCACGCACACAAACGAGGACCAACACTAAGATAGACTCGACGCGTGATAGCAAACCTGCAGACTTTGAGAGAAAGTCAATTGTTTGCTTTTTTTTTTTTATTTTGGTCCACATTGAAATGAATCAAAAGGTTTGTGCACTCTGACGTCAAACCAATCGACACCGTCTGGCTGCGACACCCCTGCCGAACTTAATAACATATGTCGAGTGGCGTAACCACAAGCAGTTGTGCAACCCCGGTGGATCACATTATGTTTCTATTTTTGCCCCGTATTGGCAGCAGTCACTCGATTACACAATAAAACCTTTATTTTCATTTTGCCTCCACTCACAGATACCACTTTGTGTACACAATGTATATTCACCCCATCTGCCCCCCCCTTCGCTAATTCAGCAAGCTTGACTAGGAAACAATAAGAACGAGGTACTAAAGTGTGTTTTTATCTTAACCAAATTCAAAATTTGCTCCCTACACTTTCTGTATAATAAATGAAAGGATCCATTGACAAACGAATTTGCATCCAACTTGCTGTCCGGAGGAAGTGAATACTTCAAAGGTGGAGAAATAAGAGGAAGACGAAACCATTTGCTGAAGTTTCCAGGATGCTCACTGGGTGATAGCGTTCTCCCTTTTCATCCCCAAGAATAGAGACAATATCTGCTCTGTACCGGCAGGGGGGGCTTTGTTGGTCTTGCCAAAGTATACAGAGATCAGAGAAAGATGAGTCTGCGCTCAGTCGAAAAGAGGAACCTCCATGGTGAGATATGACCTCAAACACCTCCTTGACTCATGTTACCTCCATTGAAATTAAAATGTCACGCTTAACAGATGGGCTTCATTCAAATTAGACGGATATAATAAGAAATATATTCAAGTCTATTTGGTCTTGTTCTATTGCAGGAGTGTCAAACTTACCTTGTATAGAGAGAGTAAAAAGCTAGCAAAATCTCTATTTTTTTTAAAAGTGGAGACAATTTGTAATTTGAGTATTGACCCCATGAAGATGCACAATTTGTCTTTGTGGGCCACGTAAAATGATTAGGTGAGCCATATCTGGCCCCGATCCTTGGGTTTGATACCAGTGCTCTACTGCATCGAATGCTCAGTATTGATTTTTTTGTATTATTAGTAAATTGACTTGGTAATTTACAATTTTTCGGTTTGACTTGGTCACAACATCTGCCCAAAAGGATCAGATTGGAGATTAAAGCAGGTCTCTTTGACAAGTGTCTGGGCTAACCCCATGGATGAGCTCCCCTCAGGAGATATTTGGATTGCTCTATTACCTTCCTGGACACTTCCTCAGGTGCCGTGTTCCGGATGTGTGTCGCAGCGGGAAGGCCTCAGAGCAGAAGAGACTCGTCCTCGCAGCTGGCCTGGAAATGCATAGACAGAAGATACTAGTCCAAAAGACCCAAGCTTGCATCCAGATGCTTTTGCTACTTTGATGGTATTGCTGTCCACTCCTTAGCAACAAGTCATCTGGAAGCTCTCTCTGCCACATCTGTAGATGACTCTCCTCTTCCTCCATGCTCCACTGCCCGAGGGCTCTGCCTCAGGACCTGGCGAGGAACCCCAACACGTAATCTCCACTGGGGTACACTTCACGTCACTACCTTGATACCAGATGCCCAATCGACTTCCTTTTAAAGACAATATCCTGACTGGTTTGTCAGTTTCTGATACTATTCCCAAAGAAACTTCCCTGCGACACGTGCCAACCACAAGTGTACCTTTCATATTTAAAGCCAGAAATACTTGGACCTGGTCGGTAGTTTTCCGATGCCCCCCTCTTGTGTCACATTATGCACAACATGCCAAGTGAAAATGTACATTTTTTTCCCCCCACCTTAAAAGTCTGTTAATTTGGAAAATGTGAATGTATTCCACCTGATTGTTTGGTTGAATAACTTTTACAGTACATATATAGCACCATAAAGCTGGAGACATAGCGTCACTTTCGGCTAGTCCAAAGACTACATTTGGTCAATTGCATATTTTTTTTCCACCTATCGATACAACTTTCTCAGATGCCCCTCCACACACATGTGGTGTTGTTGTTTTGAGAGGAAGAGGGGTTAATTACTTACATTCTTCAATTGGAACCATCTTTCCACTCCCCCCCGCATGACCAGCTGGATGGAACTCCCGAGCAATCTTAAAAGAGAAAGAAGACCAGGAGATATCAAACAGTAGAAAGCAAACAAGGTTAGGAAAGGGAGTCAAGTTGATATATGTGCTTCCTGTGTCTGATATTATCGACCATGAAAAGAGCCTTTCTTAGTAATGAAGGAACATATTGTACATCATAAATCTTATACCGTGGCCTCCAATTGTCATCATTGCAAATAAAACTAATTCCCCACTGATGGTGAGGAAAGCATCTCAAGGATGGCAGGTTTGTTTTTGTGTCCTCAGTAGCCGGTTTGGATGTTGTGTAAAATGGTTGCACCATGAGCTACTTATTCATTTTGACAGAGCTTTGCTGCCATCCTGTGCTTGGACTATGGAATGTTCTTCAAGACTTTTTCTGCAGTAGCCTGACTTGTAAAGCTCATTAAAGTCAATTTGCTTGTGTATAATATTCAGTTGTTAAAAATGCTCATGTGTTCACAAAGTATCCTTTTGAGACAAAAATGTTTCACAGTATAGCCCAGAAAAGCTGCTGCCATCTGCTCATATTTTCATTACATCATTGCGAGGAGTTTATTTCTGTTCAAATTGGCAACAAAAAATCCGAGCACACACCGTTATCCAACGTGTCTATAATAAACAGCTCGCCGCGAGTATGACTCATCATCTGACCTGCCTCTTCCTCCATTGAATGATTCCAAGATAGGCTTGCATGCTGTCACCGTGTTGGTAATGGGCCTCATTAATACAAATGGACCTGCCGGCGCATCTTCCTGGTGGTAGGGAAGAAAATAAATTGTAAAAACATGAATGGATTTGGCCATGATTTATAATTCAGAAGGGGCTCATTCATACTATCCGATCGTGACAGCAAGGCCTCGATTAGCTGCTCATTTACATAACTAACCTACTGTGGTATTTCCCGAAAAGCCCAAAATAGAAAAAAGAGACAATTGTGGAAAGAAAATGCGGCCAATTATTCTCAGAGCATTTGCGAGCAACAGCGTCCGGGCAACAACCCCAATGTGTGTGTGTCAGTGTGTGTTTGTGTCAGTGTGTGTGCATGCATGCGTGCCGGAGGTCGGCTAACAGCCTCTTTCATGTCCCTAACCCTCAGACGTTCACTCTCTGCCTTTTTTTAAGTGATAACAATTTATTTGAAGACCACATTATTCATTTGGAGTAAAAATAAATCCACGGAAAGATGACAAACGATGTTTATAAAACCGCACAAGCAATGCACGCTTGAATTTGTTAGCGTCTCATCTAAATCTTGTACCGCAGATAAAGCGTAATGGAACAATAAGTTTAATCAAAAGATGGCCGGGAGAATCAATCTGTAACTTGATTACCGCTCTGGCGCAGAATACTAATGAAGTAAATGTCAAAGATCGTGATAGTCAGAGAGAAAATTGACCTTCCAGACAAAGACTGATGGCATTATTTTCACCATTTATTTTGTCACAGAGCTTTGCTTTTTCTCTTAGTGCCACCATTTTGTGATTCTTCTCATCCTTAATTGGCTTCCTTGTCCTTGTCGTGCATACAATTGCCTTTTCATTTCCTAAGCCTTAGAAGTGTTAGACCGATTTGGATTGTGGAGGTGGAGGGACTCAACCTTACAAAACGGTGAGAAGAACCATTGTTCCGTCAGGTGGGTGTGTGGGTTACAAGAGAACGAAAGAGCTAATGCGAAAAAGTAACTCCGATTTTAGTGCTCTTCACTTGCAGTGTGGGTTGGTGCTGTGATTCTTCGCCGGCTTGCTGCTAGGTTTCAAGGGCTGGCACCTTCTGAAGGGTTTTTAATTAAAACAATCATAAATAGTTTAATTTTCTGTGGCTTCAACTTTAGTGGGATTAGAGCATTGAGTTTGCAACCCGCTTCTGGAAAAGTGAACGTCTCTCAGCTCATTACGTTTGGTTAATGAGCCAAATGCTTTGTTTTACTTAATGGATGGAGTCATTCCAGCTGCCATGGGAACCAAAAAAATTCTCTGGTAGAGATAAAAGTGGACAATGCATTAATGCTGCACAATTTAAAAATGAATGAAAACAAATATTTAACAACGAAACTAAAACAGAATCAGCCTTTGTCAAAATCTCAACTGTACGCTGCCATTTACTCACCCCCCAAATAAAAACATTCGGTCTCCACAGCAACCAGTTGCCATGTGATGTTGCTGCCAGGTGGCCATGACAATGTGGATCTTCAATGTAAGCCACTTGACAAAACGCCTTCTCCATTCTCAATCACTTTAGATCTTCTTTCCTCTCACAGCCAACAAACCTGAAACATACAATGTCAAATATCTAAAAAAAAAAAAAAAATCCAGACTGTATCATCTTTAATTACTGGACCACTTGTACTGCAAAATGTCAGATGAACTACATTGGTTATATTAATTCACCTGCTCTGGCAAACACTTGTGATGCAAACAGTTTGGGAGGTTTAAAAACACGACCTTTTATGAAGGACAATAAACAACACTCCCGTTTACGCCCAGTTACCGCGATTACCGACGGTGAATGACTGCAGTGATGAATAGCCTCGTCTCAACACAATGGGTGGCATTTCCGACCAATTTGTGGCTGTCATGGATTATAGTGAATGCATGCAATTGCATAATTAACCAAAAACAACTGGCAGTGACACCACTAGGCTATTTATTTTTCTCATTCAGAGAAGAAAATACGGGACGAAAAAATTCCGCTGCAATTTTGGAGCTTCTGAAGGAGTCATGCCAAATTGTTTATGAAAAAAAAAAACTCTCCTTCCAGCCCTCCATTTGAATGCATCTGGGACATTTTACCTACAGTGACAGCTGGTGCTGGCCTTTTTCACAACTGTTTTTTGGGTATGCTTTCCAAAATTTTCATGCTCTTGGGCCGAGTTAAATGAAACAAATCTGGGCTTTTATGTGGCAGCTGGCTTACCTCAAATTATCAGGGTTTTCTATCATTGTCAGCCTCTTCCACTAACACTTCCAATTCCTTCATTTAAAACTTCATCTTGCTCCTGTGGTGCTCCCTGTATGTTTCATAATGAAAATATTTAAAGCTACATAAATACAGCAGGTTGATTAGGTTCTTTCACAAATTAAGAGGAGTTTACCTAAGGAGTGGAATGACATCTTCCACTTCCACTGTTCCTTCTTTCAAATAAGTTTCCTGCTGACTTTTTACATTTTCAGAGCAAAACTTTGATGACAAAAACAAATGTTTCAACATTGAGTGACCAGCACTATGCTAATACCGCGACGTAAATAATGGCGGTAAACAACAACAACAAAAACAACAACAACCAACTAAAGGAGGAACATACCAAGATAGTTTTCCAAGCCTGCTCCCGCGTACGTGTTGTATTTTTTTCGTATTTATCATATTTTGCCGCAATTTCTAACACTTTCGTATTTGGGCGGCCATTAGGTGACTGTATCACGTGACATCGGCCATTACGTGACGCTATACGTTACGTAAGACGCTCATTAAGCTGATTGGCTGACACGAGGCGCATCTTATAACTTTATTTTTCTTACTATTTTTCATAAGTTTATTTTTCTTGTATTTATCATATTTTGCCGCGATTTTTAACACTTCCGGTATTTGGGCGGCCATTAGGTGACTTTGTATCACGTGACATCGGCCATTACTTGACGCTGTACGTCACGTAAGACGCTCAGGAAGCTGATTGGCTGACGCGAGGCGCGTCTCATAACTCCTTGCAGATCTTCCATTGGCATTCATTGTTGTGCTTGCCTATGTGATATAAACAAAGAATACACCATCCTTCAGTAAATAATCACTGGAGGAAAAATTCCTAGATTTGGTGAAAGAATCTTTCCAACAAATCTTTATAAAGAACAAATAATTCTAGTAAATGAGTACAGTTAAATGAACTGTTGTTTGCATTACTATAGTCTCAACCATGGTTAACATCTGTTGAGAATTTAGCAGCTGCTATTTCGATTCTTAGTCAATTATGCGCAACAAGCACCAACGGAGCTGTTAGCGCAAACACATAATTAAATGCCCACTGTGTAGGATGTTGGTAAATCAGGCCCTATATGTACTATTTGTAGTAGATATTTGACGATCAAGCCATTATAGCAAATCACTTCATCCTAAGCAGATGCTCCTCTGAGGCCTCTGCTGAAAGGAAAACTCGGAAAATAAAACAGAACCTAGGCATGGGAATATTTTTCCTGTGCTTCACAATAAGAGGAAAGTCAGGTTGAATCTACACCCACGCTGAAGAATAAAACACACATCCACTGTCTCCCAGGGGAGGCCTGGAGGCTGCCTAATGTGTCTCACCGTCAAGGAGAGAGGCGTGATAAACATGGGCACATACTGCATTTGGGAATGTCACACATGGCGGTTGGTAGTGGTGTCGTGCAGGGAATGACGCACACAATGGAGCTTGGGAAGGGGGGGGGAATGCAATAGCAGAGTGTGTTCTTATGTTGGGTAAGTATATTGCAAATTAGATCAATCGAGTGGGCGTTAAAATGATGCAGTAGCACAGCAAGGTTTTTCCCAGCTAATCAAAGTGACATCAATCATGCCGCGTCATTGGAAATAACATGTTTGCCTTATTTAAGAGGTATTAAGATGTCAGTGGAGGACCAAAAGTGCCAAAATAAAAAAAAAGTTTGATTTTATATTCATTTCCAGTGCTTATATTGTTTACATGATCACAAATGAAATGTTGATTAAATTAACCGCCACATTTATTTTTCACCGTCTCTGTGGTTGTCCCATTATTTTATCTTTTTTTTCCAGTTTGAATGCAATAAATGTCTTTTTTTTTTTTTCATCTGCGTATGCTACACTTTCTCATAGCACTCATGTTAAAATTGAATAATGCAACAGCACCACTGAATGAGAGCACTCGGCTGTTAACTTCACCCAAAGCCGTCCTTCCCGAGACCTCTCGGCTTTCCGAGCCTATCGGGTGGCTGCAAAATGTCTACCGCTTCCGATAAGCCCCTCCCCTTTCTCATCTGTGATTATATAGACTCCTGGACAATGGCAACACTGATGCGCACACACGCACGCTGCAGCTCGTGCTACGAGGCTGCAATGAAGACATGACGGATTGAGGGATGGTGACGAAATCGGGTGAGTGGATTCTCTTTGGGGCTTTTGTGCATGTGTGTGTGTGTAGCTAAAAATAACTCTGTTGCCTCACTGTTTTCTGCTCAGTCCACTTCAATGCAAATATGCTTTCCAGGATGAAAAAAAATCTTTCAGCCTTGTGTTTTTATTTTAATCTCCGCTCATTCAAATTGCAGGCACATGCCGGCAAGTATCGAGGGCAACAACAGGAACAAGAGTGACACAGACAGTCGTAGTGCTGTGAGCTCCGGCAGCGATCGGTCACAAACGCACGCTGAGAGGATCCCCCCGTTCCTGCATCGTTCCCCAAGGACGCTGGCTCCAAGATGGGCTGCTCCTCCGGACGCCAACCCCCTGCCTCGGTCCTTCACCCAGACCTGGACTGCAGCCACGGCAGTGAGGCAAACACCTTACCCCAGGACTCTGAAAACCAGAATTTCAACAGCTCCGCAAGTGTGGATGGAGCAGAAGTCAAACCTCCGGAGTCTCACCCGACATTGGAGCGGCTGGCTCAAGCGACGGGCGGCACTGAAAAGTCCTGGTATCGCTGCGTGTTCCCTTTCGGGGTGATCTCGCTGGTTATCGGGATGGCGGGCACGGGTGTGACGTTCACTTTCAACAATCTGCTCCAGACCAAAGTGGTGTCAGTGGCGTTGCTTTGCATCGGTGTCGTGATGCTGCTGGTGGCTGCCGTTTGTTGGCGAGCCCACAGATTGAGAAGGAGGAAAAAGAAGGAGGGGGGGTTCTTCACCACTGATCTGGGTACTTTGTGATGGACGATGTCCGCCGTATCCCTGACGGAACACTTTGAGCGAGACTGTCGGTGACAAGGACAGATGAATAACAACCGTTTGAACCGGGTGTAGTTTAGTAGAAGGATGACATGACATCACCAATATGCCATCAAATTTATTGATACCCTAACCCCAAAGTTGCCTCCTCACGTCAGGGGAACTGACGCAGAGATATGCAAGAGTTCAAAATAAATCCAGATCCTCAACCTGAAACTTGACACAACAATGTTTACAATTGTGTAGCAAGCTAAATAAAATATGAAGGCATGACAAGGTGATAGAAAATTGATGGGACAAAAGCTTCTGTGAAAATTTGTTCAAATTGCAAGGCATTCTTTTTGAAAACTGACTTTCCACATTTATTGGGAAATCAGTCAAAAAAAAAAACATTAAAAGAAATGAAGCCTGTGTTGACAACTTCTAAAAGCATCAAAGGTCAACACATCTCCCGCCCCCCTGCTGCCTTCAAGCTTTGCTTGGGAAAACAACCATCCACAATTGTTTGGGATCAATAAAAATCGCCACTATGTGAACGTTGAAGCCTTGTGGGGAGGAAATAGTATTTGAAATTGCTTTTCCTGCTGTATGCTCTCTTGGTGGTGCCCCTTTCATTGTATGGTGAGCAAATCCCATTCCAGGCATACCTCAGTGAACACAAAGCAACACAAAAAAAAAAAAAAAAAACAGCACGGACTGCTCCCTTGATCCTCGCTAAATCAAACGGACGCGACTCCCGCTGACATACATTCTCCTAACACGTGTTTTTTTTTCTAGATGACATGACGAATGAATCTATAGTTTAGCTAACGGTAGCAAAAAATGCTATAGCTAATGCTAGCACCCAACGTCGAAGGCCAAGAAGACGTAATAGTGGAGCCGACATGTAGCATGTAGGTCAGCCAGTGTACAGTAAAGCACAATGTCGTGATGATGTGATGATGATAATGGCTTCTAACAGCAGCAAGTGATGTGCTTAGAAGACCTAGCGGCACCTACTTAGCTGTAGCATCGTATTTGATCGTCAATTGCTTCGATTAAATGTTAACTGGCTGTTTAAAATGAATTTTTGTTTCTTTGTGCCGTTAAAATTCTAGACAGGCCCAAAAAGGCAACAAAATAAGTGTTTGTTAAAATACATTATGTAAAAACAAATAATAAAAAACACACATTTGAATGTACAATGAACAATAAGTGTCTTATTTGTACAGGCTGTAAAGATGTATCTTCTATTTTGAATAGTGGAGAAAAAAACATTGTGTGTTTGTATATCGCAACCAGTCTGCTTTTATTTATTTGTATTCTTTTCAGTGATGTGGTTTTGAGGCAATTGTCAAACACTTGAAATAAAAATTCTCATTGAATTTATTGACCTGACCCAGCATGTTCCTGAGTGCCTTCTTCTGTCTGTCACTTATTTCTCCTTCAAGCGCTGGAATATAGAAACTAAAAGGGTAGTGTTGTCAAAAAGCCACTTTTTGTCGTTTCAAAAATGTAGTAGCATCTCGGATTCAAGTGTCACTAATCTCGGTTTTACTTCATATTTGAGGCTCCAGGTGTTCGCTTGACACTGCTGATGATGCTGATAACCAATTTTGCGTAGCACAGATGGAAAACGGCTATGACAAAAGCTGTTGCTATTGGCAACTCACACAAAATGGCCATTTGCAATAGTATCATCTTTCTGATGGCCTTATGTCTAATTTAGATGATGTGTATATCAACATAAACTCAGAGACATTTTTGGAGTGATGTGAGACAATTAACAACCAGCAGGATAGCAAATGAGTTTGCTGGTGACGTCAATTGGATTATTTGAATAAGTCATCAGGCATAAACATTTGATTTGCAGTTTTCATCAAGACATAGAATAGTGATAACAGCCATACATTCTTTATCCTCTGCATAGAACGACTCCATTTAAAGTTAAAAAGTTAAAGTCCCAATGATTCATCAGGCAATACCAAATCTGCTTAGCACCAAACGCTTGACAGGCAAGAACAGAACGGAACATTTTGCCCCAGAGAGAGCAAAATGTCACTCAAGGAGCACAGTAAGACCAAGCAAAAAAAAAGTTTAATAAGAAAATTGAATAAAGTCATGAGTGCTCCAATTAAGCAATCAAGTCTCCTACTTAGTGAGCTATTGATTCTACCAGCCGTGTCCGTCTTTTGTGAGCACAGCTGTCAGTATTCCAATGAGCAACAACCCGAACCCGTATGTGCCCACGCTTCCCACTCGTCCTTTCCCTCCTCTTCACATCCACCCATCTATAAGGGATTGTGTCATCCTTGCTCCCTTTTTGATTTCCCTCCCGGAACGCTCTAAAAATAAACTGAGGCTGACTAGGAAGCAAAAAAGAAAGAGGAAATGGGTAGCTAGCTAAAAATCTACTTCTAATTTTTACCCTTGTGCATTCAAGTAAAGTAAAATGTTCTTATTTATCCATTAGTAGCTTAAGCAATTATTTTAAATAAGCTTGCATAGAATTTCTTTTGCTCGCTTGAAGCTTAAAGGTCCAGTATTGAAGGTGGTTCATTACCGCAGGGGAAAAAGTCGCTGTCATGTTTTATCTGCCAGCGTCGTTGTCAGTTCTCCTCTTGCTTCTCTTCATGTCTGCTTCACATGATTCAGAGCAATTCAAGAAAAACAGCACCTCGCTTTTTATAAAGATTAAAACTCATTTTCCAAGAAAAGTAGAAGAGACGAGGCAAGAAGCATGTTAGGGTTGTTTTTGGTTTGTTGTGGTTCTTCTGCATGGCTCACTCATTTCCTATGTCAGCATTATGAGATGATGATATCAATTATTAAGTTATGTACACGCATCAACAGAATCGCAATTGCTGATGTGCATCATCGCACGGACATTACTATGGAAAATTGCAATCCGGATCATCCCGTTTTGCCCATCAGCAATTAAAATGTATTTATTTATTAAGACAGCTTTAATATCTAACCAGCAAATGACTCAAGATTCTAATAATAAGAATGCTCCACAGTTACTGATAGTTCAAATGCTTTTGTCAAAATACTCCAGGACTCAAAAAAAAAAAAAAAAAATAGAATACTTTATGCATCCTATTTATTGTGTTGTTGAAATTAGCCCATTTGAGAAGACCAGTATGGATTTTACCGGGAGTACAATGATATGGATATAAATGCAGATAATCTCCAGGAAGGGAGGAGATGTAAAAACGCTCTGGTTAAGAATGTGATGATACTTTAAATCAGACTATAAATTGCAATTTATATCCTGGAGAGAAGGCAGCTGATTAAAACTATTCATATTTTGAGGATGATGCCGTTTTTTTCTGATTAATAATCACCAAGAAGAAAATAAGGTTACTTTTGAAAATCATTTTGGCCCTATTGAATATGACAGTAAAAAATCATTCCGCTGATTGTGGAGTACAGAATGAAGACTAACTATTGAATAATTTATGAGACAAAGACAAGACATCTAAATGCAATATTAATAATGGTCATAATAGCTTGTGTAGTCAAGGTAGCATATAGTTCAAATTTCATTTGCAAAATTGGTTGTTGCGTTTCCTGTGACTTTCTATTATTGGGAAAGTTTTTTTTAGTGTGCTTCCGAAAGACTGAGTGACTCAAGAGAAAAAAATCAATGAAACAAATGTAGCGCAGAGAGGAAGTCCGCTACTGGAGAACCTTAAACCTGTATTATTTTTAATGATCGGCCTGGATTCCCTCCCACTGCTCTCTTATTTAAGCTGTCCTTTCCCGTCAACTCTACAGGTGACAACCGTATCAGGAGGTCGTAACCTGCTCGCTGGCATCTGACACGCTTACACTCTCACGTTTCATTTCTCACAGTGCCAGGTGCAGTTACCATATGGGCTTGATTGACAATATATTTCCACAAATATATCAGAACCAAGCTTTGACTTTGTATTTTCCACCTTGTGGGTTCAGTAGTCACAAAAAGTGAATGTTTTGCCCTCCCACTGGCAACCTCAACCTCACCTTATTATTTGGTTGTCTCTTATTGTCGTCACTTGCAGCCATGCAAAACACCCGCAGGGCATAGGGATTGAAGTTACAACAAAAAAGACACTCGGGGGGAAATAAAGCTTCTTTAGAAAGAAAAAAAAAAGTGCAGATGAACAAAACGTCATCATGACGATATATTGACCAAAATAAGAATGTATCACCGCTCACAAATCAGCTTGTGTAGGCCCAATCTCATGTAAATGTGTAGGAAGGTGTGGTTTGACTCATGTAACAAGAATATAAAAAGAGAATTAAAGGAAAAAAATGAAATTGTTTTCACATCCTGCGGTGAGAAATTGCTGTACTTCTCTTACAGGGTCCATAGTATCTTTTAGCCTATTCATTGGCTCAGCCTTCAGGAAATAAATGGGAATGAAAAGCCCCACGGGTTGCCAAATGACTCTTGAAGTAGGCTTCCGTGTTAGATGAAACAAGATGGTGTTAATGAATACGTTCTTGTGTCCTGGAAGAGCTATAAAACAAATAAAAATAAACGTCTAGCTGAAATAAATCGAATGTAGACACAACTAATGAGATAAAAATGGTATCGTAAATGGAGGTTGCATAGCTACCTTCGTCTGTTAGTAGGGTTGCCATGGTGACTTAAGGAATACAGAAAACTGGGTTTTGATAATAACTCCTATTGTGGTTGCTTATGTGTTGTGTTGTGTGTATGTGATTGTGTGTTGTATGCATATTATTATAGTGCAAACCTTATATGCTATTTGGCATCTAGAAGAGAAATCAGAGGATGCTCGAATGCTGCCTTAAACACTCATCAATCAATTCAATATGCACACCAACGTGATTTTATCTTCAGATAAGAGATTTTTATTTTTCACGGTTGACCCGCAACAGCTTGCAAAACAAATATAAACATAAATGTGTATTTTTGCCCTGCT
Organism: Syngnathus floridae; assembly: GCF_059516105.1. Lineage (NCBI taxonomy): Eukaryota > Metazoa > Chordata > Actinopteri > Syngnathiformes > Syngnathidae > Syngnathus > Syngnathus floridae. The sequence continues at coordinate 4,841,083 of NC_142430.1, read as the reverse complement.
GCATGGCTCTTAAGAAAGAGTGTTTTGTTTTAGTTTTTGTTTTGTTTTGTTTTGTTTTGTTTTGTTTTGTTTTGTTTTGTTTTGTTTTGTTTTGTTTTCTTTTGAGGAAGGTTGCGTGGCGAAAATTATGCACACTGAACTGGAAGCCTTGTAAATTGATGGTTGGCACTGTTTTGAATTGCACTGTCGCCCTCTTGCGGTATAAGTCTAAAGCACATGCTAAAACTATAAAATATAAAATATAAAATAAAAATATAAGATATACAATATAACTGTAAAATAGGAAATAGGAAATATAAATACAAAGGTAATAATAATGATAATAATAATACCAATGATAATAATATATGAATATAAATATAACAAAATAATAATAAATATAAACTCACTTTTTAACAGCCATTCTAAAACAGACACATGAACATGTTATTTAAAACTTTTACCACAAGGTGGCGACAGTGCAATTCAAAACAGGTGCCAACCATCAATTAGCAAGGTTACCAGTCCAGTGGAGTACGTGTACGTGTATTTTTGCCCTGCAGCCTTCCTCTTAGAAAAGTGAGCGATATTTAAACACTAAAATAAAATATAAAATTATGTTCCTATATTTTAATTCATTCAGACTGCATTTACTCATGATCATTCTTTTAAAATAGTTGTATGTTTTAAAGCAGGGGTCACCAACACGTTGCCCGCGGGCACCAGGTCGCCCGTGAGGACCGCCTGAGTCGCCCGCAGGACGGTTGTAAAATTACCTCAAATAGCGGCACTTGTCAGTGAGCTGCATCTATTTATTTTACAGTCAAACTGCGGTTTTCGAACGTCCTGGTTCTCAAACAAATCAGAATTCGAACAAAATATTCGAGATTTTTTGCTTCGGTTGTCTAACGAAATTCGGAGGTCGAACATCGCAAGATGAGCCGGGAGGACCCGAGAAAACCCGACCGCGCGTCCGGGATGCCGACTGACTCCGTTGTTATTGTATTTTCATTACTTTGAGGATTACATTAACCCCTAATCATGCCTCCAAAGAAAGCAAGTGGGAGCAGTAAAGCCATCCTAAAACACAAAGACGCTCTTAAAGCAATGCGACAGGAGCGCCCGGCGCCCTGCGGTTGTGCGATTGGACCAAATTAAGCTCCCTGCGCACTGAAGTCCACTTAAATTTTGGAAAGTACATCAGGACTTTGAAAATATTTTCTAAATTTTAGCGACGGCTCTGTCACAATAATGCGACCAGCGCGGTGCAATTGCGCGGTCGGTGACGCACTACTGTTGCGCGGTCGGCCACGCGCTACGGTTGCGCGGTCGGCGGTGCGCTGCAGTTGCGCGATCGGACAAAATTAACCCTGCGCACAGAGGTCGACTTAAATTTTGGAACGTACATCAGGACTTTAAAAATATTTTCTAAATTTCAGCGACGGCTCTGTCACAATAATGCGACGAGCGCGGTGCAGTTGCGCGGTGGGCGACATGTTACGGTTGCGCGTTCGGCGGTGCGCTGCAGTTGCGCAATCGGACAAATACGCACTAATGAAAAATTGCTTAAAAAAGGCGGGTTTTTTTGTCTTGAAATGGATTAAAAAAATTTCCATTATTTGTAATGGGAAAAATAGATTCGGAATTCAACCGATTCGCTTCTCGAACCGCCTTCTGGAACGGATTGTGGTCAAAAACCAAGATTTGGCTGTATTTTTGCTATTCTTGTTAAAATCACATTTACATGTGAACTGGAAATGACAATGACACAGTGAAAGCCAAATTGAGCAAATTGGCTATTTCAGAAGTCTGTGTCAAACTGGTAGCCCTTTGCCTTAATCAGTGCCCAGGAAGTAGTTCTCGGTTTAAGAAAGGTTGGTGACCCCTGTTTTAAAGTGTATTTATTTGTCTATTGTGATAATCCCACACCAATCCTTTTGGTCTCATTTCTAAATTAACATTTCTAAATTAAGACTTCTCTGATAGAGTCCATTAGCTCATGGGTTTTTATAGCAGCTAAGTACTCTTTAACACAGGCTGTGCATTTATAGTTCATGGCTCTTACCTGTATTTTGAACTCCACTTGTGGTTGCCAAGGAAAACTCATTATAGTGTCCTGTCATAGAGAAGCACTTGTGACTGACAAAATGTTCTTGCAGCAATGAGCACTTCACGAGCAGACAATTCTGCAGGTGCGTTCTTGCAACACTTGATTCATTCTCTTCTTTAAAACTCATTATAGCATGCTTTTAAAAAATTGTATTAGGCTTGCCTGAGTTCAATTTTGTTTGTTTTGTGAGCAACAGGAAAGATTTTAGAAAAGGAAAATGAAATGTTTGGCATTGTGGCAACGTTTCCAAGCTACGTCCAATAAAATGAACACAGTGAAATAAATTGCTTAGTTAGACAGTTTATTGCCATCAAATAATATAAAAATTATTCCCAGCTGGTAGCACAGTGCCAAGTTGACATTTTGTATTTTTTTTTCATTTAAGTGTACAATCATTTCATTGATTCTGTCTTGGAGTTTATTGTTCAAAAGGTAAGAATGCAAATGTGTTTTTTATTTTAATTAAATTAATCAATGACAATTTGGATCACAATAACCAGATTCACCATAACTTATCCACCTCCTCCTCTTTCCTCACCAGGCTCTCTTATTCGTCCATTTTTCTGATCAAACTTTGCCGTGATCTCAGCCAGGCTCTTGCCTTTGGTCTCAGGGAACGTGATCCCCAAAAACACGGCCGACAGTAAACACACAGCAAAGAACGGTAGCAAGCAAAAATTACCCAGACCCTTGACCATGAATGGAAAAATCATCCCCACCAGGAGCAGACTGAGCCACATGAGCGATCCGGCGACCATATAAGCTGCCGGCCGAGCTGATTGGTCAAAAATCTCCGCGGGCAGCACGCCGGTCACGCCTGCCGGGCCTAAGCCGAAGCTGAGGATGTAGGCGAACACACACGCCATGTTGAGGTAAGGCATTCCTTCGAATCCTTGTTTTTGTAGCGTGAGGGCGACAGTGAAGACGATGGACCAGCACGACATAAGAGTGTAGCCACCAACCAGGAGACACTTGCGACCTACTCGTTCGATCAGGAGGTTGCTCAGGATGGAAGCAGTCAATTCAGATGCGCCTGTGCCGATGGTCGCGTATTGGATTTTATCAGCAGGGATGTTCGCCTGAAGGAAGATGTAGGACGCGTAGGAGTAGATGGAGTCATTCCCGCAGAGCATCATGGAACTGCTCGCCACCATGACAGTCCGGAGTTGAAATCGTAGGTCAGGATCCTTAAAAAGAGACCAGGGTGTCTTGGCAGCTCCCGTCGATTTGGAATTAGTGTACATCTGCTGTTCTTCAAGCATCTCCTTCATTTCTGAAGTCGGAGCTACGCCACCACGGAGACGTTCAAGTGCCCGGACGCAAGCTTCCTTGTCCCCCTTGTCGATGAGAAGATATCTAGGGCTTTCTGGGAACCAGGGTAGCGTCAGCACCTGGATCAACCCTGGAAGCATGTTGCTGGCTAGTAAGTAGTGCCAGAGAGGTTCTGTTCCCAACACTTCCGTCAGTCCCACAACTTGACCTGAGAAGATCCCTAACGCGGTGAAGCCAGCAGAAGAAAACGCCACAGCGCCCCGGAGATGTTTAGGGGCGCTTTCCCCAAAATACATCGGCTGGACATTCATACTGACCCCTGAATTAATCCCCACCAGGAACCGAGCCAAGATGATCATCTCGAACGATCTGGCGACCCTACACAGAAGAAAAAATAACCCCCCAAGAAACAAAAATAAGTTGTTAAAAAGTAGCGAATTCTTCCTTCCGAGGCGGACCGCCATTGGACCGGCTAGCAAAGCCCCGAGGAGACCTCCAAGTGAAAACGCTGACACAATAAGAGTCCAAACCAGAGTCACATGGGTGGTCTCCAAACCTGACCCCCAACGTTCTGTGTAGGTATTATTGATGAACATCTGGATGTAGCTGGTGGGAGAATTAATGATGGAAAGATTGTATCCATATTGGAAGGTGCCACCAATGGCAGCCGAGCACACGGTTAGCGCAAGTGTTTTGGAACTCGACGCTTTGCCGTTGTCTTGTTCCGCAGTTCCCGCCGGCATGCTAGGACTTTGAACGTTCAAGTCAAAGGACAAAACAAATGACGACCCACATGAGGAGCAAAGTCTTTTGATTCGGCAGTGAAATACATGGAATCAGTGAAGTATTCAGGTCAAGTTTAATATTTTATCGCTGCGGGCCAAGATTTAAGTTCATTGTAATGCTGGGTGGTTACATATAAACAGTGCTGCTTAACTTTGCTTAAGAAGAACTTAAATGGCTTGTGTGATGACCTTCAAGGTCCAGGTAACCCAATTTGACTTGAACAAGTAAAGTCACAAAGTAATTCAAGCAAAAAGTGCTTCGGGATATCAGTTTTATTTGCACAAGGTAGAAATTAAATGACCAACTAATTATATATGCACGAGAAATAGGAAGTGGTGGGGGGATAAATATCTTTGGCAGGAACAATATTGACAAAAAGTAGAGAGATATGCATCATGCATGAACAAAAACTTGGGTTGTTTGTTTTTGTTCAGAGTTGACGTTCTGCTCAGAAATAATTTAACAGCCTGAGAAGAAAAACATACAAAAAGGAGCATCTATATTGCACGGATGTATTTCGAACTCTGTTAACTTGAGCGTCACTGCTCGTTCAAGTGAAAACTTGAAGTCAAATCTTTGGTGCTGTAAATGATTACACAAAAACCAAGCACGCGGTGTTCTTAAATAACAAATGGCACGAAAAAAGTGGAGCGTGATCGTTTCAGTAAAGTGCGCATAATAAATGAATTTCTGTAAACATGCTCAAGGGCATCTTTCCCTAATTTTGCGAATATTGCAGCATATGATTCAATTAAAAAAAATAGATTTTGCTACACATCCCTTATATGCTCATAAATTTAAAATTAATGTGAAGCAGCACGCCTTTAAGACACATTCCCTGAGTTCAGTCTTCAAGGTCAAGACCTTCTGGTAAAGAAGAGAAGCTGGTGACTTCCTCTTGCATGTTGAACTCCTCCGTTGGCTCGTCCAATCGTTTTGCCCGTATTTTCCGTTTATTCTTTTTATCGAATTCTTCTGTGATCTCAGCCAGGCTCTTGCCTTTAGTCTCCGGGACCGTGAGCCCCAAAAACATGGCCGACAGTAAACATACAGCTAAGAATGGCAGCAAGCAAAGGCTACCTAAGCTCTTGACGATGAAGGGAAAAATCATTCCTACTAAGAACAGACTGAGCCACATGAGCGATCCGGCGACCATGTAAGCTGCCGGCCGAGCTGATTGGTCGAAAATCTCCGCAGGCAGGATCCCGGTCACGCCAGCCGGGCCCAAGCCGAAACTAAGGATATAGGCAAACACACACGCCATGCTGAGGTAAGGCATTCCTTCGACTCCTTGTTTTTGGAGCGTGAGGGCGACAGTGAAGACGATGGACCAGCACGACATAAGAGTGTAGCCGCCAACCAGGAGACACCTGCGGCCTACTCGTTCGATCAAGAGGTTGCTCAAGATGGAAGCCGTCAGTTCAGATGCGCCTGTGCCGATAGTGGCGTATTGGATTTTATCAGCAGGGATGTCCGCCTGAAGGAAGATGTAGGACGCGTAGAAGTAGATGGAGTCATTGCCGCAGAGCATCATGGCGCTGCTCGCCACCATGACAGTCCGGAGTTGAGCTCGTAGGTCAGGATCCTTAAAAAGAGACCAGGGTGTTTTTGCGGAAGCTGCAGAGCCAAGATCGGAATACTTTTGCTGTTCCTCTAGTATTTCCTGTATCTCCAGATCTGGATTACCGCCATCACGGAGTCGTTCAAGTGCCCGAACGCACGCTTCTTTGTCCCCCCTGTCGATGAGAAGATATCTAGGGCTTTCTGGGAACCAGGGTAGCGTCAGCATCTGGATTAAACCTGGAAGCATGTTGCTGGCGAGTAAGTAGTGCCAGAGAGGTTCTGTTCCCAACACCTCCGTCAGTCCCACAACTTGACCTAAGAAAATCCCAAAGGCTGTGAAAACAGCAGATGAAAACGCCACAGCGCCCCTGAGATGTTTAGGGGCGCTTTCTCCAAAGTACATTGGCTGGACATTCATACTGACCCCTGAATTAATGCCTACCAGGAACCGAGCCAAGATGATCATCTCGAATGATCTTGCAACTCTGCACAGCAGAACAAAAACAGAAGCTACGAGCAAAAATGAGTTATTGAAGAGAAGAGACTTTTTCCTTCCAAAGCGCACTGCCATTGGTCCAGCAAGAAGGGCCCCGACGAGACCTCCCAGTGGGAAAGCTGATACTATAAGAGTCCAAACCAGAGTCACGTGAGTGGTCGCCAAGCTTGACCCACTGCGTTCTGTGTAGGTATCATTGATGAACGTCTGGATGTAGATGGTGGGAGAATTGATGATTGATATATTGTATCCATACTCGAAGGTGCCTCCGATTGCAGCAGAGCAGACTGTCAGAGCAAGTGTTTTGGAACCTGATGATTTGCTGGTTGCTTCTTCTTGGGCATTTCCTGCCGGCTTCGTGTGAGACATGGCAGTCCCACAACAAAAAGCAATGTCTTAATATCGCAGATGAGATGCTGATCGGATCTTTGGTCTTTTCAAAACAACCTGCCAAGGTTGTCAGGCAGAATAACGGGCGTTAATAAACGAAAGTGACTTTGTAATGCTAGTGTTCTAGATGTATTACCTCATCGTTTACTGTAAGGAGAAGACTACTCATTGCGCCCTCTTATAATTGGTATTAAAACATCACTAACACAAGAGTATTAAATTAAGTAGTGCTGGTTTACGTCTCCATAACCTTAAATTAACTAACACAGTGTTTTAGTCAATATATTTTTCCTGGAAGAATAATTTGAGGGATAATTTCTTAAATAATGCGGTATGGGTTCTGATTGGGTATGTTGTCATTGCGTCATCAAAATGCGACTATTGTCGCACGTAGGAGGACAAACAAAAGCTAATATCTTTATTTTGTTCCTCGCAGAGAAATATATAGACTAATCGCATCACATTAAGGAATGGGTCTTGATTTACAAATGTGAGTGCATCTGAAGTGTTTATTAAGTTTATGTGAAGTACTTAGTTATTGCTAGCATAAGATACAAACGTTGGATGAAAGCAATTGGTCAGTTTGTCATCATGTTTTAACTTTAAGTCAAATATATCAAAACATTTCTGTCGATTGAGTTTTATGCATTGTCTTTGCTTTTATATAATAACTGACATTAACTGTAGTTTTCTCTAGAGCAGTTTTGTCTGCACGCAGTAAATGTTTGGAACTATTTTGAGACATGCAGTTGTCCATTTCAGTAGTGAAATTTAATCTGAGTTGTAATCCAACAGTGTGCCTTCGCCAATCAAAAAGGAGGATGACAAGGGTAAGCAAAAAGGTAAACGGAAATCCGCAGCCTCAAAAGATGGGGCTGAAAAAGATCAGGGCAAAGTGAAGAGCCAAACACGCCGCGGTGCTTCAAGTGGGAGCAGCAGGTCAGACATGCTTCATTTAAAAAAATGTGGAAGTTCTTAAATATATCAACTAAAACATCCTGTGTACCTGTGAGCAAAATTATTTTCCTCCCACTTGTTGGTGCAGTTCAACTTCCAGTAGCGGCTCGGGTTCAAGTTCCAGCTCATCCACAAGCTCCTCCGGTTCTTCGAGCTCCCGCTCATCCTCATCATCGTCGTCCTCGCCAAGCCCCAACCGACAACGACAAAACAGACGGCGCTCCCCCTCAAAGTACAAAATGCCCTGTTGTATTTTGTATTCAAACCACAGAAAGTATTCAGATTTCGTGTACATAGGACAAACTAACAGAGCTGACTATTCACTGACGACAGGTCCAAAGTGGTCAAGAAAGATGATCGGGATCGGGACCGGCGACGGAGAAGTCCCGCTTCAAAACCTACCAAGGTCTACCTGGGCCGGCTGACAAGAAATGTCATCAAGGTTACTCAAAACAGATATGCATGTAGATTAGGAGTCAGGGCGTTTATTTTTTTATTTTATTTTTACAAATACATTAGTAATTGAAGACTAGATTGAATCAAAGTGGTTCTTTTGTTAATGTGTGACCAACAAATGATGTCATAAGGTTTATTAGTAATGACTTGGCAGTTAAGTAAAGGATAAAAGAGTTATTCATTATCAAAGAGTCTGTTTGCTTTGTGAAGGAACATGTCCAGGAGATTTTCTCCACCTACGGCAAGATCAAGATGATTGACATGCCCATGAACCGGATTCACCCTCATCTGTCTAAGGGCTACGCCTACATCGAGTTTGAGACCCCTGAGGAAGCAGAGAAGGCACTCAAACACATGGATGGAGGTACAAGATGGCCGTGGTGGGATTTGAAGGCATTAATGTTGAGATGATTTTATTTTTGGTATTTTCTTCCAGGGCAGATTGACGGTCAGGAGATTACAGTCATAGCCGTCCTGACTCCTACAGTGCGGCCCCCACCTCGGAGGATTTCGCCTCCCCGCAGAATGCCACCTCCACCCCCGATGTGGCGACGATCTCCGCCTCGAATGAGGAGGAGGTGAACAGCAGCAGGGTCGTGCACACGCCAACCCAAAGCGGCATTTCAAATAAATGTCACTGTTCTTTCAGGTCTCCCCGGTCGCCAAGGCGACGCTCCCCAGTGCGGCGTAGGTCTCGATCACCTGTCCGCCGTCGCCACCAGTCTCGGTCCAGTTCCAACTCCTCCCGCTAAATACACCCCCCCCTCCAAAAAAAAAAAAAAACAAGTAAGGAATTGCAAGAGACATTTTGTTGTGTGAATGCTGAGAGCCGAGCAGCAATAAGAAGATTGCTTGTCAAGTTTTCCTTTTCTTTAATTTTTTTCAATTGTTAAAAAGACCAACGGAAAAATCATTAACTGCATAACATCGAGTTAAAGCACTTTTAAAATGTACAATCTGATTGCGACACACTTGTGGACCGTATCAACCATTTTAGAAATCCTATTTTGTTGGCTCCCACTTCATTTGTTCTTTATGGAATTGTCATCATTTGTCGCCCTCTAGTGGACAGTTGCACTCATTTAATTTGACATTTTGTGCTACTAATCTTAATTTATCCTACATTGTAGTGTTTTTCTATTGTACTTTTGCATGGAAAATCGTCACAAATGTCATGTGACTAAGTATCTATCTTGACTTTTTTATTTTGATATTTGTTTGTATTCTAAGACTAACTACTGAAATGTAAATCAATCTATTGTTGAGAATTGGCACAGGTATATGCATGCTTACCAGATTTAAGTATTTTGAAGTATATTGGGAGTGAATGTTTTCTGTATTAGCAGACAGGTACAATTTGTGTAACCTAAGTTTGTCCTTTCTAGTTTGTATAAGTGCATTTTTTTTTTTTTTTAAACTTTACAATAACACAATGCCTTGTTTGACACTGGGCAGCTATGTTTTTTTCAGAGTAAATGTGGGGAAAATACAGAAAACAAATTATTCAATTGACAACATTCAGATATTTAATATAGATTCAATTTCATGGTATTAAAATAACACAAGCAAATCCAGAAGTACAGTGTGTATTTTCCGTTCTGCTTTGAGCATTTATGGAAAGGAGTAGGGATGAGCAATTCATCAATAAATAAAGGAAATGGCACTTTTTTTGTTTTTTTAAAAGACATTCTTTCACTATTCCACCTTGATGAGTTGGCTTACAAATGACATGCAAAGAGGTTTGATTGTTTTTGTCTGCACTGGCCACAAATGGCTTGATGAAAAGCCGGCAGAACAAATCCAATGATGCACATATGATAAATCCAGGTCTCCTTTTCCATATAACTACTCACAGAGAAACTTCAGTCAAAACGCCAGAGTTGACAAACCTGATGAAACAGAATATGGCGTTGGTCGGGTTACAACATGAGCTAAAGACAAAAAAGTATTTTTACCCAGACTGTGCCTGTCCTTGGTGGCCCAGCAGATGCTGTAGTGCTGAAGGAGTTGCTGCAAAAGTTCCTTCTCATCGAGGAACTCTAATCGCTCGATTCTGCAGTAAATAAGAGCAATATTGAGAAAAAAAAATATTTCTAATTACAGTAAAAAAAAAAAAAAGTGGTCTGATGAGATAAAGATAAAAACTACCTTGCCACATCATCCTGTGGAAGCAAACTGTAGACCGTAACCATATCCAGAGCATCGGCATGATCCCAGCCAGACCTGAGAAATCGATCCTTCTGCAAGTAATTTTTATATGAAAAGCTTTTTAATTGTGAAGTTAATTATAAAATTGATAGAATTACCTGAGAGTCCAGAGATCGGCATACATCGACACCAGCCAGCGTGCACTGACGCCGCTGCAGGTTCTCAATCATCACCTGGCCAAACCGGTCGCTCATGTTCACCTGAACACGTAAAACCTTTGGATTATCGGGGCACTTGTAAATCAAACTATCTCTGCATGAATGTTACCTGCTCGTAGTTGATGAACATGGCAGTGTGAAAGGTGTCAGCAGCCCAGCGAACTAAATTGGAGGACTGAGTGGGCGTCATGTAAACCAGCACACATTCTGAAAGCAACAATGTAGGCAACCTAGAAAACAGAAGGCGGCACAGTTTAAAATCAGCCACTGCGAGTACATTTTCATCTTCAGTATTGAGATGAAACCCACATTTCATGCTCACATACTCTGGGTTAAGATGGAACTTTTTCAACTTCTCATCCAAGGTAGCTACGTCTCGAAGATCCACACCGATGATGCAATACCGATCGGAGTCAAGGCTGTGGGTGTCTGATGAAATAAATGCACATTAGGTGTAAACTAACAATGACATCATCATAAACTTTACCTAGTAGCAAGGAATCTGTTGAATGGGTTTCGATGATGGGCTTGGACAAGTGTGGTTTGGACCTAGGTAAATCAAAAACATACAAATAAATGTATTAATCTCTACAATACAAATGAAAATATAAACTGATTAGCTTACTTTATATAGTGGATTTTCCTGGCCACAACAGTAGGAAAGTCAATTTCAAAATACTTAATGGGCAGAAGGTCTTCATCCTGTTTCAAACACACCATGATCACTTCAAACCTTGCAGAAGATGATTATGATGATCATGTTACACTCGGTTGGCTGGCAAACTGACCTTAAGTCTCCAGAAGGCGGTGTCCAGCCCAGCACCAAGGTTGATAATTTGACAATCACATTCTGTTTTCCTTATGAATGCATCAAGGAGATGGTTGACACCTTTAACACGGCCATAATAACCTGTTAGATAAGACAATGGCAAACAGTGATCACGTGACAGTCGCTGGATCATCATGGGAAGCATTGTTTACCTCGATTGATTTCGGGTGCCTTCCGCTCACCAATAGATCTCACAAAATATTGGATGTAAGGATCTTTCCAGTAGCCTTTACTAATGGCGAACCTAAAAAGCAGACATCATGAAAAATAATAGCAAAGTTACAGCAGGCAGTGCAGGTTCACCAAAGTTCACCTTTTGCACGCCGTGGCATCATCACACGTTGCCCTCACTGCTTCATCGGAAGTGTCCGTGTCTGTGAAGGGGTGCCGAGTTGCCATGAACGATCCTAAATGCAAAATCTCACCAATTGAAACAACTTGACCATTGCACTCTTGCAGGAGGCTAGCTGTCAGGCTAACGATGCTAGCAGATTGTGCGCATTACCCAAGATACATGCGTCATCTTACTAACAGAATAACAAGATCACTATGACAGTGATTAAAACAGATTTGATTACAATTTAAAGCAAACCTTGTATCATACTTTCGGACGACTAGTTATAACGGTGAAGTTTGGAACATAAATACAATAATGCGCAGGAGGGTTTACTTCGGTGTTTATTGGCGCTTGGCAACCAGCTATGTGTTGCATTAGCGCCCTCTAGTGGACAAGCGTCTTTCTATCTATCTCTCTCCCTCGCTCTCTCCTGCAGTTCACTCTCTCCTCTTGCACGGGGGAAAAAGCGTTTTGACGGATTAGCTCGTCGGCTAGCGGGTGTCACCAAGCAAACAACAACCGGGCACCGTCTGGGCCCCTGCAAAAGGTCGCCGCAACCGGTGAAGAGCAAGTTCTTGGACCATGCCGTTGCTCCATCCAGAAGACATTTCCACTTGGGAAAGGCGAACGTAGAAGCTAGCAAGCTACCAACTCTTGTTAATTGGCTTTAGGCTCAAATGGCTCGCGCATGTTTTGCCTGTCATAGCGACAGCTGGCAAAGTTGAAAACGGGGAGAGGCAGTGCAAACTTCATGACAATCTCAAGTCAACATTTTTTTCCAAGTGTGAACTTTCGGAGGACTCGACTGGAACGGAACAGAAAATGAAGAAGCAGTTTAATCGCATGAAGCAGCTCGCCAATCAAACAGTTGGCAGGCAAGTATTGCAACAATGCGTTATTTATTCTTGTGTATTTTCCGTAATATGACTTTATAAGGTGTGCGCATTGTGTTATCTTTCATAACTTTTCCTTCATCCAGTGAAGTCTTGCTATGGGGCTGTGAGAGGAATGTCACATGAATGGAGACGATGTGTTGTTGTTTTTTCTTTTTTTTTTGCAGTAGTTCCCAAATTAGTTTAAAGAAAAAAGGGATTCTTTAAAAAAAATTCAATTGCATTACAGCATGTAGAAGCAACAGTAAGATGAGGTTCCAAGTCGAATACAGCCTGTTAACATTGTATGAAGCACTATAATAATTTGAGATGCAATTACAATGCTCCTTATGTGTACCTTATCATACCTTATCATAAGATAATGACTTTAATATGCTTGAAGATAAGGCGTAGCACATTCTAAGCATACTTTCCATGATTATTGACATAGTTGTGCCTCTATAAATGACATGCAAATTAAATGTAAAGCGGACTGGAAGTAATTCATAGATGGTGTTTAATTGACTGACTTTATTCATAATGTCTGCAGATATTTTTGATTATAAAAACCTCTTGTACTTTTTTATGAACAGCGTGTGTAGCACCTAAACAAGAGCACGCCTATAATGTTCACTAAGTAGCTTTAAGAGCCACTGCGGCTGGTATCCTCATAATATGCTTTCATACGCTAAACCAGTTGTAAATTAAAGCTGAGAGGAACTTGATGCAGAAAGCAGACGCATGAGAGAATGCATTACTTTCACGCACGAGCAAGTCTCCTTCCTCTCCTCCAGGTGATTTGCTGTTTTGGATTACAGCAAAAACCAAACGTGTCTGCGTCTCGGTTGCCCCCCTTGGGTTCCTGCGATTGTGCAAAAGGCAGTATGCTATGTCCAGCATGCGGCCTCTGAGAGGAAATCTCTCCTTCTGCTGCTTTTGCAAACAGGAAACTGCCTCCCAGAGACAAACCGCCACATTCTAGCAAGAGACGCCGAGTTGGCAAGATTGATGCATGGCCAAGCTACACGTGATGATTTCAGATTGGCATTAAAGTCCGGTGAAAGAAAAACATCCGTAATTGTTGACTTGGTTGATCTGGTTTGATTAATCAGCGCAATATTGATCTCACCTTCTAAACCATTGTATAATCCTTTCTGATGCCTCAGCTAACTAAGCGTTATGCAATCTGAACTAATTCAGTCTTCGTCGGAAGGGCGACTTCCTCCTGACTCAATGTCACAATTGAATAAAGGGAAAATGGGTGTTTTCTTGAATGTCAAGAGACTCTGCCCTCGGGACTGTAAGGTGTGTCAGATGGTTTAGTGACAAGCGAGACGAGACAGCTTTATGTTCAACCGTAAAAGTTTGCTCTTCATCCAGTTGAAATGGGTGAGACCGAAAAAGTTGAAAAGTTGGCGCTAATTCAAATATTTTCCGTTCAAAATATTTGGTTCTTTAATGGTTAACTAAGTCACTGCCAGCTCAGTTAAAATGGACGTCTATAGCCGTCATTGGCAGTGAACGAGTTTTAAAAAATTCTGCATCATGACTTCATTTATTGTTGCGCAACAACAATTAGCGTTAGTCCAGCGCTAGATGGATTGCTCACATGGTCAGTTGCATTAGAGGAAATAACACGGGCCGAGTCGGTCAATGATTCTCTCGGTTCCTTTCATCCAGGTCCAGTATCCATTACTGTCTGCCTCAAGCTGCCAACTGTCGCAAAGAGTAAGACCCTCCCTGCTCATCAGCTCACTGATTGTGCGGGGTGTCTGCTAACAGAAGCTCTATTGTGCTTGCGGTGACAGGCTTCTGTTACTCCACTTCCACTTTGATAGTAAATCACCATGGTTACCGTTCCCGACTGGGGATGGAACACGCATTTTCGCAAAAAGTTTATTCCCATGCAGCCAAGACAGTCCACGTTAGCTTGCTTGAAAATGCAGGGTTACAGGCTCGGCATGTTTGATGACTACATCAATTAGCATTTCGCCCAAACCACATAAATGTCTCGTCTGAACGCGTACAGCGGAACAAGTAATCCCACACCGTGGCTTCACAATCCCACTTTATAATATTTTTGCTTCCCCCCCCCAAATTGAGCAGAAAGTTCTGTTCAGTTCATATACATTATTACGCAGCTTCATTCTCTGCACGTCATGATTTTTATTTTTTCTTTCCATGCATTGGCTTTCGATTACTTCAGCGCTCGTAACCCCCCACCATCCCCGAACCTCAGTATTTGTGTTTCTTTCCATGGAACCCCCAAACTATCCTCCCCGTCTGTGTCGGTCTCGCTGTTTCTGCCTGCTCGCTGCCTCCATGTTTGTAATGGAAAGCAGCTGTTCTGCAGCTCTGATGGGGTTACTACAGTTCATCAAGACCACAGCCTCATTCAAAGCTCCTGTTACCTAAATTGCAGACTCAAGAGTGTCTACAGGTTGACTTCAGTCAAACCATCTTGTTTAGCGACAAGGAAAGTGAGTGGCGGATTCAAGATGGCTGACAGTCAAGTAAAATCCATTGATTCTAAAGGACCACGCTTTCTGAGAACAACCCATATTGTATCATTTATGTATTGCTGCGGTCTGCTGAGTCACAGTAGCAATGGTTGAAGGTGTTAGCATTAGTTCTTTCTCACTGCACCCTCTCCCTTTAATTGAATTTAATCTGTCTGACCTCACCGGGCCCAACTATTAGCTGACTAATTATAGGATCGGGTAGGGCACCGCTGTGTTGTTGCTCTCCACGTGTGAGTCATCACATATAAATTGGAGCTGAAACAACTCCCTGTTTGAACCGGTGCCATGTTTTTTGCAATTAGTATTTTGTTTTGTCTATTTTTTGTGGAATTGGTTGTACCAGATAACGTCCCCAAATCGTTTTCATTCATTTTCATCCAACATGGCTACTTTTGCTTTCTCGGTATTGATGGATTCCGTTTTTGTTTTTCTTTCTCATTGGCAGAGCGGAGAAAACAGAAGTTCTCAGCGATGACCTTTTACAGGTAAACCATTAATCTGACTTTGGCTGTGACCACTTGTTACCTCATCCAGGGAAAGGCTGCATCTGTTACGTGTTGCTCATGCTACATGGTTTTTTTCTTCTAGCATTTGACAAAAATCTGTGACAGCGTCCTGTTCACAAAAAAAATAATTTATTAAGCACAAATTTCGTGCTAAATTCTTTTAGTGACGACGTTCACTTGATCTATACTGCAAAAATTCCACTGGAAATTTTAAGACAAAAAAAATTTAAATTGAGAAAAATAATGCCTAAAATAAGCAAAATTATCTGCCAACAGAATAAAACTATAGAATATAATTAAAATCCTGACAATTTTATTTCAAATAAAAACAACACAGCAAAAATAAGTATATAAATAAATATATTTAGGTTGAATTTGACAAATGATATCTTAAGATTTCACTTTTTCCCAATGAACAAAGAACTGTTGACGGACACTCGCCCAAACACTTCCACAATAACAAAGAAGCCCCGAGCCATGCGGTCAGAGGTCAGCGTGCTGTGTAACATCTCCTTGTGCCTGTTAACACCTCTGCTTGAGGAAACAGGTGGAGTTGTCGCCAAATAGTGGCAGCTCACCAAAGGCATTCCAGCCATGAAGCTTCTTTGTGTGCAACTGGGTGTTGCCGTCCATGCAGGTCAAACACAAATATGTCGCTTTGAGAAAACAAGATTGCAGCAATTGTTATATAAGCGACACATAAGCAAACATCATATTTTTGGATTTATATGTCTTAAAAATCCTTTTTCTGTTGAGCTCCTTTGAAATTTAAGCAAGCAACCTCTGCTACACTTTTCCATTGCCAGCAAATTAGTCTTGACATTTAACCTCACCCTGAGTGAGTCATTTTTTTTTTTTTTTTACCTTTCTCTTAGAAACCAAAAAACAAATAGAGTTAGCAAGACAGGCACTTTCTTTGTTTCTGGGATTCCCTGGCCTGTAGTACGTCATGGGATTGTCCCAAATTGTTTAGAACCGGTGAGACACACCCTGTGGGTACCCTTTGGAAAATTCTGTTTCCTGTTTTGAAAGGAAGGCATTTCCTAGTGATGCATAACCAATATTTCCTCCATAAAGGGAATCCCCCTTTTTGTTTTTTTGCGCCAAGTACGAACCGTGCTCACCCCCGAGTAGCGCTATATAGATCTCGTGCGTCTAGCGAGTTTCTACTCGACCCAGCTGTTTGGGGAATGCCGGGGGCCGCCACGGGTCACGAGTGACGTAAGAGCGACGGGAGGCCAAAAGGAGACGGGGCGGCTTAAGGAGGCGGTGGAATTCTGACTCAGTTCTGTTTTTGGAACACAATTGTCTGGAATTTGCTTGATCCTCCTTTTTTTTTTGGTCCCCTCCAGACCCCGGTGTTCTCATGGAACATTGTTTTAAAACTCAGCCCGGCTTTCTTCCTTTACTGGTGCCAGCTTTTTCAGAGATAAAGCAGCTTTTTCCTTATTTCCTCGAGGGAAATGCCGCGCTACATTGTTGACGCTAACCGACCCGCTCGAGCACCTGGCATCACAAGGACCTTCATTTGGCCTCCGACCAAAATAACTGTGACTCCCATCATTGACCGGCTAATCAATGAGAGTATTATATCGCAAACACAGCGGATCTGTGTCGCCGGGCCGCAGACAGGAGAAAGCCTGTGTAACCCCGACGCCCTTTTTTTTTTTAACACGGCCACCGTTGCCATGGGAAACGCTTCCGATGAGCCTTTCAAGATAACATTCCAACGCTGCTCTGCGGGAACGGCCTTATCCATCACGGCTGAACTTTGAACTCCCCTCGAGGCAAATCCACTCAAAGCCATCAAGCAAAATATTGTTTTTTTTGTCTTATCGAACAGATTGAGCGGCGGATGGAGTTGGTGCGTGTGGTGTCCCACAACACACACAAAAAAATGGTCTCGTGTCTACAGGGACACATCGGCGCAGATGCCGAGAAAAGACACGTGAGTGGACTTTTGGTTCTGGTCCAACACCAACACCAGATAGCAACTTGATCCGTTATGGTGTTTTTGTTTTTTTCACTCACTCCAGTCCGTACCACGCCTCTATACAGGAAATGGTCAGGTAAATAAAAATAAAAAATGCCCCATCATCTTAGCCTGTTTTAAAAAAATAAAAACTATCTTTAGCTCTTTCCATTCACTTTGCATGACTTTTTGGGTGGACGCATACATTTTGCCTGTTTTCAAGGTGCTTGGAAAGAAAACTTCACTTCATCTAGTCACCTCTTGTGTCCCATTAAACTTCCCGCTCTCTTCTCAGAAAGCTCACTTCCTCTTCCTGACTTTGTGAATGCATCTCTCGATGGAAAGTCTCGATGACATTTCCATCGGCCTCGACTTCACGCTTTTGGAATAGGAACACAAGCTGTGGTTGATTTTCAAGTGCTTCGGATTGAGACTAATCTAATTTTGTTTTTCTTCCATTCGCTGCAGAAAAAGCTTCCCCTGACAGCGTTGTCCCAAGCTATGGTGGAAGGTGGAAATCAGTTGGGTGAAGACTCTTTAATAGGGTGAGTTGGCTCATCGCTTGACAAATTTTTTCCTCCTCGCTCCCAAAAAGTCACAAGGTTGTCCCAATCTGCACCGACAGGAAGATGATGGAGGTATGCGGGGACGCCGAGAGTCGTCTGGCGTCCGAACTGATGCAGCATGAGCTGCAGATAGAGAAAGACGTGTTGGATCCTCTCAGCCAGCTTGCCGAGGTCAGAAACCAAATAAGAAGCGGGTCATGAATCAGATTTTTCAAATAAAAATGTTCTTGTAGGTGGACATCCCTAATATTCTGAAACAGAGGAAACAGTTGGCCAAGTTAGTGCTGGACTACGATTCCGCCAGAGCGAGGTCTGTCTCGTCGCCATATTTTTATTTTTTTTTCCCGCTCCGACTCATTCGTTGACATCGCGGCGTCTCCAAACGCAGATGGTTGCAGGCGACCAAATCGATAATCTCAGGAACAAACACTCAAGCACTGACAGCCAAGGCGGACCTTCTCAAGGAGGAGGTGGACGAGGCCATGATCAAAATGGAAGTTTGCAAGGTAAACAAAAGCAATCAGGTGACTTTTAAAAGGAATACCGGCTGTCCTTTTATAGTCTGCGTAGGCCCCCGGCGAAACAGTACAGCAGCGAGTGAACATTCCAAGACCTTTCGGGCCTTCCCCGCCAGTTTGCTGACGCACGCGGATGTCCCAAAATGCCCCGTCAGCTTCCGCCCGCGTGTGTCGTCTATTGAAATTGGTCATTGGTGTGTTTTAGTGTCGCTCTGCTGCAAGAACTATGTCATACTTTCTGCTCGGGTAGAGTTGTGTTTCCTTACAGGAGGATTTATGACTCACCGAGCATGTGCTCACTTTTTATGTTTTTTTTTTCCTGAATAGGACCAACTTGCTGCAGACATGTATAGTTTCTTCTCAAAGGAAGGAGACTACGCCTGTTATTTCTTAACGGTGAGTTCCTTAAGTCAACCCACGTTGGCTTCCGTGGGAATGTCGTTTGGTTTGTCATCCTTTTCTTCTTTCCTCTTCCCGTAGCTTCTCGAAGCGCAGGCGGAATATCATCGAAAATCTCTCACTTTACTGGAGAGTGTGTTACCAACCATTCAGGCTCAACAAGGTAGAGCAAAGGTTTTTTTTTTTTTTTTTTACACACAGCTCAATGTGTAGAGTTGAGTTGCGCAACACCTGCCACACAAAACAGCCGCACAATCAATCCTGCTGACTTAGTGCTTCACCTAAACTGTTGACCCCACAAAAACGCTGCCTCGACCAATTCCAGGCCACAGCAGAGTGACAGTCAAATGTTTTTGAATTAAAAAAAAAAAAAGGTTCATGATGGAGTGCTCATGAGGAATTTCTCTATTTGCGTTCAGATTCATGGATTGAGAAGCCCGCCTTTGGCACTGCGCTGGATGAACACCTGAAAAGGAGCGGGAGGGAAATCGCCCTGCCTATAGAGGCCTGTGTCATGATGCTATTAGAGACCGGCATGAAGGAAGAGGTAAAGCAGCCCCCCCCCCCCAAAAAAAAGTTTGTTTTGCTGCCTGAAGTGAAATAAGTGCCGACGCAGCTCATTAAAACTCACACGGTGCCGTGGAGACGATTAACCGTTCCGCTAACGGAGAGCGAGCTTAAAATAGCTTGTTTACATATGTGGAAACGCCACCCGCTCAGCTAGCATGATGATTAATGAAAATAATTTCGATTTGGTTTTGCTTAATTTTGTCTTCTTTGTGGTCAGGGTCTGTTCAGAATTGCAGCTGGGGCATCCAAGCTAAAAAAGCTCAAGGCAGCGCTGGACTGTTCCACTTCACAGCTGGAGGAGTTCTACTCCGACCCCCATGCCGTCGCCGGTACGAGCCAAAGCGGAACTCGTCTTTATCTACGACGGAAATTCTGAAATATTTCTGCAATTTTAGGAGCACTGAAGTCCTACTTAAGAGAACTCCCTGAACCTTTATTGACCCACCAACTTTATGATGAATGGACACAAGCATGCAGGCAAGACAAACATGTGACCTTCACTTTTTATTTTCCTCCAAATGAGAAGGAAAAAAAAATATCATCAGTGTGCATCTTTGCTTCTTCTGTTTCAGTTTATCAGATTCGGACAAGAGGCTTCAGGCTCTGTGGCTTGTATGCGATAAGCTACCTAAAAACAACAAAACCAACCTGAGGTAAGCCCGCCCTCAATTCCCACAATGCTTCACCAATTGCAAACTTTTATCTGACGTTGTCGTCGGCGTGTAGGTATCTGGTGAAGTTTCTCGCTAAACTGGCTCAGGATAGTGAAGTCAACAAAATGACTCCCAGTAACATCGCCATTGTCCTTGGACCTAATCTGCTCTGGGCTAAGACGGAAGGGTGAGTTTGATGATGATGGAAGAAAAGAAGAAAAAAATAATTCTGTTAACATTTTGGTTGCATCATAAAAATGTTCTTGCTTTCAGGAGTTTGGCAGAAATGGCTGCGGCTACATCTGTGCATGTGGTGTCCATAATCGAACCCATCATCCAGCATGCTGATTGGTTCTTTCCCGAGGGTAGGTTCAGGTCTTCATTACGTCCCAGAGAAGTTTGGAGCTGGTTCTGAACAATTTTAAGGCCTGTAGTCCTTCACAGTTAATAGTCTCTCCAATGAATAGAGCAAGATGGGTTTTTGTTTTTTTTCAGATGTGGACTTCAACGTGTCTGGCATGTTCTCCATGCCCGTACCCTCATCCAACCATAACAATCATCTGGATTATGACAGTGGCACAATTGAGAGGAAGAGACCGGGCAGTTTGGTGAGCCCGGAGACAGACTCAAGCCGCAAAGACAAGTAAACAGCTTTTTACTTTCCGTTGTTTGTTTAGCTGGCCTTTAAGCACTTTGCTTTGCTAGCTTTGATTTTGCTTGCTTGTTGGGGGTCCCAGAAACTAACCTTTCTGCTTTTTAGTTGCTAACCCCTACTCACACACAGTTGGGTTCATTCTGGGTTTATGATGATTCTTCTTCTGGTGTAATCACTGCTGTGGTGTTCTCTGTTTGTCTCCTTCACTTTCTCTCCGCCGTCCTCCCCCCCAGTAGCACCTCTAACAAGTACTCGGACCACACCCTCCGTAGAGGCAGTACGACCTTAGGTAGAAAGCAGCACACCTCACCCGCCTTCCAGCCACCATTACCCCCTGTGGAGGCTACAGGGCAGGGACAAGGCACCGGGCAGGTCCCGCAGCCCTCGGCCGAGCCCCAGCCAGGGGCGGCGGGGCCTGATAGCCATCATAGCTTGGCACAGGGTCTCGCCGCGCTCGCTGCTGCTCAGCAGCTTCTGGCACAGAACACGGAGGAGCTGAGGTAAGAGCTGCTTGATTGCTTCTGCTGCTCTCTGGGAGGGTGAGGGACAACGGACTTTTATTACTCCATCAAACTCCTGCATGTGTGGGATTCTGTACTTTAAATTTTGTCTTGTTTTGCCTCCATCAAGCAACTCAAAGCCGCGAGACTCCACAACCGCACCGACCCCCCTGCTTCAGCGGAACGGTTCTGGAGCAGGGAGCCAATCCGCTGGCCAGACGGGCACCACGACCAGTCCACATATGACGCGTCGAGGTGAGAGCACTCACGAAAGCAGTCACGAGTCAGTCCATCAACAAAAAAAATGATTTTCACTTCCTCCCACAATCCTCAGTTTTCAAGAAACAGGCCCCCGCTCCCCCCAAGCCGCCAAACCCTCCGCCAGGCCAGCCGTCCACTTCAGTCAACTCATCCCAGCCTTTAAGCCCCCCTCCGAGACCCCTTTCTAGCCACTCCCCGACCTCCACGTCCCCCAACTCTCAGGTGTACAGCACGCCCCGGCGCCACTCCAGTAACCAGCCGCCCATCCAAGCCCCCAGCCATCCCCCCCCGGAGCCGCCGACGCAAGCCAGTTCCCCCACTCAGCTCGCTGGGGATCCTCTGAGCGCGGACCCCTCGCCGCCGGACTCCCCCACCCCTCCGGATTCCCCTCCGCCGCCTGTCACCCCCAGCTCAGACGTCACCCCGGCTTCCCCGTCGCCCTACCAGACGGGCTCGCTCCCCCGACCGCGGCCCGTCCCTAAACCCCGAAACCGGCCCAGCATGCCGCCGCCTCCGCAGCCCAACCCCATGGCCAGCGACACCAACGGTATCTCCGCCGCCGCTTACAAGATGATGGGTGAGCCGCTTCTCTCGCATCATTTTCCTCCTCCAGCTCGATCGCTAACGGTCACATGTGCATTTCTAACAGGATAAAGAAGC
Organism: Syngnathus floridae; assembly: GCF_059516105.1. NCBI lineage: Eukaryota > Metazoa > Chordata > Actinopteri > Syngnathiformes > Syngnathidae > Syngnathus > Syngnathus floridae. The sequence goes on along the minus strand of NC_142430.1, from coordinate 4,818,888 downwards.
TCGTGTGAGAGGTTTGTAGTTCAGTAGTTCACCGACATGTACTTTGTGTCACTGCGGCCATCCGACACCGTCTTTTCTCGGCGTATCACTATCGAAAGCTGACACGCAACATCCGTGCGTGCACATGACTTATGAAAATGACCCTCTTTTGCAACACAACATTCACTTCATGTGGAGTCACACCCATCACACTTCTTCATCTCACCTTCTATTTGCTTGTTGTCACCCCAAAGCAAACAGCGCCACCTACTGGTGAAACTCTCTTATGTTCACTTGCAGCACTTTACGTCACATGCATGAATTTTGGATGAGGAGCACACATCTTGGTGGACTGACACGCTTGTCACATGAATTATGTGTGTTAACTTTTATTCTTTTGGTTTTCAGACCCGGCTATGACCTTCAAAGGGCTGAGTCGGACTCTGGTTCCGGAGTTCAACGCCGACCCACAGCCGGCACGGGTCTCTTCGCCGCCTCCTTCCAGAGACTGTGAGCTGGACAGCGAGAGCACCGTCCTATAAGGGAGGACACACACTCACACACTGTTCTGCCGATTTTTTTGCGGGGATTTGTGTGCTTGGCTTTTCCAAATATTTTACCAAAACATCCATGGGAAGAAAAAAAAATCCTCCATCTTAGCTCCAACTAACATTAGAGTTAGTTGGCAAACAAAAGACAATGATATGCTACTTTGGGATTTTTGATGTGTTTATTTTTTAATGTTGAAAAAAAATGGCCTTGGAAACATGAAATGACAAAGGGTGGAACCAAAAACTTAGCGGTGACTGCAGGTTTCCAGTCATCTCAAACTTTTTTTTTTCCCCCTTTACTTTTTTTTTTTCTCTCGCTCTCTTGTATTTATTTACCTCCAAAGTTTAAACGTATACATTCCCTGTGTCTCGGCACACTTGCTGCAGTCACTACATGTAAATAAAGCCTTAATAGGATGAAAGCATTGTAGATTCATTGAGCATTTATTCGATTGCCATTTTAAGGCCTTGTGTCTTCTTTGTTCTCACTAATAAGACAATTCAGTGACGTGCACAGATTTGTCATACTAGTCAGAGCAAAACAACACAAGAGTACATTGAATAAATGCTCAAACAGCTTTTTTTTTTTTGTATTACTGCAGTATTTCCGAGAAGCTGTCTTGGTGTTTCAGGGATGTCATAGGAAGGTGTAGCTACTCCCTAAAACCTGTCGCGGTTCTTTTGAGACTGTAAGTAGCGGGGTGTCGCCCTCGCCGAGCCTCAAGCAGTCAGTATTTTTTTATTTTTTTTTGCCTTTCTTCAAGTGTGATGAATGTAAGCGGAAGGTTTCTTTCTGTAAAAATGCCTCTTTGTCTGAAGCTGATGTTGCACATGAGCACAGGCCACCAATTTTTTTTTTTTTTTTTTTTTTTTTTTTTTTTTAAAAACTCCCCACTGAGCTGAGAACACAATGTTGTGTCACCTCGGTTGTGACGTGCAGGGGAAATATTTTATCGAATGGATAGGATTGTTCTCTTTAGCTCGCTTTCTTGTGTGCAATGCAGAGGTTCAGTTTTTAGGGATTGACACACAAAATGGTACCAATGGAAAAAGTCTTGGATGCTGCAGTTGCCCTGAAAATATGTGACCCCCTCCCACCCAACCCCCCTGAGACAATCACATGTCCTTATTTCTTCTCTCGGCTCGTGTGACTCAATGCCTTATATCCCCCCCCTCCCCTACCCACACTGCACATCAAGACCAACAAATGCCATTAAACTAGAAGTGCTGATGCTGCGTTTTTAAGCTCCGTAGTTTTGTATGTTTCTCGTCCGGTCAGCTGAAATGTGGAATAAAATCTGTTATATGAATGCTTGGTTATACACCCTTTCCAAAGAAAATAAAGTATATGAAGAACTCAGGTATGTAAAAGTTCTATCTTTTGTTTATATATATAATAAATAAGACGGAAGAGGCCTTGCTTATGAGTGACATATCGTTTTATCAATCAAAAACAGAAAAAAAAAAGCTTTAACTCAAATGTAGGCGGTCAAGCTATCACACAACTTCTACTAAAAACACAAAACAGACAAAAGGGGGGGGGGGGGCAACTTGCTCCATAGAATTACAATATGTTCATTTTTAAAATGGAGGTTGTTTGCTATAACCCGCACCAACATGCAACCGATTTAGACCACAAACACGGTTACGATACTTAGCAGCAGCTCTGGTTGAGTTTTACAAGAGCTAACAAGCCACTTTGCAATGATTAAAAAAACAACAAAAAAAACAGTTTAGTGACTCTTCATCAACAAAATTAAAACCAGAGCTCAGAGGCCCACCCGGGCGGTCACGATGAAAACAATGAGCAGTGCATAGCCAAAACATGGGAATTTACAATTTCAATAATACAACACAGAGTACACCGCAGCTACTGGTACACTGTGGATGAGTCATGAGGTCACCATGGTAACCAGAATAGCACTTACAATGGATCATTTACAGGTCCTTTGTTTAACACTAGCATAACCTTTCTATTTAGAAAATTCAGGAGCTATATTATTTCTGCAATGATTTTTTTTTCTTGACACCCTAACAAGGAACCTAAACTTTCCTATTTTCAAACTGTCATGAATTACCTGCTAATTTCTTACATCACAAAATAGATTTTTTTATATTCTTACAATAAATATCTGTCGCTATCTAGGCTATCATCTGTAGTAGTATAAATTACATAGGCTGATTTTTAGGACAGTTGTACTGAGCACCTGCAATGATAGCTCTCTTCCACAAGAGGGCACCCCTTGATCTCCCACATGGGTCTTGGACATTCATTCTGCAGAAGAAGTGACTCTTGGTTTGTTTGTGGCGTCACCAGTTCCATGTGTGATTTTTGGCACTTTGGTTGTGGGAATCAGACTGCGTTGTATCTACCAAGCCAGAGGGGATGATAATCTGGGGCTTTTTGGGTTCTCCGGAGTCTGGGTCTCATTGAGGGCCCTCTGGAATGACAAATAAATAATTTCCTGTATTTTGATATCCCAACAAAACTGTCCCAATTGAATCACTCACCTCAAATTTTGAAATGAAGTCTGCAAAAATGGCAAAAAATGTATCTGTGCTGGTTCTCTTGCCGTCTTCTCCAAAGAAAGAAGCCACTTTGGAGAACTCCTCCATAGCTCTGCTCTGCAGCGACTCCAGAGACTGGATTGCGGGGTGACTGTTCTCCAGAAAGCTCTGCCAGACATCACACAGTATTATTATTTTAATCTGGACTGAAATATTTTTTTGTATTTTAGATAACGTACACTCATGACAGAAGCAAAGTGGTCCTCAGAGGTGAGAGGGATTTTCAAACAAGCCGCTCTGATGTCTTGGATGATGGCGTGAAGGTCGCTCAGCTCTGTAGTCACCACCCTCTGGTTCACTGGAGAAGCAAGAGACGCTTAAAAAGCGACTTAAGAGGTAAAAAAAAAACATTTTATATATCGTACCCTTGGCTGCCAGAGGCACCGTGGTGAGGTCTCTGGAAAAGTTAAGAAGCTCTGGGAAATGCTGGCACAGAGACTTGGCCAGAATGTGGAGGAAAGTCGATTTCCCATCCACCGTTTTGGTCGTGCTGAGCTAGCAGACGCAATGAAACCATTAGACACGATCGATTGGTAATAAGAGACGAAAGATGCTACCTCGGTGAGGAAGTTGATCTTGAAACTGGTTGTCCTGTGACTCTTGGGTTGACCGTTGTTGAGGTAGTTCCCCATTGCAAGTACAAACTGTGGGCGGAGCTTAGCAGTGTCAAAGGATGGAAAAACTGAAGAAGCGACGAATGTGTTGAGTGCTGTCACCTCGAGTATTTTGGCCAATTTTTTGCTGGTCTTCAGTTCCACTGAAGCCTTGTAGATGTAATCATAGGCCACCTTCATTTCTTCCATCCTCTCCTGCAGGGTGGTCTTGAAGTGGAGACTCCTCAGACGGGTTTTATACTCGGGCACCATCAGCATCTGGAATAAAGGCCCACTTATCGTATTTCAAATTTTGGTTCTTGTCAGCATTGCGTAGTGGTTACCTGGAAAATGAATTGGTCGGGCTCGCTCAGTTTCGCCGGGTCCTGGTCGAACTGTTCGTACTTTTTGACTTCGTCCTCGTCGGGGGCGTAGAGGAGCAGCTGTTTGATGTGGGCGGGCTCCAGCCTGTCGGTGGTCATGTCCATCAGGACCTGGCGGAGCTCGTCGGGGGAGAGCTTCAGATGGGCGATGAGGATGGCTGTGAGAAAGGAAGGAGGTTGACAGGAAAATTGAGGGTTGGAAGAATGCTGGCTTGCTATGGCGGAAGCCTCGGGGATGTTCTTCAAGCCTTGAGGCAAGATTTCCTCCATCGCCATGGCAACAGTCCTAATGATTACTCACATTATGGAGTGTTAAAAATACTAAAATAGTCAACCAAAGCACAGCTAGCACTAATGCTAATAAAAAAAGCACTTTAACAAACCATCTTCTGTTTAAAAACACAATAAGCACAGAAGAAGGCAACTGTCGCCATGGCAACACAGGGCTTCCGTTGGAAACCGTTTTGCAAGATGACCTATTATGAAATCCAAATTTATTTATTTTAAAAAATTATTTTATTTTTATATTTTTTTTAATTAAAATTAAAATTTATTTGAATGAAAATTTATTTTTAAAAAAAGTTTTTTAAATATTTTTTTTGTTTGTACTCACATGCATTGTAGGCTTTCTTATGAGACAGAATTTCCACAACATCTTTCTTTTTAAAGTTCTCAGGCAGGAAGGTCGGCTCTGATGGAGACACTGGTAATTAAACAACGGTGTGAGGATGTGCTCTCCAGGCACCGGGGATCAATAAAACACACACACACACACACTCGCAGACACACACACTCCAGGATGATAAGCTCATAACACAGTTCTGTCTTGTGACTTTCTTGAGGTCAAAGGTCACTGACTGATGACTACAATTTGTCTTTTTCCACGCCAGAACTGTGTTATCACTAAAATTGGTGCCTTATGGAGAATGGAGCAAGCCTCATCTATGTGATTGATGGGACTGTAAAAATACAAGCAAAACAAGGTCAATAAAAACAGATAGTGACGTCCAACTAGAAAAAAAAAAACTAGTGGCACAATTTGGATCGCTAGTGCAGTGAAATGTCGATGACGATACACAAAGATGAGAAGACTTACTGGATCTGCGTTGAGTCCCAAAGTGTTGATCAAGGTCCAAATACTTCACCATGTCTGTCAGCTTGTCATAGTCGGAATCTTCTCCGAGCTGAACAAAGACAACGATACGTTGTATTCTCCACGCGGGGAATAATTTTCTCGTTATTTGACAGCATGAAGACAGAGCCCACCTGACCCCAGATGGTGCCTTCCGAGTTCTCCACCTGCTCCCAGCGCAGCCTCTTCACGCTCATGTGGCTGGTGTCCGAGGCTTGACCTGGTTTAGGCAGAGGGGGTGGCTCGCAGGGCGGGGGCAAAGGTGGTGGAGGAGGTGGAGCAGCCTGAAATGAGAATATAGAATGGAAACTTGGTCCACTGGTGATGTTTTGAAGGCTTATTTAGTGGTGTGGTTACCTGCTGGGAGTCTGGTTCTTGTCTGAGGGTGTGGCTGGAGAGGGTGGCGTGAGAGCTTGGAGATTTGTGAAATGAGGCAGGGTCTTGTTTGTGACCCTGCGTTGGGTTATGATCTTCGAGGGATGGAGGCATCGGCCCCTGGTAGCTGTGTTGGTGGTGGAGCTGATGGTGCCTGTGCAGGACTAGCTGGCTAGGCCGCAATGTCTGAGGGGACGGCTGGGGGGACGGCTGGCAAATGGGTTGGGGTTGGCTGAGCTGGCGGGGTAGGTAGCCGGGCCGGGATGATCGCAGGATTGTGGTGGTGGTGAAGGTGGTGCGGCCGTGGGATAGTGTTTGGAAACGCCGTCCGGTGGCGTCCTCCCTAGCAAGCGGAACCTTGTGGAGGGGAGAGCGATTGGACAGGAGGGTCCTCAAAGGGGGCGGAGGAGGGGGGATGATGGGGTGATGAGGATGGAAAGGCATCCGACTGCGCGGGACGTGTTCCGGGGAGAAACGGGCGGGTGGGACGGGATCTGTGAACTGGACTGGAGGTGGGAACAAGACCTGGAAGGGTGGAGGAGGCGGGGGGCTCTGCTCAGGGGGAGGGGGGATGTGCTCGGAACCAGAAGAGTAGCAGGGGGAAGAAACCTCATCGCTGCTACTGTGCTCCTCACTGCTGCCACTACTGAGCTGCCGATGCATGAAGCCCATGTCCTGATCTTCTGGAAAGCTCATCTGAGGAAGGAAACCAAAATTAGAAAAAAAAAAATTAACATGACAACTTTTGACATTTTTCTTTTGTTTCTTTCCAGGCTTGCACCGCAATTGCTCTTCCATCAGTCATCTATTCAGCAGGTAAAACACATGCACTAAATAAATACAACATATTTACGCCATTCTTGATTTTTAATATACCGTGCAGGGGAAGCAAATATATTTGTGTGTGAAATGGAATACAATGTCAATGAGTTTCCAGTCCTTATAAGGCAGATCTACTTTAATTAACTCTACCAATACTTGAATCATATTTTACTTACAGGTACACTTCTTCTTCTGAAACAAGCACCTTGATATATCTGTTCACGTGACACAAGTGTAGTTTGAATAATAATAGTCATGCATAGTTTAAATGAAAAATAATCATCATCATTTCCCACCTCCTCATAATCGTTCTCGCCCGGCACGTAGTCGTTCACCAAAGTGACCTGGTGGCCAAGTTGCTCGCTCAGGGAATCGAGGAACTTGTCGGTGTCACGGCTTCGGGGCGGGCGGGAAAAGGTGAAGAGCTTTTTGCGGCGGCCCAACGTGCCAGGGCTGTGTTGGGGTGAAGTCGGGGGGCTCTCTAAGCTGACGTAGGGGTTGGATTCCACGCTGCTTTGATGCTGCATCCCATAGACGCTGGGGGGCTCCTTCCAGGTGAGGGACAATCCCGATTTACGGTTACCTGGAAGGTAACAATAACTAGTAATGAAATCAAAGACTGCTGTTCAAATTTTTAAAAAGGATCAATGGTGATAAAAATCTCTATTTCTTAAAAGTGAAGACAATTTGCAATTTTAATATTGACACAAAGTCAATGCACAATTTGTCTTCACGGGCCAAATTTGGCCCTCGGGCCATAGTTTGCCACCCCTGCAACAACTCCAAAAACAAATGACTAAAACATTGGGCCACGATGGTCACATAAGTGTTTTGATTATGTAACCGTGACATCATTGCCATCCCGGCCCGACTGAATTAGAAGCAAACGGCGTCTAGATGGCAAGTGAAGCACTTTTGGAGCGTGTGGGTGTTTGGAGTACCTGCGAGAGGGGGGAGAGTGAGCGGGGAGAGAGAGCGGCCGTAAGCCTCGGTCTGTCCCGGCCCCTCGGACTCCGCCGGGGTGCCCCCGTGCAATGGGGACACGCTCTTCCCTGCGTACACATTCTCCAGCTCTGTGTACACGCCTGACATCTATGAATGGAAGCATGATTAGCACACAAAAAGGGGGCGGAGACTCCACTTTGAAGGTCATAGCAGACTTTCAAATATGAGAGTAGCAAGCTTCGCTAATGCCAATGCGGGCAGGCATGATACCTACGTGACTAAGGTCAGGAGACTCAGGGAAGGAGGTTCCATCTCCTGACTGCCTCTCCTCTTGACTGCCACATTCATCCACATGAATTCCTGAAGCACAATAAAGCATGAGGAGTGACATCCTCTAGCATCCTTCCCCAGCTGAGACGGGGGAGAGGATGAAGCATAGCGTGGAAGAGCGAAAAGCCATGCAAGGCCGTTTTTTTTTTTTGTTTTTTTTTAATAGCAACTGGCAAGGCTAAGTGGTGTGACAAAAATGAAAATTCCAAGGCCAGAAAATGTCGACAACATTTTAAGTGTGAAGCTTTTACCCATTCCCAGGTGCGTTCCGATAATACAGTCATCCGAACTTCTTTCTCGCACTCCGCCACGATACGACGTCCCAGATATTCGCATGGAGCTGCTCCTCCGATGGTGCTCCGAACTGGCATCGGGATCTAAAACAGCTGCAAAACAAAATATAACCTTAATGTAGAAAATAATCCATTCAAATAAATTCAAACGCTTCAACTCACCACTGCTTTTAAAACCCAGAAAACGCGACAGCTTGCTTTGACAACGTTCCTGCTCATCATAAGTCAGCAATTGATAAATAAATTGCCAAATCAGCTGCTTCGCCGGCGTGTCCAATACTGGAAACACATCGACGATAAGCGTATCCAAATTCCTGCCCCAAAAGAATAATATAGTTACCAAGGCAACAGCGACTTTTCTTTGCTTAAGAATTGAAACTGACCTGTGCTGGAAAAAAGTCTCCAGGGCCTTACAGACAGTGTAGCGCTCCTGAATTGTCAGCAAGTGCTCCAACTGCTGACTGAATGTCCTCCCGTGGACTTTAATGCTGGGTGGAAGGATCTCCGCCACCCATTGGAGGGAGCTCAGGATAGGAGATCTGAGCGACATTTTTTTTTTTTTTTTTCACACTCGTACGTCACGTGATAAAAAATCTGTAACTCACCTCGAGCGCGGCAAAGTGTTGGAAGACAGCGTCGGAGTTTCCTCCGGGTCTGTCGGGTCTGAGGAGTACTCAGATGGACCGTCTTCTATAACCAGGGTGGGCATGGCACCGCTGCCCTGCAGCATTGACACCACTTTTTCATGGGAACAGTTCCTACGCAGGGAATAAATGGAAGGCAGCCCAAACAAATGTTCTTTGAGTCATAGCAGAGACAAACGATGACTCATACTAATTATTTTGTACACTAAGTTCATCCAAATATTGAACCTCGTGTCATTAAATAGGTGTTCCTAATATTACTATTCTTTATTCTCACTCCCACCCGTGTCATAGGTCAAGAAGTTGTAAAGTACACAAAAGAACTACGAAGCCTCCCACAAGGAAAGTTATGCTTATATAAACAGTTGCAGCAGCAGCAGCAAAAAATAAATAAAAAAAAGATAGATGTGCTCATCTTGCTGCATTGTGAAGTTTTGATTTATAGCTGACACTGGCAGCATATTCAGTCTCAATGCAGCTACGGTGATATAATGAGTTCGAGACGATGACAGTAACCCAAAAAAAAAAAAAGCTCTGTGATGGATTATCTAACACAGCAGCAGTGGGCAATACAAAAAATTTAGAGTAAGGGAAGAATACAGCTGCTGTTATTAATATTAAGAATAGAAAACATGAGCTGACCTCATGTCCAGTCCGTTGAGAAAGAGGATGCGGTCGCCCGGTTTTAGTCCACATTCTTCAGCAGGACTATCTGATAGGGTGATAAAGACAAAAAAAAATTAGACTTGTAATCCATTAACGATATAAATATTTTGACTTTCTAAGCTGTCAACAAGATTCACTGTGACTCATTAGAATCCGTTAATCTGTGTCTGACACGCGACAAACAATCTGATGTCCATGTGATGTTTTGTTACGTAACAACGTTGTCACGGGAAACTAAATATGAGTGTCCATCGGGTGTCGTAGTGTGAAAGATGAGATTCTGGTTCTCGGCGGAGGTTCTGCGATCACGATGAGAGTCACGCCTGCCACCTCCACCATCTCCATACCGACGTCCATAAGGCCCACTGAGTCAACGTGTTCACCAGCACATGATGGTGGGAGATAGTGGTGGGTGGGAGCTGTGCCGTCATCATGAAACACGCGCAGGAACAAACGCAGGCATATAAACCTACGCTCGCATGTCCAGACAGAGGAATTTTTGTTTGTTCACTGGCACAGCTAGGATTTTTTTTGCTTGAGGGGGAATCAGTGCCCCTACAGCCCCCCCCCCTAGTGCTTTTTTATCTTAATTATCTCAATTCCATGGTGAATACAAAACCACTTCTTAAGTTTGAGTTCAGCAAAAATGTTGTTGTCATGGTGCTTTTATCTTTTCTTATTTCAACTCTGAGTCAAATCAGCTTCCTGCTGCATTCATTATTAACAAAAGATGGCCTTCAAGCCTAGGAACTGACAACCGCCACACACACACATACACTCACACACACTGGGCTGAAAATTGGATTCAAAGATAGAATCACACCTGCAATGACTGAATCAATGCAGACTGGAGCGTGACCTCGCAGTGTGAAGCCAAAAGTCTTTTTGCCTCTGTAGACACGAATGAGCCTGTAGAAAAAAGTGCATTGTGAAATTAAGAATATGGGATAAGTGCAGTTTTGCATTTCTTTTTAACATCTATTGTTGTTTACTCCAGTGGAGAACAACACAAGGGAATAAATCTATACATGTAGGATATACGGTCTAGCAGGAACAGGGAGGTTGCCGTGGTGATGAATCAAGGCAAGCTTCTTTGAGAAGTAAACAGGGGCGAGAGAGAGGCTAAAAAAATGTTCTTTATAGGTTGGCAGCTCTTACATAAGTACATGCACATGGGGGGCGGGGGGTTCCACGATGTAAAAGTGCACCAAAAGATTGCTAGAAGCCATTTTGATTCCCCAAGTGATCTTATAGAAAGCAGCTCGTCACACTCATATCATGAACCCCCTCCCCGTCCTCCCTCGACTATTACGTAACATAACTCTAGAGGACTCAATGGCTTTTTGAAACCCTTTAAAAGTACATCTGGCATTGCTCAATGCCAAGATTCCATTGCACACAAGTATTTAGTCATTTTTATCCCATCTATATTTAGGATAATGGCTAAAAAAAAAAAAAACATGCCACAGTCACACGTCATGTCATTGATAGGTTGAAAGTTATGACCCGATAAATTAGTATTGCTGTAGCCGCTACAGCAATATTAATTTATCCTCGGGGGGGGCCTATTCAAATGATAGAAATTGAAACAAGTGAAAGAAGAAGTACACCAATACTAAACATGCATTTTCATTTTATTTCTGTTGTGTGAGCTTGAACTTACCTTTGATTAGGTCCAATAGGGGGGTGTGTCTGTACCCCGGAGACCGACTTCCTGTGGCTTCTATCTCGTTCCCCCTCGCCCCTCCCACCGGGCTCCCCTCCATCCCGGGGCACCGAACTGGCCCGTTTGGTTCCGCGGTGACGGTCCGAGTGATCCTCGCTCCGGCTGCGACGGATTCTTCCTTGCGGTTCGCTGATGCTCTTACTGCGGCACAGCCTGTTGATTACGTTCTGAGAGACGGACTCGTCGAAGCGCTGCCGGTGCTTCTTGGGAATGAAGATTCTGGCCAGCATGGCAACATGTGAAGAAAACACGAAGGCGAGCAGAGTTGAAGATCTCGATCTAACTTTATCCACTTAGGGAAACAAATGAATTAATAAACGTCCACCACGTTGCCCCTCGATGTTTACATCCGATATAATCTTTCAAGGCCTCCAATTTAAAGGGAAGAGCTTTTAACACACGCTGGCAATCTTTCCTTGTTTGAAAGCTCTCAGAGGAAGCAAAAATTGATGCGAGTTGAAGAAGTCAAAGAGATTGAGTCTGGCTAGTGTGATTGCAGCAGCCTGAATAGAGCAAGAGAAAAAGGTGTGGGAGTGTATGAGCATGGGATTCCTCTGCCTCTTTTCTACTCTCTCTCTCCATCTACAGCATCTCCCACACTTCCGCCCATTCGTCACCGTAGCGTAAATCCAAAGCGGCAAGCTGTCATCATCTTGTTGACCCGAAGACCTCGCCACTTTTACTAATTGAACAAAATTGCCCACCTTATTTTTTTTTTGCCGTGCTGTAGAAGACCATTTAAATTGTGCTCTGTTCATTTTACGCAAATTACAGCGACAATAGGCAATTAAGATTGTGGCCGTTGTCCATCCGTCCATTTATTGCCATTTCATTTTTTTTTTTCAAAACACTGCTAATGTGTGTGTTGACGCTGAGACCAGCAGCTACAAAAACAGAACCACGGGATTTAAATAAATGTTCTGCAGCAGCCATGTAGGTGTCGACACCCACGCAGCCCCTTGCTGTTTTGTATCTGTCGCTTGTGTCATCTATTTGTACCATGAAGATATGTCTCAAGTGTGTATTTAGATTTTTTTTCTAATCCAAGCTGTTTTTTCCACATGTAAAGTGACTGACATGTTAAAACAGCCATCTCATCAAAAAAAAAAAAGTTTCCAGCTTCTAGTCATGGAAACTAAATGAGTGTCCCGATTTGACCTCGATTATAAGGCGGAGACAATTTAGAATTTTCTGATAGAAGCTTGGAGGGGAGGAAGCAAGTAGGGAAGCAGGGGTGTATTTCTCCAAAGGGAACAATGACGAGGAGAAAACTAAAAAGAGCAGACCTCGTTTCTTTTTAAGTGGAGGCCCACAGATGTGACTCAGAGGAAGGCAAATGAAGCTAAACTGCAAATGTGATACTTCTCTGGTGCAAACAAAAAAGGCAGAAGAAAAAAAACATTATAATAAGTGTTTCTTGGATGACAAAATTAAGGACATAATTTTTGGATAAAAAAATCTGCAAAACTCACACTTAGGAAAATGAAAACACACAATATTATTATTATTATTATTATTATTTATTATTATTATTATTATTATTATTGTTTTGTCTCTGTGTTGCTAAAAATAGCTATTGTATCAGCTCTACATCATTATAAACAACTACATTTTAATTTTTGATTGTATTTGTTTGTTTTTCGTCACGGTTTGCACTGGCGCTATCCATGGTGCTGAAGTTCCAGCAAACGGTAATTGCGCCTTTTCTTCCTTGTTTTGGCCAATCTATATTTAGCGTTTGTCTACATCGGTATATCTAATTTCAAGATTACATTTTATTGGAGTCTTAAACCACTCAAATGAGTTAAGATTAAAAAAGAATAGAAGCCACAGACAATAACTGTAATAATGATGAATGGTAATTATACAGCACTCATTGCTGAAAATCAATAAAAACTCAGATGTAATACAGTTCATCCAAAACATAAATATAGGGACCAGAAAGATTAAAAAAAAAAACAGTGTACTCACCCAAGGCAATTCATCGTTTCAACGCTCATCCATGGTTCCAAACAAATACTAAAACGCAAGGAGAACCGTCGACTAGTCAACACAGTATCGGGCACACCTCAGACTGGAATCAACGCGATAAAAGATATTGGGTAGGATCATGCAGGAGTCCTCCACCACCGAGTGTCAGGTGGGGATGGACCGCAGAGAGGAGGCGGGGGGCTTGGAGCGAGAGGAAAATACAACAGAGGAGAAGACAAATATCCCCTTAGTGAGAGAGTTGTGGAAAGGCAAATTTATCTTAGTGCCCTTCATTAGCACAAATAAAGCATTATAAGTGGCTGTGCCGCTGAATTATTTATGCTTGAGCAAAGGTAGTCAGACTTCAAATGTCACCATTGTGACGCAATTGGAAAGAAAAAAAAACATGTTGGAAAGCCTTCTTACAGTGCACTGTAGTAGTTGTGGGTAACCGGCCAGAGTAGTACGAGAATAATTGGCCGCTTTTATTGGCTTGGAAGTGCAAGCTGTGGGGAAAAAAAATAAAACTGCAGTCTCTTTTGGCCAGCAGACAAAACAGGTAATTCTGGCTGCCTGGAATGGAATTTTTTGGAGTGATTCCAGTTTTATGAATATCCTAAAACACCAGATGGTACTGACAATCAACAATATTTAAAAAAAAACAAGATGGACTGATTAGCTGATTGGTTGGACGGCCAGTCAATCATATCCATTATGAGCCAATCAGATTGCAAGTATCATACGAATGAAACAAAGAGGGGGTCACTCTGGATTTAACAGATGGAACCTACCTAAATCCAAAGTGTGGCTAATCCAATCCTAAACAACAGCAAGTGCCTGAAGTGATTTGTTTTTTGTCTGGACATGGTTAGACATAAGTGGAAACTTCTCACCTGATACTGGAGATCAGCTGACGTTGGTCATCAGTGATGAGGATTTCGGGCAAGACGGAGGCCAACCAGTCGACATTCTTCTCCGCTGCGTATTGCTTCAACACGCTGAAAAGTTTCTCCTTCACATTTGGGTCGTCGCTTAAAAGCCGCTCAACCTGCCGGTGATGAAATCACCATCCAATTGAGTGCCATTCTAGTGCGAGTGGAAATATTCCAACATGTCTGCTTACCTTCCTGTTGAACTCCAGAGCCTTGTGTTTACGGTCCGCTTTTGGGTTTTCCCCTCCTATCTGACTTTCCTCAACGCCGATGCTGGCTTTTTGTTTCGCACCGAGACCTAGCACACCCAAGCGTAACGTCCTCCCCTGGGTGGACTTGATGAGCGCCGCAGCCATCTCGTGCTGCCTGACGGGGATGCCGTTGACCTCCATAACGCAATCGCCTGCCCTCAAACCCACACGGCCGGCCGGGGAGAAGGGGGAGCAGTCCTCCACCAGCAGGGGGCGATCTCCTACTATGGTGAAACCGTAACGACCATCAGCGCCTGGTGTGATGTCCATCTGTAAATAAAAAATACCGTAAAAAAATAAATAAAAACAATAGAGGAATTAATTGATGTCAAACCTGCTGTATGCGAGACACGACTCCGATGCTGGGAGGGATGTTCTTCTGAGTTTGAGCGATGGCAACGACAGCTTGCGGCCCCAGCGTCGACACATCGTGGCCTTCAATTTCCAACACTTGATCTCCGGCTTGAAGGCCGGCCAACTGGGCACTGCTTCCTTCCTCTACGGACAAGATGTAGCTTGGTCCATTACCGCCAACCTGGAATCCAAATTCCTCAGGCCAGCCCTGGTTGGATGTCGGCATGCTGAGGACTGAAGGTGGACGGTGTTGTTAGCTGATATAAATTGAAAGGGAAAACTGCTTAAAATCTTCTCAAACTGTAACGTTCAAATGAACTGACACGACTACAATCTCTACTCCCTCCTACTATCACCTCTAATTATACTGCAGAGTGGATTTCTCCACCTTGGACCACCAGAGGTCCCTGACCTGGTTCACAGACTGCATGAGAGCCAATTAAATCGAGTCTTTGCAGAGATAGATTCATAACCCCTGCAGACAAATTCCCACTATCAACATTCCCATCAGCACACAACAGAGACGTACATGAAGTCATTAAATCAGAACATAAATGCACAAAATTGGGATTCACAATAGAACACAGCAAAAACACTCACAGAAATCTTTGGATTGACTTCGTTTGGGCTGACGCAATGACGATCTGCCTTTTTTGTTTTGCAAAAATTTCTTCATCTTCACAGTCTAATTGTAGATCCAGTTTGTCTTCCCAAATAATCAACCTGCTCACCCCTTGACCCAAAGCCCCATAAATAGAATGACAACGTCCATGAAAAGCAAGTCCAGCTTCTCGGTGTGTTTGTGAAGGAGTTAGTCCTCCGTCTCATCCTGGGCCCAAGATGCTCGCCGTGTTAATCAGAAAACTGGGACGCTTGCACCCGCGCACTTCACTTAATAATTCACTCTCCATAAAGGGCCTCATTTTTCTATAAATACACCCATGTGTCTTTTTCCGCCTCCTCTTCTTTTGGCTAGGTGGCTCTCCGAGGGACCGCTCCTGGCCCAGAATTACGCAAGGAAGCCTGATGATGAGCACTAATCGGAACGTCAGCTCACTTGAATGCTCTGCAGTCTGCCCATTAAGAAGCAGCAGGGGCCATTTAAGACTTAAAACTGCAGGATTAGATGGATCATGTGTTGAATCTGTTGCCCTACCTCCACCTCTTTCTAGTTGAAACACATGGACTATGAATAATGATTACATTTCTTTAATATTGACAAAAAAGTCAGCAATAAGCACATCTGAAATCAACAATATCAGTCGGTTTTACAAGCAAAAGAGAAAACGCAAAGGAATGTTTAGAAACATGCAGCTCATACCTTTTTCGTCAGCGTCAAAAGCTCCTGGTCATTACTTTTTTTTTTTACCCCCCATTTGAAACATGAGCTGTAATATGAGAGCCCGGACCAGTCCGCAACCAGATCCAGCGGGTGTCTTGTGATGAATTGTTGATTTTTTGTGTGTTTTTTTTTTATATATATAATGACAGACACATAGGAAAACAATAGATTATGCCAGTTTATTCAGAAAACTCAAAATGTTCAATAAACTGATATATTAATATTTTTTTATTTATTATATTATTAGTATTATTAGTAGTAACTTTCAGACCTAAATATACATGAACAAATCTTTTATGTTTTATGAATTACAGCCTAGAATTTGGCCAATAATTCATAACTGCAATGAGGACGTTTATAAGATAAACACAAAACATGTAGGATTTTGCATATAAATTGGATAAAACACGAACAAATTTACTTTTCTGAGTGTATGCCCCATAAATGGTGTACTGTATGTTATTTTGCTTTCTTACGAATTACGGTAATTCAACAACAACAACAACAACAACAACAACAACAACAACAACAACAACAACAACATGACAATACTACTAATTGTTATTTTTGTTTAAACAAATTAAATTTGGCACCTCAGACTTTCCGTACATTTTAGCCCCACCCATTGCCGTTAGCTAGCCACGTATGCTAAGGAAGTAGCAATGTTTACAGGAAGTAGCGGCGTAAACCAAACGTGAAACGTATAAACACGTCGCAAACTACAACAACTTAACCAAAGATGTTAAAGTGACATCGATTTTCAAATGATTGTGTTTGCGTTTGAGGAGAAATGAAAAAAGTAAGAAACGTGTTTGATAACTTAACTACTACTAACTGCCTACTGACGTTGTCCACTTTAGTAGATTAGATGTGACGGACATTTTACTTCCGTAAACATTTATCCTTCAAGTGTTACCAAAACAACTGCCAACATTTAATACAGGTCATACCACCGGCGTTGCGGTGAGTTTAAACCGTGAACACCTTTAAGTGGTTCAGTGAGCCATGGACTTCCTCACTTTGTTTGCAATTTACGTTGTGGTAGTTCTTACGGCCATTATATTAGTCTGCAAATATTCCGGGCAGCAACAAAGTCCATTTAATTACATTTTTGACGCCACATCAAAGGTAAGACATACTTTATTGATATTCCCGTAAACTAACACTGGGGGCGCTGTTGGGCCAAGTGTGATGTATTTTTGATTTCTCTTACACAGGTACTTGCACCACTTACTCCACAATGGCTCAAGCAGTGTTTTCAGTGGACATCGCACAGGTTCTTTCATCAAAGGTGTGTGCACAAATTAACTATACTGTTACTTTTCATGCCGTAGTCACGTTTACATAGCGGCATCTCCTTGTTACTGCAGGAGCAACATGTTCATCTATCTGCACATCCTGTTGGAGGCAGCTGTATACGCAGAGTTCACCTATGAGGTTTTTGGTTTCTGTGTGGAGATGGGCACCTCTCTCATCAGCCTGTCCGTGCCTTACATTCTACTTGCGGTCAAGACTTTGTTCTTCTGCATTTGCATTAAGAGCGACCCAGGTATCTTTTTTGTTGTCTTTTTGTCTAATTTGTGTGACTTGTCCATTCCACTCTCAACTTTTTTTGCCATTTTACAGGCACTGTGACAAAGAAGAAACTCTCCAGCCAGTTGAGCATGTATCCGTATGACAAGAGGCTGTTTCACCCGGGCATCTTTTGCCCAACATGTCATCTTATCAAACCTGCCCGCTCCAAGCACTGCAGTGAGTTCTTTGTCTGCGTTGGTCTGGTTATTCTTCCCTCCTTGTGAGTTTATCATTGTACTTTGTGTTCTTTCACAAAGACTATTTGGATCTTATCGGTTCTTGTTTGCCTCCATGCTTTTGTTCATTGCCTCTGGCATTGAGTGAAAGCATTTGTTTTGCAACTACTTGCATTGCATATTTTTTCAAAAGGTGGCCTCCATGCATGACAACATATTCTTACAAAGTTGGGTGTCATTCATAATCTCAAAACCTTGCATATTGGGACAATTGTAAACCAAAGACCCCTATATTAATAATGAAATAAATTCACATTTTTATTTCAGGTGTATGCGACAGGTGCGTCCAGCGTTTCGACCACCACTGCATCTGGGTGAACAACTGCATCGGCGCCTCCAACATCCGTTACTTCCTGCTCTACCTGTTCAGCGTGTGCGCCATGGCGGCGGACATCGCCATCCTGAGCAGCCACATGCTACTCGAAGCAGCGCTGCAGTCGGGGCTCGCGTGGGCCGTCTACCTTGACGAGTACGACCAGCAACAGACGGCTGGGCCTCTATTTGTCATCCAGGTAAGACGATTCTTTTTGCATTGAAACATAACTTGCTGGACAAGTATCTTCTGTATCATCAATTCCTGAATCTTGTATTAAAATGTTTTTCCTTTGTAGCAACTGTTCCTGGCCTTCCCCCGAATCGTCTTCATGCTGGGTTTTGTCGTCTTCGTCTTCTTGCTGCTAGCCGGTTATGCATTGTTCCATCTCTTCCTCGTGTTCATCAACCAAACCTCCAATGAGTGGTACAGAAATCGCGGCTACCCTTGTCAACACTGCCAGCCAAATGCCACAGCTGACCATTCCTGTAGCACGCCATTTCACACCTCTAAAAGAAACTACTATAGCCGAGGGATATTCCGGAATTTGAGAGAGGTATTTTTTCCTCGAAAAACGGGTGGGAAAAAAAGCACTTAGGACATTGCCACTGTGTTGACATCCAACAATCAATGAACAATCAATTACTCGTTTTGAAGAAAAAGTGATCCCCTATCTGGCATAGACTGGAAAAGTGCCCTAAAAAGAGAAACACAAAAACTGCTGTATTCCTTCCATGCTGTTATATCATTGAACTGATTTTTTTACTCTATTTAATTTTGGGGGGAATTTTCTGTAACCTTTTAGGAGATTTCGATGTGGTACATTTTTCTAATATATTGCCTTACTTGGATGAGAATGCCTTAATTTTTTGTATTTTTCTTCTCTATTAAATGAGTTGCATTTTTAATTAGAATTCTTTTACTTTGTTTTGACCAATCATGTTGCCACAACTCACAAAATGGAGTACTTTATTATAGTATTATATAGTATATTTTATTAGTACTATGAATTATATTTCGTGACTTATGTGCACATTTTCTTTGGGCAAGTTTGAGTAATTTGGGGGTGTGCAAGAATTTCCAAAAATGTAATTGTAGGCAGGCACGGAAGCGGACGCTTAAGTGGGCGTGGCTTCTTCTGAGGGTCCTATATCTTAAAGCCGGTGCGGAAGTAACAACGGAGTCAGCATAGTGCTCACTGGAAGGTCAGGTTTTACACAATTATTATTTTATACAGTTAAGTACTCTATTTATTACAGCAAGTCTGTATTACGGGCATGTTTGAACTTGCATTTGAGTTGTAACTTTGGGTGTGTTGCCCGCTTGAGACATTTCCTGGTGGAAAAAGGGAACCACTTGCGCAACTCCAAATAGCTTGTTTATTTTTAACACTTGGCGAGTTCAGCTTGTTGCATCATGGCCGGGTCTAAATGCGTACGACTCAATGTCGAGCTGGCGAACAAACTGCTGGAATCCGTGGACAGCATCCTGTTTGATTGCGACGGGGTCATCTGGAGGGGGGACCAGGCTATCCCCGGTGCGCCTCAAGTCATCAAGCTGCTCAAGGAACACGGGAAGAAAGTCTTTTTCGTGACTAACAACAGCACCAAGACGAGGAAGTTGTACGTAGATAAAATGTCCACGCTGGGCTTCAACGCGAATGAGGAAGAGGTGTTTGGAACCGCTTACTGTTCCGCCATGTACCTGAAGACTGTGTGCAAGCTGCAGGGCAAAGTGTACCTGATCGGCAGCAACGCCATGAAGCAGGAGCTGGAGGCTGTCGGCATCCAGCAGACCGGACTGGGACCGGACCACATCTTTGGCAAGCAGACCGACTGGGCCAATGTGCCTCTGGAGCCTGACGTCAAGGCAGTGCTGGTCGGGTTTGATGAGCATTTCAGCTACATGAAGGTGAACAGAGCCATGCAGTACCTCAACCAGACGGACTGTTTGTTTGTGGGCACTAACAGAGACACCAGGCTGCCTCTGGAGGGGGGCACGGCTGTCCCAGGTAGGAAGAAATCTGTTTGCATCATGGCTGACTATTAATTTCATTTAATTTCTCCTACGCAATAGTTCACAACTTTATACATCAAAAATACTCTCCAAGTACTACTATCTGGACCAACATAGTAAATAAATGCATTTGGCGCCATCTAGTGGCAAGAAACGGTTTTGAAGTTAGTTGAATTTTATTTGGACAAAAGGAGTGCTTTGCCATTATCTTGCGGTATCTGGGTATGTGTGTCAATGATTTTTAGATTACTGTAGTTGCATTAACAACAATGATAAAGAAAACTTTCATAAAAGTGGAGTAAATAAAAATTGCCCTTCTCGCTCTTCTCAGGTACGGGCTGCCTACTGCAGGCAGTGGAGATGGCAGCCCAGCGCCAGGCCGCGACGGTGGGCAAACCCAGCCACTTCATGTTCGATTGCGTGGCCTCCAAGTTCGGCTTGGAGCCCGGCCGCTGCCTGATGGTGGGCGACCGCCTCGACACAGACATCATGCTGGGTTCCAACTGCGGCCTCAAGACGCTCCTCACCCTCACCGGGGTCAGCACGGTGGCCGAAGCCGAGGCCAACCAGAAGAGCGGCTGCTCGGAGAAGCATAAGATGGTGCCGGATTATTACGTGGAGAGCATTGCCGATCTGCTCCCCGCCCTGCAGGGCTGAGACTCTAAAGACTTTTGCGGTCACCATCGTCTTCCACTTGTCTAGCTTATATTAATAATTTATCATCTTTATGATAAGGTAACAACTAAGCAGTATCTGCTGTGGTCTAACAAAAGACACAACTACTCGAGACTATATAGCTAGATTTGATCCTGAGGTGTCCATTTAAAGGTGCTATTTGAACCATTGAAAAGCAAGCAAAACAATCAGATGCTAATGCTAACTTTTAAAAGATATTAAAATGTGTTCTCTCATGTATATCAAATATGTTCTCTTAATTCTTACATAATTACAATATTTGTTCTTAACATTCTTTTACCCAAATGTATATCCAGAATATTGTACTTTTAAAATGTTTAAATATTTGAAGGAGTATTGTTGCAAGTTGAACAAAAAAAATAATTACACGATGCCAAACCCGACCTAGCTTGTTTTCAAAAGTTAGCAATTTTATTTCATATATATTCTCAGTGTAACAATGTCAAGAATACTATCAGAACCACACAGTATATTCATCAAAGATAAATATATATAATTTTGTTGCATCTTGATGAAATCTATGATGAAATATTTTTGCACCTAACATGCACTACTGATAATGATTAAATATCAACTTTCATCGTATTAGTTGTGTTTCTTTCACTTTCATCTTTTACTCCAGAGTGCTGAGAGATACCTTCCGTATTGAGGCTGCTTTTATGCCTTTGTCTATTGTCCCGACTGAGATGGGCTGCCAAAAAGATAGGTCAAAGGCATGAAAACAATCTCCTCAGTAAAAGTTCAGGTGATTTGAGGATTGAAGGGACCAGGGGAGGGGGAATGGGAGGTCTCGGGGGAGATGAAGGAAAAAAGGCAGCCAGGTGGACCGGATCTCGGGCAAGTATTTACACAGCTTTGTACCGACGGAGTCATGACGGGACACAGGATGATGAGGTGTTGGAATCATCCAGAAGGAAGATGCTGCATGGTAAGAAATGTATTTTCCCGGGTCTTTATGTTGTTATGTAATCAATCTGCCTGTCTTTAGGAATCGGACTCCTCGTCTTCCCATCGCATCCCCCAAAAAGCCATTTGTATAAGCCTCTTTGCTTCCCTCATCCTGATCCTCCTGGCCTTGGGTTTGACCGGACATCTTGGATTTCCTCAGCAACACTTGCAGGTTTGGCTCATTTTATTTCTCAACCTGTTTTTCAACATCAATCCAAAAACTTTATTTGCCCCCCCCGAGAATGAACAGCATCAGACAGTCCGATTCACCGCCCCAGACCTGACCGGGGTCCTGCTCCTTAACCAGTCTGCAATCGTAGACCAGCAGAACGGCCTGGTGACCTTTTCTGTGACCTCAGGGGCCAATCAAACATCCACGGTGCTCTTTGACATTAAACATGTACGTCCCTCAAGAGTGATGAATTGGATCCAATGGAAGAAAAGCGGCTCATTAAATTCCCTTCTTTTTTTTTTTTCTTTTTTTCTAGGGCTTGATATGTTACCAGCCGGTCCACCAGGAGAGCTGCTTCCTGCGGACCATGGAGACGTCAGACTACGAGAACGTGCGCTCCCTTCTTCAAGCGTCGGTACACAAGGTTGGAAGTAGTGTATTTATATCTAAATGTGTCTCAGCAGCAAAAGTATTGGAACAGACACCTGCTTTCCAGAGATGAAGAATTAATATTCAGCAGGAAATCAACAGCTCTATCTCAACCCCTGACTAATTCAAGACGTTTCATCCTTCAGCGTTTAAAATGTAGTTCTGCATGACTAACCTCGCTGCAGAGGGATGAAGAAGATCCTTTTAAAGTCTCTCTCCCGCTGGATTCCTCAGAACATGTGATCCCCGCAACCTGGGCTCTTCTTACAGGAGGCCGCAGCAGATACAATGGCCTCACTGTGTGTGGGGGGGAGCTTTTTTAGCTTTTAAGACTTCTTTTTTTGGAGTGAAATACTGCCCGGCCAACTTAGTTGTCATTTGGCAGCCATATTATGCTGTATTTCATTTACAAACAGCTTAAATGGTTAAGTTCATAAAAGTTATCTTAACATCTTGTTGTTTTGTCTCCAGCAGAGTCAGTTCCAGGTGTCTGTGAACGAGACCCGGAGGCAGACAGAGTTCTTGGGGGTCCTGTCAGCCAGTCAGACAGATGTCTCGACCTTGGATGAACCTCTGAAGCTTCTGTGTCAGAATAGGACAATCCACTGGACTATGAGGACAGAAGGTAAGAAGTGGAGAGCAGACCATCCGACATCTAAGTGTAAGGGGCACTGTGGATTTTTGAGAAAATTAAATAATTTAAAGTCAGAGAAATACGGTAGTTGCTTTAAAAGTTACGCATGTTTTATATTTTTTTTCAGGGCCGGGCAAACAGAGGCTGGTCTATTTCTGCATCGACATATGCTTTCCCAACAACATCTGTGTGTCTGTTTGCTTTTACTACTTACCAGAGTAACTGTCTCTGCTGATCATGTCTGAAAAAAATTAGGAACTTTTTTGAGCTCTGTCAACAAGATTGGAAAACCAACGCTGATGCTGTTAGTGCATTTGAGGGAAATGAGATTGTCAGTGTTGCTCAATTAAAAAAAAGAAAAACCGAGACTCTTGCCACTTTGTTTGCAGATCAATGAAGGACCACAACTTTGGAATGTGACTTTGAATTATTTTATACTCCCTCAAAACAAACAAGAAAGAAAAATATAGCAAATGAATTCAACATGAGACAAACCGCATATTTATTTAAATAAGATAAACAGGTAGAATCAATATGTTAAGGGAAAAAAATAAAAGATGATGGCCAGTATACCATCTTTAACTGGATTAATTTTTATGCTGTCATGCTTTCAATGTTCCATAGTCCTCCTCAGGTCAGCACACTGTCATTAAAGGCCAGACACACCACAGCCTTCTGATGGCCACTGTATTCCCTTTTAATCTCACCGGTCTCCACACACCAAAGACGTGCCAAGTTGTCAGATGAAGCTGCGGAGAAATAAAGCCATTTAAATTAACCTTTTATTTGCTCGATAAAAGTACGGCGTACCAGTGACGATGTACTGCGAGTCCCCGGAGAAGGCGCAGTCCCACATCCAGCCTCTAGATGTCTCTCCAGGATTGTTGCTCTTGATGCTCAGCTCAGTCATCAGAGAGAAATTGGACGTCCTCCAAATTTTGCAGGTCTGATCCGCTGAGCAGGTGGCCAACAAACTGGAGATGACAACGACGTCATCAGCGTTATCGTCGAATGCGTCATTCGGTAGGATGCAAATTATGCGTGTGGATGCAAAATCAAAGACTCACGTGGAATCAGGGCTGAACTTGCAGCGAAGTGAATAGCGTTTGTGTGCGGGGATCTTAGTTTTGGGAATAAGTTGCGTAACCTCATCTCCCATACCTCCAGCCAGGTTCCAAACGTAACAGTTACCCTGGAATGGGTTAGGGTTCAATTAAACATATTCATAAATGCCTTCAATATAAAAGTTGAGAAACTGACCGAGCTGTTGACTGCTGCCATGTAACTGGCATCAGGATCAATGTGAACTGCGTTGATGGACACCTCCGGCTCGGGAATGAGTTGTTCATTGTGGTCCGTTTTCAGATCCCAAATATGAATCACTCCACTCTGGTCTCCGACTATTAGTTCTGCCTGAAAATATGCATTTGAAGTTCACCAAAATGACTTTAAATACACATTCGCCACTGTAATAAACATCTCACCTGGTTTGGATGCAGGCACACACAGTTGATGGGTGCATTGACCTGGAAGATCCTCTGACATTGCAAATTCCGTGACCTGTACAGGATTGAGTTGTATGTGACATTTAAATGAGTGATGATTAATTCAGTCTGGCAATGGAGTACCTCAGGTCCCAGATACGAGCCATGCAATCTTCTCCCCCCGTGTACATCCAGCGTCCATCTTCATGAAAACCAACTGAGGTGATGTTCTTGCTAACGCCGTCATAGTTAATCACTGGGTTGGGATTGTTGGAGTTCAGATCGTACATGCGGATATGCTGATAACCTTAAAAAAAGGAGGAGGGGGTAAAGTTTAATCCAAGATATTTCCAAGTCATTTTTAAAAAATAACTAACCTGCAGCAGCAATCATACTCCTGTCTGGTGTTACTTCAAGTGAATTCACTTGCTGATAAAAACAATTGTTAAAGACAAAATTTTTCAGATTTACAGTCCTTCAAGAGAATTTGTAAATTATTATATTAAGAGCAACAAAAAAATAGCAAGTAACATTACGTTTTCTTCAACCTTAGGTGTGATACTCAATTGAAAGATACAGAGTCTTGGTGCTGGACTGTCCGGGTGCAAATCCCGCTATGGGCTTGCCAGAAGCGGACTGTGTGGTCGTACCCAGCCGTGGCTAAAATTACCGGGTCGCTGCCAACGGTTCCCTGATTCACGTTCATGTTTCTTTTCTGGCTGTCACCGTCAAAGTGAGAACAGTACAGCAGCCCCTGTCAATGTTTTTTGTTTTTTTTTACTATACAACAAAACACGAAGTTAATGGAGGATATCTACACTCCGTTAGCAAAACACGACAAGCTAGCAGCTAACGTTAGGTACGTATGAATATAGACTTACGAGCCTATATAGCAAACGTAGGTAAAAAAACCTTGACGTATAAGCTTGGAAAATTGAGTTTACCTTTGCTTTTGGTGCTACAATAGACCTGTGCGTCTTTTTAAATAAGTCCCAAGCAACAAATACTTCGAACATAAAGTTCCGTTATGTTAGGGTCCAGAGCTGCCATCTGCTGACTTGTTTTCTTATCGTAAGCTACAGTAATTTCAACATGAATTGACCAAAACTGCCACGTAACACCGTGACTAATATACCTTATATTTCTTAGAGAAGCTATGTGTCTTGAAAACTTGCTTATTTGACTTTATTTGAATTATAACACTGTGTAATGCTTAGAGCATTTCACCCTTTAACCAGTACAGTGTTGAAGAACATACAGAACATTCCATACACAAACTGTCAATGTTTCTGTGTAATGCTTTGAGCATTTTAAACTTGTAAGGAGTACAAAACAGAGTTGAAAAACATACAGAACAATCCAAACACAAACTGTCAATATTTCTGTGTCATGCTTTGAGGAGATGAACATGAGAACGTCCTCTTTGGATCTTCAGTGAGTTCCTCAGTCCTCATTCAGCAGGGCTGAAGTGTGCTGCGTCGCTTCATCTGTGTCAATCAGTGAACATGACAGGATCACTGCCCGGAACCCACTCTTTGTGCGAGTGGAGCGGAACATCTAAAACAGAAGGTTTTCCAGAAATATTTATTTATGTGTTTACCTTGAGATAGAATGTGAATAGCTACCTCACCTTCACATATGCTTTGCATGTCTCCAGGAGAAACTTCCACTTCAACGCAGACCGATCGTTCTCGGTCAAACGGGTGAACTGCTCAGTCTGCAGCAAAAGGAAAATATACAGTACGTGTTTTTTTTTACTCTGATTGTATTTGAATAATTGTGCTGTTTGTACTACGAACAGTGCATCCCAACATGGCGTCAGCCACCGGGCTTCTTAGGTTGCACTGCAGAGTGCCAGTGCGGTCGCTGAGGTCCATTAGTAGGTCAAAGCCAGTTGTGGACGAGAAGACTTGACCCTTTCCCGGACAGAACTGGTTGCTGCAATACTGCATGCCCTCAGTCACCTGGAACTTGCAATTGGTGCTGTGACGCATGACAAAAAAAAAAAAATATTCAGACGAATAACTCAATCGACTGTGGCCGGGTGAGCGTACCAGCGAGTCTTGATGACTTTAGAAAAGGAAGAATCCAGATCGAACCCGGTGATGAAACTGATTGCGATGCCATAGACTGGCTCCGGAGACTCCTGAATTGTTCCCTTCAGTTGAGCAACAGTGTACA
Source organism: Syngnathus floridae (assembly GCF_059516105.1). Lineage (NCBI taxonomy): Eukaryota > Metazoa > Chordata > Actinopteri > Syngnathiformes > Syngnathidae > Syngnathus > Syngnathus floridae. The sequence goes on along the minus strand of NC_142430.1, from coordinate 4,792,347 downwards.
CAGCACTGATTGACTCCACTGCAAAATGGTACACAATTTAGGCAACATAGATATGCAAAGATTTTGGTGTATTCTGAGACCGTAGGCACTGCTAGTAATTACAAAAAAACATTTTAACTGGGCTGGCAGTAAATGGGTTATGTAAGTTACGTGGCATGTCATCTTGTTCCAGAGCTCCGGATTCCAACATCTCCGCAGCATATCTGTAGAGCAGGCCGGCCTCTTGTATGTCTTGACAACAAATGATGATTGATGTGACAGAGCATGCAAGTTTGCAATGACTACTCTTGTTTTATTATCTTTGATACTTAGGTGGAACGATGCAGTGACACGCTTACCAGGACTGACAGTGATAATGGTTTTGGAGTTGACTGTTGCGGTCATTCCGTTGCGGAAGCTGTCAAAGGTAATCTTTGCATCCGCTATGAAGATCACTTGGAATGAGGAATCAAGTCAAAACATGCGTAAGTTATCTCAAAAATAACATCTCAAGTCTCCAGTTATGCTTGCCTCTAGTATGGGAATGTTAATAGGACGTGACAGGTAGTAATAACATTCATTCCTACCGGTCCCTTTGCACAGACAAGTCTGAACTTGCTTAATGGCTTCTCTGTCCCAACTGTGAATTAATCGGAGGTCGGGAAGTTAGTCTGGAGAGGTCTCCGAGTTTAGCACAAATACACAACACTGAAGCGAGAGGCACACCAAAGCAGTGAGAAGGATGAGACAAATCCATCAAAAAGCTTCACTTCCATCCTCTGTCCCGGGCATCCATCTGATTTCTGAAATAGTTTCATCTCACCGATCTACACATAATATTGCGGCTGGTAAGCAAATGATGGTGAATTGGGATGCAAAAAAATATGGCGAACTTACTCCTTTCACAGCAGCGAGTATGTTTATGAACGATCCCTCCAGCTTATTCCCGCTGGCCTGGATATCTCCCAGATTGTAGAAGTCTTTGGAGTCCTTAACTGGGATGTGAATCAGTGGGAGCAAGCGGTCTTTGGTGCGCATGTCCACACAATGATGCACTTGAGAATGAAACTCTGACAGTATCAGCCTGTAGGGACTGACAAAAAGAGAGAGGGGAGAAATGGGACATTCCAAACTATTATTAGTATTACTTACCTTGGTGTAGTCGGACAGAATCTTTCCTCCTTCTCTGAATCTTTGATGGCCACCAATGCATTTTCTATAGTGACTGGAGACATAATAAATAAGCATGCAGCAATATTGCACCAGGTTTTTTTTTTTAGACCATTTTTAAGGGATAGTGAGAAAGATGCCTCACCAACATCACCGATATTGTAACTGTTGGACATTGAGTTAATGAAACTTTCACTTCCCAGGGCCAACACATTGATGAAGAAGTCAGGAGAGTCCTTAACTGTGAAGCCAAAAACGAGTCTGTCCACTCTAGCATCTAAACAACAAATGAGAAAGAATCATCAAACCACGTTATAACTATTCACCAGAAGAGGGCGCGAGCGGACAAGACACGAAGGTATAGTTCTATCGTGAATCAAGCAATTCGGCATTCAAACAACTAAATCAACCTCAAACTTTCAGCATGCACCATGATTAAAAATGTAATGTTACTAAAATAATTAAAACTTGCGGCGAAAGAACTTTTTTTTTTTACTTACAGCGTTAGACAATTTGAGATCAAGCTCAGAGATGCAATTGGAGTTCATGGCGGCCATTTTTAACACTTTTGCAAGATTACTATTTTTCCTAACAACTCCAAAAACAAGACACGAAGGTATAGATATCATATTTTGAGTGTACTGCTATTAAAATTATAATACATTTGATACATACCTTTTTTGGCTGGGGAGTGCTTAATATCAGTTTTTCCTATTATTATGCCGACCACCATCTGGAAAGAATATGCAGTAGTTCTATCGTGAATCAAGCAATTCGGCATTCAAACAACTAAATCAGCCACAAACTTGCAGCATGCACCATGATTAAAAATGTAATGCTACCAAAAGAATTAAAACTTGCGGCGAAAGAACTTTTTTTTCCTTTTTTTTTTTTTTTTTTTTTTTACTTACAGTGTTAGACAATTTCGGATTAAGGTCAGAGATCCAATTGTAGTTCATGGCGGCCATTTTTAGCACTTTTGCTAGATGACTATTTTTCCTAACAACTCCAAAGACAACCAACACTAAAATGTTAACAAGTACGTTTTACAATGCCGTGTCAGTATCTCTTCAACTTTGTTCAACGTGGTCGTGGCAAAATGGCTTCTTGTTAACTTGATGCTTTCGGGGGCAGTGGGAAATATTGGAGGAATGGAAATATCAATGATATCGTTAAAAAAAAAAAGTGTCTGAATATTGCTTCACATAGCTAATTTTGCAATTAGTAATTTAATATTGTGCTAAATTAATGGTGGCAGTTATACTTAAAACTGGTATTTCAAGTCTTCTTTTAAGTGTTAGCCAAGTTAATCCAAAACTCAATTTTAAAACGCAACTCCATAGTCTCGTTATTTCACTTCCTGTAAATCAATCTTTAGTGACCCTAGGGAGTAAAACCTGTGGTTTATGTTATTTTAAATTCCCCCTTCCATGCAAAATTGTCACAAAATACCGTTTAAACACATGGACAAAAATAAAATGAAAAATATACTGATTTATATAAAAAAATGACACCCTTCATCTCTTGCATCACATGAATTAATTGACACAAGAATTAATTCCATACATAGGTGAAATGGCAAGAGATGTCCCAATACTTTTGCCAAGATGGTTTTCATTTCTGCTAAATGTTGCAACATGGGCCTACATGGTGGATATTGCCATGCTAATCTATTCCAATCATAATTCACAGCACGGGGTTCAACAAGAGACAGCTTGGCAAAGATGAATGTGACAATTTCCTGTCCGTTTGATTGCACAAAGCTAAATCTGACTCATGATAGTGTCTTCTATAGCTAAGCATGAATGAAGAGCTGTGACGGTAAACCCACAAACGCAGCTTTTTTTCCCCCCTCATCTCCATGTTTGAATAATCCTCACAGTTGGCTGATTGGATAGAATATCTCATCCCTTTCGACTAATGTTTGATTTTTACGCTTGGCTGTTTCTAATTTTAGGCCACGATGTGTGGAGAAAATTTGACACAGCATGGAGTAATATCAGAATAGTCCATCAGGCAATATGTTTTGTAATGAAAACAGCAGAATTTACTGGTGTGCTGGAATTGATCTATTTAGGCCAGATGCACATTATTCAAATGAGATGCAATTTTACAGTCATTTGGTTTTGTCATCTATGTGCTATTAATCACAACAGCACATTTTAAATCAAGTAAAACTGTGCAATTTGATGAAATGATTTATTGACATTGATTCACAGCCTGTGTTAATGTGACATCAATCATCCTTTGATCCGCTATTGGGTATTGAAGAAGGTATAACTTTGGTTTGTGGTGCAATCTTTTGCAATAGACCATAAATAGTTCACATAAAAAACGAAATTACATTTGAGGAGTTGACTGACATAATCAGGCAAGAATACTAGTTAAAATGTGTGTTAATTAACGTCTGTGTTTCTTGATGATGATGATGATGATGATGATGATGATGATCCACCCGCCAGCATCTAAGTGTAATTATCTTGTCAGTCCTAACTAAAAATGCAAAAAGACAATACATAATTTAATCTTATATAACACAGGAGCCATCGCGGCTGTGTCAATTTATAAGTACAGGACTTTTTCGTCTTTCCCTCGATTAGCAAAGCAGATTTGTCTGATCTGAATCCTTACGCCACCACGGTTTTTATTTAGCAACTGGCTGTCCCCAACGGCACCAGACGGGAGATTTGTGGTCCAGCAGCGTAACCCTGTGTAAAACACGAAAGCAGAGAGGATGAAATACAGACGCCAGTGACTACTTAGAGGCATGGCAGCAGAATGACGGTTCCTCGCCAAGCTCAAGTCTTTTCGGGCCTGCAGCACATTTGTTAGTCCTTACGCTGCGTTGTCTTTTGTCTAAGTGCAGGTCTTCATCTAGGAGAGCCTCTGCAACCAGGAAGTCTTAGTTTTGTGTTTACACTAAGTCCACATGCGATGCGGTTTAATGCGAACCAGGTTTTCCAGTGCTGGAACCAAAGACAGGTTGACGTATTTAACCGGTGATTTTAGTTCACACGCACACAAGAAAAAAAATTAAATGTAGCAGCTCCTGAAAGAGCTGTATTGTCCCATTATTGTATTGCTTCAGCTCATTAAACATATAGGCTGGTCAAATTTGTTCCAGAACCTTCCTATCCAGGTTTAGGTTTTGCAGTTGTTGGCAAGACAGGGAATGCACACTTTCTGGTTTGCATGGTGGAATCATACAGCGTGCACGCTCGGGTCCTCACCCAGGGAGACAGCACTGTGCAGGAAATGTTAAATGATGCTAATAATGAGCTGTTGAAAAGCAGAATGAATAAGGAAAACAGTGGCGCCTATTGCCATCCATCATTTTACTGAGATGGAATGGAAAAAAAGCAGTAGAAATTTACAGCTGGCATGTTTTGCAGGTGTGTGTGAGGGGGGAAAAATTTAAACAAGGAAACATTTGACTAGGGTGCACATTCTGAAAATGTGTAGTTATGTCTAGCAAAAACTGTAATTGTAAAAAAAAATTATATTTAGCTACATTCCGTGACCACATAAATCAGTTTTGCCCATTAAAATGAATGGAAATGCCATTAATCCGTTCTAGCTACCCAAAAGTTATTTTAAAAAAAAGCACTCTACAATATTGTACTTAAAAAAAAAAATACAAATAAAAACAAGACCACAAATATGCAAGGATTCTTTGTACCATGTCGCTCAGGCATGTTTTCTGTCTCCCGGCATGTCTACCTTCCACAATTATGGTCTCTTCTTCATGTGGCATGCCTCGGAGCGACAACCTAACCACCACCGGTGCCATCGTGAAGCATTTTCTGAATTGTGTTTCACATAATGCAAGCGACTTTTTGTTAGAACTCTAATGAAGAACATGGCCGCTTAGATGTAAACATTAACATCAGTGCTAATCTTTAGCAACTGTGAATAGTTTCTAATGGAGATCAGATCATTGGAAAGTCTCATCCTCTGAACATTGCAAATATCTGGAAATAATCCCATGACTCATCATACTGCATCGCTATTATGGTTGCAGTCACATGAATCCAAATCTAAGAGCGATCAACAGAAAATGAGACGTCTGTTATTATATTTTTTTACAAGTTCATGACTCATTTTTGAAGTCCCACTCAATTGCAAGTGTAGGCTATTATTTACAGTTTTTATAGATTTGCTAGTTGTGCAATATGCATTTGCCCTTTTTATTGTCCTAGCGGACCATTTGTGTACATGCTACAATATTTGATCAATCTATATTAATTTTTTTTCTCTCTCTACAGTGGTGTTGGTCTTCCGACTTTCTGGTCTCCAACCTGTGGGCTGAATGGAAGCTTTTGTTTGCCTGGATTGATTTCCTCTGGGTCCTGGTCCTTGCAAATGAACAGATTCCTGCCATCCACAACACTTACAGTCATTTCAAGTAAGTGAAATTTTTTAAGTGTTTGCTTTGAGTAGAATCAATCCAGAATGTGACATGAACTGTAAAGGAGCCCAAAATTTAGCAGAAGCCCAGTCGTTGAGTAAACGTACTTAAGTTGAATTACACCACCGCTAACGTAGAATCATATGTGAGTGACTCACGCTCACAATTTTCCTCCTCTTGGTGCTCGATATACTGCCAGTGAAAATGTATTGATGCCAAGAGAAAACTTAATCCATTCATCATCTTTACCCCGCTAGAATCCCCCCGTATTGCATACTTAAGGAAAGCCAGTCCATCAAACTGTCTTCACAGACTCCAATCTTTACATCCTTCCTTGCTCCCGCCCCCCTGACAGAAATATCGAACGCCACATTTGACCCCGAGTGTCATTCTTTTTTACAATTTAAAAGAGTCTAAGGATGTAAAAAGGGAGCCAAGACATTTCTTTAATGACAGCCGAGTGATACGTTAAGCAAGAACAATGACGCATTGTCTCTAAAGGATGGGCACAGACTTGCTATTTTCAATTAAATGTTAGACGGAAAAATGAAAGAAGCAAAAAGATAAATTCTGAAATGTGATTCACGAACTTGCAGTTGATTCATTCCCACACATTTTCAGACATAGGCAGCGGACTCATAAGATCAAAAAGGTCAATTATTCATAATATCCCCTTGAAGTCGCATCTTAATACGCTTATGTGTCGTGTGAAAAAAAAATTAAAAGCATTCTTAACTTGAATGACGAATGGCTGTAATTAAAGTCGCAGATGAGCGTCCCTCATGCAGTATTTTTTTTTCCTGTCATATAAGTCGCGAGAAGTTAGCAATTATGTTGATGTAAAATAGAATATTGTTTTGGATGCTAACTGAATTACTTTGCATGGTTCTTCTCAAAAGATTCAGAGGGTGACGTTCTTTGTTGCTTTGTGACTCGATGAATCACAACAACGGTGACGCTCGGAAATTTCGCCGACAGAAGTTTGATGTATGTACGTCATTGATCATCCTGCAGTGAAGTCATTTGTTAAGAAGTAAATCCAAACACCGATTCCTCGTCTTTGTACTCATTTGTCATCCGCGTGATCTCCAAAATGGGACTTTCGACTGTATTAAGAAAAGCTGAATCAAAATATGAGAGGCAGACAAAAAAGCAATTTCACAGCAGAAATGAGTCTATTATTTACTCTGATGGGATAATGTTCTGAATTCATATCGGATAACATTTGGGCCATTCCTCAAAGCAAACGTTGACATCGGAAGCAAAAAAAAAAAAAAAAGCTGCCTTCCTTTTGCCTTTGCTAGTAACATCCCATATGGAAGGCATCAGGCAAGCTAATAACAATGCAGGCTATAAGTTTAATAAAAAGGAATGGAACCAATTATGGCCTTGTCCCAGTCATGCACGTGGCTTCTTGTCACGAGAGGAAGCCTGTGGGCGCCGCAGAGACAGAGGGATAAAGGGAACATCAACAGCACTTCGACAGTGATTGTTGATTTGATTCTTGATTAAAATGGAAGGAAGATTTATATGTGGTTTTTATTATTATTGAGAGACTGCCTGGGGTGAATTAACAAGATCCAACTGAGTGTGTGTGGGATGCTGCCAGTACCTTTTGTGGTATCTGCGGATCCAAGAAAATAGATGTGATTACAGAAAGAAAAAAAAAAGGCTACTACTGACTTGCGAGCTTGATTCAAATGTCGGACTTTTTCCTCATGTCGCATATCTGTCGTTGACGTCTTGGAGGTCTCTTGTACCGGAGACCACCTGGGTGTATACTTCCTGCCGTCGGCACGCTTAACGACCGTCAAGGTACGAAAAGCCAATCGAGTTTAATTAAGTGAACTTTGGGAGCGGATGAAGACACAAACAGCAGATGGCCGGGAAAGTTGTAACTGGGTGGGCATGTACCGGTCCAAAACTTTTTCTATCAATATCAAGCCTTGGAGGGAATGGAAATACATCAAGACAAGTGCAATGTCTATTAAAGTGGAATTTCATGACCTGTGTGTCAGCGTTTCAGTTCCTGCTCGTGATGACTTACGTCTGGGGTGGCGGCAGACTTATACTTGGCCTGTTGGCTGTCTAAACACGTGCTTTGACTTTTTTTTTTTTCCCCGCCTTCAGTGACTTGATAGTGACCACACCAGAAGTTCGCAGTCTTCATCTGTCTGTCTGCCACGAAAACCTGCCGACATCTGCTATATTTGGATTAGAGGATTTACCTCCTCCTTCTCTTTCCATCGGTCATTTATTTTGACCCCGAAGTCGTTTTCCTCTTCTGTGACGTCATGTTCTGGACCACCAGAGTTGGCCTTCTGTTCCTTCACTCTGGCTACCTTTCTATGTCCAATGACTCAAAAAGGGAAACTGCTACTTTTTTCTTTTTTTTTTTCCTATGGTTATTTCTCAGTAGCACTTGATAAATGTGTAAATGGAGAGCCTGTGTAATGTTGATATTAACAACATAGTCACCGTGTAATTGATTTCCCACAGGCCTCGGGCCGATCGATGTCGAGCCTGCGAAGTGCTTGTTAGAAAATGCCAAATCAGGCTTGGTACATTTATGTTGTAAAAAAAAAAAAAAAAAAAAAAAAAAAAATTACATGCATTAACTCGCATCCAGGCGCACGCATGGCTGCTTGCGGGGAGACAGACAAGTAAAATCACATACATCTGCTTACCATCCCTGTAATTGTGCTTCCATCAATATCATATTACTCGTTCCTTTCACTGCCTATTGATCAAGCCCCACAGCTGCCGGTCATGCGCTGGTTACGATGTGTTCTATTACCTGAGCTCAGATCGGGGATGTTTTTTGGCAAATGTGCACATTGGTGTGTGTTTGACTGATTATGATGCAGCCTGCACATTGATCCAAAAAACCCGCAAAGCCTTGCTGGTGCAGATGGACGCCTTATGGCATGAGAGCTATGTTTTGGTTAGCTTCATAGATTAAGGTTGGATCAGGATGGATTTTCTCAAGGCGCCGGCACTAAAAGCGATGTTTTGGCGTTTAAATTACCCATTCAGATATCAATAACAATTTCAGTTATAATACACGTTCAATACGATACGGTGAGTTGTAAATTTCAGTTTATTACATCTATCGGCACTGGCGGTTATAGTAGGTAGATAATAGTTTGAAATATTTGTTCACATTTTAGCAATTTGTGGTTGCTACATTCTAAATATTTAACTCGTGATCAAATAGCAATTCAAGGAAAAAAAATTCACGTCTGGAAAGAATAAATAAGGAATGGACTCTTCCTGTATAGCTCATCCATCTGATTTCCTCATTTGAAGTTGCACAAATTGTTTAGCTCCACTTCTCCACGACCTTGCACCCATTATATTGGGATGGAGGTTTTGTTGTATGGGAGCGTTACAATCAAGGGATGTAAGTCGGGCTATCATTTCGTTGAGGGGTGGGTAAATTACATTTCCGATGGGATCATGTAAAAAAAAAAAAAAAAAAAATTTGGAATGGTTGTCGAAGGCCATGCTGACCTCAATTGTATAAATTTGTCATTCCTTAGTAATTGGGCCTGCTCAATTATCGCAAAAATTGCTAATTCTTGGCTCTTGTGATTTAGGATATTAGCCAAGTAAACGACAAGTCATTGTCATAAGGAATGAAAAATAATTACATTATATTTACTTATGGCAATTTACCGCTTTTCTTCATTAGGGTTCGTGTTTGAGCTCAACTAAGCGTCAGCAACGTATAGGCTCATTATGGCTGGAAAAACAATCTCATAATTTGGGGCAGATCAACAGTAATTATGACTACATTGTCAGTGAATTCATATCATGCCTGATTCTTTTTTTTTTTATTTGAGACGTGCATGATGACCACATCTGTTTGTAGTTAGTATGAGGATCTTCTATTTCAGCCCATGTGTTTCCTGTCATGGAGCGAAAGGAAAAGAAAGCTGGAAAATGCGTGTGGCCAGCAAATTCTATTTTTCTTGGGAATGTCTTGTCTCTTGTCTCTGACCTGGACACTGGACCACCTCCATCTTCTCTGCCCCTAAATTCAGTCTAATTGCTGTCAATCTCATGTTTTTACTCTTATTCGTCACACTTGAGTCTTTTTTTCCCTCCACCAGTCATTCGCTTATACGCGCTCTCCTCCGTTCGAGACTGTAAATCTCGATATGCTCTGCGTCCGTGATGAAAAACTGTAAATCTCAAACCTGTTTGCAGCCTCTCAATAAAACGTCCTCTATTGCTAAATAATGAAAGTTGGGGAGGCGAAATCTGGTCCTGTCAGGTTCTAGAAAGGATGAGATGGGATATTGTTCCTATCTCTGGCTCCTATGAGGGAATTAAGTGTAGCTCGGCCTCCAGCAGCACACAGGAAGAGGACATGGTCCAATCTACTGGGGGCATTGCCGGAGACAATAAAGCTTAATGATATTTTCTCATGCTGACAGCTAATATGTGCTCAGACTGAACTACTGAAAGTCAGCGAGGACAGTCAGTCACTACTAGTTTCTTATTTTTTTATTGTGTGCAGGCCTTGGGGTCAATTCACAAATCTGCAAATAAAAATGTGACTCACAATAATATGAAATAAAAATAAAATGTGATATAATATATAATGTATATATAATAATAAAAAATATGGCAAGTTTCGAGTTGAAATATTTGCATCTCACAATAATATGAAATAAAAATAAAATGTGATATAATATATAATGTATATACCGTAATTGCCGGACTATAAGCCGCGACTTTTTTCCAAAATTTTGGACCCTGCAGCTTATAGTCAGGTGCGGCTTATATAAGATTTTTTTCGTGATTTTTGTGATGACTTGATCACTTTTACTCTTAACACTATTATATACAGTAAAAGCTACAAAACAAACTGACAAATAACTCGTTTTCAAATCAGACGAGTAAAAACTGGTCAAATATTTCTAAAAAAAGCTATTATTAAAAGTGAAGACAATTTGCAATTCTAGTAATGACACACGAATTTGATGCACAATTTGTCTTCGCGGGCCACATAGAATGATGTGGTGGGCCGTATCTGGCCCCCGGGCCTTGAGTTTGACACCTGTGCTCTAAACCCTTTCTCTTACTCTGCCATATCACTCAGAGATTACACAAAGCAGTGGCGCTGTTTGGACAATCTGCATTGTAATTGTACTAAGTTCATCTTGTTTTTCCTTTTTTTAATCACTTCACTGGTTTCTTTTAAATCAAACAAGTTGTTTGATAATAACTTGTTTGATATAAAAGAAACCAGTGAAGTAATCTGCATTGTATTAAAACCCAATCAATCAGCATTTAAATTCAATTCTTCTGACATTTTGCTCACCAAAAACAGGTTGTAATGAATGTGAACTTTTAATGCATTTTATTCAGAAGGTTACTTTGAACCTTAAACGGCGGCGCGGCGTACTTATGGATTTTTACGGCCTCCGGCCTCCAGGAGGCGCTCTAGCAAGAAGCAAGAACGAGACAGGCGAAGAAGAGATAATGCGCCGAAGAAGACGCGCTAGTTTTTGTTTACATTTCGCGCATCACGCGATCAAGACGGACATTACTGAAAGGAAGCCTTTATACACAAACTGTCATCATGGGGGACAAAATAAATGCATATGATGCAGCTTTTAAGCCAAAGGCAGTCGATGTTGATGACATTATCTTGTGTCTACTCTGGAGCGTACTTATGGATTTTTACGGCCTCCGCTCTCCAGGGGGCGCTCTAGCAGGAAGCAAGAGTGAGACAGACGAAGAAGAGATATCTCGCGCATCACGCACACACCCACGTTAACACAAAGACAGGAAGCTTTTATACATAAACCGTCATTATGGGGGATAAAATAAATGAATATGATGCCGCTTTTAAGCTATACGTGTCGCTCGCTAGTTTAATATAATGTAGCACTTCGTGCATGAATAAGATTAGCATGAACAGAACCTCTTCACACTCGAAGAAATGCATAAAACCGACGACGAAAGAGACTGAGAAAGTGTGAGGCGAAGGATATCTAACGCCATTCCAATCGGACACTAAGGAGGAAGACTTGGTTTCAGTGCACAGGAGGAAGATGAAGACGGCTCTTTTTGTACTTTTACTGGTATGTTTTTTTTAACCAGCCCTGTTCGTGCTGTGCTACCGTGTTGCTGCTGTGTAACCGCCGCCATTACCGCCGCGTCTCAGTGACTTTGCTGTGTTAATTCCGTGTTGTTGTGGTATTACTGCCGCGTCGCAGGCAGTGTTTGGAAAGAAATGTTAAGGTATGTTATTAAAGCTTTAAAAAAAACTTTCTGTGTCCAGTCTTTCTTTGCTAATAACTCGCGTGCACACTTCCGCGTTGCTGCGGTACTACTGCTGCGTCACAGGCAATGTTTAGAAAGACATGTTCAAGTATGTTATTAAAACGTTAAAAAGGCTTTCTATGTACTTTCTTTCTTTGTAAAAAACTCGTGTGCAAGTGCGGCTTATAGTCCGGTGCGGCTTATGTAAGAAAAAAAATGAAATATCCCTGAATTTTAGCTAGTGCGGCTTATAATCCGGTGCGTCTTATAGTCCGGCAATTACGGTAATAATAAAAATATATATAAAAATAAAAATATGGCAAGTTTCGAGTTGAAATATTCACATCCTTCTCCTAACTTCTTGAAAGGCGATCACGTCCCCAAAGAGTTTCTCTTCAATGGGTGCTTAGGTGGAAACTTCATCCCACCTAAGTGAGTCCTCGGAGAAGGACAGGCGGCATAGGAGAGGAGACACGACTCCCCCGACATCTGTTATGTGGAGTGGCATCTAATTTACCCTCTGCTCAGATGGGGGAGAAAAAAAAACAAAGGTTGGGAGGTAAAAGGGAAACATACAATTAGAAGCAAGGGTCTTTATTTCTTTCAAACATAATATTAGGATGTTAGGTAAAACTGAAAAACAAATGTATGATGACATTTCTGAGTTGACATTCCCTTTAAATGTTTGCATTTCCCCCCCCATTTGTATATCATTCCATTTTTTCCCCCCCCACATACCACAATGGGCGAGCCCCACTTACCACTAGTGGAACTCGTACCACACTTTAATAATCACCGAGTTAAGCAAACATGAAAAAAGTTCATGTTGACCCAACATCATAGTTTGGTTCATTTTATTCCATGTCATACTACTATAATGACAAACCAAGAAAATATTTTCTTGCTATTACACAGTATAACATTTCTATGTAAGTGTTTTTGATGGAACCAGATATATATATTTTGGAGTTGCAGTTGTTCTTTTTCCCATATTTAACTCAAACTAAAGCGCTGACTGAAACCTTCCGTTTATAATTTTTGTGAACTAATTACCGCGGGTCGATATTAAAGCACTTCATGGTGTTTCGTATCGGAGTCCTCCTCTGTCCAAGAACTTGCTATTCACTTGCCATGCACTTTAGGAAGAGGTCAAAGTTCATCCCTAGATATCCACCAGAGAGGTCAGTTTCATTAGGTGTTAATGATCCTCCCCGAGGGCAAGTTTACTCCTCTGCCGACTCAGCCCGACTTATACATTCAATGCCAACCCGATTCCAAACATCAATAACATATTGAGCCGATTCTCCAAATCATTTTTTTTTTATTTGGTGAACGCCTGGCTGCTTTTCCCTCCTTTCCCTGAAATGTAAATCAAGCAAACCACCAAACGCGTTGGAGCCGAAGCAACGCGAATCCTCACTTGACCTGGCGCTCGCTCGCGCCGCAATCAACGAGAGGGCCCGTTCATTTAACAAGCTGTCAGCAGGAGAGCGCTCAAACGGAAAATAGAACATACAAGCATGCAGCAACTGGGATTTGGATGTATTCCCAGTAATTATCGTATCATATGAGTCTCCAGCGCTGCCTTGATCTGCCAGGTTGAGAGGAAACGCGGGTGCAAATGGTCGACCCTTCGCAGGCGGGATTTTGCTGGAGAAGCCGCGACCAATCGCACAATGTAAACCGGTTTGACTTTGAAACTAATTAAAACGCTGCCTGTTAAAGTGGACTCGGACGGATAATTAAACCAATCTCATGCCGTGTAATTTGCTAGCCGGTCAGGAAGTTCTAATGAATAGACGGCAGCAGGATTGAAGGATTAAAGGTTTTTGAAGTTTGCTTCCACTTGTGAGCTAAGTTGGAAGCTATGCCGTCGCCTTCGTGTAAAACGTCGAGCCAGTGACTCACGCCCTTCCATTACTGTCAGATACATGTTGTCATGCGTGTTTGCCAACAGTCCCATAATGATGAGAGAATTGTTTCAAGATGTATCTTATCCCAAATATTCGTCTTTCAGTGGTTTATCCTTCAATTAGATGATTTTTGTGTGTGAGCCGGAATGCTAGCAGAAGCAACGCAATTTAGAAAATGGAAAGCCAGCAAGATTATGGCTTAAGTGAAGGGGTGGGCAAACTTGTGTGCTCAAGGGCAACGTTTCATTTTTGTAACGGAGAGATAGGCCAGGTCTTTCATAACGGGTGACTGAGGTTTAGAATTTAAAAAAATTAATAATTTAGTGTATAAATAATTTAAATAAATAAAATAAATTCAAGTAAATAAATTTAAATAAATAAATAAAAATAAATTTGAATTAATTCACTGAATATTTTTAAATATTACTAAAGGTGTAGCATCTTGAGATCCAAGTGACCCGGCTTATAAGTTTTTCCAGATAGGGCAGTACTAAAGTATATTTTTTCTGTCCCAATGATAATGATGAATAACCATGATCCGCTGTCTGTGTATAGTTAGGATTTGTTCAACCTCAAGTGTGATGGATACCGTGCATCCTCACTGTTGCATGGAGACACACACGGACCAGCGGAATTTCAGTGTAGCATCAACAAAGCTATTAGGACCCAAGCCAGGTCTTTATGGTAGAAAGGGCTTGCAGCTCAAGCGTGTTGTTTACATATCGATATAGTTAGGCCTCACTAACATCAGTCCGATGATGAATGAGGGATTTGCTGCCACACTTTGAGAACCGCTGATGTAAATTATGAAGGTAGGCCAATAATATTCCAATCAAACAAAAACATAAATCCCCGGGTGTGGTTTAGACTCCGTATCGATCGCACATAAATTAAGCGTTAAATAATATTCTACAATTTTTTAATGGCGACCTACGCTTGACCCTTGAGCTAAATCAAAGTGACAGTGAGACATAGCACATATAAGCACAACCTCGCTGCCTATAAACAAAGTGCACACTTATTGATCCACGTTGTCTCCCGTGCAGAGGAAGTCCTGATGATGCAATCTTAATGTGGAGGCTTTCCTATTTTTTGTTGAGGATCTAGATCACATTGTGTGTGGCTCACGAAACACGACTCCATTAACTGAGTTGGGGGTTTTGCTCTGCACTATATGATGAGCAGACTCACAGGTCAAAAGGTCAAGAGAAGGGGGGAGGGTTGAAGATGTCAAAGATCGCCAGGTCTCCAATCAGCCGGCTGAATTGATTGCTGAGACATCAGAAAGGCTCTGCCTAATGTTAACCTCAAATTTATAATTGACCCTTTCCCTGCAAACTTGTGCAATATTTTCATTGGCAGATCAGGGGAGTCCAAGCAGGCAAGTTTAGAAAGTCACTAAGCTAAATAATACAAAACACATTTCAGAATAAAAACTTTAGTCAGAATTTCAGCAGAATTCCATATACAAAAGTCTCAGGAAAAACATTTCAATAATATCTTGTCATCTTATAAATTAGGATCTCTGAAATAAACTGTACAGCTAAATGAGAGTACGGGTTGTGGATGTTCCGCAAGAAAAAATTCTAATTAGAGAGTTCTGCAACATAAATAACACTTAGCAAAGTGCTTGTTTGCTCCTCTTTCCGCTGCATCTTTCCGTGCTTTCATCTTGTAAAATTGTAAAGACAGTACAGGATATGGAGTTCCATGGGAAGGAAATATAAAATGCCTCTTACTGCATACAAAAGGTGTGTCAGAAAATTTCCAGGGCTTGTCCATTTTTTTTTTAACCCTTTCTTAAAACCAACAGTGCCATTTTGAGGAGCCAAAAATACAATGGGTTCATGAAGCAAAATTGAAGCTTCATTTTACCACCACTAGCTGTTATCATGAACACGTTGCCCCCTTTGGTCGGGTGAAGTTCTGTCTGGTCAGGAACTGTCAGATGCTCAGGGCATTATAAGCAGGCATTGTAGTGAAGTACCCACAGGGGGGCGATATCGCTTTGCTTTTGTGACCCTAGTTCTGGAACTTTTCTGACACACCTCGCATCTTAATCTGATCCTAGCACTACAGCTAATCTATAAAATTCTCATCACATAAAACCCAACATTTATTTAGCTTGATTGTTGCATTTTTTTAAAGCTAATGAAATGATTGCTAGGACTGTTTAACACAGTAAAAACTTTGGTAATGCACATTGTCTCTCGCCGCTGTCAACTTTCAAAAGCTTTGGTGTCAAGCTGTGTTGTCCCAGCCAAAGTTCTGACCCGTCATTTGATAGAATTTGAGGTTAAAAGGTCTGTAAAAGTCTCTGAGTCTGAGCAGGACTTGGGAGGGGATCTGCGGATGGGGTCTGCCCTTTGACTTCCCCAGGCAGCGTGGCCTGCTGCTCCCCTCCGGTTTCTTCAGGCAGGGAAATCCTTTGGTCTGGTTGAAGTAGAAATGCTTATCTGTCACCACACGCTTCAGTCCCAGGAAATCCTGAACGCGACCCATCTCCCCGGCGGGGTCCGTCACCAGACGCTCGCCGCTGACAAACAGGAAGCTGGAAAGCGGGAAGTAGCGCAGCCAGTTCTCCAAGTGCTTGGCATAGATGCCAATCCGCACCGCGCTCCAAGAGGTGTCAATCAAACCCGTGGTGGCGTTACGGAATGCCAAGTTCTTGAAGGAAGGGAGGCCCGGTGACTTGGACACGGTCTGCGTGTAGTCGGAAACGGCGCGGGTCACCGGGTCCCGCACCACCACGATCAGCTTGGTGTGGCGACTCATGGCGAAGACACGGCGAGGGGCTTCCTTTGTTATGAAGTAACTGGGGGTCTTCTCCATGGTGATCTGACCATCTAGTGTACGGGGCATCAGATCCCTGAGAAGAAAGGGGGGAAAAAAAATCTTAAAACCCAAACTTCAGATCCCTTGTGGGCTTCTTGACTTGTGCTTGGCTATTAGTGGACTTAATGTGTGATTATGCCTACGACAATGATGGAGGGGCCATATCAGCGCCGACTGCGAACGGCTACTGTAGGAAACCACAAGATGACTCACTTCCTTGCATCCTGCTCTTAAACACACTCAACTAGAATGGCTGTCAAACCTCTGATTTTGTACCCTTATTTGAATTCCCTGTAGTATTCCACAAAAGCTGTTGTCCGCTTTCTTATGAGTCACTAGTCAATTTTCTTTTTTTTTCTTTTTAGAATAATTCCAGGACCCCACAGATGCAATCAAGACAGTCTCCTCGATTTTATTAAACACCGCCATTTAACATTTGTGTTTATTCTTGCTAGTTTACAGTGCTGAGCAAAATCCTGCATTTGTGATATTTCTTTTTGGTTTATTTAAAGACATGAGAGGGACTCGATATTAAAAAACAGCGCAGTTGTACATCACTGCAATAGACTTAGATGTTAAAAGGTAGCCTTGACTTTTATAGCTTGGGAACATACCTCCACCTTTTTGCTTCTGGAAGAGGAGAGGAATAATTAGCCCCATGTGGCACATTATATGCTAGCTACCTACTGTTTTCTCGACTATAGAACTGTACACTACTTTAATACCTTTCTGGAAATGGTATTATCTTTGTAAAAGCTTTTTTTTTTATCAAGCTCATGAATTTGTGCAGGTGTTGCTTAGTAATAGAAAAAAAAAAAAACGCTTGTCAAGATTTGTGGTGCCAATGGTACCCGAGGTTATCCAAGGATAATCTCACCGAGGGCCACGTGTTCTCGTTAAATCTCGGCTATTGCTTTTGGCCCTCCGCTTATTATTGTTCTTGTCCGTTCTTGAGTTTTCAAGGTTTCGGTGTGTTGACATATTTCTTGATTCATCGCTCGTATAAGATGGCGACTGGAGTTCAGAGGACGTATTACTTTTAAAAAAGATGGGGCCGCCGTGCCAAAGCAGATTGGAAATGGAATGGTAAAAAAAAAAAAAGAAAAGAGACTGGGCTCATATATTTCATGCAGATTCTAGCGCAGCGGTAAAAAATGGAATGTCGTAACCCCCATTGTGAGCAGTATCCTGCCAACTTCCCTCACGCAAAGGAAGACAAAAGGGGGGATTTTCGGTACATCTCCGAGACATCTGACAAGCGAGAGACATCGCGGTGGGGGAGCAGCGCCAGAGTTACACGTGAGAAAGCTCTCTCGGATTATTTCAGCAAAGTTCCTCCCTTCCACTGGAGTGAGCAGATTTAGTTTGGGCTTTGCGGTTGGTTTCTAAGTGAAAGGCGTCTAGCGTTCGGAGCTTTGATGGAGACGACTCTGTTATATCGGGGCGACACCAAACTTTTCGTAAGAGTTGTATTACATGGACTGAAGCTAAACAAAGTCAGACGGGGGAGAAAAGTTCAGAACAGTAAAGTAGCTTGTATGAAAATGGATGAGGGTGTATTTCAAAGAGCAATGGAGGCCAAAGTGTGAGTAGCAGCAGAAGCAGCCTCTCGCTCTGAGGCCGCTTAAGTGAAACTGTGGTTCACAGATTTATTTCAGGCACCGTGTGACGTGAGTGGTGTGTAGAATCTGGAGCCAAGGAACAGTTAGCAACACTTTTAGGGAGGAAACTCCAACTGAGGAACCTCTTTCTTTTTTTTTTTTTTTTCCGCTGTTGTAGTAAATTCACTCATTTAATTATGCTGCCTCATCCTCGGGTAACTTTGACACTTTTTCCATTGGACCTCTTCAAGCCTATATGTGTGATAACCAAAGAAACAAATATTTTCAATTTTTTTTTTTTAAATTATATGGCCATGTCATTTTACGCAATGTTTAATGAACCCGGAAGTATCTTGCTAACTAATATGGATATGGATAAATATTAATAATATGAACTCCCACTTTAGTTAGTAAATATGACTGATAAAGTTATGGGAAAAAACAGGGATGATCTCAAAAAATTGCTTGTATTGTATTTCACAGTTTAGCCAAGAGTAGAAAATCCTGAAATTGACGATCGCAAGCTCGTGTCTCTCAGCAAACATCCATGTTGCCTTTCTGGAAAGAAAACCTTCCACGGTTGACTGACCTCAAGTAGATATGAAAGCAACCACTGGGCCCACAATCACGAAAGAAGCCCACACAGCGATGGAGCTTTTGAAGAATGTTGGGTGGCGGTTAGCAACAAATCCACGATAGAGGCCGAGTAAAGAGACAGTGGCAGGAAATAAAACACAAGTCACTCACTAGACTGGAACGACACTTTATCTTGGAAAGACTTTTTTTTTTCTGTCAACAAGGGTGGTTAGGTTGTGATGTTTTTTATGGTAGGACAACTAAGCAAAGACTAATTAACCAATTTCCCTTAAATTTAGGGATCCAGGAAGCGACATTTCCTTTTGTGTTAACATATGGCAGATTATCTGGCCGTACACATGTGTACAAGTCTTGTGTGGTCTTGAGCTTTATTAGGGCCCATTTACAAGGCAGCCGGTTTGCAGGTTGCTGTTTACGACTTGAATATGAACACATGTGAGCGAGGTATGCTATAGCTAACGCTAACCTCACATTCATTCGAAAAAGATATTTCCAGGAGAAAAATTGTCTTTTTGCTAATTGCATCGGATAGAAAGGATGAGGCTTTTTTTTTTCATCATTTCTTATTTGGAAAATAACAGAGATCCACAGACATCCTAGAACAGATTGTGGTCAAAATGAGTGGTTCCGCTTTCTTGAACTATGCATGTATATAAAGACACTGGTTTTCTTGCCCGCCTTTGCTTTGTTTCCATCTTCAGGGCACGCACGTTTTCATTACGTTTGTACGCAACACACTGGCACATAACCACACACAACTATCCCAACATGCGGATCCACATCTGGGAGCAATGAAGTCCAGCCCCGCACCAGATGAGAGTGTTTGTGCGAGCTATTTGGGGGAGATGAAGGAAGTGTTTCTGACTTAGGAAGTTTTTCTCCGCTCCTGACGTTCAGTCCCCCGAAAGCCGTGAGCCGCGGCGACACAGCCAGATCTCCGGACCCTCTTTATCTCCCCCCCCCCCCCTTCACCCAATGAAAAAATGGACTCCTCCAGCCTAAATTTCAGAGTCAGATGGTAGTGATTCACGAGGCCAAGCCACAGGGTATAATCACTGAGGATCATTTAATGCAAGTTGTCATCATGTGCACTTTTCTTCCCTACACGCTCATACACGCTTGCCCTCTTTCCTCTTCTACACAACCCGTTCTGTTTTGTTCCAATGGAATCTACTGGATATATGCAAAAAAATATTAACATCCTCAACCACTTAAGCTTGCTTCAAAGATGTGGACGGAGGAGACGTTTGTCATTACTGAGAGCAAATAAAAGCCTCTGTGGGTCGATTAGAGGCCGGCAAAAACTGTAATCAACTCCATGGAAAATGAGGGCATTTTGTTGCGTTTTCAACCAAAGAACTTTAATATCTCCTTTCAGTAGACCACAATTTGATTTGCTTTTTTTTTTCCCGAGTGTGTCATTATGGTTCTTAAGATCACTCATCTTGCAGAGGGAACTTAAAAAACTGTGCACGTGTGTGGTACACAATTCCGCACACCTAAGGTTACTATTGGCAGATGCTTCTGTGTAGTGAAAAGTATTTTTTTTTTTCTTGCCATAGAGGTTTTGCATCTCTGGGGTAGGTCGGTTGGAAAAGCGTGGAAAAATGTGTGTAGCTGAGGGGAAAACCAGACCAGTACAAGGACTGTAAGCCACAAGTTAGTGAGCGCTGGTCACTCAGGGTCCTTAGAAACCACAGTGACCTGAAAAAGGCAGGAAGCTGCCCTTTGTACTTGAATGTTTGATTGAGCTGCAAATAGTCACATAAGTCAAGCAGATAACGTGATTTTTGTCGGTATGCTAACAAGGGAATGAAATGATGACAGCGGTGTCAAAACAAAAAATACCGCAAAACTTGGAGCGTACACAGGCCGGTAGTTGGCGACTTTGTTCAGGAAAGAAAAAGTATTTTGCACCATCAGAATTGTTTTCGCTCTTGCGATTATCTTCACCCCCCCCCCCCCTTCACCTGTTTCATATTACCTCTCCCGATGTATTTAGGCCGCTATGATGGCTCGTCTCTATGCCAGCTTGCTTGTTCCTCTTTGCTGGTGCATTCTTGCTGACTTTGTCCATTTCCTGTTCTTGCTTGCGTAATTGCTTGCCGCGTTGAACATTTTTAGCTTTGTTAGGGCAACATTGTCTGTCTGGATTGTCCATTTAGATTACGCTTTTTGTAGCTTATTGAACATGTGGCGAGCGTTTAATTACATTATAGTTTATGTACTTCAGCAATCAGCGTGCATACGCGTCGCCACTGATTGCTCGCTTTATCGAATGGGAAAATCTGCAGCCGTGTTCTCGCCGGGCCCACATGTGGCCCACTTTATCTCGACGCTACTCCGCCCTGCCTTCAGTCCGCTCTCCTAAACACAGGATGGACCCGCTGAAGATGGGGCGGAGAGATGAGCAAATTACAGATTGGCGTTACTTCCTGACCCCAGTGATGTCATAGTGTCCTCACCACAGTACCATAATTGGGCTGTTAAAATGGAAATATGCAGCCAACTACGATATCCCTGTGGATGAGCACTGTGGAACATACACAAATGACATATTTCATCCATTAAGAAAAGTTTTTTTTTTCCCAACGGGTGTGGTTTTTAGCCTTTATTTCATACTACAGCTTTTGTGTCACCGAGGCATGTTCGTCTCTTCCAGTAAACATAATTAGTGCGTGTTTTCTGGGAGAGGCTCAAACTCGCAACGGCGCAGCCTTATAAGGATCGTGTGCTGACTATTTGCACCCCTTGAGCATTTTAAAAGTGCCATCGTGTACTTAATAGCGACGAGACTTTGGATTTAGTAGCATGTTTGTTTACATACAGTTTGTCCTCATTAGGGTAGCGGGTGAGCTTAAGGCTATCCCAGGCAACAACAGGATCATAAAAATAAAAAAACTCCAATAAAACAAGTCCTGTAAATGTGCATACGCACAGGAGACCGGTACACAGCCTCAGACAAAGTTTAATCGACTCAATGTGAAATTGGCTGGCAACTCCCCAGGAGCCGGCCAATAAGAGCGCTCGATACTGTCTGATCCTGACAAAGTCACTTCCGAGCAGTTTCCGCCCGTTGCTCCCTGTGGTTTTTCAGGTTCATTGTTCACAGTTTCTTTGAAAGGAAAATAAAAGCCAGATTGTCGGACTGGAAATAGTGTTTCACTCAATTGGTATTCGTATATCATTGAGCAGTCTTTTTACACTATGTTCCCTTTTTGGGCTACTGTGTACAAAAACATTTCTTGTTACGTTCTGCTGGATTTGAAGTGTGTATTGTTTCGTGGTTGCCAGAGCAAATTAGGGTCCAAGATATTTGACACCACTTTTTTTTCACACTAGTGCTCAACTTCTAAATAGTCGCTTGTACCGATACCAGTTACCGATACCACTACTACTTTTGATAGAGAAAAAAAATGATAGATAAATAAAACTATATACATACATACTAATGTCGCATTTTCCTTAAAATTGCATGAAATTAATATAATTTTTCTATTTTGTGTTTCTATGTACACATCCTTAGCGAAATTGAATATTAATAGGAATTTTTCCCATGAAATTATGTATTTGGACTGAAGTGAGGCAGTAAATAGTTCTGGTTATTTCCACCCTCTATGTCTTGTCCTGCTTGTCCTGACTGTTGAGCTCAGGCTGTCTTCCCGGAATAATTAATCTCATTTCCCCCGTATAATGAGGGCCAGCATCGCTGACAGTTAGCTGATTCTTCACTGTGTGTTTACGTCAGAGGAGACAGGACGTACTCAGGAAGAGTTCTAGCACCGACAGATACAACGGTGGTGTTTTTCATTGCTTTCAGGATGAGGACTGGTTTTCATGCTGAGCAAAATCAACCCGCCCCTTCTTCTCAACTTTTCTTTCCATGGTCGTCAGACATTAAACAGAGGTGGACACCACTGACAGCTACACACAATCAATAATTACCTGCCCTTCCAGACACACTAAACCGGGTGGAGGCAATTTTGAAGCATTTTTGTGTGCATTTTTCTAGTGTTTTGAGTCTTTTACCTACAATGGTAATTATAATGTAAGTGGAGTGTGAAAAAATAACCTTTCAAAAACAATGTTGTTGCTCAGGCTTGATCCTGTTACCGCATAGTAATTAAAATTGGGAGGATTGCCTTTCTTCACCATGTACTTAAAATGAATTATAGCTGTGAACTTATAATTAAAGTTTTCTGGCTCATTGTCATATTTTTTGTTTACAAACTAACGTCAGATTAAAACCACAAGAAGCCATAATTAAGTCGTCACACTTTTATTGTATATGAATCCTGCAATGTTGCAGATCGCAAAATGTGATTCAAAGCTGGTGAGGAGTTTAAACAATATTTTGCATAAAAGTGTCACCTTTCAGGGAAGCAGGAATGATATTTGTTTTTGTTTAGGTTTCATGTCAAGATGATGTTTTTCTTGCAAAGATGCAAAGGCCATGCATGGAATTTAAATTCTGACTCCATTTTGAATGGCACAGTCAGAGCAGAATGAAGTTAAGGTAAAGTTAAGTTAAAGAAAAAGAATTAGCTCAAGAATTACGATCGTCATTTAAAAATAACAAGTACACATTTCATCCTTTTATAAAAAAATGAGGTAATTTATTTTAGTGTGCGGTTCTTGATCGTAAATCACCAGCTGCCAACATTAGCAATACAGTACAATACAAGCGCCATTGCGGTATTTGTTTAACGACATGTTTATTTTGTGGTGACGGCGGCTATTATTTCACGCTATCCGTCTTGACGAGCGCAAGTTCTCAGTATGATGCTGCGCAGTACTAAACCACTGCACGCCCCAGCAACAATAACCATATTGTTTGATTAATACCGCTGTAAAAGCATCCATCAAAATTGAGCGTTATAATAGTTGAATGCTTGATGCGGTTTTTCTACATTGTGCAGGTGTTCCTAATTTTTGTGTCCGGCGAGTGCATTTCTTTCCACGCGTGTAGCGCTGATTGCTTGTGACATGCATCCTGCTAAAAGTATTTCCTTTAAGCATTGATGCAGCTTAAAAAGCATTGCCCCCCCAACCCCCCATTCCATCTGCTGCACAAAGCCTTCTTTATTGCAGTATAACGTATACATTGCTCTTTTTTTCCACTTGTGAAAAAAAAAAGTGCACAAGGAGGAATTCACCCAAAGATTCCCTCGCGATCGCTCGAAAACTCACCGACAGGAAATAAAACCTGGGCATTCTTGGCTAAGTAGCGCATCCCGCTCCCTTCTGAATTACGCAACGTCGCTTCTCTTAAAGCCACGAGGCAAGAAATACGGGGGCAGAAGATGAGTCGATAAGCAGACAGATTTAGAGACGCTGACCTAACAAGAAAAAAAAAAGAACTCGCCCAATGGCTTTGAATTGCACAGTTTGAGTGGCCTCAATAAGCCGATAAATCCACTCGGGTGACACCCCGACCTTGAGGTGTAAATGTCAACGGCGGAGAGGAGTAACAACCTCTTGTCAACATGATTGAATATTTCATGCATTTCCTCTGTAACGACGTGATAAAAGCAAAGAGGAGAAGGATCGATACGATTTGATCAATACGGCCAAATGACAAATATTTATCTGTTTACAGTGGCGAGAAGAAGAGGCAAGAGTTGATGGAACTTCAGGTAAGAATCGTGTGAACGGGCCCGCACACACACGTCCACACAAATCGTTCACTCTCCATCAGGAAACCGCAGAATCACTTCCAGTCGATGGCAAATCCGAGGCTTTTCCACATATAAGCGTTTGTTCTAAAACAATTTGCCAAATGCTTCCTTTAAGGATGTCCATGTGTTTTAGTTGGTTCGCGGCTGAGCACGAGAGGCCAAGGCTCTCTCGTCGGAGCTCAAAGAAGCAGACAGCGCTTTGAAAGCGGAGAGTTTAAAAGTGATACTTTCCAGTTCGCTTTCATGATTTTCGATTGGCCTGGCACGCTACGACTCTCCTTTAAATTGATATGGGAGTCGTACTTAGCGTGCGATTATGCTAAAGGAATCATAACACATGGACGTCATGTGTGTTGAAACAAAAGAGAGCAATGAGTTTGAGTGAAAGGATGAGAAAGACTTTGAACCGGCAATAAAGTGTCAAAGGTCTTTTTTTAATACCCTTCCCTTCATTTCCTTTCATTTCGTGGCTCTGTTTTCATTTCCTTTTCATTTTGTTCAAAAAAAGGGGAAGGGGAAATGGAAAGAAAGGATGGCAATGGAAGTCAAAGATAGGCAACAAATCACCATGAATGGGCAGGAAGGAGGAAGGAAAAGAAGATGAGGGAGTAAAGAAGGGATGAGAAAAGTAGACATCCATCAATCTGTTTTCTATGGCGCTTGTCTCATTAAGATTGAAGGTGAGCTGGGGTGACTTTGGCATAAAAAAAAAAACTTTCACACTTAGGGACTATCAAGTAGTCAATTTACTCAAGCTGGACACAAGTCAACAAAATTCGCCAATTTGAAAATTAGCTTTCCCATTTTTTTGGGCAAATAAGAATTTGCAGAATTAATTATCCCCCAATTTAACAATATAAGTAAAGCATAATCCCATTTTCCACTTTCCTAACAAGAAACCAAAACTTGCTTAATTAATAAGACTCCAAATGTCAAAACGGCATCGCTCTAATACAAATCCCATCATTGTGCAGTACAAGGTGAAGGTCCGGGGGGAGGGGGAGCGACTAATGCTCCAAAAGATCTCGTTTGACTGCGGCCGGGGGGCCTAATCCTTGTCATCCAAGCACCCCCCCCCCTTCCCCCTGCGTGTCCCTGAGCTGTCCGTGTTAATGCCTGACCTGTCATTACACGGGTCCAATTCGCACAGTGTTGACGTGTGCTGTCAGCGCATTAGAGAGCGAGCTAAAGCGGCCCTTTCGTCACGAGAGCGATGGCGACAAATAATGAGCTGTATAAACGAGTACAAGGGACGGGGCGGCCAGTTTGACATCAACAGAGAGCCATAAAGGGAACATTTGAAAGGTCTTGTTACATGCAACCCGTTGTGGTGCTTTCAAGAGCTTAGTCACCCTGATAAAACCTTCTCCGTAATTGCCAGCGTCTCATCTTAAGTGCTTATAAAACAGTTGACATACACATAAAAATGACATATTAGAGTTTCAAATCAATATTTGTGATAGACAGCGGTTTGATGATCACAATGCCAATTTTGTTGAGCCGAAACTTCCTCTGACCTCCGAGTCGACATCAATCTGGCGCGGCGAAGGCGGACAATTTACGACGTCGACGGCTTTGCTATAAATCTGACTTTGGTGCTTCTCGAAAATTTTCTTAGCTGTGCGTCTGGCACAAAAATCTAAGAGGAAAATTTATAACATTACATGAGAGTTATGGACCGGCGGCATATTCCAGTCCATTAGCTGAAATTATCATGACTAAAGTAAAAAGTGTTTTTTTGTTAACCGTAGAATGAATCATTTTAATTTGAGATGGTGACTTCAAATGAATAGTCTGTGTTTCGATCCGTGGGTGTTGTTTTATTCAAATAATGTAATTAGACCTATGATACAACACACACTCACCATTGATCATAAAAATAAATCACTTGAGCCAAACGGACCATTGCGGCAAAATAATAAGATGAGACATGCATGGTGGGAAGTCGCCATGACGACCACATTCCCCGGGGCAACCTACAATATACTGTATGTGCATACATCTTTTGTATGACGTACATTTATTAGTGTCAGGTTCAATAATAAATTGAGCTATTTGTGAATTCTATTGATGGATTATAGAAGCATATCTCAACAACTCCTTTTATTTTGTATTGACACAGTCTGTATTATGAAACCACCCACCTTTTCAAATAATAGCCACAAGAGTCCATTTACTAGTCCACAAATGAACTAGGCGCACTATTCAATGCTCTCATCAGAAAGGCATTAGATGAGCACCTCCTGGCTTTTTATTGCACCGCTGTTGTGAAACGAGCTTCAAACCAAAACAAACTGAGCCTTGTGCACACACACATGCTTTCGTCGACTGCTCCATCTGAGCCTCACCCTGACCTGATCATTACACGGCTGTATTGATCCGTCTTAGCGTTTTGTACGTTACACTTGTTCGTCCTTTTAAAAAAAAAAAAATCCAAGCCCCTTTGTCCATTTCCATATAAAATCGCTTCCAATACAATTTTTTTTTCCAAACTAAAATAATGACAGTGGCTATTATAGCGTTCACACCAGTTGACTGAAAAGCATCACTAAGCCCATCCTCCCTCTCGCCTTGGTGATGGAGGCCGCCCCCCAGGGGGACCAACACAGACACTTTGGGAAGCAGCGTGTCAGCTCAATAAACAGCAATTTATTGGCAAGGGACTGAATACACTGCCGAGCTCTTAGCCGTGTCATATTGCCGAGAGTGTCACGCGTGATGCCGTGCAAAAAACATCATTGTGTTCAGTAATCACGCAGACTTATTTGCTCTATTCATGGAAAGCTGAATTTGAGAAGATGCCTCGGAATCAACCAAACAGATAAAATCGTGTTCTTCATGCCAGATGATACTTTTTATTTTATTTTTTTTTTACTGCATGTGTGCTTTATGGACCTATCAGACCAACACTTGGCTATACTCTATTTCGCTGTACTCAAATAGAAACTAAATCCCTGTAAAAATCCTCCCTCATTTCTCACTCAAGATAAAGAAAAGCTCCTCATCCACATTCTAATGTTATTTTTTTACATAATAGTATGACCCCCATATGTTTTATGTAACTATTAAATTCTGATATGAAATTAAAATCAAATTAGGCTGTCCTATGGCTCCCTCGAGGTAACATCTACACTAGGATTTAATTATCGGTCTACAGGGTAACTGCATGCACATTTTCACATGTCCCAAATATTTAAGTATTTTATAATAGTGCAGTAGTCGTGTTTTTTTTACAGCATTGCTTTTTATGGACTAGTGACAAGACATTGCATCACTAAAGGTACACTGATCTACACAAGTCAGCTATTTTTTGGCTAATGGTCAAGAAAAACACGACCACTAGGTTTCGCAATGTGTACTGTGCAGTGAAGTTAAACTTCACTGGTGTGCTTTTAGTTGGTCACAGATTCAAATGCACGTCAAAGCTTTATTGTCGGGCCACGATATGAGTCATATATTTAAGTGAGTCAGAAAAAAATGAGTCAGAAGAACTTTAAAAACAAAGATTCTTAGTGTGATACAAGAACTACTAGTGTTACATAGGCTCCCTCTAGTGGTATGCAAAAGGATCGCTGCCTAACTACAGTTCAGTTGTATTTAACTTTTGTATTTTGTAAATTTGCATTAAGAACTGTTTAAAAGTATTTAGATGCCGTTTTTTTATTTACCTTCTATGTGCAATATATTTGAATTAAATCATGAAGTATAACCGCCCATATTTAAGTGTAGCTTTAATATTCAGACTGTGTATACATTAAATAAGCATTTCATGCATAAATTGATTTTTGATGAACACATGGGCTTTCTACACTACTGTATTCTAATGTTGTTGATGATAGTGGTATTTGGAGAGCAAATATTGGCATAGGCGGTTCAAATGCATGTAGAAGAGTGAGGGAGAGAAAGAGAGATAGCTCGAGCGCTTTATTATGCCGTGAGGGAAAAATAAAATAAATAAAGACAGCAGCCGATATATTCAAACAGATCTGAACTAACAAAAAAAAACAAATACAAAGAGTAACACTCAGGAAGTGTTGACTCTTGTCTAAAGCAAAAAAAATCGAAATGATTGTAAATTGATATCTATATTCAGTTGGTCAAAAATGACTCGATCACGTAATGTGATTTTCCTCAAATGCAATATGTAATTTTGAATTTTGTAAAATTATCTCTAGATTCTTTATGCAATAGTCAAACATGAGTATAATATTTCTACTTTGTTCTGTCGCATCCTACTTGATTTGATTCAAATTCAGTTTGCGTCGTTTCTACTACATTCCGATTTCATTTCTGCCAGTTGCTAGATGATCTAAATCAGGATCTTACCTGTACCAGTCCAGCCCTTTATCATAGAAGCGGTCAAAGAAGTGAGGCTCGGCTCCGACTGCCCTCACGTCCGGATGGATGCGCAAGAACTCCAGAAGAGCCCTCGTTCCTCCCTTCTTCACCCCGATGATGATAGCCTGAGGAAACTTTTTGCTCCCAAAGTTATTCGCGATGGAGATCGTGTTGTTAATTGCGCCGTACGGAACGTCCGATAGTTGGTCCCGTGCAAAGGACGCACCGGCTTGCTTCGGCGATGCCAGTTGTGCGTCGTTGTGGACATTTTTGTCCTTGAGGTGGTGAGTCTGTTGGTCATAAACGGGTCTGGGCAAGGACTCGCAGAATCCATTAAGGCAGTAAAAGAGATAAACAAAAAGGATGATCATGGTCAAGAAGACTGACAGCTTGGACTGCACCTTGAGGTGTCCCAAATTGAACGCAGCTCTCCATTTACTACATCCCATGAGTCTTCATAGTTATGTTTTGTTTTTAAAAGGCACGTTTTGAAAGACGAAAGAAGAAAATATCTCCTCGGACCTGGAACAAGTGGTGCCAAAGTTGCGCGCCGTGCGTCAAAACGCGCCCCATGTTCTGTCTGCGCTTCCTCTCAGGAACGATCACCCCCAAGACGATCCGAGTCCCCCACTGGGAGGATTTTGAAAGTCTTGAGTGTTCAACACGAATCCTCTTGTGCTGGTTTAATGTCTCTGAGGGGAAGCGCTCATCTGCTCATCCCGAGTAGCTGCCATTTCCACGCCCTCACCATCAAAACGCACGCCCCTCTATCGTCAGTCGCCAAAATAATTAACTGACGCCTCCTCTGCCGTGTTTTGCAAGCATTTCAACAAAAATGTAGTTAGCAATATAAAAGAAAATAATGTTGATCTTCTTGTCAGATGGACATTTTAGTCCGATTTATGTGACTTCTTAGTGACCACCTGCTCTGTTTGAGCCCCCTCTGACCACACGCTCCCATGGAAACACCCGTGACACAGTTAACCTTTGCACTCTTGCCATTCTGGGACAGACAGGTGTCATCACTTTTAGCTCATTTCTCACTATTTCTGTGCGAGCGTGCAACCTGCAGTGATCCGAACCACCATCAGCATTCTGCAAAAAACAACAGTGGAAGATTATTTGGAAAATGAATTGTCATGTTTTTTGATTTTGAAATTAGAACACCCACCACCCAATTTTTTGTTGATTAAGATCAAATTGAAGCTTTCCTGAAATTAGAAATCTACTAAAAAGTTTTTACCAACCCGAGACAGATCCATCAGTGGCATTTCTGCTGCTAATTGGCACTGTAGCAAAACACACTATTTGTGTTTCGCTATAGATCCAATATTATTGGCACCTTCAAGAATACGTGAGGTGCAACACGACAGTACATCCATACAGATGACACACCCGGAGGGGGCGTAGGCAGTCTCAATCGACCCCAGCCTCCTCCAACCTGGCAGTATGTCAATTTCCAGGAGTCCCTAAACGGAGGCGACATCATTTATCCGTCTGTAGTTACCACGCATTGATTAGATGCAATGTCGGAAAAACAACTGTCACTTTTGTGTTCTATAATGAACTTTCATGACTTTATTTTTTGTCGGACGCGGCTGTTTGTAGAACTTCTTCATAATGTGCAGATAGGTATACAAATTTGAACAAATTAGCATTTTAAGCACAGCGTTATACTTGTTCGTGTGTTTTGAAACAGAAGTATACTTTCAATTTAAATTTGCTTGGTTATCTAAGCCCGAGCCCGCTTGACAAAATTCACTTAAGGTCTTTATTTGATCTGACTTTGGCAGCTAGCATTAGCTAATGACTGCTAATGCGCAACTTCTGTCTCCACTTAGTAGAGTAAAAAAGAACTTGGGTTGATGTTTTGTCAGCTGTCCATTGAAAAGCAAGGCCTCACTTTACAATGCAAAAAATCTTTTATGCACCTATTGCCATAATAAAAAAAGTTTATTTTAAAAAAATGTGGATAGCCCTGATTGTGGCTTGTTAGAACACGCATGCAACTGAATACATTTGGTTATGTAACGTTATTAGAAGCATTGGGATAGCTTGTCGCTAGTGTGGTACTCTCAAATGTTTGGCCACTTAAATAAGTTTAGCTTTTCCCTATTGTATAAAAAATGCTTTGTCAGCAACATGTCAAAATATGATCCACACAGGTAAATTTTTATGCATAGTGGCATAAAATGTCAACTGCTACCACCCACATGCAAACATACTGTAAACAAGCATAAACAAACTTCCTCTGTGTTGAATACCTATCCACCTGTCAGGTATGCATGCGGCTGTGGGAACGTAGACAGCTGTCCAAAGCTCAGCACGCACACTTGTGCTCTGTAATCCTCCAAAATTCCCTTTGACGGCCAGCGCTGGCTGCTTCAAACACGTCGCCCGTCATTATCGGGCCTTTGAACGTCATAAAAAAAATGCTGTGAAATTAACTTGCGGCGTGTTATCAGATTAAATGTGGAGTGCATGTTTTGTGTGAGGAATTGTATACTTTTTTACTTTCACTATCACATTAAATCCATCAAGGAGTAGAATTGAGGAACTATGTTGAGGTGTGTTAAGGACCTTCATTAGCACAAAAATAATGATTTTCTGCCATATTGTAACATCTTGTCAAGGAACTATGTTGAGGTTAGTTGAGTGGTTTCATTAGTTCCTGTTATTTGTAATAGCAGGGTGGCCAAACGGGTATAGTCAGTTGCTTATTTGAATATTTTAACATTGGAAACAAAGCGAACTGTGTGGTAGAAACGGGGTTAAAAAAAAAAGTTGAGGCAGTCACTGAGGATACAATAAAGCAGATGTCCTACTGAAGAGCTGCTCTTCAAATGGCCTGTTAGCTCACCTGCATGGAATGCACACACACACACATGCACATTCACTTGTCCTGCACGCTTGTCACCACAATCCCCCTACCATTATTATTAAAGGTCAGCATGGATTAGAGGATGAATGCTAGCTTTTTTATTATTATTACTTCATCAAAGTTCAGGTGGAGGGATAGATCCACCATTCTGTTTGTTAGTGAGCAGGATTTAACAAAAAAATAGATTCACATTTTTTGTTAATTTAGCAAAATAAATACAGGTGGTATGTAGATACGTCATATCTTCTTTTGTAACATCAAATTACTTTTGCTGTCGGCATAATTGACCTTGAGGACAAAACAACAACACGGTTCTGTGGTATTTAACCGCGACGGCCGCATTTCACACTCGGCGTATCGTCGGAAAAAACAAACCTCTTAAGATGGTAATTTGGGAACAATATACACAAGAGACAGACGGACAGACGGGAGAAGGTATTCTGCAAAGAGAAGCTGTGTGAAGGCCAGCTGCAAGGCCACACACTCTCCCGCCGTAACTGCAGGGCAGAGTTCTGTGGTGAGCCGGGTAAGTATAGGGCACGTCAACAGCGTGCATTACCGCGTGGGTGTGGCCTAAGAGCTCCCAACGTTTTAGCAAAAGAAAGCGTGACAAGCATGCCTGCACAGGACTGTCAAACTATTCCGTGGCAAAACCAAAATCATCCGTGTTTACCAATTTTTTTTATTTTTTTTTTTGCATTTGTAGTTTAGTGATAGGGTCCCGTCAAATCTCCAATTTCATTAAAAAAAAAAAAAAAGAGTTGACAAAAACATGTTTGTAAGCTGTAAAGTGGTAAGCGACAGGTGGCGTGCAAGCCCTGACCACGAGGCCATTTTAGGGAATCAGGAGCATTTGCTGAAATGGAAACATAAACAGTGGTGATCTGAGATAAAAGGAGATCATACGTTTTATTTTAATTTATTTATGTACGTTGCCTGGTTGTTTGGGAGAAAAAGGAAGAAGTGGAACAAATCTAGTTCAGATGGGCCACCGCAACAGGGCAGGCAAACGCTTAGGGATCAGAGCTAAAGGGGGCCCCGAGAGTCAATAGCAATTAAAAAAATTAAATAAACAATGGCACTGCTTTAACTCAGCTGCTTTTCGGGAAAAAAAAAAAAAAATTCTAATGAGCTGTTGATTTGTGTCGAAAGAATGCTGACCAATCATACGCTTTCAATGTGTAAGGAGCCAGAGTATCTTCATGGAGGAGCAACACAGAGAGCAAAGTGACTTCACGTCAGGTGGGCTCCGTAGACACAACAAAAACACATTTGATCTCTTTACATCTGACATGTTTGTCGCGATAGGCCTTAAGTGATGCCTTTTTTTTTGCTCATTGGTGTCCCCAAATATGCAGAAAGATATGGTGAGTTGGCTTTCCGGGAAGAACCTGACGCTTAACAAGGCCACATAAAAAAATCTGCTGGACCAAATCTGGCCCGGTAACCTTGAGTTTGACACCATCATTTTAAATTTAAGAAAACATTTTGAAGGTACTGTAGATGATCTCCTGCATTTTTTGGCAAATTATCAAACATGTCTACATTGAATTAATAAGACCACCTTGTCCTGTCATGTATGGAGACACTCAGCCATTACATTATATGACTTCTCGATACTGGAACTCTGTGTGTTCTTGCATGTTGGCTCTCCTCCTCTGGTCTTCCATTTTCCTCTGCCAAATGCGAACCTTTCAACAAGAATCTTGGACGACATGCTACAGCTACTATGCGATTTACCGAGCCCAGTATAACCCTTCGATTCCATGATCTACTGTCGTGATGTCATTCATGCAATAAAGACCGCTCTATAATCGCTCCAGTCCATTCTCGCTGCTACCAAATCCTGCAGAGGAGCACGATATATCAGAAGCTCGGCAAAAGCTGTAAATATAAAGAGCGGGTAGACGGAGCCCAAGGCCAAGATAAAGACTGATGCTAGCGGTATAATTTTCTCAAAGTTAGACGCAAAGTAGGCTAGGTGACGCCGTTTTTCGTTACTGAACTATTTAAGCCACGTTGAGACTTCAAAAAAAAAGTCAGGAATGCGTCTCCGAAGGAACGACAGGTAGCCTAAACAAGCAGGACGAACCTCGTCTAACCTCCCGCAATACACACGCAGGCTGTCATGGCGTATCACAGTTGCTCGTGTGTCGCCGTGGAAAAGCTCCTGATTAAATAGTTTTGCCGAGTGTGTCGCAGCGCTTCAATGAGCTCAGCAGCTTTGAAGCCAGTCGCTGAAGTTGACTCTTATCGTGTGTCGTGACTGAAGATAACGCGGTTAGACAGCGCTCCGGGATGGTGTTTACCAACAGACACCGTGAGGCAGCCATGTTGGCTCAAGTCAATTGTATGTCAAGTCATATTTCTTCTTATGTGCCATCCCACCCAGACAACAAAAATATATATTTTTTTACAAATGCCACTAAATGGTGATGGAGCACTACTTTTGTCTAAATGAAGCTCCACAGTTTATATATGGATGGTAGATGATGAAGCCTTTTTCTAGTCAGCCATTATGAAACTTAGGACACCCGCAAGCAAAACGTCACTAGCTCCTTGTTGCTTCAAACCCCGTAAAGGCTGAAAGGTGTCGATACTCTGTTGCCAGACATATTGAGCGGCAGCTCAATGCTCAGCAACTACGTGTGTGTATGTGATGTATGGTGACCCCTGGGTCCAGTGTGTAACGCGCCGGGGTGCTGCAGCCTGCAAGGTCCCACATGCCAGAAGTGCAAGATGGATGGTTGAGATTTGCTGCGTGTCCAGAGGATTTAGCCCTAATTTAGCCCAGATGCTAAGTGACGTTCGTCATGCTGGCTGCGTAGCTTGCCTGCGGGTTGTGAACACTTAGGTTTGAACTTTTTGGACCACCAATTTGTCACCCACAGGGAAGGATGAATGATGTAACCAAAGCACTTTTCAGACAACTTCTCCATTGTTCTTGAAGCAAACTTTAGGAGTAGCAATCCAAGCAGACATTTGATTGTTTCACTGCCAATTGAGCTTTCGTAATCTCAATAAAAATATGTCTCATGGATTACCGAAACTACCCTATTTGATGATCATTTGCATTTAAGCACATCAATGTGACCACGTTTTTTTGTTGATCTCCTTAAACCAATTTGAAAATTCTCTCTCAAAATTATATAAGCCCTCTCTGTCTGGAAACAAGTCCGGGCCTGGTAACTTGTGCATTCTGGGACATGCTAGCAGGAAGTCACACTTAATAGTTACAAAAGGTGGATCAAATTAAACCACAGCTGCACGATTAAACTTACATCATCAAATGATTTTCTTTCTTTTGTGTGTGACGTGAGGATGAGGGACACACACTCACGCAAACATCGCAACCAAACCACATTTTGTCTCAGACTTTTCGGATGTGTTTTTTTTTTTTCCGGGGTGTTCTGTCAGACAGTAAACCACACAAAAAAATGTCGTTCCAGTTCAACAATTGCAAGCGCAGTCACAAAACAAAAATGGTATGTGTGTGTTGGCACCACAATCTAATGACAATGATGTCATACACAACACCTGCTTTTGCCTTGGAGGCTGACCGAGATCATTTTAAGTAATCTTTAATCTGATCTGGATCTTACATTGTGTATTACAAATGCTGAAGGCCAAAAAAAAAAAAAAAAATCATCTTTTTTTTTCTTTTAAATTTTACGTCCAAATCAAACTGACTTTTTAAAAACATGTCATGGTAATGAGAACCCATTGGGCCCTTGAAGACATATTAAATGGTTGCAAATTTCTTCTCAGTTAATGTATTATAAATACTGCACTGCCACAAAGCAACCATGTGAAACTATAATAACCCACGAGTGGACTCACTGAGCCACACCGAGGCTGTAATTCATTGGAATACCTTGGCCTGCTGACTTCACTGTACACACTCATTGAAGTTCTTATTTGTGCCCGTTTGGAGTCGACGAGGGAACAAGAGCTCGAACAAGGCAGGAGAAAGCGTGACACCAGTGAATATATCAACAAAAGTTCAAAGTAGTAGCTCTCATGTGCCATATCCAAGAATACAGCCATGTGTTGTCTGCCAAACACTCTTCTATGACCGTGTGTGTGTTGCTTGTCTAATGACAGCCTTTCCTCTCTAACCAGGCGGCCCGGCTACTCCTCAAAACCGCCGTGACTTATGCCAAGCCACCACCGCAAGGAATGCGGCCTGCAGCTGAGCCAGAAAGCGCCACTCATGCAACCCGACGTTCACATTCAATCACATAAACATGGGCGGCAGATGAAGTGCGTAAGTAGTGTGTTTCATACAAGGACACTTTTGAATCAGGTCAGCCTCAAGCTAATGAAGGAGGGATAGCTTCCTCTAGAGGACAACCGGGCAAACGGCAGTCAAATTACAGATGCAATTGTAAGAGTAGTTTATGAAGTGTTCTGTACTTCACATGACAATGGCAAAAGATTTATCTAAAAAAAAAAAAAAAAAAACTGTGCATAGGACTTAAAACCAAATAGAGTGCATAGATCATGTGAAACATTTGTTGACCTTCAACCTTAAGTGGTGTATAACTTGCTTGAATTTAAATATGAGGTACAGTGTTTTGCTAAAGCAGTATTTTTGTGTGGTCCAGCATCCGTGTTGTGTGTAAGTGGCTGGTCTGAGATACTTCAGCAGACAGGATGTCCTTCTCTGGACTTTCTCCTGGCCGCGTCACATGCTCATACTAGCCAGGTACAACAGAGAAAACTCGCTCTTTAATATTTGTCCTTGCCTGGAAAGAAAAAAATAGAGAAATTCACAGAATGCATTTTAGACAAAAGTTGGTGTACACGCTGGATTAGTTTTCAGCCCATTCAATAATTATCTCGAGTAGTTTTCTCACCTTTATTGGGGACAAACTTGAGAGAGTGGCTGAATATTCAAAATCTGGACACCCCCTCTTCTGGCCCGTCGTTTACAAACTCGTGACCCAGCCCGTTGCCACATTTGCCGCATAGAACCTACAAACACACACACGTGATGATAAATTCCCACCTCACACTGGCAATTAAATCCACACGAACCTTGAAAGCTGTGAGGCTCTCCATCAGTTTGGTCACGCTGTCTTCTCTGATGGTCTCGGTGAAAGCGGGCCACGGTGATGAGTGAGCAAACTTGGAGCGACTCGAGAACAGTGGATGGTTACAATTAGAGCACACGTACATACCTGTAGAAATTGAAAAAAGTAATTCAATAATGAATATGAATTAATTATAAATAGATAATTCATTTAAAAATAATGAAAGCTTTGTGAATGAACTGGAGCCTTTCCCAATTGGCAATGAGTAAAATTGGTCCCCACGGGCAACCAACCACAATCACATCAACACAATCACACCTCGTATGGTTATATAATTCTCCAACACTATTCAGTAATTGAAAATATAAGCCTATTATAGTCAATAGTCAACGCAGGCCTGCATCTATTGTAATCCACACGAAAGACAGGTTCAGTCACACATTATGTAACAATGCAGGCTTACCTGGTTTAAAATGATCCTTGTAGGTCTCCCCGCCAAAGAATCGACAGAAAGACATGCTGTTGGTGTGCACCAGATCAATATTGACTAAAATTAATAAGGGGGACGTGAGTGACTATGTAGAACAGATCTAAAATGCAGCATCCCGTGTTTTGTTTTATCGTGGGATTAAACGGGAACTCCTCCCATTGCATTAGGCTTTTTGGTCGCTAGATGGCAGCGTTTGACAACCTGAGCTTGACTTCTCCCTTGTAGTAATTGAAATGAAAATATCCAAATATAGCATTCCGTTTTAATTGCTTCTTGTAGTCGTGTACAACTGCACTAACTGGTTTTCTGGTTAATTTTGCACCACAGGAAATTTTAGCTACAATATTACAGGATGAATCTTATTTATCCCAGTTGACTCCTAAAAAAAAAAAGTCTTCATTATCATGCGTGTTGATAGATAACAATCCAAGTTCAATTCATTTTGTCGTCGTGAATCAGAAGGAAATTCCTCCACGGCTTTGCCCGTTATGGATTTTCAGTTTTCACTCGTACTTGCAGAAGTGCTTGAGTGCCTCTGGTAGCTCCAGCCAATCAATGGCCATTCTATGGACAATGTGCTTCTGGATTGACTTCCTGCACAGTGTCTGCAAGGAAGAGACTAAAAAAAAGCAGAGAATTTAGGAAAGAAGCCAAACAGATAAAGACAACCAAAAATGAGGGTTGACACTCACATCCGTACTCCACCTGCACAATCCTGACACACTTAGTAGCAGCAAATACGTCCACGACAGCATAAAGAGGCTCCACGGTAGGGATGCCTTTTGCGGAAGCGCCCATGTCCTCCCCGTTGATGACGATGTGCATGTCACCTCGATCGCGGCCTTTCGCCACATACAGAACTCCTATCCGGCTGCGTCTAGCGGTGGGCGGCAAAGCGTTAGTTTTGTACAAGTCATCCAGAATGTGACTGAAGCGTCCAGGCCGGCTGCGGCCGACCAGCTTGTCTCTGGGGATTCGAACATCGTCAATGTGCAAATGAGAGTCTGTGAAAAACGTCTTTGGTTTGCTGTTGGCGTCACCCCGATTATCGGCCTCCCCTCGTCCGAGTCTCTGACCCCCGGCTAGTTCCTCTCCACGGTCTTGACCACCTTCACCCGCATCGACCTCCTCCGTGACCTTATTGTGGTTGCGAGTGATGGCAAACACCCAGCTGTCGCCGAGGTCAGTCAGGTCGGGGATGGAGTATTCGGGAACCACCTCCAAGTCCCTGGGGTCCCTGGCGGTCAGGCCCATCCGGAGGTGGCCGCACCAGCCAAGCTCCTTGTCCTCAATCTCGATGAGAAAAATCTCCCCGGGTTTTAACGGTTGTTTGCTGAAGCACACTCCATTGGCGAAGCTCTCCACACGTGTGGCCTGGGTCGCCGAGTAGTCCAGTTGCACGTTGGTCCCGTGGACGGGGTGGAATTCCATAAAGTGGTTGGAAAAAGCTTCCATCTTTTATGAAGGCGTTACTTCGATCCTAGGAATGGAAGAGCATGATTGAAAAGTGCAAGTAAACATTTAAGTTCCGCAATCAGGACAGCAACACCAGCAGTCGGTCAAGCTATCACTCACTTGGGAAGCTTCTGGTTGGGCTATTTTTGAACACATGAGAACAGATGGCAAGGTATGTGTGTCTCTGCATGTGTGTGTGTTGGTGTAAAGAGGGGCTGGCCAACATGCAGTCCCCCGCTTGAGCAATACAGAGCCCCTTGGATAATTCATGCACATTGACTTTGGAATACTTTCATCGTGATGTCACCGACCTGAAAAGCTATATTTAGCACATTGAGATATATTTGAATTGTTCTTTCAAGGTGTGCTCTAAATATAGATCTGGGTTAGACGTTACAGAGCAATTACAGTAATTAAAGTAGCAGTCACATGCCACAAGCAAATCTTATTTACGAGTGCTTCTTCAGATTCTTCAGCCATTTTGAATGACATCAGTGACTCCAGTCAGAGAATTTTTTTTGGGGGGGGAGGGGGACAGAAAATATTTGAATAGTTGAATGTGCCTGAAATTATAAAAAAAAAATCATCAATGTACCTGAAATAAAAATAAATAAATAAATTTAAAAAATCAGCGCGCCACTGCCACCTACTGTAGTGAATGTGCAATTACACTTTATTCTGATACAGCCTAAAAACTGCATGTTCCTTGGAGTCTCAAGCGGCCCCCTCACACTGTCATGAATCTTTCCTTTATGTAGGCCAAGATGAAGTGCACAACTAGAAAAAAGCCGCGACGACCAACCCGACAAATGAAGACTGATGGAGCATCCCGCACGAGCACGTCGGATGGGTGAGTTAGTTTGAGTGCGTCTGTTGGGGCTGCCCTACTCTAAATCTGGATTATCATGCCGAGCGACCACGCTTTCCATAATCAG
Organism: Syngnathus floridae; assembly: GCF_059516105.1. Taxonomy (NCBI): domain Eukaryota; kingdom Metazoa; phylum Chordata; class Actinopteri; order Syngnathiformes; family Syngnathidae; genus Syngnathus; species Syngnathus floridae. The sequence continues at coordinate 4,752,752 of NC_142430.1, read as the reverse complement.
TTGGTGACTCTCTGCAGCGCATGACACATCTGGATACGGGCAGTTTGGCTTAAGAGGAGGTGTGTGTGAGCCCACGAGAAAGAGACAGAGAGAGAGAGATGGTGGTGGAGGAGAGTGTGCTCACGCAGACTCGGCAGATCTTTGCGCACGCCATTGGGAGATGGACTATGGAAGACCATCTCGTTTTATCCCGTGCTTAACACAAACAGACGGGTGAGTGAACCCCTCGCATGTTGCTGTCTTTGTTTTTGCAGATCATCTCTCAGCACAGCAAACAAGTGCAATATAATCCAGAGGTATTAAGGTTTAATCTTTTGTTTTTTGTTTTTTTCTATATTATTATCATTGGCGGGAACTCATGAGAGTTTCGAGTCGAGGTACTGCACCAAACTATTCAGCGTAGAATAGTTCAAATTTGGAAAGATTATAAATATTATATTTATTTTTCACGGCTGTCCATTTTGAGTTTTTATTCAATGTGTTTGATTAGCAGTGAGAATAAGCAACGTCCCAACTCAGATCTATCACCAAATTATTTAGTGACCTTAGAATGTGACTTTAGGTCACAGAGATGAGCTAGCTTGGAAAACCACACTGCCAAATGATGGCTTATCTATAAGCCATCCCAACGTGATTTGTCAGATTTCACAAGTTAAACCCTGAATTAATGTTAATCGGAGATTGGAACTGTTTATGTCTGATGAGATGAATTTAAACTTTTGCCTTATTGACTGAAATGGGCGTTATGGTTGAGACAATATCCGAAAATAAATGATCATATGCTAAAAAAAAAAAAAAAAAAAAAAAAGATTTCCCAATAAAATCTCACTGGAATCCATGAAAGGTGAATCAAATCGCATTCATAGCGTGGAAATGTTCCGGCCCCCACCTAACCACCCCCACCCCGTGTGAAAATCTATGACGAAGGTCTAACGTCTGCATGTGTGACTTTCCGAGGTTTTATCTCGTGCATTTTGGGTGCGAGCAGATTAGTCACAATCCACCATCTGCTGTAGAATTGGTTGACATCATGCCATGCAAACCTGTGATATTGTCACATCAATCTGATTGGTCTAAGACTATTTGAAAGAACGAGGCTATGAAAAGAAAAGTCTGCTTTTATTAATAATGCTGCCATTCTTCTCTTTCAGTGTGATGTAGTCACGAAAAATGGCAGCAAGTGGAAACAATTTGGCGCAGGGATGCGAGAAGGATGCGAGAGGAGGTGGCAGAACCCCCCCGGACGCCCACAACCCAGATGTCCCAAACCCGCTCGGGACAAAACGCCACCTCCCTCGAGGGATTGTTATCCAGCTGACTGGAACAGAGGGAGAGTGGAGCAGCCTGGACGAGAGCGAGCTTATCTTCTCGCTAGATCACCACGAGGACTATCCTCATTCGAGTCCGAAGCAGATCTCCAGCGATGAGGACAGAAGATCGCAAGCGTTCCACGTTCCACTTTCACCCTCGTCTCCCGGTTCTTTGAGTAACTGCCCCGCCACTTTCCTCTCCCCGGGCCCTTCCTCGCCCACGCATCGGCCCTTGGCCAGTCTGGTGAAGTCACTTTCCACAGAGCTGGAGCTGAGAGAAGGCGCCACCCTCAGGCCCAAACCTCTCCTCAGCCTGGTGAAGTCTATCTCCACCGAGCTCTCCCGTTCGGAACCGGAGGTGTCGCAGTCCAAATCGGACTCGCGTCTCAATCTCCACCTCTTGAAGCAGCTCACGCAACCCAAGAACCGAAGCGGTGGCGGCGACTCTCGGACAGCGCCGCCATCTCCCAGCGGAGAAGGTCTTAAAGGCGGTTTCTTCAAAATGGAACTGGAGGACACCAAGAGGAAACTCTCAGAGGCAGTTCAGGAACCACTGAGCAATATGTTCAACAAGATCAGGAGAGAAGATAGCACCGGCAGCCCCAAGCACACGTGTAAGACCACCCAGGCCATTTCCAGAGGGTTGGGCCGGGAAGCTAGCACAGACACAGGTGTCTTGGAATCTCCAGTGAAAAGTAGCGGCAGGACAGATGGGGATGTTTTCGACTGGTCTTCCCTTCGACATCCTGGGAGAAGCCCACGCGGCGCCTGTCCCGTCCATCACCATCTTAGCGACGAAGAGCAAGGATTTTATTCCGATGGAGACACAATGCTGGTTTCTCCCATCGTTCCTCCCCAGCGAGCCCCAAAACCATCACAGCTTGCATCTCCACTCCACGCAAACCATCCTCCACCCTGCATGAGTTTATTCTGTGTGGCAATACTATCCTACGGTTATTTTACTCTTCCTCTAAATCCATATTTCTCCGGTCTGGCTGTTGGTCTGGCAATGGGTTTCTTGCTGGGACTCGTGCTGATTCGAATGGGCTCTTCCAGGTCCTTCTGTTCAGCTTCCCCGAGCAGACCGCTTCTAAACGCTTGCTCCACTGAGCCAGACATCATGAAGGTAATAACAAAACGACACATTTTGTAAGATCCCAAGAGAAAATGGAATAAGTTGTTCCTTTGGTGTTTTCAAGGGTTGGATGAATGAGATTCAAGATTACGACCCAGAGACGTATCATTCGGCGCTGACCCACTCCGTGTTTGCCACGCTGGAGGGATCCTGTTTACGACTCGACACCCCCCAGTCAAACATCAGCCGCAGGGCCACGTACGACGAGAAACTCAACGAGCCAACTTTCGTAAAGACACGCAGCTACCGGCTGGAACGGAGCAAAGTACGAGTACTATTCAAACATAAAAAGTGACGGTTAATTGGTTTCGCTTTAATGTCTTCCTGAGAGGGACACAAATGCCTATTGCAATTTTAATATGAATTCATCTGGCAGACATATATCTCAAAACCACAGATGGAATGCTAAATGATACATCTGGGAATGTCCAATCCAACAGATGTCAATTCATCTTGAGCCAAAGTGAGAAAGAATTACTGACACTCATGACCTTCACGTTTATGTCACATCCTTTGACTGGGACATATTATACAAAAAAAAAAAAAAAAACGAATGAGAATTGTCTTTATCTTCTCCCCCAAAGGTATTCTTGCTGCCATCTGTGTTGGCTCGTAAGCGACTATGGAACCCCAAATATCCAATCTGCATCCAGCTGGCCGGTGGAGGAAACTCCCAAGAGGAATCTGGACGAAGGTCGGAGGACAGTCAGGAAGTAGAACAGCCGAGAACTACGCCCACGAGTTCATACCAACATTTTTCGGAGCCACACAAAACGCTTTACCTCTTTGGCCGTACCGGGAGAGAAAAGGAAGAGTGGTTTCGTCATTTCCTGCTCGCATCCACCGACAAGGAAGGGGGCGGGTTGAGGTCCGCCAGACGCGTGCCTCAACCGGGTAGGAGAATCACAAAGGCCTCTGGATAAGGCAATGTGTGGATTATGGATTACATGCTCCAATTCTTGACATGTCAAAACCAATCCTATTTATGAGAACATACAGATCTCAACTGGAGTGTTTATCTTGCTTTGTCTAAGAAAGTTGTCCACATTTAATACCTCCACAACCCTTCTTTTTAGCTGACTACAAAAAAAAATTCCATTTCCCCGCAGGTGACCCAGTACTGTCGCAGGCTATCAGCCATATCCCGAGCAGCTCCAGCAAAGTGGGCAGCAGTGAGGACGACACCTCCTCCACGCCCGCAGTTCCTCCCAGTCAGACTTCTTCCGGCAGCAGAACCACCAGGGGCCTTTCACTGCTTGACTACCCCGGCTACATGTCTGGGGTTCTGTCGGTAGAAGTCTCGCCCCCGCTCGGCAGCCCCGGAGTCGGCAGCACAGAGACCAGCCCCAAAGGAAACGTAAGTCGTGCGGAAGCTGAAGCATCTTCAAGGGTGACTTCAGATTTTCTGCCCTCGATCAACTCAAATCTCATTCCCGCAGTGTACCTGCGATCTCGTGGATCGCTCTGGGATGAATTCGGCCCTTTGGGTGAACGCTCTGATTGGTCGAATCTTTTGGGACTTCCTGAGGGAGAAGCACTGGGCTGATGTGGTTTCACACAAGATCCAGAAGAAGCTCAGCAAAATCAGAGTAATTCATCTTTCTACCTTCCCTCACTTTTAATAATACTTCATAAACAATGTCGTCTCATTTTACAGTTGCCTTATTTTATGAATGAACTGAAGCTGACTGAGCTGGATATGGGCTCTTCTATCCCCAAAATCATATCTACCTCCCGACCAGAGATAAACCACAGAGGTGAGCACTGAAATTTCTTATGAGGTTTTGTCATTGGATGTTTTGGCAGCTTTTATTTAGTGTGTGTTTGGCCTACGTGACCACGCATGCATACACTTGCAGACGCGCCCTGCCATTATGGCTGCATAACAACATACTCAAGTATCATTATCCTGTTCATCTCACGTTGTAAGGTGAGTTTTAAATCAAGCACCTGGCCTCCAAATTTAGCACAGCCTCCATATTTGTTTTGAAATGATGATGTGTTACATGGCTTCCTTGGAGTCCATCGTGAATATGCAAGGCCGCGTAATCACAAGCTGCTTCGGCGACCCAGATTAGGTTTGAGGGAGATTTGTCTTACCCGTGCTGCACTGATTCTGACCCCTCTGCGGTTTTCCCCGCTTTGCAGGCTTGTGGCTGGAGCTGCAGCTGGCCTACAACGGCACCCTGCAGATGACCCTACAGACCAAATTCAACTTGTCCAAATTGGGTAAAGAGGGCGGCCAGGACACAGACTGGTTGACTGAAACTGGAAATGCACGGTGACTAATTATATTTTATGGACCGTGTAGGCATGGGAAATTAAAATTGAAAAAAAAAAAAAGAAACCATACATTGGCTTACGTAAAACATCACACACAGATACACACAGACTGTCACACAAGCTCACTTGTGGATTAAAAGTCCAGCCACAGTTCGACATCCTCCGCAAGCCCTTTTAAGTCTCTCCCTGCAAATTAGACATTCGTGCTTGTAAGCTCTCCTGTCAAACAAGCATCAACTTCATATTTAGTCGTCATTTAGCATTTTAGTGCCTTGCTAATTTTTTTTTTTCAAATTGCCTTTGTAGCTGCAAACCAATTCTAAACGTGCTGGCAGACAGTGATGAGGAGTCCTCGAGCGCTGGCTCATCTGACGATGAAGAGTTTCTCCTGGCTGAACCTCAAGGCCCCGCTGGGGAAAAGGTCCCTTCGTCTGCAACCGATGGGTAATTGCAAATATTCTTAGAATGCATTTTTGCTTCTATTCAATTCAATATGTGCCCATGCTAATACTTTCCCACCCCTCTCTCTAATCATGTCTTATAGGACAGGAGGCGGAAGGACGGGAAAGAAGATTTTGAGATTTGTGGACAAAATCGCCAAATCCAAATATTTCCAGAAGGCAGCAGAGAATGAGTTCATCAAGAAGAAGTTTGAAGAGATGTCAAACACGCCTCTGCTGCTCACAGTGGAGGTTCAAGAGCTTTCAGGGTCCCTGGTTGTCAACATTCCACCGCCCCCTACTGACAGGATATGGTGGGAGCCAGGAAACTGTCATAAATGTTTATGAAAAATGAAAGTAGCTTGCATTCTGTGCTAAATATTCCTTTGTCCCCTGCAGGTATAGCTTCTGCATACCACCCAAGCTGGATTTACGTGTCCGACCCAAACTCGGCGAGAGAGAGGTGACGTTATTTCACGTGACCGAATGGATTGAAAAGAAACTGCAGGATGAATTCCAGGTAATGAAGTACAACCTGCCTCAATGAATGAATTCCTCTTAGTTGTGTTTGCTTTCTCTTTCTAGAAAGTATTTGTCCTGCCAAATATGGATGACATCTACTTACCCATGACGCATACCGGCGTGGACAAACCCGGCGCATCTTCTCATTTCTGCCAGTCCCAAAGCTCCACTGAGTCCTTAGAACCTAATCCGCCAGAGGCGACTTTAAACGAGTCGGACCTGAGGGCGGCTCTGGTGAAATAGTGGACGGACTCTGTTTAAAACATATTCACCTTTGCCATTCTCCAAATTGGTGAGTTAAAAAAAAAAAAAAAAATTAAAATACACGTATGGAGCCTTGTGCCTGTTTTGACTCTTATTGTTCCAAAGCAGAGACTTCAATCCCTCCGTCGGAACCAGGAGGTTCTTCGAAGATGGACACACGTCAGATTTGTTGTTATTATTTTAGTTAGTAATATTATGAGGGACAATTTGAATTGGGTCACCAACACACTGCATGGATGTAGAATTGTTGCAGTTGAGATTTTTCTTCTTCTTGCCTTTTTAAGTCAATGTTGCTAATCATTCATATCAGTGTGTTTACAGATATATTTGAGGAATGTCTGACTATTAATAAGCAGGGCCCATCAATTAACAGTTTAGAAAAAGTTGGTGAGTGCTGATCTTCTGTACAGTAAAAAAAAATGGTGAAGGATACTTTAGACAAATGTTTACATTCCTATGAGATTATTTGCCGCTTTGATATTGGCCGGTGGTGATTATTAAACAAAAAACAAAGAAAGAAAAAAGAAAAAAGAAAAAAAATGTGAAAAGAAAAAAAAATGACAAGAAAAAGAAAGAAAAGAAACAAACTTGACTTCATTCTTTTATTGAATTTGATTTATTAATTTTGCTGAAAAGCCTCGGTGAGTATCCGTTTTCTCTTTCACTCTTGTTCTGAATCTCGCTTGGCTTTGGCCAACAACCAGGAGTAGCAGGCTCACCCGGTTCCTGTTACCACAGGGTTCATTCATTGACTTATTAAAAAGCTATTTTTTAAATTATACTAACCATAATTACATACTGTCGCTGGCCAATGAAAAGCAAGCATCCCTAGAATTGTATTCTTCTTTTCGTTTCATTTTTAATTCCCTTTTCATTGAACAGCATGTAATTAGTTTGAGTCACTTTTGAGTGAGTCACCTGACATGCTCTATGAATGATGATGACGATCCAACATAACTCTACTATGCTGCAAAAAAAAAAAATATATATATATATATATATACATATTATTGTGTGGCTAAAACAGTCATTTAAGTTTGAACTTTAAAATATGAATAATATAATAACAACTTTTTTTGGAAGCCCAACGGTCGATGCCAATGTTGTAGCTGGGCGCTAACCAAACAACTTTAACTTTTAACATTTGGCTGTAAATTAGTTCCACAAAACAACAACAAAAATGACCTTGAGATCAATAACTGTTTATTTTGTTGTTGCAAAACCTTTCACTGTGAATAGTGGCAATTAATTCAAGTCAACTGAACAACAAATTAGTGCATTCATTAAGTAGACAATTAAATGCTCGTACGGGAAAAACAAATTGCAGAGTGGTTGAGCCACGGCACCTTAAGTCGCTTCACTAAAACTACGTATGACCGCGTCACCAAGTTATTGATTGCACCAATGCCTGTTTGGTTGCTATCTTTATTACTTTAGTTTCTATTTCTAAACACATGAAACCTTATCTCTGAAGTCATCCGTCAAGAGTGTTAGGTAGTCTGTTTACATTACCGTGCACACATTCTCAAGGACTAATGTTTAATAAAAACAAAAAAACGAACCTTCTTCCGTCAGTCTCATGTTTTTGGTCAACCATTCACTGGGTATTTCCTTGTCTTTTGTCAGCAAATTCAATCCGTGCTTTCCCGGCTAACGATAGCTCCCTCCCAATGCAAACAGAAATGTGACTAATTACCTATTGTCTGCGCAAAACATGAATTAAAGTATTGCGTTTCTTTTATTCAATTTGTCCACATTATTTTTCTGAAACTAATAATGCCGTTTGAGCAACTACTACAACTTTTATGGTAGCTTTTAAAGAGAGTGTTTTATTTCAGTTAGTCATAAATGCATCACCTTGAGAAGATAATTAAAAGTTGCTCCTCACTGAGGGAAATTCTTCTGTGCTGGGAATTCGAAGGCAATTGCGGGCGTCATCCAAGGTCATAAAGCTGATTATTGCATCAGATTCAAAACTTTTGAGCAACACATCATCTCTCGGAGCTGCATTCTTTCAATGGACATTTTTTTTGTTTTCAGTTAAGATAGCCTGCGTGTTTTTGGAATGTGTGGGGCAAATATGCAAACTGCACATTTAGACCACAGCCAAGTTTCAGACCCCGAACCTCAAAAACTACTATTTCTTCATGCTCCAATTCCAAAATAATTTGTCCAAAAATATAATAATACAATATTGCCACAAAAAACACGCGCATCTCAAATCGTCTTTTCCCATTGAAAACAATGGAAACGCCATCAATCATTCCAGTTCCTTCTCAACCCTTTAGCTTCTTCCCACAGTCCAAGACCATGTACGTGTTCTCGCCTGTAATTAGCCGAGCTGAGTTCGTGCACTGCAGGCCATTCAGATCATTCTTTACAGGCTATTAAGTCGTTACAAAGCCAAAACGTGATTCATTGTTGATGATCACCCAAGTGTTGCTTCACATGCAAACAAGGGTTTGCTTTGTCTTTATCTTTAATAATTTACTCAAATATTGTTGTTTTGTTTCTTTAAACAAAATTAGTGTTATAGTAAATTATAACACGTACGCACGTACAAGGCGTACAACAGCTTTCAATATGTATTGGTAATGTATTGTGAAAAGGTTAAACCTACCGATAGTCCACACCTTAAATTAAAAGCCAATTCTCACTTTCATTTGGACTACAATGGAACCACTGTACTTGTTAAACACACAAACAAAACCAACATTCCAATCAGTTCATTCATTGGGGCCTTTGAAGGATTAGCAACCTTTGTTGTGGAAAGAAATGAAAGTTGTCATCAAGCCAAAACAGGAGTCGTGATTCTTAACTTCCGATGGATTGTGTGTGTGTGCGTGTGTGTGTGTGTGTGTGTGTGTGTGTGTGTGTGTGTGTGTGTGTGTTGTCACGGAAGAGTTGCTTGTTTTTGCGGTTCAGTCTGAGTGCAGTGGGGTGAAAAACGTGGCTACGTTATAAATATTCAATATAGTCACCTTCTTAAAATGACAGCAGAAGTAATTTATTTTATTTATTTATAAATTCATTCCAGATATATCACAGAAGACAGACAGTAAATTGTGCGGAGTTTATCAAATAATCTTTATATCACATATAATACAACTTACAATAGTAATTATTCTTCATGCTAGTAAAATGCACAACATTTGCTAACAGTGTCTCTCGAAGCAGCTTCATTATTTGAAGAAATCCGGAAAGCGTTCAGTTAAGCCAAAATATTGAGATCCAACGATCCACTTTAACATCTCACTTATAATTTTTTTTTTTTTACCAACAATGTGTTGTTCCTACTGGTTCGTTCTCGTGCTTCATTGAAGCTACATGACACTTGTATTCCTTCTCTTCTCCAGTCAAGTAATTCTGGATCTGGATCGATGACTTTGGAGCAAAATACGTACGTGTGGCTTACTTGCTTAAAAGAAAGAGTGAATAAGAGCTAGCGTGAGTAAATCTTGAAGAACTCCTTTGTGTGTCACTTGGGAGGTGTCCCTACAAGTAACTTTCAATGGTTGGACCGGCCCACGTCTGGAGCCGAGATTTGGCCTCCAGAGCGGCATTGCGGGTCATGGTAGAGCACCGGTTCAGAATCTCCTCTTTCTTGGGTCTGGGTGGGACTGTCGGGCTAATCGGGCTTGTGTCACTGTCTCTGGAACTGAAGCTCCCAGAACTCCAAGAACTTCCATAACTCATATAACTGGTGCTGGAATTGCGACGTGCCCGGTCACCGCACTCGCTCGGGCTCACGTTCGACACGTCTGCTCTGGAACGTGAAGACGGGCTATAGCCGGAGGAGATGCTGGACTCTGTGCTTGTGCTAATGCTGCGAGTGCGGCTTTCTAAGCGGGCGTTATTGACTTCCACCGGGGAGGGCACAGCTGACAGGTTTTGGGTCTCTAACAGTTCTATCGATCTGGCTCTGGACAGATAGCCAGGGCCGCTAGATCGAGAACTGGGCTGGATCGCAGACCTTTGCCCTGTGTGGGTTTTTTTGACGACCCGGGCTGAAGAAGAAGCATCCAGAGGAACCCCGCTGATGGTCAGGTTGTGGGTGGATTTACTCATCTTCTTCTGTAAAGTGAAAAGACCCGAACGAGGGTTGCTGTAGGGCTGCAGGTACATGGAGGGGATGTGGCCCACCTTGCCATTGAATCTAAAATCAAACAGAAAAGTTTCAGAACTTTTGTTAACCTTTATAAACCTTTTGAGAGAGTAAAAACAAATCTGTAATTCTAAACTTTTTTATTTATTTTTTTTTATAACCATATACTGCAAGTGTTTGCTAATTTGGCAGACCAGCCACAGCCAAGCCGGGTAGGCCGGTGTGGCAGGTATAGTCTTGGAACAATGGCTAACTAATTTAAATGTCATCAATTTTCACTGGAAGTCACCGAACCCTTTTTTAATGCAAAGCACAGACTGGTTTCTGACATAATGGAAGCACCTCTCCCATTAATTTGAGTTGGATACAGAAAAGAAATGCCATTCCATAATTAATTGATACCTATATGTCTTCCGACAGATCAGGAACTCGTACTGAGAGAGCTGCCATTGCTTCCATTTAAATTCTACACATTTGTCCGCAAAATAAAACAGCAGCATCAACTCTAATCATGTAAGTTCAAGGTTATTATTCTTAACTAGGTTACCTGGCAAGCCACCAGCCATCATCAGACATCTTAAGCACCTCCACAACAGAACCAATGGGCACAGACAGCTCATCCGCTTTCTTGGTGACGAAATTTCTCACGGCACAGTAGAAAGCACCTTTATGTGACAACACAGAGACGACGAGCTTAGCAAATTTTTCATGAATAAATTGTCTGTTGATTTTGGTCAAACTGTGCAATACGTTGACGCAATAGGCCATTCCAAAACAAGCCATTTTAAGAATTGCTTTGTTTCTCCGTACAGGTTGCACTTGTTGATTATGACTCATTCCTAACAAACATCTTTGTTGGTTTTTCAAATCTAGGTTATTTTTAAGAGCGGATGGCGCACCTAGTCTGAAATATCCAATGATACTCTTAGAAGTGACACAAATGTCATACCTTCCCTCTGCAGTCCTCTCTCATCATTTTCCTCCTTTTCCAGGTAAGGAGCCGGAAACCAGGCAATGCACTTGTCTTCATTCTCCACCAACCACCAACCTGATGAAAGAGTTGACAGACAATTAAACAGGTAGGATTAAATCCCTCCTCCCCAACAATGCTTATTTCGGCGGAACTACCAAAAACTACTTCAACTTTATGGAATGGATTAATCATTAATTATTATAGTACTTTTTTCCGAATCCATTAATCATTAATGGATTCGGAAAAAAGTACGCACCAAAATTTTCCGACATGCCTCTAATTCACTTGAAAATATGCTACGTGTATGGGAAAGGGCGAGGTTGTAATAGAAGAACAGCGTGTAGCGGTAATTAAAATATCTTCACATGTTGGTGGCATGTAGAAATGTACAGTATGTGTGTAACTGTCAATGTGTGGTATGGACACTTATTTATATTTTATAACCTGGAATTCAGGGGTGTGCAGACTTTTTATATATATATATATATATATATATATATATATATATATATATATATATATATATATATATATATATATATATATATATATTTTTTAGTACTTAAAGGTTGATTAAAAAAAAAATATGCTGCTAGATTTATAGTTGTTGACTGACCGGCAGGGTCCTTGATCAGGACTTGGAGGGTTTCATCTGTGGCCACTTTGAAGGGCTGGTTTTTTATGTCTTTGGTCTCGTAGGCGGCAACGCAGCGATACGTCTCGGTGACAAACGGCTGAGTGACAGAGCCACTTTCGCCGCCTCCTCCTCCCCATCCTCCATCTGAGTTGTCATCTGACAGCAGCATCATGACGCTGAATAGCAGAGGTCAGCGGGTTAGTTTGCCTTCACGTGAACATTGATTGAGGAGTAATTTACCTGTTCTTGGTGAAGTCTCCATCTAAGTCGCGGTCGAGCGGCGTGAAAAATTGGACAAACTCTGAACAACGGGTCACCATTTGTTCACACGTCACCAGCTTGTTGCAGTAACTCTGCAAGTTCTTTATGCGTTGAATAGCTCGCTTCGATCCTCTCTGCTGGAAGCCGTTCTTCTGAGAGTCCCCTGAGGAGAAGACATGGCTTGATTTTTAATTCCTACCCATCTATGACCTTTTCTGATTGTGATCTTTGGATTTTCTTTTGGATACTTTGATGCATGTAATCTTACCGCTAAATTTGGGGATCATTCTGTTGTTATTCTCCGAAGGGTTGAAGTAAGGAAACTTCTTCTTCAGCTGCCTCTGTTTGAAGAATATATTTTTAAAAACTTGAAAAATTTAAGAGCTGTTCTTTCCCAATGATGATTCCAACTTACATGAAAGTTCTTGAAATCATCATAAGACCTGTAGATAATCACTTCATTCTCATCTGACCACAGCACTGATAGCACAAACATCTGTAAAAGCACCACCCCCGAAAAAAAAAATACATTTATCAATCCAAATGCAAGTTCACTTTTGGAGCTTCACACTCACCTTGAGTTTTGGTGTCTCCCTGCGCATGGCTCCTATAATACGAACGGAGAACACAAAGGGCTTTTCTCCCGGCATCTTGACTGGTCACTTTGGTGGGAATAAAAGTTGCCAACAGTGATGCTTGGGGAGTGTTGCAGTGCTGGCTGGCTGCCTGCCTGCCCTGTTTAAATAGTAAGCATGCGCCTAGTGGGCGGAGTCACAAACTCCTGGCAAAACAATGCCTTGTGAATCTGACTTGGCACGCAGCCTGCACGTATATGAGAATGACGTGACATGTACGGTATGTGCTTACAACCAATTAGACGTTGTTTAATTAGATTTATGTGATAGATGGATAGAGCCTGTAATTATGGATGGAGAGAATCATAAAGAAATGATTTGCTGTGTAATATCAATAGCAATTCTCCTGCCTTTAATTCAGAAAGAAAGAAAAATCACAAGCTTTTGTTGTTTATGGCAAGATGAAGAGAAAAGTATGTCACAAAGTTACCTGCCATGTCAGTTCATTTTGTGGTTTGCGTTTGGCTCAGGGTGCGAGAAGAGGCGAGAGTAGTGCATCTGACAGTTCCTAGCTGAGAGCAATCCTGGATCTTTTCTGACACACTTTATCGTTGAATTGTGACTCAAGAAACCTAAATGGAGTTGAGGTGATAAAGCTTACTCTGCAGTTTAAGCCAAGTCACATGACTTGAACTTTGTGTTTGTGATTGCTGGTGTACAACTGCACTGAGACATATTGAGAAGTTGAAATATTAGACACAACCTGATGTGACGCTGTGCTGATAGTAATCAACATGTTGTAAAATCTCTGCAAGTTTCAACATGCAGCAGACTCTGTAATTTCAGACAATTCAACATGACGTTGTCTCTTTTCATTTTAAATTTGCGTGACAAGAGACACTCTTGTGCTAGAAAAAACCATGACGCGCAAAGGAATGGTGTTTTATTATGAGCATGCATGCATTGTGGAATGTAAATTCCAAATTTGATGTAGTCATGTAACGCAGGGTTGAGTAATGATTTTTTTTTTTTTGTACCCATCATAGAATTCTTGTGTCTACATCGCTGTACAGACTAAAGAAATGCTCCAGGGAGGTAGGAAGCCATGTATGTGTGCATGTGTATTTAGACTGAGGCTTTTTGTTTTTATTTCTGCAATTAAGTAAAGGATTCCTGGATTCTCCAGCAGCACGTGCAGTTATCCCAGACTTGTCATGTGGCAGCAATATTCCTTATCAGCAACTCAAGAGAGCTTTGCCTGTATACGATTGTGTGTGTGTGTGTGAGAGAGTCACAGGTGTCTCTTCAAAGACGCTCTGTGAAAAAGTCCAACTCTTGAGTGGCTTATCTCAAGCCCTTTATGTGATGTGAGTGTGTAGTTCCTGTCTGAAGCAATGCCAGGATTTCTTCTGTTTGACATGAATATAAACAACACACACACATAGCATCCATTATTCAAACAGCATCAGTGAAAAGGTCAGTGAAGATGTCAACACCTGAGTTGAGGAGACACGTGAGTTTTCCCAAATTAAGCATGGGCACGTTTTTGTTTTTTTTTGAAGCACAAGTAAAGACAGCATAACACACTAAATCACCTGGGCCTATAAAGAGGATTTAAATATTATATATAATGTTGACCAACATAACAAAAACGTGAAGATAAAAGTGATGCAGATTATCAAAATATGCATGTCGATGTAATTTTGTAAAATATCTCGGTCAGAGTTCCGCTGTGTTGTTGCAGGATCATGACAATTATTCTGACTACAATTTTACTAATTGCAGTGATGAGGAAGTGTATGGAATTCGATGAGGAAGTTTATGAAACTGATGGCACACTGTGAGATTATGTATCCGATATCCATCATTATTTTATTGAATATTTTATATAATGTTTTAAATATTTTTTTGTAAATATTAAGACATTAAGATAAGTTTTTATGGCGTAAATTTCCCCCTAGGGAATCCCCCAATGACACAATATTTGCTTGATTTTTTATCCTGCTTTCACAATCATCCCTTTGTCATCCCCCCCCCCCCCCCCCCCCCGCCTCGCACGATCTGTGCAGGTGCACAGCATTTATTTCATTTAAATCCATCTGCTCAACATGTGCAAGGTAATATGTCAAATCCCAACAAACCCGCACGTGTACGACAGCAAATATTCCGCTACATTGTTAAGAACTAATACTAAATATGGGAGGTTCATGGTAGGGAGTTTCAAGCCTGAGCTGTTGATCTTTGAGTGCCATTAAAAATAGGAAGATATCGCAGAAGTGAATGCCAAAGTCCTAATCTCTTTTTCTTTTTTTTACACTGCCATTTGGTGATGACACACCCCAGAAACCAAACAAGGAAGCTGACGGAGAAGGAAGCTGAATTGTCTTTATTCTGCTTCTTGTCATAAGGAAGGAAATCTGAGCTGATCCTAATGTACGTAATTCTTTTATAAAATGAAATGAATTCATTGAACAGCAAAACCCATTTCATGAAAGCTATTATTTTATATAGCAATATATTTTGCTAAATTGCCATTTTTAATTACTCATTTTACAAGAAATGGTCCTGATTGGAAATTCCATGCCAATAAAAGAGGCAGGCTCACTAGAAAGGAATGTAAAATGATAATGAGTCATAGAGAATTTATCACTAAATCTTGCCTCTGTCAGTAAAAGATAATCCTTGCATCAAAAAAAAAAAATCTAATCTGCAGCATATGAGGAAGTCCTGATTCTTATTATTATTGAAATGTATAAAAAAATATTTAGTTGATTTGGCATGTTAGCAATTTAATCCACTTTAACTGCATTGTTGGTTTTAAAGTAAATCTTTTAGTGAGTGGAAACTAGTAGTGCAAAATAAACACTAAATTATTTCTGAATGACTGTGTTTATCTAATACGTGTCCACCCTGACTCTCAGTCAAAGTCGGATGGAAAAATCTCCAGCACACCCGTGAGAATGAATGAATGAATAGAATTTTCATTCCACTGCAAGAACGTCTGTTTGGTATCAGATAACTGGAGTTTACCGATTCATTGTCAACCCAGTTGAGTGCATTAAACAGTATTGCACCAGCCGGCACCATATGACATAAGAATTTTACATAAGATGTACCAGTGACTCAAAAATACAAACAAAACAATTAGGCTAAGTCTCTTTGACTTAAACGCCTGAGTGGATGCTTTCACATAAGAGGAACATGCTTGTCATTCATCCAGGGCATTTGATTCACAATGTATTGAATTTGTCACAACTTTTTCATCTGGGTGGACATTTTGTGTCTCGTCCAATCATGCGTCTGGGCTTATTGATGCATGAACTGATGGAGCCTGCTCGGATGAGAAAAGAAGACACCACTCGTTATCAATTCCATACCTTGAAAAAAGAGGCCCCTCAGTCTTATTTTTAAAGGTGTCAGAGAAAACGTTTCATAAAAAAAAAAATTGCATTACATAAGCTGACCTGTTTGACTCGTATTACGTAGACGACGCTATAGGTTGCCCGCCGACTACAATTAAAGGGTGTATCGTACACTGTCTGCTGCACAATTTGGATCAAAGGTGCACTGACGTGGACATTCATAGCTCAAACTAGTTTCACAAGGCATTCCCCTATCATGGACATGCATCATTAAACCTATTTCAGTTCTCATGCTGGAAAGTAGTACGTGCACGTACACACATGCACCACAGACCGGGATTATATATTATCAAGAAATAAAATAGATGGCATTCTTAGTTACACTGTTATTTATATATATATTTTAAATAATAAATTTTTGAATCAAAATACCCGGGCTACATATTCTCTATTGCAACATGACTATTAATAAAAGATAAGTGAGTTACTTTCCAAAGAACCTACTTTTATTTCATTAATCTAGGTGACCTACAAACTTGGCTACTTATGGGTTAGCATATACCATTTTCAACCACTAGAGGGAAGCAAATGCATTAAAAAAAAAACAGAAGCACCCAGCCAGCAGGTCGTTTTGATATTTCTCTTTCTTTACAATCAGTCAATCCAACTCAGGCTCAATCGGAAGCATGATCTGTTATAATACAACTCTGATAAACTTTAAAAACATGGCACGGTCACATGATTAGGGACTTTGTAGAGAATTTTAACAAAAATATTTACTTTTAACTAAGATTTTTTTGTTGTTGGTTTCATATACTTTAAGGATAGGATAGAATAAAATCTCTTGACAATGGAGGCTTGGTGTTTGGAGAGTGCTATGTTGAACACGTTGCATAGTCAAAAGAGACGTCGATGGAAGGAACAGGATGGGATTTATAACTTAAGCGGAACACTCAAAAAGCTCTGTTTAACACTTAGTGGCAGAGCTGTGTAAAAAAATACTCTGTTATTATGTGATTTGTCTCTCAACACTCCAACACACAAAAAGTAATGAGCAAGCCTCCTCCGTACAGCTTTGAGCTTGTGAACCAGGGGCATGTGAGCATTAGCATTAATAACATATTCATCTTTGTGCAAATGGTACAATAAAACAACATCCACGGCAATCACTTGTGATTAAAAAGCATATCTGACAAAACATCAAGGATGGGAAAAGGGGTTTGCTTGTTTAGCGTGTCACCCGCTAAGGGTCATAAAAGTGCCGCAAAGTGTCCCATCTTTTGTGATAGAATCACAAAAAAATATTCTCTTGGCAGGCAAACAAAGAAGCGGCTTCAACCAAATGAATGTACATACTGCCATGTCAAAACCTTTGGGCTGATTAAAGCTCCATTTCTTAAACCTGAAGAGCCCCAGTTGCTTCTCCAAGCAGACCCCCCTTTGGAAGGAATCCTGTTCCAACCCCTGCCAAACGTCTGGAAAGCTGCGGTCCCGACTTAGCTTATAAAGTGTCTTGAGAAAGTGTGCCAAATTTTACACAACAAAAACCAGACATTTAAACATAAGACGGGTAAGAACCACATCCGGGCTCTGAGGCTGGATCGGACTTTACCCTCCCCAGCCAGGGAACACAACGGCATTTCCTTTTCTTTTTTTAAAAACCTCATTTCATACACATACATTCAGAAGTCCTTTCGCATCCACTGGTCCGCACTCTATCCGCCCAACTGTTAACCCACGTTGGCTTTTGTCTTTTTTTTCTTTTCTTTTCCTAGTCTCAGTAGCATCTGCAGACCTCTGCTTCACCTCAAGTCCATCCCAACAGGATCCACGATGCCAGCCGGGGTCACCGGAACTCATAGATGGCGGCACTGTGCTCGGGGACGTGGGTGAGGTTTAGAGACTGGTACCTGAATGAGGTGAGACAGCGTACGTTTTGAAATGTGAGCCGCTATGGCAGCAAAGGAAAAAAAAAAAAAATGGCGATGATTACCATTCAGAGCTCCGGTGGTAGTAGTAGCCCTCGATCGTTGCTGTGGATTTCTGGAAGCAAATGTAGTAAAATCCAGCAAAGGAAGCGCCACTAATGTCTTTGATTGTGTGATCCGGAACCAGGAACTGCTCCTAATGAAAAGCAGATATGCCCGACATTATTACCAATACAGCATCAAGCTTAGGCAATGAACTGATACCTTACCTTCCACCTCATAAAAATATAGTCGGAATTTTTAAGATCCTCGTAGTCAAAATCATCCGAGTTGAATGTCTTTGCATACTGGTAGAAAGCCTGAAACTTGCCCTGATGACAAAAATGAAATGCTGGTCATTTTAAAATAAAACTGAAATTAAACATCTAGTTGTAAATGATTACCCAATGTTTACGATCCACATCCTCATCTGCATCCCACTTCCGGGTGAGAAATGGTCGTTTTCTGCTGATAATCTCTCCAGCGAAGAACGTGGTTAGAGTCGGGTATTCCTGCCACAACAGACAGTTAGGTTTTTGTTTTCAAATTTGCAGGTAGCTCGTGTGCGGAAAACTTTAGATGAAATTGCTTCTGGATTAAATGGAGCAGACTGTTGATGAATGTAATTTATTTCACATGTCAATTCAGATAGTGATAATAACCCGGCTCACCTCCGTTAGTCCTTTTATTTTCAGGTAACCACATAGGTAGGAGTCCTCCATCGTGACGTGCTTGAGGGAAAACAAAACAAACGTGATCATGTTGACATCAGACTCAAAGCAGAATTGCCCGATTAATATGCCGCCATTCCGAATATAACGCACAAAAATCATGCAGTTGTGCAAAGGAGGACTTGAATACATTTATATCTGCAAATGCAAAATCAGGGTTATGAATGAAATGTGTCGTAATGTTTTAATTGCTATGCGATTGCTAGCTTGGCGAGCTAGGCCCATGCTCATTGATTCTCCAACTGTCAATCATCACGCCCCCGTTTGACAGCTCGATCACCATTGCCGCTCGCAGTTCACCTTTCACGTGAAAAATGCCACACCGATTGCCCACCTGTAAAACAACTTCCACGTCGTACGAGTTCCCTTTACTCTTTTGGTGTCCCCTAAATTTGGAGCCGCTATACAACAGCGAGGTGACAACTCCGGGCTGCCGGGTGTTGATCGGGGGCGGTGGAATAAGCGAAGCCGAGGATGCGAAGGCCGCGCACTGGGAGTCGCTGATGAATCCAGCGGGGACAGGCATGGTTCCCGCTTCGCTGGCTGGTTATCCACACTAGTCAATCGCTGTCTTCGTGATCCCGGCGTCCGCGAAGAAGCGTTGCAGGGACTGAAGCTGTCCTCCAGCCTATAAAATCCCCTTGGAACCTGAAAGCTGTACTTTGCCAGGGACCGAGCTCCCAGGAAAGTAGTGGACTTCGTCGCAGCGACGAAGGCAAAAGCATCCGCACCACTCATTGGCTAGCCCTAATCGACGTGCATATATCCTACATTCTCATTGGTTCGTTTGGAGGACAGCTTCACAGGTTTACAATGTAGTTTTTTCGTGTTGTATAAGAGTGCAAATAGTAATGTGGAAAACTACAATTCCCTACCCTTAAAAATGCACTACGCCAGTGCTGTCAGACTACGTAGAAGGTCACACGCGTGTTTGAGAGCTCTGCAACTGAGATTAAAAAAAAAAAACTCTTGCCAGTCGACTTATTACACGGGTAACCATTGCATTGTAAAAAAGAAAAAAACGATGTAAATGCTCCCAAATATGCAAGTAAAAACGTGGCGTCTCGTTTACTAATAACAACAACAACCCGTTGTTTATGCTTCTTAGCTAACCTAGCTTAAGATTTCACATCATCGCTGCAATGTTTAGAAACCTTGCAAGACTCCACCATCAGTTCGGAAAAGCACTGTCGCAGTGTAAAACACGCACGAAGCCTCAAAACTTCGAATGCTCGTTAAAATACTCCTCATCGGCCGCGACAGGTAAGATAATTACCTTATAATGTTTTTGATCTGTACTGTGAACACTCAACAAAACATTTGCCTACAGAGAGAAAACGATTTTATCAGGACGTCAGTATATCTCAAGGTGAAGGTATGTGAACTTCCTTTTTTTTATCACAAATGTTACAGTTAAATATAATAATGTATGTTGCCCAATCGTTTCCTTTAGGAGGTTTATTTGAGATAAACCTAGACCGAAGGAAGCTGAAAACTCCTGGAGGAAAGCTGTTCACGGTGCCAAATGAAGCCCTCGCCATCGCCGTGGCAACTGAATGGGATGCTCAAAGGGATACGCTCAAGTTTTACACCATGCACATGGTAAAGTTTGTCACCTGACATTCAAGGGAGTGTCATTCAGATGTATGATATATATATATATAAATTGATTTTTCCCGTTTATGATTTTTGCAGACAACACTTTGCAACACTGCTTTGGACAATCCCACACAACGCGACAAGGACCAAATGATCAGTGCGGCATTGAAGTTTCTGGAGACAGACACTGTTTGGTATGTTACTTACACTTGTCACTTCAACCGTTATACATTTCTACCTTAGATTGAAACTAGCTATCGCCATGCTGCTAGTGGTAATAAAAAAGTTGTTATTGAAAGACATAAAAGAGGAATTATTTTTATGTCAAATCTATGTTTATCTGCTGTAGTTACAGAGTTGAAGAGCCCTACGGTTTGGTTGATCTACAGAAGAATGAGTGGGACCCTGTATTGCAATGGATTGAGAACAGGTAATCATGGTTGAAGTGCATGATCTCACAACATTAGGTACACCAGTCGCAATGGAATTTGTCATTGCAGATGTAATTTGTGATTGATAGAAATGAATGAGGTTACAGTGCTTGACTTGTAAAGACCTTTCCAGATGTTTATTAGTATGATGTGCATTTCAGATATAACGTAACTATCGGGTCCTCGTCCAATATTATGGGCCCAGACATTCCTCAGGCCACCAAAGAGACATTCTGCCAACATCTCAAATCATACAACTTCTGGTCTCTCACAGGTAATGCATGCGCAATTGTTTACTTAATAACAAAAGCTGCTTTTTGTCAAATCACTAATATAAGGTCCAGCAGCTTGACTCAACTTTCAAGTTGTTATTTTACTAGAGTAGAGGTACATAATAATGCGATTATATCCGTGTAGGACTTGAGTACGTCATCACCCAGCTGAAGTCTGTCGTGTTATCACTTGGGATGATTGACAGACATTTGAGTGTGGAGCAGGCTGTGCTGCTCTCTCGGCTGGAGGAGGAATACCAGGTGAAAATTGTGTTTGCATTTTTGCTCAGCGACAATGACGAAATTGTTCAGTTGACTCAACTAATAACATGTTGGTCTTCCTCCCTCGCAGATTCAGTGCTGGGGAAACGTGGAGTGGGCTCACGACTATGACATGTATGAGCTAAGGGCTCGCACTGCTGCCGGCGCTCTGTTTGTTCACCTCTCGTCGGAGAGTTCGACTGTCAAACGCAAACTTTTGCAGGACTGAGAGGAAGCTAAAAGAACGAAATGCAAGCTTCCAGACCAACTGACTCAACACAATGTATGACTCAAATAGTATATATCTTGTTAACTTTATTCTGTTTTGACAGTTGCTCAGTCTATCACCCATTGTGCTCATCTCCACCCTTCAAAATACATTCTTTGTCTGACAGACACCAAATGTGTGTGTGTGTGAGTCAGAGGAGCCGATCCCAGCTGACCTTTGGGTTTCCAGCCAGCTGTCTACTACATTGAAACATGCTAGATGTGTGCAGAAGATACTAAATATTTCTGACCAATAGATTTGCAGGAGCTACCATAATATGCATATAAAACGTACATCAATACAGTCAAATCGTAATGGTTATTTAAAGTTGCAAAGCAGACAATTAAAAAAAACTGTAATACTTTGTTGCTACAAAATCAGAAAAAGAAACACAACCATAAAACAATTTGCGTTTTAATGTCTTAACCTTTGGAGCCTTTGTTTATAATTGTCTAACCTCAGTGAGTGAAATCACGACCTGCCAATCACAATAAAGGTCCGAATTTTTCGGCCAATGAGATACCTCTAGGGGCGGGGCATCGAGGAAGTTTCCCGATGTAGCAACAACACTATTCCCTGACCTGACTTGTTTGTTGACGAGCAAAGATGGAGTTCCTAATGGGAAATCCGTACAGTACCCCAGTGGGGCATTGCATTGGTATGTAAAAAGACATCACATAAACTGTATTGTGTTCAAATATGCGCTTAGGTTTCGAATATGCATCGAATCTGTGCTCAAGTTGCTTACGTACAAGCTAGCACCGGGCTAATGTCAGGGCGCTTTAAACCATATCCGTTAGCCGCCTAGCTAGCATGTTATCGTATGTTGTCGTTGCTTGTATTATTGGTGACAACACCAAACTGTTTGTAGTGCGGGATCCCACAATGTGCCTTGTATGTTATCTGCGAAGACATTCGCTCGTTCGTTGGAGCATTGACTAACCAAAGCTAGAGCTAAGTTAGCCAGTTGTTAGCTAAGCATTAGTCATCACCTAAGTGTATTCGTTGAGAAAAGGTGACTTAACGTCTTACCCTCCCTCAATGTATTTATATTCTAGAAAGAGCTACTGACGGATCCCTACCAAGTGAAGACTGGACGCTTAACATGGAAATTTGTGACATTATCAATGAAACAGAAGACGGGTGAGTGCACAGGGAAAGTCAACACATTGATCTCTGCTGCTTCAATTGTATTTTGCATTTGAAAATGATCTCCTCTTTTGCAAATACGATTTATACTGAGCCCTACTGCTTGCTTATCTGTAGTTAAGCTCTTGTGTGAAGTCCAGAGCGTGTTTGATTAGTGGGTTGTAATTCGTGTCCGATGGGTTAAGCTTGTGCATGTCACTTTATAAAGAGTCTGCTTGGATTTGCTTTTTTTCCTTTTTGTATTCATTGTATGATATTCTTATCGTATTTAGTCACAGTCCATGAGTTAATTATTACGGTCTGTGCACTCCAGCTTTGAGGAAATCATTGACTTGTTAAATGGATCGCTCAATGTTTAGGTTGTTTCCCTGTTTGAAAATACTCCAGGCATATTTTTATATTCGGTCATTGTTAATTTTTAGTGTGTGGTTGTGCGCAGGCCTAAAGATGCAATAAGAGCAATGAAAAAGAGACTGAATGGCAATAGAAACTACAGGGAGGTGATGCTGGCTTTAACGGTGAGTGCAAAGCTGAGGTGGATAAAATTGAATTCTACCTTAAAGTTTGGCATCCTGTTTGTTCAGGATAGTTCATATGAAAACTTTTCCTCATTTTACAGTTACAATGGCAAGAGGAAGATATGTGTTCAATTGACAATCGTTTTGACACCCCTGCTTCCATCAGGTGCTGGAGACTTGCGTAAAGAACTGCGGCCACAGGTTTCATGCGCTGGTCACTAGCAGGGACTTTGTGGACGGCGTGCTTGTTAAAATCATCTCTCCTA
Source organism: Syngnathus floridae (assembly GCF_059516105.1). Classification (NCBI taxonomy): domain Eukaryota; kingdom Metazoa; phylum Chordata; class Actinopteri; order Syngnathiformes; family Syngnathidae; genus Syngnathus; species Syngnathus floridae. The sequence goes on along the minus strand of NC_142430.1, from coordinate 4,729,423 downwards.
AAAATAACCCTCCCACCATCGTTCAAGACAAAGTATTGGCGCTCATTCAGGTAAGATTACAACTAACTTGCTTTTCATGGGCGGCACTCAACAAATATTTTTTTAAAGGAGGTATTGGAGGAGGGGTTTTATGACACGTTTATGAGGCTGTGCAGCAGTCAGATAAAAGCGAGTATCTCTCGGGCTTCACCCAGTGCGGCTCATGTTACCGGGCTCGGCTTAGGTAACCTTGCAATGCTCTTCTTTCCGACTACAGCGTGGAACATAGCAGTATTTGTTGAGCCATTAGGCTAACAAGTTTTGTTCCTCTAGGGTCATGCAATTATTGTTGCCATGTTAACAGATGTACATATACTAATGCATATTGGTAATCAATCAAGTGGCTAACTTCACTGTTGCTCGTCTCGTGACTGCAATCGCAGGCATGGGCCGATGCGTTCAGGAGCAGTCCGGATCTCATAGGCGTTGTCCAAATCTACGAGGAGCTCAAGAGAAAAGGCATTGAGTTCCCCCTGTCGGACCTGGAGACCCTCTCGCCCATACATACACCTCAGCGGGTAGGAGGACATCACACGGTGGCAAGCACGGCTCGACGTTCCTCTCATGTCATTATTTGTTTTGTACCCAGACTGCATCAGCACCAGAGGGAGACTCGACTCTGCATAAGTACAGCAGCCCCCCTCAGCCTGCACCGCATGTTGTTCCAGCAGCCTACACCACCCCTCAAGTTCCAAACGTTCAACCGTCCGGAGCCATCAACCCAACATCTGAACAGGTGCAGTAAGACAGACGTACAAACTACTGGAAATGTCAAATGACCGTGCTTTGTGTTGAGGAGTGAGCCATCTACATATTTTTTACATTCTGTCTTTTTTTTTTTTTTTTTTCCTTGTCAGATTTGCAGACTGCGCAGTGAATTGGATGTCGTTCGCGGAAACACTAAAGTCATGTCTGAGATGTTGACTGAGATGGTCCCGGGACAGGAGGACGCTTCCGACTACGAGTTGCTACAGGCAAGGAAGTCCTCGCGTTTGTGTGCGTCGTAATGCTTCTGCACTCGTCCCATTCGCATATTTTCACACGGTGTGTGTTTTAGGAGCTGAACAGGACCTGCAGAGCCATGCAGCAGAGGGTAGTGGAACTCATCTCTTGCGTCTCCAACGAGGCAGTGACCGAAGAGCTGCTGCACGTAAACGATGACCTCAATAACATCTTCTTGCGCTACGAAAGGTGAGAAGACGCAGACGGTTGTCACGGGCTACACACGGGACTGTGACACGTATTTGTTAACGTGCCCTGGGTGCCACTGCAGATACGAGAGGTTCAGATCTGGAAGGTCCACGGTTCAGACTGTCAACAATGGGGTGAGTCAGCTTATTTTTCTCTTTGTTGGGTTTACTTAGAGTAAGGCACTGTATACATGTCACGTTTTTTTTTTTTTTTTTGGTCACTGCCACCCTTCGGTCATGTCACTTTATTCACTATCTTTTTTCCCGTTTCTTTTCTGTTCTCTGTTTCTGTGGCTAGCTGAGACAGGCAAGTATGAAACCAGTGTCGGCCTCCCTAAGCTCAGTAGCCCGTTAAGTAGTTTTTTGAATTTTCATACTGCCCTGAAACTGCATCAGCTAGATTTCATTTCCACACATTGTCTTGTGCAGCATACACAAAATTCCGGGGGGAAAAAAAGAAAAGATAAGCTCAAGTGTGATTTATTCTTGCATTGACTCACAATATGGAATATTCTCCCTTTCTCGTCAGGTTTTGAGCGAAGCGACAGAGGATAACCTGATCGATCTGGGCCCCGCCTCGCCAGCAGTGGTCAGCAACATGCCGAATGCGGCCACGACAAGCTTGCCCCCGAGCGTCACCGCCAGCGCCGGGAGACCATCCTCTCCGGCCTCCCTGGCGTCTCGCCTCGCTGGAATGGGTACGTCTACCGCAGTAACCTCCTCAAGTTGAGCATGTAGTAAGTTGTGAGGTGTCTTACTTACAGATGTTGGCGCAGACACTGTGAGCAGCACTCTGAGCTCTTTATCCAGCGGCAAGCCTCCACCTCCCCAGGATGACTTTGACGTGTTCGCCCAAACCAGGACCGGATCTCTCCCTGAACCTAATAAGATGTAAGGCAAATCGGCAATCTGTCCAAAAAAATATTTGTGTCAAACCGGCCCATACTGCAAAAATGGTTTAAATGACACATAAAAAGAAAAAAAAGATGTATTTCTTCCTTTCTTAGGACTCCGGCAACGGACAGCCAGGCAGCTGCTGCTGCTGCTGCTGCTGCTAATCCTCCAACTCTGGATGTCCAACAACCACGTGCAACAACGGTGAGTCTCCACTCTTTCAGTTGTGTATGTTTGAAAGAGACGTAGAAGTGTCCACCCTGGAGCAAACGTTGCCAGATGCCACTAAGCCAAATTACAAATCAAGGTAGCACCTTGTTAATTCACTCATTTTTACACGAATCATTAGAATAGCAGTGTTAAATGATTGTTTTTAAATGAACGCATCACTGAACAAGCAGGGCTGGGCTCAGAGAAATAAAGCAAAGCTCTCAAGGGGTAAAACAAAATTTCTCAAAAGAGTCTCCGTAGTTTGTAAGGAACGTCTTCATCAACTTTTTTCATCACTTATTTTAAGTTGTATTATTTCATTCCAAATTAGTCATAATTATTTTTGTGTTTTGAGCCTGGGTTTTGTTTTCTTCTGTGGCTTTGCTGCCCCCCTCCCCATGGCCACCCCCTTTTGATGTCGCCCTCTAGTGTGTCGGAGGTCAGTCCTCTGTCATGGATGACATAGAGGAGTGGCTAAGTACTGATGTGGTGAGCCCATCATGATTTTTGTTTTGTATTATTTATGCCTCCTCTTTACTTTGTTCATTCCGCTTCATCCTTTTGTCATGCTACATAACATTGTTTTCCTCTGATCATTCAATTTTAACATCTTAGAATGTATTTCTCACACTTGTTGGGAACCAGTGGCAGCATATTGTAAAAATGAGCATCAATGAAGCTGTGACTACCCCCATTTTCAATGCACAGATTACTTTTTAGTCTTATGGGGTTTTTTTATATATACATTTTGAGGGCTATATACTCATATTATAAAACACAATTGCCAGCATCTGCTTGTGCACGCTTTCTGCTCATGCTCATTTTACCCAAATATGCAATCCTGTCATGTCTTTATTATAACCATCTGTAAGTTTGTGGCTATATAATTCACATTGGTGTCATTTTTTTTTTTTTTTTAAGTGAGTGGTAATTGAATGGCAAAGGGGGGTTTCCTTGTATGATCTAACAAATGGGTGTTTATATATAGTGAATGCTTGCATGCCTCTGAGAGTGCCTCTACTGTGAATGGGATTATTTTTCCTGTTTGGTCAGTATCACAAGTAAAAAGCCCGTCTCCCATCTACAGAAAGGAGATGAAGGTGAGGAGGGTGTGACAAGTGAAGGTTAGTACAAAAACGTGAACTCGCATTTAGCCCAGGGACACCTATATTTTGCGCGTGTGGGATTTTCATCGACTTGTTTGCTTTCAGAGTTTGACAAGTTCCTCGAGGAGCGAGCCAAAGCCGCAGAGATGGTCCCCACCCTGCCGTCCCCCCCGAGTAACGACCCCGGCGCAGCGCAGGGAAGCCCCAGCCGCAAGAAGTCTGACAGACCGGAGGACGCTTTGTTTGCCATGTAGACTTGTCGTCTGCTTACCTGACAGGATGGCCCGGACCAAAACGCGTCCACTAACACTATTTCGATCAGCAGCAGTGATGTATCCTTATTCAAAGAGAATCTGTCTGTCTAAAAGGGAAAAAACCTAACAAAATAGTCTATTTTCATAGGTTTTAAAAAAAAAAAAAAAAAAAAAGGGATTTTAGTCCCTGTATGCGTGTCTTCATGCTAGCATGTGGACATAACACCTCCACGCATGCTTTTTTTAGCTTTTGTTCTCAAACCCTGAGCATTCCTATCAAAATTTTGCGTTTCCGCTAGTGCCCCTTCAGTAAGCCGGCATGAGTTCTGTTGTAAATGTGTAAATGACAAATAATCCCGTGTGTATATATCAAGCTTCGTATGTACCAGAGGAATTTATTATGCGGTGGGATTGTATTTGGGGGAGGAAGGGAAGGGCCAATGAGCTCAAATTTCCTGGCTGCTGTCTGCTATTGATGCGCCCCACAATGCTGCACAGGGAAAGGGAACCTGTTGACATTAAAAAAAAAAAAAAAAGTTGATATAGCTGTACAAAATGTGTTTTATTTGGGGTTCAATCTGCCTTTTTTTGTGTGTGTTTGGCTTAGTATTTGTTGAGGTTTGGTTTTGTGCGGTCACCGTAATGCTGAAAAGAAAGTTGAATGGCAGTTGTATTTTATTCTCATTTTTTTTTAGTTGAAATGACCAAATGTGTTTTTCAGGAGAACAAGTTCAAAACACAGCTCTATATCAGTCTCATGCGCTTTTGTGCTGCTTGCGCAATATTTGTGTGCATTTCTTCTCCGCTGATGTTTTCAGAAAAGGAGCTGACCTTTCCAGCGCCACTATTTGTTCATCAGAAATGAGCTCGGGCGCTACAAACCAGACCTTTTACGCTCTTGACGGGCGTGAACGTGTTCCATGAGCTCAGAGCAAGAGTGCGCTTTTGACTGTGGCATGGCATTTGAACTTGTACTTTTTGTAAATCAGCTGTGTGACAAGCAAGCACTTGGATGTAATTAAAGATTCAGGAAGTTTAGAAATTATTTATTTGTAATCACCCCCTCCCCCTTTCAGATGAGTATTTTTTTTTTGCGCTCAAGGAAAATATATGGGGAAATGATCTATGTAAGGATTGTTTATTTTTGTGGCTTTTTATGGAGTCTTTATGTTTTATACATTGCTGATGTGTGTTATGTTAATAATTCCGTTGGTGTTCTTGTGGGTTGAATGTAATACATGTAAAGAAGCATCACGTGTCATGAAGGATCCGTCTTTTATTTTATTTTTTAGGTTGACTGGCGCATCCTCTCCTCCCACAACTTAACATTTTTGTAGACTGTCAGACAAGAAGTGTGGCAGAAAAGTTCCAGGACTGATGTCAAAATTTCAAGCAAGTTTTCAAGCAACACAGTTCCTGGCTGAGAACAACATCATCGCCATAGGTAGCTATCAAGATTTTTTTTTTTGGGGCCACCAGTCTTGGAACTTTACTGACATACCTCGTACATTGCTGCTGTCCCGTAAGCCTCGTGAATCCGTTCATCCATGTCAGTGTATCATCTTTGATGTGTAAATGGATCCCAGCACTTCTCCCTCAGAGGAACCATTGTGTTTGTGTGCATCACTGGACGCTTTAAGAGACGCTAATGTGTGTGTGGAGGTATGATTTTCCTCTTTGTGTTTTGACATCTGCATGAACTAAATAAAACCTTGGAAGTGTGATATTCTCCTTAGTGTGGGTTTTATTGAAGAGTTAAATGAACAAAGCTGACCGGTGGTAAACTCTGGTGATTAACCCCCCCTTACGTCCCACCCTTACACACAGGAAGACTGTGGGCCCCACACCAAGGGCCTCCCAATTGGTCAATCGCCATATCCTGCAATATGCCTTCGTCTCTGGAGGGAGCTTTTTTTTTTTTTTTTTCTAGTCAAAATGAAAAGTAAAGTCTGTGGCTGCAGTTTGGTATCTTTTTCACCATAGAGATTTAAAACAGAAGCTTGCTGAAGGTGACCATTAGTCATAATTGCTTTGCTGTGTTGTTATTTAAAGTCATTTTGTAAAAGTATACCCAAAAACTTTTTTATTGTTGTGATTAACAGTGCTTACTCAGTGAATAACCACCGATGGATTATTGCAGATTTCCGTTCATCTGTGGAGGCACAATTGAGAGCACAGCTTGCCAGCGACCTCTGGTGGTAAAATGAAGTGACGTCATCGCAAGTGGAAGAAAATCAATTATGGCCAGAGTTGAGGTATATTGTAGTTTATTCCACACCAAGTGTGATGCTGTTCATGTTTCAGTAGACGCCGAAATCAACACTAGGGCGGTCTGTTTACCTACCTGGCAAACAAACCAGCCAATATTCAAGCTATATTTTGATTTAAATGTCACCCATTTTTTTTAAACTAATACAAAAACCCTTCCGGTCACTCCAAATCACATTTATGCTGTTGCCAACCAACCACCGCAGGATCTCCATCACAAATCAAAGTTTAAAAAAAATGTAAACACGTCGCCTAGCGGCCATTGATTGACAAGTAGATTTTCTCATTACGGGACTAACACCACGTGCCAGGTCAATGTGAAGACGACTTTTTTGGGTTGCCATTTAATGGTAAAGGTCAGGCGTACATGTGTCTGTGTGTGTGAGAAAGACTTAAGGGTATTTCAACAAAGCTCATTAGCTGGCGACGCATAATGATTTCACTCAATCGCAATACAAAGCACTTTATGCTGATATTAAGAATATAAATGGCTTTATTTCGATCATTCTTTCGTTCCCCTGCAGCACTCTACAAAGGAAACATCCTCACCATAATAAATCGATAATATAAATAATTGTCAAATATTTATCCTTCCCAGTGCTTTCAAGAGCCTCATTATAATCACTTGAAACTAAATGACCCATTTATGTTTATGATTTTATAAGCGTCTCACATCAATGGCTTTCTCAATGTAATCCGACCTGCAACACTACTTCGCCCAAAGCTGCTCATTTTACGCATTTAATGAACTTATCAACATCTATTTAAATGGGGAAAGATGGTCGGTGTCAGCAATTATGAACCACTGGCTCAAGTTGAGGATTTTGAGCGAGTGTTGTTATTTAATAGCCCAGTAGCTCCTCGCAATCTCTCCCAGCACAGTGACTTTTCAGGCCTTCGCTTTGTTGCTGCTACGAGCCCCCCTCCCCAGTAGCCTCGAAGCACTTTATGCTAAGTTAATTTACCCAAATATATCCACGGCATGGCCCCCGCTATTCGACATCAACAACTTTCTTAATGGAAACTTGCTGATCCATAAACACTGGCGCCGCTGCAGACGTTTGCTGGGGGGCACCTCATGCAAAAAAAACAAAAAAGATCTCACAGATCGATGAGGGGCATTTGCAAAGGAGGTATAAAGTGTTTAATTAGAATAGCATCAGGGGTTTGCTGGTGGAAGTGGGGGGACGGCGTTGTTAAAGCTCAGCCGCAATCCCCCCCCCACACCTATTTAAATAGGGTCACATCTGGGCCTCACCTTGCAAGTGTTATGCTATATTAAATGCCACTCATGTTAAGTGTGTTCTCTGATGTAGTCAACACATTATATAAAGGTTAAATTGAAAAATGTCCCTTCAGCGGCACACAAGTATGATTGATCTCCCTCGCGCAGGAAATATGTTTTGTTTTTTTCCATTAACAAAAAGGTGCATATAATGTATTCTAATAAGGAGCGGGTGGATTAGGATTTAAGTGTCAGTCAATCAGGATTTCCAAAGGTCAACGGCAAAAAAAGAATTTAGGCAGGCGCTTGGAACACGTCTCCAGCCGTCATGTCCGCTTGCACGCTACATGCTAATTCTGAGACGCTTCTGTGCAATATTTACGGCATTCCGCGTTTACTTTGTTCAAAGAAACAGGCTTGAAGCTGTTGATTGCCACTCTTGGTGGAGGTTTACTGTCAAACTAAATATAAAACAATGAGCATTACTGTTCAATTGAAACAGTACTCAGTCATATATTCTTTATGCTCTGCAAAGAACGACAGCCAATCACAGGCCACATGAGAATAAGCAACCATTGTGACAATTAAGTCTTAGTGTTTTTGTAATGAGGCTAAGCTTGTTGCGTGATTTCAAATTTATTTTGTATGAAATACTTTGGAATCTCAATAATGTTTTCTAAATATTGAATGTACGTATTTTTTTAAATCATCTGTTTGAATCTGACGGGTTCATCAACATCTGACAAAATATGCTAACTATTCCTTAAAGCTATATTTTGGTTAAAGAAAAGATTTTGGATTCAGCAATGTAAAAAAAACAGACAAAAACATTACCTTATTTCAAATCATGTATTGGTATATATGACACGATAGTTTTTTGTTTTTTTGTTTTTTTATACTTCTGTGTTCCAAGCCAACATATAAGTTTGTCATCTAATTGCAATTTAAAGTCAATGGAATTATTATTGTCTTTGGAAAAAAAAACAAATCCTGTCAGTTTGCCCCAGAATCAACCAGGCCTTCCACCCTCACAGGGTCCAGAAGTGCAGGCTCAGGTGCTGGGGCTCCAGAACATGTAAGGGCGGTCCTGGCGGGCCTACGTGTGAGGATCTGATCCCAGGCACGGGCGGGTCCGGGGTCGACAGGATGTAGTCAATGCTGAACTTGATCTCCGACTCGGGTTTTGGTACGGCGCGGTTTGGCGTGGGGCACGGCTGAGGTCTGTAAGCGTTCAGAGGGCGAAGGTCGGAGTCCGCCTCGGGGTGGTGGACCGCAAGCGCTTGCTGCTTGCCGGGGCTCTCGGCGGGCCGGAGCGGGGCCTCTCCTGGGTCGCGGAGGCCAACTTTCACGTTCCGCCTACGCCTGCGACGCCGAAAGTTGCCGTTTTCAAAGAGGTCAAGCATGGATTCGCATCCTGTGGCAAAAGTCCAAAAGTTTCCTTTTCCTTTCTCGTTGCCCTCCGTCCTGGGAACCTATGACGCATTAGTAAGACGCTTTAAATGGCCACAGTTCTGCATAAATGCTGCATAAATGACTTGTGTGTCCACCTTGATGAAGCAGCTGTTGAGCGACAAGTTATGTCTGATGGAGTTCTGCCAGGCTCTCTGGTTGGAGCGGTAGTAAGGGAACCTCCTCATGATGAATTCATAAATGCCCGACAGCGTGACCCTCTGCTCGGGGCTCTGCTGGATCGCCATGGCAATCAGGGCGATGTAGCTGACAACGCGCACGTACACACATTTGTAAATTTAAATTAGGCAACAGATCCAACTTTCTGTATTTATCAAAGTTCATTAGAGTATTTTAAAAAATTAGCGCATTAAAATTATGCATCTTTTTGTGGATATTATTATTGTTATTATATCAACATGTATTTGAGTCAACATTTTGTGAACTTAACATTTATATTTTAATTAGAGTGACCCTAAAATATACTGAATCTGTATAAACTATTAAACAATCTAGACTTGGCCTGTGTTGATAATCTACATTGAAAAAATAAAAAGGGGTTAAAAAAAGAAAAACTAAATAACTTGAAATTAGTTTTTGTATATTTCTTAAAAGGAAATTCCATTTTTCAAATGTTTTTCTTTAAAATATTTCAAAGGCACCACAATAAAGTCACAAAATGTATTTAGTATATATAAAAACAAATTATAAATGAGCCATAAACTTAGTTTTTAATAAAAAAAAATGTTAACCTACACAATATCTTTTATTGCACAAAAAATGTTTTGATATAACTTTTTCTTGCAACAGTGCAATAAAATAGAACGAGGAAGTTTTCCTACCTGTAGGCGGGCCGACACATCTTCTTCTCCTGTTCGCTGCTACAGGAAGCGTATGCGTCTCCGTCATAGTTGAAACAGTTGAATGGATAGTGAGAAGCGTCAAACATGTCTATGCTTACACTTGTGTGATCGTCCCCCCCCCTCGGGAAAATAACTGTGTGTCTCCAGCAGCTTCTCCTTGCTCTCCTGCTGCTCTGCTAAGCCGGTTGTCATCCACTGGGAGCTCTACCGTTGACGGCCTCCCCACCGGACCCCCCGCCCCTCCCACCTTCAACATCCCCAACAGCCCCTCCACCCCTTCGTCTTGCCCCAGATGCTCTCCGGGAACGGCTGTCACCACTCCTAACAACAAGTTAGTGTTATTCTAAATTAGAATATGTTGCGCAAGTGCATTTTAGTTTGTGGAAGCTTTGACAAGTTTGGTGTGGAAGAACTTGACCGAGCCCTGACCTCAACCACTTAATGCAGATTTAGGATGGGAAAAAAGAAATACACACCATAAATTATCCATCATTTCTTAATTTTTCTAGTGGAGGACATTGATCATGGCGCTAGTCAGTCCAGACCATCTCACAGTAGCTGCCTGCTTATCCAAAGGGAAAGAAAAACACTCCCGTGAGCCGCATCCAAGAAGGTTCTGGGTGGTCCACATGTCTTGCTAGCTGCTTTTATGTTTTATTTTGCTTCTTTTTATAGTCTAATCTCTGCTGCTGTAGTTGAAACTGCTAAGCCCAAACCAACAAACAAATGCTTTGCATCTTTGTTTTTTTCTTTCCTCCCATTTAACTCTTTTGACTGTATCGTGTGTGTGTGTGTGTGTGTGTGTGTGTGTGTGTGTGTGTGTGTGTGTGTGTGTGCGTGTGTGTGTGTGTGTGTGTGTGTGTGTGTGTATGTGCGTCCACTCTGGCAGACATTTAGTCAACAACGGGAAGTTTTGGAGATGCTATCTGTAATGATCTGTAATGACCATAAATTGTTTCCGTGTCTATAAAATAGAGGGGATGTGTATTTTTGTGAGACTCTTAACGGAGCAATTGGAAGGGTCCCGTGAGGCAGCTGAGGCGGGGAAAACACCCCGAGGACTGCGAGGGCCTCTGTGTGTGGGCCCGTTGGTGCAAGAGATGACGACGCGTGGCTTTTCTTGGACAGTACTAGTGTGACTTTACAAGGATGCAAATCTTTGTACACTCTTGCTTGTTGGCACTAACATTAGGTAGACCTTCAAAATCTAATCCAATTTTTAAATCCAATCCAAGACCTTGCCAGAGATGTGCTTAAATCTACAATCTGTTTTCTTTCACGTTTTCAATGCCATATGTTTGTCATACAAACAGGATTACAATAAAATATCCATCACATCCACTGCAAAATGCAAACATGACCTCTAGAAGGCAGTATTTGCAATGCAATGATCGATGCAAACTGAATAATTGGTTCTTTGAGAGACTCTCATCACTCCATACGTTTTTCGCGACGGACGCCTTCTTTGTTTGTTGCAGGATTTTCACACTCAACAGCGTCACGGCCATCGCGACTGTAGCCGTTGAAGTTAATTGGAGGCCGCAAGGAGAGTTTTCGAATACGGCCAAAAAATGTGGAGGGACTCAAGAGTGTTAGAGTTTGGGGCACGACAGCCACAATCTATTTGGCGTCGCGTCGTTGAGCGCGCATTGTGCGCTTCGGTCGTTTTGTCGCTACAGTATTTGAAATCTCTTTCGTCTTTTTCTTTTTAATGCTGGCCAGCATTTTTTTATTCGTTTATTTATTGAAGGTTTGTAAATGACGCCGCCGAAAAGCTCGTTTTTTTCTGACTATAGGAAACGTTTGTTTGACTATAGTCAAATAATTGTGATCGTTTGTTCTGTTGAAATGTGTGTGCCATATCCGTGTTGTGCAAACTTATGACGAATTTTGTTGAGTCGTGTCAAAATCAGACCCTTGTGACCCAAATATATTCAAAGATGGCACCCGTCCGCCTACCGTTACGCAACTAACATTTGCGCGCGTTATTTTCTCATTTTTGGGACGACTCTGCTCGATTCGTGCGACGCTGCAAACCTGGATCATCTGTCTGATGTGAGGTGAGTTGATGGATGATCAAATTAAAATATTAATTCTGATTCTGATAATTACAGTAATTGTTCTAACTTTTTTAAAATATAAAACTGTACTTAGTATGTATAATTGTTGCAAAAATATCATGCCATTGCCACTCTACTCAATGTCCATTATTGATGCAATAATGTGTTTCTTTTGTAGCGCTAAAAAAGACCGCCTAGCCAGCATCCTTCTATACAAAGCAAGCAGGAAGCTCTTGAGCCATCTCAGTGATGTTGAGGACAGAGGAAGAGTTGACCTAAAGCAGGTGAAAACCCATTTGTATAAAGTTTCAGCTTTCCAGCACATAATTAATGGCCGTCTGTGTAGAGTTTTAGCTTCCCAGCACACAATTAATGGTGTGTGTTTTTGCAGGCTGCAAGAGGAGCCGAATGGGATGAGGAAAAGGAGCAATGCCATATCAAAAGGAGCAATTTCATTCCAGAAGGAGCAATGCCATACCAAAAGGAGCAATGCCATATCAAAAGGAGCAATGCCTATCAAGTCAAGAATCAAGCAGCACGCTACAAAAGTCGACATGTGTCCGGATCATGTGACCAGGAGGGGGCAGTGTTGCACTCTGGTTGTCTTTGGTTATGGGTGCACGACGGAAAGGTTGCACGTGTCGACAGTGTTTGGGGGTCGGATGGTTGGACTTGCTTCAGAGGTGCGCTGTAGTTGTGGTTGAGGTTGCGGCTTGTCTGGATCCAGAGCAGCGTTGTCTTGTGCTAGGATTGCCATTGATGGCGTATTTGGGGGAGGACGTGGTCACGTGGATGGACACAAACAAAACTTTGACGTGGAGCCGAATCTCCAATTTTGCAATATGACTTGTAACATTTTGTCTTTTTCTAACCTACCACTGTCATACTTAATCTAACCCTAACCTACCACTGTCGTACTTGCGTTCTTTGTTCTCCCCTAGGTGTGGGACGGCGTTGGAGCGAGCCAGTAGCATTTTGTCTTTCTAACCTAACACTGTCGTACTTAATCTAACCCTAACCTACCACTGTCGTACTCGCGTCCTTTGTTCTCCCCTTGGTGTAGGGCAGCGTTGGAGCGAGCCGGTCCACAAGGAACCACCGGTCGAGGGTACTCATGACATAATGATGCGAGCAGCGCACAACATTGCATGTTCTGCCTTTTGCAGGCTGGACACAAAACTCTTGGGGTGCTCTTTGAGTTTCTGACATTGTTTCTGTTTATGCAGATGGCGACCGGGACCCGACACGATCTGATCAGAAGTGGACAGACCGCTGTGGCATCACTCTGAAGTATCCTGCAGCTGGCTGGGTTCTGAGACCTGCTTCCCTGGAGGTGTCGACCTGCGCAGGTTCAACACGTGAAATTGAGTTTTTTGTTGCCCCTTTTTTTGAATCACACCAGTGGTGTCCAAATGTCTGTTTGAGAGCTGCATACTAAACCAAATTCTCAATTATTTGACACAAATTCATTAAACACTAATCAATCACAACATTGTTCTCTTAATATTTTGTGCTACTGCTGCAAAACGGTGTTGATTTTGAAGGTCTTTCAGGTGGTGTCTTGATAAATCTGACACAGCAAAAATGAGGATTAACTACTGTATGTTTGCTTCTGAAAATGAAATCAAGCGAGACTTTTGTGCTTGTGTCTTGCAAGGTGGAAGAGAAGCTGCACAAAACGAAGAGCCGGGGGACGGAGGCCGCGAGACCCGGGATTGGCGAGCAAATGAAGAAATCACCCCAAGAAAAGCAGTCACCATGTGATGAGGAGCCTGATGCATGGCTGGCCAGAGGTGACATGGCAATCAAATATGCACACTTCTTTTTTTAATCTCAGTTCCTTATTTGTCTGTCGCAGGTCCTGCTCACATGGCGTCGGAGGGATGGGAGCAGTTCCTCCAATGAAGACGAGTACCATCTGCCGGTCACTTACGTCCCAATGTGGTGCTTTTTGGCAGCCTCCGACCTTGACTCAGTTTGGCAGTTTGAATCGGGTAGCTAGCACGGGCCATTGAGGTTAGCGTGACCCTCTCGATACAACTCGGCAAAGTAGACACACTCTCCCTCCCCCCACCTCTCGCTCTCTCCGTCTCCTCGCTCTTTCTCTGATTCGCCCCGCAGTACCTGCATGGCCTGGTGCACTCAGGGTGGAATGTGGCTATACCCTGCCCTTTGTGGAATACCAGGGTATAATGTCTGCCTGCCTGGGTCCCAGTGTCGACGAGGAGATTCTCCGTGACGCCCGCTGTGACGTGACGTTTTCCATTTTTTCCTCCCGGGGCCGAGCCAGCTCTCCTTAAGGGCAACTGGCAGGTTGTGCTTTAGTGCACACCGAAGCCTCTTCTCATCTCATGTCGTGCTCTCTCTCGCTCGCTCTCTCGCTCTCTCTCTCGCTCTCTCGCTCTCTCTCTCGCTCTCTCTCTCTCTCTCGCTCTCTCTCTCGCTCTCGCTCTCTCTCTCGCTCTCTCACTCTCTCTCTCTCTCTTACCCTATTCAAACTAACCTGAAACAATGTCGGGGGTTGGTAGTGTTGTCAAAAGCCAAGTAGCCGAACACATAGATGCAAATGGCAAGCGTGTCGAAAGCGTAAAATCAGTCTGCGTTGCATACCTTTGTGCAACCATGCTGTAAAATGGCCACTGAAGTCAGAATCTTGCGTTATCTCCATGCATTTTTTTTTTTGTACGAGTAAAAGCCTTTATTTTATTCAAGTCTGAGCCTTTATTTTTTTTACGGTTGAATCGTCATGTGGGTGTTTGAGAATAAAGTCGACTTTGGTGTGTTTTGTTCCTGTGAGTGGTCTTTGTAAATAAAGTCAACTCTGTTTTGTATCAGTCGTCCACGATGTGCCTCAGTTGATTCTGGATCTCTTGAATAGGAAACTAATTGCTTGTTTTGTTACAGCTCTTGATGTCTTCATTTGCTGTCCGACTGCAAAGGCCTTTTGTTGTACAGGGGAGAGATAAAGTAGTTTGAATTTATAAACGTTACATGTATCTTCCAGAACATCAGCCTTCAATTCAAAGCACTTGTTACAGTTGCATGTTGCTTACCACCGCCAACCTTGGTACCAACACTGTGATACCACCCAGTTCAGAGTTAAGCCTGCAAAAAAACATGTAAGGCCACACAGCAACCTGCTTAGGTGGCTCGCAAGTGAGCCAGAGGTGCTCTTACCGGCTTCTTTCTTAAATTGGTGTTTTCAGACAGGTTAGATGAATTCCAAGTGCTGCAATGGCGGCAAATTTGCCCTAACCTGTCTGACGCTCCATTTAACTGTGCGAAAATACTTCACTTTGAACTTTAACTTTTGAACTACACTATTAAAAATGCTAGGTGCCCTAATTTGACGGCTGGGTCAATGTGACATCTTTTGTGGTTTATTTTGCCCAAAGCAACAACAGATAAGACGACATATACTGCCGCTGTCTCGCCAATGCGCATGTGCGTAAAAAGTGCAAAGCAATAACATTAATTTGCATTAATTCTACTAAACCACATGCTAAAAATGTGACATTGCTACAGATATTCTTTAATTCTATTGCTTGGTAAATATCTTCTACATAAGCATTGTCGTACTCGAAACCGAGGCTGCGTGTTGCACTGTCACGCGTCGAACCGCTCGGCCATCAGTGGTTTGAAAACTCACCCATCTCTGGCTGTCCATGTCGTCAGCACTGCAACCTTTTGTGCCGATACGTACACTATATGAAGTAAATGACGGGATTTTTTTTACCTCATTTAATATGCATTAAGCATACGAGCTGGTGTTCTAGAACAGCCTAGACTCGTAGGTCACAAAAAAGATAATACTTGGGAAAAAAAACTTGCTAAAATTCTAAAGAGATAATTGCCTTATTTTTTTTACTGTTGAGAGAACCGCGCAATGAAATGTGGTTAGTTTTGCTGAGTGAGAGGTTTGATTAGCGTTAGTACAGTGTTTGGTTGGTACAGTATTTGGTTAGTACAGTGCATGGTTAGTACATAGAAGTACATTAGGTGTCGAACCCTAGATCTCAAGTGTTCTAGCGCAGCGACGAAGCTGCTTGCCAAACGTGGGGAGCTCGGCACTGACCCCCCCTTTCATTTCGAGTTATTCTTATCCATTCAGTATTTCGTTCCGCGCGCGTTGGGTAAGTACAAAAGAGTGCAGACGGACGAGGGCAGCCAGGTCGAAATAGCCGACTGTTTAGTGATACGGCCTCTTGCCTAGAAAAACCCTGGTTCGATCCCAGGAGAAAGCCCATGCTAATCTGGGCTTTTATAACTGGGACATCGCTTTATATAAAGTGTACGCATCTGCAAACATTTGCATATGCACTCATTTATGTGCAAATACATCAGGTGGACCCGCCCCCCAAGTGGGCGGGGCAAAGCGATGGATCACACCTACTGTCACCGGCCCCCGGGAGGAGCTACAGGCCCGGCCTCCTGGTAGGGGTTGGGGTCGCCCCGCCCCCTACACGAGTGTAATTGAATAGTGTAGCGGGCGGGGTGAAATCCCCGCCCCCTACACTAGATTTCTGCTCATTTTTAGTTAAAATGAAAATGCATTTATAAAAATAATTTTGTTTTATTAATGAAAAGGTAAATGCATTTATAAAAAGAATTGTTTTATTAATTTTTATTAAAAATGAATAGAAATCTAGTAGTGTGGGGTTTACACTACTAGATTTCTATTAATTTCTAATTACACTATTCAATTCGACTTGCAACTACAACAGCATTTCACCCAACCCCTCCCATGGGGCGGTGCCTGTTGCTCCTCCCGGGGGGGCGGGGACAATGGGCGTGATCAATTATTTTGCCCCACCCACCTTATGTATTTACACATAAATACTTGCATCTACAGATGTTTGCATATGCGTACACTTATATAAACCGAGGTCCCAGTTATAAAAGCTCATGAAGGAATGGGTTCACCACTGGTATCGAACCAGTTTTTTTCTGTACAAGAGCCGGTGTCACTGATCAGTCGGCTATTACGACCTGGCTGCCCTCCGCCGTCTGCACTCTTTTGAACTTACCCAGCGCGCGCGGAATGAAATACTGAACGGATAACAGTGACTCGAAATGAAAGCGGGATCAGTGCCGAGCTCGCTACGTTTAGCGAGTAGCTCCGTCGCTGCGTTAGAACACCCGAGATTCAGGGTTCAATTCTCCACCACTGCGAAACGCTATGTGCTAACCATGAATATACTAACCATGCACTGAACTAACCAAATGCTGCACTAACCATGCATGTACTACCAGTAATCAAACGTCTCTCCCAGCAGCACTACCCACATTTCATTGCACGCCGCTTTCAACAGTAAAAACATAAGGCAATTACGAGTCTAGGCTGTTCTAAAACACCAGCTCGTATGCTTGATGCATATGAGGTAAAAAAATATCCCGTCATTTGTGTACGAACCAGCACAAAAAGTTGCAGTGCCTACGACATGGAGAGCCAGAAACGAATGTACTGATGGCCGAACGGTTCAACGCGCGACGAGGCAACCAGCAGTCTCGGGTTTGAGTACGGCAAGCTGTAGGAAAAAAGATAATCTGCAAAACTATCACATGTGGTTTAGTAGAAGGCAAATGTTATTGCTTTATACTTTTTACACACATGCGCACTGGAGAGACAGTGGCAGTATTTATGTTATGTTTTGTGGAAAGGGCAAAAGGAAAAACAAAGTCATACTCTCCCTAAATGCTGGCTGGGCACTTTGTCCTCCCAGCCTCGCGTCATCTGCACCCGTCTCGTGTGGGCCGCTCGTCACAGGCGAAGGTCCGCCGAAGGTTCGAGTCCGCTCCGGGCCGGTGTTCGACATTTGGACTCATCCTCCGTCTCGCACAACTGCAAAAAGAAAACCGGCACTCAGTCGCACGCGGATCACTTCTGTCGACGTACTCATTACCCCTCTGGTCTCGTGACCCCGGTCCGGTCCCTCTCGGTGCAGGCGCTCTTCCGATCCGCTGCCCTGGCAACCCTGAAAGGCAGACACGCAGTGTTCTATTCGGCTTTAGCAACGTGACTGACCGACAGATGGTACTCTTCATTTGCGGAAATGCTCCCGTGCCTCCGATGCCATGTGAGCGAGCCCTGCGACAGACATAAGGAAATGAGCTTAAAAAAAGAAGTGTGTACACTATCCTTGCATATTTGATTGCCATGTCACCTCTGGCCAGCCTTGGCCAGTCATAAATCAGGCTCTTTCCTCTTCATCACATGGCGATTGCTTTTCTTGGGGTGATTTCTTCCTTTGCTCGCCAATCCTGGGTCTAGTGGCCTCTGCCCGCTGGCTCTGTTTCGTGCAGCTTCTCATCCACCTTGCAAGACACAAGCGCAAAAGTCTCACTGCGCACTCGCTTGTGCCGTCGCTTGCCGCTGCTGCGCGTTTGCACTCAATCAAGGCTGCACAACATATTGGAAAATCAGTGATATGGCAGTATTGGGCCAGACTATTGCCTTGTGCAAAGTCATGCAAAAACTTGGGATGAAATAACCTATGAACTATAATATACTATTTGAACTATTTGAACTGAATGTGATCAGTTAGATGTTAACTAACTTGCATCAATGACTTGTCATCTTTTAAAATATTTACAGTTAGGCAAGAAAACAGAGCTTGTTTCATTTGCCACATTAAAAATACATCTTTCGTTTCTTAAAGTGCATGTCAATAAAATATACCACCACATGGCAGTTCTCCAATACACATGCAGCCCTACACACGTCACCATCGGTGTCCAAACGGCAGCCTTGGGGCTATTTGCCACAAAAAGGCATTGGACACGGGCCACTAGGAGTGCCAAAATAAGACTTATCACCGGCGTCATAAAGTATTAAGATACGCTGTATACAAGTCAAATCTGTTCAAAATTTCATTCTCAGAAGCAGACATACAGTAGTTTAGCCTCATTTTTGCTGTTTCAGTCAGGTTTATCAAGACACCACATGAATGACCTTCAAAATGAACACAACACCGTTTTGTAGCAGTAGCACAAAATAGTAACACTTAATAGCAAAATGTCGTGATTGATTAGAGTCTAATGAATTTGTGTCAAAGAATTCTGAATTTGTTTCAGTATGATGCCCTCAAAGACACTACTAGTGTGAATTAAGAAAAAGAAAAAAAAATCAATTTCACGCATTGACACCGCGCAGGTCGACGCCTCCAGGGAAGCGGGTCTCCCTCAGAACTCGGCCGGCTGCAGGATACTTCAGAGTGATGCCACAGCAGTCCATCCACTTCTGATCAGATCATGTCGCGTCCCGATCACCATCTGCAGAAACAGAAACAATGTCAAACTCAGAGCACCCCAAGTTGGAGGTCACTTGCTTACTTGATCACAGCGGCTCTTGGTTACCGTCGCCGGGTCAGGCCGTTCGTCCTTCTTTTACGTCCAGCCTGCAAAAGGGAGAACATGCAATAAGTTTGGAGCTGCTCGCGACATTCTGTCTTGAGCACCCTCGACCGGTGGTTCCTTGTGGACCGGCTCGCTCCAACACCGCCCTACACCGAGGGGAGAACAAAGAACGCAAGTATGACAGTGGTAGGTTAGAAAAAGACAAAATGTTACAAGTCACATTGCAAAATTGGACATTCGGGACCGGCTCGCTCCAACGGCGCCCTACACCGAGGGGAGAAAAAAGAAACCAAGTACGACAGTAGTAGGTTAGAAAAAGACAAAATGTTACAAGTCATATTGCAAAATTGGACATTCAGCTCCACATCAAAGTTTAGTTTGTGTCCATCCATGTGACCACTTCCTCAAATGCGCCATCAATGGCAATCCGAGCACAAGACAACGCTGCTCTGGATCCAGACAAGCCACAACTCAACCACAGCGCACCTCTTAAGCAAGTCCAACCATCAGACCTCCACTGTCCACACCTGCAACCTTTCCGTCGTGCACCCATAACCAAAGGCAACCAGAGCGCAACACTGCCCCCTCTTGATACGATCCACACACATGTTGATTCTTGACTTGATACATATGGCATTGCTCTTTTTGGAATGAAATTGCTCCTTTTGATATGGTATTGCTCCTTTTGACATGGCATTGCTCATTTCCCTCATCCCATTCGGCTACGCTTGCAGCCTGCAAAAACACACACACCATTAATTGTGCTGAGAAGCTGAAACTTTACACAAACGGGTTTTTCACCTGATTTAGGACTACTCTACCTCAGTGTGCTCAACATCACTGAGATGGCTCAAGAGCTTCCTGCTTGTTCGTATAGAAGGATGCTGGGCGGCCTTTTATAGCGCTACAAAAGACAAACACAAATTATTGCAACAATAATGGACATTGAGTAGAATGGCAATGGCATGATATTTTTGCAACGATTATACATACTAAGTACAGTTTTATATTTAAAAAAGTTTGAACAATTACTATAATTATCAGAAATATTTTAATTTTATCATCCAACTCACCTCACATCAGACAGATGATCCAGATTTGCGGCGTCACACGAATCGATCAGTGTCGTCCAAAACGGGATAAAATAACGCTCGCAAATGTTTGTTGCGTAACACAACGCAGGCGGTCGCAAGATTTGAATATATCTGGGTCACAAGGGTCTGATTTTGACACGACGTAACAAAATTCGTCACGTTCATAAGTTTGCACAACACGGATATGGCACACACATTTCAACAGAACCAACGATCATAATTATTTATTTGACTACAGTCAAACAAACATTTCCTATAGTCAGACAAACACGCGCTTATGGCGGCGTCATTTACGAACCTTCAACGAAAAAAAAAAAAAAAAAAAAAACGAATGAAAAATGTTGGCCAGCATCAAAAAGAAAAACACGAAAGAGATTTGAAATATTGTAGCGACACAACGACCGAAGCGCACAATGCGCGCTCAACGACGCGACTCAAACGCTCTTGAGTCCCTCCACATTTTTTGGCCATATTCGAAAACTCTCCTTGCAGTCTCCAATTCTTCAACGCCTACAGTCGCCGGGGCCGTGACGCTGTTGAGTGTGAAAATCCTGCAACAAACAAACAAGGCGTCCGTCGTGAAAAACGGCAATAAACGACAAACATTTGCTCGCTCACCTGAGAAAGTGCCACGCGGTCGGTGGCACCTGCATTTGATAACTCCCCTTGAGCACACCTGTCTCCAATTCACCTGGAGACATGACGTCACATCCGGCAATTTAAATCTTCTTCTCCTGCTCGTCCAACGGCGCTTTGCACACTAGCGCCACCAGGCGACCTGTTATGATAGCTGCTTTGGTTAACCCTGGAAATTTAAGTCAATGGGCAACATTTTCTTTCCTCGTTTCAGATATAATAATTCAGAATAACTGAGAAAATCAAGTTGCAATTGAATTTTGGTCCTTCGGAAATTCAGGTTTGTGATTCTGAGTGCCCTGTGATTGGCTGGCAACCGGTTCAGGGCACCTGCATTTGATAACTCCCCTTGAGCACACCTGTCTCCAATTCACCTGAAGACATGACGTCACATCCGGCAATTCAAATCTTCTCCTGCTCGTCCAACGGCGCTTTGCACACTGCTTTCGTTTCCAAACAGCGCCATCTCCTGCTCAGTAATGACATACCATCAGTGACAATTTTGTTGAGTGTAATTTGGGAAATTGGAAGCGATTTGCTTAAATAGGGGGGGCATGGGAGTTGAGTGTTTATTATGAACGTGGTCCTCAAGGCATTACTTTATTAATTACATCAAGTAAAATCTATTAAATGTGCAAGTTTGACAAAAGAATACCAAACAGTACAAACAGTACAATTAATTTATTGGCAAAAACAGTCAGACCACCAAAATAACTTAAAAAAAAAGATGAAAATGGAGCAACAGTTATTTTTGCTTTCTCTCAGCAAGCACCAATTTTTTTCTAACAAGAACAAAACAAGTGGTCAAAGATTCCATTTCAATACTTAACAAATATTTAAATAGTATTATTTCCAGTCTCTTCTTTATTGGAGCGGAAATAATCAACAAAACATTTTTGTTCAGTTGCTGTGGGTTTGTACAGTGACCGTTTACATCTATAATCATGTACATGAAACATTTCTTCAAAGAGGATGGGATAATATTCTCCCAGGGCAAAATGAATGACTGTCTGCAGTGTCGTTTTGCATCACCATATATTTAATACAAAACAATTTTATCTAATAATTCTTGTAGCTTCAAGTTTTACTTCCCAAAAAATAAAATTAAATAATATATCTATATATAAAAGACAGTTTTTCCTTGTTTTTTTTTTCTCTTTTTCTTATAAAATAAGTCTCAAGATATATTGCCACCTGGTCCCCCCCCCCCCCACCCAGCAACCTTTGAATGAAAAATAGTGATCATGTTACTGTTGTCTTTGTAAAAAGCTAAATAACCACTTTTGAAATCCTTAAGGTCACATGACTAGAAATCAAACCCCGCGGCGTCGCATAGACTTGGCGCTTTTCACATCCAGCTTGTGGGATTGTTCATGTGTGACTAAACGTATGCTTCACTCCAAGCATTATGCAAGGGGAGAGGGGGGGGAAGGCGCATCGGTGCAGGTTGCCTCCAAACATCTATATCGAACCTTGTTGAAGGTCAGCCAAAACCTCAACACTGTACAGCTTGGGTGTCCTCGTGTGTTCTTTTGATGTACATAATTATCCAATCTAAAGAGGGGAATTGTAATTGTTTTGACTATATACACAATGTTTTTGTCATTTCATTTGCATTATAAAATACAGTATCAAATCCACCACTTTGCAACTTTGTACAATACTACAATTAATTAAATTTTGTGGCTGAGAGCAAGTTGTGAGGATGAAAGAGGGAGTTGGATAAGCCCGACAGACATTTTTGCAAAACTCTGCAACATTCAAATAAAAATACACACAAAAAAATATAATCTCTTCTCACAGCTCAGAAGCCAGGATGGAAAATATATGTACAGTACACAAATTTAAATTAATCACAACCCAAACTCTAAACCTAAATTGGCCTTGCCAGTTCTTTGGAGGGGGGAGGGTGTAATAGTAAATCTATAAAACCACCCCCAAACATCTTATTTTAAGTGGAACGTACTGATGAAAAAGAGCTGAAATGCAAAATCTGTTGAGGCTTGTTTTAGGATTCGCTGACCAAAAAAACAAAGTTCAGAAACAAAATATACTTCACATCCCTCTGCAAAATGGATACAATCATGACTGGACATTGGAGGAGGAAAACCTTTAGAAAAGGGGGGCAGGTAGGGGAAAGGTACAGCTTGTTAACTCTAATTTTTTGCCACATTTAAAATCTTAAAAATATTCATAAAAAGGCAAAAAATTATCCATCCCCAAAAATATTGTGTTATAGACTATGGAAGAAATATCTTAAACCTGAAATGTTGCCCTTCCACTATTTGTACACAGTTGGCAAAAATAGATAGCTATATATTAACAGCAATAACTTACCATTGTTTTTAATTTATTCATTTATTGACTTCTTGGATTTTCTGCTGCCTATCTCCCATAGGAAGCTTGAGTTCGATTTTATACATCACAAAAATATTTAAATAAAAAACGGAAAACTAGTAAAATCCTTAGTTGGACTCCCCTCTCTGGTGGCAGTTTATCATGAAGACACACAAACGTGTGCTACATGTGGTCCAAACTGTTGTGGTTTATGTTTGGTGCCAGTTCCTGGTTGTTGTTATTGTTGTTGTTGTTATTAGTTGGTGCCAACATGTCTGGCTGCCCCCCTGGGTTGGCATGCATGGCTGCCATGCCACTTAGCTGAGAAATGATGGAGTTCTGGTCCGAGCTAAACTGTCCGGGATCTACGGGACCGCCTGGCGTCGGTTGCTGTTGTGGTTGTTGCTGCTGTGGCGGTTGGGGCGGCGCCATATTGGGGTGATGCTGGCCAATATGGGCGGGATGGGGCGAGCTGCTCTGGGTCTGCGGGGAAATGCGGTGGGGCGACGGCTGCGGCTGGGACGATGACGACTGCATGCGCGGTGACGGGCTCGAGTGAGGGGGCTGCGACTGCGGCCGTGGTGACGGCTGCGGCGATCTCACCTGATTGCCCAGCGCCCCCGCCGGGCCCAAGCCGGCTTGGCCTTGGAGGTGCGGGGACTGGGCCAGTTGCTGCTGGGGGCTCATGGGGCTGCTGTGCTGGGCCGGGGATCCGCCGCCCAGGTGCTGCTGCTGGAGGAGCCTCTGGTGGATGTTCTGGTGAATTAGAGCTTGAGAGGTCTGGGGCAGCACGGGGCCACCTTGCTGTTGCTGACCCGGTACAGTTTGTCCCGTTGGAAGCTGACCGCTCCCTGGCGCGCCGCCGCCCGGCCCTCCGTCTTGCACTTGAGAACCTCCCATGGAATTTTGCGACTGTTGTTGGTGCATTTGCATTTGGTGCAGTCTTTGTTGGAGAGCAGCAGCCACTTGGGAAGCATTGCTTGGGTAACCTTGCTGCCCCAGAGCGCCCTGTGGGCCTCCTTGCTGCTGCTGCCCCGGACCTCTTACGCCACCCCCTGGTTGGGGTTGGGAAGAAGGGGGCATTCCTGGCTGCCCTTGGCCGGGCTGCATGAAGCTTTGCTGTCCTTGTTGGAACTGTCCGTGGTTCGCCATCTGCTGCTGTCTTCTCAACAACAGTTCTCTGAAATGAGGAGTCATGCTGGACATATTGTTTTGTTGGCCTGTTTGCATGGGCCCTTGCTGCTGTTGCAGGACTGCCATTTGCTGTTGCTGCAGGTTGCCGGGCAACATTGGGCGCTGTTGCTGTTGCAGTTGCTGAAGTTGAGCCATGGTGGGCACACTCCCCCCAGCGCTGCCCCCCTGGGCCATGTTCATTCCCGGCTGGCCCGATTGATTCACGTTCATCTGCTGGCTGTCCATGCTGGCCAACTGGTTGGGCCCAGGTGCTCCTACGCCAGGTAGCCCACCGGCAGACCCTTGGAACCTCACGCCTCCAGGACCTTGCGGAGGCCCCCCTTGTACCCCGGGTCCACCTTGCGCCCCCTGATATCTGGCCGCTCTCTGCCTGATGAATGCCGCCATGAGTGTGGGGTTGGAACGAAGGATGTTGAGGACTTGCTGCTGCTGGAGGGGCGAACTTGGGGAGCGCAGAGTTCTCAGGAGATCCTGCAGCGCCCCTTGTGGCAGGTTCCCAGGTCCCCCTGCACTCGTCGCCCCTCCTGACATCACCTGCATCAGCCCACGGTTTCCTGGCTGGGCTTGTTGCTGGTTGAGTTGCTGCTGCTGTTGCTGCTGGGCAACCGCTGATTGCTGCTGCTGCGCCGCCATGTGACCCATCATGGCAGACCTTTGTTGCGGGTTCATCCCCGGTCCCCCTGGCCCCCACTGCTGGTTGGCTTGCTGTAGGTGCTGCTGGACTTGAGGGGGCAACTGCGATTGGGGGCCGCCTTGCTGCATCCCAGCCAGCATCCCCTGCTGCTGAGGGTCTAACATAGTCCTGCCTACCATCCCTTGAGCCTGCGGGGGAATTCCCTGAGCTCCCATGTGAGGCATGCCCATCTGGGCCGGGTTGTTTTGGTGGTGAGGATGTTGGGCCATCATCCCTCCCTGTCCTAAACCTCGGATCTGAGCCTGGGCCTGAGCCATCTGCCTCTGGGTCTCTGCTAACCGTTGGATTTTTAGAGCCGTCTCGACGGCCGCCAAAGGGGGTCCGTGCTGCTGGCCTTGAGCGGGCATGGACCCTTGAACCTGGCTGGGTGTTTGTTGCTGCTGAGGTGGGGTGGTGGGGCCCAGTCCAGGTTTGCCCAGCGACTGGTGGAGAGGAGAAGCTCCCGGTGGTCTGGGATTGTACGGCGGCAAAGCGCCAGCATGCTGCTGCAATTGCTGGAGACTGGGGGGCTGCTGTTGCTGGAGCTGAGGCATCCCCATCTGCTGCTGGGGGGAGTTCATCACCCCCCCTCCGCCACCTGCGCCCATTGACTGAAATTGATGGTGTAGATGATGCTGAGGAGGTATGGCGCTGCCTTGCTGGGGAACCTGCTGTTGCTGTGCAGCAGTGACACCCATCGGGCTCACCCCGACTCCCTGCTGTTGAGGAAGCGCCAGCATATTTCCCGGGGTGGGTGTCTGCGGCGTGGTCGGCTGCGTTCCGACAGACGTTGGCGTACCGGGACCGGTCGCTCCGTTGTTGGCTCCCGGAGAGGGCAGGCCGTTGCCCCCCGGAGCCGGTTTGCCCACTCTCTGCATGCTGGCCATCCTCCTCCTCAGCATTTGGGCCTGCTGGAGCCTGTGTTGCAGCTGCTGCTGACAGAGCTTTTGCTTGATGTTCAGGCAGAAGGGCACTGGGCACTTGTTCTCCTGACAGTGCTTGGCGTGGTAGCAACACAACGCGATAAGCTGCTTGCAGATGGGGCAGCCGCCGTTGGTTTTTCTCTTGCAGCCTTTAGTGTGTTGTACGACGCGCTTCATCTTCTGGCAGGAAGGCAGAGAGCAGTTGGCATTTCTGCACTGGCAGGCGTGGACCAGCGATTGGATGCAGCGCTGGATGCTGAGGCGACGCGAGTCTCCCGGGCTCTGAGTGGCGGCGCCCGTCTGGTTGCTGCTCTCGTCATCCAAACCAAGGCCTAACTTCTCCATCTTGTGCTCGTGGCCCTTAGTGTTGTAGCACGTGATGCAAAGGTCATAATCCTGCGAAAAAATGACATGACGAGAAATTATTTTCATCATTGTATTAATCGACCTCACAAAAAGTTAGGAATATTGGCACTACAACCCCATTGAATCATGACACGTAAATAAAAATAATTTGCTTTTTCCAAGCAAAAAGATGTTTTCAATAAAGAAAAAAGTCCCGCAACACTTGCCTCCTTTCCATAGCTCACCTCGCACACGGTACAGTGAAAACGAGTCTCCACGTGGTGTTTGCACATGTTGCAAGTGTAGACAAAGCGGTCTTGGCTTTGGTTATGCAACTCCACCAACATGCACATGGAGCTCCACATAGAGCGCCTCAACGAGCTGAACTCCAGGTGTTTGTCCCGGGCTAGCGTAAGGAAAGCGTCTCGGCCATCCATGAGGTCGCAGGCCATCAGAGGATCGGGGTCGACAATGGGAGGCAGCGCGTTGGCCATCGGGCCCGCGATCAGCCGGATAACAAAGAAGACCTAAAGTCAAACAAACATGAATAATATTAAAAAAGCACATTGAACAGCATCAGTAAAATAATATGCTAACCCAGCCCTCATGTGCAGTGAGCTACTTGCTCGTACCTCTTTGTGTTTTTCCATAGTGGCATAGAGCTTCTGTGAAAGGTCATTGGACACATTGGGCATCCCTGGCTTCTTTTTATTGGCTCGACTCAGGCTGCTCTTATTCTTACTAGTCTTCTTATTGTTCTTCTTCTTGGCATTTTTACTGTCACCTTTACTGTCCTGCGCACAAAAGAATTGCGGGGTGTCAGTGTCACTGAGCACAACTTGATGCGTTTACAACACTCCTTTACTTACATCAATACTCTCATTAGATGTGCTGTTCTCCTCCCTCTTACGCTCTTCCTCTTCCTGCTCCAGCTCTTTAATACTCTCTTCCAGCACATTGGGCCAAAAGTCACCCTCAAAGTATGGCAACTCGTTGGCGCTGGTCAAACGATCCTCTGTCGCCTGCTTGAAGATGTCCTACAAGAGAAGAAAAGTCTTGTGAGTTTTCAGTGAATAATGGCGGTTTGGGAGTGTTCAATGTAGCGTGCTTTAGCAAGCCAAAGAAAAACTCTACCTTGTAGTCGTGCACTATTCGCTCAGCCACAGCTTTGTCCAACATCTTCTTATACCACTCTTGGAGGCGTTTTGGCTTGGGAATCTTCTGATCAGCAGGGTGGCAGTGAAAGATGTAGTCATCCCCTTCACTGGGCGGACATGCCCAGATGTGGCCCGTTGTGTAGCTAGGGAGTAAAGCAAAAAAATGTGAGCACAGACAGAATTTAAAGAGAACCTATGCTTGATTATCGGAGTGACGTGATTTCTGCAAAGACGAACAATAAAGATTTACCCCAACTTCTTGGCATACTCCAAGTAGCCAATGAGAATTTCATGGTAAACAGCCGTTCGTAGACTTCGTGGTCGAAAAAAATGCACACTGTCCAGGTAGGAGATGTAAACTCGTCTGGGGGGGAAAAAAAGTTTGAAGAATTTCATTTGATTAACTTAGCGGCAGCAGTATTTGATTTATGAAGACTTGTCTACTTTGAAAAACTGAAATCATTCACAGTAGCTCCCAATCTTACTTGCAAAATGTGCATACCTCTGATTAGGTTGCGGGCAGTCTGATCCATACTCTTGAACGTGCATTCCAAAAAAGCAGACATCTGCGCCGTCAATGTCTTCAAATGCAAAAAGGGCTTTTGTCCTGTATGGGAAAGACTCCGACATCTCTCCACTATCCACAAATCTGTAAAGACAATCAAGAAAAGCCTACAATTTAAAACCGCAGCTGCAAAAAAAAAAAAAGGAAGTGACTTTTGGTAACAATTTGAACACGATGCCTCCTTGTCGTTGACATACCTGGACTTCATGCCAGGTTTAACTTCCACAATTTTGTCCGAGACATGCACCATGCGGATGAAGACCTCCCCAGCTTCTGGGTGGTTCTGACGCTTCAGAAAGTCGTTCACCCTTGTCTCTAGGAAGCAGCCTAACTTTGTCTGAGGCAACCCTGAGGGGGGAAAAAAAACAGGTAAGTCATTTTCATAATTCCACAGAATAACTCAAGAAAAACAGCGACTTACGTTTAGCAGAATACTTGTTCTCCCTCCTTGTCTTATTAGACTTCTTGAGGCAGCCATCGCATACAAAACTGAGGCATAACAAAAACAAAATGGAGTTTAAGTCAACTACATCATTTAACTTGTGATGACAAGAAGAAAATATAAAACAGTCCCCTTACCCCGATGGCCAGATTGTTTCATTGTGCAAGACACAAATCTGGTGCATCTTGCGTCCACAGTCCAAACATTCAACAAGCCTTAAAATAAAGAAGGCGAAAGACACACATTACATGCGATTTGGTCAATTTGATGGCTGTGAGTGAGCGGTTTAACTTACAATTCAGGGTCCAGTGTGTCATTCTTCTTCTTCTCAAACTGATCTTTGTTAATAGAGCTGAAAGAAATTGAAGTAAGGTGAGCACGAGAACACTTCAGTAGCAAAATGAAAATCAAACAAAGTGCCTGCGAGGTTTGATTTTTTTACTCAACATAAAACAAAATCAATAAATAAAAGTAACATTCGTTAACCCAAAATACTTGAACTAATGGTGTAATTTGTAGTAAATGAAATACAGTTTAACAGTTTGGCTTGTTCATTTGAAGGTCATTTGCACTGAGGTTAGCAGCACTTTGAAAATAAATGTATCCTACTCATATTTGTTAATGAATACAACAATACTTACGTCTGCGGCTGAGTGGGGTCATCGCCCAGGGACACGGTCTCTCCCTGGATCTCGTTGAAACACTTCTCACAGAAGTGGTACCTGTCAGCGATAAGCCCAAATTTTGGTGAACTACACCATTTTCCCCAACAGCACAGTCAATGACCGACAGCGCATGGGAGGGCAGTCCCCAGGTGGAACATGGGCAAGGCAGCAAGCAGAAGTGGCAGCACAGGACAGGAGGAAGTCGTCAGCGCAAAAGCCAGTCATATGTTTGGTACATAGGGAGGGGGGATTCATGATTGAGCAGGACAAAAAAAAAAAAAAAATCACAACCATTGGAAGGGGAGGAGAGACAAGTCACATGGGGCCAGGAACATGACGAGACAAACATGGATGACAACACAAGAGCAGAGAGCCGAGGCAAAGCAAAGATTAGCTATTTGGACACAAAATAGGATGAGCATAAAAAAAAATTTAAAAAATCACCAACAGCTAAGTGCAGGGGGGGGGGAGCACAAACAATGAGTGCCTTAACATGGGAAGCGAACTGCAGCACAAGATATTATGCACACACATGAACAAACAAACACAAATGATTGCTTAATTGCAGAGTCATTGAAATTCTTAATTTTAATGTTGGTGTGATGAAAGTATGGAAACTAGGCAAAAAATGTTGAGTTTGAGAAGAAGTAAATAAACTTCTCATTTCTACGACATTGTCATTTATCAAAACGATACTAGAAGATTAATTTATAGAAGGCCAATGTATAAGCTCCCTCGATCTGAAATTCCTTCCTCTGTACCTGTTCTGATAGCTGAAGTAAGCGGCGTCTCGGGGAATAGTGCACAGCTGCTTTCCATAGCAGCACAGTGTCTGAGGGGAGAACTCCAGCTGATGGGCACAAGCACAGAAATTGGTTGTGGTAATATTTTATTATTAAACAAAAAAAAAACCATCATCATTTTGGAACGTATAATGAAAAATGACTTGCTACTGCTTATTGATTTCTTGCCAGATCTCACCTTTCTTCCACAACAGTAGCCAAGTCTCTGCATGACTGGGTCAATCTCCTGTTCGAAGACTTCCGCCAGTTTGGAGCAGCACTTGTAGACTCGAGATGTTTTGCGATTGTACAGCCAAGCGTTGTTGAACATCAACCAGATGTCATCCACATACTGCCAGGGATCTTGATATTGACCTAGAAGCAAAACACTTGGCGTCATGAGAGAAGACCTACAGTAACATGCAAATAATCCCACCCAGTAGATGTTTCTGCAAGATAAAAAAAAAATCTTTAAGAACAAATACTGACCTGTATCGAGCTTCCGCTTGATAGTGGACAAATCCATAGGGTTCTTCACAATGTCAAAGTAGTCCTGTAAAAAACATCCTGATCATGTATTACATCTCATAAAAGTGGATCAAATCAAAACATTGTTGACCAAAGTGGAAAGCCACAGAGGAGATAGTGTCTATAATTTGCTTACGTACAGGTATGCACAGCAGCTGTGGATCAACAGGCATCCTGAAGGGCAGCGACTCCGGTTCCTGCCTGTAGAGGGACTCCAGTGTTGGCATTAGGGCCTGGCGAAGCTCTTCTGGCTTGAAAACTTGAACAATGGAAACACATTTTGGTTATGATACAAAACAAGTCATCAGAGTAGATTTAAGATCAACTTTTTCATACTCTTCTTTTTTGCTGGTGCTTGTGATACAGCTGAGTCGGATGATTGTTCTTCGTCTTTTAACTCCTTTTTCACCTCTGGTTTCTTGTCCTCACTTTTGACCAGCGACGTTGGAGGGGCGGCTGATGTATCCATTGGTACTACCTTGCCTCCTTCTCCAGAACACTCCTCCTTCTTAACCTCAATTTTCACAGGACTTTCCTCCATTGTGACATTGCCGAGCTTCCCCCCCTTGGAGCCGGCGCCAGAGTCGCTCTCTTCCGCATCATCTTGCAGCTTGACTTCGGACTTATGGTCAAGGGTGGCGGCCGTGGAGTCCGACTGTACGTGCTGAGAGGAATTATCCAGGCTGTTGACCGAGGCTGGAGTCAAAGCTTGGCTGTCTGCTTGGAACGAACCTTTTTGGGACAACTGCAGGAGAAGAGAGAGAGAGAGAGAGAGAGAGAAAAAAAAGAAATAACCTCAGTTAAAGTGAGGGGAAATAAATGCAATAATTTAATGTTCTACTGATAAAAAGAACACAGTCAAGGACTGTTGCTCTTTTACAAGTAGCAATTCTCAGAGACACATTTTGAGGACAATACAAAATTCCAGTTTTTGTTACATAACACAAAAAGGCAACAACTAGACGATTAGACCGGTGCAGAGAAACATGGAAAGACTGTATCTATCAAATGTGTTTATTTTAGGGCTTTAGTGCAAATAGTTAAACAACACTGACCGGAGTGCGTGGCAGCTGAGCCCCATGTGGTGTTGAGCCCGAGCCAAGTCCGGGGTGGGATGGTGTAGTGGAGCCAGCCCCAATGTGCGGCTGCTGGAGGGGCTTGTTGGAGCCAGGACCCTGGCCCAGCTGGTTCTGCTGGGGGGCTTGCAGCGATGCCAACTGCGGCGCGTTAGGGGTGTGAGGCTGAGGGGTTTGGGAGCCGGCGAGTCTGGGGGGCGTTTGGTGAGGCGTGGGCGAGCGACTGTGAGCCGGAGAGGGCGAGCTGCCGCGCATGGCTCCTAAATAGGGGATGGAGTTGGCTTGCTGGTTTGCATTCGGAGTCATGGAGGAGGTAGGGGCTCCAACGGTGGAGTTGGGGCCTCCGCCACCAACACTCTGAGGACCCATGGGTCCCACCGCAGAGATTCCGCTTACAGAACCTGGTTGCGCTAATGGACTAGCAACTGGGAGAGAGGGAGGAGTGCCCATCTGCGTCTGAGAAGAGGACAAATACAATAAAGGGTCATGAAAACATCACAACCATTTGTTGATATGGCAAAAATATTTCTCCTTAAATTCAAATTAAGCAAAAAAAAAAAAAACATTCATCGCAGAGTCATAATGAATATAAGAAGCAAGCAAGTATTGTGTTCTGAACACAGCTTTTATGACCTTACCTGTGCCATGCCTCCCTGGAGTCCAGACTGTCCCATCCCAGGAGGAGCCGTCCCGACCACAGGTCCTGCGCCAGGAAACTGCCCCTGAGACAGATACTGGTTCTGGAGCTGGTTGACATTAGGCTGACCCATCCTCGGTCCCACCATTCCCATCTAGGTGTAAACATAGAAATCATTGAGGATTTTGAATTACAAAATATATAATTTAATGTGTCCATCTAATAGACAGCAGTCGTCTGCCACTGTGGTCCTAATCAAAACAACAATCGGAAGAGAATCATCCAGTAATAAATCTGTAGACACAAGTCAACTTCACTTTGCACTGACCTGATTGCCAGATGTTCCCAAGGGGAGAGGAGGAGTGGACCTCTGGCCCATAGACTGCATCCCCATCTGATTGAATTGATTCATGCCTGGCAAAACACGTCAACTGTTAGCACAACACTTAGCGCTTCAATCGCTTTGAAAATAATGTGGGCTGGTCCCCAGTGATTTTATACCTGGGCTTTGCATCCTGTTGACCATCTGATTGGGTCCGGTGGGTCGTACCATAGATGGGTCAGGGAGGGGACCATCTGGGAAAAACAGAGGTATGCTTATGTACGTGCCGAAGAGGGTGCAGCAACCCCCTCTTACAAGCTATTTCTTAAGAAACTATTCTTAAGTTGTTTTTTTCCTTTGGTAATATTCTCAGGTAACAAATGTGGCATACCATCCCCAAACTCACTTGGAGGCAGTCCAGTAGGAGACTGACCCATACCAGCAGGGCCAAGACCCAGACCCTGCTTTTGGAGACGGGTCCTCCTCTTCTCCTCCAGCTCTTTCTGGATTTTGTAGATCTTCTCAGCTAGCAAGTGATAGTACTCAGCCTGCCCCAAAAGAAGTTAAAGAAAGCAAAATTCAAATAAATACCATTACGCATTATCAACCGCTGTGGTAACTTACTCTAGTGTTTGCCGACTCGTACATGTCCCCTTCAACCTTTCTGGCGTAAGCCACCAAGTTCTCCATCCGGCGGTCTTTTAAAGCTGCGGGGTCCGGAGTTGGAAAGATGGCCTGAACACTGCGGGTGAAAATTTAAAAAATAAAAATACAATTAACAAAGGATCAGATCATTTGTCAGTATCGCATAGACAAAATGAGAATGAGTTCGGTACTTACAGCTTGTGTACCAAGTGGTTTCGCAGGTCCTGCGTGATGTCCTCGTGCCAACTTTTTCTCATTCCTGTCGTAGAAGGAGGGCCTGCTGCAGGCATGGAGCCGACGACCCCACTGGCATCATTCATCAAACTGAAGAACGAAAAAGGAAGGCGTCTTTCAAATCTTAGCTAACGTTCAAAACTATGTTGAGAAATAAGGAATGTTTAGTTTGAAGTGATTCAGGAGGATTCTTCCTGCGTACCCCTGGCTATTCACATTGAGATGCATCATAGTGTCTTGCAGTAAGTTGGCTTGCTGATTCTGAGAAGGACCACCCACGCCTCCATTAACTCCCATAGGATTCGCTCCTAGACATGAAGAGAACATAATCATTTTATACATCTGCATCACTCATTAACAATAAAATTGCATTTAACTTCACTGCTGTAAATTGAAAAGTCTTCATACAGCCAACTTACCCATCGGGTTCATGGGCCTCATACCAGCCTGGCCTTGGAGGGCCTGGTTGACCATGTTAGACTGAGAATGCTGACCCTGGATCTGGTTTCCCTGGTAGGTAAGACCCAGTGCTGCGTAGGCTCTTTCTATCGAACTAGGGTCAATCTGGCTCGGCGGATTGAGGTTTGGAGCACTTGGTTGGCTACCGGGGACTGACCCGAGAGAACTGCTCAGACCTGCGGCAGCTGCGCCCAGAAGAGCTGTGAGGGCATATGAAAATTGAGGACTATTAGATACACTTGAGCATAAAATTCGCAATGACAAATTGATAAATAAAAATACGAAGTAGCCCATATCTTCCAATGGTGGGACAAATGTTGAAAAAAAAAAAAAGTTTTGGTCAGATACAGACACTCACACTGCGGGTTCCTCTTGTCCCCAGCATTCTTCAGTGGGAGGCAGACAGGACAGTCCTGTCGAGTGCAGTTCTTCCAGTGGGAGATGATTTGCCTTGACGATGCACAATGAGCGACTGAGGAAGAAAAGGGATGAAAATAAACTTTGTTGCTGTGGCTTTGCTGTTTGTCTTCCCAGCCATGAAAAAGAAATCAAATTGTACAGAAACAGACATTATTTTCAATTGTACATTAAACTGTACACTGAAGATTGTTCAACAAACGACAGAAATAATCCTTTCAATAGTTGTTTGAAGAGTTAATTAAAATACATGGTGGTAAAGAATTGATAGCGGATGACTAGGAAAAGTAATTCATGTTGAATTAATTTGTGGTGCTTCATCAACTGACCCTGACAATTCTTGCCGGCTTGGCAATGAGTCATGTGATTGAGGACGTTCTTCATGGTGCGGCAATGGGGCAGGTTGCACTGTCGGACCTCGCCGTTGGCCTGCTCGCGCCGTTGACATTTGTGGGCGTGGAGCAGGAGAACGAGCTGCTGCTGGATCAGTTTACGCTTCTCGGGATCAGCGGTGGGCGGTGCCCCGGCCGCGGCCGCCGAAACCTGGGTGCCGGGGCCAACCAGGCCTCCCTGAGCACCGGGAACCATGCCAGGTGCCCCTCCCACAGATGCAACCGAGGGCCCGCTAACACCTGACTGGGACTGCTGTGAGCCCTGCGAGAGAGAGAAATAAAAGGGCATGAGCAAGGTGCACAGGATAAGTACACAAAGACATAAAAGGTGATGAATTCAGTTAAATGAAGAGATAAAAAAAAAAAAAAAAAAAGGAGGCGGAGAATGAGAAAGACAAGGCCAGATACAAGATTAAAGTGAATGGTCACCGCTGAGTCACATTTAGAATACAACAGCCAGATAGCTGAATAATAAAAAGTCAAGGTTACGTGGAAGCGAAACATTTGAACAAAGCGCTTTGTTGGCAGTATTTCTTACCATAGTGGCCATTCCTTGAATGGGCTGACTCTTCTTGTCCATGTTGAACTGAGCCAGGCTGTTAGCCATGGGGCCTTTATTGGGATGTTGAGGGCCCATTCCCGCTCCACCGAGGCCTTGATTCCCCTGCCCCGCATAAGGACCACCAAAGGAGACCCCTTGGTTGCTCATCATCGCCATCTAGACAGACACATGGCAAAACATTCAAGCGCATGGACGATGACAAACCTCCTGCCAGTCGTTGTGCACTGTTAAAAACTAAGCCTGAGATTGCAATCTTGGCCAAAAGTCAAAAGAGTGTTAAATGATCTACTCATAAAACCACAAATGCAAGATATTAATTACAATGTCTCCCACTGGGCATCTACCAACCAATCATCGCAAATGGTTCTGTTAACTGACTTCTATATAACATCTAACTGATGAGAAGGGGGAATGAAAGTGTGACCAACATAGTTGAAAAATGAATGGAAATATGCCCTCAGGCTCACTATGTAATTTTTAACGACCATAACGATTCTGACATGCCACAAGTGTTAACAGCCTACCTGGGATGAAATGATCTTTTGCGGTTAACAGCGATTCAGATTCTCTCACTAGACCGAAGGCATAGATAGATCTATTTATCAGCAGCTCTTGTTTCTATGATTTTGCCCTAGTTCCATCCGTCACCAGCTTCAGAAGCTCCTTTTGCAATTTATATTTATGACTCTTCTCAAATTTGAATCCGATCCAAAACAAGAACATGGGTACGCAAACGCTCCTGATTTTACTTTGGCTATTTTGCGATTATGTTTTCACATATACAAAATAACCTGGGATAGGAGAGGGGAAAAAAAACAAATGACATTTGTAGATGGTCTGGGACAAGATATTGCTGTCGATGAAAAAATGACAACCAAGCAAACCTCGCAACCTCTACCACGTATTCATAACATCCAATGCATGCGACTGTACCAGTTATTTGTCAAACACATGAGCGGAAGAAATTCTTGTCATTTCTAACAGGAAACACACACACAACATGCACTTTTAAAATTCATACCATTATGATTGTTCAGAAGAGTTCTCACCTTGTTCAAAGCGCCAGGTTGTTGTCCTCTGATGCCTGGCTGGCCACCGCCTCCCTGTTGCTGTAACGTTTCAGCCAACAGGTTGCTGTTGCTGCCCATCCCTTGATTCCCAAAGCCCATCCTGGGAGAACCATTCATCATCTGGTTGCCCATCATGCCCGCTTGCGTCTGTCCGTTATTTCCCTTCTGCTGTGCCGCAATCATGGCCCTGTTCATGCCACCCATCATTCCAGCCACGGCATTCTGCTGCATCATGTTTGCCTGCTGCTGGGGGGAGAGGTGTTGCTGTCCTGGCCCCATTATCTGCTGAGGTACCTGGCCAGGGCATGCCTTCATGTTTGCCATGTGTTGTCCAATGGCGCTAGGGCCTCCCGGGCTCCCCAAGGCCCCTTGGTGCCCCTGCGGAGCGGACGTGGGCGCCCCTGAACGCAACAGCTCCGACAGCTGTTTATGCTTGGCCACCGCATCCTGACCTCCGCCGATGCCCCCGGCGCCTCCTCCCGGACCGAGCCCGAATCCCATCCCTCCTCCTGGGCCCCCACTGCCTCCTCCGGGACCGAGACCTCCGGGGCCTCCCCCCTGGGTGGTGTGCAACTGGTTGAGATCACCCCCATTGACAAGGCCCGGATCATTAGTGCTGATGAGCTCGTCTGGAAGGTCGTGCTCCAAGTCAAATAGTGAGCCAAAATCTGAAACGGATGACATAGTTTGGATAAGTCATAGCATTGTAACCATAACAACACTTCATTTTTTTTAGATGTGACAGTGAACATACAGTGAACACACTTAGCTCAACGCCTCAGGTGAGGCTAGTTTGTATGTGCAAACACACACCCCTCTTGTAAATGTGTGCAAAACGGCATTATAGCTAATAGAAACATAAAGTCAGTAATTATTGTTTTGTGTTTTACAGCAAAATGAACAGGCAAAAAAAAAGAAAGGCATTTATGTTGACCAAAATACATGACTGAATTGCTTCTTAATAATAGTTAATGCTACAACATGAGCACGCTTTCGGATTTTCTTACTACAGCTGATCTACTTTACTTTTACAGTTTTGTAGATATTAACATAAATCTATCAGAGGTATTTTTTGCACTGCATATTTTGTATAGTTGACTTCCTACATTCAACATTCCTTACTTTGCTGCTTGTCTATGTGGACCATAACTACCTTCCTGCCATTTGCATTGCATAATTTTGTGTTCTTTGGTGTTGCTTTTGCTTTATATTTTTTTTATATTTTCTTCTTCAAAAAACAACTTGAGGCTGTTTCTGCTATTTCAATGATGATAAAATTCTATTCTGTTATAGAGTCGCACCAATTGACATATCCAATGGTTACGCTTCCATTTCATTTTCCAAAAAACAAACTTTGAAGTCATTTTGATGATGCCAGAACTAGATCAAAGCAACTTAACACACAGGGGGGAAAAATGCACAACACTTTGAAAGACTGCCCTAATATAAGACAAGTCATTTTGTTGCCATTTTAGTATTTGCCCCAGTCTGAATGTACTTTGAATGTACAACACAAAGTATATTAACTGTGTATAATGGCAAAAGGTTGACACTGAAAACTGATTGCAGGTGTTTCACATAATAAAAGATATTCAGAAAATAAAGTGAAACGAAAACGACAAGATTGAGATAAGACTGACTTTCATGCACGTTGAAGTGCCTCCGTGCCAAACTTGATTTTGATGCTTTGGACATGGCGCTGTCCATACTCCATGCTACACAGTTTGACGATGAGGCCACTACCAGCTATGGCAATTAAAGCTTAAGCACCAGTTTAAAAGAATAGCTCAAGTTCGACCCTGCTTTAATGAACACCTTTAATACTAACTATCAAGGGAAACTCGGATTTTTGATTTGTTGGAAACGCTTGCAAAATATGACTTCAGTAAGACAAGGCCGGAAGCTATTGGTTTGTTGTCAGTGTAATAAAGTGTCCGAACGTGACCACTTGAGTTTGGTTTTAATTTGTACCGAAGCCCGGTTATAAAGGCAATTAAACACGGGAGTCTTCGGTTATGTAGCTTAGCAAACGGCTAACAGTGGCTAGCTCCGGCTGTAATGGTTGGAAGCATGCGAGCTAGCTGGGAGGGCTCGTCCATGGCTCCTCCGCACGGCTAACGTTAGCCAGCTACGACAAAAACACAAGCGGAATCCCTCGTCTTCGCCTGCTTCCAGGCGCACAAAAACAGGCGAAATGACCATGTTGACAAATAAAACAGTCCCGGGTGATATATCTAAGCCATACGTACCGTTTCCATCGCTGGCAGAGGCGGAAAGTGCCGGAGAGGAGAGTTTAGGCCTCTTGGCTGAAGGCGGGCCAGAGTCCAGAACGTTCTCGGCCATATTTTTTCGAAATAAAAATATATAAAGTATCCACAATTGCAGACGATTTCACACCGTCAGAAGCTCATTCCTTTCCGTTTCCAATATTGCGACTTTTCCCCCTCCTTTAGGGGGATGAAGAGGGGGAAAGTCCCGTGTACAAATTACTCCTCTTTCCCTGGGTTCGCCTCTCGATTTCAGCCTCGGCGTATAATCAGCCCCCCTCCTCCCTCCCTCGTCGGATTTTTTGTTCTTTATAAATTTCTGCCAGCGGAGTAGGAGGAGGGGGTCGGTGAAAGTAAAGAGGGGAAAACGCACGTAGCGGCTTCCCCCCTAAACTTGGACAGCTTCCTCGGATGTAAATAAACTGTTCCTGGGTCTCACGTCCATGGCTGCATCCGTCATTTCAGCCTCCTTTCCAGCGGAGTCTGACTGGAGATAATGTCGGGTAGAGACGGCTCGTTTGCCTGCCAAGTGATGGTGGTTCCGCTGGTGGGAGCGGGAGAGGATGAGGCGATGTCAATTGAAAAAATAGATGTAAAAGTGAGCATACAACATAATAAATTGACTCGTCTCAATCCGGCGGTGGGGTAAAAAAGTTTTCCCCTTTTTGCATTCAAAGTTGATTATAAATAAATCCTTTGCCCCTTCAAAACCTCTGCTTTTGATTTTTGTTATAAACAAATTCCTTAGAGGTGCATAGAACATATACATTAAAGTAGCATTTTACATTTTACTGAACCAAAGCAGCTCGACTTTACACGAAATAGAATCCACTTTGGAGATAATGTGCGCAACTCTCTCAAAGTAAGTTTTGTTATTTGTTTTGCACGAGCATTAATATTATGTTGATAACGTTATTTAAATTGTAATTTACTGTTTGCTTTTAAGACAATTACTATTTCCAGCACCTCAAATGTATGATCATACAGTATGCGAGGTCTGTCAGAAAATTTGTAGGTATGATGTCACAAAGGTATTCTTCAAACCCAAATTTCATCCAACAGTTTTTGCTTCTATGTGGGCCAGATTATCAACCAACAAAGAGAATCTGATGAATTTGCTCAGTTCAATGCGCAAGGAAAGATAGGCGTTCTCAACAACCTGAGCATCTGACAGTTCCTGGCTTAAGTGAGAATGGCGTAACACCAAATTGAGGGGGTGCTATGGCCCCATCAGAAACCTGTGTCACCCCAGTTAAGACATTATTTAACAAAATTAATTATATTTTACAATTATTTTTTTTAATTTAATTACAAAATACCATAACCTGACCCAAAACACAAAAGTATGAGCATGTTGGACGAGGTGGCACAAGAACAAAAAAGACCAAAAAGTGGTTTTGAAAGAAATTGTATTTGATAGATTGTATAGCTAGATTGTAGACAAAAAGTAATGCTACAAAAATGAGACACACTCGACAAGATTGACATGACAGCACAAAACACAGACAAATATCAACACAACACCAATTCTGTTATTTCATGCTATCTAGAAATTTTAATATAATCTCCCTTACAAGAAAGCATAAGACAAAAGGCAATATACTTACCTTTGACCTTAGGGTCCAATGGAGAACCAACAGGTATCCTTCTGTCCAACTAAGTCCTTTCTGCAGACTGAAAAAAAGAGTAGTCTCAGCATATGAATCATTATAACCATACCTCGACCATATTTTTATCATTCAATTCTATGCAATTTATTTTATGAGGATAAATTGTTAGAAAAATAATGCACACATACTGTTGCATAAATAATGCACAAATATACTATTGCACGGAGGAACGCATATCATGAGTTTTGAAAAGGTGCACAAGACTTACTGATGGTGACTAGATGAGGTCTAAGTCCAATAGTTTCCTCAATGGGCAGCTTCAATCCCACTGTAATTGATGAGCGCCACTGTGTGCAATTTTGGTGGAACAGCAATTCGATTATCTATGGGCAAATCTTGTCACGTTTCTCGTTGAGCATGTTGGTAAAAACAATTACATGTGTTGACAGTGAAACTATTTTTGATTGATTATTCAAAACATCAGGACGTTGAGATATTTTCGATTTTTATCATTGGCAGGGGCTATTTTAAAATTTCACAAATTCTGGCATAAATCACCTGAGCCACATACTCGAAGGAATTTTATAACCTATGCTTTTATTCCATATATTTATCAATGTAACGTAAAATCTCACGCCCCTCTGGTCCCACAATACAGGTGAACTCGCGAGAACACGGTCAAGAGTTAATGATGACGTAGAATGTAAGCGACCTCTGTAAACAACTTGTATCGTGTGAGAACGTGATCTGTGAGTGCAACTTAAAATATCCATTCAGCAAATTATTGCAATTTACAGAATGAAGGGTCAGCATTCTCAGTCTAACATGGTCAACCAGGCCCTCCAAGGCCAGGCTGGTATGAGGCCCATGAATGCTGGGGACAAGAGGAACCCGCAGTGTGAGTGTCTGTATCTGACCAAAACTTTTTTTCAACATTTGTCCCACCATTGGAAGATATGGGCTACTTCGTATTTTTATTTATCAATTTGTCATTGCGAATTTTATGCTCAAGTGTATCTAATAGTCCTCAATTTTTATATGCCCTCACAGCTCTTCTGGGCGCAGCTGCCGCAGGTCTGAACAGTTCTCTCGGGTCAGTCCCCGGTAGCCAACCAAGTGCTCCAAACCTCAATCCGCCGAGCCAGATTGACCCTAGTTCGATAGAAAGAGCCTACGCAGCACTGGGTCTTACCTACCAGGAAAACCAGATCCAGGGTCAGCATTCACAGTCTAACATGGTCAACCAGGCCCTCCAAGGCCAGGCTGGTATGAGGCCCATGAACCCGATGGGTAAGTTGGCTGTATGAAGACTTTTCAATTTACAGCAGTGAAGTTAAATGCAGTTTTATTGTTAATGAGTGATGCAGATGTATAAAATGATTGTGTTCTCTTCATGTCTAGGAGCGAATCCTATGGGAGTTAATGGAGGCGTGGGTGGTCCTTCTCAGAATCAGCAAGCCAACTTACTGCAAGACGCTATGATGCATCTCAATTTGAATAGCCAGGGGTACGCAGGAAGAATCCTCCTGAATCACTTCAAACTAAACATTCCTTATTTCTCAACATAGTTTTGAACGTTAGCTAAGATTTGAAAGAGGCCTTCCTTTTTCGTTCTTCAGTTTGATGAATGATGCCAGTGGGGTCGTCGGCTCCATGCCTGCAGCAGGCCCTCCTTCTACGACAGGAATGAGAAAAAGTTGGCACGAGGACATCACGCAGGACCTGCGAAACCACTTGGTACACAAGCTGTAAGTACCGAAAACTCATTCTCATTTTGTTTATGCGATACTGACAAATGATCTGATCCTTTGTTAATTGTATTTTTACTTTTTAAATTTTCACCCGCAGTGTTCAGGCCATCGTTCCAATTCCGGACCCCGCAGCTTTAAAAGACCGCCGGATGGAGAACTTGGTGGCTTACGCCAGAAAGGTTGAAGGGGACAAGTACGAGTCGGCAAACACTAGAGTAAGTTACCACAGCGGTTGATAATGCGTACTGGTATTTATTTGAATTTTGCTTTCTTTAACTTCTTTTGGGGCAGGCTGAGTACTATCACCAGATAGCTGAGACGATCTACAAAATCCAGAAAGAGCTGGAGGAGAGGAGGAGGGCCCGTCTCCAAAAGCAGGGTCTGGGTCTTGGCCCTGCTGGTATGGGTCAGTCTCCTTGTTAGAAAAATGTATATATATGTTATCATGCGTCCTCTAATCAATGCTTACTGCAATATTACTGCAATATATGCTTGCTGTTTGGCTTTGCTGTTTTTATGTTGTGCTACAAAAAAGAAAGGTTACACCTGGGTCACGAGAGAGGTGACGGCTGGGTCAGGCAGGACGCAGCACCAAGACAATTCATAGAAACAACATGCCTGACCAAGGTTTTACACTCTCAGATGGAGCGGCAAGAAAACGTCAAGTTTCCTGTTTCTATCATAGAGACAAAGAGAGATGCTAATCTGCTTAAATTGTTTTGCACACATTGCCATATAAGTATGCAACACCTTGTGTTTATTTTTGCTTACGAGACAAAGCCCACATGATTTTTCCTCCCTCCCTTAGGGGCTTTTGTCTCACATTGTGGGTAGGACAAATCCAAATAAAAAGAGTAGGAGTGAATACAGATATTTAGTGTAGTAAGATTGTTGTAAGCTATCTGTACTGCACTCCACGCGAACATTTGAATTAATATTCTTGTCTCATTGTGATTTCTGTTTGCTGAGTCTTTTCTCTTTACTTTATAGTACACATGTCAGTAAAATAAACCTGACACTCCTACTGGACTGCCTCCGAGTTTGGGGATGGTATGCCACATTTGTTACCTGAGAATCTTACCAAAGGAAAAAAAGAACTTCAGAATAGTTTCTTAAGAAATAGCTTGTAAGAGGGGGTTGCTGCACCCTCTTCGGCATGTACATAAGCATACCTCTGTTTTTCCCAGATGGTCCCCTCCCTGACCCATCTATGGTACGACCCACCGGACCCAATCAGATGGTCAACAGGCTGCAAAGCCCAGGTATAAAGTCACTGGGGACCAGCCCACATTATTTCCAAAGCGATTGAAGCGCTAAGTGTTGTGCTAACAGTTGACGTGTTTTGCCAGGCATGAATCAATTCAATCAGATGGGGATGCAGTCTATGGGCCAGAGGTCCACTCCTCCTCTCCCCTTGGGAACATCTGGCAATCAGGTCAGTACAAAGTGAAGTTGACTTGTGTCGTGAACCTTAACCAAAGCTACTTTAGTTTCATGTTTGCAGTATGATGTGCTCGGATGAAAATAGGTGTTCAATCTTCATAGCGCCATTAGATGGACATTCTCAGTGAAGGTAATGCTTTTTTTAAATTTTGACCATTTGAAGTGGTCATCAAAACACAACTGACAATTGCCCTGTTGCTGGCAAGCACTTCAATTGATTTGCAAGTAGAAATTGTCAAGTGTGAAATAAAAGAAAAAAACAAGTAAATCTTTTTTTATCTCCTTATTTTGGAAAATGATTCTCAGAGGGAACGGATATGTACTCTCACTTTGCTCAAAGCAGCGATGAATCAAGCTTGAATTGCACCCTGTGCAAGATAATCCAACACAGACAATACCATTGATCTCGAGATTTTTTAAGACTTTGAATTATAAACAAATTATACAGTGATGGAAAAACAACAACAGGAAACAGGAAAACCTCATTTCAATTTTTTCTTCAAGTCTCTGATTCTATCCCAGTCTCCCGTGTCCACTTCTAGACCTCTGCTCAAAAACAAGGCTTCTTCTGGACACAAAAGAAATAAATAGTCACCACGCATCACTTGATGTTCTGCAGTCTCTTTGCCGAGGTTTCCTGAAGTGTTATGTTTAAGCTGGACTGGTGATGAGAGTTTCCATTTCCACCTCCTCCACCTTCACCTCCACTGCAGCAACTAAAGATTTGTAACAAAGTCAGATGGTGGCCATAAATATGATAGAAAAAAAATCCAGTTTCTAATCACTTACTTTCTTGCTCCTCTGGTTCTCTTTTGGGTTGAATAAGGAGCATGTTTGGAGGAGAAGTCATGTTTTTCTTGAATGGAGGTTGAGCAGAGGCGTTGCTTAAAGGTGATTGTTGATAGTCATCACCTTCGTCCTCCTTAATTTTATGAAGAAGGTGGGAGCGCTTCTTTGCATTCTTCCTCTCTAAAGT
Source organism: Syngnathus floridae (assembly GCF_059516105.1). NCBI lineage: Eukaryota > Metazoa > Chordata > Actinopteri > Syngnathiformes > Syngnathidae > Syngnathus > Syngnathus floridae. Next base: position 4,685,307 of record NC_142430.1, on the reverse strand, counting down.
AACATGAAGAATTGGTATGACAACATGTATGAACATAAAGCGTGTGATGGCAAGAGGGAGAACTTACTTTTTCCCCTAAAGAAGGGTACCTTTGTCTTCTTGACCTGTACCACGTGGTTTTCGACTGCTGGGGACACAGAAAGCACCATGTACGTACAATTTAATTCCCTTTGTATGCATTTAAAAGAAAAATGACCACTATGAAATCATTTTTTAATATAAGCATTTACCGAGTCCAGGGGGTGGCTGAAGCTGGTAGCCGGTGAGCTCACACCAGCCAATGGGATAGATGTCGGGGGACTCGTGGTCGACCCACTGGTCAAAGTCATCATCCCAGCCGTCAAAGTGGATGAGGAGCAAGCGTCCCACGCAACGCTTCACAGTGGCCACGCACACCAGTCGTGGTTCCATCAGGTCCACCGCTTCCAGTTTCACATTAGGGGAGAAGCCGTGACCTGGATAATCCTACCCAGGTGCGCAAGTACATTCCGTTGTCATGAATTCAAATTGAAAGAAATGACGCATTCATCTATTAAAAGTTGATCTTTTTTTACAGTGTTGAACAGATGTGGAGGTGCAGCTTTTGAATTGGTCTGCTCCAGGTAATTTTCCCAGTTGAAAGTCTTGGGCTCGAAACCTGCCAGATTTACACTCAAGATTAGTTTATTGAAATGACCATTAAAAGACTTTCTAAATTCAAGCACTTCATTTGTACACTTTATCTCAAACCTTAAAAATCACTACATTGAATATTTTTTAACGTATGGATTTGGTAGAAACAAAAAATTCATTACTGCATCACTGTTTGAATGACTGAAATACATGAAATGTTCTTCCATATTAAAATTATAGATAGATCCGATATTATAGAAAGATTCTGATACAAGAGCCTGGATTTTTCCAGTGATGAGCAAACATACCACACACAATATTCCAATTACCTCGTGGCACAGTGAGTGGGATGTTATTCTTTTTGCAGAAGCCTTTAGGAAGGATTGCGTGAGAGGAAGCGTGGTAACAGAACCGGTCGGAAAGGAGCAATGATCCACTGTCAAAGCCGACCATCAGATAACCGTCTGACAGCACCTGTGAAAAGAAAGGTATGTAGATTGAGGATAGAATACACATCTGCCATATTGTTTGAGCTTAATTTTCATCTTTTAAGTAGGACATTTTCCACCTTGTGTATAGTTGCCACGCAGATGCTGCCCAGGTTTAGAGGGTCAATAGCTTCTAGCTTCATTCCCTCCTCAAAGAAACATCCGTCCATGTAGACATATCTGGGCTGGTGATGACATATGAATGACTTAATGACAATTCCATTTCCAAAAATCAGCAACAACACGAATCATTTTTATCGCATAACACATTGTAGTCCATGTCGATTTATCACTTTACCTTTTTAAAGAAGTTGTATGTACTGTCACAGTTACCCTTCAAACCGGCACCGGGTGATTTCACACCTGTGACACAAAAAATAAGAAGAAAAAGAAGGATTACGTACCCCTCCCTAAAATTCAGAACAGAAAACAGAACAACTGATTAAAACAGGTGACTTACCGGGTGTTTTGATGTCGTGACCCACTTGTTTGGACCAACCAATCGGATGCAGGAGAGGACTAGCCAGATGGCACCAGAAATCCGTCACAACGTTGTCAGGGGAGTCGCTCTGGTCCGTGTATAACAGCCGTAGGCGCCCACCAGTGATGGATGCGATGACAGCCTTGCGGGTCCGGCTGATGTATTTGGGGTCAACCACCTCCACACGCATGCCCACTTTGAAAGCTTGCTGCTTCAGGCTCTCGTTCAGCTAAAAGTAAGGTGGCGCAAGTTGCGCAATCAAGTCCAACATCATACTTTGTTTACATGCTAAATTATGGATGCTTAATTCTAATTATACTAAAGTGTTTTTTTACTTGTTTTACCTTGAGGTAGAACTCGACAGGCAAAGTGTGGGACCCCACCAACTTTTTCATCAGATATTCTTTCCAGTCAAGGATGTTGGTGACATCTACAACACGCACATCATCAAAATACATTTATTGACGCTTCATCAAAAATGCTGCCTTCTCAATAAATTGATTTACTTATTTTTAACCTTGTGATTCAAGGTTCAACAAAGTTTCACACTTCCCAATTTTGCATGCTCACCTTGTGGCGGCACCAGGAGCTTGCCAGTCATGGCGCACCACCCAATGGGGTGCAGCTCGCCCGAAACGAGGCTGCACCAGAAATCACGGCTGCTGTCATGCTCAAAGCCCTCGTATCGCAACAAGGCTTTGTATCCTAACAAGAGCAGACAGTTTTTTTTTAAAGACAGTTTTAGTGTACTATTATGCAATCTTAACGAAGATTAGAAATTTACAGCACTGATGGGAACATATGCGCACCTGCAATTTGAATGACAGTAGCGATCCAGTAAACTTTCGTCGACAGCACTGCGTTGCTGTTCAAGACTTCTACTTTCATCCCCACATTGATGTCGTCCCATTGGGCACACATGGGAGCCTGTGGAAGCCAGAAATCTTTAATTAAGTACTAATCCAATTCAAAAGCTGAAACCTTTTTCTCGATATTTGCACCTAAGGTAAACTTGAAGCTTAAAATACAGACCCTTCCGCAATAGGTGCAAATCCACAATAGTGAGACTTTAAACACAATGACAATTATCAAATGACACATTTACAATTTGTCTAAAAAGAATTAGAAAACCCAAAAATTGCAAGCACTGTAGCACAAAGTATTTGACACACTCACATGTCTGAAGGAAGAGACAGATGCCCCCAAGGATGTTTCCTTCTCCAAGTAGGCACCCCAATTGAAAACTGCAACAGGTGCTAGAGAATGGATGGAAAATTAAACTTGTACAGGAACAAAAGTATAAATTTCCAGGGTATAAATCGACCCCCCCCCCCCATAAAAAGGTCTAAGAAAACAAGGCTCAAAACTCAATATTTTTGTGAATTGCTCAAGACATGGCAGCGTTGCTTTGTTTGACTCTGTGCAGGTGTGAAGTTATTGGGTACACGTTATCCGTCAGTCAGCTGAAACAAGTGCCTGGCATCGAACACAGTTGCAATTTAAAGTTGCAGATGCCCAACAGTTTCAGACCTGTTATGTATCCAGCAGTATTTGTTTGAGACCTATCTGAAGTACGTGGCTTGTGCATATTCTGGGCTGGGTTTGTCTTCAGACTCTGAAGATGGCTGTAACCAGCCTCAACCTGCATAAGTTGAGCATGAGCACAACATATTTGAATAATAAATGATGTTAAATTGCAGTCATAGTATTTTCAAACAGACCTACAAAATTCAGGCCCATAGACAGGTGCCTTCGGTGCATGATCAATTTGCAAAAAAGGTGGAGGGCAAATTATGATTCACGAATTGGCTCAATTCATCAGTTTACATTTACTCACATTTTGCATGCCCACACCAGTTTCATCACCTAAGTCATCTTCAACACGTGTCATCTGTGTATCACCTTTGATCTGCTCATGTTCAATAAGCACCTCATCCACCAGCTGAAAGAAAGTTTGAACTTTGTTCACTCGTGCATGGAATCTTCAAAATATACTGACAATCAAAATTCCACAGTTCAGCGTAGCAAACTGGGATTAGATAACTTTTTTCATCAACTGTGATTTATTAAATGTATGTGTATTTCCTCCTTTTTGTTAGAAAGCAGGATTGTCAAGCTCATTTTTGTCACGGCCCACATACTAGTTATATTTTCCATCGGTGGGCCGCCATCGTATTAAATAAACACTACAAATTGATAAATAAGTTACGTTTGGAATTAGTTTTAAATATGACATTTCTTTGAGCAAGAAACAAAGTCGATATAATAAGAATCTCACTGGCCACCAAAATGTATCTGCCGGGCCACATCTGGCCCCCGAGCCTTTAGTTTGATAGAGGTGTGATAAAGACCAATGTACTATAAAAATGATACGAACGATTTATCAGGAAAGCACAGTACGATTGCACGTGTGTGTTACCAGATTTGAATTTTTACCGGCTTTTTTTGTGCTTTCTCAATAGTCCTCGATCCACTCTTCCTTACACCACGTGTTTTTCTATATCGGCGACTAACAATTCCCCGTGGAAACAATGTCGGAATATCAGTTTTCAAAAGTACCCTTGGGTGTTGCACATAATACCCAAGCGCATTTTTCCGTGCAGAGAGCGGGTCAAAACAGTCGTCTTCGAAATGTGCCCTGCACAATATCGACATAGATGAGGGTCTCCATCGAGGTCTTGTCTGTCGGACTTGCTGTGTCCAAATTTTGCGTAAAGCGGCATCTTTGGGGAACCGATATAGGCACACGCCATTCTTCCGTTCGTTCGAGCAAAAACCGGCAACGCAACGTGACGGCATAATCCAAATACGTAATTCAGGAGAAAAAACCTTTCAGCCAGCAAGTCGACTACCATGTGGCCCGATGACGTATCCACCTCCCCACTTATATTGATCGTGACATGGGTACTAAAACAAAAACTAAAAATAATTTTCAATGGTACAAGAGTAGCAGATACCAGTTGTTGCCAACATTTAAGGACATGTGAATGAAATCAGGATTCATTGGAGCTATGCACGAATCAGTTAAGAAATTGATGTCATGGCAACTCATGTGTGACATATGTCGACAGTGTGCCACTATTTTTGGCATAAATTTATCATAGCACAGGTAATTAAAATATTCACTTAGAGGTGACAACACACACTGAGTAAACGTACACATGGTCACAAACACACCTTTTTTCAATAAAAGCATCTGTCACCAAACTGGAAGCTTGAGGCTTTTCACAGAGTCTGATGATGATCATTTCCAGCTCTGTAATATCTTCAGCCTGCGACTGTTGGTTGTCTGCAACTTCAAATTCCAACTCTACACTTAATTCTCAGTTAGAAAACATGTTGCACGCCGCCATTCCAGTGCTTGCTTAGATAACGTTTGGGATTAAATGTGGCCCACGCATTGAGTCAAACAATACAATGAGTTGCGCAATTCACAAAAATATCGAGTCATCTGCAACTTTTTTTTCTGAATACGGTATTGTATATTCATGGAGAAAGCATGAAAACAATGAACAGTTTGACCAATCAACAGATGTGTTTGTGTGTGTAGTTCTCACCATCTAGTACTGCCGAGCGAGCTTTGGTAAATTTGCTAAATATTTTGGCCTTTTTTGTAAGAGGATTTTCCTGCAGAGAAGGACGTAAAGTCCATCAAATGTGATTAAACACCGTACAGTACAGGCTGCATTTTAAGATACCCGACTGAAGGTGGGCATTTAAAAACCTATGAGTGCCAATTGTATAACATTGTTGTTTAGAGAAACACAATAATTTCTTACCTGCAGGCGTGTCCGCACGGCTGACTTCTTGAAGCGAGATGCAAAAGAACGTGAGCAGGTTAGACTACAGAAACGTTTGCTTTTTGAGTAAAAGCTGCTACTGCACCCACGTATACCACACGTCTCACACGCCACTGTTAAAAAAAAAAAAGAAGAAGCAAATTTAAATACTTTTTTTTCTTTTCCCATTTTTCCATCATTTTATTATACACTGACCTGTTTCTGTTACTTTAGACTGCTCGTTTTGTTGTCCTTGTTTTTGCTCATCACTTGGTCCATCTGGATCTTTTGACTGTGATGGTACTATTTCAACAATTTTGGCCGGCGAAGGAGTCTGTGAAAAAGATTAAGTGACTGAAAATGTTGATGCACTTGTACAAAGCTATAGAAAAACAGTAACTACTCACTGTAATATTACACTCTTTTGGTTCTGCATCAATGCTCCAGTGCTTGACGGTAGCAAGGCATTTATCACAGCCAGTGCCATAACAGGAAGTGCAGTGCGGACGGACAAACACAGTGGGAACTGCACCAGGTCGCAGTTTCGGAACCCCTAAGGATGATATGGACTCAAAGTAGTCTTTGCCAAAATGCTCGCTGCAGAGGTGACAGTTGGGTGAGGCCAACCAGTCGCTGCGTGTACGTTGAACTTGCTTCTCCCATTTACGAAATTCCTCGGGGTCTTTGGGGAATGGGAATAGTGTGACATTGTTTTCCGCAGTTTTGCCGCACCCATACGCCACACAGTGGTAAGGCATTTTCAGTGATGCATCAGGAGTGTCTACGGTTCCTTGGGTTGGCACTTTCCTTTTGCGTGCCATCCGCTCTATCTATTAGCAAAACATTAGAAGACAATGATACATTGTAAAATAAAAGTAAAAGCAATTAACACTGTAAGATGAAGCTACCTGAGATGTACAATTTCTTCGAAAAGGAAACAGGAAAATGTTTAATTTCATTCCTTTAAGACATCCAAGTATATTGTATCTATCTCAGAATTTGTCTCTATAGTTAATGTATATTAATTTTCATGTTCATACAAGCAGCAGTGGCTTCCATGGGTAAACTCGTGGAGTCAATGTCCCACGTGTTATGGCTAGCAATAGCGTGTTTTCGACTGAGAAAGCAGACCATAAACTTACCTCGTCAGACGTTGCTGGTATTGGATCGGGATTTTCAGATGTTGGCCCATTTCTACCGACAAAATGCAGAGAGCATATATATGTGTGTTTGGTGACATTTTCTACTGTAAATCCCTGCCGTTTACAAGCTTCTACCCAGCGAATGCATTTCTCTTTGTTCCTCCTCGGCTTTGGAAAAGATATGAAGAAAACTCCCCTCATATGATCCCGGTGAGCATATCGCGAGTCGCTCCGGCAGAAACCAAAGCAGCAGTGTTTTGTTGTTACCATGATAGGTCCGTTAATGTTATTTTTGATAAAAAAATAGCGGGTTGGTCCTTTTGCGCTCCTATTGTTTACTACCCGCTCGAGTAAATGTCCGACCACGCTGCGGTGCAGTTCGCTGCTCTTAAAATGGAAACTTTGTGATAATTGTGACAAGCCCGATTGCGCTCACCTAACACGTTTTCAGCAGACCTACTCCGTCCTCTAAGTTCTGTGAATGAAACGTTACGGTGTTTTACGCCGTTGTAAATTCAATACAATGATTGCATCAGAACGAAAAAATTCCGAATATTGCAATAATTCGCTGAATGGATATTTTAAGTTGCACTCACAGATCACGTTCTCGCACTGATGATACAAGTTGTTTACAGAGGAAACGACGGTCGCTTACATTCTACGTCATCATTAACTCTCGACCGTGTTCTCGCGAGTTCACCTGTATTGTGGGACCAGAGGGGCGTGAGATTTTACGTTAAATTGATAAATATATGGAATAAAAGCATAGGTTATAAAATTCATTCGAGTGTGTGGCTCAGGTGATTTATGCCAGAATTTGTGAAATTTTAAAATAGCCCCTGCCCATAATAAAAATCAAAAATACCTCACCGTGCTGATGTTTTGAATAATCAATCAAAAATAGTTTCACTGTCAACACATGTAATTGTTTTTACCAACATGCTCAACGAGAAACGTGACAAGATTTGCCCATAGATAATCGAGTTGCTGTTCCACCAAAATTGCACACAGTGGCGCTCATCAATTACAGTGGGATTGAAGCTGCCCATTGAGGAAACTATTGGATTTAGAACTCATCTAGTCACCATCAGTAAGTCTTGTGCACCTTTTCAAAACTCATGATATGCGTTCCTCCGTGCAATAGTATATTTGTGCATTATTTATGCAACAGTATGTGTGCATTCTTTTTCTAACAATTTATCCTCATAAAATAAATTGCATAGAATTGAGTGATAAAAATATATTCGAGGTATGGTTATAATGATTCATATGCTGAGACTACTCTTTTTTTCAGTCTGCAGAAAGGACTTAGTTGGACAGAAGGATACCTGTTGGTTCTCCATTGGACCCTAAGGTCAAAGGTAAGTATATTGCCTTTTGTCTTATGGTTTGTTGTAAGGGAGATTATATTAAAATTTCTAGATAGCATGAAATAACAGAATTGGTGTTGTGTTGATATTTGCTTCTTTTTTTTTTCTTTAACAGTGGCGTGTGAGACGTATGGTATACGTGGGTGCAGTAGCAGCTTTTACTCAAAAAGCAAACGTTTCTGTAGTCTAACCTGCTCACGTTCTTTTGCATCTCGCTTCAAGAAGTCAGCCGTGCGGACACGCCTGCAGGTAAGAAATTATTGTGTTTCTCCAAACAACAATGTTATACAATTGGCACTCATAGGTTTTTAAATGCCCACCTTCAGTCGGCTATCTTAAAATGCAGCCTGTACTGTACGGTGTTTAATCACATTTGATGGACTTTACGTCCTTCTCTGCAGGAAAATCCTCTTGCAAAAAAGGCCAAAATATTTAGCAAATTTCCCAAAGCTCGCTCGGCAGTACTAGATGGTGAGAACTACACACACAAACACATCTGTTGATTGGTCAAACTGTTCATTGTTTTCATGCTTTCTCCATGAATATACAATACCGTATTCAGAAAAAAAAGTTGCAGTTGACTCGATATTTTTGTGAATTGCGCAACTCATTGTATTGTTTGACTCAATTTGTGGGCCACATTTAATCCCAAACGTCATCTAAGCAAGCACTGGAATGGCGTGCAACATGTTTTCTAACTCAGCATTAAGTGTAGAGTTGGAATTTGAAGTTGCAGACAACCAACGGTCCCAGGCTGAAGATATTAGAGCTGGAAATGATCATCATCTTCAGACTCTGTGAAAAGGCTCAAGCTTCCAGTCTGCTGACAGATGCTTTTACTGAAAAAAGGTGTGTTTGTGACCGTGTGTACGTTTACTCAGTGTGTGTTGTCACTTCTAAGTGAATATTTTAATTATCTGTGCTATGATAAATTTATGCAAAAAATAGTGGCACACTGTTGACATATGTCACACATTAGTTGCCATGACATCAATTTCTTAACTGATTCGTGCACAGCTCCAATAAATCCTGATTTCACATGTCCTTAAATGTTGGCAACAACTGGTGTCTGCTACTCTTGTACCATTGAAAATCATTTTTAGTTTTTGTTTCAGTACCCATGTCACAATCAATATAAGTGGGGTACGTCATCGGGCCACATGGTAGTCGACTTGCTGGCTGAAAAGTTTTTTCTCCTTAATTACGTATTTGGATTATGCCGTCACGTTGCGTTGCTGGTTTTTGCTCGAACGAACGGAAGAATGGCGTGTGCCTATATCGGTTCCCCAAAGATGCCGCTTTACGCAAAATTTGGACACAGCAAGTCCGACAGACAAGACCTCGATGGAAACCCTCATCCGTGTCGATATTATGCAGCGCACATTTCGAAGACGACTGTTTTGACCCGCTCCCGGCACGGAAAAAAATGCCCTTGGGTATTATGTGCAACACCCAAGGGTACTTTTGAAAACTGCTATTCCGACATTGTTTCCACATTGTTTTCTAAATCGTTAGTCGCCAATTTAGAAAAACACGTGGTGTAAGGAAGAGTGGATTGAGGACTATTGAGAAAGCACAAAGGAAGCCGGTAAAAATTCAAATCTGGTAACATACACGTGCAATCGTACTGTGCTTTCCTGATAAATCGTTCGTATCATTTTTATAGTACATTGGTCTTTATCACACCTCTATCAAACTAAAGGCTCGGGGGCCAGATGTGGCCCGGCAGATACATTTTGGTGGCCAGTGAAATCTTATTATATCGACTTTGTTGGTTGGTTGACTTTGTTACAAATCTTCAGTTGCTGCAGTGGAGGTGAAGGTGGAGGAGGTGGAAATGGAGACTCTAGTCTTGACCAGTCCAGCTCAAACATAACACTTCAGGAAACCTCGGCAGAGAGACTGCAGAACATCAAGTGATGCGTGGTGACTATTTATTTCTTTTGTGTCCAGAAGAAGCCTTGTTTTTGAGCAGAGGTCTAGAAGTGGACATGGGAGACTGGGATAGAATCAGAGACTTGAAGAAAAAATTGAAATGAGGTCTTCTGTTTTTCCTGTTTCCTGTTGTTGTTTTTCCATCACTGTATAATTTGTTTATAATTCAATGTCTTGAAAAATCTCGAGATCAATTGTATTGTCTGTGTCGGATTATCTTGCACAGGGTGCAATTCAAGCTTGATTCATCGCTGCTTTGAGCAAAGTGAGAGTACATATCCGTTCCCTCTGAGAATCATTTTCCAAAATAAGCAGATGAAAAAAGATTTACTTGTTTTTTTCTTTTATTTCACACTTGACTATTTCTACTTGCAAATCAATTGAAGTGCTTGCCAGCAACAGGGCAATTGTCAGTTGTGTTTTGATGACCACTTCAAATGGTTAAAATTTTAAAAAAGCATTACCTTCACTGAGAATGTCCATCTAATGGCACTATGAAGATTGAACACCTATTTTCATCCGAGCACATCATACTGCAAACATGAAACTAAAGTAGCTTTGGTTAAGGTTCATGCCATGCTCAGTCTCTTTGTTTTCTTGGCCCCTTTTGTCTTTGGATTCTTGCGAAGATTGGATTTGCTTTTGTGCATCTTACCCTGCTTAACTCTGCTGCTGAGGTGCATCGGCTTCGGTTTGGTGGCCTTGGGCGTCTTGCTACGCTTTGTGGCAACACTGGGAACAGAAGGGAGTGAATCGCCTCCTGGACATGCCTTGAAAACATGGACGTCTTTGACTCTGCGGCCTCTCAGCTCAGGCGGGTTGGCACAGGTGGCTCGCACCTTTAGGTTGACTTTCTCAATCCAGCTAGACAAAGGGTGTCAAAGATAACCACAAATTTACAAGTAATTAATTAATAAACTTTGCTATCCCCAAACAATGAATAAGTTATTCATTGACATACAGGCGTAGTGGCAGCAGAGGGCAGTCACACATCAAAGGGTTGTCCGCCAGGTTGATGACCTCCAAGGAGGTGAACTGACGGAGGTCCGGCACCTCTTCGAGATGGTTCCCCTCCAGGAAGAGACTCCTCAAACCTGGACCCAAGCCTGCCAGTGAGCTTTGAGACATCTGCAATAAATAAATAAATAAGGCTAGTCATGTGCATAGCCACACATTAAGTCATAGTGGAGTAAATAATTGATGAAAATGAGCGTTTTCCATTACTATGAATCGCAGAACTGTTGAGTTTGATATTATTTCTGAGAATTGCAGCATTTTTTTAATTGTTTTTTTTAACACAATCATTCTGGACACAACTGTAGCAACCAGCAAGGTCCACCTACCTTCTCCAATGCCATATTATCCAAATAAAGCTCCTTCAGTGATTTTCCCAAAGGCTGAAAAGCATTTGGGCCAACCCATCGAATGGTGTTCCCTGACAACCTCAGGTCCTTCACGTTCCCCAGCTTGCTCAAGGCTTCAGTGGGCACTTCTTTCAACTTGTTCCCTGCCAGGTGTAGCGTATCAAGGTCGGCCACGTGCTCCAAAGCCTTGGGTGATACGTGGTCAACAGCGTTTCCGGTGAGGTAGAGGGCTCTGAGGCTCTTAGCGCCATCCAGGGCATTCGCCTCAAGCTTGGAAATAGAGTTGTTCTCCAAATGAAGCGCAAGCAGTCCCGGGAGCAATTTAAAGGCCGCTTTTGGGAAAATGGTGAAGTTGTTCTTCTCTAGGTGAAGGTAAGTCAGCTGAGGGAGTCCTGTGGATTACAGTACACCCAATGAAGAAACAGGGGGGCAGTGCAACATGTGTCTTCTCTTAAGGAAATGAACAGTGCAGACAAGCGCCATGTAACGTGGCTGGAGCACAAAGTAGTCAACACTTCTCCCTTTTTTTATATTTGCATATTTTCAATACCTTTAAATGCTTCAGGCCTGAGGGATGAGATGAGATTCTCTGAGAGGTACAAGTAGATGAGGCCCTTCATGCCATTGAAAGCTCCATCCTCCACCTCTACAATTTTGCAGCGCTGCAGGTGCAGCGACACCACCTGAGAGACGGCGGGGAAGCTGTTGCTCGGGATGTAGTGGAAGTTGTTGCCGCGCAGGTCGAGGAGGCGCGTGTCCGGAGAGAAACCCCGAGGAATTTTGGAGTGACCGCGGTTCTCACAGGAGGAATGGTATGCATCAGCCTGATATTATGGAGGAGATGGGGAAGTTGAACTCATTCGCTACCCTCCAAAGGGAAGTCAACTAAAAAAAAAATCTTTACAATATATTATTGTGGAAAATGAACTAAGCAGCAAAGTCCACCACTTTTAAAATAACTGCCGTCTACACTCACCTCACAGATGCAGTTAGCGGGACACTTGGCTTTGTTCTCCGGCGCCTCAGTGGGTGGCGGCGCTCTTCTACTAGCTTCCTCAAACTCGGCCTTCAGCATGGCCTCCTGGCTTTGACAGCGCAGCTCCTTAGGATGGACCGCTTCGAGGATTTCCCCGGAGAGGTGTAACGGTCCTGCACATGTTCCTATCAGCTTCACCTTACTACGGATGGCCCACTCCCTGTAACACAGTGAAAAAACAAGTCGAGTGGAGTCCACTGATATTTGTGTGCTGAGCGAGGCTTGCCGGTACCTGAGCGGACCCATGTAGCAGTTACAGTAAATGGGGTTTCCGGCCAAGTGGAGCCGCGCCAGCTTAGGGGTGCCGTCCGAGAAGGGTTGCATGACACGCAGCTGGTTATGGCTGAGATCCAAGTGGATGAGATTGGGAGACTTGGATATGGCCGTGTTGGCCAGATCCTGCAGGGACATGTGATCCAGGAAGAGGTGGCTCAGCTTGGCCATTGACACAGACTCTTCACCCAGGTACGTCATGGGATTGTAGCTCAAATCCAGGCGGGTCACTTCTGGCAATCTGTACAAAAAGGCTTCTGTTGATTTATAAATTCAAGTTTGTGTTTTTTTTATTATTGTTGTTGAGAAACCTATCTGTAGGTATTTATGGAATCTCAGCATATATTGGGGGTCTTTCTGTAATGCCGTAAAATGGCGCCTAAGCCTAACAGGAAAGTCCCATTTTTTAAAAAATAATAATAATACATAATTGTGTTACACAGGGCCCCAATATATTAGAAGAACATTATTTTTTCATTTATCTTTCTATTTTAATCAACGACTGATGTCAGCGCTAATGTTGTCAACCCACCTGGTCATGGTCTCAGTTGGGAAAAACTGCAGCTCGTTATGGTCCAGGCTGAGCCGGTTGAGAGTGAACAAGCCGGCGAAGGCTTCAATGTCCAAGTAGTTCAGGGAGTTGTGACTGAGGCGAAGCCACTTGATGTTCAGTAAGCCCTGTTGGGAGAAGGTACTACATATAAAATCTCTTTTTGCAGAATTCACCCATGGCAGTGTGTGAGGCTGCCTTATGTTTACCTGGAAGGCCATGTTAGGGATGTAGACAAGATGGTTGTGCGTAAGCGAGAGCAGGTTGAGGAAGCCGAGCTGGGAGAAGGCTCCGGGCTGGATCTCCTCAACGCGGTTCCGGTCTATCATGAGCTGCTTCAATGAGGACAGACCGTCGAAAGACTCCTGTACGTCACAAGGCAAATAAAAATTAATAAAAAAATATATTATTCATGTTGGACTTTGTATAGTTTCTTCTTAGAAAAGAAGGAAAGACTGCATGGATTGGTTTTAGCGGGTTTAAGAAACTGTGGTTTAATCATGACAGTCCTCTAACAAAAAAAAAAAAAAAAAAAAGGAAGCCCCTGCTGCAAAGTGATCATTTTGAATACAAAGCCAACATGTCATAAATCATTGTGTTGCTGTATAAACCCACCTGGTACAAAATGTCAATGTGGTTGCTTGCCAGGTTGAGGAAGACTAGGCGGCCGAGGCCTCTGAATGCGCCCTCCTTCACCCTACGGATGTTGCAGCGTTGCAAAGACAGGTGAGTGAGATACGGGGTTTTTCGGAACGCTCCGGTGGGGAGTTCTTGGATGTCGTTCCCTCGAAGGTCAAATTTCACTGTAATCTGCACAGAGAGGAAATCAAGAAGACTGACATGAGTCAAGATGTCTAAATGAAGCTCTTCAACTCAGTTCAGCAGTTCCTGGTCACTATTCGTACCTCGTCCACAGTGGGTGGAATCTCAGTCAAGTTCTTGTTGACACAGGTGATGGCGAGCTGGATCTGGTCGCATACGCACTGCTCTGGGCATTTTGCAGCTTGCGCCACGAGGAGGAAGAGGAGCGTGAAGCTGAGCAGTGGGACCCACACTTTGTCAGGAGAGAGCAGGGAGTACATCTGAAACATCAAGGATACAAAATGCATTAGTAGGAAATACATACTTCTTTGTACAACAATATTGGTTGGATGATCGAGTATAATTGATGTTGCTGCCATTCTATTACCTTTAATATGAAAGGGGTGGAGGCTTCTCAGGGGGGGCTTAGTGCCACTTTGGCAAGATGAGCCAGCCCCAGTGCTCACTGGAATGCCTTAAAACCACATTCCCATGTTGGATCAACCGCCTAGATCCGCAACAATGGACTTGGAAAGCTCCATGTTATGAAATTTGGAGTCTCTGACGGGGTCGCTGATGGCGTAGCGTTTATTCATCTGACTTTGGTGTAAGGTGTGTGTTCAATTCTCACTCAGTGATAGGTTGTCGGTCTCTATGTATAACCACATACGAGATCTCGAGATGGTCCCATTTGAGGAAGCTTTTATTACAGTGTCCATAAATGATTGAAGCTAATATGCTTGTTGGAACTGAATGGTTCTATTCAATGCTGTTAGAGCAAATGTGACTTTTCAATATCCTCACATCATTTCAGAAGCATGTAAGAGAGAGGCCCAAGAAATTAGAGACGGTAGAAATTTCCTCCACCAGGACGACGTGTATGCATCCCCCCTTGAGATCAACAGTGCTGACCGCAGAGGAGCACGCATGCAGGATTGCCTGTTGTACACAAAGACGCCCTGTGTCTCTTCTGAGTGGCCGGTGCCAAAATGTCTTTTCCACTGAAGGTGTGTGCGTGAGCAAGATGTGCATCAATTCTAGGCTACCAACTGTGCAGAGTCTTAAGTGACATACACACTCCCGTAAACATAACTCAGAGATTATAGCCAACTAAAGAAATACACAGAGTTAAATACATTTACAGTGCATTACTTTTTCATGGCCACCAATCATTGGTAACTGAGTACTATTACACTCCTATTTGTAGGTTTATTATTGGGCTCCTTTATTCGTCCGGAAATTGAACTAATTTCAATTTTGCTACTGCCCCAATTTTTCTAGAAAGTGTCACAGAAGTCCGTCTAACAGTTTAGTGTTGTCATATCATCAAATCAATAATATGGCGATGAAAACAAGCTGACGAACCTGCGCCAATTCAACGTAGTGCTAATATAGTAAAATAGTACTTAAAACACGTTTAGGCTATAATTATCAAAAACAAAGTACTGATTGTGCTGTCATGTGTCGCCGCTGTGCAGTTTACTGCGCACCGTTCGGAACCTCGAAACGCCTCATGTCGGCACAACCCACTTTGATTTACGTAGATATCCCACATCCAATGGCTCTTAACTTTAAAGTAGTTCGGTATTTTATATGTATTTCCAATGGTATAGTAAAGTGAGCTCACCTTGGTTCCGTCCAGTTGCTGATGAGTTCTGCCGGCTGTCGAACTTGGGCTGTTGTCCCCTCCCCACCTTAGAAAAAAAAGTTTATCCCCTCCATTCGCAAATACAGTCACTTACACTGACATAATACACACAACCAACACTATTAGTTTATTTTAACTCCTGAAATGAAATTTAAACATTTTCAGAGTTAAATAGTAGTAACAGTGTTTACACAGTTCAACGATGTAATTAAGCTTCGCACCTGCACTTCTCTCGACAAGTCCGCGCCTTTTTTCTCATTACTCAAAAGCACAATTACATTCAAACAAATGAGTTTGGTACAATAAAGTGATTTTCACTCACCCAAACCTCGTGTATTAATGTTGGCATTTTCATCTCTGCTGTTAATTAAACATTTTGATTCAATAAGCATTCAGTCAGTCTTGAGGTTGATTGACGCGTAGACGAGTCACTGGCTGCGTCCAAATTCACAAGATGTCATTTTCGGCCGCATGACGTCATCTCTGGCGCGGCTCACCATGTGTCCAAATACGAATTAAGACAAAGCCATTGACATAGCAAAACATTTGTTTAAAACAAAAAGTCAGGCCTGTACGATTAACTTTATTTTTGAGGTTTTAGTACAAGTCGAGATATTTAAAATACAATTACAGAATACTCCCTTTTCCTTTAAATGCTCACTTATATTTTTAAGTACTTGAGGCAATTATGGAATTGTACATGTGATCCCAATAGAGTAACACATTTTTTTTAATTAAGACTGCTGAATAATAAAAAGGATCATGGCATCACAGCTCTTTCCTTTTACATTAAACAATTGTATATAATTGTATTGTAAAGTTATTGTTTGTTTATAAAAACAGTAACGACCAACCGTAGTGAGAAACATTTGTTTTGGAGTGGACAATTCTTGTTGCAACACATCTGACTCAAATGGTCAGATAATAAGCAAGGTTTGGCCATATTAAGAGTTGTGAGTTCCTGAATGACTGAATCCCTTTTTGAAACAGTGTTTGAAAAAAAAAAAAGTGCATGCTTTGAAAACAAAAAAAGCTGCCGGTTTACTGTAAACTTTCTTAAACTTACTGTAAACTGTGTATTTCCTATAAAAATATAAATTCCTATCATGAACAAAAATATCAAAGTTAGAAGATGCCAGACAGCCATTTAAAAAAATATAATATGGTTGGAAATCAGTGGTTGAAAAAGCCTCTATTTTAGAGAAAATCTATCCCGGTACATCCCAGTGTATTCGTGCGTAACCTGCTGTTGGTTAATCAGGTTTAGTCAAGACACCTCTTCTCAAGCGCGGACCTTAACCTGTCCATGCTTCCGTTGCACGACTTGCGTGCCTCGGGGTTCCTGTCGAGTAATAAGCACAGTGTATATAAACAATCACTCCGTCGTGGCGACATTGTGAATGTGTCGTTCCTACTTAGACAGGATGGTGTAAAGCAGGGAGACGTGGTGCTTGGCCAAGTAGTCCTGCTGGACCGCATGCTCCAAACACAACAACAAGCCTGGTGCTAGAGGCATTTTTTTCCTCTTCTCTTCTCCCTGAAACAGACGAAGAGAAACAAAAATGTATCCCTTCCTCTCACTTCGACATAGCACTCTGACACTGCAATGGTACCTTGAGGACTCCTATAAAGACCAGCAGGGTGGAGAGGGTGGTATACGCCTGTAGAACTGAACCGCAGAGAAGCTTCCTCAACAGCATGTCTGTGAGATGAAAACACATTTTTAACACATCTTTTAGAAGGACAAGCGGTGCCAAAATCTTACCAAATGTTTCCAGCACTGTAGTCTTCACCATTCCTTCCTCACTGTACAAAGAAGCCACTTTGAGAAGGACTTCAACGGGCTTGCGTGGATCCAATATATTCACCTGATGAGAAGGAACATTGTCAAGTGCACACAAAATTATGCCCCCACCTTTCTTACCTCCAGTAGCAGATGTGCCCTCATTTCTCCCAGCTCAAGAAGCTTCTCGGCAGATGGGCAGTCGAGAAAAGAGAAGACCTCTTCCTAAGACACCAAAAAATAGCTGCTCTTTATGATATGCATAGACCTGCCACAATATTAGGTGCAAATTGTGGTCATAGTGAACTGCAATGCATGACCCACTCCAGTGAACTACTAAGGTTTCTAAATTGTTTGACAAAAATAGCATCTTACAGGACACTGAAATTTGGAAGGACTCTCTTCATTTGTTTCGGTGCCATTTTCTTCAACAAAGTCCTCTTCGTCACAACCATTACATCCATTGCTTCCATCGCCGTCCTCCTCCTCCTCATCATCATCATGTCCTTCATCATCCTCTTCACCAGGTTCTCCCTCATCATCGCTACAAAGAGCAACAATCAGAATCTCTCCGTCAGAGCAAACTGCAATTCCTCCACAGTTTTACCTGAGTGAAGCCAGCATGTCTCCTTTATCTTGGCTCTCCATGGTTTCTCTTAGAGCCTCACAGCCCTCCTCCCCCAAGCAGTTGCCTGGCATGTGGAAGGACATAGACAGTAAGCACTTGCCATAGATAGTAAAATAGAAAATAACCTCCTCTGTCTCGTTTGTTTAAGTGGGTTCGTGCGTCTACCGTTCAGATCAACTTTCTCCATGTGAGGCTTGTCCATGAGAGCGTGAGCCACCACGAGGGCCGCCCCCTCTGAGATTTCGCCAAATGACAGATTCAGCTCCTGTAGGCAGGAAACATTAAAGACAAAATACTGCAGAGAAAAAAAAAAAAGACAAGAGACCCTGAGTTTGCTGGACTGACCTTGAGAACTGGCAACCCTTCTTTGAGGACCGCCGCCAGGGCGATGGCGCCTTCACAACGGACCAAGCAGTCACCAAAGTTGATCACTTGGATGTTTCTCAGGTGCCCCAAAGCCTGTGGGGGCCAACAGGAGTATATATAATAAAAATATATATATATATAATAGTCGTTTGGTTTTGCATTCTGAATGTGTTGAGCCCTTACCTGAGCCATAGCCAGCGTTCCCCTCTTTGTGAAGGTGTTGTCGTTAAGATTGAGCACACGTAGATTTGGGTTAAGTCGCATGGCCGCAGCTAAAGCTGTCACGCCCGCGTGGTTGATGCCGTTCTGTGGCATGTGGACCTCCTCTAGGCTGCCCATCATCTGAAGTGATAAGTGAATGAGAGTACATGATGATGATATCCAAAAATGAATCAGAATTGTTTTTCATGAAGATATTTTTACTTCAAAGGCCTTGGCCAAAGCGCTGGCTCCTTCATTTTCCAAGCGGTTCCTCCCAGCGACAAAGACTCTGAGTCTGAGTGGAGTTCCCGCTAGTGATGACTGCCTGTGGCACTCCATCAGTGCTTCAGCCAGGATCTGCAGAGACCACAGAGCATTTACATTCTCACTTCCGCAGTGTAAAACTTCCTTGTCGTGAATTCTCATTTTCTCTGAGCTCACCTTTCCTCCTCCGATTCCCATTCCGCAATTGTTGAGTCTCAGCTCCCTCAAGGTGTGACAGGTAGCGCTTCTAAGCAGCTGATCGATCCCCTTCACGCCATCTGGTCCAAAAGCATTGTCACTCAACTCCAGCACGGTCAAACGGGTTCCGGCAATCATTAATCCACTGCTCAGTGATTGCTGATGAAAACATACAAAGGAATTTTGGAAAAGTACTTGATGATAGTGTCGAGAATATTCCAGATAAAGTCATAAATGGGATCAGTCAGGAATTGGGTGGATTCTCACCAGGGCCAATGGGATTTCAGAGCGTAGTCTTCCAGTAAAAAGGTCACTCCAGTAACATTGCTTTAGCAAACAAAATACATTACTGAATTAGTGATCTTTTCAACAATATTATATTGTGTTGACATGTTCCTGGAATACATAGTGTCTGAATAACATGTACCTGGAGCTGATCTTTTCTTTCCAGTGCCTTGGAAATGGCTCTGGCTGCATCTACACCCAAAGTGTTTCCCTCCAAGCGCAAAACTTTCAAATCCTGGCTCTGTTCGATCTCCTGAACCAGCTCTTCCACTGTAGGCACAAATAGTGTCAAGAAATAATACAACAGGCACCATTCAATTGATATAAACCAAACCTGATTCTGCGTTGTCCAGTTTAAGCCCCTGGCCTTTATAACTTAGCTCTCCATCTCCTAAATGGGTCTTGGAAAGAACATTAACCAGCTGGGCAATATCATCTGCAGCCATGATGTCTAGTGAGAAATCCATAAACAAGCGTTAGGTCATTGTTGGTAAGTATGGAAAAACATGAACATACAAATCCGCCAATGTGACGTTCAATTGAATAACTAACGTTCTCGAACGTTTGAGTGACGTTCAATACAAAAATAGTAACAAAGATGCTCGGGTGGTTAGCTCAATAGAAGCTAGCAGGTGCTACTCTGGACTTATGAACAACCCGACAAACTCTCAAAGTATTTCGTTCAATCTTCGCCGAATAATTTTTAGGTGTTATGAACAGTCACACATCACAATCGGAAAATAGAAGGCCCTTACAGCCGACAGCGAATTCCTCGGAAATGATGGCGAAAGAAGGCACGCCGACCGGTGAGTGCGAACGAAGCCCGCCGGTTGCTCAATGTGACGCCACGACTTCCGGATTTTCTTTTTTGTCGTTCTACGACACGCTTGTGGGAAAACATAAGTTATTTTAAACGTTTAATTTCACCACGTTGGCAAGTAACATAACATATTACATTGTAATTAATGTATAAAGCTGTATGTTGTTATGTGTGCTACATATGACGTTTAAGCATGACGTCACAGTTTCGGGTGGCAAAAATTGTGCTTTTATGAATAGGTTTTTTTAAAATGATAAATGATGACTGAAATATGTAGTTCATTACTACTAACTAGTTAATTACTCCTCACAGTGCCTGAATAAGAACAGAATAGGAAATTACTAAATTATCCGATGAACCCTCAACGTATGAAAAGACGTGGCTTTGCTGCTCTCTAGCGGCCGCTTTGGATTGAAACTTGTTGCGATACTGCACTAGCCAAAACAGCTATAGAGAAGAGGCTAACATTTAGCAAGCAAGCTGTTAGGTAGCAGCTGTAGCTTGTAAAAAAAAAAAAAAACACTCGTGCTCCATCTACAAATCAATGACAAGAACATCAAATTTATAAATATGCTGCCTGGATCATAACTGCTTGTTGTTTATTTCAACCCAACTTATTACCTTTGACGCTTCGTGAAGTTACGAGTGATCCGAAACGCTTGAAACAAACTGTGGGGTAAGTTGTGCTAAAAAAGAGGGGCTTGACTATTCACACTAGCTCGCCACTCGGTATCGTCAACTAATTTGCTGTTAATTATACACAACTACAGCCATGTTGAGTATAAAGTAGACATTTAACGACATGATCCAAACAACCTTGTTATGGCATATAACATCGAAAGCTCAATTTATTTTCACTCAAGTCAGACTGTTAGCTTTTAGCATGTTAGCAAGTTGGACAGCGATTACCTCTTGATAGCTTGATTAACATTAAAATCGGGTAACCCAAAGCTTAATGTCCATTTAAATCAGTTTTGTCTGTGCAGCGTTCTATTGAAGCGGGTATTATTTTCGATTGACGCGAGTTAGCATATCAACAATGCTAATCTACCGTGCTCACTGACAAAACGTAGCAGTTTAGGCATCATCCAACATGTCGCGTGTGTTCAATTTTATTTTAAAAACTATTTTAAAAAAATATTCTAGTCCCAGTTCAGATTTTGCGTCATCCCACTTGTAATTGAACCGGCGTCGTTATTTTGTTAGTTTGTTTACGCGAGGCCCTGCCGATGCATGGAGCCAGCTAGCAATCTTGACACTTTTAAATATAGCCACCATGTAATGTAGAGGAATTTAAGGTGGCACTTTATGTGGGAATATTCAGATCATGGCAAATCTGAAAATAAGTAAATTTTCCATTTGCTTTTATCTACAGGCAATGGACTCAGATAGACTGAAACGAAGAGAGGAAATCCAGAAAGCAATGAGTTTTATTCAGTAAGTAAAACAACATTAAACAGCAGTGCCTCACAGATCTGAGGTTCTGGGTTCGAGTCTGTGAGGAATTTGCATGTTCTTCCCATGCCTGTCCATGTGGGTGTTTTTTGTACTCCAGCTCTCTTCAACTACCCCCCCTCCCCAAAACAAAATAATCCTATGTGGAATTAAGACTCAAATTTTTAATTGAGCAAAGTGTTGACTTGTGATATCCTTTTACAGGTCTTCATTGCCTTTCCCAGAGCCAGAGAATTATCAGGTTTGGTTATGTCCATATTTTCCCTTCATTTCTTAATTGTTCCTGACATCCCCAAATTAATTTTGTAATGTGCTTGACTGACACTGGGCCGCTCTGACACATGGCATTTTTATTTTGCACTGTTCCTTTTAGGCTTTTCTGACCCAGTTGGTGTGTAACCTCCTGGATGAGGGCAACTCGTGCTTCCGACGAGACAGCGACTGCCGTCAGGCGGCTCAGCAGTACGGAGAAGGCATCAGTGTAGCCCGTTACGCCCAAGCCGAAGCCCTCGTCATCCCCCACAAGCTGATGGAGAGCCTCTATGTTAACAGGGCGGCTGCCTTTTATCAAATTGTGAGCGGAATCACTTCTTATTGTCTGCTCACAAATTATTATTGATTATTATTTTTTTTCCTGCACTGGCTTGGTTACAGTTTATTGATTGTTCTGTTTTTGCAGCCACAGCTAAATGCTTGTTTTTCCTCCTCAGAGGGAATTCGAGCGCGGCGTTCAGGACTGTGATAGTGCGCTGTATGTATCCGAAGGTAGTCGGAAAGCTCTCTACCGCAAAGCTCTATGTCTGAGAGAAATGGGACGACTCAGAGAGGCGTACGAGTGCGGCACCAAATGTCTACTCACTGAGCCACATGTATGATAATGCATTATTCTCAATATAGGACTATATTTTTTTCTCTGTATCAGATAACGTTTAAATTGTTTTATCTTATTACATATTGTTTCTTTTGTGTTTACTGCTTTCTAGGACAGACAGGTATGTGATCTGGCTCAGGATCTGGCCAATAAGCTGGGCCTTAAGGGCCGAAAAGCTTACATCAGCCAGTCGGAGTCCACGGCTGCGGAGGGAGAGAGTCTTGGCGAGACATCTGCACCCACTGGAGAGGTGTGTGTAATAACATCAATATTGATTTGGGAATTGTTTCTTCACTTAATATGCAGAATTAATTGGTTTTCTTCATTTAGTTGTCTTCCAATGGAATGGAATCTCTGGGTGACATGGGAGCAGGTGTGGCAAAAAATTTGATCTAACCGCCGATCCTCATACCTATTTCTTGTATCAATTTTTTTTTTTTTTTTTTTTTTGCACACTCTCAGAAGACCTGTCCAACGCTCAGTGCATCCCAGCACCTCTGGCCACGCCCATCCCAGTCAGCGACGATCCCTCAGTCCTGACCCCGTGCGCAGACTTGTCCGAGAGCCCCGGCAGCCAATCCCAGCCACCGATGCCGTTCTCCGTCCCCGTGTCTGAACATATGGACGAATGCGGCAGCGTAATTAAGGACGAGCACCACAGTCACCTGGAGTGCATTCCCAAGAAAGTGAGTGAGGTGAGGACATTTCATCACAGAAGTCAACCTCCTACACGTTTTAGACCAATAGTGCAGAATCCTGTATTGCGAAAAACAAAAACACTCCACTTGTGTTTCTGTTTTAGAGTCCCGCAGGCGCCATTCCCACCAACCTTCCAAACACAGCGGTGGGTCTGCGGCCTCCATACTCCCCCAACCTCCCCGCTCCGTCAACCCAGCTCGCCCCCACCTTCTTCAGCTCCTCCATGAGTGACCTACCCGAACTGGAGCCTTTCTCGCAGCCAGACCAAGGCTCCACCCAAGCGCAGGACGCTTTGGGAGGCTTCTCAAGTGGAGCCACGGATGGAGATGGCAAAGCTGGGCTTGTTTCTGGTGGGCTCGACTCTTTATCCGAGTACACTTTGCCCGGTGAGTGAAAGTTTTGGCCCAACAGTTGAATAAATTCCCAGTTGTTTATTGAAAAAGGAATTTTCAATCTTTTTTAACATCGTATTACATCTGTGCTACACTGCTAGTTTTTTAGCAAGTAAATCTATGAAATACATCTTTTATAAAGTGCTCATCACTGTTTGTGGTCTTTAAGGGGGACGAGTGTGTCACAGCTTCATCCCCGGGATGCGCAACCACGGCTCTGCGCAAGCAGTGAGTCCACTCTGAGAATTTCTCTTGCATCTGTCAAAGCATTTTGTAAAGCCAACCGTAAATCTTCAATGGATCCACTTGACATCGTTCCATTAAATCTATTTTTGGCATTTTCTCTCCAGAATGGTCCAGCGGGAACAAACCTCTCCATGCTGTCCAGAAATCCTTTGGCTGGGACACACGAGTTTCGTCAGGCCTGTCACGCCTGTTACAGTCGAATAGGTTAATTATTAAAATGTTTTTTTTTTTGGGTCGTGTTCTTTTTCTATATTTAGATACATTCAACAAACTTTGTTCTCTTGTTTACAGGTCCGCGAGTGATGGACTACAAATACCAGCCAGAAGCAGCACATCGATGTAAGCGGGACGTCCTGCTGTGTCGCCTTAAAAATAATGACGACCACACCTGGAAGAGGATTCGGCCCCGTCCTGCACGCAACAACTTCTTAGGGGCCTTTGTACTGTGTAAAGGTCTGTGTTTCCATTTTCAGAGGGCAGAGTTCTGTGTGTGTGCGTTTGCCCAACCTCATCCCCCCCTTCCTCATTTGGGTGTTGCAGAGGTCCAGGAACGCCAAGAGTGCCAGTACGGTGAGAACTGTACCTTTGCATACTGCCAGGAGGAAATAGACGTATGGACACAGGAGAGGAAGGGCGCGCTGAGCCGAGAGCTGCTGTTCGACCCCCTGGGGAGCACGGAGAGACGTGCTCTCAGTGTCACTAGATTGCTGCAGCTCCACATGGGCATGTTCATGTTCCTCTGTGAGGTGAGGTGAGATCAGTTGTTGAGGTGTTCCGAAAAGAGGAAGAGTGATTTGTATGAATTTGTTCTTTCAATAGGAATGTTTTGATAGTAAGCCCCGCATCATAAGCAAGCGCAGCAAAGAAAACTTGGCGGTGTGTTCCAACCTCACAGCTCGACACCCTTTTGATGACAATAAGTGAGTGGAGGATTTTTTTTTTTTTTTTGAAGAGGGTGTGGGGTGTAGACCACAGCGGCGATGACATCCCATAATGTGACTGCAGGTGCCTGGTGCATGTGGTGCGGTCAGCCAATGTGCGCTACAGCAAGGTGCGCCCTCTCCACCCCCTCTGCCAGTTTGATGTGTGTCGTCACGAGGTTCGCTACGGCTGCCAGCGCGAGGACAGCTGCTCCTTCGCACACTCCGTCATAGAACTCAAATGTTGGGTGCTTCAACAAGACAGCGGTAAGTGGACAGAGCACACGTGATTTTTGTGCAGAACCACAGATTTTGTTGTTATGATGAAATTTTTTTTTTATGGACATTTTGCTGTGTCGCCCATGATTTTCTTCAGGCATTACTCATGAAGAGATGGTGCAGGAGTCCAAAAGACACTGGCAGAGATTAGAGCAGAATGCACAGAAGCAGCAGAGGGTAGGCTGGAAATATCAGTGAGAGATTATAGGGGGTCTTCTGTGTCCTGCGGAATTCTTTTCCTACTGTAATTTACCCTTTGCAACAAACTTGTTGTGTTCTCTTCCAGCCAATCCATATTCCCCACCCGAGCAGCAGCATGCCTGTTGGCGGACTCGGGGCGATGGGTATCGGAGCGGGCGGCGCAGGTGGTGGCGACGGCCTCGGCGTTGGTGGCATCCCTTCTGTGGTAGGGATAGGGGTAGGAGCACTAGGAGGTGGGGCCGGGCGGGGCCGCCCCCTCAACCTGAAAATGAAGTTCGTGTGCGGCCAATGCTGGCGGGAGGGCCAGGTGAACGAGCCTGACAAGAACCTCAAGTACTGCACCGCCAAAGCACGGCATAGGTGCGGGTTGCACTTTCCAAGCACGCGCTGCCCCCCCCTCCTTAAGCGATAAGCCATGTGGCAATCTGTTTGTTTTCCAGCTGGACGAAGGAGCGTCGAGTGTTGCTGGTGAAATCCTTTGAAAAGAAGAAGTGGGTTGTCGTTCGGCCTCTCCCTTTCTCCCGCACCTATCCACAGCAATATGATGTGAGTGCCCCCCCCCCACCTCTCATTGGACAATTAATAGAAGAGGTGTCTCATTCTCTCAATGTTTTCCCTCTGCTGCCTTTTCATCTAGATGTGTGTGCACGTGATGAAGCAGAAAAAGTGCCACTATATTGGCAACTGCTCGTTTGCCCACAGCTTGGAAGAAAGAGACGTCTGGACGTACATGAAGAACAACAGTTGTAAGCTGCACGTTCACAAGCCAAGGCTTTTTTTTTTGGGCCGTATTTTGAATTGATAATTGCTGCTCAGGTGACAATTAAATCCTACACAGCAACTAATTACACGGCCCTGATTATTATTATTATTCAGTAAGATCATAATTGCCCCGTCACTTTTTTTTTTTCTTCAATAAATAAATAACCTCTACTTTCTTTATTTCTAGTGAGGGACATGCAGCAGATGTACGAGCTGTGGCTACAGCTAACCAATCAGAGTAGACGCGCGGACAGTACCGCCATGACCCCGCCCCCGGATGACAAGCAGGTCACCATAACGGCCGACTACAGCGAGAGCATGGTGAGTGATTGTTTCCTCACGTAAGGTGATTAAAGACAAGCAAAAAGGCTAGAAGTTCATATTTCATGCTTGTAATATAATTGTGCGTATTGTTCCAGGGAGGCCGGCGGTTGTCCAACGGAGACGACCTCTGAGAATCGCCCAATCGCCACTGAGACAGGAGATGAGCCAGCCGTACCGGCAACAACTGAGCAGCCCGTCATCTCACTAGTCCGACCTTTTGCCTTGCGGGAGCTCATGTAAACACAATTTCTACACACGCGCTCACAAACACACACATTTACATAACACAAAGCCACAAATCTCAGCCATCAATCAAAACTTTGAAGAAGCTTTGTTTCCGCAATACCCGTAGGTTCCCCTCTGTCGGATTTCACTGCAGGGTGCATTTCTCGTTGACTGAAGTAATCGCAATAACGTAAGAACTTTTTTTTTTTTCTTGTTTTTAAATCCTCGCAGCACCTAAGCAATTCTCCAATGAGCGCGCTGGCCGCAGTTCTTAACGTTTTGCTTGGCAATAATGGAAAATTCTGTTGAAGAATGGAGCTGTCATGCTAAAAGTTGACCTTTTCAACTCAATAGTGCCAAAAAAAAACTTTTTGAGACCCAAGTAAGCGTAATTAAAACAAAGGGTCTGATGGTTAGTGTGCTGCAGTGTGAAAAAATTCAGTTTTTTTTTTTTTTTTTTTTTTCCATCGGGAGTTGTACTTCCTCGTTATATTGTCTGCCATATTGGTAGGGCACTTTGAATGTAACGCCTGAACGGGCCTTTAAAATGGGGAAAATCGATCAATCAGCGAGGAAAAAAAAAAGCGTTGTGGAAATATGCAAGTCTGCTTACCATTCTAAAATCATAAGCACAACAATGTTTTCCCCTCTTCTTCCACACATTGTTTTTTTTGAGAGGTGGCTGTATTTTACACACACACACGCACACACGGCTATAATGGCATAGAAAGAAGACTGTCCTGGTATTAAAAAAAATAAAATAAATTATGACCTCAATTGGACTGAATGAGTGTCAGTGCTGCCATAGCTGAAGACTTGTGTTGTATTTAATTAAGAAAGGAAAAGCGTTTGCATCTAAAAATCTGGACAAAGATTTCATACATTTGAATTGATTTAATCCAATTAAGAATTTATTGCGTTAGAATAGTGAAGCTAATTTGAAAGTAAAGGCAAATTGATACCTCTTCAGTCCCACTGAGGTTATTTTTTTTTAAATCCAGTGGTCCTAAATGAAGATTCGCACATTTCTTTGGTGCCTCTGAGCAAAAACATATGCATATGCAGTACACACAAACACACAAACAGGATACCCGCCTGCCATCTCATGCAAGCCTTTAATGCAAAACACAAATACAAATCACACACACACACGACATATTTACATATAAATGCTATACTACTACTAATTATTGATAACTTAGCAATCAAGCTTAATAAATATATAACCAGAAAACTGTATTGATTACATAGAACTTTTCTGTTATTGAAGTATTGCTATATGACATGTATCGCTGAACTAGATAGTGATTTAAGAAAAAGAGAAAAGAAAAAAAACTCTTCTACTTTTTACGTTGTCATTTTTTCTTTTTAGTGTGGGTTGTTCCAGACAAACGAGTGGGTTGCAGCTTTAAATGGATGGAGCCTGAGTTTAAGTGCTGCACACTCATAACGTGTGTTTGTGTGTCATCTTAGCATTGTTAGCTGTGCCAATGCACCCTCATCTGGAACAGCCCACCGTTTAGCTTCTTTGAGGGATCGTATTATTACTACTACTACCCTTAGTATTATGAATATGATAATGATTGCTATGGACTATTTCTCTCGTATACGCTATTGATTATATGTACGTTTATTGCGATGTATACCTATATCCATGTATGAATATAATAACGGTAAATACGCGTCTGTGTATGCAGCCTGTTGGGGGAGGTTGTAAGCGGGCAACAAATTGGACGCCACAATCTTTCTTGAGGCCTTAGGATAGCTATGTGGCTGTAAACACGCCAGATAAGATGTGATCTGGGAATCGTACACAGATGCTTATATACTCCTGCATAGCGCCTTATTTGATATAGCACACGTATAAAAATAATACATACCCTTATTGTATAACCCCGCTTACTATATACAGTACAGTATATGATACCTGATAACCTATGATAATACTTTAGCACCCCGGTAAGGTAATTTAGATAAGTGATGGTGGAGCTGTGGTTTTTTTTTAGTGGCTTGGCAGAGTTTAACTGGGCTGGGTAGATTGAACCACACCTACTTATTTTAGTTCATCGTATTTCAATTGAAATTCCTCCTGTGCACTGATTTGCAATCATCCTATGGAGGTATGGATAATGTTGTTTTACTGATATGCCTTTTCTCCCACCCAACTCTCTGTGATTTGTTCAAGTTGACAGCACTTTGTTGGTAAAATTATCCATCTGCCTATTTTTGCCTCTTTTCTTTTTGGGACAAAAGAAGGTTGTGTGTTTATCTCTTTAATGATACGTCTCGCCAAGCCACACAGTACAAACGTCACTGCTATTCTTGTAAACAACCGCCACCTCCCCATTCCTCCCCATTTGATTCCTTCTACAGAAACACTTAAAGAGCCCAAATTGAATCGTGTTACCGTTCAAAGAAATTATTGGTTATTTGAATGGATCAGAAAATAGAAACCAGGGTTGTAAAGACTTGGACAAACAAGGCCTCTCATTTTGTACTGTACTTTTTTTTTCCCCCATTACATTGATTTTCTTGTTTTTATGTTTTGACTTTGTTTTCTCTCCTCCCTGGTTGGACGTTAATAAATACTCAAGTGGACCAAATCTCTTGAAAGCATTTAATAAACACTTTTAGAAAAACAAGTATTTTCAGTTTTTATTTTAATTCAAGTACTTCAACCCTTTATTATAAATGTAAATAAAGTGTGCAGCTGTGCAACAAAAATAAACAAATACTGGTAAATAAACATAGTTTAGATACATTTATGTTATTGTGCAGGGTGGGACAATTAAGTGGTTGATGTTCTACAGTTCAAGGATTCCATCACGAAGGTCTTTAGCTTATTTATGCATTTTGACACATTACATTGGTTAAAGCTATTGCATTAAAGTGTTAAGTCGACTGCATTGTGCAACTCTAGGTTTCAGAAGTACACGCAATTTATGCAACCAGCATGTGTTTTTTTTTTCTTCCTTAAGTAACCGACACACATTCGCGATTGGCCCTCCGTAGTTTGATTGACATATGTAAAAGCCAATCAGCGGTCATTCCGACTACTACGTGATAAAACACAAGCAACAGATTGGCCGTGAGTGAACGTTTTGGGCGGCCGCTGTTAGGTAACGCGTGTAACTTGACAGTTTTCAGCCCCTGTTTTATTTTTCTAAAGAGAAGAGCTGTCATTGCTGAGTGACTGACTTGTCAGCGATTCTGACGTTTCTCTGCTCACTTTATTTTCATATTTTATAGCCAAGTATCGTTTTGTTTCTTTAGTTGTGCAAAAGTAAAGGATAAAATCATGTCTACAGCAGACATACCAGAGATATTCAGGGCTTTTCTGGAAACACCATTTACTTTACCAAGCTTTGACACAAATGGTAAGTAAAACCCATTTAGCACTGTAATATGGAATTCCATCTATTATTTACTACTACTACTTATGGTGTCGGCCTATGTATATGTTTGCATATACCATTAAATTGATTTCTAACAGGAAAAAAGAAAATATTTTAGGGAAATACGCAAGAAGAATAAACTCAACGCATTTGCACAAGTGCGCACACATTTAACATTCATTTGATCGATTACTTCTGAACATAACTCCGGTTTCCTCCCAGATCCCAAAAACCTGCTTGGTAGGCTTATAAAGCACTCCAAATTGCCCATAGGTGTCAGTGTGCATGTGAAAGGTTGTTCGTTTCTGTCTGCCCTGTGATTGGCTGGCAACCAGTACAGGGTGTTCCCTCCCTACTGCCCGATGACTGCTGGGATAGGCTCCAGCATGCCCGCGACCTCAAGTGGTACAGATAATGGATGGATGGGATATTTCTGAACATAAACACATATTCAGTTGAACAAGGTGTGTAAAGTATATGTGATGCATTGATTATAATAATGTTATATACTTTTTAACTTTTTGATTATTTTCATGCTCATTTTCATTAGTAAGTTGATTGATAAAATTGGATAATATCGTCAGCTTGCCTGTACTCAATTGTGACCCCAATTACAATAATGCAAAGACTTGCAGTAACATTATAATTAGGTCAGATGTTCTGCCTTTACCAAGCTAATAATGTTACGTTTTACTAGACGCCATCATAGCAGGATCTATTTAACATATTTATCTTTGTAAGGCTAGTTTAATGTGGTGTACATGACACGGTTTTTGTATTTGACCTTTTGACTCCTTTGGTCTTGTTATTGTCTTGTAGAAAAATGAGAGTCACAGTGACTCAAGTAAGATTTGAGAAACACATCCCTCCCCAATATTTGTTTATCCTGACAAATGCAGCACAAAGAATGTTATCACAATTTAAGTTCCGGGTTTCAAGTTTCAGCTTTGGCTTCCCTTTATAGAATTTCTATTGTTCGTAGATGTGAATATGAGTTCCAGATGGTTGTTTGTCGACATGCCTGCACCTATGACGCTAAGGAGGACAAAAGTGCTATAAATTATGGATGATGTTAATTTAGTTGGCAGATTGGGAGGTATAGGAGACATTTTGTTATCTCTGGCCATTAAACTGTGCTTCCTGGCAACTGTATTTGTATGCTGGTGAAATGTTGCACGAGTTGACCTTGAGAGCTCCTTCACTGTGCGCTACAGCGCCTCCTTCCATACATTTTCAGTGCATGACACCAATGGTATGTTGACATGTAACGCAAACTGCTGCACATGTTCTCACATGTGATCGCTGCTCCTGGCCTACCCACAATAAACAACATATCAAGTCAAAGTCAAAGTCAGCTTTATGCAATTCTAAGTTTCTTAAAGTTTCTTAAAGAATGAATGAGTAGCAGATCACTAAAAAACAAAACTACATTTAAATTAGAATTTAATGAGTTGTTTTCCTCTTGACACGTTTTTCTGCAATATATAACTCGGTCAACCAATGACAAATCTGCTATTTGATACCACGTCTCACATTGGCTCCTCACTCCTCATATAAACCCGCCCAATCAGAGTTGTTCATTAATATTTATGATTTCAAACCAATCAGCGCAGAGATAGGATGTGGCTTATTCTGCTCACCAGAGCCTCCGACTCGCCTTATCTTGTAGAAACGCGTTTGGGTGGATTGTAGATGGTTTTCTATTTTTACGGATAACCGAATAAGCAAATAGTGTATCTCGAGTCGACAGTGAGTAGATAGAGCCTTTTTCTCAACGCGAGCAAAGTACGCCAACAGCGAAGGGAAAATGGTGGAACCGATCGTCGTCACGTTGGAAACGGCCACCGGGGCCCCCACCTCGTTCCCGGTTGTTTTGAAGAAAATCATGGAAATGCCTCCACCCAATATTTTAGCTGGTGACGACGGTAAGGTGTCTTGTAAAATATGACTAGAATCATAGGGCGGGTTAAATAAGTGAACATTAATGCACATATTGCACGCCCTGTTTTTTTTTTTTTATCATGACGTTTAATGTAGGACACAATGTACATTTCATTATCTTAGTTTTAAAAATGTCTTTAAAATATCTTTTTACATTATTTTTTCACTCTGACAACAGGCTGCCATGTCCAAATTTGTTGAAAGGCGTTTTGACATCGAACTTGCTGACCTTTATGTCCTTTAGGTTGTTTCCAATTTTCACGTATTCAAAACGAAAATGCCTTTTTTTGTCCTCTTGCACAGACAAAAAAATCTGTTAGTAATTTAAATACATAATTTTGTCGGACAAAGTAACACTACATGAATATAATGATCCTAATATTCAGATTTAATATATCTGACAGATTCTCCAAGAGCACATGCACAGGTGTGCATTTTAACCACAAATGTGCTTACGATAAATATTTACAATATCTAACATGGAGTCTTACTGTCTTAATTTTCAATGTATTAGAAACAGACAAGGAGAAGTTGGGACTGGACAATGATGCCGACCTTAGCGGAGGAGGCAGCGAGATGGGGCCATCAGCTGCCCTCACCCCAGCCATTTGGGACAAGACCATTCCCTACGACGGTGAGAACTTCCACTTGGAGTACATGGACCTGGAGGAGTTCCTCATGGAGAACGGCATTGCCACCTCACCCGAAGAAGAGGTCACAGTCAAGACAAAGCAGGTGAAGTCGAAGCCGACCGACCCTGCGTCCCTGACACCTGTCAACGAGCTGGTCAAGGGTGATGAAGAGATAGTGATCATCACAAACAGCGAGACTGACATCACATGTGATGTTACATCAGGTGAGTGAGAAACCTCCAGTAATAAACAGTTGTAAACATTAAAGCTATTGTTACATCTTCCTGATCTTCTCTCCACAGAAGTAACAACAGATCCTGGCACCCCAGACGCCGTAGATCCCGACGACATCCAGGTTGACATCAACTACGAGCCGGACCCCACCGACCTGGTCCTATCGAGCGTACCGGGGGGCGAACTGTTCGACCCTCGCAAGCACAAGTTCACCGATGAAGATCTCAAGCCTCAGCCCATGATTAAGAAAGCCAAGAAAGTGTTTGTCCCTGACGAGCAAAAGGTATGTAATGTACAAAAGCACAACAAATGTTCCTTTTCAAAGTGTATTTTTTTACCCCCAATTACTGTTTATTGACCGATTATTATTATTATTTGCAATGCCTATTGCCACATTGATGTGAATTGCAAAGAAGGTGGTCGTTCCATACGTAGATAATCCATTTTCATGTGTCACGGTGACTCAACAGTTCTTTCCAGTCAGTGAGTGACTCTTTGTTGACATAAATTTAGCCACTATGTTGACAGAAATGAAATATTTTCTCCAAGAATGCTGCTGAAAAGGAAATTGTTAATAGCTGGAAAGAATGAGTCTACCCAAATGGAATTTGAAAGCATAAACAAGTCATTAATGTTAAATATTGTCTATTTGTGCTATTTTTTGAGATGACAGTTTAGAGAAGAAAATAAAAAAATTATGACAGAATTGCATTTTATTGCTGACACATGATCACACGACACATTATCATGATTTTATCTGGTAAATTTTAAGTCTTCAACTACATGAGGTCATGCCGCCACGTGCAGCCAAATTACTGAATACAGCATGTTCTTCCAGGACGAGAAGTACTGGCACAGGCGAAAGAAGAACAACGTGGCTGCCAAACGCTCACGTGACGCCCGCAGGCTAAAAGAGAACCAGATCACTGTGCGAGCGGCGTTCCTGGAGCGCGAGAACTCTGCGCTGAGGACTGAAGTGGCCGACCTGCGCAAGGAGTGTGGCCGCTACAAGAACGTCGTGGGGAAGTACGAGGTCAAATTTGGAAAATTGTAAGGAACTGAGAAAACACTACACTATTGTGAATGACACAAGGCTGCAACATCTTGGAATCTTTGTTGGCCATGTTTATCAAAAAGGAAAAAAAATGCCCAGGAAGGAGAGTAAAAAAGCGTGGGTGGCACTTGTTGCCTCGTAAACTGTTCCAAGTCATGACATAAACACAAAATGATGCATCTTACTCCTTTCTTCTCTTCTCTTTCAAGTGCACTGCCAGAAGATGTATAGACTACGCTTGAATTATTTGACTCAAGTTTGAATAAATAAATCGAATGGTGAGGTTTTAGTACAGACAAAAAGAGATTAAATCTGATGAGGAGGAAGAAGAGGAACAGAAGATTCAACATTTTTGAGGCATGTGCTTCTCATGTTATGTACTTTTATCATATAAGACAAATGTTTTTTTTTAATCTTTATCACATCTCTTATTTTTAGATCAATTACATTAGGTAAGACTTAGTTTAGCAATAGTTTAACCTCAATTTATTGGTCGTTTTGTAGCATGGTAATTATTCCAGGTTGCTTCCATTTCTTTTCATGTTAAACAAAATGTTTTTTTTTTCTTTGGATAGAAATGTAAACTGGTGGAAAATATTGAGATTTATTCAGGGAAATACATTGTCCTGGTTTTAAGTGTGTGTGGTGTGTCTGGATGGGATGTGTGACACTCCATCATTTCACGTCATGTAAATAGTTTTTGCCATATAATAGTACTTGTACGCCATGCTCAACATTTTTGCATCCTGTTTTGCATGTGTAGAAAAAAAAATTATCGTTCAAATAACGATACTTGGAGATCATCTTGGAGGAAACGGAATTTGTATAGTTTGTATGTTTGTTATTTGACCTTTTTTTTCATCATTTCAAAACTACACAAATGTTAAAGTTGAAACTAATAGTTGTCAAAAAAAAATTTGTTTTAGTCCATAACTGTCGTGCTTCCTTTAGGTACAGGAATGTTATGTAAGCATTTCCAGTGTTCTTAATTCATGTTCAAGTTCTTTGCCGCTTCCACATCGGCATTATTTGTTAGTAAGGAACATGTTAATATATAATAATTTTGTGGACTTAAAACATACCTCAATATATCAAAACACTTCCAGCCTTATTCATAATCAGGTGCAGTTTCACAAGATCTCAAGCATCACCTATAAGTGAAATATCAGGTTGACACGAACAACAGGGCTTCCTGACCTGTTTGTTGTTTTCATGCTTTCTGCTACGGTTCAGGTTGCATTGCCTTACAGTTACGTCTTTGTAAAGTACTATCTTGACATTTTCAGTGGTGTAGTTACATTTATGTATATACTTTGTGTATAAATAAAGCCTTGTTGAGAGAATTTTGATTTATTGTCCTTCCGTGATATTCCGCAAGCCACCAATAGCCTACAAGATTTTAACATACTTGTTAGGGTGTGCAATTTGCAAAGTGTTAAAACTTTCAAACCCAAATTAAGGCAGGAATAAAAAAAATCTTTTATTGAAATTATGTAACAAATTAAGGTCACATTTTTTTTGTGTGTGCCAAAAACATAAAAGAGAATTTGGCCAGAACTACTATTTGACCGACTAAAAATGAAGACTGGTGTCTTCACCTCTTCTTGAAGCCATACTTCTTCCTCTCATAGAACAGATCTGTTTTTGAGCTTCCTAAATTCACAATCTTAGGGCAGCCATCTCGCTGTGAAAGAAGAGAACAACAGTATCAGTGGATGTGGCGCTTTCCAGTTGCTTAGAGATTAAATGAAATGTATGACAACTAACATCTTTCTCCTGGATGGTACACTCTTTACAGTAGTAGGCGTCCGACACTCCCGGCCCTCCACAGATGACGCATCGTCCCTGGTAGGAGCCGTAGTTGCACTCGTCGCAGATTCGGACCAGGGTGCACGGCCTCACATACGAATCACAAATGACACACTTGCCATCACCTTGAGAGTGAAAAGGTAAAGATATGCATTGGTTAGGCATAATTCTCTGTCGTTTAAGAGGAGTATAAAAAATATATAGGTACTGTATTACAATTTGAGAAAGTAATCGTAATTAATAATGTAATTATGTCGATTAATTTGTGTGTGCAACAGCATGTTAGACACAAATATATTTAACTGATAGTTAGGTGCAAAGAATAAAGGGGAAAATACTCACATTTTTCGCAAAGCCTCCCGATTGCTGCAAAATAACAATAAAAACATTTAGTCAACTGTACATTTTATTTTATTTAGTCGTATACATGTTTTATACGCAAAAGTGCATTCAATAATACTATAATGTTCATTTTACAGACATTGACTTCATCACGCTAAACCAGAAGCGAAGTTTCAATGAAGTCCATGCTGCAACTGTTAGCAAATAGCATTAGCTGTCTTAAAATTTGGCCAAGAACGGCCAGTTAAGGGGAAAAATAAATTAAAAAAAGATGCTTTATAAGGCGTAGCAGTATATAAAACATACCAACACCAGCTTGTTTTCTGCAGAAGATTAAATCTGGATGATGCTTTGCCATTGTTGGCTAACGTACTACGGTCGTAGAGCCAATTTTCACCTTTGAACTCATAAAAACACATTACCCGGATTTCACATTACCGCCACCATATGTCCAAAATAAGAATTGCAGAAAAAAATAAGAATCGCAGCTACTTGAGCGAGATGTGAAGCTTGCACTTTTTACCCACATTTTCCTATATCTATGACTGTCTCTAAAAATAAAAGGATATTTTTTATGTCTTTATAAAAATAAAATGTAGCCACAGAAAACCACAAGTACAAACGCGTTTATCCTTTCAGCTACATAAAAACCATCACCACATTTTATTTCTGCCAGATAATTATCTAAAAGCATGTAAACTGCTCTACTAAAATTAATGCATGAATAAATTGCAAATTATGTTATGATAACGATATATTTTCAAGCAAGCATGAATGAACCTATAGCAGTCTATTTTTGTTCTTCAAGGACGAGCAACCCTTGCCGTATAAAATATGTGACGTCATTAAGAATGGCCACATCTTTGTCAGTGAACAAAATGGCAACTTACTGTCTCACCGTCGCGCGACTTCAGGTATGGGACGCATTTGCTTGTTTTCATCCTGTCACTGAGGATGTGGTGGCTGTCATTTTGATGTTTTGTCTTATCATAGTCTATCGTGTGTGTGTGTAAGAGCAAAACACTTCAGGGTCGCATTCTGCGGCTGGTAGCCGGTCGCTGCTAGCTAGCCGGGTCATCGTGTCCCTCTATACGTACATCAGAGGGCAACAACTTGCATCGCGCTGACTTTTTCCCTATATCATACCTTGCACTTATTTAAGACGTTATTACTTATTACTATTGTATATAACAAGGTATTGTATTGGTTTTATGTCGTGCGAAGATATCAAGTTGATTTGACAAGGTTAACCACAAGGTTAGACATAGCTGTATAGCATGCTGCGTTTTATAGTACATTGCATTTTTTTATACTCTCTGTATGAACTTAATATGGTATAGCATGTACCAAATCAGAAAACCGTAAATGCAGCAGGTTAGGTAAATTGTTTCGTTTTTTTTTTTTTTTCCAAGGTAGAAATCACACTATGTCGACAGTACATCTATACCCGCATATACAGTTATATTTGGCCTTTTGACTCATTTGTTTGGCCTCTCTGTTTGATTTGTGGGTGACAGATGCTTTTGTTTATGCATATGTCATAATAGCCACGTTTGTATACATATGTTTATACATATATCATTTGCAATATTGGTGCATTTTTTCCTCTCATAGTCAATCTGCAGTGTTACCCTCTCATCTAGTTATATCTCTGGTGAAGTTAAATTGTATGCTATAATTGATATGCTTTTATTTTCAACATGTTAATGTCTTTGCCATCTTCCCCAGCTTGCTCTGGGCCATGGCGCACGGCGCCTGCATGTGGCAGCCGCTTACAGAGCCAAGGCCCAAGTGTCCATGAGTCGCTTTGAGCCTACCTCCTTCGTCAGCTACGACAAGCTCCAGTCCAATGTTGACGTCGTGCGAAAGAGGTGTCTACCTGTATTTCTCTCACATGCATCGCTGCCCTGCCAACTTCATGTTTGTTTGCCCTTTGGCACAGTTATTCCGCAGCAGCATATGCAATTTTTGTCAAGCCGATTTAGACACATAGATAAGTGGTAACGCCTGCTCTCATATTCTCGCTTAGACTCAACCGACCTCTCACGCTGTCAGAGAAGATCGTATACGGCCACCTCGATGACCCCCATAACCAGGAAATCGATCGCGGGCGCACCTACCTTCGCCTGCGTCCTGACCGCGTGGCCATGCAGGATGCCACAGCGCAGATGGCCATGCTCCAGTTCATCAGCAGCGGCCTGCCGCAGGTGGCGGTTCCCTCCACCATCCACTGTGATCATCTGATCGAAGCCCAGATCGGTGGCGCTCAAGATCTGGCCAGGGCCAAGGTGAGTTTGGGCTCGGCACACATGCTGTTCGAATGAGTGGGTTAAAGAAAAGCATTCTGGGTGCTCATCTCAAACCAGGAAGTGAATCAAGAGGTCTACAACTTCCTTGCAAGTGCTGGTGCAAAATATGGAGTCGGTTTCTGGAAACCAGGTTCTGGAATCATCCATCAGGTAATAAATTAGAATGTAAACATAAAAGTACATCTGCAATTTTTGCTTAGACATTTTTATCTGTTCAGATCATATTGGAGAACTACGCCTATCCAGGTGTGATGCTCATCGGCACTGATTCCCACACACCAAATGGTGGCGGGCTCGGTGCCATCTGCATCGGAGTGGGAGGCGCCGATGCTGTGGATGTCATGGCGGGGATCCCCTGGGAGCTTAAATGTCCCAAGGTCAGAGAAGCATTTATACCGCACATTAAAAGAAGTCCAAGAAACACAATACTGCTCTTCATAGCATTCTAACTCATTTTTGAAGGTGATCGGGGTGAGGCTGACTGGTTCCCTCTCTGGTTGGACATCCCCAAAAGATGTCATTTTGAAGGTGGCTGGCATCTTGACAGTGAAGGGCGGCACCGGAGCTATTGTAGAGTACCACGGGCCTGGTGTTGACTCGATTTCCTGCACTGGTGTGTCTTTTTAAAAAAAGGAAACAGGCTTCTTTATCCCACCACAGTTGGCCTTTTTTTCTGATGACTTTATGATATTTGAAACATAATTATCCTTTGTAAAGTCATTCATGTTTGTGCATAGGAATGGCCACCATTTGCAACATGGGAGCGGAAATTGGCGCTACAACTTCCGTGTTCCCCTACAACCACCGCATGAGGACCTATCTGGAAAAGACTGGCCGTGGACGTATGTTATTTAAAAAAAAAAACAGAATTGAAATTTTGCGTTCAGAAAGTAACACTAAAAATGATTATAATGATGAGATATAAATCCTCCTTAGAGATTGCTTCCCTGGCAAATGAGTACGCCGATCTGCTGGTGCCCGATCAAGGCTGCGAGTACGACCAGGACATCGAGATCAATCTCGATGAGGTCAGTCTCTATTTTGAAGATCATGATACATTTGCATCCCTCAAATGACTAAGAATTTCACTAGATAAATGTGCTTTATAAAATGACAAAATCAAATCAAATAAAACACACATTTCTTTCAGCTCCGTTGCCTATCTATTTTTTATTTTGGCAGCTAAAGCCCCATATCAACGGTCCATTCACCCCCGACCTGGCTCACCCAGTGTCTGACGTGGGTTCCGTGGCTGAGAAGAACGGCTGGCCACTTGAGGTTAAAGTCGGTAAGAAATCATTTGTTTCCTCGCATGTTTATAAGATTTGGCAAAAAAAAAAAAAAATCTGCTTTTCTGTTCCTATTAGGTCTGATCGGCAGCTGCACCAACTCCAGCTACGAGGACATGGGCCGCGCCGCCTCTGTAGCAAAGCAGGCTTTGGACAAAGGCCTAAAATGCAAAGCTCAATTCACAGTTACACCCGGGTCAGAGCAGATCCGGGCTACTATTGAACGAGATGGTTACGTGAGTGGTGCTACAGGAAAAAAAAAATCTGTTTAAGTTTATAATCTAAAATGATTCTTTTTATACAGTCCAAGATCCTTGGTGACGTTGGAGGTGTAGTCTTGGCCAACGCTTGCGGACCCTGCATCGGACAGTGGGACAGGTGGGACGAAACCCTACTGGGAAATCCTTTACACTGGGTACTTTTGGCGCTAACACTCTTTGTTTGTATGAAGACGGGATGTGAAAAAAGGCGAGAAGAACACCATCGTCACCTCATTCAACAGGAACTTCACAGCTAGGAATGATGCAAAC
Source organism: Syngnathus floridae (assembly GCF_059516105.1). Taxonomy (NCBI): domain Eukaryota; kingdom Metazoa; phylum Chordata; class Actinopteri; order Syngnathiformes; family Syngnathidae; genus Syngnathus; species Syngnathus floridae. The sequence goes on along the minus strand of NC_142430.1, from coordinate 4,645,374 downwards.
CCTGCAACACACGCCTTTGTTACATCCCCTGAGGTAAGCTCACTCAAAGCTCGAGTGTGTTATTTGATTGCTAGATTTAAAAAAAATCCACTTTTTCTATTTCCTTTTAGATTGTCACAGCGTTGGCAATCGCCGGGACCCTCAACTTCAACCCTGAGACCGACTATCTGACAGCCCCCAACGGTGAGAAATTCAAGTTAGTGCCCCCGACTGGAGACGAACTCCCCGCCAGAGACTTTGACCCGGGTCAGGACACCTACCAGCACCCACCCGCTGACGGTACCAGCCTCAGGGTGGACGTCAGCCCTCAGAGCAACCGACTGCAGTTGCTGGAGCCCTTTGACCAGTGGAGTGGCAAAGACCTGCAGGACCTCAGGGTTCTCATCAAGGTCAGATTGTCATGCTTGAGCAAGCTGCTGACACCTTTTTATTTAATTTTTTTTTTTTAATGATACCATTAAAGGAAGATGTTGGTGTTGCAGGTGAAGGGAAAGTGCACCACAGATCACATCAGCGCCGCCGGCCCTTGGCTGAAGTTCCGAGGCCACTTGGACAACATCTCCAACAACATGCTGATCGGTGCCGTCAACAGCGAGAACGACGCCATCAACTCGGTGAAGAACTACCTGACAGGGGAGTACGGAGGTGTGCCCGATGTGGCCCGTCACTACAAGGTGAGGATCGAAGCGGGATGGACTTTTTTTTCTTGAAGGACAAGAACGATGTGTTTGCATTTTGCGCAGGCCAACAATGTGTCGTGGGTGGTGGTGGGAGATGACAACTACGGCGAGGGCTCTAGCAGAGAGCATGCCGCACTGGAGCCCAGACATCTTGGAGGAAGAGCCATTATTGTAAAGAGCTTCGCTAGAATCCACGGTACAGCACCGCAATTTGATGCACAGCTTTTTCACACACCCCTCCGCTTGGCTGACAATTTTCATCCTTTGTAGAAACAAATCTTAAGAAGCAGGGCCTGCTGCCTCTAACCTTCAGCAACCCGTCAGATTATGATAAAATCTGCCCTGATGACAAGATCTCCATAAAAGGACTCGAAACCTTTGCTCCCGGAAAGGTTAGTGGCTACATTTGCATTTACATCAAGTGCCATCTAAAAAATACTTAAAAAGCTTCATTCAATGTTATCTTTATTTAAGTCAGTGATTCCTTCTTTTACCACAGGAGGGCGCAGTTTTAATAAGAATACCTAAACTTTGCATTAATTCCTAAAAGACCACTTTGAATGCAGCATTACTACCAAGACTTTTGTTTTCCTTTTCAGCCTTTGAAAGCCGTGGTGAAGCACAGCGATGGCAGCGAAGACATTCTGGAACTCAACCACAGCTTCAACGAAACGCAAATCGAATGGTTCAAGGCTGGTTCGGCTCTCAATAGGATGAAGGAGCTACAGCACTAAGGGATGAAACATGGAAAGGGGGTGGGGGTCGACGGCGGTGGTCGTGAAGGAATATGTAAAGATGGTTTCATGATCTGCATCGAACTGAAGCGTCGGTATACTACGCAGACATCCTGACATGTCGCACACGTGTCCAATCAAATGATGCATAGTAGTCATGATTCTTGTTTTTCAACATAACATTATGTGTGTGACGCACATTATGTACAATGGACACTCTGCCCCGTTAAGCTTTGAACTCACATGTGACCGCTCCCTAATGTTTCCAATATTCTATTAATGGGTCAGAACGTGAACACAGGAACTTCTCCGGCTCCATTAGGTCTGTTCAACCAGTTTGCTGTGGTGTTGCACACGCCGTGTTATTTCATGTGTGTGTGTGTGCAGAATGGTTTATGCCAACACAACAATTCTGATATTTATTTTCCAGACTTATTCAACATGGAAAGGTTCCTGAGAGCTCAGGAACTCACGTTACCACTGTTACCACTAAATTATGTATGTATGTAAAAATAAAATCATCAAATTAAGCTGATTTTATTATTATATGTCCATAATGGCAAATAACTAAATCATTAGTAGTCATGTTTAAACATGATATGGCTATCTGCTCACTGTCTATTTGATTTGCATTTGGAAGATCAGAATGGGTTGTAGAATAAATTGTGACAGATCTCACTTCATTGTTTGTATTTGTGTGATTCTATTTGTGTGCTTAATGAAAAGGGGTTCCAATATTTTGCCCGCCTTATTCATGAAGAAGGGGGAAATTGGAAAATGTGTGTGCATGTTTTGGAATATGAAGTGTCCAAGAAGGAACTTAGGCCAATTTTCAACGTCATTATGCAGCATTACATGCAAATACAACAATAAACATTAAAAAAAGAAAAGTATTGCACATTGCATGGTTTTGTGTGAGTATAATGGTGAATCTTTTTTTTTTTTTTTTTAACCCCCACCCCTTTTTATCAATCCTCCCCTCCCTTCTCCCATTTTGGTCTGCTCCAGCTGCGTGAGTCGCATCCACACACACTCCAAAACACAAAAACACGGACTTTGACCGCCGCGGCGCTTCCGTCCACTGTGGTCGGACTTTCTAAATGACGTCTGTGCAGCGCCTTTGATTGACATCAGATCGTTTATGATGGTAAGTGCGACAGTTGCATCAACCCGGTTTCTGCAAGATAACAATAATAATGGGCGGAAGACATCCCGGATTTCTCGGAATTGTCGCTTTTGTTACGTCACTGCTCGTAAAACAAAAACACCTGCACAATTTTAATATGCGGTTTTTGCTTCTGTTCTCTTCAATATAATTATCTATTTGTGTGGTGGGGAAAGTGGCACAGAGAATGTTCTAGAAATAAAAGGCCTGAAGGGGTTTAATGGTGTAAATTATTTAAACCGTGCAAGACATATGGTGCTATGGTATGAGGACTCTTAGTTGGAAGTTTCAAGTGCGTGTATGTGAGTGTTGACGTGTCTTCCATACCAATGAACAGACAACTACAATGACATGCTTTCTTTCTCAAGGGAGGAAGCTGCAGAGATTTTTTTTTGGCCTCGTCTGTGTTTCCTCCACCCAGCCAGACTCTTACTTGCTTTCCAGCTTCTGTTATCTGGCATGATGATGATGGAATATGAGGAACCCGTCATTAAAAAATGATTTTTTTTTTTTTTTAATATTTGTTTTATTTTTACTTTTACTACATGTATATTTTTTGTTATTTTTATTTGCATATATATTTTAAAAAATACATGATGTATTTTTATGTTTGGTTTTATTTTCAATTTGATTTATGTTTAATTTTGGCAGTCAGTCAGGGCCATGACAAGCAACAGAAGAAAACGTTGACTCACTTCTCCATGACCTTAATAAGCTTGCTAATAAAAAGAGTTGAGTGCCAAGTTGTTCAATTATTTACATTACTTATCAAACTGGGGCAGCTAACCGTGAGTGTGTGTGCCATCTGCTTTGAAGATAGTCAATTGTTCGACATTTACTGCACGTGTCAAATTTAAGAATTAATAAAATTTGATTGCCGTGTTTTTTTTCATCTCTTTTGTTCCAAAGTAGTTATCAATTGCCAAATAATATAATCATTATGTAATTTGTTAGGGCCAATTATTGGGGTGCCTTTTTATTAACCGCTTGTCTTTCTTTGTCCTACTTCAGTCATTCCTGCCTACCATGCATGGGCCTTAACCTGCACCTCACACAACATGTCCGACAAAGACGCCTCATCACCGACGGGCCCCCCGCCGCCTCTGGCCTCTCCTCCCACCCCGCTTCGGATCTCCTTCCCCTTCCTGCGGGAGGGAAGCAGGGTTTGGGAGCGAGAGAGGAAGCCCCCACAACCTGGAGGAGAACTGCCTAGCCCACTGCCCACCAAACGCACTCGCACGTATTCGGCGTAAGTTTTTTTTCCTCTGGAAAAAAGTAGTTATGCAAAACGTTTGAGAAGGTCCAGTAAGATGATCATACAGTAAGTTGACTCAATTAGTGCTGTAGTCCACAAATTTCCTCACTTGTCTCCATCCTGGATGTGTGCAGGACAGTACGAGCCAAATCGGGTCCTGTGTTTAAGGGCGTGTGCAAGAACTTCTCCCGCTCGCAAGGCCACGGATTCATTCGGCCCGTTCATGGAGGAGAAGACATCTATGTCCACGTCTCAGAGTGAGTGAAGACATCCGTTCATCCAAAGTACTTTTATTTTGATATATCCATCCACTCGCATTTTAATCAAATCGTGCCCTCTCTGACAGCATTGAAGGTGAGTATGTGCCGATGGAAGGGGATGAGGTGACGTACAAGGTGTGCCCCATCCCGCCCAAGATGCAGAAGATCCAGGCGGTGGAGGTAGTGATAACCCACCTGAAGCCGGGAAGCAAGCACGAGACTTGGTCAGGTCAGCTCATCAGCTCCTAGATCTTTGGTGAAGGGTTGGACTGGAAAAACTCGAGGTTCGGTGAGAGGAGCATGACGGGTTGAGGTGAAGGTCGAGACGGTGGAGTTGCAGCAGGTAGAAAGAAAACCACAATTGAACTGAATGGAAACACGATTAATTCAGTTTCAGTCCCACAAAAAAAATATTTTGGTTTTTGAATGAGGAAGCACACTGCATTATTATAGTCATAAAAACGCATTAATAACATAATAAATAAAATACAGCATCATTTCAAGCATCAATGCCCAATGATATTGTACTTTGGCCACCAGGGGGCAGTACGATACATTCATTTCAATTGTGGGTCTGCTTAAAGTCAGGTGCCATTCTGAAACAATTCAATGAAAACAAAAATGCGAATATGAGCCACTTGACAACATATTCTTATGCTATGATGCAATCTATTTTATTGGGCTCAAAATGTAATCATTTAAGTAAATATTTGAATGACGAACACTATAAATAGAAACATATCGAATGGGAAAGGACAGCATTACCTGACCATGTGAGAGAAAGGAAAAGGATGACATGAGAAATGATGACAGGATAGTCAATGACTATTTATTATTTATTAACTTATTTATTTTGTTACTATTTAAAGGCTGCCTTTTTACGTCTTTGAGCAACGTTAAGCCTTTTTGATTATTGCACTGAACTAATCGGCATTAAGACAAATTACTACCTAATCTATCATTATGAATATTTCACAGCTTTGCTGTTTTAGCAGCTCTTCACTAAATGTTGAGTAGAAAATGTTCCACGATGCAGTCGGTCGGAATTTCTAGCATAATGTGTTGACTCTCACTAGTCTGTGTTATAGAAGTCAAAAGCACTTTTTTTTTTTCCATTTGTGTCTTATCACTGTGATTGTGTCTTTTGACACTTGGATAACATGTGTGTGATAACATGTTGGAAATAAATGGAGAAATCAAATTGCGGTGACTATTTTCATCACTCCTTTTTTTCATGGGATTTCTTTTGTGTCAATCTTCTTTATTCTTTAACCACAGTGCTTCCACGCTTATCTCCGATGTGCCCCTGTTTGTGCTCATAATTTACGCAGACCTTGGCATGACAATAGACCAAGTTATATGGCCTTCTGCTGGTTGTATATTAACTAGTTGCTGCGTGTAAAGTGGAGGTGAGATACAGAGAAGTGGTTTTTTTTTTTTCCTCGAGACACACAAAAGCATATGAAGAGGTCAGTTGCTGGATTTTCTATGCCTTTTCTTATTTACAGTTTGTAGAACATACCAAAACTGAAGACCCAACTCCTTCATGGATTATTTTCTGAATCTAAGAGGCTAAATCCAGCGGAAATGGCTTCTTGGAGATGGTCCTTGTGGTTGTTCTTTTTTGTGACTCTCATGGGATCACATCAAGGAATCAGACAGTGTTTAAGAGGCGTCTCCATGAGTGTGATCCTTCTGGATGATGACGAGTCTCCCTGGAGCTTAAAGTTTGTCGGGGGACAAATATTGAAGTCCTTGGCGTCCGAGTCGGTGCAAGAAAACAGTAAGAACCCATTTGAAATATATATTTATATATTCAACAATAAGACTGAGGAGCACAAATTCAATTTCCTCTTGTTTTCTCTGTTCCCACCCAACATATTAAAGATACTACATTCAATCTCACGGTGACTTTTGGTGGTTTCAACACAACCTACTATCGACAAAGAGGCTGCCACAGTAGTGCGTGTGAAGGAGTGGCCAAATTAAAAAACCTTATGGTGAGTACATCTGTACATAATCATATTAGTATTTTCTATTTAACAAATTCCAAGAGTAATTCTCTTTTATATATTTGTAGGGCACCTCAGATTTGATTCATTTGTGAGTGTAACTGAGATAGTTTTATCAAACCTCAGTTAGATAGTCTCTGATGTAAGCAAACAGGAACTATACCCCAGTCGGAACATTCTAATCAGTCAATATAGTCCGCAAGTCAGATATGGAAGCATAAAAATGTCAAAAAAGCCTACTAGAACATTTTAACTTTATGTGGAGTTAATTAAAGGCCCTTTAAATAGTTTCAGTGCTGACATTTTGAAGAGGGTGTGCACACTTTTGCTACCACACGTTTTTACTTATACTCTCATTTTTTAATTGAGTAGATTAATAATGTTGGGAAATGTTTTAAAATTATTTAGGTTACTTTATTTTGAACAGGGGTGTGTAGACTTTTGACATAAATTCAATGGAAATATTTGAAGCATATTAGGTGATGGTGTAATTTCTCCGCAGCATTTACATAGCCTGGGCTGTGCTGTGCTCGGCCCCACTTGCACATATGCCACTTACCCTTTGGTTGAGTAAGTGCATCTCCGAACACCTCACCAAGGATGTTCCTCATCTGTGTCCTAATTTTAATTGATACCCTCTTTCACTCTCTTTGTCAGTGCTGAGAAAGGTCTCAAATTAAGTACGCCCATCATCTCAGCTGGCAGCTTTGGACCCGCCTGTGACAACACGCTCAACCTGCAGCGCCTCCTGCCGCCTGCTCGCAAAATCTCTGATTTTTTCGTCCACTTCTGGAAAGACAATAACGCAATCAAACCTGTGTGGGAGACAGCTTATGTGTATAAATTACCTACACACACAGAGGATTGCTTTTGGTGAGAGACCACAAAATATTTGGGATCTGTGCTTCGGTGTACCTCAGGGCTCTGTACTCGATCCTCTTTAAAAAGGAATCAGGATTTTTTTTTTTAAGTCCTTAGTCAGTTTTACAAAACTGATGTCCCGTAATATGCATGATTGGAGTTATGTGATTTTCCCAGGTATATAAATGCACTGGAATCAGCCCCTCACATGTTTGCTCAGAAGGTGAAAAGAACGATGTTGCGCAAACCAGATGACCTCAAAACAGTCCTTTCTTCGCACAGGAACCGGACAAGCAACTGTGAGTCTTCACTGGGACAAACAGAGTCACACTGACTTTAAAGAGACTGATCATTTCCATTTGCAGTATTCATCATGTGCGGCTCTGTGAAGGATGTCGTGGAGATGAAGAATCTCTCAGCAGAAGCAGACAGCAATGAGATTCTCTTCATCCTAATCGATCTCTACAAGTCAGTACTTGGTCAATGTGCATGCACAGGCTGAATTTAAAATGAAAAATAATTTCCACAGTGATCAATACTACATCAACACTACGTCTCATCCAGCTATGAAGAATGTTCTGGTACTCACCATGCCCAACACCAGGAATTATACGATCAACTCGGACCTGAAAAGCAACAACACGGTAATTCGATTTATTATTTGGAAATCAATAAAATAAAATAAAATTTGTCATTTTGAAACAGATGAACGACTACATGGCTGCATACCACGACGCGGTGATACTGGTCAGTCGGGTGATTAGGGAAATAATCGCAAAACCTCACTTGGGAGCTCATCAGATGCCTTACGTTACTGTGCAATACCTTCGGAACACCTCGTTTGACGGTAAGCGACCCAATTTAATCAAATCGTTCTTATGAGGGACAGGAAAAGACGCCTGTCAATCATTTTCACTGACATGACAATTGGTTACCGTGGCAACATTCTCTGTCCTCTTGTGCAGGCATCGCTGGGAATTATCGGCTGGACGAGCAGGGAGACAGAGATGTTAATCTCTCTGTCATTTACACCACTAATGATTACAAGGTATTGTTTTTTTTTTTTAAATCTAAAGATGTCGAAATCTATACATGAAACACAACCCCCCCCTACAGTATCGTACTTTATTCGAGTTTGACACGGAGCACAGCATGACTATGCTGCTTGATGACCATCCCTCCTTTGTCTGGGGGGAAAGACTTCCAAATTTCAAGCCAGATCAAGGTAGGGTCAATGGCTTTTATATTTGCACACTTTAAAAATTGAGCATACTATTTAAAATAGGAACTCGTTATTCCTCCAGAGCCACCATCGCTTGATACCATCGTGGTTGTTTTGGGTGTGATTGTGGTGGTGGTGGTGGCCATTGCTTTCATCTTCTACAGGTTTATTTTGAATTATTTTAAAATGATTTGATCATTTATTGGTATTGACCTGTAGATATTTGATTGCAGACAGAACAGGAGAGATCGTCTCCTGCGGTTGTCCATCTCCCACATCCCCTCTGATCTTGTCACGCTGCTGGAGGACAACACACTCAATGAAGTCTATCTGAAGGTATGAAATAAAAAATAAATAAATAAAATTGTCCTTCACATCATTTCTTTTCAGATCGAAGAGAAAAAAAAGGTGTTTAAGATCCGCCGTGCGCTCTATGATAAGAAGGTAGACGAACAAGCGAACTACTTCTTGTGTTTATGATATATTATTGATCGGAGGTGCCACTGTTCATTTTTCAGGTTGTCATCCTGAAGGAGCTCAATCACTCGGATGGGAACTTCAACGAGACACAAAAAGTGGAACTTCATGCGGTGAGGCACGCACAAGTGGGTGTGCAAATTTTCTATTTTGAATAAAATCGACCTATTTTGATCTGCAGCTCCTGCAAATCGACTATTCTAACCTTACCAAGTTCTACGGCACGGTGAAGTTTGATCAGGGTGTGTTTGGGGTCTTTGAGTATGGTGAACGAGGGTCGCTCAGGGTGTGTATGAAAATATCAAACCTTAAAGCTGAGTGTATTTAATTAAATAAGAACAAGCTTCTATTCTTCACTGCATCCAGTATGTGCTGAATGACAAGGTGTCTTATCCAGAGGAGACGTTCATGGACTGGGAGTTCAAGATCTCCGTCATGTATGACATTGTTAAGGTGACACACTAATGACGATTGACCCTCATAAAAAAACAGTTCGACTTTAGTCCAAATTAAAATGGTCATTTCAAGAGGCAAAATGTTATTGCAATGCCATTTTCTCCCAGTAAAGGGTGCCAAAGCTTGATTAGGGTTTTCCAATTTTCCAATGTGTGTCTGTACAGGGTATGTCCTACCTCCATGCCAGTGACATCCAAGTGCATGGGCGCCTCAAGTCCACCAACTGCGTGGTGGACAACCGCATGGTGGTGAAGATCACAGATTTTGGCTGCAACTCTTTCCTCAAGCCCGGCAGAGGTAAAAATGAAGCATCATTGAATTGATTGTCAGGCCATTTTGATGATCTCTTTTGTATCTCCACTCAGACTTGTGGACGGCGCCTGAGCACTTGAGGAAACAGGGCACCTCGCAGAAAGGAGATGTATACAGTTTCGCCATCATCGCTCAGGAGATCGTTCTGAGGAAATCAACCTTCTACACGGAATGCTGCTCTAACCGTGCAGGTGAATCACAAACATGTTTTTATTTTATTTCATTTTATTTTATTTGTTTATCCAATTATTATTTATTTTATTATTTTTTTATTATTTTTGTTTTTTTGTTTTATATTTTCTTTTATATTACACAAACAATGCATTGTGTGTGTGTGTGTGTGTGTGTGTGTGTGTGTGTGTGTGTGTGTGTGTGTGTGTGTGTGTGTGTGTGTGTGTGTGTGTGTGTGTGTGTGTGTGTGTGTGTGCTCAGAAAAGTTATCCAGGGTCATCATGTCCTACTTCAGACCTGATCTAGACTTTGACACAGCTACAGAGAAAGAACTTGAGGTATGAGGCTGCTATTGCAAATTGTACCTTACACAAAAATTACATAATTATTGCAAGATACATTTTAAAAGTAATATTAAAACTATTTATTGCCTTTACCGGCTATCAACACTCGTTTTTTTTTTGTCCTCAATATACCCCTTTAGGTATACATATTAATAAAAAGTTGTTGGGACGAGGATGCTGAAAAAAGGCCAGATTTCAAAAAGATTGAAAGCTGCTTGGGAAAAATCATCAGGTAATTGTCACGTTTGTTGCATTATTACATGACGATCAGTGCTTTAATGTTATTTCTCTTTTTTTTTATCCCCCGCTAGTAAAATACACAACAAAGACAACGAGAGCTACATGGACAACATGATACGTCGGTTGCAGATGTATTCCAAGAACCTGGAGCACCTGGTTGGAGAGAGAACGGCTCTTTATAAAATGGAGAGGGACCGGGCGGATTGCCTCAACTTTATGCTTCTTCCACGGTTTGTTCAAATCAAAGTTGCATTTGAAGCATTGACCTCAAAATGGCGGCTAAACAAGAACTTCTTCCCATTTTTTGTGTCTGCAGTACTGTGGTGAAGAGCTTGAAGGAGAGCGGGGTCGTGGAGCCGGAGCTGTACGACGAGGTGACTATTTATTTCAGCGACATCGTGGGCTTCACCACGCTATGCCAGTACAGCACGCCCATGGAGGTGGTAGACATGCTCAACGACATCTACAAGGGCTTTGACAGCATCTTGGATCACCACGATGTCTACAAGGTACAATTCTGCCTCATATTTTCTGGACCTGGAGTTGATAGCTCTGATTCTCAGGTGGAAACAATCGGTGATGCCTACATGGTGGCTTCCGGACTTCCAAACCGGAATGGCAATAGACATGCGGTGGATATCTGCCGCATGGCCTTGGACATTTTGACCTTTATGGGTAACTTCCAGCTCAGACATCTGCCCGGCATCCCCGTGTGGATACGCATCGGCGTGCACTCAGGTAGACCAAATGCGACGTTTTTCTAAATCTAAATTCCACAGTTGGCAGAAAATTAATAATTTAATTTATTTTTTTTAAATTTTATTTTATTTTATTATTACAGTGATCCCTTGTGTTATGTTATGGATTTTAGTTATTGATCTGACTCCAAATTGCGATCAACACTTAACACATAAATTGCTATATCCTAATCCACACACTGGCGTACCTAACAAATTTGCGAGTTCGTTCTGTCAAAGAGAAGACCAGTTGATCAATCAGACCAAATTTACCAATTGTTTATTCCTGACAAAGCGCACTAATTCAGGCCTGGGTCCCGGGTCCCTCACACTAAAACTCGTGCGTTTTTGTGACCACCAAAAGACGACACATTCTTCCGGGTTGCCCAGTTTTGAAGAAACACAATATGAATATTAAAGCATGCAAAATATTGTGAGATGATTGGTCGATGGCCATCTCCTCCCCGTCCAGGTGTTGCTGAGGTCAGGCGGTTGGGTTTTCCCCGCGAAGCCCGGCCACATAGACGTGCTGTTGTTCTCGTTTCTCACCGACCTTGAGGTGTTCTCGTCCGGTACTCCCTATCTGGGCCTATTCCACAACACTTCGAAGAAAACAAGTTCATGCAGTTTGCCTGCACATTCTTCGCCACCCACCAATCCACACGAGCACTCCAATACTAGATATTAATATGATTATAAGTTTAACACAACCTTAAAAAATATGTTTGCAAACTCCCGAAAGCACATTTCCCTTTACTTGCTACTTCGTGTTTCATTTATCGCGGCTTAACTACATCGCAGTTTTTTTTTCCTAATTAAAAAAAACATTTAAAAGTCAAAATAAAACTTCTAAATTGAGGAAACGTGTCTAACCTTTAGGACAATGTAGTATTGCTCCAAATGTTCGTTTACATTCCTTTAGAAGTCCGTTTTTGCGTGTTAGCACGATCGCGAATTAGCATCTTTCCGCTAACTCGTTAGCCTTCCCAGTACTTCTTGTTGGTGACCGTACTTCGCAGATTTCACTTATCACGGGTGGTTTTTGGAACCAATTATCCGCGATAAACGAGGGATTATTGTATTAATTATTAATTTATTTGATTATTTATGTATTATTTTTAATCTGTTCATTTATTTGTGTTTCAGGTCTGTGTGCAGCAGGTGTGGTCGGCGTAAAGATGCCCAGATATTGTTTATTCGGAGACACGGTCAACACAGCGTCTCGAATGGAGTCTACAGGCCACCGTGAGCGAGCACGTTCTTAAATGAGCAAATTGATTTATGTCGCCATTAGTCGGCTCCTGCCCTGTGACGTTTGTAATTATTTATGTGCAATTAGAGCATCCTCATGGCCACACTAATGAAATGATTGTGACATTTTGCACCGCAGCCCTGCGGATTCATGTCAGTCAGCCGACTATTAATATCCTAACCAGGACAGACTGCAAGTTTGAGTATGAGTACAGAGGTGAAACATATCTCAAGGTAATGGAGGAGCCTCAGAAAAACTTCTGGAGTAGGGCAACAATTTTTGTTTTCTCAGGGTAAAGGAACAGAGACGACATACTGGTTGACGGGTGAGACGGGTGCAGACTACGACCTCCCGACTCCACCCACAACGTATGCAAATTTTAAACCTGAAAAAAAAAAAAAGGCAATTCGATATTAACCTTGACTTTCTTAGGGAGAACTTCCAGCGGCTTCAGCAGGACCTCGCCCACATGATCCTGGCATGTCTGGAGCGGCGTTCCAGAGGCTCCGTGCGCCGAAGGCGTCGTGGCGAGGACGCGGACAAGGGGCGAGGTTCTGAGGTGGAACCTCCAGAATATTTGCATCTGGCCACTGTGGATAACACCCTGAGCACCTTCCTCTAGGACCAACACTGGAGAAGACTTTTCAATATGTACGTACAAAATTGATTTAATATCTCCATTTTGTTAGGTACCCATCCATATATATCATAAAATATAGTAAAATAAAACAACACTTTAAAAATAACAAAAGGAAGTTTTTTTTTGTTTTTTAGATTCATGTACATAAAATACATTGCTTTTTTTTCAGAATGCTTTCAAAGTCCCGAAAAGTTAGCGTGTCACTTTATTCTTTATGTTAAAGACATTCGCAATCTTATTCATATTTTGACAAGTGGTAGCCTAAAAGAAAAACCCTTTAAGTACATTGAGGCAGCATACTCAATTAAATCCACATTTCTTAAATTCCACTTTTGTTAATGTACAGAAATAATAATTTTGCCCTTTATAGGTTATACACATCAAATACAGCCGGAAGCATTTCATGTATGGTGTATAAATTGTGAGGTTGTTGCAAAGCACTCTCGCCATGCAAACAGAAAAGGTTGAAAGGAACTAAAATTTAACACGTGGCTGTGTTGTTCCAAACACACAAGCATATTTTGTGTCATATGTTTGTGCGGGTCAAGATTATTGAATCAGTCCAACATGACAACTATTGAGTATAGAAAAAAAAAAGTCAAACAATACCCTGATTTCTTTTTTTAAGGGGAGAGACATTCCAAAGAAAGCTTGATAATAAATAAGTCAAATATACAAAAGAATATTAAAAAAAAATACGACTCTCTTGCAATCAAAACAAAACTTGGACTCAACAAGAGATTGTAATGTACGCGTGAAGTGAATTCTAAAATGCATATAAAAACATCCATGACCATTTTGACATGTCAGTTTTTTGCCGTTTGAACAAGGCACTGAATGTTAAAAAAATAAGTAAAGTCGCCCAACAAAAATTGTCGTCTATACCACCGACATGATTATCATTGGCTAAACATTTTATGCTAACATTAATCCTGCTACAAGTGTCATTATAAGGTTCTTATCGTTTTCAGCACATGCATTACAAAAAGACGTAACATAAGGTGCAACTCCATGAAACGTTTCTAAACTAATTTTGTAATACTTATTTTTTACTGTTTTGCATTCCATCCTACATGATGCAATAATAACGATCATTTTGTCGTTAACTATAACTGCTTCGATGGGAATTCAATATATCGTATTGTAATTCGGGTTCGCCAAAATCTTTGGTCATAAATGTACTAAGCTTCGCTACCCTTGTTTGCACCACAAAACCTATTTGCAAGGTCCCTGGAATATACTTTAGAGAATATTGCTGTACTGAACTAAAAATGTCTTGTTTCACTTCATCTTCTTAAATTGGTCAATAAAAATGCTACAAATCTATTTCCAGCAACCACACACACACACACATTCCATATACAGGATGTTGTTAGGAGCCTAAATAAATAATTTAGGGCTCTTGTTACGTCTACATCCGGGAGCCGTGGATCTGGAAAAGCTGCGGAAGGAAAACAAAACAGTTAGCGACTCGATCCGCATTCGATGGCAGTGCATCTTCATTAGTTATCGTCTGGTTGCCATGACAGCGATGATGTTGAAAATGGGGACATACGTGATGGCTAAGAGAGCAAAAAACAAAATGTGTGTGCTCTTGTGTATGAATGTCTGGGAAGGACAACGCAACATCAGAACTGCCGCACTCAAAGGTCAAGGATATTTCATGTCACAGCATCGGAAATTAGAAGCCGCCGATTGGCCGCGCTGTTATCTCCAATGATGAAGACAGAAGACATCTTGATCTATTTTGAATTAAACCCGATGCAGTGGCATGAAACCCCAAGGTCACACGCACACACACCAGTTCCTCACCCTTTCCCCTGACTGGCTTTAGAACAAAGGAACATGACTCCCTCATTCTCTAAGCCACTCATTCGGTGTGGTTTCTCTCCCTCCCTCTTCTTCCTCCTCCTTTGCTGCTTCCTCCTCCTGCGGCTCCGTCGGCTGCGGTCAGCAGGAAGGACGAAGGGTGGGAAAAAAAAATTAAAAAATGGATAGAAAATGGGAAAAAAAAATGAATGCTGATGAGTGTCAGTGAGTAGGCAGATATATATTTACACTATATATCTTTTATGAACGAGAAGAGTTGAAAGGTCACTTGATGTGGATGAAGTGGATGACATTTGTAGGCGAGTGACATTTGAAGCTTTTTCAAAGCATGAATACACACACACACAAGCATAAACACTCAAAAATTTACAACCCAACTATGACACACTAACTCAAAATATTTCTCGTTCTATTATGGTCATGTTTATAACCGCACTTTGGTAAACACATTCACTGCCAGCCCAGTTAAATGGATATAGCTGTCAATGGCAGTGAAGGAGTTTAAAAAAAAAAAAAGACATATTTAGCAAGTCAAAATTTAAATTATATATTTTGTAGAAAATATATTTATTTAAAAAAATAGAATAAAATATGGCAATGTAATTGTATACACATTAAATGTTTACTATCATTTTATATAATAGTATCATTATTTTTTGCGTATTCACTATCTATTTAGTTGTTTATTTGGAATGCAGGACAAAAATCCCAAAGAGCTTCAGTGGGATACATTGTGGTCCACCCTGCGCATAAATTCCTCGATCTATTTAAAACCCTCACATGAAGATAAACATCTGTTTTTTTTGGGTTTTTTTTGGAATCAAAAATTCAAAATTTCTGAATTTGTGCACATATGTGTGCCAAGGAGAATTTCACCTTTGTTTTGTGGCTTTGCTCTGTACCCAGTCCAGAACCAGGCGTGTGAAGCTCCTTGGAAACGACACACAGAAACTCGGCCTGATCTTCTGTTCCGTAGCTGTACGACGAGCCTATGTTCACCATCTAGACACACACGCGCAGAAAGAAAAGATTTATCAGCAGGAAGTAAAGCTCATCGAGGAAGAAAAACACGTGAGTGAGGAGAGACTCTGGTTTTCATGCATGCTGGGTCAGGTCGGGGAGCGGACAGCCGGTCGTTGCACACTTAGCGGTGGACATTTATGTTAAAATTACAAACAATGTGTGCTAAGCAAAGCTGTATTGTGCGTATTTGAGCAAGGTGGCAAAGCAGGGAGGGGAGGGGCTAAATGTGATTGCTACCCTGATTGGTTGGAGAGAAGCCTGTGTGAAAAAAATTGAAATAGGAACTGTTGTGTTTCCATCTTTGGTATGCTGTAACTTACTAGCGGACACATTTAAACCAGTCTTGCCTTATTCCACAAACTTCTCCAGTGAAGCCGCAATGATTAATCGATGACCGGTTGATGATTGAATTAATCGATAATCATTCTTGATAATTGATTAATCGTTTTGAGACCGCGTTTAACTAAAAGTTGTCCATCGTCAGAATTTCAGCCTCTCATAAATATTTGCAAATATTACTTTTTACTTTGAAAATATTTTTCTCTTAAATGTTTCGTATCAAACAAGTAACTGAAACACAAATCATTTGTTTAGCATTTTCTGCACGGTCAATTTGAATTATGTTGCCGTTCTTGAATAAACGAATGGAAATTAAAACTTTTCCCCCAAAAAATCTGATTCATCGATTGACAAAATAATAAACAACTGATTAATCGATTATCAACACAATCATTAGTTGCAGCGTACTCTCCAGTAAATTGCATTGCATCTCGAGAAATATAATAAATAAAGGAAACCACAATTGTAAGGCTTCTTAACAGAGGCACTTGTGGCTTAGGAATGTGGTTGCTATCTGCATTCTCTGGTGCTTCACAAAGCAGAAGCTAATGGAAGTGCAGCGAGTAGGGCTCGGGTCAGGGGTCTTGGAGGGGGGATGGGAGCAGGAGGGGGTCAAAGTTGAAGGGTCAGCAGCAGCGTGAGTCCAACCCACAGTCCAGAGTAGTCCAGTGCGGGGCTTTCTGCAGGCGCGCACGCTGACCTGCTCAAACTTCCAGCCGTCGGACATTGTGGAGACCATCTGGGTCAGCTCCTCCTCCTGGCACTGTAACACTCGATACACATGCTTAGGGGGAACCTGCTGATATAGTGCAGGGGGGGAGATAAAGGACATGACAAATTAATTAATTTGAATAGTCACATGAAAGCAACAGTGAACGCAAAGTGATAAGATCATCTTTAAAAGAGAAATTAATTGAATTGTCAGTAGATGGGCCTTTACTATTTTCAGATGAGACTGCCGCATGTGACCCCCAGGCATGTGCAGTTAAGTGCAGTACAACACAACACAACACAACACAAGGAGAGAGTGGGAGTATGCTTAGGGATGGTGCTCTGATTATATAAGTGTAAGTGCAATCACCCTGAAAAAGAAAAAAAAAAAGAGAGAAACAGTGGCAGCAGCACACTCTTTACACAAAAAGCTCGAGGCAGTAACAAAAGATCTTGCCGGAGATACAAAGTGATGTGATATCCATCACAAATAGAAGCGTTGTAGATTAAAAAAAAGCTCTGACAAAAAACATCAATTTGTGTTTTACCTGCGTGGACTTGGTGTCCCTCTCTATGATGCGATCTTTGATGAGTTTTATAAGAGGAGTGATGTTGTAGAACTCAGCCTCCTCTAGGACTCCTAGAAATCAAAAAAGGAACATACAAGTTAGCTAAGTGTGTGCCGCGGTAATGTGTTAAGTTTTTCACTTAAATAAATAGAAATAATGGTTAATTTGTTAATAAACAGTCATTAAGAAAAAATATTTTAAATAAATACATTTTAATACAAATAAAACAATTATTAGATGAGTCACTAATCGATTGTATTAGCGATAGCGATAGCGTTGCCACCTTCTTCAGCTAGTTCCTTGTTGTAGACCAATTTGCCGTGTCGCAGGTAGTTGAGGATGGGTCCGAAGTAGGTGGGGTCTCTGTCAATCACGTAGGCTCCTGTCTCATCCTTTTCCATAAAAAAAACACAAAATTAGCATTGCCGTTAACATTTGATTCAATGCCTTCTACAAACAAACGTAATTTATTGCTCTTCCGGCATAGAAATTAGAAGTCACATGGAAAATAAGCAGTTTGAGAAGGACATGAAGCTATTAATAACACCCTCAAAAGAACTTTGAAGGGGACTGAGCATGAAGATGGCTAGAGAATAATCACATTAGTGTATTTTGGGAGTGTGGTGTGGGCAGAAGCTTCCTTGGTGCGTCAGTGTCTTGAAATAAAATGAGCTAGGGTGTCATTTTGGGGAAGGAAAACATCTAACGAGTCATCCCAAGTCCTTTAGTTATGATGTAATAGTCGTGTGTCCACAAATGTTTTTCACCTCGACTGTACTGTTAAGTAGATTACGACTCCCCGCAGAGGTTAAGTACACACAGCGTGAATTCTCCGATCGTGATTGGCTACTTGTCAAACGATATTATCAGCCTTTTTTTTTTTTCCTCAGTCAACATTTGTCCGATTTGTTATATCGTCGCATAACACAGATGAAGCGAGTTTGGACTTGTAGCGGAATCCACATTGGCACCGTGACATGGGCAAATCACTTCCACATTTCAAACAGGGGCGGGAAATAGGGCAGAAACGTGCACAGACACGCCTTGGTTCCAAACAACCTGTGTAACCTGATGAAATATTTAATCAGTATCAAATACCAAACAGAATCCGAGCTTCATAAAGAGGATTATAATCTGCAATCCTGTTACACGTTGATCATGTCACATCATCCAACATTAACTGTGTGATTGGCTCGAATAGATATAATCCAGATTAGGGAGTTAAATTTGCCATTAAAAAAATGTGTGGCACAAGCAAAATGAATCAATTCATATTTTGACCTTCAATAATATGAGACTGCAAATGATATGATTGTCGCATTGCATCCTCCTACTGATGTTCAGTGGCAATTTTGAAGACGAGGCAATGTGCAGCACCATTAGACGACCACTTCAAGCATCCTCTCTTCCTATACTTATCAACATATCACATTTTCATCCCATTTCGCTCCACATAGGATGCAAGTGGGATTTCGCAGCCCCTTGCAGAAGGAAATTGGCACGTGTTCCTCCATCTGACTCCAGCGACACTCACACCATGGAAGGATGCTGAGACACACGCACACTTCACTATTCATGCCGAATATAAAAAGGAGCGTATGTGATAAGATGGAAAACGTTTTACATTGTACTTCTTTTTCAGCTCACTCACAATAGCAAGGAAATTAAGCATTTATTTGATATTCTACTAGTGCACTGAATTGTCTTACTAGTGAGGATATAAACTGGACTAGTAAATAAATGCTCATAAATAAAAGCCAATGAGCACATGTTTAAATAGGACAAATGAGGACTTTCAGGAGGAAATTTTAATTTGAGTATTCTCGTTGTAATGGGTTACTTACCCACATTAAAGGGACAATCTATTTGAAACACCTCTCATTGCATTGTGTAGGTGTGCCTAATAAAGTGTCCCGGGAGTGTGACGGGAGGATCGGGTTCTATTACGCCGTACTAAACACGCATAATGGAGGTTTTTATATTTACTTTCGTCATAAAAAGAATGCTCGATTGTGGACCAGGGTGTCCTGGTTGGGCTCACCGTGTCCGAGTGCAGGTCTTGCTGTTGGCACAATCGGTACAGGAACGAAGTTTGTTCTTTGAGTAGCGTCTGCCTCGTCGTCAGGAACACGGTGCCACCGACGTTCAGCCGAACCCACTTCCCATTATTTCCTCCCCCGGGGTTGATGACCGCCGAACCGTTACTGACGCTATGCGACGTCTTCCCACCGGATTCGGTGGAGCTGGTCGGAGAGGAGGTCGCGGTCTCCCCTGCCTCGTTGTCTTTGTTATTGTTGTTGTTATTGTTGTTGATGTTGTGGTGGCATCCGTGAAGTGCGGGATCCCACTCGTCGTCCGCCGTGGTTGCCATTTGGGAAGGGACCGCTTCTCCTTGCAGAGTGGAGCCCAGCGAGTTGGTTCCTCCGCGTTTTCTATGGGTTGCCAACCCGCAACGGTTCTGGGCGTGGCCTGGAATGGCCACGGTGGATTGTGGTATTGGTAGTTTTTCTTCTGACATTTGCTTCCAAATGCAATGGCGGTCTGTGCATTTAAGACCCTTCAATCGGGATTTAATTCGCCCTTTTACTAGGACCACTGTCGAGCAACCAGCTATATTAACCCACTTACGTCATCTGCAGCTCAGAATCAATAGTTAGCTAATCTAAAACTCTTTAAAATATAAAAATATGCATATCCTGTATTGTACTTTGACACATGTACAGACTTTTTGAATATAAACTGTGTTAGTACATGGCTGTTCTATGATGATTCTTAACTATGTTGCTCAACTGGGTGTTCACTGTTTAGTATCTTGCTCAACGTAAGCAGGAAGTGAAAATGAAACCTGCAGATAAAACAATGGTGCTATGCAAACAAAGACAAAAATTCATTTCATGTGTGGGTCAGTGTGTTACTTCATTTCGGATTTTTCTATTATTTGTTTCATCCACAGGCATTGCCTTAACATTAAAAACTAAACAATATACAGTACATGTTAATGATTCTTTTATCACTTTTATTACTACATTTACATGTACTAATCTGCATAGAATCCACGTAGTTGCGTCCTTTAGCATCAGCGCTACATGTCAAAATAGCCCTCCAGTGGTTAAACATTAACATTTGCGGGTGATGCTGGAGGAAAAGGTCAGCCACCTCCCCCTCCTCCGGGGAATAACACTTTGCATCATATCCAAAGACCTGCAATCTGCAAACAGCCTGTGCCATGTCTCTTTGTTTCGAATGGCAATTAGCAAATGTTAGCTTAAAAAAAAAAAGACAAAACTATTCCGAACAAAATATTACAGAGGTGATGGTAGGTGCGTTTAGGGCCGCTGTAGAACGTGTTTCATTGTGACAAAAGAAAAGTTATACATGGGAGGAAGACCCTGGTGGGCGGTGATGTTAAAGGAGTGCCACGAGAATGGTCGAAGACCCCCCTGGGTTGTAGGGCCGTTTATTGCCTCTGCAACTAGCTGGAGAGCCATCTGGTAGTCAGTCACCTGTGTCACGCGACAGGAGTGAGAATTTTTTTTTACATGCACTCCCTCAAACGTCATTTTGAGTGAAATTACACAACCGCTAATTACAAAAACATATTCACCTTTGTGTCATAACAACCTCCGGGGCGTGGTCTCCTTAGGCGCAGGTCGTTACGGCAACAAATGGTTTTACACGGATGGCCCTTGGCATAAGGATCTCTTTTGTAGTCTGAAATATAGTCAATATATATACAATAATGAAGATGTAAATCCACTATGTGTGCGGACAAATGGAGTCAGCTATGTCCACGCCCACAACAATGCAAACTGCCCTTTCAAAAAAAAAAGGCTAACATGCCTTCGCACCGCTAATGGAAATAGAACCCATTTTGTATTGATATTATATTTTAACACCTACTATTGTATCGCATGATGTGCTTGAGGGACCTGAGGTCATACACCTTAGCCTGGTCCCTGCGGAGAATTTTGGCTCTGGGACAAAGATCGTAGGAAAAGTCTTCTCCGTATAGCCGCCACATCACATCGTACCCACTCAGGTTGTAGATGTCAACATGAAATGGAATGTTGTAGGATGGCCAGTAGCCTTAAAGAGTGAAGCAAATGTTATTTCTAAGATGACTTTGACTTGAGTCCTATAATTCAAAAAGTACTCGTAACCTCCTCGTAAAGCTTGAGTCTGGTCAGTGTGCATAATTTTCCCGGGGATCTGCTCCACGACAGTCAGAGCTCCAGTCCTGATACTTTGCCTCAACGAAACCTTATTCAAGTCCACCACCATGTACTGGCTGTTATATGTACCTGTATTATGAGAAGAAATGTCCCTTTGTTTCCAGCATAAACATTCTGAGCCTGATCACACTTTGCTTCTAACCGGAGTTGTATTTTGAGAAGATCTGCGCCCACTCATGGCCACTGTGCGCCAGGCTGTTGGCTAATCGCACTCTCTGCCAAGCCAGAAGGCTGTGAGGGCTGATCTGAGAAAACAGCGAGGCGTTGAAAATACCGATAGAGGTTTGAGTCAGCAGCAGGCCGCTACCGAGCAGGTAGAAGTCATCTAGAGATGAGAGGAAGCCTGCAGAATGAGGATGAAAATAATGAGGTGTTCACATGGAGGCTGAGGTTACATGCAATTGTTAACAACAAATTTCTTTGAAACATTTAATAAAAATCTGCTGGTCCAGACTTTTCATGCATTTTAGTTGAAGTTGTTATAAAGAAAAGAAGAAATCTCTTCATTCTAACACAGTGAAGTCACATCCTTCCCGTTCTAAAAATAGCACAAGTTGTATTCAAATAGCAGCAGAGCCTGTAAGAGGATTTTTGTCTGCCCTGGGCTTTGACAAATCTTTGCTGATGAAATGACTTAGCCTGCTTTGACCTGCCTGTGAGGTCAAAACACGAGATATTGTAGCTCACATTTGATTCTTATATGTACAGTATTTTTCTCTACCAGGGTAGCTGCTGAATGACATTTTTCCAGTGGCTGAATGTGACGCCCTGAGGTCCCAATGTTTATAGATGCGCATGGTGGCTGCATAATTGTACCAACTGGAATGGCCCAAGAACAGATTCTCAAAGCCAGATGTCACCTGGCACACAGAGAAGAGATGTTTGCATTTTTGTCCAATTCCCCCCCTGACTCAAAAAATAATTTTCAGTGTGAGGGGGGAAATGAAGCTTCAAAATTGCTTCATGATTCATCAGTGCTCGCTCACAGCTTGGGCCAAGTGAGTCAAGCCTGACCTTTAGAAGAGCCGTGCAGTGGCCCATTCCCGGCATCCTGAAAGCGGTGGGCCCAGTAGACTCCGGGCGAGGCGTCAGCGCAGGGACGAGATCCAAGAGGTCACCGACACCATTTAAAAACTGCACGGCAAATGCAGACAGAGGCTGGGAAGGGAGGACAGCGAGGTGAGTACAATGGCATGGTGATGATGAGAATATTTACAAAACACACATCGATGTGTTTGACTTTAGCCCATTGTCCAGCTCCAGCGATTAAGCCGTCCAGTTGGGCGAGGATCAGTCCCAAATGTTTCCACAAAGGGTCACTAGTCTTCTTCAGGTTTACTTGCTCTCTGGCCCACTGGTCCTGTTTGCTGTGTAGAAGCCCATAGGATTGCTTTGTGAGAAATTTAGTTTATTATAAATACTAAGGGAGAAAACATTTCAGGAGATTTTAAATATTTACCTTAAGAATCTTTTCAAGGGATTCAGAACCCTCTCATCCTTTATTAGCTGGGGGTACATGTTGGAGTAATGGTTAAATATTTGTCTGCAATGAAAAAAAAAAAGACAGTAAACTTGTATCAGTACATGTCCATGACAATTTTGCAATTCCATTTGTTAAAAGTTTATTAAGGGTTACACCATAAAAAGTAGTCCCATCTTCTCACCCAGCAGTGAGGTAGCCTTCCAGGTAGCCAGCCAGGAAAAATGTCGTCTCATCTTCCTGTTGGACGCCTCCATAGCCAGCACAGATCTCCAAGATGCCCCATCCAGTGAGTTGCAGGGTGTCATTGAAGTAACCATAAGCACCACCCTCTGTCTCCTTCACCCCCTCCTTCAGGATCACCCTTTTCTGGGCTGCATCCCAATACACGGTGGCCTCATTGAGGTCTGTCATTATAAGAGGATGCTTCAGGGTCACATGGTTGAGGTTGAATAACAGACATTATGGAACACATGTAATAACAGTGTCATCGGCATTAAATTATTTAAAGAACATGTTTCTGTGTTCCTCTTGCTTGACCTGTCTTGCATGCTTCAATTTGTATTGGCAAATATGAAGGCTATAAAAAATATGCAAAATTAGATATATGCATTGTAATATTTGACAGAATTGTTTTGCGTAAACTATCGTTTTTCCAGGAGTATAGTTAGGAGAATAATTTAGATTTGACTTCTTCTACCAACAAATTCTAATACTCACGCCAAGTGTGCACTGATGCAGCCAAAGTGTTCAACAGGATGCACAATTTGATGCCATGCTGCCCCATTTTTTGCTGATAAATTCCTGCTGTTGTCCCGTATTTCCCAAAGTAAATCTTCCTCGCGGAGTGGACGTTGGAGAGTAACGATGATGAGTTAAATGGAAGGGAAAAAAAAAAAAAGTATCCACCCCAGATGGGACTCGAACCCACAATCCCTGGCTTAGGAGGCCAGTGCCTTATCCATTAGGCCACTGGGGCCTGAACACTGCCAGGTTCTAATGTTTAATTTATTCGTTTTGTTAAACGTCATTCCTGCCGTGTTAATAGTAAAGTACATAAATGTTCATATACCAATATAATCGGAGAACATTTTGATTATACACAATAATGAAGCGGAAGCGAATCCCATCACTATGGTGATGCAAAGTCGAACGTTCCATTTTCTCGTCTTTACAGGGGCCCATCACTTTGGTTATCAAACCCAAACGTCACAGGATAACATACAAAGAGTGATGCATGCATATTAAATTTCTTGCCGTTCTAATAATACACTAAGACTAGTGTACTGTTAGGCGTTCAGTGTTTTTGTGACCAGATTGATGTGTTTTTGAATGGAACATTCGCACTTGCGCGGTACTGCTGCGCTGTTTAACATAGAAGTCGACAGCGTTAGGGATTTCACAAAAGTCTGTATGGAGGTAATTATACATATATAAACTCAGTCAGTTATCTGCCACCACTAACCCATCTAACAAGTCAACAGTATCAATTAAAGGTCAGGTATGAGAAGTATCCTAGGAAGCGTGTAACAGTTAGCAACATAGCATTAGCTAGCCGCATAGCGTACTAACTACTTGGTAACCATAAACACGCGCTGGCGAAACGCATGTTTTGTATTTACATTTACGGTAATGTTCATCTCGATCTTATTTAGGATCTAAAAATGTCCCTGAAGCTCCCTCGATTTGGGAAATCATTCAGTCCGAAGAAGATTCCTCCGCGGAAATCAGCATCGTTATCGAGCCTTCACACAGTAAGTTTATTCGCCTTCAAAATAATAAAAATATGGATTTGTGGAGAGTAAACTGATCTAAGAAACTAATGTCCTTTCTTTAAGTTGGACCGTTCCACACGGGAATTAGAGTTGGGCCTTGAATGTGGACCTCCTTCAATGACCATTGGAGGACAGACGTTGAAATTTGAGGATGGACAATGGATATCAGGTGATTACTAACAGTGTTGTTACATAAAAAAACAATGCAGAAAATATCACGATGTAGCTTCTTCTGTACTTGTTCTTGATTTAGAAGCCATCATCTTTCACATGCATCATGCAAACTCCACTTACGAAGGCTAATACAGATATTATCAGATCTTGTCAAACACCAGTGTGCTGCTGCAATTAAAAATGTTGACCGCCTCCATATATTATTACTGTCTGATCAGAATCAGGGGGAAATGTATCAGTTCGAGAAGTCGAGCGACTTAAGAAGAAAAACTTGCAGCTGGAAGAGGAGAACAATACCCTGAAATTGAAGATAGAAATTCTTATTGACATGGTGAGAGCAGAGGTCTTGGTAACAAAAAGTTACTCTGTCTTCATGAATGTTATTCTTCTCAATTTCTTCTAATCCTCTATATTCTTTTCTGTGTAGCTGACAGAATCGACGGTTGAGTACCACCTGATGGAGAAAGAAGTGGAGGAAATAAAGTCTCAACATTAAAGAAATGAAAACGTGATGTAATGCCTTCCTCATAGGAAGTTTTTACGTAAAATGGTGTATTTTCTTCACTACATTATAGACAAAGATTTATGTGTGTATAAAAGTCAAGCCTGAGATTATTTGTGTCCCAGTGGTATGAATACATTTGGGCGTAACTCTATCTAGTCTATTTGCAACAATGATAGGCCTGCAGTCATATTTTGCAGATTTTTTTAATTTCCTATTGTATATTCAATATTTATGTTTTTTTTAATTGATCCTTACATTAAAGTGAAAACTGTAACAATTAAAGTCACTGGATTTATTTTATTGGGGTAATTTAATAATTTGCCAATATATTAGCAGGATGACGTTAAAAAAAAAAGGTAATCATAGTAAGCTTTGGTCACCAGATATTAGGGAGGACTGAAGGTGCTGTAATTAAATAATTGTGTCATGGAATATTTATTTTAATGTTTATTTAATTCTGTGACTATTTATTTAATTATTTCAATATTTAATTCGTAAATATGTATTTGTGCTTTTATATATTATTTGTTCAAATTTGTAGCGTCTAACCCCGCGCAAGAGAGTCAGTACGTGAAGCTGATTGGCGGTCGTAGCGAGACGTCATCAGCAAGTGACTGCGCATGCACAGATTGCTGTGAGCGCTTTTTTTGCTTAGCGCTTTAGCTGACGGACGTCAAGTTCGAACTGTTTTAGCTGTGTTTTAACGGCGTGTCGTAGAAAACTTTACCTTTATCAGTGGTATTTAGTTGCGTTGTTGTTGGTGACGTTATATTTCATCATGCCCAGAGGCGGTAAGTGTCACCGCTGAAGCGTCGTAAACAAGTTTAAGCTAACATTAGTGTCGAGAGGTAGCTTTTACGCATGCTTAGCTTGTAGCATGCTAACCGAATTCTACGTAGGCTGTAATATTGGGTTTTGCGACCCAGGCAACATCACTAATTGCATATTTTAGTTCTATTAACGTTACCATGTTTATCGTGGTTGACAGTTTCACTTTTTTTTTAAAGTCTGCTATAGTCAAGTACTTTAATCAATGTTTTCTAATATGTGTACTCAGTTTTAACCTACTGTATGTGACGCAAGACTGTAATATTTGTGGATTTTAAGATGGTATTTTTGAAATTAATTAAAATAAATCCAGAAGTCACATATGGAATTAATTGACAGCCGAAAATAAAAGGCATTTTTTCCCGTAATTATAGTTTGTTTTATAACCGTAAAATTTATATTATTTAAAGCACAGTAATATTCTTGTATTTATTATTATTGACATACAGGGAAAAAGGGCCATAAGGGCAGAGGAAAGCAGTTCAGCAATCCAGAGGAGATTGACCGACAAATGAAAGCTCAGAGAGAGCTGGTAAATAAATCAATTCATTTTTCAATCATCAATTGTCTCAAGTCTGATGCACTAATGTGTCCCCTCCCTCTAACAGGAAGCAAATGATGGTGTCGCGAAAGAGAGCGGTTCAGAATCCGAGGAGAGTAGCAGCGAGGAAGAGTCTGAGGTCAACATCATTGCTGTTATTTTAGTTGACTGCCAGCTTTCATCAGAGTCATGCGAACATGTTTGTTTGTGCATACAGCATAAGAAGAGGAGTGGCGTGGAGGGACTTATAGAAATTGAGAATCCAAACCGCATTTCTCAGAAAAGCAAGAAAGTGACTGAAGTAGATGTCGAAGCTCCTCGAGAGCTGTCTCGCAGAGAGAGGTGGGTCTTTCATGAAAGATGACCTTGCATGTCACAGTAATGTCATGGTAACAATGAACAAAAATGCAAATAATTGACACACCTTTTAAAAATGTATAATGTAGCACCACTTTTTTCCCTCAATCATTGAGTTGACCAATTTGTGCAGTCGAGTAGAAGCTCCTCCCTTCACTTCGGCATAGCTCTTTAGCAAGGTTCCATAAGTTGATGCCGAAGCCCTCCTTTTTAAAAGAACTCTAGCGCCATCTTGTGGCACTTAATGGAATGCAAGAAATATCACATAAATGAGGATTAAATGGTAGCTGCACTGCGTTGATGGCAATAAGCTCACTCTTTAAAAACTACACGTTGCCATATTCCTGGTTCGTAACCTCAAAATGACATTTTGATGTTGTGGCGTCCGCCAGGGAGGAGATCGAGAAGCAGCAATCTAAGGAACGATACATGAAGCTTCATCTTGAGGGGAAGACTGACCAGGCAAAAGCTGACCTGGCCAGACTTGCAATTATTAAGAAACAGAGAGAGGACGCTGCCAGGAAGAGAGACGAACTCAGGAAAGGTGAGGCCACTTTGCACAACCTCCTGGCAGGAACTCATGAATCCAACATTGTAAATGCTGGATTCTCAGACTTACTGGATTTCCCATTTTAAAATGTCATATCTCTTGTTTGCTCATTAAAGATGCAGAGGTCACCAAAGCAAAGCGTTAGGCACCTCCTCAACAACTTCAACATGCACATCGGTCTCAGAGGGACAGACAGAGGCAAGGGAACACATTTGAGTAACGTCAGGACATGATATGGCTGCCCCCGAGCTCCATCCAGGTTCTTGGCGTAACAACAGCAAAGAGGCCGACGTGCTCCCCAGAGCCAAAAAAAAAAAAAAAAAAAACCCAGGTGAAATCATCAAGGGATGAAGACAAATGCAACATTTGGGATCCCCCCCCTCTCCCCCCCGCGTGGGTTTTCTCAGTCTCACTCTTTACTCTTCTTCCGCCATCTTAATGTTGCTAATCATTTGCATTCCTTTTGCCATTTTTACAAAATTTTGTCGGGACTCACAACAGCAAGGAGTCGACACCGGGAGGCCTTAGGTGCTTTAACTTTTCTTTCCGCCTGATTCGTTATTGTTGGATATTTAGAAAATTGCACGCAAATTTGGAATAACAATTTTCATTTCCTCAACACATGAGTTAATGAAGTGGACATTTCTTGTAATGCCTCAAAGCAGAAGGACTATTACTTGAACTACCTTTTTGTTGTAATAGATAAACACCGTCTTTGGAAGCCTTGCATCAAAGTGGCCTTGGTGCGGTTATACTGGGATCCTCTCGTTTCTTTTGTTGTACCTCAACTCAACACCCTCATTGTTTACAAAAGACCACCTCACCTGTGATTATAGTTATCTTTTTCACAGCATTCCATTTCAAAACAGAACTTCCGTCTTTTGTATCTTCTAAATTCGACCAGCAAAAAAATCTAATATTGTTTACAGAACACAAATTGGATGCTGATTTAAAATCCAGCCTGTCCCTGAGCAGGTATTAGGCTTCAATAATAATAGTCACACGTTCGTATAAAAGAACCAAACCGCCAACTGTTTTTAGGAAAAAGGAAAACAAATTGCAGCATAGAAATGAATCCCTCAACTTTTCCTTCTTGTAGTTGAAGTCATTTAATAAAGAAATTGATTCATAAATTGAAATTTGTTTTGTATCAATGCCCCATGTGTTGATTCAATCAGATTTTTCATATATATTATTTTTTTCCTTTTTAGTCACCAAAAGCTACATCAGCAATAATACATTTTATTAATATAATACAAAGTAGTTGCAAGAACCGGTACTTGGTGTTTGCTAGTCAACTGAAAGAGAGAAGAAAAACAAAAACCACATCTCTTCCAACTCATATTGCATCTGTGCGACTTCCTCATTAACCGCTTCAGAGCTTGAAAGAGCGCATTTGAAACGAGAACTAAAAGACGCACACAACAGCTCACCGTCAAGTAGGTCGCAGCCCTTCAAGCATCCGGAGACACTTTAGAGAAGACCAACAAGCGGCAATGCTCCGACAATCTCTGAGCATTCTCAAGCAGCTTGGCTCTTCCGCAAAGTAAGTTCCTTTTGTTACTTAAGTCATTTTCAATATAACACGTGTTTGAATTTGGAAGTGAATCATCGTGCTTAGGTGAAATCACAACTTGAGCAGCGTTGTGTTAGCATGTTGTGTTGTCACAAACATGCAGCATGTCACAATTTGTGTTATTGTGTCACTGTTTCTCACTCTGGCACATCCTGAGTGAGAACAGCAATGTGCATCTGCAAAACAGAAACCGTACTAGCACGCAGTCAGAAACATTACAATATATACACTTTTATTTTCCCTCCACAAGCAAGTAATTTGAATGTCTGGCTGTATTTCCCCTTTTCTTTCATATCAATTTCCCGATTGAGAGTTAATTTCCAAAAGTGACTTTTATAAAAGGGAACAACATGAAGGCCATTTGCTTTTTATTACTCATGAGTCAGGCCTCGGGATGTTTTAAATTTGCATTACGATGTCGATGCCTGATCATTTTGATTTATGAGACTGTGTGGCGATCAGTTAAAAAAAAAAAAAAGAACAGTTCTTCAATAATGCACATGCGAGTAAATTGTGAAAGGAAACTCACAATATTGTATGTCTAATTTATAGGTCACAAGATGTCAGCGAGCTTCTACAATCAGACCTGGTTGTGGTGAGAAAAATAAAATGTTAAGATGGCGTAATTTGACTTCAGCGTAGTTGACAACATTTCATTTTGATTGAATTGAAGGTGGAGCAGCGGGTGGAGCCAGCCAAAAGAGCAGCACAGATGCTCTACAAGAAGCTCCAAGGTTGCATGCAGAGTCAGGCGGGGCTAGATGCCGAAAAACGGATGGTACGAATACCACAAAAAAAAAACCTTTCCTGGCCTTGACCGCTTACCGCCGCTTTTTACGCTTCTCCACAGAAGAAGCTGCCTCTAATGCTGCTGTCAATCAGCATGGCGGAAAGTTTCAAAGACTTTGACGCCAACTCGTCCATCAGGTGAGCCTCTCTGAGCTAAGAGTCATGTGAGAAGTTCCTGATTGGAGTTTTCAGTTCTGTACCAACTAGGAAGAGAGACAAACCACACAAGCTTGTGGTGAAACATGCGTCGGAATGCATTTGAAAGAACAATAACCAAAGCTCTTTGTGACAGGAGGGTGTTGGAGATGTGTTGCTTCATGGAGAAGATGTTGGCCAGCCTCTTGGCAGACTTTGAAATAAAAGTGGAAAAGGAAGTTTTGGAGCCACTAAATAAACTTAGCGAGGTGACGTCATGGACTTTTTAATTATTATGTCTCCTTTTAATGTCAGCTTACATCAAATTTACTTCCTTCCTCTTCTTGATTTTAAGGATGATTTACCCGAAATTCTCAAAAATAAGAAGCAATTTGCAAAGCTAAATGCTGACTGGAACAATGCACGACTCAGGTGAGTTGTTATTTATTTCCTTGAAATGACTTTCTGTTCAAGTTGATACATGACAAGTCTGATTCCAGGAGCCAGGCCAGCACCGGTCCACAAGCCAAACAAGACGGTCTCAAGGAAGAGGAAGAAGAAGCTCTGAGGAAGTTGGAGACCATCAAGGTACCATCGTTGATTCTGGAAACAATAGACCTTTTAACAGAATGTTGTTCTTGTCTCCACAGAATAATTATTCGGCAGACTTGTATCACTTTGCAACTAAAGAAGACGACTATGCGAGCTACTTCATTCGCGTAGGTTGCATTTTAAACTATCCATCCATCCATCCATCCATTTTCTGAACCGCTTAGTCCCCACGGGGGTCGCGGGCATGCTGGAGCCTATCCCAGCCGTCATCGGGCAGTAGGCGGGGGACACCCTGAACTGGTTGCCAGCCAATCGCAGGGCACACAGAGACAGACAACCAATCGCACTCACACTCACACCTAGGGACAATTTGGAGTCTTCAATCGGCCTACCAAGCATGTTTTTGGAATGTGGGAGAAAACCCACGTGGGCCCGGGGAGAACATGCAAACTCCACACAGGGAGGGCCGGAGGTGGAATCGAACCCGCACCCTCCTAACTGTGAGGTGGACGTGCTACCCAGTGCCCCACCGAGCCGCCCCATTTTAAACTACTTAAATAAAATTGTAATATAGTGAACCTTCATTTATTACACATGTTATCCCATGAGGAAAAAAAAGATTGTTCAAAAATTAACAATAAATTGTGATATAGCTGCACTCTTTTTATTCCTTTCATTGAAGCTTTTGGAGCTGCAAGCAGAATATCACAAACATTCACATGAGTTCCTGGATAAAAATATCAATGAACTCAAGGAGAATCACAGGCAGCAAGGTAAGTGCACCCATTTATTTGCCACATGGATTTGCCCTCGACTTGACCTACATATGTGATGAGCAACAGGGCAGCCACCAGCGAACCCCCTCGGACCCAAAGTTTTCGGGGAACCTCTTTCCTCTCACCTGCTTCAGAGCAAGCGAGAAATCGCAGCACCCATTCAAGAATGTGTTCATATGCTGCTCAGAACAGGGATGAGGGAGGAGGTAAGACTTTTAGTAGAAGTTTATCATCTGCGTAATAGCTGAAGGTCCATCTACTGCACTTCATCTCCAGGGTCTATTTCGTCTGGCGGCGGCGGCCTCGGTGGTGAAGAGGCTCAAGATTTGCATGGATCAAGGAACTGTCGACCACAGCGAGTTCAAGATAGATCCTCACGCTGTGGCTGGTAAGATATCTATTTTTTATCTCACATGCATCAGTGTAAATTTATGTTGAATTACTCCAATAGGAGCTCTGAAGTGTTACCTGCGAGAGCTTCCTGAACCACTAATGACCTTTGAACTCTACAATGACTGGTTTAAAGCTGCCAGGTATGTATACAGTCCACTCCACACATGATGTTTCATATCAGTTTCCAGTCTGACTTTATAGAAAAGTGACAGATTTTTCCCCCCACTTCTTTTATAATTTAGACAAATGTACATTACAGAGCTGCATTGTTTTGTTGTTAGCTAACAATTAGCTTCTGATTTAATGGGATTGTGGTTCTTGACTCTTTGAGTAATTAGTTTGTGTTTTATATTAAGACACTTGAAAACTGATCAAAAGCTCATTTGTTTGTATTCACAGTGAAAAAGACTGCACAAAGAAGCTGGAGGAATTCCGAATACTATTGAAGAAACTGCCGCCTGAAAATTACAACAACCTCAGGTTTGGAATGATTTGCTTTTCTAATCATGTGGAAATTAACGTCTCATATATTTTCAGGTACCTGGTGCAGTTCTTGTCGCTTCTGTCCGAGCATCAGGCTACAAACAAGATGTCGCCCGGTAACATTGCCATCGTGCTGGGGCCCAACCTCCTCTGGCCACAAGCTGAGGGGTAACTACACGTGTCCACCCACACGCTTTATACCCTCGATCAATCTCATCCTATCTGCTTTCCCTTTTAAGAGAGATCACCCTGGTTGACATGGCGGCCGCATCTTCAGTGCAGGTGGTGACGGTTATTGAGCCTCTGATTCAATACAGCTCAGAGCTCTTCCCTGAAGGTTTAAAAATACTTACAGATCACTTCAGTCTTCCTTTACGATGATTTCAATTCATACTGATACAGAAATATTTATTCAGAGGTCTCCTTTGAGATTCCGGAGCTTCCCAAGGGCCAAGAAGACCAGTCCATGATCTCAGAACAAACACAACTGTGCAGAAAAGTTTCCACAGCCTCTTGTTCTTCAACTTGCGACAAGACAAGCAGGTATAGCGGAACAATTAATTCATATTTTGACATTGACTATTACTAATGTAGATTGTTTCTGTTTGCAGCACGTCATCTCAGGACGGGATAAGCGTCTCCTCTGTAACTTCCGTGAGACGGCAAGCGTGGGCTGCTTCTGCACACGACGCCGCAACCACCAACCAAAAACGCATGACGATACCGAGCAGCTCAGCCCCCGCAAAACCAAGCTCATTGCCAAATCAAAACCCAGCACCACATCCCAAAACTGCAGGGTTCACCTCAGGACAGAGCAAGGACCCCGTCCCGACGCAACACTCGGATCTGTTAGAGCCTGTTACAGAGGCACGGCCCGTCTCACTTAAAACAGTCGTCAAACGTGAGTCAAAACGCACTTAATACTTAACTTGGTGTTGTTTTTGTTTTGCGCAGACATTGCATTCAACCCATTTTTTAATCTGTTGTTGACACATTCTTGACATCTAGTCTTTTCCTCCTACAAGTAAAGTTAGTGCAAGTCTGCAGAGGGAAGATAAATACAGATACAAACAAGATGTTTTGCACTACCCACTAATATATCACACCTTCAGGTCATCTTGCATGTTGTTCTAACCTCATTGGTTGTGGGCTCACAGTACGTCCCCAAGTACTGCCTTTTACTTTGCCCTGGTCTCCGTTCTTTCGAAAGACGTAAATTTGCCATTGATCTTACAGTCTGTACATTGTTTCTCCTTTGCAGCAAAGAGGA
This sequence comes from Syngnathus floridae, assembly GCF_059516105.1. Lineage (NCBI taxonomy): Eukaryota > Metazoa > Chordata > Actinopteri > Syngnathiformes > Syngnathidae > Syngnathus > Syngnathus floridae. The sequence goes on along the minus strand of NC_142430.1, from coordinate 4,611,668 downwards.
GCTTCAGCGTGAGAAAAGCCAACGAACCTCACGAGCCGGTGACGGCTCACCCCAGCACACTCAAAACGTCAGCGCCGCCAAAGCCTCGGGACCGTCCGGCTCCCACAACAACAGACAGGACCCAGGTGACGCGTCCGCCGCCTCCAGCTCAGCCGGTTGGTCATAAAAAGCCGCCGATTAAAAAACCTGGTCTGAAAGCTCCTACTTGTCCTCCACCTCTTCCCCCGGCGTTACAGTCCAAAGAGGCTCCCTCAATATCCCAGTAAGATGAGCTCTATACGGACTTTAATTTTGACACGTAGATAATATTTAATTTGAATATGTCTTAATATCAAGACAATTGTATGCTTTGCCGAAACACTTTTCTTGGAAGGTCAATCGAGGCCATGGTGGATTAAAGCCGCTCTTTCCGATTTTTTAAACAAAAGTTTGATATTAATTTCCATTCTAGTTCCTGTAGGAAGCTGTAATGTTTACAAAATCCAACATTTGTCCACAAATAAAAATATGCATCTAAGATAATAACATCACTTCCAAGTCTTACAATTGAATATTTAATTTGTTTGTTTTATTAGTTGTGAGTTTACAAAATAAAATCCTCAATGATAGCATCGTTATTCCCAATTAATAAAGTATAAAGTTGGGCTGCACTATGTTATTAAGGTGCTTATGCGTTTATAGTGTCGTCAGCTGATACGTTTGTGTACATTTGGAGGCGATAACATAGACATTACAATTTGTCTATTAAAAACAGTTCCTCGTTCAAGGTGCACAGAGTTTATTTAAGAGGTCTGGAGCATTCAAGGAGCAATTACTGCAGTTCATAACACCAAATACCGGCGTCATTGGTCATATTACTCAATTTGATGCGATAAATGTCTTCATTAGAGTTTAACTCTTGACTTGAAATGTTCTGAACTGAAGGTAAGACCTAAATGCATCAGCAAAGGTAAGTTGACTAAACATTTTATTTTTGCCCATGTTTGCTATTAATGACTGAGTATAAAGTGAATGGCAGGACCTCTTTACTGAGAAACATTAGTGTTTCAACTTTTGCTTAGTCTTCAGTTAGAAGTGTTCCTCAATTAATTTCAACATAGTTCCTGCCACAAAGCTACCACAAGATAGCGCCAAAGTAATTGTTAATCTGAATGCTAAATATTCTGAACTTTTTGTACATTGTAAATACTTCAGTCCTTATTTTTAATCAATTTGTGGGAAAAAAAATCATTGCACTATTAGTGGAAAGAAAATATGTCACTTTACAAAAAAAAAAATCCCCCATGAGCAGTTTGAGTGTCGTTGATTTGATTATTGGAGTAGGATTATAATGGAATCAAAGAGTATATCCGATAATGAGTTTTAGTTTCATGTTAAAACAACTCAGACTTTGATTTCTTCTTCATCATCATCGTCATCATCCGTGTAGCTGTAAGATATCTTGTTTATCCTCTCCGAATCCACCACCTCCATTCTGTTTTGACCACCGTAATGGCGTGCAAGCATATTCACGGCACTCTGGAAGCGCTCGCTCTCCATCCTCATAGCTAACCTCACTCGCTCGGGTGAGGCTCCCCTTGGCACATCAGGAAATTTCCCACACACTGCGACTCCGTTGACCTCAATGGCGCTCCCCTCGTCGTCCCATTCTGCCCCTTGTGGACTCTTCCCCCCCGTGCAGTCCTCTCTCAGCAGGGAGTCCACGTAAGAGATAGTAGCCGAGTCCATTTCGGATCCTTCATTGGTAAGCCCACACGGCGATCCCGTGTCATCTCTCTCCCAGTTGTGATTGTCTCCGTCCAGTAAGCCAAACACTTCGCTCATGAGGGAGGGGCCCAGGTCAAAGTTGAAGGTGTCCAGGGAAGTGAGGGAAGCAAAGGAGCTGGAGAACGCGGTAGGCTTGGGGTCATAGGTCACAACGGCGGCAGAGCGGGCGGTCAAGACGTCGTCGGCGGGGTCGGTCAGAGAGCCACGGTGCACGTTAGCCGGTTTGGAACCAGAGGGCTGTTGACGTTCGGAGCGGGACAGGCGAGGGAGTGTGACGAAGCCCGACTCCAAACCTGGGGAGAGAAAAATGAACATTAAATATTATTCACGGTTGAGTAGGACTATCACGATTTACCTAATACATCCAACAGGGGGCAGTAAAGACCATCATGTCTAACAATTAACTACTAAGCTCCAACTTTAGGAGTTTCCTCTGGATCACCGTCATGTAACTGCAAATATACTAAAACTACTCTTAAGATAGACACTAAACAGAACACGTAGTATGTTTAAATTACATTTTTATTTTTTAAATTTGGCATATTTCTAGTGTAAGTCATTTAAACTCCCATCATCATATTGCCTGCTGTCAATATGTCTATCTGTCTTTTATCAGCGCAGGAGCAGCTGATAATGCGCCAAAATGTCGAAATCATTGAGTAGACCTGATGGATGATTCGTACTGCAGGCCCGCGCAAGGTCGCCAAGTCTTTGCAGAGTTTACAAGGGGGGGGGGGGGAGAGCCCGCGTTAACTTGTTTGACCCCGCTTGATGTTTTACTGTGTTTAGCAACCGTGATTTATCGTTTCGCCCAGTCGTAATCATAGAGATTACTCCAGGATTCGGTTATGTGCATATGACTCTTGGAATTTCCTGTGAGGATATCATAGATTTTTCAAATGTGTCCACTCAAGAAAAAACAAATATATTGCAAATTCAAATTGTACATAATGTTACACTGGCTTAAATATATTACTATATACTCAGCAACCCCTGTAGGAAAACACTTGGCCTTTCAGCAGTTCACCACTCCAAATGTGCATCTTAATGGATTGGAATGATGTGCTGACACTACAAAAACATAGTCAATGGAAATTCAATTGGGGTCATTTTATTGCGGTGGATTCAAACGGTCTGCTTGAACAGCGGGTGATGCTGATGTTATTTCAATGTACGAGCGTCTGCTGCTGGAAAGCAGGTCGCAGTGGTTGGTGCAATGCGCACACGACCCGGCAGCAGGAGATCAGTTTTCACCATTTTTGTGCCTTAACCTCACCAGACCATAACCGTAATCACACATTGTAAAACATTTTTTTTCAAAGAGGGAATTATTAGTTATCTTTCCAGTAACTTGACAGTCTGGCGTTGTTATTGTTATGCCGACATGTCATTTTAACAAATTATCACTTAATGTGGTATATCATGATCTGGGGAGATTAATTTAGTGACATGATCCGAAGCTAAATTGCTGCTAACAGACGCCTGCTGCGTGAGTCATCACTGCTGATGAGAGCCCAGAGAATCAACCGCAAAATCCAAATAGTCAGCAGATGTTAAAATGTTCAACAGAGCAGAAGGAAATTTGGAAAATTGTCCAATAGTTTTTGTTGTCTTTCCCGGAACCTGAACCACAGTAAATGTTGAAAATTGACTCGATAGAACGTCTTTCAGGCGACTGCCCCTGAGGTCACACAGTTTGGAATTTTAACCAAAATTTGGAATTTTAACCAAAATGTTATCAAAATTCGGGTGTGCTTCTAAAATCACTTGTAATAAAAAAACTTGTAATATCAATACTAATTTCCGTTAGCCTGTTTATTGTACATTATATGTTAGCATTAAGCTTATAAGTGTTTTAAATCGTATCATTGTGCTTACCGTAAGAACTCTTCCTCTCCCCTGGTGTGCTTTGAGAACTGGGGAAGAGCACCTTTGTGGTGGGGCTCCCATTATACATGTCCACGTCCAGCCTTGGAAGGGAGACCGCATTCTTGATAATGGGAGAAATGGCCGGAGGAGGCAGTGACACATCCTTGGTTCCTTCTCTGATTCTGTTGTCAGAGCCCCTTCTGATTTGTCGGATTGTCCTGGAGAAAAAGGCCCCGAGTTTGTTGTCAGGGGTAGACACCGAGTCCGTTTCCCCGTGACTCCCGTTAGCCGATCCGCCATGGTTGCTGAGGAAGGAGGTGTCCCCGAACACCTCTCCGCCACGGCCCACGTGCATCGTGTGGCGAAAGTCGCCCAGCGGGGGACTGATCATGTCCACTGTCAGATCGGCTTTACAACGCCGCTTGCTGTGAGAGTGTGTCACCAGACCTTTAAGGCCAGAGAGCTTTTCTTGGAGATTCATGTTTACAAAGCTAAAAAAAATGTTCCGTTAAACGTGAAACTATTTGGAAAGTAAGACTTCAGTTCACCCCGACTCTTATAGTTACCTCAAGTTCTGAAAACATGTAATCTAAAAATCTGAGGGCTGCAGCACAAGATACTTGAGTGGAATATTATCTATGTTTATCATGCGCTAGCCAAAGTCTATCCCACTCTTTGCCGCTCATCGTTATGCGGCGCTGGCAGAAACAAACCAACATAAATTGCAGAGAACACTGTGCAGTTGTGTCCCTGGCACAAATAAGGCCAGTTGGACTGCAGTCAAGTCCCTGGTTTCCCTCGCTTTGGCTTTGTCGACATCGGCTCCGAAATAGGTCCGGGTCCAGCTGCAAATGCTTCTGCGGTCGCAGCGTCTACAGAGGGTAAAAACAGGGAGAGAAGGTCTATCTTTAAAATGGAGGCAGGAGAAAGTCATGGATGGCAGTAGGAGTTCCTGTTGTGGTAGTTGAGAAGATTTGGGGAGAGACCACGACGCTTCCTTATTCACACAAGTTAGAACTGTATTTGACAAAGGAAGCAAAAGTACTCAAACTGCTTACGATGCAGACTCTGAAACATACAAAAGTAATAAGATATATATATTTGGAACTTTTGCAGTTGGATAGAATGAGAACTGGCGGTTATTGTATATACGAGACCAGAGGGGGAAACAAATCTGATAATTACATGTTTATTTAAAACAATCACTTAGCTTTGCTTTAGGAAAGTCAGCTTAGCTAAATGCTAACAAATAATGCAAAATGCCATTGACATGCTAACGGTTATCATCGATAACTGCGATTATAGAAGCAATATGTGACAATCCTTTTTTGATAATTATATTTATGAATAGTTTAGATAACTTTTATAATTCATAATCCTCCAACTGCTCTGAATTTGAACTTTAGTCCCAAAGCATTTTACATAAAAGTCTGCAAGTCTGCTTCTGGAACACAATATAAAACTTGCAGTGTAATTCTTCTTCTATTGTCCTGTTTTAACTGTCGTAAATATCACCCGGAGGAGTTTGCTTTTGGCCCATTCGTCACGTTCGGACAGTTTTATATCGTACGTGTGTAGGAAATTGTTGTTGCTGTTCTTTGCCAGCAGCAGTAATAGATAGCTAGTTCCTAAATATTTTGATACTGAAAAAGACCCCTGACAAGCTCCTCTGGTTCTCTTTAAAACTCAATCAGGCCTCCGTCTGGCTTCCTTAATGACTCGCTATGATGGCGATTGCATCATGTCCAAGGTTCTAATTTGCTGCTGACCGCAGTCACCAAGCCCTCCATTCCACTTCCCCCTGGGCTGGCGTTTTAAGAGGGGCATCTGGAAGCCCGAGAGGGAGGAAACAAGCCACATACCAGTGTTGAGCGGAGCCATATCAAGCCTTGCCAAAAAAAAAAAAAAGACGGCGATGGCATAGGCCTACAGGGAACTGCTGTACATTCCCATGAACTAAAAGGGACTTTTGTAGACTCAAAAGGCAGGGAAAAAATGTCCCTATCAAGATTTAACAAGTCGAGATAACCCACCGGATTACAGGAACACACATGGGGTCGTGAATTACCCCGACTGTGATTTTACGGAAAGCTTGTGATGTATCGTCTCTGCCTGTAATCCATTGGGAGACCTTTGACCGTAGCACGCAGGCGCTTGCTTCACAGTTTCGGACTCCCCCAGGCCAAAATACTGCCGTTCACATTTGTACTTGTTTATGTGTTTGCAGGGTTACATAAACACACTTTTAGGGTGTCAGATAAATAGCCTGTTAAGCACCACCAGGCTGTAAAAACATACGGTAATAGCTTTAATGCTATAATCTTTCTGGCGGTCTGCCTGAGGGATGGGGGGCTAGATAATCCTTTAAATCTTCATCCCTGGTACCCCTAAATATGCATGTCTCGCTGGCATAGGTCTGGGAAACTAAATCAGAAAGACACAAAAAGAGACTTGGAAAGGAAATGGAAGGGGCATTTTCATTTTAAAACACAGCTGTGAAATTTAGTCGATATTCCAGTAAACCGAGTTACCAGTTGAGTCATAGAATACTTTACTTACAATTTATTTAACGTATTTTCCGGACTATAAGGCGTACCGGATTATAAGGTGCACCTTCAATGAATGGCCCATTTTAAAACTTTGTTTATGGATAAGGCGCATTGGATTATAAGGCGCATAGAATAAATAATTCAACGTTGCTCAAACGTTAATGCAATCACAATATAGTAACACTCAAAATAGTGAAAGCAATAACAATATATCAATAACTCAACGTTGCTCAAACGTTAATATCACACAACACACAAAATAAACACGTAAAGCTTACTTTAATAAATTAGTCCTCATCCACAAATCCATATTGGTCCATATATAAGGCGCACCGGATTATAAAGCGCTCTGTCGGCTTTTGAGAAAATTGAAGGTTTTTAGGTGCACCTTATAGTGCGGAAAATACGGTATTTATATTTTACTTACAATTTTGTAAGTCAATTATTCGATTAATCGATAACTAATACGATGTTGGTTTATTATTTATTAATAACAGTTTTGTAGTTGCTCCCCCCCTACTTAATGATAACATCTATTTAAGCACATTTGGAGTTCCTCGACTCTGCTGTAGGTCCACATGAGTGGACTTTAAGCGTCTCTATGCTCATGTCCTTCAGACTCTAACCAGGTGAACAAACATACAAGATAAAGCAGCATTTTCCAAACTCACGCTTTGGCTTTCTACTCTGTTTCTATTTTCACCCAACACACTCGACCGTAATTCTAAACACAGCACTTCCTCTTTGCTCGAGAAAACATGTTGGGCCCTTTGATAAATATCCACACTGACTCTAGCGCTCCGCTGTTTGTTGTATCTTCTTGGAAATCATATTAGATTGCCAATACCCATGCTTCCAGTCGTGCAAGTGTCCAAATCGCATAATGACAGTATTCTGTAGAGGAATGCTGATGTTTTTTTTCCTTTTCTGTCCATGAAGACATTCTTGGATGAGTTTAGCTGAGGACGAAAAACCCTCCAAACACCTTTGAGATTAACTGGTGCAAAAGTTGTGAGCCAGGCTTTGTTGTCCCAAATGGTTCCTCTCCATTCTGAGTGCAAGCTGCCACTAAAGGAGAACCAGTTGGTGTCGGAGTTGTTGTTTTAATGTCCAGGTGTCCAAACAACCTCTTTTTAGACCGGTGTCATTTTTCAATCAAACTATCTTAAGGTACCAGTTTACTGCTCAATAATTACCTATAGACTTCTTCTGAAGTGAATCATGTGATTGCTTGGCTCTGTCTGATTGGTGAAATGGAGTTATGTGCATTGGCAGAGTTCAAGACATAAAAAAAAAAAAAAAAAAATTGAAATTATAGTAGCAGTGATTGCTTGGGAATGGCCTTGACTTGTAACTTGAAACAGGGCATATCCACTTTCCATGCTGTTGAATTATCTTGCCTCGGGAGGGACTTGCAACCATTTGGTGATGACAGACTGATTTTTTTTTTCTCACCAACACCACCATGTGTGGTTAAAAAAAAAAAAAAAAAAAAACGGTTGGGAATCCAGCGGTGTAAAGACAAACAAAGCAGCCAGAATGTCAAATTTTCGTAGTTAAAAATAAAAAGAAACAGGCTGTGTGACTAACTAATAGGGGGAAAAGCGCCTGCGCCTACATCCATACAGGAGCAGGAAATGTCTTCTGCAACTTGAAACAATTGCATTGTGACGCAATACTAGCACGTATCTAGTCTGGCGCCACATTCAGCTTCCAGGCAAACTGCAATTTCATTTTCATTGATTGTGTTTGTCTGTTAGCTTTCCAGCTGGCATATGCATGTGTGTGGCATTTCACACCGTGGTTTCCCTCAGGGTGTGGAGCTCATAAGTCTACCGCTCCCAACATAGTGCAAGCATGCTCCCTAATTAAAACACCTTAAGGCCACCAAACGTCAACACTAAATCCCAATGCGTCCTAATTGATTTTAGGTTATGTGGTGGAGCTTGTAATTACACGATAGGATGATTAAAAAGCAAAGCAGTTCATTCACAACCAAGTATTATAATAATGATCTACAGTATTGTTACTGCTGGCAATGGTGGTGTATAAATATATCAACGAGCAGGATTGAGTTTCACCAAAGGACTCCGAGGAGACTAGTTTTGACACCGCGGGAAAGGCCCACTGCAAACATAGCGGACATTAACACCACATTGAAATCATTTTGCCTTACCAAGAAATTCAATCTGGTGTGTTTACTATGATACGCCGAATTAGCTAGAAATAGGCTTTACGCTAAATGTGGTTTGGCGCCTGTTTCTATTATTCTATATTATTTTTTAGGCCTAACATCCTGCATTCCCTTACCTTCCTGCTTCCTTGCACTTGGGTCCACCTTTTCCCCCTCCCACCACTACAACCCTTGACAGAAAAATAATATATATATATCATATGGTCCAGTGCCATGATTAGCTGTGCTGATTCATCAAAGCCATGACCTTGTATATTAAATGATCAGTTATTTTCGGATGCAAAAGGCCAAGTGACAAATGTTTTAGCGTGACTTGCTTTTACATAATGCTTTCTATCGCATTATTATTCTAGAACACTAAAATATTATTTCTACTCTGCTGCTGAATTTGGGCAAGATGCTAAGTAAACTGATCGCCACTCAATCACAGTGCACATAGGGCAATTTAAAGTCGAACATGCATGTTTTGGTTAAGTGGGAGGAAACCTGAGGACACCTAAAGCGAGGCCTTGAGCCTTGATTCAAACCCAGGACCTCTCTATTATGAGGCAGACATGCAAACCACTAATGCACTGTGCTGCCTATTTCAAAAAATGTTAACCTTCAGCCAAAAAATAAAATAAAAATGCAAACACCATACAATTTTAGATAGGAAGCTTTAGAATGGCCCTATAAGCCATGAACCAAACATAAAGACATTCTCCACAGTTTCTATTTATGACAGAAATAACTATTTAATCCTAAAAAGTTCTACATGTATGCCTGGCTAATTAACAAAGAATAGCAACTCACCTAAAAGCTGGATAAACACTTAAAAAGGTGACTTTAGAGATCTTTCCTAAAAGGATAGAGTAGAAGTTGATCCGAGTGCGCTGTTTGCACGACAGGACGGCCCCACTAGTGTGCGCGTGTGTGCAGAAGCGCAGCACGGAGGACAAGGAAAGGGGCGGGCCGTGGGTCCGATCCACCACAGGAGTCCCCACCACGCTCCTTCCATTGATGTGCGCTTACAAGTTGCCAAATTGACTTGTCAACATTATTTAAAGCATTCAAGCGGGACTTAACACTGCATGTTCAAATTCCCAATTCTGATTTGATGACCATATTACACAGAAATAAATAATTAGTGACAGCAGTGGGCAGACATTATGCAAGTAAAGACAGAAATAATACAAATATGAAATTTAATGGTTGAATGTGGCAGCAAACGTTATGAGCAGTAAATTGTAAACATTTCAAAAAAACTGCTATTCCGTTTTGTTTACTATAAACCCGTGATTATTAAAGCAAAACAACCTCCCTCTAGTGGTAGCTAAATGAATCACTCAAAAAATACAACCAATCAAATTAAAGCTTGTAGCCATGCTTACAAGTATAAATCACTCGAGTATCTGCTGACTGTAAGGAAAAGGGGAATAGCCGGAAAAAATAATTTTCCTTGATTTCTTATTCTTTTGCCATACATAAAATCGCTCGTAGGAATCAACAGGTCTCAAAAGGGCAACGAAACGCTGACCAACAGGAAAGCGGGCCTTATCAACAGGAACCCAAGCATCCCCGCCCCGTCCTCTTCAGTCGTTAAATCGCAACCTAGGACCCGTGACACTTTGGCCACGCGACTCTTCATAATGGCCTCCCCTAACTGCAGTAACTGTGATAGCGTTTAATAAAAGAACTGCTTGACCTCTAAAGACAGATAATGTTTGATGTCTAATCTGTCGAGTGCTGCTAGAGGACATGTCAGTATGTCTGTCCCTCCAATCTTTATATGTGACGTATCAAAATCGTCACCGTCCTCTGATGGAAACAATTGGGGTGAACGGAACAGCAGTTATTTGAGCCTCTCGGCAGCCTCTCAAAAGCAACACAAGTCACACTTTGACTCATTCCAGATCAGCTTTTTGCTTATCGGTGACATTTTGTTTTCCAGGATGATGATCTGAAGACATTCCACTAATGTCGCTGTCACATGTAAAAAGTGTTGCATGCTTGTTTTGAAAGTCCAAATATGGTGATAAGATGTCTGGTTCACACACATCCTCGTCTGCGGGTTTCAACACAATGGCGCATTGCTTGACCGCAGGGACGACCCCTGTAAATCATTTAAAAGCACAACACATTCGTTTTGAGCTGCCCCCCCCCACGCACACACTGAGTTTTAAAGATAGACTGAAGGGGAAAAAAAATATTTTTTAAATTTTTAGTTTGAAAAGATCTGATTTAAAAGAATGAATGCTTGAGCAGAAAAACATATGGAAGAGTTCTCCTGGAAGTTACTTTTACACATTTCTGTCTTGCTGCCAAATACATTGAGAGGAGTTCCAGCGGCATGAAATGCGATTCAATCAATTTTCAAAGATGTTGAGACCGTGGAATCGTTTTTAGGGAAGAAACAACACTGCTCTGAAATTATATCCAATGGTTTGGAAAAAGTCTATTGTGCAGCAGCATTATATAGCGTTATGAACCGGCGTAATTAGTGCACTTACAAAAAAAAAAGAAAAAACATAATGATGTGTTTTTTGTGGTTTTGGCATTTTAGAAAAGAAATGGAACTAAGACAGGCTAATTGAAGTTTTTAACATAGGCTCAGAATGAGTAATGTTGGGTAGAAAACTGGAAACTACACTTCTGGATTTGGAATTAAAAAAAACATTTTCTTTTTTTAACCCGAAAGGTCAAACAACCGCAAGTCTCTCCACAGGGTTCTTTTTGAAGTTTAGAAGTTGATTACATGCAACAAAAATTTTGCTAAAACTTGTTTAAGGCAAGAAATTAAAATGGTGAGGCTGAACGGCAAAAGTTTTAATGGACTAATACTGTTTTATTTTTTATTTTATTTTTATTTTTTTATTTGATTGAAATTCCAGATGGAATTATGGCCGCCTGACGCTTGCTCCCCGCAAACCAGACGGCTTTAAATTAGAACGCCATATCTTTTTAGTGTGCTAATTTGAACGCTTAAGAATAACAGTGGCTACTGTGTTTTTTTTATTTTTTTATTTCATGAGTCTGGCACCAAATGTCCGTCGAGGGAATCCGCAATGGACACAGGTGCTTGTTTGCCCTCTTTCCTCCATCAAGGATTTTTTTTGTGTTCAATCATCCATTCACAAGTCAATGTTTTATGGAGTGTGCTATTTTAGTGGTGGCCTTGTTTTCATTCACTTAAAACTCCTGATTGCATGTTTTTGTAGCACTATTGATGCTGATAGAAAAATATTTTTGAACGCACTGAGAGAAAAGAAAATTGAATTGACAGCACAGCTCTGCCACATAGCTCTGTGTCTGTAAATAGCTTCCATCTTTCCTTTGGATCATCAATCATTTGGCCTTGATCCTAAATTGAACGTGGTCCAGGTCACATGCTTTGGATGTGGACGTCATAGTTAAAATAGTGGAGGATTTTTTTTTTTTTTGGTTCTTAAAGAAATTGATGTTTGCTACATCCTATCTTCTAGTGTTAGTACATTTTCCATTCCGTTATGATTACATGCCAAATATCATTTTAATAAAGACCAAATGTCTCCAGCCATCATTTTAATATGTTGATTTAAGAGTAATAAATCAACCTACAACATATTCCCGCAGTTATTTCAGTTGTGCTTGCCACCCCTTTTATGGCTATATTTCAATGCTGATTTTTTTTTTTTTTATAATGGATGAAGACATTTTTGTTTTCCTGGCACAGGAACAGCATGCCTTAGTTTGCCTTATTGGTCAACGGGTCAGCTAGCCGCAGTCTTGTTTTTGCAGAATAGTTCTCAAAATGAAGGACGTGAAGAAAGTGAATGGGAACATTTTAGATTCTTTTGTAATGTTTAGAATTGCGTGCGAGTCCCTGATGAGTGTGCAGACATAGCAACAGTAACTGGATGGTAGCGTGTGTGCGTGTGTCCGTCTTGGCGCCCTTTCCTGTTTAAGCCTTGCGAGCACATAAAGTGCGGCTTTACAATAGTCCATTGTCCCATCCAGCCTCCACTCTTCCTGTCAGGTCAGAATTCACGGAAATAAGGACACGGTGCAAAACAAACAGAAGCGGCCTAGGCTCCTCCACCCACCTACCCACCGGTGGGCCCTCCGAGCGGAACCCATTGCCGCGGTTTTAGCTGGGCGGGCATTCCTGCCAGGAAGCTAATCAGCATCGCATCCCAGTTTGAAATGTGTGTAAGGCATGTGAACGTTGAATAACGACGACGTGAGGTAGCGGGCGATGGTGAAGAGATGTGTTGGGGTGTGGAAAATGAAAACAAACCTTGATTTACTTGTGATTGGTCCCATTCTTTTTTTAATGCTGTTTTTGATTATTCAAATAATTTTCCTAATAGTTAACCAAAAAGGGTTCATATCAGGTGACTTCAACTATATTGTTTATGCTTTGTAAAACTCTCAGAGTATCTTCTCAGCTTGAACTATTTTTATCTTTTGTTGTATGTCTGTTTTTTTTCAGACTCTCCCTGAACTGATTTATTTCCCCGACTCTTTGTAGCTTTCCAGCTTTTTGTGAGTGCTCCAAAAAAATGCTCATTCTAGCATAACATATATAACCCCACTATTTTCTTTCCGTGGGATTATAAAAATGTCATCTCTTAAATATAAATGCTGCCGTGTTGCTTAGGAGCAAAAATAAAAGGATTTGCTGAGGAAGCAGAGTGGACTCCACCCTGTATTTCAGCTGTGTGTGTGTGTGCGTGTGTGTGTGTGTCAGTGCTGAGGCTTGTAAGAACACGTGAGTACATATCGTGTGGTGGAGTGTGTGTGGCATCCACTCGGAAAGCTGCTGGCAGATGCGGGAGTCAGACTGTGGCCATGGAGCGGCCGGACGGATAATTTCGTCTCGAGCCACGCTACACACTGACCAAAGCAGACTGACCATGCAAACACGAACTAACCTGGTTTGTCACACATGAGAAATAAAAGTAGAAGACAATGTTAAAATTGGGCTCAGCATTTTTGTGTTAGGTTTCTCAACTGTGCTCGCTGTTACGTAATAACGGGGGAGTCGATTCATCACCGATTTCGATGTTATCTGGCACGTCAGTTAGTGCAAGTCATCATCTTGTCTTAATTCAACAGTAAGATTTCGTCACTGTTTTTTTTTTTTTTGTTGCAATTCCCTCAGTGGATATAAATCTTGTCGTAACAGTGAGAGGCCATAACTTAGCTTTCACAAGTCGTTTACATCATAGTTCGGAAATAAACGTACATGGTCTAACCAAAAGCTATCTGGAAATACTTACGACGTTATATAAGCACATCGGTGGTTTCAGGGTATGGTGGAAATATTTGTAGCATAATAATGACGGCAAAGAGCAGAAAAAGCCTCAGACGGTAGCGGGGCAAGCGAGTTTTTATTTCCCTATCTGCATTTTGTTGTGCATACCTTCTCTGCAAAGTGATTAATTTGAGCTTGAGGAATGCAGGCTCACTGTTTAGTCTTCAGTGGCCCGGAGTCGTCGGCCTATGACCCAAACAGACCACCAGACCACCTCTAAAGGCCATCAGATGTCACCTTATCTAAACGGAGCACAGGAGAGCAGCCTCCTCCCTCTTTCGATCCTGTCCTCCGTCATAAACCAAATTCAGACTTCTCTAAGAGTATTTTGATCACTGCAGACTCCGAAGGGCCCGGATTGGCATTTCCTGTGGGCGGAGCCGGGGAGCAGACACATTCTTGGGCCAGTCACCTTCACTTCCTGTCTCTGCTAACAGCCCACCGAAACCCGTACAGTGTGGACTTACTGAACAAGGCCACCATTTTACTTTAGTGATACTGAACGATAGTATTTTTAATTCAATGTTTTATTGCTGTTGTAGATTTGAAAAATGCCAACTGTACCTGAGTCATTAAACACGAAACGAAAATATAATAAATAATATTGCAAATCAGGAAAACCCAAATGCCCGACCGACTCCTCGGGTGTCGTCTGGCCTTTCGAGAAAAAAATCACAGCAGGATTTCCTCATATTTTCTGGTGAATAATTGTTTAACTTAAAATCCACATAACCGTGGGAAAAGTTTCAACTCGGCAGGAGATACGGCTGAGCATGTCTAGTGTGTAACATTATGAGTCACAGGGGAGCACCGGTAATGCATTTTACTGACTCGTGCCCCTGAATCACACTTTTCTTTTAGCCTATATTTTTCATTGAATGTCATTTTCCTGCTGTGTTCACAACTCAATCTGCATGCTCGTAATGCTTCACTGTCAAGGGATGTGTTCCCCAGTGTGCAAATGCATATTTATGCACACGGCGGTGAGTCTGAGGAGGTGTGACAATCAATTACAGTCCTCCCAGGGGTCGGCAGCTGCACCGGTGTTAATATTTGACAGCTGGACCTGTCAGTGGGTTTTACCATTGATGCAAGACCTCAAGCAATCAGTCAAGCACCCTCCACTAGTAAAAGGAATCATTGTCCATGTTGAGGATTTTGGAATGCGGGAGTAAGGATCTCCAAAAGGGGAGGTTGAAGCCGAGATTCGAACCCAGAATCTCATAACTGTGAGGCAGATGTGCTAATCATTATCAAACTATGGAGAACGTGAGTAAATAATTTCCATTTCAAAATTTTTTATTACCTTTAACATGGAGCAAGTCACAATTTTACCGTCACCCTAAATGGTGGGCAGGCTTTAATGAATAAAGAGATGCAATTATACATAATAAAAAACAGCAAATTTATTAAACTTTTATTGTCGCTGATGGAATTTACAAGTGTACGTATTTTTGTAAAATGTCTCCCTCTAGTGGGTAGGTATGATCAATACGACTGACATCCAATTGATTAACTTTTTTTTTTTACGTAAAGCAGAAAATGTACTGCAGAAAGTCCATGTAAATTACATTTCAAAATAATTACGCACTTATTTCTGGTGAATTTAATTTTCATAATTGTATTGCTCAGGTAAAATTTAATTTAAATACAACTTTATTTATAAGCGCAGTTCAGCCGTAGTTGTAACAAATAATTTTATGCAATTTTATACAAATTATATATAACAAAATAATGAACATTTTTAATTAATTCACATTTTTCAGTATTTGGAGGACTTATACTGAGTGCGAGTACTTTTGCATCCTCTGCATCTGCACCCTCAGTACTCAACCACTCCTGCAGAAAGAACCTTGCATGCTTTCCTTCTCCAGGCTCCTACAACTTGGAAAAATGTGATCTTTGTTTGAGCAAGTGTCTGGAAGTTTATGAAGGTCAAAAAGCGTTTTTTGATGCATCCCTCCCTATCACAGGCAGCCAGTCAGAGCGCTTCCACGCAGCTGCTACTGGCTGCTGGCCATTGGAGACTCTTCATGCTGAGCAGCAAAATGGCCGCCCGTCTACCGACTGACTCCACAGCGCTTTGAAATTGAAACATTTCTGCATATTTTGCTTTAGTCGGCAGCAACCACAGTACTTCTTTACCAGCCTGTGGCGCGTTGCAAGTATATTTTCATTATTGTACAATTACTTGACGTATCCGCTCAGGCGTCGCTGTTCTTGTAGCTTCGACGAATGCCTCAGAAAGCTAAAAAGAAAAAACGCACTGAAGCACTTTAGCTAGTTAGCACGCTAGCTTTTCTTCATATGTGATTGCTGAGGTGAGTGTTGCAATGTTTCTTCGTCGTTTCTCGTTTTCTTTATTGCATGCAAATGCAAATTCACTAAACGTTGTGTTGTCTTGATTGTCTGGTAAGCTCGCATTTTGTGCTCAAGCTAACGCTATTAGCCTGGGCTACTTGTAGCTGTCAATGTGTAGCATTAGCTCTATGTTTTCATATTCAGAGGTCAACATTTTCTTCATAGCACAGTGCATTTAATAAATAGCTGCTTTATTTACACAACATAGACCAGCTAGTTTACTTAGATGGGTGAAAACTGATAAATGTGTTTTCTTGCGGTTTTGAGCACCTATATAAATTCCACCCACTCCTGTTAGCCACCAGCGGAAGAGCGTATATTATGGCTTACTTGCACCTGTAAAGACATTTAAATATCACGTAATCCACTTTAAACTGTGGTTTGTTGAGATCAGTCTTTCACTTGAATATTTTTCCCTCCAGCTTCGTCTTAACCGGTCGTACCGAAAACGTAGCTATGTGACATTAGCAAACTGCTCATGCCACAATGACTAGAAGGTTAACACATAATGTAGCAGCATATTTTATGTAATATACTAGTGATTGGTTACAATTCGTTTCAAGAATCAGTTTGGGCTTTGTGTGGTATGTATGGTATATGTGCAGTGTCTATTCATATAGTATTCCTAGCCTATTCAGTACATAGAATGAATCACAAGCATTGTGCTAGAAATGGCCATTGGGTTTTGCAGACAGTCGTTTGTGCTTTGTAATCCCTACATTTGTCCTCTTTATCGTTGTCATCCACGGCGTTATTTGGTGTTGTCAGCTGCTCCTGAATATTAATGCACATCGAAGAAGACCAAATCACATCTGAAGATTCAGTTCATTCTTTGGCATTTGTTTGTGCACATGCACGCACAATTCCGTTTAACCAAATGATGACTGTATTTTGAAATAACCTGCTTATTTTTCCAGAAGAAAGGAGTATCAACGACTGGAGCGGTAGTTCATGGAAGACAAGAAAAGGAAAAAAGAAGAAAAAAGGAAAAGGGAAGCCTCCCAGAAGGTATGTTCAATGTGTTTTCACCCGGCATTTCTTATGGGCGAGCTAAACTAATCAATACGGTCTAGCCATACTTGTTAAATATATGACAGGTTTAAAATCAGATTTAAAAAAAAAACAAATCACTGTATGCTGTGACTGACTTTATAAATTGCCGTCTTATGTTACTGAAGCTGACAAGTGCATCAACATAATGTGAATGAGTGAATTTGGTTTTAAATTATGACGCCAGTTACAACTTCATGGAGAGATTTAATATCTGTTTTGTCCTTTTTGTTTTAGGTTACAGAGCAAAAGAACAAAGGTAAGCTGTACAATAATGTCCAAAAAACAGGAAAAGTTTAATTGCTTTGAAACTAAAACCTCATATGCTCTCATGTCATCAGATTATTTTTACTCTGATCTTATATTTTATTTTACATTTGAATATATGCATGTTTTTTTTTTAAATACAAATTAATCATCAACTTGTTTTGATTGCTGTATTTAAAGATTTACCTTGTTGATTATTAACTGTGCATTTTCTCTCGACGTCTCTGTCTGTCATTCAGTGCTAGATTTGACCAAGCAGGCGTCTGCCCATCCACCTGCAACTCAGAGCAGCTCTGCCTCCCCCAGCCCTGGACCCACCCCCTCTGCATCCCCATCCCCAGCCACTTCAGGCCCTGGCAGTGCTGCCGCCCAGTCGCAGGGTGGTAACAATGCCAAGCGCCTTGCTGTGGCCAACGGACAGCCCACCTCCAGCGCCAGTTCTTCCTCTGCCACGGGCAGCACAAGTGTTCCAGGGAACGGGAATACAAGTAGCGGAGGTGCGGCCCAGGCGCCTCAGCAGCAACCTCGCTATATGCCGAGAGAAGTGCCGCCGAGATTCCGCTGCCAGCAGGACCATAAAGTGCTACTGAAAAGGGGTCAGCCGCCACTGTCCTCCATGCTGCTGGGAGGGGGAGGAGGAGGGGAGCCCCCCAATGCAAACATAGCTGCTAACTCAGGTATGAGTTACTCACTGTTTGGTTGACTGCATGCCTGAAATTGCCATTTACAAGTAAATCTCTAATCCTTTCAGATTCTAGTGCAGCTACCACCTCATTGGCCCTCACCTCATCATCAGTTGCTGCTTCTACCACTACTTCTAATTATGCAAATTCCATGTGGGGCACAAGCTTGGGCAGCCAGGCCTCCTCTCAGGGCAGGGAGAAGGTGATTGTAGATGGGAACGACCTGGATGAGTGGCCCAGCATCGCTGGAAGTGATGGAGGAGGAGCTTCTTTCACTGTGGCTGGAGCTGGAGGAGGGAGCGGCGGCAGCAGCAGCAACAACGGAATGCCTGTGAACAGCACGAGTGCCTCTGGCAACCAATCCTCATCCACTTCCTTGTTCTCTTTGCCCAATGAATGTATGCAGTCGTCCGGTAGTGTGGCATGGGGGGCGGCTGCCGCCCAGGGCCATCTTGGAGGAGGGAATGCAGTAGCTTCAGCTGGGCCTCTATTACAGCAGTCCTCCTCAGTTTCCAAAGCCGCCGCTGTGCCAGGAAGCCATGATGCCAGTGGCCTCGCTGATGGCAGCAGTGGTATTCCGGGTGCCAACTTTAATCCAAACGCCAACCCTTCGGCCTGGCCTGCCTTGGTGCAACAGGAGGGGCCCGGCGTTGTCGGGGAAGGACCTTCGTCGTCCTTCCATCACCAGGGCCCCGGAGGGACTTTATCTGCCAACAATTCTGCTTCCGTAGGGCTAAAGGCGGGGGCAGTCGGGGTGCTAGGCGGTCACCAAGCTTTGTCTGTGAATCAATCAAGCACTCATCAGCACCAACTTCACCAAATGCAATCTAGAGACCGAGAAATGGCAGAGGGCAAGTGGGATAGTGAATCAGCGGGACCAAAAATTGCAGGAGACGAAGGAGCCGCGGGAGGAACGGGAGGCGACGGAGACCACAATCCTTCTTCCTCGTGGAGGGGCCAACCCTCTTACCCTGCATCCAACTCCAAAACGGGTGCCTCAAGGACTGATGGATGGGAGGGCAGAGAGGGTGCCACGGGGGCATACAGAGCTGCTGAGGGTGATAACGGGTCTTCGGGTTGGGGTTATCCGGGACCCTCTCGTGGGGTTAATACTTGGGGGAGCGCTGGAAATGATAGTCAAACTGGGGTATCTCAGGGAGGGTGGGGGACATCTGGAGTTGAAAAAGGGGTGTCTAGTGTGGACTGGGGTGGGAGTTCCTCCAGCACTGCTGGAGTTAATCCTGGAGAAGTGATGGGAGGAGCCTGCAGTAGTAACAGCAGCAGTAGCGGATGCAGCACAGCCGGCAATCCTCCCGTCACCTCAACGGCAATGAACAGAGCTTGGGACAATCAGAAGGGAGAGGGGGAAACGGGGGAATGGAGCGAGGGAGGACACGGAGCACGGGGAGGGTCTTTATCCAGCGGTGGGAATTCCAGATGTGAAAGGGAGCCCAACGGCAGTCGTTGCCGGCGTCAGCCACCCGATACTGAAGCTGCCTTACAAAACCTGCTCAGCCGTCCTGATCTCGATCCAAGGGTACTGTCAAACACAGGCTGGGGCCAAACGCAGATCAGACAAAACACAGCTTGGGATCTTGGTAGTCAAGCCGAATACAATAAGAGCGCACTCTCATCAACCTCTTCCAAACACCCAGCTTCTCTCGGCAATTCTTCTCAGTATACTTCTGGACCCAGAATCCCGATGGGTGATTCAAATGGACCAGGGGTCCACCCTCCCTTGCTTTCTTCTGCTGGCTCTTCCGGGGAGGCCTGGGAGACCAGCAGCAGCAGCAGTAGCAGTGGTGGGGCCTCTTTATCTGGGAGAGCCCCACCTCCTTTGGTCCCAAACATGAGTAATCTTGGCGTCTCGCAATCTGGTCCAGTCATCACAGCAGGTACTGGTGCTGGGTCAGGACCGCTGGGACAAAACCAGCAAGGGAAGCCTACTGGCTGGGGTGCAGGAGGGACGGCGGATAATCAGGAGACCAAAGGGTGGGGTAACGAAGAATGGAGAACCAATCGAGGAAATGGTGGCGCTTGGAGTGCTATGGGGCAACAAGGTAACCTTGCGAGTACAGGCTGGGGAGGAAATGACGAGAGGGGAGCAGTCGGGTGGAAAGAAATGGGTGGGGAAGGACGAGGAGGTGGTTGGGGCTCGGGGCACAAGGTTGGGCCAGGTCGGGACTGGGGCGAACAGGATTCCAAATCAAATAGCGGTGGCGCAGGATGGGAAGATGAGCCGAAGAATGGCGGAAGGAACTCAGGTGGGGGGGATTCAGGCGCGGGTGGTTGGGGAAGCTGGGACGAGGATGCTCCGCGGAGATCCTGGGGGCCAGGGGGCACAGGGGCGGGAGGGAGTGGCGCAGTTGGCGTCGCTGGGTCCAAACCCCATCAAAGTTGGAGCGGAGGAAATAAAATGCAACAGATGCCAAACAGCCAGTCAGGCTCTATCACAGGCCTACAGGCACAACTGCAGCAGCAACAATCACAAGCCCGCAATCAGACGCCACAGCTGCAGCAAGCATTGGACCAAGGGGCTATGCAAGGGGCCGGTGGGAGAAAACCAATCACTCAAGCCCAGAACCAAAGCTCAGGCTGGACCTCAGGGCCCATCCCTGCCAGTCATGGATTAGGTGGAAGTGGATCTGAACCAAGTGGTTGGGAGGAACCTTCCCCGCAGTCTTTAAGCAGGAAAAATGATATAGATGACGGAACGTCAGCATGGGGCGACCCGACCCATTACAACTACAAACCGGTTAATCTGTGGGATAAGAACAGCACCCCTTCTGGTCAGCACCAGCAGCCACATGCTCAACAACCTCCAACACAGCAGCTAAATAGACCTGGTACCGGACCCGGAGGAGGCAGCAGGGACTTCAACACTAGTCATGGACAAGGAAAGGTTTCTCCAATGGGTAAGACACCAGCTACTAAATAAATAAATAAAAACTGCGCTATGTTTGCTCAAGTCTAACCGTATATGTGTGTCTGCAGGTTCCTCAGGTTGGGGTGGTACACCTCCAGCTAGTCCCACAGTAGACAACGGCACGGCTGCTTGGGGAAAACCTACAGATACTCCTTCTGGCTGGGGGGAACCTGATGACGCTGGTGCCAAAACTGGCTGGGGAAACCCTCCCCCCAATCCCATCAAATCTGGTTAGCAACATAATATGTTACCTTTAACTTGCATGATCCTGCTGCAACGTGACAACAATATTGACTCAGATAATCTGCTCCGACAGGTTCAAAGTCTATGCAAGACAGCTGGGGGGACAAAGAAGGCTCCGTCACAGCTTCGCGTCATTCGAGCTGGGAGGAAGAGGAGGAGGGCGGGAGCATGTGGAACAGCACCGGCTCCCAGGGTAGTGGGTCGTCTTGGGGACAGGGTAGCAATGGCGGCTGGGGACAGAGCCACAATGTCAAGAAGCCTAGCAACAAGGTGGGTTACCTCCATGGAATGTTGCACTCATCAGTATTACATCATCACATTTGAGTTGTGCTTACAAAGTGTAACGCAATCTTATTCAGGGTCCGCTCAAGGTTGGCGGGGATTCCTGGATGAGCCCAATCAACAGACAATTCTCTAATATGGGGCTTCTGGTGAGCCACTTCATACACGCCGTGGTACCTTGATGACCATTTATGAGATGGCCGCCCTTGGTGATAATGCGATGTCCTCTTGCGTCGGACAGAATGACGATCCGAGCGGTCTGAACATTGACCTGGCTCCAGGCGCTCTCCAGGAGAAGAAGATGGAAATGGACAAAAGAGCCATGGGAATGATGGACTACAACGGCGACATGAGGAAAGGAAGAGGAGGAGGGGGCGGCATGGCTTATCGCTCGCCCATTTCCAAAGAGTCAGCACCTGGGGATGCCGCTTCTTTTTACGACAAGGTACGTCCTCACGATACAAGAATCTTTTTCCTCCTCCTTTGCCTTTATTCCCTCCTTGTCTCACTCTTCCCCCCCTGTGCCACTCGAATTTGTTTCCCCTGGGCTGTCACTTGGGCAGACCTTGCTTTTGAACAATCAGGATGGGTACCTTGGGGAGGATGGTCCTTGCTCTCTCTTCTCACCACCCACTGCCTACAAGCCCCATTCCCTCTTCAATCACACTATCCCCTTTAGACAAGTAAGAAACCTGCTCCTCTTGTATCTGTCCTCCAGTCTCTTTCTGTGTTCACTTCAACACAACCCTCAAAAGTTTGCCTTTTTTTTTTGTTTGTTTTAAGGCCTTTCCGTTTATGGTTTTTTTCTCCCCCATATTGGATCACAGGGTGGCCATAGCCTCCTCGGCAGTAGTGGAGGGATGTCTCAGCCCAGACACCAGCCCAATATTCCACCCATGAACCAGTCCCCAGGGATACGAGCACAAGTGCCTCATCAGTTCCTGTCACCTCAGGTACGCTTACTTGAAATAGCCATTTTATTTTTAATTCAGAGTAATTTGATGGAGAATTTCATGGAGCAGAATGTTTGTGCCATTTGTCTGTGCAAAATATGCAGTTGTTTTTTTTTCTAATTAGATAGTATTACATAATCACTCGTTGAAACAAAGCTAACCCCTCCTCAGGTGCCAGGCTCCATGCTGAAGCAGATGCCCCCTCCCAGCGGGAGCGTGGGGGGTGTTGGCGGTGTGGGAGGAGTGGCAGGAGTCGGCGGCGGCGGCGTGTTCCCTCCTCAGCTGTCCCCCCAACATATAGCCATGCTCAGCAGCATCTACCCACCGCACATCCAGTTTCAATTGGTGAGAACGAGCACCGTGCACGCCATTGCAACTGTCTCCCTGTATTTTCATCGGCCGTAATGTTTTACGTTAGGCTTGTCAGCTCCTCCTCCAGCAACAACAGCAGCCACAACAGCAGCTGCTGCAAAACCAGAGAAAGTTTCCGCCGAATGTGCGGCAGCAAGCTGACCCTCAACAGGTACGCACAAAGCGTTCTACAGCTATGATTAGCACGCTTATTGACAAAAACTGGTTTCTGGCTTTCTTCTTGACTTGACCTACAAGGCGGTCACAGACTTATTTCTGTTTTGTTTTATACACCTTGGCAGTTGGCCAGGATCATGGCAGTACTCCAGCAGCAACGGCAGCAGCAGCAAGTCGGGAGTTTAGGTGGCAGCATCAAGCTCTCACCCTCCCACCATGGCGGAAGTGGTGCCAAATTACACGGGGCTGACACCCACCAGGGCCTGGCAGGTTCTGTGGCTGACCTCCATCAGAAAACGCTTGGACCCTACTCGAGTGAGTCAAATTTGCTATTCAGGCCTTCTATCCATTTTTTTATTACAGCATATCATAAATATTTGCCACTTTATTGTCTCTACCTACAGGCTTTAGTTCTGGTATGAACCTCACTGGTATGGACCTGGGTGGCTCTGTGGTGGGGGGGCCCGGAGGCATGAAGGACATGGGAGCTCAACAATCTCGTTTCAAATGGATGATGGAGGGGCACTCCTCGCCAGACACACCCTCACCTGAAAATGCATTCCACAAAAATGGTAAGACTCCATTTTTATTTTGACCTTTTTTTTTGCCTTCTGTTGTGTATTGACACGAATTGTCATGCAGGTCCTGTCAACCCCATGAAGATGCCGGGGGCCTCGCCCTACTCACAGTACGACATGCTTGTAGGAGACGCGCAAGGCAGCACCAATTGGCATCGCACCCCTGGCAAGATGAGTGCCAAGCCCACCACTACGGCCAGCTGGCCCCCTGGTAAGTTGTGACGCTTTACGCAATCCTGTTGCCACTAATTGCTTGACATGTGGAGTTGACGCTATATTAATTTTTAAATGACACATGATTTTTTTCCCATGAATTACAAAACAGTTCCCAGGTGTATTCATTAGTTTTCATGGTCATAATACCCCAAGGACAATTACATGACACAATCAGGGCGGTTTTAAAGGTCTTTTTTTTTTTTTTTTTTTTTTTTTTTTCTCTCTCGACTGTCAGTGCTCACAAAACGCAAATACCGCCCCTTCCAATTGGGTTGCTTATTCATTAGTTTTGTAATTTCATATTTGACGAACACGTATTTCCATCTACATACCTCTTTCTCAGAGTTTCAACCTGGTGTTCCCTGGAAAGGAATAGATCGGGTCGATCCCGAATCAGACCCCGACATGACTCCGGGGAGCATGATGGGGAACACAGTCTCTCCCGGCCTCAATGACTCTGAGCACCAGTTGTTACAAGACAATACTGGTTTGTACTGGACATCTGCTGTTTTTTATTTTGCTATTCCAATTTGCATGTTTAATTTGTATGTTTAATGAGCCACAATGAGGGAATTCAACATCAGCTATTCTCTGTTGCAGATTCCATCCCTCCCCTCAACACCTTACTGCCTTCACCCGGTGCCTGGCCCTACAGTGCCTCAGATGCCCTTAACAACGCACACAACTCAGGTAAGCACAAATACACACCCGCGGCCTCAGACAAGAGGGTCTTTCAATCCTTTCAGCCACCTCTCTGTCCTCCCTTTGAATAGCAAAGTACACAGACTATAAGACTGGATGGCCCCCCGAGCCCATTGGGCACAAGTCCTGGAAAGCCAGTCGCGGCAGCAGCCAGGCGCAGCTGTCCCGCCCACCTCCAGGCTTGGCCAGTCAAAAGCAGGTATCGCCTACCCCATGGTCAGGCGGTGCTCCTCGACTGGCTGGCAGGGGATGGAGCAGTGGCTCAGGCACTGCTGGTAAGATCCAAAGTTTTTTTTTTTTTTTGTCGTGTTGTAAATCTCTGATGAAGAAACGGTTCCCAGTGGCCCAGTTTAGTTAAGCTAATTAAAATGTGTTTTGCTCTCTCAAGGCTCCGCTTGGAGCGACGGCAGCTCTCGTGAAAGTTGCTGGCTGGTGCTCAGCAATCTCACGCCGCAGGTATGCCCACAAGCATGTGCAGCTGTTGAAAGCCATTGGAGTTGCTCGTTTGCCGTCAGTGCTCAGAAAAGCTGTCGGTCAGATATTTTGGATTCATATTTCGACCTTTGCCAACTGCGCATCTCTATTTCTGAAGATTGATGGCTCCACGCTTCGAACCATCTGCATGCAGCACGGCCCCCTACTGACCTTTCACCTCGGCCTGACCCAGGGAAGCGCACTTATCCGCTATGGCTCCAAACAGGAAGCAGCCAAAGCCCAGAGTGCCCTCCACATGTAAGTCCAGAGATTGTTTTGTGGGTTGTGGCCTTGCATGTGCTTGACTGTTTATGATTTCAACAGGTGCGTTCTGGGCAACACCACCATCTTGGCAGAGTTTATGAGTGAGGAGGACGTGGCCCGATACATTGCACATTCCCAGGCTGGAGGCTCGGGGAGCGGAGGCTCCGCCACCGCCCCGGCGGCATCTTCGGCGGTGGGGACAAACGGTAGCGGGACCACCTGCGATCTCGCTGCAGGAGGAGGTGGAGGAGGAAATGGCACAGGCGGAAGCAGACAAGGAGGGTCTCCAGCAGGGACGGTCGTACCCGGGGCAGCTGGGCATTCCGAATCCACGTGGCAGAGCCTGGAAGGCAGCGGCAGCTCATCGGACCAGTCGGCCCCCTCCGCGCCCGGCTTGGGCATCTTCTCCCAGTGGAGCGGCAACAGCGGCGGGGGGGTGGAGGCGGGAAGGCAAGCTCTGTGGGGGGGTATGGGTGGCATGAGTGGGGCCGGGTATCCCGGTAGTAGCCTCTGGGGTTCGCCAGCACTTGAAGATCGTCATCAGATGGGCAGCCCGGCCTCGCTGCTGCCTGGGGACCTTCTGGGCGGGGGCGCTGACTCGATCTGAAGGGCCCGCTTGACACATTGAAAAAATCATTGTCACAACCTCCCGCTCTATTTATTTCCACACACACATGATGTGAATTGAAGCTACACTGGTCTCCCGTCACACAGGCTACATGCAATACATTCGCTATTTCACTCATGAAACCATCAATATTAAATGAAGACCACAGTGAAACTTGAAGCGGAGGGGACTCTCGGACCGAGCTGGGTAGTTCTGTCTTTTTACTCCACGACCAGATCACTCAGGCATGTACTGTAGACGGGCTCAGCCGAGTCCCACATGTCAACGCGTTTAGCTCTCGCTGTTCTTTGTGTGCCACACTCGTCTTCCCCGCCTAACCCTAACCCCCCCCCCCCCCCCCCCCCCCCCTTCCTCGTCTTTTTGTATTTAATGTCGACGACTTGCAGACTGAGCCCTCTTAGACCCGGTGTACTTCTCTTAAGTTCTCATGTTCGGAAGCTTGAAAGTGACAAAAGGAATCCGGAGTGTGTTGTGGCAAACGCGGGATGACCTCGCTTCGCTACCGCTTTCAACTGGACCAGTGGCAACCTTTTTAGAGAAGTAGAGGAGCATTTTTACTCTGTACCAACACCTCTACCTTGGTGGAAATGCCATCAACATGGGGCCCAGGGTTGAGAAGAAAAAAAAAAAAAGAAAGGAAAAAAAAAAACCTAAAAATTAGCCAAACTTGCACTATATGCCTCTGGGGTTTGTTGTTGTCTCGTCCAATACAAATCCTTCCACAACTCGACATCGACCTTACAGGACGACTTGTAATGTTACATCAGCAGTGGCCTTGGCCCACCTGCCCTCACACATACACACCAGTTACACACTGCTCTTACATTTGACAAACAAAACTCTTATCTCCTCGTGGATGTACATCAGTCGTCTCGGTTTGAAGAGAAACGTGAAACTTTGTAGAGATCTCTTTGTTCCCCATTGAAACACTGACCTCGCTATTGTATTTTTTTTTTTTCTTACTCAAAAGAAATCAAGTTGGTTGTTATTATATATTGTCCTGATGTTAATGCTGACTTGGGTCACTTATTGACTTGCTGTTCAAGGTGCCCTCCTTGCCTGCCTTGTGTGTGCATGACAGGAGAGTTGACGGTATGACCGAATGGAGGATGAAGAAAGTATCAGGAGTGTTTATGTGAGCGAGTTTGCGTGCGTGTGTGTTATTGCTACAATGTTGAATGTTATTTTTGTGCGGGAGAGATTCATCCAAGCGTGTACGCAGGCACTTGCTTTTGAACGCTTACCTGCTCCGGTCAGGGAAGTGAATAGATGTTTATCTGACAGCTTGGCTTTTCGGAGTGTTTGTATGTGCGTGCGTGACCACCAGACATTGTGATAGCTAAAAAGTTCAAAAATATTGGCACTATTGCATATGTCTCTTAAGTTTTTTTTTTTTTTTTTTTTTTAGCAGCATTTTGTTCATGTTTGTGTCTTTTTTTTTTTTTTTTTGGTTATTGCAATTTGAGGAGCATTTGTTTTTAAGACGAAGCAACTAACTGAAGGCATTTCTATTCAAATGCCCAAATCCTACCATACCAAGCTCAGCTGGAAACAGTGTTTTACAGACACGTTAAAGATAGTAGCTGTTATGTTTTACTGTTTTCTTGTTTTGATGTTATGTGACAATTTAAATTAAGTCGGTCTTTATCACTCCTGTTCAGGATGTTTTCATTTATTTCAGATGTTACAAAAAGGAGATGAAAATAATTTAAAGTGGAAAAGAACAAGATAATAAAGGTTCAAATGAGGTAGTTGATTTTGTCCTTATTAAGCAGTTTTCTTGCTAACATGTTTTTTTATTATAATTGTTTTGCCTGAATGAAGAAACAGAAATTGCCTTTCAGACCTTTTTTGAGTCTGCCTACATTCCAGTGCTTTTATTCGGTTTTCTTAACAGCTGATGTCAGTAGTATGACAGAAAATAAATTAAAATTGTAATTTGTTTTCACAAAATAGGATTGTTGTTAGAAGTTATAAAGACACCCCTCCACACACACCAGTTTTCCCCCCAGTTTTGCTGTTTTTGTTTTATTTTTTAAATTTTTGTTTCCCATACGGTCAGTGGCCTCGCAGCACCTCCCATACTGTCCACACGGTGGTGGTGTTTTACCTTTTTTTTTTTTTTTTTAATTATTATCAACTTGTGACGTTCTCCTTCACAACCTCCGAGGACAAACAAAAATGATAAAACACACGTGCCCATTCGTAGTTTATAGTCCACTACATCTTCAAAGTGCATTAAGAGCGAAATAAAACATATTTGTCGTGCACTTGCTCCTTCATTCATACTCGAACGGATGACGTCATAGGCTGTTGGCGTAAAGTGGGAGGGTGTGCGTATGAGGAAGACGAGTCGGAGGAAGAGGAAAGTAAGGGGGTTACTCGTGTCTTCTACGTTCTCTTCCTCCCCACACGTCAAGATCGTGACAGCGGGTGAATCTTGCAATTTTGCGTGGAGGATGAGCCGTGAGTGTATGTCGCTACCCAGGGCCCCCGAGTGAGACCGAAGTATCGCCCCAGACGACCGGTGAGCTCATCGACGTGCTACTCTGTATGTCAAGGTGTCATGTCCTAAATAAGCCTTTATGGACTAGTTCCAATTTTGCAGGAATTGCATGTCCTGCTGATGTTGCGGCGTTTTTACTGCAACACCTTGTTAAGAGGAGGCTGAGCCAATGTGCAGCAGCAGTGTGTGTGTGTGTATAGCGGATTAAGATCCAATGCAACGATTATCTAAACCTCACCTTAAAAAAATAGATTTACTTTGCTTCAATGTTGGGTCATGTGCTATTGCATCCATGCATGCATCCATTCATGCATCTAGCATCCATCCATCCATTTTGAATATAGCATAGGTCCCCCACACCAGGCCATGGACCAGTACCGGGTCATTCGGTACTGGACTGAACAAAAAAATGTGTTATTGATGATCAGAGTGTGATAGAAATCTCATTTTGATAATTAGGGGTATCCACCTGTGTGTCCCTTATGCTGACAAGCCAGCAAAATAACTTGTTGAGAAAGCGTCTGCAAAAAACAGTCAAAAATTCTCATCTCCAGTATGTCTTGTCTTTCATGAACCTAATATAAAAGATTTTGAAATGCACAGGTGATGTTTGAGCCTTGAACCTCAGGGTTGGACTTTTAAGGTCTAATCACTAGTGATGAATCGCAGCAACTGTGTGTTTCAGTCAGTTGGAGCAGTTAAGAAGCCATGGAGTTGCGAGTGGGAAACAAGTACCGCCTCGGGAGGAAGATAGGGAGCGGTTCCTTTGGAGACATTTACCTCGGTGAGTTTCCCTGTTCTTCTCATCCTCCTAATAAACATGCAATATTAGAATTTCATTTTGATCATGTTGCTCCTCTTTAGGTTCCAACCTCACCACGGGAGAGGAAGTGGCCATCAAGCTGGAATGTGTAAAGACCAAACATCCGCAGCTTCACATTGAGAGTAAATTCTACAAGATGATGCAGGGAGGAGGTGAGGTTCAGTGAAGCCAGTAAAGCTTTGACTGCTGTATGTAATATTGAAGTTATAATCCTTGAATATTCTCTTCCCACAGTGGGTATCCCATCCATCAAGTGGTGTGGAGCTGAGGGCGATTACAACGTGATGGTCATGGAGCTGCTGGGCCCCAGTTTGGAGGACCTGTTCAACTTCTGCTCCCGCAAGTTCAGCTTGAAAACCGTCCTGCTGCTGGCTGATCAAATGGTGAGCTTGAAAAATAATAAATATTAATTTTGTATAAATACAAATATGAGAGAGTGCCAAAGCAATTATATATAATTTCCTATGTTTTATAATTTTATTGTTTAAGCATGTACTATAATATAATATAATATATTTATTGGCCATGCTGCAGGGCAAAAATACACATCTACGTAAAGCACTGCACTGGACTTTGGAACCATGTGAATTAACGATGAATTGACGTTTGCAATTGTACTGTCGCCCTCTCGCGGATTTGGTATGAAGTACATGCTTAATGCATTATAATAAATACACAGACACGATATTCTATTCTATTCTATTCTATTCTATTCTATTCTATTCTATTATATTATATTATATTATATTATATTATATTATATTATATTATATTATATTATATTATATTATATTATATTATATTATATTATAGCAGATGCTTAAACTATAATATGAAACTATCTAATGATGCATAAATAAAATAAACTAGACTAAAATATAACATAACATTTATTCATCGTTAATTCACATGGTTCCAAAGTCCAGTGCAGTGCTTTACGTGGATGTGTATATTTGCCCTGCAGCATGGCCAATATATATTATATTATATTATGTTATATTATATTATATTATATTATATTATATTATATTATATTATATTATATTATATTATATTATATTATATTATATTATATTATATTATATTATATTATATTATATTACATTATAAAGTCAAGTCCCAATGATCATCGTCACACACATCTGGGTGTGGTGAAATTTGTCTTCTGCATTTAACCCATCCCCATGTGATTTTGATCCATCCCCTGGGGGAGAGGGGAGCAGTGAGCAGCAGCGGTGCCGCGCTCGGGAATCATTTGGTGATCTAACCCCCCAATTCCAACCTTTAATGCTGAGTGCCAAGCAGGGAGGCAATGGGTCCCATTTTTATAGTCTTTGGTATGACCCTTCCAGTCTCAGGGCGGACACTCTACTACTAGGCCACTGAGCTGGTATATTATATTATATTATATTATATTATATTATATTATATTATATTATATTATATTATATTATATTATATTATATTATATTATATTATATTATATTATATTATATTATATTATATTATATATCATATTATATTATATAGCACATGCTCAAACAATAACAATGATACATAAATGAAATAAACTAGACTAAAATATGATAACATAATATATTTAACGTTATACTTTTATTTCAAATATATTTATCATATAGTATTTGTTAGTATATAGTCATTATATATTATAGGATTTGGGGGGGGGAAACCTAACAGGCTCTAAAAACTAATTACAACTAACTGAATTCAAAATACAAAACTAAATAAAAACAAAGTGGAAAAATCTTATGCCACATATGTCTCCACCAGATCAGCAGGATCGAATACATCCACTTGAAGAACTTCATCCACAGAGATGTGAAACCCGACAACTTCCTGATGGGGCTCGGCAAGAAGGGCAACCTCGTCTACATCATCGACTTTGGCCTGGCCAAGAAATACCGCGACGCCCGAACGCACCAGCACATTCCCTACCGAGAGAACAAAAACCTCACCGGCACC
The DNA here is from genome assembly GCF_059516105.1 of Syngnathus floridae. NCBI lineage: Eukaryota > Metazoa > Chordata > Actinopteri > Syngnathiformes > Syngnathidae > Syngnathus > Syngnathus floridae. The sequence goes on along the minus strand of NC_142430.1, from coordinate 4,580,547 downwards.
GCCCGCTACGCCTCCATCAACACCCACCTGGGCATTGGTAAGACAACATGAACTTCTCGACTACAGCAACATACACACAAAGTTACACACTTTATTTTTCCCTCGTTCCACAGAGCAATCGAGGCGGGACGACCTGGAGTCGCTGGGCTATGTCCTCATGTACTTCAACTTGGGCTCGCTGCCTTGGCAGGGGCTCAAGGCCGCTACTAAGAGGCAGAAGTATGAACGCATCAGCGAGAAGAAAATGTCCACTCCTATCGAAGTGCTGTGCAAGGGCTACCCGTGTGAGTATAGCAGAAACCACTATTGATACTAATAACACTGTGGCAGGCTAAATACTATAAATGCATTGGAAAATTTGAAATTAAAATGCTTCATTGTCTTCCAGCTGTGTTTTCCACCTACTTGAATCTTTGCCGCTCTCTGCGCTTCGACGACAAGCCGGACTATTCGTACCTGAGGCAGCTCTTCAGGAACCTTTTCCACAGACAGGGCTTCTCTTATGACTACGTCTTTGACTGGAGCATGCTGAAGTTTGTGAGTGGGACAGTGTGTTGATAAATATTAACGTTGAAAAGTAAGCTGGCAGATAATTTATTAAGCATTATTTTTTTCAGGGGGCCAGCAGGACGGCAGAAGATGGAGACAAAGAACGTAAGGAGGAAAAAGATGAAGAGGACCATGCAGGAGAAGGCCAAAAAGTCAGCGGAGGTCGAGCTCTGCCATCCGGACCCAAACCTACGGCGGCCAACCGAGCCAAAAACGAACAAGACGTCATCCAATCCAAAGCGGTCACACGCGGCGTCCAGCAGTCGGGTTAGGACATTGGCGAGCATCACTAAGTTGTCCTTTTTGGTTGTAATTAATCGTAGGTGTTTGCATACAGGTAACCGCTCTCCTCAGGTGGGCCGGGCGGAACGGGTGGAGCGAGAGCGCAAAGTGGCTATGAGGCTGCATCGCGGTGCACCTGCCAACGTGTCCGCCGGTGACCTCTCCACACGCCTCGACCAATCACGCATCACTGCGTCACAGGTAGGACAAGTCATGGAAGTCAGATTCCCCTCAAAAATATTCTTTATCTTATTTGTTTTTCCCCCCTTACATGTACAGGTCAGTGTGCCATTTGAACATTTGGCAAAGTGAATTCCTCCCTGCTGGTCAGAAGCAGGTAAGAAAACAAATCCTAAAATCAAATTTACCGTATTTTCCGCACTATAAGGCGCACCGGATTATAAAGCGCACCTTCAATGAATAGCCCATTTTAAAACTTTGTCCATATATAAGGCGTTATCGGATTATAAGGTGCACCTTCAATGAATGGCCCATTTTAAAACTTTGTCCATATATAAGATATCTACATTTGGCCCGCGGGCCGGACTTTAGACACGCCTGCTCTAGAGGGTCAATATTGGTCCATATATAAGCCGCACCTGATTATAAGGCGCACTGTCGGCTTTTGAGAAAATTGGAGGTTTATAGGTGCGCTTTATAGTGCGGAAAATACGGTACACTCATTTAACATGTTTTCTTTATCATCATCATCCAGCAAGTGGTGGGAATCAACTTCCCCTCGCTTTGAGTTGGAGGAGGAGGAAAGAGGATGCGTTACTGGCATCCAAACAGGGAGGTCAGCCTGCCAACTCTGGTGACCAGAAGGAGCGGAAGTAACGCTTCAATGATGGAAACCAGTCGGCCAGGAGAAAAAAAACCTTCAATCGGACTGGCTTTTTACTGTTTATAGGGCGCAGTCTGAAGTGGGAAGTTAAAACCAATTATCATGTGTCAGACTCAGAGGCTCAACTCACACGGTATATCCAGTTGCACAAACTTTCAGGTTTCTGTGGTTGAATAAACTACAATTGAATGCTAATGTTAAGGAGTTAAATATGCTGCATATTGATGTCTTTCATCTGAAAATAGAACAACCAGCGTGACCGTCAAACATGTGTCATCGGTGTACTTTGGCCTTCCTTCGATATAGTTGAAAATGTTATCATTGTGTTTCATCACACGGCTTTTCCTCTGAGTCCAAAATATATAACAGGAGAATGTGTTTTCTCTCTTATGAGGTACTAAAAATACGAAGGGGGGGGGGGGGAGGGGTGAGGAGTGAGCCTCATTGAATGAATGTTATTCTGACTCCTTATTCCAATGTAAGTAAAACAATCTTGCTGATGTACTGTACATGTCTGTTTTTTTAATGCAACTTGTACAATGTGTACAGTATGTTTTATTTGAGCAGAATGTAAATGACAATTGCCAAAATGTACAAGATGAAAATGTCTATCCCTATAATGTCAAACAAAAATTAAATTAATTATCAAGGCTGATGTCTAGATCTGGTGATGTCATGTGTGTTTCTTTATTGTGCTTCAAATTTGTTTCTCTGATAATTGTATATAATTGTAGGATCAATAAAAGAAATATATACTGGCTGCCCTGTAGTCAATATTCCACGTTCTTCACTCGCTGTCTCACAAATTTGAATATTATTTGAGTATTTAGTTTATATTTGCATGACATTTACTCATTGCATTTTAAACATACAAATACAGTATATATGCACTTATTCAGTATTGTATTTTTTTCTATTAGCAAATGCAGAGTTTTGGTCAGAATTTAGCTTTTTTCCTCTAAACGTTTTATTGAAACTTTGGTGTAACCATACAAGAAAATAACTCACAAAGGTGTTGCACTGTAAAAAAATTCTTATTATTTATTAGTTCATATTTTAATTTATTAGTATGTACAAAGTATGTATTCTGCAATATATACTGTATTGTTAAAAATAAATAAAAAATTAAATAAAAACTTTTCCACGCCTAGCCCACCTACTTCCGTGTTATTAAATTACCCGGGCCGTGATTGGCTACGTGCTTCGCTCCCACTAAATGGGCGGGGCCCGCCTGATCTCCACAGTCGATCCAAAGTCTTTCAGACAGACAGGGCGACGGGGAACGACAAGTTTGCCGTCTCCCCTTACGGAGCAATCTACGGACTTTAACTGGTGCAAAAGTGGGGACGATCGCGTACGATATTGCTCAAGTTGTTAAACATGAAGAAGAAAGAGTAGGTGAGAAAAACGTGGAGGTTAACCGGTCGGTGTTGGCACAAAAACATGGATGTCCTCGGGGGCGACGGTGCAGCTCTGAGCTGGAATTAAGGCCGTTTACGTGCTATTTCTGGTCGGCACAAAGCATTGGATGATTTTGTTTTGGTAAGCATAGCCTTTAAAAGCATGTGTGCACCCGGATTACGCATGTCACTAATAATCAAACATTTTGTTTTTGCATTGCAGGATTTAAAGATCCACGTTGTCACGAGTAAATATTAGCAAAGGTGAGACTTTGTTTGATTGTTTGAAAGCATTCACATTTTAATAACCTGTTCGGGAATTAGCTGTCGTCCCACACATTTATTTGTAGATAAACACAACCCCCCTTTGTATCCCCCCCCCCCACCCCGTGTGCCCCCATTCCATCTGTTGCAAACTCCTGACCTTATGACACACATAAATTATTATTCCAGCGTGATTTATTTTTCCTTTTTTAATTGAAACCCGCAGCTGTTCCTCGCCCCAATGTTGCTGATGCCTTCACTTCACCTCTTTTATGTGTACATCTGCTGATCCCTTGCAAACCAATACAAATGACCTCGCGGTGCACAAACAAGAGAGAGAAATCGCTCAATCCTCCATAGAGACGTGAGCGTAACATCTATTTTAATAAAATGCCAAATTAAATTTGTGAGGTCCACGTTGTGCGATAATTATTTGTGATAGGTTGCCAGATTCCATCTGATTGAATTTCATAGTCTTGTTTATTTGACTATATTAGCAGCAAGCTCTTTGTATAAAAAGCCACAGCGCAAAAAGGATTACATGATCTCTTTTTAGACTCATCATACAGAGTATAAAACTATAAAAAGCAACTTTGGACCATGCCAGTTAAATAAAACAAAAAAATATGGCTTCCTTTTAAGACAATGATGTCATTACAACCAGTCAAATCATATCATGCTTTATGGTGTCATGAATGAAAGGCTTAACAGTTTTGGAGAGTGCATTGGGGTTGCTTGTTCTTCTGACCAACAGCTCAAGCAACCAAGAATTGAGGTATGTTGTTAGGTAAGGATTGAATGGTTCCTGAAAATGATTTCCGCTGTATATATTGAAACACAGGTTCCATTGTTTGTATGAGTCACGCATTCTTGTCCACATGACACTCATTGATGCTTCTGTTTGAGTTCCTGTTTTTTTTTTTTTTTTTAAACACGTTAACTCATTACACAATGATAAATCAGTAATATTTAAACCAGGTTGAAGATTAAGTGTGGAAAAGGTGTGTCCCCTTTTATGTCCAAATTGAAAACCTGAGCAGTTTTTCTTTTTTTTTTTTTTTTTTTTTTCCAGATGCCGAGGCTGTGGAGGCGAGATGTGCCCTTATCAGAGAGGTTGGGGGTGGACTCTCTTTTGGCTGAAGCGGCAGGGACGCCGGCGACGCCACCGCCGGGAGGGCCCAACATCTCCTGGCTCCCCGAAGCCCCCTTGCTAAGCCAGGACCAGCCCACATTCCTCATGACCCCTATGGCCCAGGCCGTGTCCGGCATCTTCGTCTGGACTTCCCTCATCCTTACCTGCCACCAGGTAAGTAAGCAGCCGCATGTTGTAAATAAATAAATAATAATATAATTATTTAATATAATTAATCTCGTTAAGGCCTACATGTTTTGAAGTCTGTGAAATTAATCTCAAAGCTGTATTATCTTTTTTTTTCCAGATCTACATGCACCTGCGTTTCTATAGCTCACCCCGTGAGCAACGGCACATCGTACGGATCCTCTTCATCGTCCCCATCTACGGCATCGACTCTTGGCTCAGCCTCCTCTTCTTCACCAATGACCAGTACTACGTCTACTTTGACACCATCAGGGACTGCTATGAGGGTAAGAACAAACTTGATGCTCACTTTCTCAATACATACTTTAAAAAGCGTCGCCGATGGAGACGTTGCACTGGTTTAAAATCCCAGTGGGTGACTTTTCCGGTTGAGTTGAAAAGCATGCTGCGATCAAAACTGGAGAGCTACAATCTGTCCATCCATCGTTAATTGATTACTTTGCTCACAAAGATCTATTATCTAACAGTTAATCTAGCCTCATATTTTATCTCCTTGTCCAATATTTGTGTCATTCTATTCAAAATACCAAGAAAGTGAGCCCTGACCCAAAGCTTTCCCCGAGTAAGGTCGACTGGCCTGTCGCATGGCAACAAGACTCCGAAATGGTTCTGCTACTGGACAAGCTGCCACCAGATAATGAGTTACCCACTCAACCCAACTTGCAAAGTTCTCATTGTATGCACGCCTACTGTATCACCGTGGCAACCGGCCTCGGGCTGACGAGGGCATCCGCGGGGAGATGTGAACGCGTGGTAAATAAGCCAGAGCGACACAAAAGCAGATCAGGCGAGAGCTCATTCAAAGGCAAACCGATGGAGGGAGAAGCGGCTAACGCATGATGTAACACCAAGTGCTGGCGGGGAGTGCAGCTCAGCCATAAAATGCGCCACACACCCAGTGCACGTCACAATTTCACACTTTTGCATTGATTACACAATCATCAGCCATGATTATACAGTGCACAAAGAAGGAAGATCCTAGGGGGTAGGGGGGGGTCAAAACAGGATTAGCACGCTGGTGTTTATGAGCCGCTTTGCTTGTCGTCGTCCACATGCTGAGAAAGCACACAGGAGATTTAATCCACTTCCCACAGGAGACATTTGGTGACCATCAAACAAGCCCTTGAATGTGTTTTTTTTTTTTCTTCTAGGAAATAGAAATAACAAATATCTCTGTTTGTTTGCCCCCACTTAAAGCGTTTGTGATATACAACTTCCTGAGTCTATGTTACGAATACCTTGGAGGAGAGAGCGCCATCATGGCCGAGATCCGAGGGAAACTCATCGAGTACGTCTCGCCCTTTTTTATTTACAAGCATTGATTTATCATTGTGATAATAGATTTACAATGTGTTCCGGCGCCATCAAGGTCCAGCTGCATGTTCGGCACGTGCTGCCTGAAGGGAAGGGCCTACTCCATCGGGTTCCTGCGCTTCTGCAAGCAGGCCACGCTGCAGTTCTGCGTCGTCAAGCCGCTCATGGCCACCATTACCGTCATCCTGCAGGCGTATGGCAAATACAAAGATGGAGACTTCAAGTAAGTCAACAAAAACCGCCCCCCATGTCTAAATTCAAAATGGCTGTGACGTTTGTGTGTGTTTTGTGGCTCCACAGCGCCGCCAGCGGGTACCTCTACGTCACCATCATCTGCAACGTCTCAGTCAGCTTGTCTCTGTACGCCCTCTTCCTCTTTTACTTCGCCACCCGCAACCTGCTCAGCCCGTACGGGCCCGTGCTCAAGTTTGTCATCGTCAAGTCGGTCATCTTCCTCTCCTTCTGGCAAGGTACGCCACCTCGAACCAAATTCATGAAACATTTGATAGAAGGTTGCTTTGATTTCTACTCAGGTGTGTTTCTGGCCATTATGGAGAGGTGCGGCGCCATCCCCCAGATTGACTCCGTGGAGGTGTCCGTCGGCAAAGGGACCGTCGCCGCCGGTTACCAGAACTTCATTATTTGCATCGAGATGTTTTTTGCCGCGCTGATCCTACGTTTCGCTTTCACCTACAAAGTCTACAAGGACAAAAGTATCAGCGCGCAAGGTGAGAAGATCATATCAATGGCTAGCATTCATTTTAAAATCCACTTTTATTTTACACTTTTATGACTTTCTGGCTTTTTCCTACTTTGTGCCCACATATTTGTAAGACAAGAGTCTTGCTATTCTGTCCTGTGCTTACACAAACCTTCATCTTCCCTTTTCTTTGCTGCGTTTTGAAGGACCCCTCCCTACATACGGAGAGTTTGGTAGGTTCCACGCTGACCGTTTCGACTCTTCTTGCATTGTCCATTGATGTCTGTTGCTCACCACAGTCACTTATCAAATCCTCCATGATTCATTTTGTCATATTGTAGTATAGCGTCCTTCCTTGATTGTAGCTAACCGTTAGCTAAACTGCTTTTGCAACTCACTGCCGTCTAGGCAGCTGCGCCCCGATGAAGAGCATCTCCAGCAGCCTGAAGGAGACGATGAACCCGGGCGACATGGTCCAGGACGCTATTCATAACTTCTCACCAGCTTACCAGCATTACACCCAGCAGTCCACGCTGGAGCAGGGCGTGCCGCCGCCGCCTGTGTCACGCACGCTCAGCGCCGTTAGCAACCACGGGGACACCGAGAAAACCTTCCTGCTGAGCTCGGACGATGAATTCTAGACACGCGGAAATGTGATTCATCCTCCCGGCAGCAGTCGGCCGCCTCTCATATGTGAGAATGTTTGTTTGCCATTTCATGAGAGCATGAATGTAAGTATAAACACGGCACGTTTGTGTTGGACGCTATAAGCTAGTCTGGTGTAAAACACCTGCTTGATTAGTAAGTCGTTTTCAAGTTTTACTCAAAAGATTTGCTGACTTTGATAGACTGTTCATTTTTTTTATAGCACAACTTCAATTTTATTCTGATAATGTTGTGATTTTTGTGAAATTTGATACGTTTCATGACAACCTGAGAAGGACTTAAAAAAATGTTTTATTCAGTTTGCAATGAATTGACAAGGTACTACAAATTTGTGGACTAACAGTTAGTGATGTTTCCTGGAAATTCATCTCTGGAAACTTTTAGGTGTGTAAAAATGAAACTGCCCAGTGTTTAAATGACTCATTGACTTTCCCCTGCCAGCTCCAATACCGCATGTGTACACTAGAGAGAGCCCTATGACATAGCTCGAATGCGCATTCTTAAGTATCGATTCATCGAAGCACCTGTCGAGACATTCCTCAAGTGTTTTATCATCAGGAAATGCAAACCAGCAGGCCTTCAAACACACATGAATCATGTGATATTTTTTCTTCTCTGCTTACCTGTCATCGTTACAAGAAGCCATGCTGACCTATTTTTAAATGCTGACTGGGTAAATAAGTTTGAGCACTTTTGACATGGATACTGAAGAAGATACAAGAAGCAAGCTACCAAGATTTAATCTATTGGTTTTCTTTCACTTTTTTAAGGTCAAGTTTCAGAAGCAGCAATCAAAACGTAATGGTTCCAGAAATAACCAAAATTTAAAAATAGAAAAAAAAATGTCCAAATGGCCTATTGTCCAAATGGCCTATTTCCCATTCATGGCTTGATGTAAATATATTTTTATTGAAGAACAATCCAGAATATATTTTCATATTTAGCTGGCTTTAACTAACCTCAGTCTAACCCAAGTCTTATCTGATACATTCAACACATCCTGCACGTAAAACCTCTTCCTTTCCTACTGAGTCAGCAACCACAGAAGCACACCATTTTATGTACAATATGTACAACATTTATTATAATATATATAAAATAGATGATGTACTTGAATTTTCACAATAGAAAAAGTACAATAAATACAAAGACCATTTTTGTTTTGCAAGTATCACAAAACATCCAGCACAATTTGACAAGAGGTGAGACATTGGAAATATAGATAAATGCTTTTTTTCTTTAAACCACACATATTCATATAGCTAAATAGAAGCTTTGTATATCTGAATTATTTTTCAACACAAGTGTAATTGTGTCACGACGTTTTCAACTAACATTATGGTTTTTCAAGTGAATACACTTCACACCTTCGTTTCCTTGTCTTTTCTTTACCACTTGCTTTTTCCGTCATTCATCCATCTCTCAACCTCTTCCCTCATCTTCTCTTCCTCTATCTTTCTTCTCAGCCTTTCTCTACACGAATAACATAAAAGAAAAAAAAAAATCCCTCCAAGAATCCACTATGGCAAGCCAGTACAAATATGGCAAAAAAAAAAAACACGTGCACGAATCATCATCACACAGCAATATGGCCGTCGGCTTTGAGCATATTTCTACGTAGCTAATAATTAAACATTTTTGTGAAGTAGGAATCGTTGTCACACAATACAATTAAACATGAAAATACGCCCGACCTCCCCCCCTCCCTCAACTATGGAAGTACTGAACCCATACATAACATCACAGCACTCAGTTAGCTTGTCTTGTCAAAATATCTACTTTTAAATACAAATAAAATATAGAATATATCTCTGATAAATGTCACTCAACATTTGCGTCTTGACGGCACGTACAAACATTACAAATAAGAAACACGTAAAGAGGAATGTGCGCGTTTTTCAGCTAAATGTCCAACGCATGACGTTGGGGAGTCGAGCGGACTTGTCCCGGAATCGTTACTGCACAGTAGGAACTGTAGGACAGGTAAGCTGTGTGCTATTTGAGCCGAGACAAAAAAAAAAGTGTGATGGACGGTCAGCAGGTTTGGTTTGATACCTCCCACAAGTACGGAAGGCACTGTGTTGGTGTACAAACCCTGAACATCAGTCATCCTCTAGTTCCCAGGAGTTCCGAATATCACCCCCGCAATAATTCGAATCTGCTTTGAATACAGATCACGGCCTTCCACGACCCTGTTGTGCCATTAAGGGTAGTGATAACCCCCCCCAAAAAAAAAATACGGTAACAGAATAACCTGGAATGCAGAAGTTTGTAGAACCTGCGGGGGAAGCTCAACGGTAAAGTTTTCTTTTTTTTGCTTGCGTTTCCAAAAAGCAGAAGCAGAGGAAGCTTCGCTTTTTCGGCCGCATCAAACAAAACAGTAAGCAAGGCTGGATTGTCAATGTACAGTATGGTGGAAAAGTCTTGTTTCAACAGCTACATTCTGAGGATTTTCAAAGTTGGAATTTGGGGATTTTTTTTCTTCGAGAACTTAAATTCAATGACATTATATTTTAGCTGCTGATTGACTTGACATGCAGACCTTACAGTGCTAAAATGGCAAAAAAGTAATTGACACTACTCGTGTCTTACTCTATTGTAATTGCCTATCTATGCTTCAAAATAGCAGCAAAGGACTAGTTGTGTCTAAATTAAGATCCTCAATTCACTTCAGCAGCAAAATGCCAACAAAGACAGCAAATAGGTGAGTTTTTACATGAATAACGAGTAAATAAAGACGAGTGGGGATCTGAAAAGAGTTTTCCACAGTACTGTACAATCCAACCAAGCAAAATATAAATGAACATTGGCCATTATTAAATAGCGAGCACTTTGACGGAGAAGTGGCTCGTCTGGTCCTGGATGACGTCATACATGAATGACTCGTGTGTGGGCGTAGCACTGATGTTTAGTATTATCCTACCGATATAGTTCTCGTGTTCCAATGCGTGTATACGTGTGTGCCACACCCCCTCAGTCAGTTAACAGAGCCTAGGAAGACTCGTGGCCCCTCTGAGGCGGAGCTTGCGCTGGACTCTTGACGATGGTGATGACGGAGGCAGTGTTAAGGCGCGGCGCGGTGGCCAGCAGGTTGCCCCCTCCAGCCTCGAGGCCTCTAGCAAACCTCTGTAGAGCGGCCAGGCGAGCGCCCAGGCCTTCCAGCTCTTTCCTCATGCCGGCGTTCTCGGCCCCCAGTCGGTCCACCTCCCTCTGGAGCTCCATTTTCTGCTGTTCAAGGGCTTCGCGCTGGGACACTCGCTTGACCCGGCAACTGGCGGCGTAGCCTCGGTTCTTCAAGGTGCGTCGGCGCTGCTTCAGTTTCTGGATCTCCTCGCGGGACATGCCGCGCAGGTGCAGGTTGAGCTCCCGCACCGACAGCGACATGAGCTCGCTGTCGGACAGGAAGGGAACGTTCTCGCCGCATTCCTGCTTCACCTGAATGAATAACGGAAGAGGATTAGATGATCAATAACTTGTCTGGTACAAATAAAGTGCTCTGGCGCCCTCATGTGGCACCTATAGGCAATTACAACCGGTAAAATTTGTACAAACATTTTTTTATGGTCACTGTATTGCAAATTTTCAGAACATTACAAAATATTTCAAGAGTCAAATGTTTTTTTTTCTTTCATTCATATCTATGCTTGTGCATGTTACCTTCAGGGCTTTGCTGTTTCTCTCCGTCGTCATGATGCCACCACTCTCCTCAGTTTCCCCCCCGCCCTGTGCACTAGTCAGCACAGATTCAGACACTCTGAGAAGAGACAAAGAGGATTGCAATTTTATTTTTTAAAGGTAAGTGGTCACATGCGAGTCAGGACATCACGCCATTTTAGTTCATTTTTAGCCTGACATTTGCGTCCGCTCACAAGACTGCCTGTCATGCAAGGCAGAGAAAAGGAGAAGCCGCACATCTCTCCCTCTCTACACACGCGCTCTCGTCTAATCCCGCGGTTTAATATCAGAGGAAGTTTTTTTTTTTTGTGTGTGTGAAAGTGACAGACGTCTTTGTTTGTTGGCTGGTGTGCTAAGGGGAAGTTACCAAGACTTTTTGGCCTTGCTCTTGCTCAAAGCAGGTGTCCTAAGCAACACTTCCTCCTATCAACCGCCCACAGTTTTTGTTTGGTGCTTACTACAGCAGAAAATTACAATTTAACTTTAACTTAAATAAAATAAGCCAAAGTAAGTACGGACATTTGCGTAACATGACTCTCATGCTTACATTAGCAGAAGTGTTTGTTTAACCGTGCAGTGTCTTTGGGCAGCTCTATTTAGAAATGTTATCGTCATATCTAACATTAAGTCCATGGAGGCGGTGTGTGTGACTTCCTACATTCCTCTTAAGGTCACTTGTTAGCATGAGTTGGGGTGGGTGGCATGCTGTGTATGTCAGGTCACTGTCATGATGACTTTAACGAGAGTTTTTTTGCTAGGCTAGAAAAAGCCTGCAAGCTCATCGTGGCGGCATGGCAACAATACTTTCTTTCATCGTGTGAAAAAGTTGATTTTTTTGGCTCTCATGTTTAGCTGAGAAGGAAGTGTGCTGCGTGTGAAAGAATTGTCAGCGCACACTTCCTGGTTGATATTGACCTTCTGTTTTTTAGCGTAAGATAGCTATTTGATCCCCTTGATAGCGCTGAGTGAAGATTTGGATCAGATAAATATGTTGTTGAATTGTTATATAAGGACACACTTTCTGCTGACATACTTTGTTTACAACGCGGCAGAAAAACATAAAGTTTGATGAGGTATGTCAACCACATTTGTTCTCCAAGGGGTGTCAGAAAAGTCCTGGGACTGCTCAAACTGCTTTAAGCATCTGAAATTTAGAAGACATCTACAGTCATAATTCACGAAACAATTGTTTAAGGGTTATTACACTTTCACTTTCTTTTTACTATAAATACCCCTGAGCTCATCTGGTGTTTAACCGAAGTACATGTTAGGTGTTCTGTGCCATTTAAAACCACATTCCAGGAAGCAAAATCTAATTAGGGATAGAAATAAATCAATTACGATTAAGTCCATTTTCTTCCTTAGTGAACTGACTCAAAAGCACGTGTTGATTTACAACGAGGAACAACTACTGTTTATAATATGAAAATTACAACACTCTGTAATTTTGACTACAGTTAGTGGAATTTCCCGAAAAGCGTGGGGCGTGAAGTGTCCGCAACCGCACTGGCGTCCCAATAGCCGGTGGAGGCTGTAAACCGTCGTTCGTAAAGTCATGATGATTCAGCAATACACGAATCGCACCGCTAAAAGCTAAACCGGCTACCGCCAGTCAAAACTCCAGGCAAAACTAGCCCGTTGCTATATTTGTCACAAGACTCCAGGATATCCGCGTAAATGCTCGGCTAAAAATACCTAAGGTCTGCTGGATTTTGCGTGGAAGCTTACCGAACCCGAGAGCAACAAGTGAACGCAACGTCGCCACGCAACAGCAACAATCTTGTAAAAAAGCCAAAAATGCCTATTACGGATCATGGCAAACGACTAAATAATAGTTTTGATTGTCACAAAATGTCAGATAAAACGGCCAGATTAGGGTAAAATAAACGCTGTAGTAAACAGCCGTAGCGGCTGCATTCGACATCCATTTTAGCATGACTGTAAAAATGTGCTGCTATTACATATGTTTAAACGAGTAGTTACACCCAAGACAAAAATGTGTTATTCAAACAGCGCGATGTATTAACAATATTACTATGGTTATTAACGTGGAATATACATCAGCCACACCGTTTTGAAAATGCTAGTAATTCGAGCTGTTAGCATCTTTAGCATCAACGGTGTCGGCTACGAGAGATTAAAGTAAACAGCTGCCCACTCACTTGTCCTTTGGGTTATTAGGCAAATTCCAAATGGTTACGGTTCTTCCGATGTGGCGTCGTTGTTCCTATCGATTCGCAAATACCTCTTCGGTAGCTTGGTAGCTTCCGATCTGTGACAATTTCACCGCTGGCTCGAAGCGACAAAATGTCAGTCCGCCTTTTCCCGGAATGACTTCGCTGCTCTCTGAGGTGGGATTCTTTCATTCATAAAAAAAAAAAAAAAAAAACAAGCGACAATGACGTCAGGGGCAAAGAATGAAGGCGGAGTTACACCCGCCTCCGCCGCGTACTCCAAGAGGATGTAAACAAGGAATCCCTGGGTCCCTCAAAAACAACAGGCATAAAATACTGGCGATTTATGTAAAAAGTCAAACATGCTTTCAACATTCTACACGTTTGTGAGTTTAAGTAAATGTTGAGTGACTTTGTAAAGTTAATATATTACAGCTTATCATTTTAGTCAGGTCACGTGTTGTACTGCTTTAACGCAGGGTTGTGCAAACGTTTGTGATTTTTCAAACAGACAGATAGGCTAAGAGGTCATTCATAGATATGGTTATAAAAGAAAAACAAGTTCAAATGTAATTAAATTGTATTATTTGTAAATATTTCTAACCAACCAATTTAAATAAAAATTCCACAACTGCTAACTACACACGTGGAGAAAACTGTCGGTATCCCGTTTATGAAATAATAAAATAAAATAAATGTTTATGAAAATAATTTCTCGGTGTATGTGTGTTACAGGTTCATAAGCGCGGACCTGTTGGACAATGGAGCGACCACCTCCCCTGCTGGTCAAAAAGCATCTTTAGTTATAGCAATAACGATATTGCTCAATTGTTTCAAGCATTTTGAAATAATTGAACTCAACATTTATTGTTTGGTGTATGGGTATTTTGTTCCTGACTGAAGGAAACAAAAGAGACGTGTGTATTTTATTCAAGACGTCAGTGTTTGCAGTAAGACACCAGACGCTAGACGACGCTGTGCAATTTATGCGAAGTATCAAATGACCTTTGTCACCTGACGTCACCCGACACGGAAGTGCACACGCGCATGCGTTCTGCCGGTGACCTCAGACTTGCATAGATGCACGCTTCTTAGCATTAGCAGGTTTTCTTTTGAGCAACTTGGCAGTTGTTAAAACTACGGCAATTTAGCGATCGATATTGTTATATCGTCTGTCGAGCTGAGTTGTCCTGCCCGCTGCTTGACTGACGAGACATTCTCCTAGCGGGACTGAAGAGAAGCCATGCCTGGAATCGAAGAGCTTTCCCCGGCTGCGGGCCCGGTGGCTACCCGGCCCCCCGAGGACGAAATTGACGACGACGACGATGATGATGTTAGTTCTCAATTTAAATCTATTTAATTTATCTACTTAACATAAAGTTTCATTCATTTGTTTGATTGTTCTTGCTAGAACTGTTGTAAAGATGATCAGCTCCCTGCTTGAGGAATATCAGATTAAGTTACCATTTCCAACATGTATTCAGTCATTACATACATAATATTTCTACGTTACGAAAATACCACGTAGCACTACCGGGGGGGGGGGGGGAAATCCATAAAAGTAGATATCTAATCTTTAATGGCACATTTATGTTCTTGCCAATTACTGAAGTATTACGAATTAACGACTAAGTGTATTAGACATTATTATTATATATTATTAATATTATATTAGGTACTTATTTACTGCTTGGAAATAAGATTTAGATGAGCTAAAATGTGCTGGTGTTTTTTTTCCTCATCCGTTAGATTGATGAGACCTTGGTGGAGAGGTTGTGGGGCCTGACAGAGATGTTTCCAGACACAGTTCGTACAGCTGCTGAGTTCTCAGCACAGTGTTCGGTCTCATTGGCGAAAAAGTTTTACAGGTACACTTGCTTCCATGTGTTTAGTTAAGCCAAGCGACAACTGACCCATTTTTTGCATTGTTGTTCCATTTCCAACCTTCTGATGGTTTCCATTTTCTTATTCAAGTTTTTCTCGTTCGGCTCTCTGGGTGGGAACGACTTCCTTCATGATCCTGGTGTTGCCTGTCGTGTTCGAGACAGAGCGGCTACAGCTGGAACAGCAGCAGCTACAGCAGCAGAGACAGGTGATTTGCTTATAACAACGTAACATCTAAACATGACAATTTATTATTTTCATATTTCCTCTCAGATCCTATTGGGGCCCAACACCGGTATGTCTGGTGGGATGCCAGGCATGATGCCATCAGCCCCAGGAAAGATTTGAGGAACGTGTGTGGCCCAATTAAAACCTGGAGTCTTCCACAAACATGGTAGAATCTGGTGGCCGCAAGGGGAGACAGAAAGACTGTGAAGAAATGCAAAGAACTGCTGTAACGACAAACAAAAGGAGGCCTAAGATTTACACCAGTCATGCAACTTTTAGGTCACTCCACCACTCTTGCCTCGTCTGATCCAGTGGTAAGGTGACGTGTTTTAAGGCATCTGTCTCACTGTCTCCCCTTAATCACAGAGACTGATTTTCAGGATTACCGGTTTCCATCTTTTTTTTTTTTTAATCTATATAATTGTATGAATAAATATATCATCCTGGCCATTTGAGGGGAAAGCAGGAAAAGGAGGTTTCACTGAATGAAAAGAAAAAAATAACACAGGAAAAGGTTACAGGTCAGCTGTTTGTGTTCTAAAATGTTGAACATTTTCTGAAACATTTCTGCACCTGTAGGATATGTTTAAGTTTAAACACTGGTGTGTGTGACATTATTGACATTCACTTGTCACAAAAATGCCATAATTACATTCAATATTTGTTTGTAGGAAATAAACATGTCTGAAGCATCTGTGAGCTAAATGAGGCTTTTCTGTGTGTTGCCTTTTTGTCTCAGTTCACCATTGCACTGTACTTTGAAAATTATTAAAAGGTCTTTGTATAGGAAAAATAAAATGTTTAGTCCTTTGAAACTACTAACGATTTACTTCAATGTGTTGTTAAAATTTTCAGTTTAATGACGATATTAGCGTTAATGCTAAATAGCTTTAATAAGCAGACTTGTGTAGCTGAGAGCACGACAATGCAAAAAATGGCTACAGGTATTTATTTACAATTAGAAGCCACGAATAAAAAATGCCAAACATTTTTGGTCTAAATTTCAAGTGGTAGCCAAAGTGTACTGAAAAAAGACACCAAACCATATAATCGAAATTGTGCTGTCCAAAACTGTATACAGTCATGTATTTAAAAATGTGAAAAATTACCACGCGTTCCCTACCGGAAACGACCAATCGGCACCTGCACTTGAACTCACCACTTATTCTGTCTGGTGGCGAAACTAGTTATTAGAATGCGAAAATCCCATTTCACTTGAAAATATCATCACTTCCCTCCGCGAAGTGTGCTTATGTACACTTTCGATATTCAGTAATTTCTAACAAATCCTACGATAATAGGATGAAAAAAAGTCATAAATATTGCTAACCAATAATATTTTAGTATTTACTCATTGGACTTAGTTCGTTGTTAAACTTTGGAATACTGTGTAGAGTCTTTTGCTAATTTCGTAATATTATCAAGGCTAAAGCTAATTGTGCTACAGTGGCTAAAGACATTTCTGACAATTTCTACTTGGTTTTGACAACATAGCATTCACAATGAAATTCTCCGAGGACCAAAATATTGAGGAAGGTGTTTCATTTCAGGATGAGGAGGTAAAATGCATTTTTACTTTTCGAACCTTAACAAGCGGTTCTGAAAATGGATGGATGTGTGAAGCTAAGCAGAACCGTTGTCTCCCTATGTATGAATTCAAATGTTAAAATTTAAATTTAATTAATTTCTCATAAAAAACTTTGTCTTCCCTCAAGCAGGATTCCGTTTTCCAAGACATTGACCTTCTACAACAACATGGGATAGTAAGTAAATATAATAGTAACAACAATTCTAATTTCTTCACCAAACCAAAGTTTAGATATGAAACAATGCCCTCAAATCTGTTTCCATTTGTCACCACAGAATATGGCAGATATCCAAAAACTCAAAACCGTGGGCATCTGCACCGTCAAGGGAATTCAAATGATGACACGCAAGGCTTTGTGCAACATTAAGGGATTGTCTGAAGCAAAAGTGGAAAAAATTAAGGAAGCTGCTGGGAAAATGCTTGTAAAAATCACTAAGCTAATGTTTTGCAAACTGTTGGCATGATTTAGATCGACCAGTTATCAATTTTGAGATCATTCTTGTCCTTGTAGAATCATGGTTTCCAGACTGCCTTTGAGTACAGTGTCAAGAGGAAGATAGTTTTCCACATCACAACCGGGAGTCAGGAGTTTGAGTTAAGACATGACTTTGTATTATATTAAGTCATTATTTTAATAAGAAAATATGTTTATAAATGGGTCACAAACTTGCTTTTTTATCTACTAGTAAGTTGTTGGGTGGAGGAATGGAGAGTATGGCTATCACAGAAGCCTTTGGAGGTGAGGTATTATTTTTTAGGCTCATGTTTATAATTTTGTCCATTTTTTTAATATCTACTTTATTAAAATCTTGCAGAGTTTCGTACAGGAAAAACACAGCTTTCCCACACACTTTGCGGTGCGTAAAACAACAACAAAACGCAAATGCTATATCAATAAGTAATACTGTGTTGTTTTTGTCCTAGTCACCGCTCAGCTGCCGGGAGAAAATGGCTACTCGGGTGGGAAAGTCATCTTTATTGACACAGAGCACACTTTGTATCCTCGCTTGAAATGAACAAAAATGTTCTTCTTTCTTTTTTTTGTTTCTATTGCCCTTAATGTCTTTTGCAGTCGCCCAGATAGACTGAGAGACATTGCCGATAGGTTTAATTTGGACCACAATGAAGTCCTTGACAACGTTCTATATGCTCGGGCTTATACCAGTAAGAATATGCATCACAAATGCTTTACATGAGGCTTAGGTGTTTCATCTCATCCCATTCACTTTCGGTTGTTCCTTCAGGTGAGCATCAGATGAAGCTGTTGGACTTTGTGGCAGCTAAATTTCATGAGGAAGCAGGAATCTTCAAGCTTTTGGTAATGAAAACTTTGATCAATAGTTGATTGTTTTTATATCCTAATAACACGTGTCTTCATTAGATTATTGACTCCATCATGGCCCTGTTCAGAGTTGACTTCTCGGGTCGAGGTGAGTTGGCAGAGAGGCAGCAGAAACTGGCCCTTATGCTCTCCAGGCTGCAGAAAATCTCTGAAGGTCTGAACCAACACAGTGTAGCTTCCAGAAAACTACACAATATAAAATAATGCATATTATGAAGATAATTTCTATTTTCCTCCTTAGAGTACAATGTTGCTGTGTTTGTGACCAACCAAATGACTGCTGATCCTGGCGCAGGGATGACGTAAGGGAAGACACATTCTCATTTCGTGAAACTTTGACGAAGCAGATTTGCCTATATTCCCCTCAATTTAGATTCCAGGCTGATCCGAAGAAGCCGATCGGCGGCCACATCCTGGCCCACGCTTCCACCACAAGGTTGAGCTTGAGGAAGGGACGTGCTGAGATGAGAATTGTCAAAATATTTGACAGGTATGCATTGTTTTATAATCAGTTCTTATTCCATATGAATCATTTTCAATTATCTTGAATTGTTGTTGCAGCCCAAATATGCCTGAGAAAGAGGCATCTTTCGCCATCACAGCTGGAGGTATCACTGATGCGAAAGAGTAAAAGAGACAAATAATACATTATTAGCACACTTAGCTGTTTCCTTTTAGTCACATTATAGTTTTTTACTACTCTATTTATTCAATTTTCATGAATTCCAAGGAGTTTAATGTTTTTGCTTTGCAAAATGATATATTTATTAGCACACTTAGCTATTCAACGCTAGTGATATATTTATTAGCACAGTTAGCTGTTCAACTCTAGTCATTTAAACGTATTTTTTAGGAATATTTAAAAATTCTGACTTGTTCTAATGTATTTATTCCATTTATACTGTTAGTAGTTTGGCACTTTGTTAATGGTTTGACAAAATAAATTAGAGATGATGTTCAATGTGATCTCATATGACTTGACCTACGCCGAGTCCCGTCGTAAGCCGAGGTTCACAGCCAGCAGGGGATCGGTGGTCACCTCTAGCGGTGGTCCACACGAATTACAAGGACTAAACGCTACTCCGGTCAGCTGCGCGCTTCATATGCTTGTCAAAGCAGCATAGCAATGGGAAGTTCACCAACAGCGCTGTCAAGTGTTTAAATTTACTCGCAACGAACCGACTTTTTAGCAGAACAACAAACATTTATCAGGTCTACCGGCTCAGGTTAGCTTCTCAGCTCTAGTAAAAGGAGCGATGGACCCGAGAGACACGGCACCGGATTCGTGGGAGCTGGAAGAAGACGCCGAGGCCCCTGCCGCCTCGGCGGCTCTCCCGTGCGCCTTCGCCGCACTCAACGTCAACGCCAAGCCGTTTGTTCCTAACCTCAACGCCCCGGTATTCGTGCCGAGCTTCCTTCAAAGCACGCCCGCGGGAATTCCTCCATCCGACGGTAAGGTTACGCGAAAGCATTTTGGAACTTAGCCTAACTTGCTAACTATCTTGCTAATGTAGCTAAAGTTAGCCTTTCAGTCGCACGCTTGCAACACGTCGACTTCGTGTCGTCACCCTTCATGACAGTTAACGTGGCCAATAATGTGATGACGACAAATGATTATTGAAAATGGTTTTATTTTTCTCTCCTTTAAGACACGCCTGATCAAGTCGGCAGCATGGAGGTGGCACAGACAGTCGGTATGCATCCACAATGAATGAACTCTAAACATGGAATGTGCTTGTCGTCAGGTTACAAAAACGCATGACGTTTACACGGGCGGTGTGTAGTCAAGCGCCAGGGTGCGCTGCTTCCTCCCAGCAATGTTGGAAACATCAAACTATTCCGGAATGCCAAGGGGCTCTGTTCAAGTTTCACATAGTGATCCTTATTTGGATTGCTCGATTTGGTGAACCACAAGCACTGCCTTGTGTGAATGTTATGATGCAACGATAGTGTTCTACATCTGAAATAGACTTCCCATTGCACATCCGAGGATTTAGTTTTATTTCAAATCAAAACGAAAAGTTCTAACAAATGTGAGTTTGGTTTGTTCGCAGCTCCGGTGGAGAACGGCGGCTCAGAAGCAGACATGGCAGCCGATGAAGAGACATGGGAGCAGAACGATGAGCCGGGAGGAGGCGGGGGAGGCGGCGGACAGGAGCGTCCGGGGGCGACGGGCGACTGTCAGCCCGATGGTGACAGCCAGGAGGATGAGGAGATGATCATGGAGGAGGAAGAGGAAGAGATGCCTGTGCCGAAAGTGGCACCTTCCACGCCGGACGCCCCCAAGAAAGAACATGTGAATGTTGTCTTTATCGGTCATGTGGGTGCGTAACGTTAGCTTGCTGTTAGTCGGATTCAAATTGACAGTTTAATATTATAACCATAACTTTTTTTTATTTGGCTGTTAGATGCTGGAAAATCAACTATTGGTGGACAGATCATGTGAGTAATCATTGTGAAGTTGTCGACTTGCACATTGTGCAGAAAATCTGCAGTTGATGCACATGGGATGCATTCTGTCTGAGGGACATGAAACTACCGACATCATTTTTATTGCATTTTGTGCTTGTTCTTCTCAGGTATTTAACTGGAATGGTGGAAAAACGAACTTTGGAAAAATATGAAAGGGAAGCGAAAGAAAAAAACAGAGAGACATGGTGAGGGTGCATTTTTTCCTAATGCATAATCATGTTTAGTTGCTAATTTGATTGATTAAAAAAAAAGCTAAAAAAATATCAAATAAATTACCATCATGAATATGTGTCTTCATTGACTATTCATGGTGGCTGCAGGTACTTGTCGTGGGCTCTGGACACAAATCAGGAGGAGCGAGACAAAGGCAAGACGGTGGAGGTGGGCAGGGCATATTTTGAGACAGAGAAAAAACATTTCACCATCCTGGATGCTCCTGGACACAAAAGCTTCGTCCCCAACATGATCGGAGGGGCGTCGCAAGCCGATCTGGCTGTCCTGGTGAGATACACTGAAATGTTAATTGAAGTTATATTTGCATGATGCAAATGTGGACTTTGCTTTCTCCCTGGACTGTGTTAGGTGATCTCAGCAAGAAAGGGCGAGTTTGAGACAGGCTTTGAAAAAGGTGGACAGACCCGGGAGCACGCCATGCTGGCTAAAACGGCAGGTGTCAAGCATCTCATCGTCCTGGTCAACAAGATGGACGACCCCACTGTCAACTGGAGCCTAGACAGGTAAACACAGCGTGGCTGTGATTGATGCAGAAGGTTGGCTAGCGGTTAGCCTGCCTGGCTCTTGAGATGATTCCTATCTGCTGGCAGGTATGAAGAGTGTAAGGAAAAGCTGGTGCCATTTTTAAAGAAGGTTGGCTTCAACCCCAAAAAGGACATCTACTTTATGCCTTGCTCCGGACTCACAGGTGCCAACCTCAAGGAACCCGTCCCCGAATGTCCCTGGTACACGTAAGTGGAACTGTTTGCATGATAGCTACAGACATTTGATTCACTGAAATTTGTTTTAAAGACCACTTTGATATTTGCTCTCCATCAGGGGTTTGCCATTTATCCCCCATTTGGATAATTTGCCAAACTTCACCAGATCCATCAACGGCCCAGTCAGACTTCCCATTGTAGATAAGTACAAGGTGAGCAGATGAAGAATTTACTTTTTTTTTCTTCATATTTTAATATAAAATAATATTGATAATGACTTACTGTAGGAAATTAACAATCAGCACAAAGGAACAACAAGAAACTAAGAGTATGGTGTGTGTTTTAGGACATGGGTACTGTGATTCTTGGGAAACTGGAGTCTGGAACCATCTGCAAAGCCCAGCAGTTGGTCATGATGCCAAACAGAGTGAGATGTATTCACGTTCTTGTCAAGTTGTCAGGAATATTATCTCCATTATGTCTAATTCTAACCCTATTTTCAGCACATAGTGGAAGTACTGAGCCTCCTCAGCGATGAGGTGGAGACTGACGACGCATGTCCCGGGGAGAACCTGAAGATGAGGCTCAAGGGCATCGAGGAAGAAGAGATCCTGCCCGGTTTCATCTTGTGCAGCCCCGATAACCTTTGCCACACCGGCCGCACCTTTGACGCTCAGGTGACTCATTTGATTACAATGACGAGGAGTCCTCGGTTTGCAACGGTCGCAACGTGCAACCTTTTGAGGTTACGAACAAACTAGTAACTAAAATTCTTGAATCTATCCCGAAGGAGTTGGTCCGGCAAACCTTTTAAAATTGTCAAGTCATTTGTATTGCAAGTTTTGAGTCCTCTTTCATTTCAGATTGTCATCATTGAGCACAAATCGATCATTTGTCCTGGTTACAATGCAGTCCTTCACCTCCATACTTGCATTGAAGAGGTGCAAATCTCAGTAAGTTGCCGCACAGGCTGCCTCAATGAAGCATGTGTTTTATAGTCTGGCAATTTGGTTTTATCCAGCACCATAAGATTTGTTCTATTGAACTAACAGCAGAATATTGGTACTTTTTTAATATTTTGGTTTTACTTCCATCCCTCTCACAGGCCTTAATTTGTATGGTGGACAAGAAGACTGGGGAGAAAAGTAAAACACGGCCACGCTTTGTTAAGCAGGACCAGGTTTGTATCGCCAGGTTCCGGGCGGCGGGAATCATCTGCATGGAGACTTTCAAGGACTTTCCTCAAATGGGGCGATTCACGCTCCGTGATGAAGGTAAGGACACTCCACTCGATGAGTTTGCCTTTTTTTTTTACTTTATTTTAAGTATTATTTATGAGACCTTTTTTTCCCCCCCTCCAACCAGGCAAAACCATCGCCATCGGAAAAGTGCTGAAGCTGGTGCCGGAAAAAGACTAAATGCAACAGTGGCCCAAGTTGTGTGATTGTTCTGCTTGCCACCAGAGGAGGAATGCTGCCAGGGCCAACCACAACAGTGACTTCTCTTCACAGTAAACTATGCTAAAGAGAAGAATGTCCAACAAAGGAGCAAAGAGGGGGAATTAATTGCGTCAAAAGAAAATAACAAGACTGGATCAGTTTTTATGATGAACATTTGAAAGTGAGAGACAGTGTCCAGTGCTCTCATATTGAGAGCTCTGCTATGCCACTAATGTAGCTACAGTACATAGCTGAAAGCGCTGTCGGCTGGCTTTTACTATCGGGATGGATGCAGTGTTAATGATTCTGAGGAGGACAAAAAAAACTACAAAATGATTTTGTTTCCTACAAAGAAAAACAACACCGATCAATTCTAATTTGAGGTATGAATTTCCATTTTTAAGAACGAGTGTGTAAGTCCTTTGGATATTTTATTTGCTAGGTGTTGCCATGCCAACAGTTTTAGTCTCTCACACTACTCTCATAAACCAAGGACGAACAAACGCTCACATAAACAAACATGCAACTGTTGCATAACAAAGCCACATGAAAAAAATAAAATAATAATGACGCTTGAGTTGAAATGTGTTTTTTTCAATGTATTTTAAACTCCAAACTTTATCTTGTTAATAGTTACTGTACCTTTCACCAATGATCATTTTCTATTGTAATTTAATTATTTTTGTACTTTTGTTTTTGAGTGATTTTGCCAGTTACACAGGGTTTATTTCTCAAACATTTCAATCTTCTTGGGCTGTACAGTCCAATAATACCAACATGTGAACCAAACTTTTGAAGATAAAACATTCAAATTAATTGAAAAGGAGAAAGTAAAGGACATATTTGCTAAAATTATAGTTAGCATAGTTAGTTTTATAATAATTCGCGTTTCGTTTTTGTCGTCGGAATTTTGTCGTAAACCGAGGAACACCTGTCAATATTTGTCGTACGAATAAAGTTTTCAATAGAATTTTGAAAGCTTTCTGACGTCAACTACTACGCAGTACGCATGCGCGTGTGTGGGCACACGTGAAGGCAACATGGGCGACAAAGTAGTTGAACTGGACCGATCGCAGGTAAAACTTTTAAACTAATCGGTTTTTACCATTAGTAGGTTGTTAAGGTAGATGCTGCGTTGACAAGTATGTATACAGATTTGTGATAATATTGGCCTTTCGTGTATTTCTTAGCTGCAAAGCTAACCCACGGATGAAATCTTGTCCAATGCAGGCCTCGAATATGAGTGGCTATGTTGTTAGTTAACCCAGTGATTATTATCCATAGGTGAAAAAGGCCGTGCAAGCTCTACAGGCGTTCCTCAAAACCAAGCCATCCAAAAAAAAGCTATTTACGGATGACTTTAATAAAATCAGCGTACTCTTCACCTTATGGAAGATCCCCGGGGAGGCGCAGACCATTCGGATGTAAGTGGACCCATCAGCGTGTTTTGTACACACAATGTGCAAAGATGCAAAAATGCTCTCTATCTGCACTGCATCATTATTTGGTGTACCTACTGTAATGTTCAGCGAGTGTAATTAACTTAACAGAATACTAGCATTGCAAAATAAATCTTAATTTTGTTATTTGAAGATTTAACAGTGCTCTTTTTTCCTCTCATCAGTCCATTGCCTCATAGCACACGGACAGACTCAGAGAATATCTGCCTCTTCACCAGAGATGAGCCTAAAATGACCACAGATCAAACCGTCAGGTTTTATAAGAAATTGTTGGAAGAAAGGGGAGTTAAAAATGTCTCAGAGGTAATCATTCACTTCTTAAAGTCCTTATGGATAAGTCTGGATTGACATTCAATGAGTATTCTTTATCAGATAATCCCCTACAAAATCCTGAAGACGGAGTACAAACCTTTCGAGGCTAAACTACGCCTGCTGGGGAATTTCAACATGTTTTTCGCTGACAGCCGCATTCGCCGCCGTCTGCCGTCCCATCTCGGGAAGCACTTCTATGAGAAGA
This sequence comes from Syngnathus floridae, assembly GCF_059516105.1. Classification (NCBI taxonomy): domain Eukaryota; kingdom Metazoa; phylum Chordata; class Actinopteri; order Syngnathiformes; family Syngnathidae; genus Syngnathus; species Syngnathus floridae. The sequence goes on along the minus strand of NC_142430.1, from coordinate 4,555,475 downwards.
AAAGGTCAGCTTAAAAACATTTGGAGGAATTATTTTCCCAATCTTCAAAAGTTTTAAGATGACAATCTTTCCTTGTATCCAGGGAGCCACTTGCGGTGAACCTGCTGAGCAAACATCTGGCCAGAGACATCCAGAAAATGTTCATGGGCACCACTGTGAAGGTCAACAACAACGGACCCTGCAGGTTGGTTTAAAATGCTCACCCAATTTAACGTCTATTAAGCATGCATTTCATCAACATAAAGGAAAAATTGCACTACATTGTCTGTAATGTGTTTTTCAGCATGGCGCGTGTTGGCCACTCCGCCATGACCCCCGATGAGTTGACGGAAAACATCGAGGCGGCTGTCCAAACGATGGCGGAAAAAATACGCATGGTAAGTATAGCAACAATGACCACCTTATAGTTTCACAAATCTTTATATTATGTTGAGAGATTTCCACCACAGCACTCATTTTGTCTAAATGCCTGTTGAAGAAGGGACCAGTGCTGAAGATAATTCACTTAAAGAGTGAAAAATCCGTGGCCCTGCCCATCTACAATTCAAATCCAAGCCAGCTTCTGAAGCTAGACACTACCGAGGCAGAGGTGAGGATAGATTGAAGGTCAAATACATCTAAACGTTGTGTAATAACTGCCTTGTTTCATCAGTCTGCTGCTGAAGAAAAGCTTCAGGACACAAAACAAACCCCTGTAAAGGAGGCAAAGAAAAGGAAGGTTGAGGAAGATGATGAAGAAATTCCCCAGCTGGTCCCCATCGAGGCAGAGAACAAAAAACCCAAACGGAAGGTCAGTGTTGCGCACAACCACAAAATTTCAATTGTCCAATAAGATTTCTCACGTTGATTTATTTTGTCTTGTTACAGCAAAAGAAAATCAGACCTGCTGATAAAAAATATGCAAGCAAACAGCTCAAAATGAAAACTGGCAGGGCTATGAAGCCAAAAAGAAAATCTAAAATGAAATGATTTTTTTTTTTTTTTAGACTGCGCAATATATTTTAACATTGTCAATATGTTGAACGTTTCACATCTCAGAATAAAACACTTTTGATCTTACTAAATGTGTGCTAAAAATCAATCGTTGCCCTTGACTGCTTGTTTTTGCCCATCTTGCACAAATGTCAACATTGCTCATAATGCTTTTTGACACCTTTTTACGTTGTCCCCCAAGTGCCTCAACCTCTTTCAAGCCAATGATGTCATTTGAGCTGTGTACACGTACCAGCTGTTGTGTGTGGCGGGCGACTCCTCTATTGTCAGTGGACTTCGTCTCAAGCTTGAGCAGTTCCTGCTTGTCATGGCTTTGCATATTTTAACACCTTGCAGGAATTAATATTGAAAAAAAAACGAAACATGATGATGATGGAGTGAGGTGACCAATCATCTGTCATGGAGTGGGTGTGTCTTCATTCATCCATGGTGAGCTGTTTTGTGTGGGTGTGGTGCAGGGCCATCTGGAATTACAATGTGTCAACAGCTTTCTGGGCCACACATGACAGATGATCTCGCTCTCTTATCGGGAGGCAGCTGGATGATTCTGATAGTGACCGATTATGATTCAATTTGAAGCTTTTTTTATTTGTGTAGTGGACTCAATGGAAGGATATGATGAGATGGTGTTTTTTGATGACTCCGGTAGCTTGTGTCCGAATTTGGATTCACCAGCTTCCACGGATTGGGCCTACCTTCATAAGTCTATCATCTCCATTGTGATGGGGTCTCTGATGTCAGCCGCGGGAGTGGTTCTGTTCCTGTTGCAGTTCTGTAAAGTGGTCCAGGCGGGACCTGTTGCTTCTGGCTGTGTGTCCGTGGGACTGATGTTTGTAGTGGTGGGCTTGGTTTGGATGCCGATATTGAAAGAAAAGCAGAGGCGTCGATGTTACTACCAAGTGGCTTGACTATAATGGCATGTATTGATTAAAAAAAAAAAAAAACCTCATCAGTTAGATTCAACCAATAGAAATGATTCATAATGTCTTCTCCAAGATCTTAAGCGGCACGGTGGATGAGTGCTTTGCACATCTGCCTCACAAAATTAACACAAGGATTGAACTCAATGCATTTCACGAAATGTATACACACCTTTGTTTTGACTTTCCTCTTTTGAGTATTGGCCCCACGCTTGCTCGGAAGTCAGACGAGTGAACCATGACGCTACGATGATGATTCAACATTTTTTTTTTTTTTTTCAAGTCAGCTGGCCGGTGCAACTTGTTGATAACTACATGTGCACACTGAACTTCGACCGTTGTTACTGCAGAATTTGTGAGAGCTACAACGCGACTTGCAGCACACGTTGCTGCTCGGGGCATCCGCATCTGGATTGATTCTGATCTTCTCAAGGATCATGTCGACGACCTCCGTGCAGATGGAAGCAGCGGTGGAGAGAAGGTACACAGGAGTGGGCCGTTGTAAGTGCTCCTTCTGGTTCGCCGTGGCTCACGACATCCTCGGCGTGCTCATCATGATGGTGGGGGTCTTCGGGGGCCTGGCCATCCACGACCTTTTCATCTACGCCGGTGGCATCGTCATCTTCCTCAGCCTCATCTGGTGGGTCTTCTGGTACTCGGGCAACATCGACGTGCCGCCTGAGGAACTGGAGGACGACGTGGGGCTCATCAAACCGAGGAATAAAGGACTCAGCCGAGTGGTGAGGCGCGTGTCCAACCAGCTTTCCAGCGGGATTCGGAACTCTCTGAGAAAGAATGGCGGTTCGACCAGAGAAGCCCCGGCGGGAAAGCGAGCGCCAATCACAGAAGGGTCATCACTTTTCACGATCTATGACAGCAACATGGCCTCGTCATCAAAACAACTTGTGAGAGAGACACTGTCAATATGAAGTAATCCTTGACATTGGCATCCAAACCTTCATTGAGCCATTTCAAGCTATCTCTGTTATGTATAGAAAGAAGAAACAAAGCTTACAAATTTTGGATTTGCACCCTTGTCAACCTGAACAAGGTTTCTTTTTATTTATCACTCTTATTTTGTCTTGATCTTGAATTTTCATTTGTATTTACTTTGATTCCTGATTGTACCAATTTGTAAACAAAGTCAGGAAAACGTCTCGCCTGTTCGATATTTCAACCCAGCAGTGCAATTTATTGAAAGTCATTGGAAGAGTATTTTGTTGTTTTGCCATGTCTGTGAAATAGAAAGATGAACAAAGATGCATTTGTAGATAATTTTCCTCATGGCACCATAGCAGACTGGTCACGAATAACTGATTTACATTTAAAAACGGGTAATGATTATACAACACAGTCCAGATAAGTTCACATGGTCTTATCTGGCTGATAAGATACGCATCTTGGACCCTTTAACAAAGTGCTCCAGAAGATAACAAGGCAAAGATCAGGCAAAGATATTATGAACTACTTTAAATGTAAAAAAAAAAATAAAGAATGTTTTTTATCATGTTCAAGTATAATATATTTATGTAACTTTTATGGTGGTCTTAAAATCTTCTGGGCACATAGACACAAACAGCCGTACACACATCAACATCTAAAAGCAGTTTAGAATCTAATAAATCAAAATTTTCAGGAAATATTTTTGATTTAATCCAAACGCCTGTTAAAATTGTTACGTCACGAGGACGGCAAAAACTACATTTCCCATGATCACTTAAGCGAGACCACATGACAGCTGCGTTTTATCACGTGACCCACACACGACTTGGCTCTCATTAACAGACCCGCTTCCGGTTTTCGCTACTGTTACAGTTATTATCATGTAATAAAATTTTACTTGGTGACTTTGACATTTCACTGGGGCTTTCGACAAGCGAACTTTGGCACACTCAACGCTTGCATGTCAATTCCGCGGAGGTCACTTAACCCCGGCGACTCACCACCGGTAAGGCCTCTCCACTTACCGACAGAGCATCGCTTTTCTATCCGCCGTGGGGCGGGTCAAGCTAGGCTACGGAGACAGCATGGGCCCGGTCCCTCCCTAACTAAACCGGTGGGTGATAAACAGCACAAAAAGGAATGAATAATACCGACGGGGAAGCGTCAAGCTTGGATGTTACTACGCCTGAAGTCTTGTCGTCATAATGAACGGTAAGTTTAGCTCGTGTTTTTAAAAACAGTGTTTAACGTGTTTGGTCATTTTACACGGGTGTTTCAGCACTACTAATTAGTATAAATGCTTCCAGTTTCTACTACAAAACACCGTTTAATTTGTCAAATTTTGAAATATGTCTGCATTCCAACGCTACAGAATTTGAAGATGAACTTACTGAAATGAAAATATATTCTCATTAAATGATGTCTGAGCTATTTTTTGCTTCATTAATCCTAAACAATGTATGATGGCCCCAAAGATGACACTGCAGTTTTCTTTTTTAAAAGTACAACACAGTTTAAAATATAGACTTTTTTATTCATGTATTTATGAAACATTGTTTTGGTGCATCACATGATACATATTTTCTCCCCAATGATGGAAAAAAAAAAAAAAAGTATGTGCTTAATACCAGCCTACCCAAGACTGTATTTCCAATGAGGCTGTACCTATCAATTGATTATTCCATTGGTTGATTGTCAAGTCTAATGAAATTTTGATAAAATTAATACATTTTTCACTGACATGTATCAGCATTTTTGCAATTACTTTTTGTCCACCAAATATTGTAACTAGTATTAATTAATGTCTTAGTGTTTTTACGTCATGAATGTATTGTTTTATGTATTGTATGACAAATTTTTACTCCATGTACGCTGCTTTGTATACAGTGGTGGGTGTTTTAAAGTGCTGTATAAATGAGGTTGACTTCTCAATTAATTGATTTCACTTTGACCTATAAAAAATTAAAAAATCAAATGCCACAAAGTGCAATTTTGCCTTTGTTCACCTTTTGTAGGCACTGTGCAAAGTGACGCCAAGCGACAGAACCTCTTGGAAAGGTTACTTGATGCTGTCAAACAGGTTAGTACAGATCGCATTTCCAAAATGTGTTGTATTTTATTTGTGTTTAGCGCTGTTGTTTTTAGAGAAATGACCTAACTAATCAAAATCTGTAAAAAAAGTTTTAGACATGGTTATAGGCACTAGCAAAAGATTGACATGGTTGTTTTATTTCACACTTGGTTAAGTGGGCAGAGACATAATCACAAGCCATTTAAAAAAGTCATTTTGCATTTGTATATCCCCTGTTGGCTAATATTATGTGGCATCATTTATCATTCATCTCTTTTCGTTCCAGTGCCAAATCCGCTTTGGAGGCAGAAAAGAGATTGCAACGGACTCGGACAGCAGGTGTCTATTTGCCATCCCCCCCAAATGACTATTTACAGCTTTACGTAAAATTGCGTCTGAAGGCACCAGTGTATTTATTAGTGCTAAACCATCCTCTCCTTGCCTCTGCAGGGTCATCTGTCTTTGCGCCCAGTTTGAGGCGGTGCTGCAGCACGGCTTGAGAAAGAGCCGAGGTCTCGCTCTCACCGCCGCCGCCCTCAAGCAGGCTGCAGGCTTCAGCAGCAAGGTTGAAGCAGGTAGAGTTGGGCAAGTGTAACAACACTAAAAAGATGAGCAGACAAATGAAAACTATATCGAATTTGAGGTATTTGCTTTCGTGTTAATATCATTTGAATTCAGTATGTTTTTTTTTTTTTTTTTTTTTTTTTTTTTTTTTTTTTTTTAAGAAAGCGGCTATCCGGGCACCTTGGCAGAAGTTTCATGTGGGTTATATTTATGTACAGTACTTTTGTTTCCACTGCTCAGCCTTGTGGCTTTCTCATGAGGAAGTGTTATTCTATGAATAACAGCCTCCGGAATCCTCTTTTGCTTGTCGTCAACCAAGCTCGCCATTTAAGGCACCATTAGGGCCACATAAAACTGCAGAATATTTACGAATGCACTTACTGTTAATTCCACTGTAATAGCTGCCAGCTCATTGGTGATGATTAGCATTTCTAATGTTCGCCTGTGTTTGAACTTGAGGCTTTGCAGCTGTCTAATGTAGCCAAACCCATCACAAATGTAAATTCCACGGTGTTCTGGAGTTGTATGCTAATGATATGCAAATGAGTTGCATTGTGCCATGAGGAATCACTTGTCTGAATGTTTAAACATGTCATAAGGCGCATCTTAAGTGAAGTGTATGTTAATGGCAGACTTAATCAATTCGTTGATTAATTTTGCTCTTTGTGGGGTCCTAATGTCTTCTCCCCTCCATTCTAGAGTTCACCTTCTGGTTTTACGTGAAGGAGCATCTCAACCGGCACGAGCTACAACGCTTTTACACCCTCCGTCACATCTCGACCGAGCTGGGCCGGGGTCGGGCCTGGATGCGCTGTGCTCTTAATGAGCATTCATTGGAACGCTACCTGCACACACTACTCGCTGACCGACCGCGCCTCGGGTTGGTGCACCGTTGCTTTATGGGAGCATTTTTTTTGGGATGAAAACTCCATAAACTTGTTTCTCCGAGTGTGCAGCAATAAATAGGAGATTTATGTGCGTCCATTTTAATGCACTCTTTTGATTTGAGGCATTTGCCACCTTTTTTTCTAGCACTTACTATGAAGACTGGGCCTTCATACTTGATGAAGAGAGAGCCAGTATGTTGCCTACGATGGCTGCAGGTGAGTTTGGGAATGTCATATTTCATATTCCACGTTTTCTGCCTTCAGGGCACTTGAGTACACTTTCTGGCAAGTGGAATTCAGGAAGTCAATGAAACGAGAGCAGACATGAGTAGGGACTTTTACTCTTGTAAACCACAACAATTGGTACTACTGCAAAAATAATGGGTGGCTAGACTTGTTCATTTTGCAGCACAAGTAACTGCTATTAAATGACAGTGTGCTAATAAAATCTTTGTATTTTTATTTTTAAGGATTAGTAAAGTTGTTTTTTTTTTTTGATCCATCACATTACTGCAGCATTGTGGTATTAAAGTTCTATGACTAAAAACGGAACTAGTTCAAACCGTTTGTACTGTTTTATGGGTACTGAAGATGAATGCTCATTTTGTGCTTCCCCTTTGAACTATTGATAAATAGATCGCATGCAAGTGAGGACAAACTTTAAAATATTCATATGTTGGACTGATCTTATGCTGGCTTTTGTTTTAGCTTACTCCCAATGTTTTCACAAGTGCCGAGCAAGCGCTTTTGAGCAAGTTGAAAAGTCGCAGTCCTTTTAACAAGAACATTCGGTAATGACTTGCTTTTTCCTCCCCTCCCTTCTGCAGGTTTGAACTCCATCCTCTTCGCCATCAACATAGACAACAACGACCTGAACGGTGGGCCGACAAAAGGCGGCGGCTCCACCATGACGCACCTCCTCAAAGAGTCCACGCAGGGCATCGGCAGCCTGTGGAAGGAGTCCACGCAGGGGGTCAGCAGCCTCCTCCGAGAGATCAGCACTGCCACCTCTGTGGTGCCAGGCTTCAGCCCCAGAGTGGACGGAACCTCGGACCCTCTACCTGTCCTGCCGCGCAGCACCTCTGCTGGTAAGTTTGCAAATTTGTTTACATTATCCAATAGAAAAACAGAAGATATATTGCTTGACTAAATCCTAGTCATTACGGATTTAGCCCACATGTGGTTAGCGGCATGTGACTTGTCTTCTGACAGGAAATATTCATTTGCACTTGTCTCCATCCTAATGTTGCAGCGGGTAGCGGTGTCCGCAATAAAGCGTCCAACCGTCCAGACCTTCGTGTTTGACCTCTTTTAGCTGTCTGCCCGATTCCATTCCACTGGGCCTGGCTGACACCGTTTCCCCTTAATGTGTTCTACTTAACAGCATGAGCGACATTTAAAATTTAAACTGTGGTTGAAAATGGCGGTTCATAATTTTTGCGAATACGCAGGAGAGATTTTAGGCTTGGAACGGCAAGTGTTTTTGTATAGTTTTTTTAAATTAAGTTCCAGAAGTTTGGGAATGACCCAAATGTTTGTAAAAATGTCTTCAATGAGGCCCATTTGTCTTTTTCCACCTAGATTCTGGGCTAAGGAAGGAGCGGCGGAGGAAAAAGAAAATCACCAACATCATTTCCTTTGACGACGATCTGGAGGCAGGGGATGAGGAGGAGGGCGACACCGATTTCCCCAAGATTGGCGGAATTAGCAAAGTTCAGGCCGATCCCGTTCAAAGCAGCGTGGAGGAAGGCATCGATCTCCTGGAGCCGTCGATCCAAGAGTCACCTTCTCACAACGGGCTGGATGACATCGCTACGCTGACTTGGGTGGGCTCGCCCCATCACTCTCGTACGCCACCCTTGCCTACGCCTCCTTTGCCAGACCGAAAGAGCATAGATAATGAGGAGGAAGATGACGAGGAGGAGGATGAGGAGGAAAAATACAAGGGCAGAGCTCAAATCCAGGAGGATCAGCGAAGCAATGACCAGTGAGTTGTATTACTTGAGATGAATAGGACGCCAAGAAAGCTCACCCCCAGCTTGACTGAGTTCCAAATGTTTCTTTAGGATGGTGGTTGGAAGTCTGTCCAGCGTGTCCACGTGGAGCCCAGTGCAGGTATTGATGGACCGCAGCAGCTCGGACATCCTCATCCCCCTCAGTCCTACAATCCCACAGCCAGGTATCGTACCTAAGTGCTTATTTATGGCTAGTTTTGAAATTGAACATTTGTGCCACAACTCCACAGGCCGCACAAAATGACATCTTGTTTTGATTTCAGTCAACTCCGTGGAGGACTCGGCGGCCTTTCCCGCTCAGTGCGCGGCATCGGGTCCAGTGGAAGACTGCGATAGCCGCGAATCGCAGCCGCCACTGAAGTAAGCATCTGCTCTGCTGTATGTACGACGTGTTAATGCGAAGATGGAGTCTCGACACTTATTATAATCCACTTTAGTCATCTGCATTCGCAATATTGACGCATTGATGTATTTCAGTATGGAGTCCAGTCCACTGGCGCTGTCTGTTCCGCTCAGTGGTACACTGCCAACATCTGCTCTGCCAGAGTCCATGACAGTTGGTGAGTATTTCTATCATTCTGTCGATCAGCGCTCGCTCATCCCGTCTGCCATGTGAGCAAGCCTTCCGATCGTGTTTGTTCCAAGGCTCTCAAGCCAAAGATTTTTGTTACAAAAAATATCAAGTGTATTGGATTTGTTATTTTGCCCATTTATTAGTTAACAGTATTGTTTTGCTACACTGAGATTTGGCATCGATCCAATAGCAAGAAAATTGGACAGTATTGAAGACACTGATACATTTTTTTAATGAAGTGGAGGCATCGTTGTTGAAATGGTAAGTCTAAATAGATTTTCACGACCTTTAAGTTTCTTTTCGGTCATTTTAATGAATATTCCAGATTTCGATGCCAACTTTTTAGTTTAATAGAAAAACATTATTCAGAAACAATACAACAGTTCCAATAGTTTCCCATACGTTGTCTGGATTATTTTCTTGAACTAACATTGTGCAACATTATCAAAAACAAACAAAACTGGAACAAATTTAAACATCTCCATTTTTTCCCCCTTACATTAGTTATCATGCTACAACAAATGTTATGAAACATTAAAAAGAAACATGTGGTCAGAAAATGCAATCTCTCTAAAATTTACTCTTTACTGCAATTCATTTATGTTAAAAAGTACATTACAAAAAAAAAAAGGGAAAAAAATTCTTATTTCCAAGATGTTTTGTCCACCTGGTGGCACTGCTGGTCCAGTGAATAGGCCATCGACAGAGCCTAATGGCTTTCAACACATCCTTGAGAGGAATGTCAATGAATGGAGTGAAATGAAAGTTTGGGAGGAAAAAAAGTATTAACTTCACACTTGTTTGGTGGAATTTTACTCTTAGTAAATGCTGAACAGACCAAGTCAAAGTCTTTAATTGAAGTAGAACTATTCTGAGTTCATTTACTTTTGTGATGTGTTTAAAAATGGTGCGGCACCAACCACCACTGGGGTAGACTGCCAAGTAAACTGCAATTGCACTCCAATTTAATTCATTACACTGTCACAGGACTAAAAATAAAAAACTATCGATTGCTCCCATTTCGATGTGACCACTTGTTGCTCGTAAAAAAAGGAACAAGACTGTGTACACAATATCTCATTTGAATCACTTTTTTTTGTTTCGCATCAAATTTGATTGCATTAGTGTGCTGTTTGACACACACCTTGTTTTAAAGAACTGCGTTTACCTATATGGACAAGCGGAAGCATTCATTTCCTCTCCCTCGCCGTCTTAGAAACTGGCAATGTCGTGTGTTAAGTCCCCTCTGTGAAGACCGAGGGTTGTCTGGCTCGACACAAGTCCCTAATGGCTCGTCTGTGGCACCCACTGTGAATACGTGGTCGTACTAAAGGTTACTTTTATTTCTGGCTCACTGATGTCGAGCTGTATAGACGCTCCCCACGTCCATTTTTTTTCCTTTTCTTCTTCTCTTCACCACCACACACCTCCTCCTCATCGTCAGCCTCCCCGAGCCAAACCCGGCACTTAGGCCCAGGGCTGCAAGGAGACCTACTTGTATCTGGGGCGACGCGGACACCCTACATTAGTTATGAGACCAAACTATATAATTTGTAGCATACAAAGAAAAAAGAAAAAAGTACTGGGTAGTTAATTTCTTGTCTCATGGTTATTTCTGGACATCTTGCTGGTTAACGGGTCGGCTGCATTAAGCGAGTGCATAGGCGAGCCAGAGTCCAAAATTTTGTTAACATATTGTGTGTGTGGTGTCTTTCCAGCGGAGCTGCGGCAGGCCATTGTAGCCATGATGAACAGGAAGGATGAGCTGGAGGAACAAAATGGGTACGTTGGGGATATACAGCCTCCTTATCTGCCACTTGCAAAGCCAAACGGGGATGTAGACGCTCACGTACACATGCATAGTGAGAGCTGTTGGATAACCTTTCCATTTAATACGCCGCTCTTTTCACAGACTTGAGGCATTTTCGTGCTGACTTTGCCACAGACTGATTAGATTTACACTAGCTGCCAACAGTTTATAAATAGTTTTGGTGTTTTCACTGCAGATTTGATGAATGATGCAGATTTTTCTTTCATTATTGTGTACTTGGTTGAAAAGGTTCAGTTGGACCATATGAGTCGGTGCGAATTGTACATGGACGGTCCACTTGGTGCATTTGGCAGGTCTCTTCGTAGTCTGCTGGATGGGGAAATGGAGCATTCAGCGGGTCTGAGGCAGGAGATTGAGCTGCTGAAGAAAAGGCTGGCTGAGCTGGAAGAGAGACACGCGGCTAAGGTCCAGGCTCTGGCCAGGTAACATACATGAGCGTTCTTAAATAAGACAACAAATCACCCAATGGGGGTGACAATAACGCCGGAAAAAAAAAAGTAAATAGTTCTATTATAACCAAAAAACATATTTGATGCTTCTTAGTCCCAAAATAGCACTTTAGTCTAAAATGAATGCAAATTTTATTTAATGCTCATTCCAATAAAATCCTTGTTAAAATGTGAAATACCACAGCACGAACCTTTAAGCAAGTTTTCTGACTATCATATTAAAATTCTTACCTCATCGTAAAGAATTTGCCTCGTCGAAGTCAAATAAGCTTTAATGTCATTACTTCCACGAATCTCTACCCACTTGAACCACCTTAAGGCCTTTCCTACGCATTTCAAACACTGGGCCTGTGATTTAAAACGAGTGAATCACACGCTCAGTGTTACATCAGCCAAAGGAGCCAAAGATCATACCTACCTAGCTATGGACCTTTTCCTCTTCCACTCTTTTAATATTACCGCCTCATTACATCGCAATATTTTTTTTTAAAACAGACCTCAAGCCTCGATTTGAGGTTTTGCTGTAGTCGCGCCGGAACCATTATTGATCATACTGCTCGGCCGTAACCACCAAAGGGCGCAAATAATTCAGACCCAACTGCTTTGTTCTCTAAAAAATGAACAGAGTAACAAAAAATAGGGATGAGTTAAACGGCCAGGAAGCAAATAAGCACCTCCGCAACAACATGACATTTGTCCACAGCGGGATGAAAAACCATGAGCCTCCAGCTCCAAAGACCGAGTCATTACAGATGCTTGTGACGTGTAGTTTTTCCAATAAACAAGCACTGTGCGCTGTAATCGCCCACTGGAACTTTACGGAATTGATTAATCGGTCTTGTTGTGCCACATTGGGGCTCATACTTCAGCTGCATCATTGATGTTCACATAATCACAATTACTCTCCATGCAAAAAAGTTCTAAAGTCACGCACACATTTTTTAGAAGCGAGCACAAAAGGCTGTTTTGTTCGATTAATTGCATCCAGGCTGCAAGTCTTCAGGCTTCCCATTAGTCGGCCTAGCGCTATCTAAAGAGAAAGTCTCGGCATGTCTGTTTTCACACGGTGGACTCCTATAAGTCAATGCCAATTGATTGGTGTCAGAGTGACTCCAGTTAAGCGACTCGGGGGCGCCAATGTTTCCTTTTTCATTGTGATGCTTGGAGCTCTGTGTTGTTCCCTGATACGCTTGTAGATTTCAATCCACGTCTGCTCCGTACGTCTGCTCCCCGCTGTTGTCTTTGATTTTAAAAGCTGGGTTTTTTTTGGTCTTATATTGTGAGGTCATTGATTCGGTGCCACATGGGGGAGCTCAGATGTCGAACTTGCCTGCTACTCAGATTTTGTATGAAAGACATTTGAGATGTGAAAGTAGATACTAGATTTCATTCTCCTGATTCCCCCCCCCCCGGAGTGTGTATAGAATCATCATCAGCAGTTTGTGGGGAAAAAAAAAAAATTGGGGGGTTTATTGAAAAAATGCTTTGCAGACCCCTGAGATATACTTGGCGCTCCCCTCAAGGAATAAATCCTTTCTAGGTTTGAGCCCGCTGCAAAACCTAGCTCAGCAATCTTGAGAGGGCAGTGCATCAGCTTTTTAATATGCGATGATTTTCGCATCGGCACGGAACATCTTAATGGAGCGGAAATAGCAGGCGAGGTAGAGATGGCCTCAGGCTCGTCTCGCTCTCGCTGCAGGTGACTCTGACATGCAATGTGCATCTCAAAACTGGCACAGACTCACAAATCCGATTCTGTCGTCAGCGGCTAAATCTCAAGTGCCGCCTTTCCTCCTCGGCTAAAATCTGTCTCGATCAATAGCGGCTATAAATACCAGCAAAGGAGCAGCTAGCCATTGAATGGAAGCTGGAAGCTGTCAGTTTCACTCAGGGAATGAGGCTATACTGGTAGCGCTTGCTATCAAAAATCTTTATTTTAGTCATTCCATTAAAAATTGCAAGACTAAATAATTACATTTCATTTTGCTTCTGTGAACAGCAAGTAAAATGGAGGACAAAGTTGGAGTTATACAAGCACTACTAATTGGAGCTATTTTACAGCACTGTAGTAAAACACACCTTAAGAGCCCACCAAACCAATCTTAAAATGTGTCTGTTGGGCTCTAGTCAATGAAAAATAACGAGTCGCCAGATGATGCCATTTTCCTCCAGGACTGTAGGTAGTCTTGATTACAAAGTGGGCAGCCTAGAAATCAGCTTTTGGCTAACGGTGGGTGGGAATAACAAATCAAGCTTGGCTGTCAATCAATCGCAATATAAACTACTAGCAGCCATTCCTTCTCTCTTGTAAACATCTAAACATCTAAAATGAATGTCACCTTACCATGGTGGAGGTTTTTATGTCCTAGTGAACCTTTAGTAGGATCCAAACCAGGCAAAGCAACCAAACGACCTAAGGTTCAATTCTATATAACGTTGATTTGAAAGAATATTATTTAAAAGCTTTACGACTCTTCCACTGTATTACGGATGACAGAAGGTAAGTGAGTTACCATAAATAGAATTCAGCAGATTTACTGTAGCCTCTCCTGCTGTTCACTTTGTAAGTTACTCACAGCCAAGAGATTAGATATATAGGTGAGGTATTACTCAGTCACGCACCCAAATAGAACAGAAAAATGTAAGATCCTTGCTCACACATATCAACCCACACTCTTGAGGCTCAACAAACCCCGTCTTTGTTTATATGACTACAACACATCTGCTCAGTCAGTATAGAACTCTTTCAATGTAGGCAAAATGAATTATCTCCTGGACATCTCACTTGTCAATGTTGTGAAACAAAGTGAGTGAGCTTGATGACATTTTACACACAATAACCAGCTTTGATGACTTAGAAGGAAGATGTGTTTACTTTTTGTCGTAGTCAGCAAGGATAACATTGTGAAAACATTGAGCTGGTGTTAAAACAACATCAAGAAGGGTAGTGAGTCATTTTTTTCACAAATCATCTGCTCCTGAGACATTTGAAACTGTGTTATTGATTTAAGCATGATTTTTCATTTTGGGTTATTACAATTGAAAACATTGCCGGTTTCAAGTACAGCGACTCAAATTTTCAAAATTCTTGATAGAATCATTGATGGGCTAAATGTGCTCCAAACCAAAATACCCCTCCCCTTTTTTTGTTACACCATCAGTTGGCCAAAAAAAAAAAAGCAGTCTTCAGGCAAGAAGATGGGAAGGTGGCCAGATGAGTGGGTTTGGGAAGAGGTACTTCGTCATTGGGAGAAGGGGGTGGTTGAACAGGCACGCTCACACATGCAGACTGAAACGCAATAAGCAGGCGACCAAAATTAAATTAAACAGATCCAAAGAAAAAAACAAAACGATAATCATTATGATGAAGATAATGAGATGGTCACCTGCCTAATAATTGTGCACACGGAGTTGGCTAGTTCATCCTTGAAATGAGAAATGAGCGTAAATTGCACTCAGGGGGAATTTTTCAGTGACACGCATCTCTGGGAAAGTGTCTTGGTAGCTCCCTTTTATTACTTCAAATAAAAGCAGAGCATAGAACAGCCGATTCGCTGTGTTATTGTGGATTAAGGTGATGCAGAAGCATGGAAATAATAAAAAAAAAGGGTTGAGGGAGATGCAAAAAAAATACTCGAGGGGTTTGGCTCAACTTTGCCAATTACTGTAGGTATAATAGTTTAAAGAGAAATATTAAGTTCTATATATCCATTTTTTAATCACCGTTTCAAAGAAAGGAAAAAAAGCATCTTGTTTTATCAGCTTGCTTCCGTTCACCAAATGTTACCAATTAAAAGATGATCATCATAATTAGACCCGATTCTTAAAGTTAAGCACCAGTAATGCCACTTTTCTATTAGGAGCTACATTTGCAATTTATGTGCATACTTCAGCTCACGCTGCGTCTTGAATCACACAACAAGCCAGTGTTACATCAGCAGAAAACATTTCACGCTTTGAAGGATCAATAATTCAACAAAACGAGTTCATTATCGGGCCACGCAAACCAACAAAAAATACAACCGTGGCGAGATAGAAACGCTTTAGTATTGTTACTTCAGATAATCATTTATTCACGGAAGGAGACATTTGCTGTAAATAAAAGATTATTGGATCAAACAAGACAACAACAAAAAATATGGATAGGAATAAATTTGCAGTATCTCAAATTGTGGGTTGCCATTAAATTTTTGACGCGGGCTGTCATGTTATAAAAGTAAATGTCAGGTTTTAATAGGAAATCCTTCTAGACAGGTCTCACCGCTACCTCCATGATATCTCCTCCTGCAGTTAGTATTCTCAAATCAGCGGATATTTCAATAAATTCTGTTAATGAAATCGTCAGTCAAAGGTTATGCCGATGATCTCAGTAGGCTGTAAAACTTTGGAACAACCAATTGGATCCAAATTCTGAAGAATTTTTTTTTCCTACATACTAATGCTACTTTACATTTCAATATTAATTTGAATCATTTATATATGTTCAAATCAGATCAGAGATTCATTGTCAGTATAATGAAATTTTCCGATATCGCTCTAAATGACCGACGATTTGCCTGTGAATATAATTAAATTAAATTGAACTGGCAAGAGCAGAAAGCCTCACTCCAACCTTGATCGATATCAACACCTTGTAACGAGAGTCCCTCGCTCACTTTGTGCCTGCCCAAAAACATTCGATATCATATCTCTTGCCCTAATTTGGAATATCATTTGATTCCTATTCATGTCTCTCTAATTCCAAGAGTTTATTTCTATTTCCCCCCCAGCTTACACATCATTTCACACTGTTACAAATATAGTCTGAAACCAATCTGATCTAGTCTCTAATGAATTCCCAGTAAGAATATTAGGTGGGTAAAACGTATAAATCACCTCCATACCGCGCCCACAACCTCTTTTATTATTAGCCGTTATTGGTTATGTGATATCTGTGTGTGTCTATTTGTGCAGGGAAAATGAGGTCCTGAAGGTCCAGTTGAAGAAGTATGTGGGGGCGGTGCAGATGCTGAAGAGAGAGGGGAGCCAGGGCAATGACGGTAAAACACACACGTACACACACAGAGGTTGCTCGTCCATATTTTGCTCTCAAACAGGAGTGTCATGAATCCATTGGCGAGGCCATATCAATTCCGGTGCCTTTTCTCAAGTGGCTCGAGTGTCTAATTTCACTTTTAGTGATGTGAGGCTTTGGCAAATACCACCACGGTGAGCCGCTTGATTTATTTGTGTATGTTTTGCGAAGGGGGCGGGGCCAATAACTTTGCCTACGGCAGGTCAGGTGCAGATGCGTTGGGGACGGAACCGGGGCTCTGTGTAAATATGAGTGAGATAAGCCGCCGCTGTTTGAGTGCAAATACAATGAACTAGGCAGATTAGAGAGGGACATAATAATGGATAATTGCATTTTTGGGGGGTAAAAAGGGGAGCTGTTATCTGTGTCAGCCTGAGGGCTTTATTTGTTTGTCCTGCAGAAAGTGAAAGGTAAGGACAAATTTCACGAGGACTAAAACAACAAGCACATCAGAGCACAATTATTTTTTGGGCGGAATTTGCGACTGAGATAACTTTGTACAAAAGGACAACTGTGATTACATCACAAGCAAAACACAGCAAAAATAACAAATTAGAAAAACATGCTCAATTTCCATCGGACTGAAACAATAATAGCTTTAAATCAAAGCTAAATTTATCCATCATTTTTTTTCTTTTTAGATGGTTGTGTTGGCCTGTAATTAATTTTCAGTAACCCTAAATGTAAGTCTGCCTCTGTTTTGTAATAAACCACCGCCCACCCAATTATATTCTGCGCTCGTCGTTCTCACGTCTTAGTTAGGAGGTCAAACACGGGCGGTGGGCTTCGGCGGCGAACCGTGCTTGTTAAGCCGTCCGGGACCTTCCGTGCTGTGTCTGCACTTATTGGCGTCATGTTTAAAACATAACAAGAGCCTTTGCGTTTCATCTTTGCTTCCTGTCAATTGCCGTCTCAAACAAGGCTTGGTTGCTCATGCACACCTGTGGGGGAAAAAAAAACGCAGAGGTGATGATCGGCGCTCTGAGCGGCTGATTATCATCCAATCAGAGTTGCCATTTGTGATTCGGCGCTTCATTTGTACTTTCCTCATATTTTGACTCAGGCCTTTCTCTCTTCGTCTTTGCCGTCGACAGGCGTAGCAATTTCCTCTCCACGGCGGCGTCTAAATGATTTCATCCTCCCTTTCCTCTGTCTTCGCCCGCTAATGATGTGCCTTATTCTCGCCTACTTTTGATGTTGACTACCACTGTTCTGCCGGGTTCTAAGAGGAGCAAGTATAAGGTTGGGGGGGTAGAAATTGAGGGAGGGGTGTGAATTGACAGACAAATGGCTGTTTTTTTTTTAACGTGCTGTCAGCATGCTTCCCTGTGATCAGAGCCTCTCTCTAATGATAGCGCTGCGGACGTGTTCTCTCAAATGCTCGGTAGGCGCCTTCAGCACCGCTGGCATCCCGCTAAAGAGGCTTCCTTTTTACCTCTGCTGTGAATGACTGATAATTAATTGTTTCCTGCAGGATGCCGTTGCAGGATTTTCCCCTTTTTTTATTTTCTTCTGTAAAAGGGAACAGTGTCTTTGAGGGTATGCTTATATTAATACGTCGTACGAGATTGGAATGGAGATCACGCGTGAATGCACCGGGCACGCATTTGTGTACCTTACATGGCGCATTAGCACAACGATCATCACGTGTAGCGTAATGCAAAAAGATGTGTGTATTTTTGTCGTGATCTATTCCTAGAACTCCTCATTAGTCAAAGCCGAGTGGACGTGCAAGTTGAACGGTTGAAGTTACAGAATGTACGAAATTGTGAAGATGCTTTGCCTTGAAATTCAACTCTGAAGTCAATTGCCGCAATGTTCCATAGTCAAGATTAGACTCGAGGGCTGTGATTGGTTAAGAAAAACAAATCTATTTTTTCTTCCCAGAGAATGTCGAGCGTCTCGCTGCTGTCTTCCAGATAATAATGCTTTGGCTCTCTCCCAGAGGAGCTGTAATGGCCTCCTGGTTGACCGTTTGCTGTTTGAATGAATGATTTACCCAAGAGATCGATTCTCCGCGGAGATAGTCTTTGCATCAGAGGGAAAGTGGCCCTTTGCCGTAGAAGATGGCCCATTGCGCCATGCAGCCTAGTTTAAATTGGCCTGCTGTGGTGTAGATTAAAAAGATTAGAGTGCCAACTCCAGGCCAGGGTTCGAGAGATATTAACTTGTTCAGTGCTGACGCGGCTCTCGGGAGAAACGACAGGAGATCAATGAGGGGGTCAAGGGCCGCTAATTCCCTCCTTTCCGTTTTCAGGTTCAGACCCAATTGATGTTTCTTTAATCCTATGTCTATCACGTGGCCCGTTATTTTATGTTCCTGAAGAAACCAAAGTTCACTCTTTTAATCGTACTTAATTGAATATACTCCTTATTAACTTTTGTCCGGCTGACTCTTAATTTCGCACAGAGGCCACACTTTATTTTGCCTGTTTGCAGCGTCCGTGTTTAATTTGAGCGTAAATAAAGGAGCGGCGGGCAGGGGCTTATTCATCTCCAATCAGGAAATGCATTACATGGCTGTTAAAAAGCAAATAAGGTTACTCCGTGGCCTTTAGTCCCTCTTGCTCCCGCTGACGGCCTAATGAGTGAATGAGAGGCATTTATCACCGCTGCCTGTCCTAATAGGCGTGTGTAACTTATTCATTACACGCATAGCTCTGCATTTATTGTCCCTCACCGTGTTTAGCTTTGCCCTTGTCAGTCCCGGGCGAGGTCAGGCTTGCTGCTTTAACGTGCCACTTGTGTATTTGTGTAAATTCTGTTGTTGTTTTTACACAAGGGGGATCTGTGAATATAAATTGATCAGGGAAGGTGTGTGTGCATGTTAATTAAAACTTAATTCTTTGAAATGGCTTTTTTTTTTTCTCCCAGACTGTCAGTGTGGGCAAGTGTTTATTCATTACTTTTGACAGGGGTGGCGGCAGGCCTTCCGGGAGGGGCTCGGCGGTCGGAAAACAGGTCATGGCGGTGAGAAGGGAGTCATTATCCAACAATGTGCCAAGGCATGCATCTTTTCAGGGCAAAAGTGCATTGGCTATTGTTCTTAGTTGATTCATTTGGATTTTGCAGACTAGGCTGAGACCAAGCGAAGCTGCCCCCCGAAGACAGTTGGCCGGCATGAAACTGTTAACATGCGAGTGCTTTATGTTTTAAAAAGAAAAATTATTTTAAGTCTCAGTAGGCTGAGTGTAAAAGAGCAAATGATGAGTCATCCTCCATGTGACTTGAGCTTAATTGTGTCCACTAGCAGATTGGTCTTGTTTACCAGCTCAAAGGTGTGAGGGATGTTCATTTCATCCAAGACAATCAACCAAGCAGCCCCGCCGGCTATTAATAACATGACTTTGTGTTGTCAACAATTTTGTGTCCAGGTTTATTACGTGTGTGTATTTTCCGTGTCGCACCGCAGGGGTGGGCGACACATTTCATCACCTCGGCGGAGGCTTCTTAATGAATGCTTTAATCATCCTTCTCTGCTAGAGGTCTCTTGATGTCCACGAGTGGCGAGTCTGCAACTTAAATTGTCATCTCTTCTCGTTAATTTCTGGCTGAGAGATCATTTGGTCTCCTTACTGCCGCGAGAGTGTGTCATGTACTCGAGACAGTCACGTTTAGGCCTTGGTGGAGATATTCCACTTAATATCTAAGGCATTCCACTTCTGTTTTGATGCGGAGAAATGGATTGGTTAGAATTACAAATTCAGTTAAGGGAGCTTGAAATTTGATGTGAAGCTGAGGGAAGCCCTGTTGTGTGTGTGTGAGTGTGTGTGTGTGTGTGTGTGTGTGTGTGTGTGTGTGTGTGTGTGTGTGTGTGTGTATATAGCGAGAGATTCACCTTCTGCGTTGCCTCTGGCTGTTTTTGATTTTTCCAATAATACACACTCGCACAAGTACACACACCTTCGGGCCATTACTGTACCTGGCGCTCAAAGTAACCGCAGGCTTAAACTCACCGCATTGTTGCCATGCAAGTTTTACATGCACACTCAAGTGGATGAACACGATGCTATCAAATCCGGATAAGTCGTCATCCACAGTATGAGTTTACAATCTCTCCACCTAGTCTGTCTTGCATCCTTATCTCCTGAGTGATTGCATCTGCTCCCAGCTCGCCATCCCACCGGCCTTCCAGTCGGCGTCGGACGTGCCGCCGGTGCTTTGTCAGGGTCCAGGCATGCTGTTCATTTCCTGCATGAGTGCCCACGCTGATGATAACGCTCCTCTTAGCATGCGGGGCGGCGAAGGGAGCATTAAACATTCCCCGTGTTTGCCAGGTAGAGGATGTCGGGGACACGGGGCGAGTTTGTCAACGGGCCTTTGTCGTACTCTGACACGTGTTTGGTTACAGCGCTGGCGCTTTAAGTTGGTGGCAAAGTGCAGATATTTTGTCTGCTCTTCTCGCTGTCCTTTCTTCATGCTTCTTTAAAATGCACTATTGCGGCTTTGATATAAAGTGCAAAAAGCCAAGATGAAGCTATTGTTGCATCATATTCTTATGAAAGCGAGTGATTTTCACGAGTGCACAGCTGAGCCTGTGCAAGAATCTGTGCGTCATCGTGACATTGCACATGCCTCATTTCCACCCCTATTTTAAGCCGGGAGTGGACGTTAACGATGCCTTAATTACTCATTTGCATATAGAACCACTGGTTGGACCTTTATTAGACACAGCAATTAGATTAGTAGGGCAAACACAATTTTTTATTTTATTTTTTTTATAGAGCGGCTGAAAAAAAGAGCAGTCCTTTGTAAATAATTCGGTGAATCAATTCACAAGGGAGAATATTTTTGTTTAAGATGTCATTTTTTTATGATCAAATTAAAATCTCAGATCCCAAGTGATAGTTTCCTTAGAGCAGCCCAGGAATAAAAAAAAAAAAAAAAACATGTAAAATAGGCTCCAATATTCATTCTCTGGAGTCAAACCTCTGAGTTGTATTGACACGTCACCTCCTGACAGGCCGAGAGTAAAGCAGCAAGGGATTTACAGCGAGTGAGCCGCAAAAAGGAGCTGATAATGAGCCATGCTGCGAGAGTTTCTTATTCTAACAAGCTTCTCATCTTGACTCCAGAGGGCTCTTTAGTTCTGGTCAAATACCTGCGCTGCGGAAATGAGGGAGAGAGAGTTGTGTGTGTGTGTGTGTGGGGGGGGGGCTCTCGTAAGGTCTTTGCGGCACCTCGGCTCATTCCTTTTATGCCTCTGTGGCTTTGGGACAAAGGTGATACTAAAACCACCTTTGCAGCCACATTAGAAGTTCTGAATCGCTGCAATGGATTAGATTGTCGTAGACCGGACACTGGTGGAGCTAGAGGGGAGGCTTTGGGGGCACTGCCCCCCCCCCCCCCCATAAATCAAATGTTAAATGTTGATAAAAAAATATATATATTTGTGATTTGAGTACCATTCTAGTTTAACTCTGCATACTTTTAATTAAGATTGCTTTATTAATAGCAATTATCGACTGAACCCTCAACAAATACCTTCACTGTTGTGTTTCCCAGCCAGAAGCTCTTACACTAATTAAAGCAAATCCTACAAATGAGCATCTATCACATGCTCACTCTATTGCACATGCAACACCCACAGCATCTTATTTTTTTTTTTTTTCTGGCTCCAGATAGATGCATTTCACCCAGCATAATGAACACTCACTTGAAGGGAATTCACTTAGCGAGTAACCCCCCAAGTGAATCCTACTGTGCACGAGCCAACTCAACAAAGTGCTTGTTTTATAAAAGTCCTTTTGGAGTTTGGATCAAAAGTTTTTTTTTCTTCTTTTTCCACAGCAATCCGTGGTTGAAATATTTAAAACTAGAACGGAGTCTCACTTCCATTCCCTTTACATTCTCTTCCTCTTAGTTCCACCTTTGCCGTCCCTTTCGTCTCCCATCTCCACTCACGCTTCCTCTGTGTTTGCATTAATAAAGCGCACTAATGCAAAGCGGACGTGAGGTTATAAATAAGGAAGCTTGTATGTGCTTTATAGACCTTTGACCACACAAAGAAAAAATATGCCATCTGAAAGAAACAAAAATAACATTCCAGAGTATTCTTTCACAACCCTTCAGTCTTTAACGTGTGTGAAAAGCTTCTCTAACAGGTCATTTTTATTTTTTTTGGGCTAGTGACAAGACAGCTAATTTGATTCCCTTCTTGTTTTATGGAGAGCATCTGCTTAACGCACTCCAGTGTGTCAAAACAACTGCAGGGGGTCATGTCGCAACAATTCGCAGGCATCCTCATGTTTAGTGCAGGGGAGCCGAGATGTTGATTAGGCGTTTGAAAAGAAAAAAAAAACACACTTGGATGTCTGCAGATAAGTTTGCATGATTAAAGGCCACCTAATCAACTTGGACAAGTTTTGATGTCGGAACTTATTAGCGTCGATGCACTCAGTGGGTCTGGCGTGTGAGTCACAGCGATGTTGAGATGTTTGGAAAAACAACATCCTCCAAGTCGTCGTCGTTGTTGTTGTTGTTATAAGTGCGTCAGGCGAGGAGCAGGTGGTGCTGATTGAAAGCGGATGTGATTAGCTGTCTTAATGTCAGAGTGGAGCATAATGACTTTGCCTATTGATTAGATAACATATGCACTTGGTCATGTTTGTTTGGGAACTCGGGAAGTTGAATTTGAAGGGCGGGCGCCGCTTGCTGTGTATTGAGCGCATTTAAATGAAAAGTGGACAAATTTGCGGCGTTCGTCTCATTGTTACTTGATGAGGCTAGTTGAAGTTATAATGAAGTCATCAAAAAGAACATTTTTTTGGTGGGATAAATTTCTGACTAAATAAATTTATATAATAAATAATCAATTATTTACCTCTTGACATGGCAGCCAGTCCAATTTTTTTTCCCCCCTGTCCTCCATCTCATTCCACCCATCACTCCTCTGATCTAAAATCGGAAATGTCTAAATTACACTTGCTAATAGGTCACGGTAGCACCATTTCCTCCCTCACCTCATCGCTCTGTCCTCTCTCTTTTTTAATTCACCGTTAGGTACAAAGAATATTTCATTTGGCACTAAATGAAATTGTTCTAGACTTTTGAAAGAAGAAGAAGAAAAATTCTTCTCCCCTGCTGTTCCTTGTCCTCCAGATGGGAACATCAATTCTTAATGCTTATTTTAAACGCACTACTACCAGTTTTTTTTCCCCCCCTTCAGGCATGCGCACAACCACCACTGGACACTAAAGTGAACATACTCTCACTTAAACACCTTCACAGAAATGTTGTCTACTCGTTGTTAATAAATACTCCAGGGACTCCAACTCCTCATTAAAAAATACACCACGCTGCGCCAACAGATCAGCGGATAATTAACATATTAATTCCGAGCTGAAGGATAAGTGCTACGAACAAATGAGAGACACGGCCCATTTTTTTAAGTTTTCTATAGGTTGTTGTGGCTCGAGTAGAAGCTAAGTGCTAAACTAGGTTAAGCCAAGCCAAGCTCTTGACCACGAACATGTCACCTTCATGTAAGAACGGTTGAATTTCTTAGCAGGCACGCTCGGCCCGCTTGTAGCCTTGTGTGCTTATTTCGACGAACGCAAGTATTGTACTAAGTAAGCAGACATGCATTTTGCATGCCATACATTCGCCAAATGTACATAAATTCCATCGGCATGTGTGTGCACCTTCTCTGAATGCTTAATAACTCTTTTAATAGGACTGCAGCAGATTGAGCTGCCATGTTTTCTGGCCGAGACATTTTTGGGTCACAGATCCCCCCCCACCCTCTCTAATAATTTATTTCGATCAAAGGAATAATTATTTGCTTTCGCTTCCATCGCTCGCACATGAACACCTGCTTGCACACATTGGTCGCCATTTTGTCTTGTAGTGTATTGCCACTTTCTGTCGACAGGAAATGACATCCCACTGCAACTGTGCGACCTGACCACTTTTAATCGGAGCCCTCCTCTGACGCACACACACGCTCTAATCAGTTTTGTTCTCTCTCAGATGATGTGAATATTTGGTAAAGCTCCCCACACGCCTTCACATTTGCCACTCCCTAATATTTCGCAACTCGCGTCACTCTGCATAATCCCAATATTGATCTCGCACCCCGCCCGGTCTACGAGCAGCCTCCCCATTTTATCTTTTTCCATCAAAAGCAACCGTGTGACGCCGTCACGCTGGGAGGCGTGAAGCTTAAATAAAAGCCGCAAAGCTTCAGATTAGAGCAGATGATAAAATGAAACTTTAATCATCCCCGTGAGGAAAGTGGGTCACTGCTGGAGTGTGGGAACAGAAGAAAAGAACAGAGAAAATGGGGTCCTGAAGGTAATGCGAGTAATTACAATCAAAGCATATACTGTATTGTCGTGAGAAAAAAAAAAAAAGCAAGATATGACTAGCTTTTATTGTCTCCAGTCGGATTAGGATTCATACATATAATATCATTAATATTATGCAATAATAATAATAATTTCAGAGGTGGAGACAATATATTCTTAAAACTGAGAAAAACATTTTCAGATTTGTTTGTCAACCCCCTATGGAGGAATTAATTTTGCCAAACCTCCACACTCCACGTATTTTAACTTCTCCCAAGTCACAATGAGTATCGATTTTGAAAAGCCCGGCTTTCTTGTCACAATAATTTGCCACTTTGTACCAGTGGGAAACGATATGAGTGCCGCAAATTAAATTTAGGCTCAGGGTAATGACTTAGTAATGATTTCCCCACTTTCCACAACATTTTGGACCACAATTGCTTCCGGTTTTTCCTTCTTTTGATCGCAGTTATCTGACACAAACAAACCAACACAGTGCAGCTCTGCTTCTGCCTGACGACAGGACTAAATTAATCTTGTTTACACAAAAATTACCGCATCTTATCCCTTAATGTGAACCACCATATGTTAACACGGCTAACAGTAATTTAACATTTACGTGTTCTTGGCACCCTGAATGTAACTCCCACAACACACACACAAAAACTGCCGTTATCTGAGGAAAGGGAACGCGAGAAATAAACGATACGCGATTAGAAAATGAAAGAAGATTGCTTTTGATTAGCACTAGTTAATTAACTCAGCCAGATGCCTGCCTGCTCCCTAGCCAGCGCTTCAACAATGCACGGCCCGTCTGCGTGATTAACCCGACGCTGTCTACGGGCCCCCTTGCATGTGTGTGTTTTTCAATCCTAGCGTTCCTTTGTCAAAAATAGTTTTGGCCTTTCTTCCTGTATTCAGTCAGTCCTGTCATTTTATAATGAAAAACAAATTAATTTAGCATGTCTTGCATGTACCTTTCAGTGCAAAAAATAAATAAAAATTGTGTATAGCTGAGAGTGGCTGGCCTTCCCCATATATTTGATTAGCAACAAGGGACCACCGATGCACTACGGCGCAGTGTGCTGCCAAGTTAAGTAGAACAGCAGTGAATGATTGATAAGGTGGAAATAAGATGAGAAACAAACAAAGGAGATTGGGCGCATAAAATCGTAGGGAAGAATAAAGATGAATCAGATTTATAGTCAGTTTGAAGGAATTTGAGTACAAACTTTCCATCCGGCTCGTATTAAAAAGCAGATCACAGCAGACGGGAAATGTCAGAGCTCATCGGTATTGGTCACAGTTGACGCAATCTCGATGTCTTGACCTACAAGTCTGCTCAGTAAAAAAAAACTTGTCGTGATGCCTTCCCTCTACTCAGGACTGCAATATTTGTCAACAATAATCAGTCAAGAGTTGCTTGAAATGTGAAAAGGTAAATAAAATAGAGCCCAAATAAATGTATCTGCCGGAACCGATTTAGACACCACCCGAAGGTAGGATTAATGTTGTTTATTTACTTTGCTCCTTCCACAAGTCTTTTGTCCTGCAGCTGGTCTGAAAATAGGCCCATTGGAATAATAGTCTTCAACCTTATCGTTTTTTTTTTTTTTTATCTTATCTGAATTGGGCAGTAGTGAATTCAGATGTTAGTGTTTATATTGATAGTTATTTTCCGTGCTTTCATTTTTAGCAATTTGGGATAGCTCATTGTCTCACTCAAGTTGGACCAATGGGATGGAAATGCTCAGGTGAACAGTCCAAGGATGCAAGTCTGCGATTGGGAAACACCCTCGCACACACACACATACACACTTGGTGCTCCCGATGCAACACATTGCTCATGGGCAGCCCAACGTTTCCTAGCGCACAACACAGCTGTCGGGGAATGACGCTCAGTTAGTTTTGTTATTACACACCAGCTGTCAGCCCAATTTTCTTTAGCCAGGAACATCTGTGGTGTCATCCCCGATTTTGATCCTCACCCACCCTGACGCACATACACACCGTTTTTTATTCCGCCTCACACAACACTCGTTTCCTGCTTGTTTGTCCACATTAGTTACATTGTGACAGATCCTAAGTGGCATCATCTGCAGCGCACCATTTTTTTTTTTGAGTATTTCATGAAATGTTCTGAATTCTAGATTTTGTGCCACACTTTTAGTGAACAAAATAATAATGCTGGCAAGGAGGTTAATATTTGACCCCTCACATGTCTGCAAAACTTTCTATGCGCATCATGAAGCCTTTCCACATGTTAAATTCCCATCACTGTGTTTTAAGTTCCCTAATTTTCTTCTGCTCTCAGAGCATGTCTTCCCATCTCTCCCTTCAAGCTCCGCCGTGTCTGTCTGTGTCAGCGGGGTGTGTTGACGCCGAAATTCCAAAGTTAATTTTCTTCGGCGGTGCTGAAAATCCAATCAAACCGTTGCCCGCGTCCTCCGCTGCAAAGACACAGCGCCTCCATTTCTGCCAAGTCGCGCTGTTTTTTTTTTTCCTCTCCCCCCCTTTCCACGGACGGAACCCTATTAGTTGATGTTTATGAGCTTAGAAACAACGCTTTAGGCGCTGCCATGATGACTTAAGCCTGTGAGCGAGCTTCAGTATTACAAAGAAACAATGAGCTGAGAGGAAAGTCTGAAAAGCAGCCGCAATGGAATCAAGGGGACATTTATCATCTTAATAGAAATGACAGCAAGGGGAAAAAAAAAAAACAAACTGTGTTTGACTTGCCGACTTACATTGCAGCACCGTGTATGAACAAAGAAAAAGAGGATTTGTGTGCTTAAGCATCTTTGTGTGTTTTCCTTGTCGAACCCTTTGTGTGTGACTTTTACTCCAGTATGACATTAATTTAGTGGAAGGCACTTAAGAGCCTGCCAGCGTGTGTATTATACAGACATTTTCTCTTGAATCTTGATCAAAAAACAGCTGCAAGTGTCACAAAGTAACCGAGAGGAGCACTCGGTGGAAACATTTTCAGCGTAATTCTTTTTCTCTCTCTCGCAGCTCTGTCGGTATTGCCGTCGAGCGAAGCGCTCGCCCCTGCCCCTCCGAGTAAATGCATGGGCGACATTGAAGAGTTGGCAGCCAGCTATGAACGTAAACTCATAGAGGTGAGTGTTTGATCTTGTTGCACAACCCTCGCTACTTACTGAAGTCACATTTGTGAGCGACCACACTATTGATTTTTGAGAAAATGTCACATTGAGAGGGTTTGTTGGTTTCCTAATGAGGGCTGCCAGAGCAAGATAAATATTCAACTGTTTACCTGCATTTACTAGGGAAACACAGCTGTGTTTATGACCGGCCTCTGTTCTATTTGTGTTACACTGAGGTTGACTTTGTACATTTTGAGCCAATTCTCTGGATACGCAATGCTGAAAAAATTGAGGCGTGTGGTGCAGAAAGCAAAGAATTTTTTTTAATTTTATTTATTATTTCATTTTATTTTCTGTGGTGGGGGGGAGAAAATAGAACATTGGAATGCCGTCTTGTAATTGGAACGGTACCGGTTCACCCCTAGAGAGTGTCTAAGTGAGAAATTGAACACCTAATTGTGCCTGATGAATTTAAAAATCTAATTTTCTGCTCGAGCTGTTCTGGCTTTATTACATATATTTTTAGAGCCCTTTTGAAGGCGATAATACAATTTTAAATTTCTGTAAGCAACTCGTTTTCCCCTGATGGGTGGAAAGCCAGTGGGTTATCCACAGTGTTTTGGAATTGATTTTCTTTTGAACTTTCCGAGTCGTACGAAAATAAATGAAAGGATTATGGAATTAACTGATGCAAATTCGCAGTTAAAACAATCACCGAGCTAATAAAGGACTTTGAAAACTTTTTTTTTTTTTTAACTCTTCTTCGGCTTTCTTGGTCAAGCAGCCTATAAATTGATGACGGAAGGTTTGGTCATGGGGTTCTGTTGTAGTTCAACGTGTGTATATTCAGAAGTCTGCCTCATATTCCTTTAAAACAATCTGACTTTACACATTTTGTAACTCTGCATTCATATTTTCAGCCCATATAATTTAGTGTCACATCTACGTCTGCCTCATGCCTCATCGTAGTAAATAAAAAGGAGCAAGCGTAATATAGGTCAGTGGGAGGAGGGATTCTCCCTTTTGATCCACGAGCTCATTAATTAACCATCCCAAAAAGATTTGGAACAAGAACAACAATTACAAGCCACCGGCTCAGAATGTTGCGTTTCAGAGGAAACGTGGAAAGAACATGACGTACAGTAATGCAAGTGAGTGGAGCACTTAAAGGCCAAGCAAGAGTTAGAAAATGTTTGCTCCCAACATTGTCGTCAATGGACGAATGACAGCAAACAAAACAAGGCAATTTTCTTTTGAGCAGTCGTTCACCCAACGTCCAGCTTAAAAAATCAGCTTATGCCTGCGTGACATTTGCAGACACCATTAGAAGGCAGCAGTTGGAATGGCTTTTTGTTTTTGACTCCCAGTGAATGGTGGACAGAACAGCTTGTCGGTTCTATATCGGTCCTTACTCACCCGCTTTTTTTTTTTTGTCCCCCCCCCCCCCTCTTCTTCCGTCATCTTCAGCCATGTTTCCTCCTGTTGAGGAGCAGATGTGCTCAAGTGAGTCACGCATGGAATCCAACATGCGTTGGGCAATAGTCATATTTTGGTTGTCTCGTTTCTTTTTTTTTTTTCCTCCTCTTGGTTCTCCAGCTTCTTCCCATATTTCAAAATAATCGACGATACCATTGTGCCTCTGCTTACACAACCAATAAAAAGTAAAGATGGCAACGTTAGCAGCAGCGCAAAGTACATTTGTCATGACTAATTTCATCCGCTGAAGATGTAGTGAGGTCATTTCTCCTCTCGCCATCCAATTTCAAATCCAATCTCAGCCGTCTTACTCTCACTTAAGTTTGACTTTTTAGGCTTTGTACATGTCCTTGTGCCACTTTCTCTGTTCCGTCGGAAGCGACATCTCCAAGATGTAATGAGTTGAAGTGGACTGGATTCTTATTCTTTACATAAAACCACATTACAGGAATGTAGGATGATTTGATTGATGTTCTTTTTTTGCTCTTGAGAATTTTGAATTTGCAGCCGCCGGATATTTAAATATTTTTGTGTATAGAATACTGTTTTTTTTTGTGTGTGTTTCTTCTACATACAGAATTGATTCTTAAGACTTTGTCGTGAAACCAAACCGACAATATTTCATTATTTCAGCGTTTGTCAGGTGTTTCTTTGATTCAAAAGGAGTATTTCCGAATCCAGCTGCATGGAAGAGAGCGTCTACCTATTTTTTTTATTTTATAAGACTGCCCGAGGAGCTGGAGTAGTGTTTGACAGAGGAGAGATTTAAGCGGCAGCCCGAGGACACGGCACGCATTGATATTCTCTTTATTACTTCTGAGCTGCAGTTAACAGCCATACTACGACAAACAAAGAAGAATGCACAAATGAAAACGCAGTCTCCTTGGGAAAAAAAGTCTTTTTCATTGTGGTTGTGAATGTGGGTGATGA
Organism: Syngnathus floridae; assembly: GCF_059516105.1. NCBI lineage: Eukaryota > Metazoa > Chordata > Actinopteri > Syngnathiformes > Syngnathidae > Syngnathus > Syngnathus floridae. The sequence continues at coordinate 4,525,354 of NC_142430.1, read as the reverse complement.
TGAAAGACATTTTGAGTATTAATTAAAAGGCTTTCCTCTACCGATCCATCACCCTGCATTTCTACAGCTATATGATAATAATAATAAGCTCTTATTTATTTGTGCAGGTGCACCTCATGCTGTAAAAAAAAAAAATATTTGCCTGGAGGTAGTTAAGAAGAGAACTGAAACCAAGTTTATTGTTCTTTGGTAATTGGGTAGGTACGACAACAATGGGTTTGGTGACACCAAAGCAGACCGGTTCAGTATTAGCATTTTACAATTTGCATATTGAATATGAAGAAAAATAGCGCTGCCCTTTAAATAGATTTTAATAGCCACCACTCCATATTTCATTACTTGATGTCAAAAAGTGATTCTAAGTCTCTTCTTGGTTAGGGTTGACTGAAGAGTCAAATCTACATTTGGGTTGAGCAGAGGCAGATGTGGAGATAGCATCAGCTGAATCCAACCTCAATTACGGTTGCTTAGGATTGTATTTATTATTTGTGATCATTTGCTCTATTGAATCATTTTATATTACAAAATATTTGCCTCAACAAAGGAAACACTACACTCAAGAATTCACAGCACGGTTTGAAGTAGGATGTGAAAAAGCAAATGCGCTGCCCGAGGATGTCGCAATAACAGCATTGCCGCCGCTTGTCTCACCCGCCAGTCATGTGACGTCGCCCCACCGAAGCGCTCATGGCAGCAGGGGCCTCGTGTAAAGCACTGTGTGTGCCACAGCTGTCACTCACCTGACAAAGGCCTGTCCGGCCAGGTTAGGGAGATTGGGCATCCGACGCATACACATCATTTGTCGCTACTATTAGCATGAGCGCACGGAATGGAGGATAGCGCTGTCAAGGTTCGTTAGAGCTGAAGACAATTGATTAGCTGGCTGGCAGGATTGTGACTGCCAGGGCTCCAAATCTGCATTCGCCACTTGACTCGACTACAACTGTGGCGCCATTCCTCCACCACAGGGTGGAGTTTAACTGCTCCCCTAAATCTCTTCGGCTGTCAATTTTAATTGGACTCCACCTGGACTGCTCCTTCTGTGTGTGCGCCACTGAGGATTGTAACTTTTATAGTTTATAACTCCCCCCCTCTTTTTTTAATACAGCCGCGGGTTTTGTACTAATGATATGTTGTGCAACTCTGCGTCTGCCTGTGTGTGTGTTACAGGTGGCCGAGATGCACGGCGAGTTGATTGAGTTTAATGAGCGCCTATATCGCACCCTCATGGCCAAGGACCACCTCATCGGGCAGATGAGACAGGAACTTATTGAGTTGAGAGGACCGGTGAGTTAATAACAACCACTCATTTCTTTGCTCCCACACTTCCTGCCCCGCTTTTGACTCTTCCTCGCCGGGATTTAGATGAGCCAGTAGGTTGGATTCCGTTACGCTTTGCCTGACCAGGCTAGTTGGTTGTGTGTAACGACCAACCAACTGCAACTATCGATTATTTTAAGAATCGATTAATCGGTCAATTATTTTGACGATTCATTGATGAACCCGATTTTTCAAAATATGTACTAATTTCCCTCACACTAGTTGGCCTAAACAATTAATTGATGATCAAAAATAATCATCGATTCGTTTGATTATTGATTGGTTGTCAATTCATCAATTAATTGTTACGCCTCTCCAAGCAGCCATACAGGCTTATGGCCTTTTTGGATTACAATTAGCACACCATTAGCCAAACCATTCGTTCTTCCTCCCACGTTTCTTCATAAACTCTCCAGGCAATACAAACCTTTCACACAAAATTTGTTTACACCCCCCCCCTCAAAAGGCAATTAATTTGTCAGAATAATAGCTCAACAATTCCCAGAGGGAATTGGAACTGCTTGGTCATGTAGTCTAATTAAATTAAAAGTCTTATCATGTACTGTGGTAGTCTTGTGCCAAAAGTATTTGTTTGTCGTTCATCTTAAAACGATGCTCTTTTGATCTGACAAGGTAGTTGTCAATATTTTATCCTCAACATATCTATATTTTCCCCCAGGATAGTTTACGTAAACAACACATGACACTAAAATTGGTTTACACATAGAGCTCCCCGACACACACACACAATCTGTCACCATCTAAGGAGAGTCTTAGATAAACGAAGGTGAGACCTCTCATCTTTGAACTCACCAGCTTCCCTTGCTGGACTGCTCAATATATGTGCACACTACTGGACATGCGTAAGCATGTTAGCACTCGTGTCCTTGGAGTGACATGCTGAGAAGCTTCAAAGAGTTCAAGCCACGGTCACCTTAACACATCTCCTGTGACCTAACAATCTATGCATGTGGCCCTTGGAGGGTGTGAGCAATGCTGAGCCCCCGCCACTTAAGTCAGCTTTAGATGACTTGGATGGAGAGATGTCCCACATTTTACACATACAACCACTCAGATTGCCAACATCTGGATCTGCTCATGTGCTGTCTCAAGGGACCGCTGGGTAGACCGATGCAGATCGCCAGAGGCTTGATAGATTCACACACGTGTGCCTAACACATAATCTCATAGGGCAATGTCACATTAGGGTTACAACATCTCAATGCACAACATACAAAAACGTTCCAGGTGTTTACTTGGGTAAACAGTTACCGCAACACTTCATCCATATTTATGTGATATATTTTTTTTCTTTTCTCTCTCTAACACTTAGGTCCCAGGCGATTTGAGTCAGACGTCAGACGATCCCAGCCTCTCCGATTTTGAAACGTAAGGATTGTCCGCTTATTTCCGGCTTCAGGAATGACTGAATGAAAGAGGAGAGGCCGGGGGTGGTTTTAATGAGCAGGCTCATAACATTGACAAATAATTGAATTGGAATAGTCATGAAATTATTTGGAAGAAATCAAAATAATATCACTTATCCTCTGTTTACCATTTATAACAAATTCTACAGTTCTCTGGTCTCACCATGTGGCATGCTTGATCCGTTTTGACCACCCACCAAGATGACCAGATGTTCTTCTCTCTCCTCATATCAAAATGACACCCCCCACCTCCGCCTCCTTCTCTCAGCGTGCTTTGATACACGCTCACGTAACACTTTGCGCTTCTTTCATCGCTCTAAGCTGTAATGGGCGCATCGGAACGGCGTCGGCGGCGATGATCATGACTACGATAACGGACGTAATCGGCCATAGCAGTGAAAGCGCTCGTTGTTTATGTCCCTTAAGGGCGCATCGTGCTCTCATCAACGTGTGGATCCCTTCCGTGTTCCTGCAGGGCAGAGCTGCTAACGCCTACCACGTCTATCAGGTAAATTGTTTGCAAATGCACGGCAGAGTCATCCAAGGCAGCACAAAAAGATTTGCTTGTCAAAGTATGTTTACAAATACAATTGTGGGATTTTGACCCAGTGACTTCAGAATAACTTGATAGAACATATTCAAGGAGAGTGTGCAGGGAGCGTAACTTGGAGAGTTGTCCAACAAACTAAATTGCTGCTCCTGCTTGGATCTGTCAAGTTATCATGCAACTTTTACGTTGTCGTTCACATTCACAAGGTATTAAATTTGAACACTGACTCTCTGACACACACACACACACACACACACACACACACACACACACACACACACACACACACACACACACACACACACACACACACACACACACACACACACACACACACACACACACACACACACGCTCGGCATTGCCAGGAGGTACAGCTGTAATGTTAGTCAGGTGAAACCATTCAGGACAGGAAGAGACAGGTGACACATCCTTAGCGCTAACTGAACATCAGGGACGGCTTGCTACCGAGCTCAGCTCGGCTCAGCTAATACATAATTGATGTAAATTCACATCTCGGGAAGAACGAGGTCTGACACTTAAATTATATCCATCGTCACTTCAAGACAAAATGTATAATTGGGAGATACCATCACTACTTCAGATAATTTTTTATACAAACAAATATTCATTTGCTGATACATAATCGACTCACTTGGCTAACTTGGCTAGGCAATTAATCGCAATATTCAATTTCCGGCGCGTATAGATAATGTAACAGTGTGTGTGTTGCACCGCTATCTTATGATGAGCCTCTCTCAGGTCGGCGGTTGTCCAGCTCTTGAGCCCAATAGAAAGTTCAGCCCATCTGGCGCATTGGAAACTTTCCTTCCCAGAGCTATATTGGTCTAATGGCTCCCTCTGGAGAGGGCTTTTTGTTCTTGGACAGCCTAATGGATGGCCAAGGTTACTGGAGTCATTGTTGTTAAGGTGAGCTAGTTGTCATGATTGAACGCCCGGACGAATGTTTAAAAGACAGGAGAGCATCATCAGCCCCCCCTCCCCCTCTAAGTATGAAGTCTTTTTTTTTTTTTTCTCCCAGCTTTTCATGACCATGGGCTTTAAAAATGGAGGTGGTTATGGGCGTAAGTTAGGTCACAGCAACCTTGTGGTTTAAAATAAGCTCACTAACAGCCATGTGCTGAGAGGAGGAAAGCCTCATCTAAACACCACTTCTCACATTTTACCTCCCTCAAAGTCTCGCCTCCCCCCCTCAGTCCCCTGTTCTTCATCATCCCCCCATCTGTCTCCATCCCTCCCTCCACCAGCTTGCACAGCATTATGCTGAAGCTCCTACTCTATTTTCTTTCCGTCTTTTTTTTTTCTTTCCTGCAGTCACTTTTCTCTCCACCTTTTCTGAAATGACTTCCACCAAGATCAGTGAAGCTTGGGGGATGGAATCGCTCCATCATCAGTGGCCATTTTTCCTTCCTTCACCCCTCCTGAACTCATGAGCACATTAGAGCGGCCGCAGTGTTCTCCCTCCTCCAGAATCCCAGCAGTGGACTCTTTAATGAGAGGAGGGTTAGAAAACGTCATTTGTATGAACGTCACCCGACACGAGTCATTTGTGCTGTATGGGAGTCTTAGCTAGTGTGTTTTAGATGGATTTGAAAAAAACTGCACGATTGGTTGAAAATGGAAGAAGTTATGTCAAGCTAACATGTTAGCTTATTTTTCTTCTTTTAGCACTGTTAAATTGTAGCATCATCCATCTCTGCAATTTTCCCCCTCCTACTTTTGACCCCAACCACTCTCCTCACTCCTCTTTTCTTTCCTTTATTCTCTCTTGTTAATTTCCCCCCTCCTCTATTCATATTGATCAGATATGTTTGGAAGACGGCGACGCGGCGGATGATTAATTTGGAGGCGATGCGAGTGAGTCTCTCCCACCACCAACAATGAATCATGAATTTCACCTCTTTAACATCTTCCCAGATTAGACGCTGCTTTCATTGATTTTCAACACAAAACTGAAAATGAAGCGCCGGCAAATACGAACGTAGCTAAGATATTTTCCGCCAACTTTTAATTTCATGCATCATCCTGCATCGTCCACCTTAGTGAGGAAGACCGAACGCACCCAATTAACGGCAGTCGCATGAACAAACGGTCTTTGGCTTCTTGGCTGCTTCTCTGAGCTTTTTATATACAGCTGCATAAATAAGCCGCTCGATGAATAATTGAGACATCCTCATCGGTACGTTGGCGACACTTGTGTCCCGAAGCCCCTGGAGAAATTCAAAGTGGGCTCTGTCCTAGCACCTTTAATTTCCGTTCCAGCTAATGGATAAATTGGGGTTAACTTCAGAGGCAGTAAGCTTTGCGTTTGCATGCTGGCTGTGAGACCTTGTAATAAACCAGAAAGTTGTGTCTTGGTGATAAGTCTGCTTTAAATATTCATTTCCAGCACTTGAGAAAAATAAATGTTGATCGTCGATTACAGTTGTGATAATGGCCGGTTAGTGACACAGCCAGATAACTGTTGTGTTAATGATGAATGTTTTACAATGCTGATGACAATAATTACACTCGTCTTGGTGTCATATTCATCAATCTTAGATGAAACATCATCGCTCGTCTTGCCGCTTAGGTATCACATCCACCGTCTCATTTACATCGCATGCCCTTGCAGCGGGGAGGCACTCAATTTTACGACCAAACGGACTCACTATATTGTGTAAGCTCATTACTGACCCACAAGGGAAGATGCAATTAGTTCAGACATTAGAGATGAGTACTGTCTGAAAAAAAAAGTTCTTCAAATTGATCAGGGGGATTTTCAATATGATTGCAAAATACATTATTAATATTTTTTTATGATCAAAATAAAATTATTTAACCATGCAACCACCCCACTTATGTCGATGCGTCACCTGGATTTGAACCCCTCCACAAAAGAACACGAGGGACGCCCACTTTAGCCCATCACGGGTGAGCCAGCCATTGAAAAAGCGCTCCGTTGGTGTGTCATTGGCAGCTGAATGTGACATGTGAGAGGTGGGATGGGAATTTGGCCTGTCTTCCCCTTTCCCAATTTGGCTGGTGACGGCGATTTTAGCCGATGAGCTCTTGAGCTGAAGTGTAATTTGTCAATCAGCTCTTTTAGCCTTGTTACTGTCAATTTTTCATTCCTCCTCCTGTCCGGGGCCTTTAATTGTCTGCCTTTACTTCGCATGTTTAATCTTCTCATCAGTCAGCTTCACTTCTCTCTGTCTTTGTGTCCAATTCATCTCGTCTTTACATTGCAGCCGGCATTTGCCTGCTGCTTGCCTCAAGATGGCTAATCCTCGGGTGTTGTTAGTGGCTTGTCCTCAGGAAAGAAGGAAGAGATGCTATCCGGCAAAGACTCTCAGTCGCAAGGAAAAGAGGAGGCGATGGGAATGATGGCGGTAATTGTGATAAAAGCCCCCTGCTGGGGCATGAGAGGATTTCCAAGGTAGCTTCCAACTTGAAAACGTCGCCCTGTTGTATTGATGTCTTTTCTTTTATGAAGGGAGAAGTGTGAGGAGAAAGAAAAGATATCGGTGTTTCACCAAGTTCGATTTAATTGCACTTAGCCTCCTGTTGCTTTCAATAGAATTTCTTTTGCCGCTCTTCAGTCCTTACTGGACTCGCTCTGTTTTTTTCCCCTTTGTTGGCAAGGCAAAAATAACTAAGAACGACTTTGAATGTGTACACAAATCAAACAGTGATACAGTACTATTGCAGAAAATTTGGATCCTCCCAATTTTAGGGGTAGCTCCAGGCTTTTAGTCAATCTCAAAAACTTGTTTGCTGTAATTTCGAGGGAATGGCCAGTCGCTTCCAATCAAACCGTGAAGAAGAAAAAAAAAAAAAAACAGAATATTTTATACAAGCATCCTTCAATAAATGTTCAGTCAGAGTCAACAAATTCTCTCGCTGCACTCTTTTGGTTTCAGGTGCTGCATTTTAATGGGATTGGAAAACAGCAGCTTGACAACAACAACACAGCTGCTTGCCGTGTTTCACATTTTACTAATGCAAGCAAAATCCAGGCAGTCTGTTTAGACGTTCCTATTCCCAGTAGGGAATGTTGGAGAAGCCACTTGGAAAATGCGAGATAAATAAGAGTCACTCTGCATTAAACAATGCTCTAATTTATGGAAACGTGACAGAGTAGGCACATTTGAAACAGCTTGTTTGTCTCTGCATCTTGCTCTGATGTTTTGCTGTCGTAACTACCGTATTTGCCGGTGTATTGGTCGACCTTTTTCGATCCAAAATCGACCGAAAAAAATCGACCTCCACTTATACACCGAGTCATAAAATTTAACTTCGTATTCATCGCTTCAAATGTGATGGTAACCAAGGCCGTTTCTCATGCATCTCATTGTGCGTTGCACTTAGAAAATTTGAACCGGGCGGCGTGCGCGAGTGCGCGGCCCGCTGGAAGTCGAATGAGGCTCCGCGATCTCCTCCGCGGTGCTTATCCGCTCGGCGGGAGCTATTTTCGGCCACTTGGCGCGTGCGCACGGCCTCCCGGATGTGCCGGGCGGCGTGCGCGAGCGCGCCGGCCGCTGGAAGTCGAATGAGGCTCCGCGATCTCCTCCGCGGTGCTTATAAACAGCCGATCCGCTCGGCGGGAGCTATTTTCGGCCACTTGGCGCGTGCGCACGGCCTCCCGGATGTGCCGGGCGGCGTGCGCGAGCTCGCCGGCCGCTGGAAGTCGAATGAGGGTCCGCGATCTCCTCCGCGGTGCTTATAAACAGCCGATCCGCTCGGCTGGAGCTATTTCCGGCCACTGCGCATGCGCACGGCCTCCTGGAATTTGAACACATTTCGTCAATAAATTTCGCATATTTCTGATTGAATTTTGAAGTTTAATATAATGCAACAATTGAGCTCGACTTATACAAAGGATATATCCTAAAATCGTAAATTTCCGTCGAATTTTAGGGGGTCGACTTATACACCGAGTCGACTTATACACCGGCAAATACGGTATACAATGGAGTTTTTATCTCGAGCGGGATATATTCAATTTAGATCTGAACCCAGAATTGCAGATCTGTGAGGCAGATGTGCTCACCACTTCCGCACTGTACCGAGAGAAGATAATTGTCAAATCATTCAACAAACTTTTTGGGATATCTTAACATTCCCTAGACATATTCACGACATCGATTCAACAACGAGACATTTCCCGTGGCTAACAAAACACAGGCGATGCCTTTTAATGACCGTCCAAAATGTCAGATTTGTCATGTTCGCATTTCCCGCTTTGTAGTGTCATGCGCACGCTGACAAAAACACCAGTGAGAAAAGTAACAGTCGCCTCAAAACAAGAAATGAAGCCTTTTTCTCCCGAGCCATGTAAAGGTCATTCACTTTGTTAGATAAGAAACACGTCTCCTGGGTGAAATGGCTTTGAGACATTTCAATTTCAGATGCTCTACTTATTGAAGTTGCTCATTACATCTCACCTCATAGTTTAGCAAAGTTTAGCCTCTAGACATTTTTCCATTGTCAAACTGTTCCTTCAATGGCTCAAATGTAATCTCGACATCACAACAAGCGTAATCTAATGATGGCCCATGGAGTCTTGAACTTGTGGTTCGCGGCCCTTAAGTGGTCCGTGGCGGTATTGCAAGTGGTCCCTGAAATTGGAAAATAATTGTAACGTTTTAATAAATAAAATTGATTTATTATTTAGACGTGATTTATTTTCCACCTAATTTTATGAATTATTTACCCTTCCAAATGATATCAAATGTAGATTTCCCCAAAATAGACGTGCAGATGCAAATAAATAGCCTGTAAAGGTCTATCCTCCTTCAGTGCAAAATAAAATAATATTCCGCCAACACGAGTTGCTTCTTGGTTATAATGGTGGAACGACACTAATAAATGCAAAGTGCTATAAAAGCAACCAACACCATGCTTGATTGCATGTAAACTCTCAAGCGTGCTCCCGTCATGCTTGATGAAGCTCTTGTAATATCGGGGGGTGCTAAGGAGTGACACGCTAACAGTCATCCATCCCTCAGGTGTCTCATCGGAGCACATCATTGACGTGGAAAACGGGGTCAAAAGAGACGCTTGTGACATCAGCATTGAAGTTGCGTCACACAATTCAATTGTGAGGTCACATGGTTTATTTCAGCCCCCCCCCCTTCCCAAACTTGTCACCATCGGTGCTTCAGCACTACTGCCCACAACTTTTTTTTGTATCAGCTCCTGTTTTGAAATGGAATTAAAAAAAAAAAACATTTCATCTCTCACTCCTGGTTTTCACCCCCATGAAAACAAGCCCATCTCCTTCTCGTTTTCTTTGTAATAGGCTCATTTTGTCTCCTCTCCCTGCTCCCCCTCTCTTTTGTGAGTGTGAATAAAGCAGCTAATGGTGCATGGAAATGGTAGCAGAGCTGTCACGTCTAAAGACAGACTCTATCTCTGCGTGGCATTATGTTAGCGAGATGATGTGAAAAACCTTTTTTTTTTTTCTCTCTGATTTCGGTGAGGCTATATGAAACTTTAATGACAAGCTTATCAAATGCAAAACTCACGTTATCCATCCATATCTTATTTGTCTATTCCTCAGGTCTACATCCGCATTCTGGACAATGAGTGGAATGTATATAGACGCTACACCGAGTTTAGGGAGCTGCACAACCGTCTGAGGTCCCAATTTCCACAAGTGGACACGTTCAACTTTCCGCCAAAGAAAGCCATCGGGAATAAGGTGAGCTCAAGATTGTCTTGAATTTTTTTTCTGAAGTTCATGAAGGTAAGCAGAGACTCTCCGTGACAACCCAGGCTAACCTTAGCTCCTCCCTAACATATCAAGCTCTCAATTGAGATGTATGACTTTAATATACTTTGGAAAGCAGCTCATTTTAGTTTTGGTACACCCACATAAAATTCACTCAATCAGCGCTCTGATTTAGAAGTGGATTGATGATTTACATTTTTAGATCTACATTTTGTGTCGTCATGCTTGACTTTTTTTATATCCCCCACGAATCAACATTTATAGTGATTATGTGTCAGTTCTAAGTTGGGATCATTAAATTTGATCAGCCTGTATCAAGCATGCACCCAAAATGTAACTGGTGCATTGCTCATTTGATCTTCTGCTGTATTTACTGTACATGCACACATTCTTCACGGGCAGTGACAGCCCGAGGTCCACATCGTCCCCACCGTCAGCAGCCGGTTCCTCCAACCTTAATTTGGTTCTGACCTGGATGCTTTGCTTGGTTGGGTTTGAAGCCGCCATGGCCGAAAGCGCCGGTCAAGCTTGCTACCTTCAAAGTACTCTGCAGTTTCATGGTTGGAAATCTAAACCGACCGAGATAAGCATGCCTGCCCCGTTGTGTGTCGTATGGTTGACCACATAGTGGCCGCTATCATGTCCTTGAAAGCCCCTCTAAAGCTCATTACACTGGCAGTTTGTGTGAATTATTGGTTTGCAACATCCCTTGGAAACCAGCAAGCATGGCAAGAGAAAGCCCCGACCCGGATTTATCGCTTTCAGGCCACGTCTCAAAGCCTGCATCCTTCTGGAGAGATTTCGCAAGTGCTCCAAATGACAAGCAGGCGGAAATATTCAAAGAATTGTGGCAGGGCTATGATTTTGAATTGAGACCCCAGCCTCCCTAATATTTTTCCCACGGGTTACCTCAATCGCCCCGTGATTGCACATTTATCTTTTTTCCCCCCGAGTAGACCTTCCTTTCTTTCTCCTCCTGCCGCCCTTCTTCATGCTGTGTAAATCGCTTCTCCCCCTTTTTTTTTTTTTTTTTTTTACCTTTGATTTGTCTTTTCTATTTTGAAATTTCACAAGTCCCCCCCATCGGCCTCTTTTCCTCACCTACTCAGTTTGCATTTGAGCTCATTTTGGAAGAAAAAAAAAAAGCTTCGATGTCTTTACAAATACACTCCCCCACCACAGCAACTATTTGTCCCACCTCCTCATCGTCGTTTATTTCCCAGGAGACTGAAACACAAACGTGTTTTCAGTCACTTATTATATCCTTCATTTTGTGCCACACTGCTCCCTCTGTGCCTCCTCCATCTTGTTACAATCTTCCCTACCTACCGTCTCGTCCATCTAAAAACTCAGAAATGTAACATCAGGCCAGTGAAAATCTCCCAAGTCCTTTTATCTGCACTTTTGAATATCTACACTTCAAGCAGCTGTAAAAATCACACATCCTCGCTAACTCGATTACACGCCCGCCGTTCTCACGGTTTCATCATGCCGCGCCCCTCAACGTGACTGACAGCACGGAGCTACCGAGCTAAAGTTCTCCTGGAGCATGAAGGAAGTCACGGTTCAGATGTGTAAAATCAGTCTAGCCAGCTTTTGAGGAGATGCCTGTGAATGTGTCATCATCCTCTTTTACTACTTGGAGCTTCGCCCGGTGTAATTAATGCGGGCCCAGTTACATAATGTCAAATGATACCTTTTGCTCTACTGGGGTTCCGGCCATCATAGGATCAATGTTACTGCAATTTGAAATGAATCAATAAAAATGCCATGATATGTATGGCAAAGCAAATCATATTTTCAGCTTAGCAACCAATGCAACGGCTTACAAAAGACTGATCTGCGTGATATTGAGAGTTACATTTTGTAAACAGTGTCGTATTGATCGGCGTGATTCGCTTAAGTTCTCCCCGCATAGAACATCCCATTGACGCCTCGGGCCTTCTTCTCCGAACGCCTGCTTTATGGTCCGACCTTCTAAATGGCCTTCACTTAAACCACAGTTACATTATTTAAAGTCGCGCACTTTTCTGTTTAATTGCTGGACGTGAATTTTCTCGTCGGTGGTTGAATCGAACTCTGGCCTCTGCGCGATTTGTCACCATCAAGCCATTTTTACCTCATTTGCACGTTTCTATCCCTGATAATGAGCTTAATAACGCACTGGCCATGAATCTCCTGGTGCTTGAGGTCAGACTGTCTAGCTGTGTGAGTGAACTGTACCTCACCCACACAGACACTTCTCAAACTTCTTTGACTACTTCTTAACTAGGCAAATAGTTTCCAGAATTGGATCATCTTTGCAGTAATGCATGCTCCTAACACCGCTTTTGGTCTGGACAGCCATAATGGTAATTTGAACAAATAGCACACCATTATGCCTGCTAATAGCCAAATCCGAGAACATGTGTTGGCGTTGTTGAAGGAATAGCTGCTCGGTGAATAGAAAAGGACCTTTCGTGAAAGTAGGCCTGCTGACTTATATTAGTGGCAAATGCCATTCAGAGGTGCAGTGAAGTCAATTTTCCTTCAAATGCACAATTTAAGACAATGGCAGTTTTGGTGTTGGACATAAGAGATATTTTGAAAAAAATAATATTGGGCCTTATTTTTCTGCTGTTTGTTATGTTTTAATCCCATTTGTCGAAGCGTGCCGGAGTGATCAGTTAATCAAGCTCCTCACTGATTATTCAATTATAAAATCTTCACAGAAAAGCTCGTTGAAACGGGATAACTGTACGCCTGGTGGGATATTGAGGCAGAGTGGTGATTGCAATTACGGTTGCTTATTGACAAGATAATAGAGATGATTGCTTAAGTACCGCGTGTGTCTATAAATAAAAATCACCATTGTTTGCCTTTTGATCACATTATATAAGAGTCCCGAAAAATGAATGAGCCTCTTGCGCAATCGGCATTTGTGCCAGGGCTGCCCTGATTAATTAATCAGAAACTACAAAGTGAATTATTAACCAATCTTAGTATGTTGTCTTCATTTATTATGCAATACACATGTTTCACGCTTTTGAAATGATGACATTGTGAAGGTTCTCGTATTCCTGAATCGCTTGTGATGTTTTATGCATAGCCGAGACCTGCGCGTTGGAGAGTGTTTACATGCGGCGTGGAGAGAACAGAATGTTCAGCCCTGCTGCCCACTCTCGTTTCGTTTCTCGGGTCCAAATCCCCGTCGCTCGCGTTCATGCTGATTTAAGAAGTGACCAGAAAGAAAGAATATATAGTATATATTTTTTCTTTACCAGCATTGTTGCTGCAAAGTTTCTGACTTGATCACAGTCCACTCATTTCCTCAGCTATGCCTTTTTTCTCTTCTAAAACGTCTTGTTGCCGGGCAACATTAAGTTCTTCTTCAGAACTGCTATCAGGAGTGTTTTTCTTCCCCTGTGCCAGACTTGAATAGTGTAAAGCTGCCAGGAAATCCAGTGAGCATATGTGACTACGTTGGAGCGTCTCTCCCATTGACAGCTTCCCCTCTTGTGCTTATCTGAGCTTATCGTTTCTCTCTCTGAAGTGACATCCAGCATCATGTGTTTGTGTGCACATGGCCATTTCGAGGCCCTCGTATATCGCCGCATGTTTTTATGACAACATCCACTCTCCATTAGCAGTTTTACGAACTTGCCTGACCCTTTATTAGCAACATCATGCTTGTAGATGCAATTATCAAACCATCCAATTACATGCCGGCAATTTATTTTAGCTTGGAGGTCAAAATCTGAAGTGTCTTCGTAACACACTTTGAGTCCTTAATACCAATTATAATAATACTAATGTTTTAATCAGACTGTGTAAAAAGGCAGGACGTAAAAATAGCTCCGCCAGTGCAAACGTTCATAGGTTGAGGAGGTGTCTAACCATGTCTGGAAAAGGTTGACAGCAACATACATGTCAAGCTGTCCTCGCTCATACATGAGTTTTGTGTGTTAAGTGGTGCAGGCATACGCTGACAGAATTAGGCCCTAAGATGTTTTCTTTAAGCTCTGCTCCGCCTTCATGTTTAATATCCGCTGGCACCTACACTTGATGTGACGATGGACTGATTCGAGATGGAAGGAACCAAGGGATGATGCAAAGTCGTACCTGCAACAGTTGCTTCGCCGTCTCTCCGAGCGAGCGGCGTCACCTTTTTGCTACCGCGTTTCGTCTTCATGAATGTGTCACAATGTCCATTAGGGTTATTACTCCTCTGACATCCATGAAAGCAGTCAGGGTGTCCCTTCATGTGTTGGTAGAGCATGAAACTCACACTGGCACGCGAAGCCTAATCTGACACATCAGATTTGCACGACTGGCTTGCCGTCTCTTCTCCTGGCACGAGCCACTCGTATTTGTGTTGATAGTTAACCCACAGTATACTCAAACGACGCTATTAGCTCAAGCTAATCGGCAAGCTAAGACAACGCAATGCAGCTCTGCTTACCTCGTCAAGTTTTTTGTTACTTTGAATCTGTTACTCTCGTATTTTCACCCGTCAAACCGCATTGCAATTGTTGTAGCAGTTAGCGATGTTCCATATCACCAGCACAACAAACGGTTCTTTGAAGAGTGTCTTTTGAGTCGGCGCAATGAAGTGTCCTTGGGATTTGGATTTGAGATCAAAAGAAAAAGCAGTAGTTTCCATTTCAATTCAACTGGCGAGGGCTGTTAGTCCCAGTAAAACAGACCGTTGCCCAGGCTTTGTTGTGAGCCTTTGCTGGACTATCATTAGCCATGCTAGCTCGCGCCATGTGGCTGCATGCCGCTGCCTGCAGTGGTTCACACCATGAAGGACTTCTGAATGCGCTTGAGCTCATTTTCTTTGTTCACCGGTGAGCAAATGGCAAAATAACCATAAATGATTTATTTATTGTTGTAATTTATGTCAGTTTGTCTTTTGAAAGTCAAAACACTGTAAAAAAATTTTCAGGAACTTACACTGATAGCTATTTTCATTGTCAGATCGAAACACATCTTCCTGCATCATAGGATCCGCTTCTCGTCTGTGTGTGTTTAAAGGACGCCAAGTTTGTGGAGGAGAGGCGGAAGCAGCTGCAGTGTTACCTTCGTATGGTCATGAACAAAGTGATCCAGACGCTGCCAGACTTCACGACCCATCCCACTAAGGAGACCCTGCTGTCACTGCTGCCTTTTTGTCTGTATGTAGACACACATGCACAGATGCTACGAACAAATTAGATTCCAACTTGAAAATTGAACCAAATGACAACAGAGGTCAATAGTAGCAATCAATAAACCAGAAAGTTACACTTAACCAAAAGTAGAGTACGTAGAGTACATGTTCTGTGACACACACACACTCAAAACATGTCTGATTGCTCAGTGACCCACCTACCTAACCCTACCAGCAGCATCTCCAAATGACACGTTCTAGTCATTTCCTGTCAGCTTTCCACAACATTTTGCACTTACTGCAATCAGTCAGCGGGAAATGACCTGTCTCTGCCGTCTGACCGGAATGTTGACATCTCACTTAATGGCTAAAGCGGCAACAGTCATTGACAGTCATGCAGACTTGTCACTCTTGAAATTACCCAAACGCACTGTTATTAAAAGAAAACTTGGACATTTTGGACAGAACACCAAACTAATTCAGTTCTGGAATTTGTAACTTTTCAAACCATTCTGCATAATTTCCTCTATTAATTTGTGGCTTGGTGAGGGAGGGGGGAAAAAAGACCAGTCGGTTGTTAATTAAAAACAATATACCATTGTAAAAAAAAAAAAAAAAATTTAAATGAGAGGTAGCGATTAACCCAAATGCCTGACACTATTATTATCCAGTAGAATGGAAATGGGCCCAGAGGCCCTGCTAAACAGTGAAAGCACAGAAGTCTCAGGAGCTTCTCCCAACGAGAGGCTCTGTAATTATATCTCTTTCATATCTCCAAGCTCAAGCAGAAATGTTTATTTGATTGCAAACAGACCATGTGCAAAAGGAAATATCAAATTATTTGCTTGTAGCACACATACCTGATGCATTTGTGGTCAAATCATAGAACATGTTTTTTTTTTTTTTTTAATTAATGGGTCATGTGTATATTTTTTCAACAAAAAAAAATATACATCGGTTTCCTATTTTTTGTCCATTCATGTCATTGCTTAGCCATTCATCTTTAATTTTTGAATTTTATTTCTTGATGCACTTTAATTCACATATTTAACTTAAAACATGTAAATTGATGTATTTCTTATGTTGACGCTGCAGTCCCATGTTTTCATCAACTTGTCTGGCCTTTGGACTCTAATAATTTGAATGCAGCTCCATGGTGAGGTGTTTGTTTTATTCAGAACACAAGACTCCGCACTCGCTGGCTTGTTTCCTGCCTTATTGACTTGCTGTTGACGGGAAAACAAAGTGCTTAGGACCTTTGTTTTGCTGTCAAGAGCAGTTTGGGGCAGTTTGACTCCAGAATAAGGATGTAACCTTTCATTGTGCCAGATTAGGCAAGTGTGACTGTGTGTGCTGTGTGTGTGTGTGTGTGTGTGTGTGTGTGTGTGTGTGTGTGTGTGTGCTTGAACGTGCAAGAAAGAGGAAAAGGGAATAGTTTATCCGGCATGTACTATTTGCTCGAGCCCACCACTCCCTGTCGAGACAATCAATTAGATTGCGGCTTGTGTGTACCTGCTTGCTCTAATTATGCTTCCCTGCAGTCAAATGAATAACATTTCAGCCAGGCCTGGCAAAGCTGGCTCTCCCGCTCAATGTTCAAGTCAATACGGTGTCGAAATGCAACAGCAACAAGCTGGAGAGTAGAAATCTGAAGAATAGAGAATTCCCATGAATGATGACGTCGCATCCTTCTCTTATCTAAAAATACAGAGAAAATATTTTCCCTGTGCAAATGGGTATTTAAAAGGCTACTTTGCAATTCACTGAAAATGACTTTCCATTTTTGAAGAGGACATGTACGTGCTGTTTTTTTGTCGCTGCCATTTTTCCATCCGCAGTTTGTCCCTTTGTCAAAGCATCATCATCGTGCGCGGAAGGTGAAGGGTGACTGCTCGAGCTGTTAACGCGTCGCTAATTCACCGTGCTGCTTTTTCATTGCCATCTTTCATCCTCATCGTCATCTGATACTAGTTAGGGATCAAGGTTTGCTCGTAGCAGCGACGACGGTGACGCTGATATCATCACTGTGGCGAGGTTTGTGGAAGTGCTAAGATATCTGTTATGTCGTTGACTGTCAAGTTAATTGCAGATTTAACTGGTGTTTTCCTTGATTTGAAAAAAGCCAGCAGGGAATGAAATATGGATCGGCATCGATACCAGATATTTCACAGTATCGATACTCACGATTTTGGCCGATACCAGTTTTGCCAGTAGTTCCATGCAATCTGAAGGAAAATAATTTTACAGTAGGATTTACTGTCATTTTTTGTATCCAAAGTGCTTAAGTATCGGTTCTTGGTATCAAGACTTTTACTCATACTGGTATCGGTCTGAGAAAACGTGGTATCGGAACATCCCTAGAGTGAAAGGACTAAATTCAGATGGCACGTTCTGCTCATTATCGGATTGGTGTTGAAATGTATTGCATTGGCCAGTTATACTTCCTTTGTTAAACTGTTCAAAAACTCACTCCCATTTAATCTGATGTAAAAACTGATAAGCAGCTGCAATCAGCAAGCATTATCACGCCTGGCCAAGCATCTAAAGTTGCGTCATTATCTCATCTATCATATCAACATTGTCTTTTAATTAAAAGTTGTTAAATCGGATTTCAAATGGAAAATAGACCAATTATTTATGGGGATTTTGCTTAAGAACAGCTTTTTCTGTATAGTTTTCACTATAGTCTAGATTAAACAAAAGAAGTGTTCTGGCAGAAGAGCGACGATTCGGGCCAGCAGTTGTCTGTTTGAATAACAAACCTCAGCAGATGTTCATTTGAATCTTCTTGTCTTGTGGTATTTTAGGGATGCGCCCCAGACCAACGACAGTGGCCCCAAGACGCCCCGCTGCAAAACGTCATCCCGCTTCCCGAGACTAGGTCGCGGCCACCACCAGGAAGCCAGACCCGAACCCCAGAGTGGTGACCTCTAGCACTTCTAGATGTGTCCATGAAGACTTTAAGGGACCAAATCACTCTTACCTCACCTCACCTCAAGACTGCCACTATGAGATGCTGGCTTTTATTTCTTACTATGCTCATTTTTTGTAGTAAAAGTGTGTGTAGTCACAGTGCCTACCGTGTATAATTACAGCTGTGTTGATAGCTGCATCAGTGTGCTTCGTCATGATGCCCGTTAGATTTCAGCTAATCACGATTCACAATCGGGCGGAACATCGGCCTATTAGTCGGCCATTCATTCTGCCCAATTGGCTGGCAACCAGTCCAGGTATCTCGTGTGGAGCGCCAGGTAATGTATTCTTTCTGATTTTCCCTCCCGTATTTAATGAATTTTCAACAATTGGGGTTCTACACCACTGACACCCTAAGTAACCTTTTCCACGTCATCAGAGCCAAGAATCATTCCCCAAGTACAATGGCCTCTATAATGCCACGAGAGAAAGTCCCTATTTGAAGATTTTGGCTAATGTTTCCTAGCAGGATTTAACACAGCGGTGCATTTGCAAATGAATGTCATAAACACTTGAAGTGAAGCGGAGCTGTTTATTAGGAGTGCAAGGAGAGTGCCCATGACCCAACAAGTGTGTACATATAATAGGGTACAACTTGAAGCTTCGGGTCAAGACACCTTAGCTGCTCAATAAAGACAAATCATATTGGAAAGAATGTTGATTGTATTTATTTTATTTTTTTTACCCCCCACACTTGACCATATTATTTGTCTTTAGCTAAAAGAACTCAAGACCATTTAGTATGGTTGTTTTTGTTTCATACGCCCCCCACTGGTCAGTGTTTGGCTTGAGGTTGACATTGCTTACTAAAATTAAAAGTAAGATGGCCACCTCAGATGTGAAGTCTATAGAAAGGCAAAGAGGGCATTATAGCTTTTTTTATTCAGCCTTGCAGCATCGGAACACAGATTAATGTTCATCTTGTACTCGTACAGTTGTGCTGTGTGCGAACAAATGTTTTCTGTACTACATGTCACTTTGTGCATTCACCCATTTGTAGGTTCTCCGCGTGTCCTAGCCGTATCAGCGTCAGTGCTTTGAATTTCAACTCTATGCATAAATCTATAAAAATGTCCCGATGTAAATGTTCTGTAAATGACATCCCTGCAGCATCCCAGCGTGTCATTGAGCTTTAATGCAAAGATGTACACAAGACTATTTGTGCTTCCTTTCTATGTATGTGACTTTCAAGCATGATCGACTTAAAATTTTAAAGTGCTTGGAATGTCATAATTTGCCGATTGAATTTTTAGGGGTTCCCTTCTGAGCATTTTTTTTCCCATGTGTTCCAATAGCCGTCGGGTAGTTGTTACTCCCCGCAGTGCCAAACGGGATAAGCGCTATCAAAAATGGACGGATGGCTGGATCCATTTCCTTTCTGAAAAGTATATTTTCCCTGTCGCCTGTGCATTTTTTGTATCTCAGATTGCACTTGATCCTCCCTGCTGTGGTGCAAGGCGCACCTGCAGGCGTTCTCATCACACTTGCGGTTTGATCAAAAGCGCGCCTTGGGCTACTTTGAGCGCCCGTGATAGTTTTGTGATGACATGCACGCAGGGAGCACTTTAGTCACTGACCTGCGGGAAGCGATAAGGAAACAAAGTCAAATGAAAGACAGAACAACTTGATAAATGGGAAACATCGTAGTTTCTGAATTAACTTAAGATAACACAACAAACATATTGTCTATTTCAGAGACAACACTTTGTAAGCCGATTCCCAATTTGTTCAGCGGAGATGCAAGTAAAATATCATCACAAATGACTTCCAGTATTCCTTCAAGTGGAAAAAAGGTAAGTGTGATTCATTTGCTAAGTTTCTCTCATGAGTATCCGTAGCAGACATGTCAGCAACCCTTACTTGGTATTTTAAATAATATTTTGGAATTATTTTTACCAGAGTTACATTTGCATTTCATCTCAGGAAAACTATAAATAAATGCAGCAAGGACATTTTTTTACATGGTCCCCACATCATTTTGCTCTTTTTAACCACAGACGATGTGAACTTTACTTGAAGCAACAGGAAGGAGCCAGCAATCAATCTGGAGTCAATTGGGAAAAAAAAAAAAAGATGAAAGGGCCGGGCTAAATTCTCGGAAACAATCAATTTCCCAGCGGAGCATTCAAAGATTCCGCAGCAGGAGAGCCGGTTCGCTTTTGTGTCTCGCTCGTCGCTGATGAGCAGGAAATAAATATGCCAAATAGAGTTGTATAAGTAACAGGCTGTCCATTCTTCAACAGTAGATTCCCTTCAAATCACGAGGTTCCGCTCGAACTAGAATGGATATAAAACTGAGCGAGAATAGAAGAAAATAAAAGAAATAGAAGGGTAGAAAAATTATAGGTGGTGACGAGAGGAGGAGAAAAAAGAGAAAGTGTGTTGTGAATGATTGGAACGTAATTGGCAGGTCAAAACACAAGGTTGCTGTCACGTCGCCTCGACACACGGACCACCCAAAGGACAGCACAAGTGGCCATTACAAGTCAATAAGATTCCCGCTGCCGTCATTCAAGAGACAACGGCGGAAATTGTCCTCAAGTTCTCCCCCTGCTTTGCTGTGTTAAGTCCTGACATGTTTTTCTTGGACCAAAAAGTTTTAAATCCCAGAAAAACTATCTGGCCTTGCATATTTCAAGGCTCTGTTGCATTCAATGCCAGTAGGAAATATGGCCTCTCATATCTTATCTGCCAGTCAAAGCCATTGACCTCAACCTGGCCAGGCATAGAAATCTATCCTAGTCGCCACTTCTACACTTTTTACTGTGTCGAAATAGACAATGACGCATGGACTGCCGCCCTAAAAAAAAAAAAAATGCAAGGTCGGCTCAAAAGAAGAATAGACTATTTGTGCCGCAGAATTTATGTCCCCGGCATTGGATATCAGGCGAGGTTAATACCAGAGTGAACTGCGGTTTGGACAGAGCTGCTTTCAATTCACTAATTAAAAATAACTAAAGGAAAAATTTGAAATTCAATCAAATTGACCTATGATTATAAAAACGTACGATACCTGCTGTGCGATAAGGTCAAACAGCATATTGTTACTTTAAGGTTGAGCACAGCCGCCTCCACCCACCACTACTTTGAAATCACTGTACTACTTGTGCCATGCGAGAAGGTGACAGAAGCACTGAGTCATAGGTGCAATCTTCGTGATTAGCGAGACGCTATGCTAAGCTGTTGATGATCGCACCCTTTTCCAAATGTAGCTTCCCTCCTCGCCGACACGAGGCTTCCCTCCTCGCCATGCATCAGTCGTCTACACCTTTTTTATAATTGTATTCTTTCGGTTCCAGGCAGGGGTGTGAATTTTATTGTCTCTTCATGTGGACAAATGTTATGTGCGAACGTGAGTGGTGTGTTGGTGCTAATTACCTTTCTATTTGAGAGGTGTGACATCACGCCGTCTCAGGTTGCCTGCCATGTTTTACCTAGTCCGCACTTTTTCAATTTGGACGTCTCCTTGTTGAAATCCATTTTTGAGCGACTGTTTTGAGTGATATTCTCGCATATTTCTTAGAATCTGAGATTACTTGTTTAGTCATCTCATTCTGCTCATTTTTAGAGGTGACAGAACATCATAAGTTTTCTATTCATGAGATCAGCAAAGGTACAAAAGTAAGCTGGTGTTAAATTTGTTTATGATTGATTTTTCATTTCGTACCTGTGCTATCACAGCAAAATCTTTCGTGGAGTCACACACGCACACCGCTCTGAACTTGCACTCAAGTCGTATAAACATTTTTTTTTCCACGCCCTCGGGTTGCTTCAGGCCATGTCTGCGAATTATTGTTTCCCCGAAGCCGCTGTGATTCCCCGTTGTTGTAGCAACTCGAGTTGTGTGTTTGCAGCGAAGAGAAAAAAAACAGAATATAAAAGATGGAATGAAGTGCGACTGGGTGAGCGACAGGGAATAAGTGATTTTGTTACTAATGATGCTGGCAGCTTCCACGCCTCTGTTGAGTTGCGCGCGTTATGTAGCGGGAGCAATTAAAAATGAGCCGAGGTGCCGGGGGTTAGCTCCTGTTTGTGTGATCTGGATGATAGCCGTTGCCCCATCGTGAACGGCGACGTCTGTACTGCAACACCACGCTCGGGATTACTCAGACACATGGGGCCAAAGACAATTTGGTAATAGACATGTCAACAGTGACCGAGTTAGTTAGTAGAAAAATGGCGGCAGGATTGCAGTATGTGACAACTGGAGAATAATTCCACTGAATTGTAACGATTAGATCTGTAGAAATTAATCGATTAATCGGCAACTCATGATTAAATTCATCGGTCTTTGGTAATATCGCTGGAATCAATTTTGGAGTCATGTTTGCTAGTGGATAGGGATAAAGTCAGGATGGTGCCAGAAAGGGCCCCCGTCTACAGTGCCAGCGATGATTTAGCGATTCTGTTGGTTTTTCCAGCAGGCTGTCGGAGTTGTGTGGGTTGTGGAGTGTTTACTGAAGTTAAGTTTTTTTGGATTGCTTGTGTTAGGAGAGCGAGGTCTGTGCTGAAGTTGTTTGATACAGATTTTGTTGGAGGTCCACCCAGGGGATATTGTGACTTTCACAGTGGAAAATTAGAGAGTGCTGCTCTCTTATTTTCACGACAAGCTGGCCTCTAGACAGAGCTTGAGACTTACTTTTTTTTTTTTTACAGACTTCTGTATTCAGTCAAATGAAAGTGTGGAGTTTTTACTACAACAAAGAACTTGTGGCATTTCCACATGAAATTTTTATTTGCGTCAATTATGAGGATGTAGCAATGTTATTTTTCCCATTGTGACGATTTCTCTGAGTTATCAGTATTGTTGTTTCAGATGACACCGCGGTGGGCATTTGCGCTAGTCTTGAGCATCATTGTTCTTTTTATCCGCCTTTTGCTTTGCTTTTCAATCAGCCTTGACACAGCTCAAGAATTCAAGCTTGGAGGGGAAATCATGAACAGAAGCGCCATAAAAACAAGCAGCATTTAAAAGTACTTTATGGTTATGACTGAGTGGAATGGTTGGATTGTGGAGTGTGAACAGTAACTTTTTTTTTTTTTTTTAGAGAATAGTCAAGAAGAAATCGAGTAGTTTTCTGAGAGACAAGTGGAGTGGTCCAAAAATTTGGACTCACCTTTGTTTGAATGATTTTAAGAAATTCCGTTCGATTCTCTGGAATTCGACCCCCCC
The DNA here is from genome assembly GCF_059516105.1 of Syngnathus floridae. Lineage (NCBI taxonomy): Eukaryota > Metazoa > Chordata > Actinopteri > Syngnathiformes > Syngnathidae > Syngnathus > Syngnathus floridae. Next base: position 4,502,044 of record NC_142430.1, on the reverse strand, counting down.
CTCCTCCCTCGGTGGAGCTCGTACGCTCGGCTCTCTCAGCCCTCCACGGCTCATTACGGCGAAGCCACAGTGCACGGCGCTGCCAAGGACCTCGGGAAGCTGTGTTTATCTCCAGAAGATTGAGACAGATTGAATATGTAAAGCAAGAAGCAAGTAGAATCCCATCACACTGATTGCTTTAGACCAGCTGAGAGGCTCAGATTGATTCCAACAGTTGTCGGAGAGGGACAGCACAAGCAGCGTGTGTTTGTGTGCACCGCGCCAATTTATATGCATTACATCCGCTTGTCTCATGCAAAGCATTAGAAGACAGGGCAGACGATGGTTTGCAGGTGGTGTTTGGAATCGTGCTTGCAGCCAAGAGAATTCTTCATTTTTAATGACACCACTCAAGGTGACCAATTATTAACTTTTTGTTGGTGCAAGATTTTTAAATTTTTTTTTTTTTTAAAGAGAGATCGTTTCTTCATCCACAAGGGAAATTCACTGCTTGTCCTACTTCTTGAGTATGGCAGCATTAGATTCCATTCAAACACAGTCAACAGCAATGCACAGTTATTAATTGGGAATTTGTCTGAATGAGGGGAGGCTTAGGAGGCGGGCAAATCTGCTGGCCTAATTAATGGAATTTAATTTCCTCGCAGGCTCACGTGACTCAAACCTCGATGGTGCATTTCGAAGTGGGGATGATTCATTGGACAACAAACCTGATGTAGTAGTGCCACTGGTCTGATATGCATTCCACAAAGTCAATCTGTAATTGAGTTGCTAATTGCCGTTTTTCAAGAAATGTTTTGTTTGAACAAAATGGGTTCAATCTCCCTTGGTAATTTGTTTGCTTACCAGAGCGGAGAAAATGTGCTGCAAGTCAATCGCTGGATTGGGCATTGTTGGCTACTTCTGATTTAGGTGTGTGTGGGTTAGATGGTGGTGTGGGTGGGGTATGATTAGTGTGTGTGTGTTTTTGTGTGTGTGTGTGTGTGTGTGTGTGTGTGTGTGTGTGTGGGTGGGTGATGCAGGCGTTGGCAGAGGCTGTCTAAAATAAAACAATGGCGTCTGAAAGAAAGAGGAAAAAAAGGTATCACTCACTCTTAACTGAAAAATTTTCCATTTCTGCTTATGTGGCAGGATGCAAAAAAAAAAAAAAAAGAGGGATTTGGTTCGAATTAGTCATGGATTACACATCTATTTTCGAATCATTTGTCCACTCAAAATGTGTTGCATGCTAAAATGAAGTAGGCCTTACTAGGTGAAAAGCTGAAAAACAAATATTTGAATGAAAAAAAAAAGTGATGCTTCCCCAGAGACAAATCAAATATATTCCTGATTTTTTTATGTCACTTTGAAAAGAAAAGAAAAAAAAGCTTGCATTTTTTCACTGCAACTCCAGAAGCGCTCAGAGCACCTGTTTTGCATCCTTCAAACCCCCTTTGAGGGGCCAGTTTCCATAGAAACAAGAACTGGGAGTGTGGGAAAAAAAAAATAATGGTATCCCTTCTGTTATACAAAGGAAAAACCTGCAATGGTCACAGACTTGTTGCTTAACTTTGTGTCCTTGAGAAAATCCTTCCAAAATTTCTCCCCACTTCTATTTAACATCTTCATTTCCTTGACCAAATCCTCTGTTGCTCTTCCACCCACTTTGTCATTTTTCACTTGTCACCCACTCACGATACATCTGTCCGCACGTCGATGAATCGGTCCTCCTGTCATGGATCAAAGTGCACAAAGATCCTAGTCGCAATTGTTGTCATTTGTCCACCTGTCAGAGTGAGCGCTCTCACCATATCCTCCCACTTTCCTCCTCTCCTCTGCTGCCCTTGACGAAAAAGACAACAATCGGAAAGAACGTCACAATGGACAATTGCACTAAACTTTGAAAGTATTGCTAATTCTAATCATTAAATTCAAGATATATTCAGCGCTCGAGGAGGAAATTAGTCGCACTTAATCGGATAATGTCGTAATGGGCTGTAATGTGTGTCTGATTGTAATTTTGATGTCAGCACGAGAAACATGACAAGGACTCTTGTCTGAAAAGTGTTGAATCCATCAAGGATGGCTCAAAAATGGTTTCTCAAGCTGCCATGCTTGAGTAGTCACATTTATTTATAAAGCTAGATTAGAAATGTATTGTGGTGACATCAGTCCTGGAACTTTTCTGACATTTTATTCAGTGCAGTAGGGCGAAACTCTTTTGGATGAGCCCGGCATTTGGCACCCAGGTGGACAAGACCACCATTTGGTCACGCAGTGGGACAATTAGATAAATGACACTGGCAAATGGGCTCGGTGGCTTGGAAAGTTGTGGAATTTCAGAGAAGGACAAGCAGGGTGGAGATAGCTGGAATTACAAGTTTGCTTAGAGGCTTCCTGGAAAGAGCCGTCGTCAGGTGTGCCAAATAGAGCAGAACGGTTGGCCCAGCCATTTTTTTTGAGCCTGGATCAGCACAGCCTGGCATTATGCTGATGTAACCTGCTGCCACTTCTAGCGATGCGAGACGGGATTGGAGAGATTGTATTTTCGGAATTGTGTATGCAAAAAGAGGGGAAACCAAGCTAGTAGCATTTTGTGAGATCCTATATTGAAATACTGCAGCATTAACAAATGAGAGCAGAGTTGTTGCCATGTTCCTGACCCATCTCTTTCATTGGCCCATTTCAACTCCATGCAGCGCATTCACTTGCCTAATTACCCACTTGTGACTTCTCCTAATTGGCTTCGTACACTGGTTCAATCAGCGAGAGTAGCGTGATTAAGAGCGCCACTACAAAGTTAAAGACAATGACAAGCAAGAGCATGGAGGACTCACTATATCATCAATTCATCCGTTTAGCAAATGACAACAAAGTACTCGTGACATTTCAAGCCGCCCATCCGCACATGAGTACTTAATGATCCGCGTCAAAGCGCACTTTTATGAAGGAATGTGTCCAAAAGTTTGCTCTGCCTCTGATTTATTCATCGGGCGTTGTACGATAAATATGGAAATACCTCCTGGCCTTTTCAGACCACAGCTCAGGGGGATCACCCAGGCAGAATATGAATTTAGATCCACTGGGTGGTAATGTCTTGTTTGAAAGTAGGATCATGATAGCTTGTTAGAGGGTTCTCACCGATTGCTGGAATTAGATATTTGCTTCATTCCATTTTATATACTTGCGCAGAATTAGTCATTCCCTTCTCTTATAATTTATATAGAGCTGTCATATATCAAAATTTCTGTCTGATTGATGCTGTTTTTTCCCTCATCTCTGGTGTACCTCAGGGTTAGACTGTAGGGCCACTAATATTTTCTTTCTTTAGAAATTCCTTGGCTATGTAAGCTTTCATGCATTATTCAAATTGCTAATGAGAGTGAGATTCTTTGACCTTGTAAGTAACATAGCAGCCAACGATGTTAAAGTACAGTCAAGTAACCACCGCGAATATCTAAACACAAAACTGAGAGGGGAATTATACATGAACTACTTAATCGGCATATATTTGTTAGTGTTCCGGAGAAAGGCTAAGATTTTTTTCCCCCCTTCCACTTCAATTTAGAAGCGATCATTTGCATATTAGAATTGTTTGGCCTTGGTGGTTGTCTGCTGAAGGCCAGTTTTTCCAAGAACATTGTAATAGTTTTATGCAAAAAAAAAAAAAAAAGGATTTGCTTGTCATGAGGAGTACTTCTTTGAACTTTTTTTCGTCATGTCTGCGAAAATAATTCTGATGACATCTCTAGGGTACAAGTTATGTTTTTTAAAGACCACAAAGAGAAAAACATAAACCACCATTATGCATTTAGAAAATCTCCTAAATTGCCGTTGTTTATAAATTTGTAGACGACACATCCGACCCACTTGAGAACCTCACTGAACCTTTTCCCCAGTGCCTGTCTTCAAGTCATCTTCCAAGAACTTATTCTTCTCATGGATAGTGTTGCATCACGGCAGCCTGTCTCATGTTCATCTTCCTTAGCTACACTTGTCTTTGCAATAATCCCACAAAAAGTATATTCCCTGCAGTCATTTGCATTCTACGTTCAGGCGTCTGTGTCTCCTGCTTTTCTTCTCCCAACACATCTTGCCAGATGTCTGTGAATGAATTACTGCCGCGAACGCTCGCTGGGTAATGTCGTGGTAGTGCTTATTTCACAAACCTCAGGCAAGTACTGTACACACCCGCTCTTTTGCCTCTGAGGTACTGGGAAAATAAATTCCGTGTGTAATAACGGCAGTAATGCCGATCGGTGTCCTGCGGGAGCGCCGCCTTGCATGTACTGTACATCAAAGCGATGATGCACAGATTGGCATCCAGGCGGGCCGCATATAGAACCGGTCTTTGGAAAAAACTAGTTCCCATGTGAGCGTCCTGGATGAATTGCACGCTAGACTGAGTTTCTCAGCTTTCTGGAGGACACTTTGATTGAGATCAAATTGTAGAAACCAGATTGTGTTTGTTTGATACGTATATCAAATTTGAATGGATGGTTATCGGCACTTTATCTATTCCGTAATCCACTTCACCTCCGCCTTGCGTGTTATCTCTTTCTCGATCTCGTCATCAAGCCGTAGTTACGCACAAATTCTCCTTTAGATCAAAGTGACTAAGAGCGATGACGGATATCTGTGGCCAAATTGCGGCGACGCATCACGCTGCGCCGATTGCGCCGCATTTCATCATGCGTGCGCCTCATCGGTGTCAGTCGCCGTCGACTCGCAGATAGATCTTTAGCGCCGGCCCGACGGGAGTTGTTGACTGATTGGTCACGGGTGCGTTGTTGATTCCCTGAGCTGTCAATGGAGCCAGCTTGACGGGCAGCTCCGAATTCGACTCCATAGAACCCAAACAAACGGTGTCCTCCATTTTAAAATGTGAGAATATAATAGTTGAATATAATAAGTCCACATCTCTTAGCCTCCAGACTTTGCTACATGCCTGCTCTACGTGTTGGAGTCAACAGTCGAGTGTCAGGTGGGTTTCACTTCACAGGTTAACCCGATAACCCGCCAACCACCCTCCCAGGACTTCCTGTCACAATCAATTACACCACCTGAGGCTGTGTGTGTTTGTACGCTGAGGCGAGGGAGAGAATGTGCAAAGTGCTGTGACATAGATACTGTGCTTGAAGGGAAGGGAAGAGAAGAGCCTGATGAAGGTTTGCACGGAATATTATGTGAGCGCCGATGAATGTGCACACAGACACACACAAGGGGACGCCTCTCGGAGGAGCGCGAGGGGAAAAAAAATATGCCGGCAGAAAGTTAATGTGATTTCCTCCAGCGCTTTTGAAGTCCCGGCTGCATCATCCCGGCCGTGCGTTTGACCTGCAAAGCAACGTTCATGTGTCACATCTCGACGATCAAAAAAGGTGCTCGAGACTGATAAGGAGAACTTCTGTTAGCCTTTGACAGTGAAGAATACCCCCTCGTTGGAAGAACAAAAGCCACGGTAACCTTAGATCTGATAAAAAAAAATTTTTTTTAAAATGCAGCGTTGTGTGCATACCGAAAAGTCAGATTGGTTCAGTTGGCTCGGGTCGCCACGGCGATGATCCGACAGTGGTAGTGCATTTAACAAGATGGCTGCCATTGTTGAGTTTGAATGCAAGCAAGTGAAAAGTCCAAATATTTTTATTCCAATTTCCACAAGCCAGTGCTTCCGTTTCTACCCCTGCACTGTAAAATATTGCCGACTTTATATGCTATGATTTCTGCTGTCACTTTCTCACTGGTCCGTGTCTTTGGACCATGAAGTGAATGGTCTCGGTTGGTTTCTGCTGAAAAGTAAAAGAACCTTTCAGTCTACGTTTTGTTGGATTTTGTCCACAATTTAGGGAGCGCGCTATCTGCGCCTCACGGCAAAAGCCATTGCCAATCACCTGTTATCCAACTTACTCACTGCGTGCTCGTTTGATTTCTTCAGATTTAGGAAAATGCTAAGACACTGAAGCAGAAATTAGACTTTCACAGGTTGGTTGAGTTCAATCACAATTCTTGTTCAGAAAGCTGTTTTCAGGAAAGTACAATACAGCGCTGGGCCTTTCAAGAGCGGAAAGTCTCCATTCAGAAAAGGCAACGTTCAAGGTTCTTTGGTCAGCTTATATTCAGTTGCACATGCCAGTGTGGGCCTAGTTTGATGGGTGATGAGTCTTTGGGGTGGGGCAAGTTCGCAGGAGATTCTGATTCCATGGGAGTGGGTGCTGGTTCGGTGAGAGCTGGCTCCGTGGGGTTGGGTGCTGATTATGGGTGATTCGATGTGTGGGGGCTGTTTTCCTTTCTATCTTTCAGCCTTGACGATCATCTTTGGCTGGGCTGTCTTCCTCTGGCACCTGCTGGTTTTATCTCCAAGTGACCTTCCTGTAAAAATTCTCCTCCAATCTTGCACATCCACTGTTCCACCTCATCCATTCATCATACTTTCAATTTTGTCATTTTGTACGGAATTATGTGAGCTTTTGGCTGTGACATCATCTATTTATTAATGTTCCCTGACTATGCAAAGTTTGTACTCACCACTTACCATGTTTTTGTTTGTTTGTTCTTTTGCTCTCCATGTACTTGCTTACGTCATCATATTCTTTAAGTTTAATCATGCTTTCAACCATATCTTTTCTTTGTTAGGCAAAATATTTCCCTCTGTCCAGAACGTTCAGTAGTAATCGAAAACTGGCGTCTAGCATTAGTCAAAACATAAGATACAATCAAGTACTGAACATTTTTAGACGACTTTGGCAGTGTCCGTCATTTAGAAAATCATCAGGCATGCATTAAACAGTTCCTTAAGGGTCATTAAGCTATTCAGGCAATTTATAAAAAAACATTTGTTATTTCAAAGTGCTCAGAAATATATATCAGATCATAAAGTTATAAAAACCTTTCTCATTACCACTTATCAAAAATGTCTAGTTATGTCTTCTTTATTGATTTGGTGTGTAGGTATAATTGTATGCTTAAAATGTTTCTTTTATTGATTTAATATGTGAATATACTTGTCTGCTTATGTACTTTATTCAATGAGGTTTGAGCATATCTGTTTTTGTAGCTAAGCAGGACTTTTTGTATTTCGACCCCATTCCTTCAGTTTCTATCCGGATAAACTGTAAAAAAAAAAAAAAAAAATGGTAATCAAGTGACAATGGTGACATGCTGTTTTATGTGATAATTATGATATAGTAATTGTCATCACAGCACCCTGTCTAAATAAACGTTAAATGAAGCGTATGATGTGTCGCAATATCCTTTAATTTGCCTCACCTATTTATGCAGCGCTTAGAGTTAATGATGCCATCAACTGATTTGTTTGAATTTTTCAATCTGAAGTAACATTGCAGGGTTTTTTTTTCTCGTATTCATCCTTTAATTAAAGGCTACATCGGAGTCCGTGTTCAAGAAACGCGAGAATCCTTGATTTCGTACGTGTCTGCCAGTCCGCATTAGCACACGCGCACACTTGGCAGGAATTGACAACATCCCCTACAAGTCTGTCAGTAGGTGGTTTAGCAGACCCATGACAACACAAAACAAATGCTTTCTCCTCCTTTTTTTTTCTTTTCTCCCATTGCCAGACAATTACAAAATGACACTGACAGATTTTGCTGCTTTTTCCCCCAGCAGATGAGATTTGCTGCTTTTTGCCATTAATCAAAGCAATATCATCCAATTTGTATTCCATAACTCTGCCATATAAAAAAGATCATCTCAATGTAGAAACATCATTTTCTCCAGCACAGCATAAATATATGTATGTCTGTAATATTGCCTTTAATTATTCGGAGTGAATTCAGACGATTTGAGTTGAATAATGGTTGTGAATATTTCTTGCTTTACAGTCATGCACACAAAAAAAAGAGCATAAAATCAGCTTGCTTATGGCTTTTATGTCTATATAATAAAGAGCATATATAATTGAGATGGGAATTCTATAGTACTTAGCTGGACTAGCGACTACAGACCGAGACACAAAATAGTGGCTAATCTCTTCAACTCGGAAAATGGTGGCTCTCTCCCAGTAGTAAATAGTCATCTCTCTCAAGTGCGGCAGAGACCCGGGGATCAATAAGAATCCCAACGCAGACAGACACATCATTCTGCTGCCTCACTACCGCAACAGGTTTAATATTAGACTTTTCTCATAAACGTAGGTCGGGGTTGGGTGGGGCTTTGAAATGAGTAGACCGATTGAGAATGACTAATCTAATCGGAAGTTCCGCCTGTATGTGTGTTGGAAAGAGAGAGCGAGAGAAAGCCCCATCTGCATTATTAGTATATGGCAGCATTCCAATCTAAAATGGCTTTAGCTAACTGAAAATTATTTGCGTTGCCATAGTGACAGGTGTGTGTGTGTGCGTGTGTGTGTGTGTGCGCGCGTGTGTGTGTGTGCGCCGAAGCCGAAACGATCCACACATTGCTGCAGTTTGCATCTTCACATTCCGAAACAAACTCATTGCTGATCGATGAGCTATATTCTCCGCTCTCCTCCATAAAAATTATAATTATCTATCCAGCGGAGACACAAAGGCTGAATCCATTTTCCTGTCCATTTTGACTTTTTTCGCCATTTACTGCAAATTTGTACGAACGTGAGTCTGCGCCGTGTAATTTATTATTTGATATAACAAATGTCACACACACACACACACATATAATTCATAATTGGACAATACAACAAAAGTGCGCAGGTGTGTGAGGTCAGCCATTTTTTTATATCCCCCTCATTAAAACTGAGAAAGTCATACTCATTAAAAGTTATGCTGTCTGTCTCCTCTGCTTCTGTACGTCCTTTTCTGTGTTCTTCTCAATTTGCAATATATTTTTTTTAACAGTCACTCATGTTCTTGTCTGTGACGATAATGTCAAGGCGGATGCCGTCTAGACAGCATAAAGATTGTCGCCGGACGTTCCGAAGCGTCAAATGAGAATTGTTGAAGCAATGAAAATTGCGAGTCGTCTCTCTCTAACAGAAGAAAAGCCGACTAAAGTTAATCATGTATTTACTGCTCAAAAAGTTACAATAGTAGTGATAAAAATGAAGGCTAGCACAATCTGACTCGTAACTGCAAAAAAAACATTTTTAGAGGCACTTGGTTTGGCAAAGCTGTTTTTTTTTTCCAACTTTTTTTGTGTTCCATAAAAGTGGGTCACGACTTACAATAGCAAAATGCACTGCTTGTCCCCGAGTGACAACAGTTGAGAAGCGCCGCACTAGACTTTTGATAATATTCCAAATGCCTGTCTTAGTTTCTCGACAATATTCACAGATAGTTTGAGTGCTGCTGTAGAACAGTAAAAAAAAAAAAAACTGGCCAAATCCTATTACGTTCCCCCACTGCTTCGCAGGGACTACAACGACCCAACTACAAGACATAGTACGACTTGCGGCAGTTGTCGTGACGACGACGTTTTGCGAATCTTTAACGTCTAATTCCAATCGCACCGACTATCCGATTCTATATTAAGGGCGAGCAAATGGACGCAGCGGGAGCAGAATGAGGCCTCTCATTATCACTGGCACTGACTGCACTTTTACCCCGGCTACTGGCAAAGCTCATTAAAGTATCCAACAATGAAAAGTCACACTTTGCATTGTCAGATTCCTTCTTTTCTTGTTGCCGGTGTCCTAACGAAAACTCAATTTAACATGTGGTTCTCTCAGTTCCTGAGTTGAGACTCGCCATTTATGAGCCAAATGAGGCTAACATTGAAAATGTCAAATTTGAATTCAAAATTTTTTTTTTTTTTTTGTGTCTTTGTGATCAAGTGTCTGTACTACCTGAGATTTCTTGGTTGATTGAAATAATGAGCGCCCCAAGAGGAAGCCAATTTGGTGTTAGCTGTTCTTTTCCGTGTAACTGCCTCAACTATTGATTAGACTCAGTGATCCCGCTTTGTAGTGAAGCCTAAGCAGACAGACGGACCGGACCGCCCCTCTGCTTTTTTTAATAATATGATCTATACGTGAAGAGATTAAAAAAAAAAGACGTTAGCTTGCGTTTCTATTTCTCATGAAACTTGTGTTTGTTTGTATTTACATTTGAGTGAAATCCCTCTCGTCCGCCTATCCCCTAATCTCTACCGACTCCCAAGTGAGCTAATGGAGCTTACTGACATTTAAATATCCCAACTCCTCGCCCGGAATATCAATTAGGGCCGAGGCGACGCTCGCAGCTTTCTCCCGCCGTCGCTCTCCCGCCGCGCTCGTCACTCCAGCGGGCCCCGATTGTGTCTAAGTTTGAATCGACTCGAGGTACTGATCCATTATTGTTCTGCGGGCGGGTTTGGGTAATCTGGTTTGATTCAATTTCAATCTCTCAGCTTCTCGCCGCTCGCGCGTGAAAATAAGTTGAGCGGCATGCAAAGAGTACAATTTGAGGGCTTTGAGTAACGAGCAGTGGGGAAAAGCGAGCCTCGCATAAATCTGCATACATAAGCCAATGTAACCACGAGCTTGCTGCAATAAAGCCATTCATCGTCTCTTTGTCAAGACACTCTGTCAACTCACCGTTCTCCGGCCTGGCATGAAAGTAAAATTATTACATTATTCATTAAATTTATTATGGTGTAGATTGAAGCGCGATGGAGCCACTTTGTGTTTTTCATCTCGCGCACACTGAGACACTCTCACATATGCTAATTTGGAGACAGAAACACTTCAACAGTTATTCTTCCCTCTGCTAGATTTATATAGTCAATTCAAACACAGTGGGGAATTTGTGGAGCCCCACAGCAAAGCAGTTCAAAAGTTATCAAAACGACTCCAGTGTATGTTTGGAAACTCCAGATTTGGTTTGGAGTCTCGTCACCAAACGGATCGCGCTTGAGGCTCCGGTAGATGAAATAACCAGGTGTCCCAATATTTTTGTGTATTATTTGAGTGAATTTGCTGCAGTGGAGTCTCTGAATGTTTATTTTTCATGAGTGGTGATGCTTCTCCACCGTCAACCAGCATCCAAACAAGGCAGATACTGTACAGACAGAATAACAAAGCCCAAAGTCAAATCTTTTGTGTTTCATACAATTCACCATGCAGCTCCTCGCGTTGTTGTTTTTTTTCCCTCCTTTTCTTCATCTTTCCTTCCTCTTCTCACATTCCTTCTCACTCCTCACCAAGTCACCTCTCCTTCATCCGTCCATCCTCCCCTCCCTCGCCCCTGCTATCTACAGTAGTTGCCTTGGTAACAATACAAAGAGATTTTCTTCACAGCGCTGTCACCGTGGCAACGGTTGGCTTTCCTCCAGGCGTTTTTTTTTTTTTTTTTGGAAGTGCGCCGCCCTTCGGTCCACTCCAGGCTGCTTGTGGTGACCGCTGTGTAGTCAAGGCCATCTATTAGCTGAGCTGGATGTCACTCTTAAGTACAGACAGGGTGTCGACACTCCAAGCTGATTGGTCCGTAGTTGTCAAACTAAAATCCAAAGCTTCGTTGCTTTGTTTCAAGCTTGGCTGCAAGTGGTTATCAAAGAGGCTTTTGTCATTTGTTTTCTTTTTTTTTTTTTTTTTTTTTTTTGCTCTTTCACTCTGCACAAGCCAATTGAAAGTCTCTGATGCAATTTGAGGGGGGAAAAAAAATAAAAAACAGCTCGGAGTCACAAGTCCACAGAGACTGTGTTCCTTTTTCATATCTTTCGGATGATTTTGATCTGCTTTAGTTAAAAAAAAAAAATACCATGAAATTCTTTTCTCTTCATGGTGTGACCTTTCCCACTGATTTGCTTTGTTACTCAGCAGCAGTTGACCGACTGCTGACTGATCACAGATGATGAAGGCCATATTATTTGGGTCAGGAGGCGAATATTTGTCAATGTCACTTTGTTCCTGATATTTTCTTGAAGCTTTTTCACAACATGACGGTCAGTAAGCACATTAATTTGTCTTTCAGTGATCCATTTCCTGTTGGAGGAGGCCAAAGGGAGACCTGCTGATGAACCATCTGGCATGCAGGTGGATCTCAGCCGTAGTTTGTATGTTTATCTGTCGGCGTGTTCCAGTCTTATTATGTTCGTCTTCACTCTTGCCCCGAGGCAGCTTCTCGACCCCTGAAGGCAACGCGCTTGCCTCCCTCGTTCAGCAGGGAGCAGTAAAGCTCGGTTTTGTCACTATTACCCGTTTCTCACTATCAACACAAGGAAAATGAGGACTACAAAGCAGAATAAGTCAGCATTAAACATGTGGTCCAGTCAATCCTTTTGACAGGATGACTCGCTGAACTTTTATTCCAGCACCTCCAACTTTGCATTTGACATTTTAAATCCACGGCTTGCTCTCAGTAAAAGGCAGAAAAGCTGCCGAGTGTGTTTGTTTGAGAAATGCCTAAAAGAGGCATAAGACAAATTATTATGGCAAATAAAGGCGTGATGTGGAACTGAGTAGCAAACTAGTAGCACTTGCAAATAAAAAGACGGAATATATCCAAACAGGATGAGGAATGATATTGCGACTGTTCTGAATGTGCGGTTCAAACACACACAGTGGTACGAGACGACAAAGTGAGTTCCCACGTCACTGTCAGGGTTTCCCTCTAGGCTGTACATCACTTTCGCTTCACAGATAAGAAGAGCCCGACTCCTCCTAGTCTGAAGCTACTGAGGAAATGGTTCATTTTTTGCGCCAATTCTGATTCGGGGGGCCCTGGGCCATGAAAATATCATGCGCTTTCTGAAAAGCCGGGTGCCATCTTCATTTTAAAATTCATGTGTGGCGATGTAAAACCTAATTCCTCGGCACTTATGTTTTTTTCTATTTTACAAATAGGGAGTGGAATGATTAACTGAGAGGGGAGGGTGTGACATCCTACCATTCACTTTGCGCCAGAGATTGAACATATGATGCCAAGGTTTGCATGACCCCCAAATGTTGCTTTAAGCAGCCAGTCTAGCTTCATTTGAATATTTCTAGCAGTCCCTTCCAAAACAAACTTGTCCTCCAAGAATTTGCATGGCCGCTACCAAATGTTGTTTTGGTCTGTTGAGCTCCACAATTTGAGTCAGTCACTTTCAGAAGTCCCACTGCACCTAGAAAGGTTTCATCTCACCTTGACATTCTGTTGAGAGGTGCTTATGCTTCTGTAGATGATGAAACTCGATGAGCCAATCCACATTTTCTTTTTTTGTGAAGGTAGAACAGACAGCACTACAAAGAGTAGAAAGCTTTGTTTCCACCGACTGTTTTAAATGCATGTGACCACTGAAGATTTTCTTGGCCCTGAAGTCACCTTTGGAGCACAGTTCAAAGATAGTTTGGATTATTTTCTTTCACTTGCATACCTCACACGGTTCACTTCAAGGTAAGAGACTAAAACAATTTACAACCAAAACAGTGTGTGTGATTGAGTGTGGCGGGGATGTTCTCAGTTGGGGTTCAAAGACAGTTCAACTTGATAGCTTTTGATTAGCTTAGAAAACACGAGAGGACTCGCGCTTCAAATATTGTAGTGCAGTTTTCAATGTTATGCTTGTCCTAAGAGAGGGAGGCCTGCGCCGCTATGGGAGTAAAAGAAGAAGAGGCAATTAAAGATGATTTTTGCAGAAGTCATCTTTTTATTGCCACGTAAGAAAGTCGTATATAGAACAATAGTAAGATATTAATAGATGTCAAATCAACAACAAAACCAACTAAAAATATCCCTGTGAACCCTCCACCTGTAAAAAGGAAATCAAAAGAAGTTCATCTTAGCAACACTATGGTCATATATTTTGGGACAAAACACCTGCTATGTCTTTTTCTAACAATAGTCGAGTAGTACCAAAATATTTTTTTTTCCTCATAACTTTATTTCACAGAGTTCAAAGTCAGTAAAAGGACAACGGGGCATCACGGTGCATATTATAAGCTACTGTGCAAACAATAGTGGGAGAGTGGCTTCTACCATTGAAAATATGCTTTACATATACTTCACATGTAAATGCAGTGTCAGGACCGTAAGTATTCATTATACACGTATGCATAAATACCACAAACTGGTCCGGACATAAAAAATATAAATTCGAATGTCTTTGTGTTTAGTCCACGGCAAAGACACAAAAATGAGCCAATCGGTTAGTTGTTCTACAAAAAGATTAGCTTGCTAGTGGATAATAATCGTCCCACAAATAGCTTATCGATTCTGCTGCGGTTATGGGAAATCCCTTGGCGCTGGACATTGCAGGTGTCAATAAGTGGTGAGGGTTTTTTTTTCGTCACCATTCGCTCTGTTCCCGCTAAGCTCACAGAAAGTATACATAGTCGTTATCGTTTGCTGACAGTCCATATGAAGGACATCGTAGGAGCAAAAACAAAAACAGTACATTTCTTTTTTTTTTTTGCCATGTGCGAAAGCCAAAAGTGAAAACAATGCGCATACTGTACAGACGGAGGCTATACAAACTTGTAAACATTGCTGACAAGACCCCCCCCCCTCCCCATTTGATGTTGGAGGAGTGGGTTGAGCAAATAGCAGGATGGGGTTTTTAAAAAGAAAAAAACTTGTTAACTAAAGTTGTTTGAGCCCTTAATAGTCACCACCGTACATGGACTTTCTATTTTATCGGTACTTTCCTTCATCAAACTGCTGTATTTTTTAAATGGCAAATATGCGTGGCTGAGTAAGTGGAATCCTATTCACTAGGAAATTAAGGCTGCAAATATATTCAATTGTGAAGGACTATTGAGTCCCGAAAATAAAAACATAAATTATTATGGGACTAAAGCGAAAAATGTGACCATTTAAAAAACAGTCTGTTTTTATGATAAAAATATGTCATTTTGAGAGAATAAATCAACTACGAAGATCAGATTTATTACCCCCAGAAAATATTATAAAAATGATCAAAAATAAATTCAAAATTTAGCAAGAAAAAAATAAGACTGTTTTCATGATATTTACCATTTATTTTTAGACTTTTGCTACTTTTTTGTTCAGGGTGGCCCGTCTTATTTTTTGTTTGTTCTTTTACTGGTGTCTATGATTTAAGATGCTGCATCGATGCACCTTATGCATGTCAACAGTCATGTCAGATTCACAACTTTCCCTTTGCACCTCCAGCAGTATCAATTATTCAATGCTTCCATCCTATCCAGGGTTGACAGTCTTGTGTTGCCACCATGAAGTCGGCTCTTGTCACGTTTTGGTGATTAAAGATCACAATGAGAGCTTCTAATCCCTTCTGGCCACAAGTCTCGATTTATTGAATATCCCTAGTGGATGTTTTGCCGAGTGCTTTTCTCCCGCTTCTCACAACAATCAAGCTCAATTTTAGCGTGACATGTCTAATGGGAATTGTGTATTGTGTATTTTAATAGAGCTCTTCAACCAAGAACAAAATAGGACCGTGAGATCAGTTTTTGTTCTCTGAATAAGGCCTGGCCATTGTAGCTATAAGAAAAAGGAAAAGGGCACAAGATGAAGAAGTGTACATCTTTGAGATTCTCTCGGCTCCAATTATTGACCGCACTCTTGACAGCGGAGACTCTCCACACTTAGCTTTTTCGGCACCATGTAGTAAATATAGTACAGTGTTTTACAATAACGTCACAAATTGCTCGCAGAAGTCAGTTCGTTTATTTCGCCGTGTGCTTTGATGTGTGTGTTTTAGGTGCAAAGAAAGAATTGTGAGGTGTTTCAACCACTCAGCCCCCCCCCTTCCATTTTGCATGTGAATGTTGTGCCGAAAATGATCATTCATTTTTCCTTGACTAACTCCTTGCCACAGTATGACTGACCAAGGCTCGTAAGGTGGTGTTTTTAGCTGCCAAAATAATAGACAGGATGATTTATAAGAGGGAGAAGGCACGTAGAAAAGAAACAGCAAAAAAAAAAATCATGTCAAAAATCATCCGGGAGTCCTTACTGGACAACTTTATGTTTCAGTATTATCGAGGATGTCATGATTTGAGATATAGAAAGAGGACTGAGGACATGACCTTACACCTACACGGAACTAATTGATGACTCTTTTTGGTTCTTGATTTGTAATGTAACCAATATTGTAACGCTGAAGTTAATCACTTATTGCGCTATTCAACCCAAGCTAATTACAACGAAGCTTCCGGTCTTTCGTTTCTCTCTATTTCCCAACAAAACGTCAACAAGCTTACTAGATTGAATTGTTTCAATTATTATAGATTTTTTTATGTCTGTCTGACTGCCTGAATGAAGAATTTCCAACATGACTGTCTCTTGAAGCTGGTCATCTGTGGCCATGACCCCATCAACCGTGAGCCGTGAGTGCAACCACTTCCAGCTGCCCCGACTTTTTTTTTTTAATATAATACAAAATCTCATGGCAAGGGATGCGTATTTATTTTATTTTTTTTTACCAATTGCTTCCACCTCTATAGCCGCTTCACAATTATTCCGGTGACTGCTTCTACAAAACGGGATGAGCTTTCATGGTGAAGCAATAGCAGTTGGCAAGTGGGTTTATATTTCCACATTTTGGTCTTTGCTTATTTGGTTGTGATAAACATCGAAAGCAAGCATTGACCTTATTTTTCCACAGTCCTGAATAGAAAATCTGGGAAGATAATACATTTTGTTGTTGCTGTTGTTTTATTTATTTTGCTTGTGTGTGTATATATGATAAATGTCCAAACTTTTTTATTAACATCCCAAAATGATGTCCAGTCTTAGTTTAATGAAGGCCCTGTTCTGACCACTGTGCATATTTGACTGCAACTGTGTAAAGAGAGTGCCCTAAATCTCTTATGTACCTTATAACAAACTCCATATGTCCTTCCACTTGAGATTTAATTCAATATGTAACAAATATGCACAGCTCACATAAGCAAACAAAACAGTAAATGAGTTGTAAAAGCTAGATGAGTGACATTTCTACAATATGCTATGTGTTGGCCCCAATCTTACATGTGAATACTTGGATGTGCACTTGAGTGCGATTATGGAAGAAAGATGCTGCAGCAGCATCCGGATCCTGCTTCTCTGCCCCACCTCTGGGCCAGCTGTCAGCATGCAGATGAGAGCTGAGCAGGAACAATCCGACTCCTCAGCCCAATATTATCTGTGCTGGAGCTTTGATTGAGAAGGGTGACCTTCAGTAGTGAAGCTTATGAAGAGGCTTCTGACTGGGCACGATATAAAACCTGCTTATGAATACAGTTCAAAGCCCAGAGCCCTTGTCATATGTCGGTTCTGAACCCATCAAGAGATTCTGGTGGAATATGGTTGAGTTCAACCATGCTTGTTTAACAGACGTTCTGATATTCGGTGTGACTCGGCAATGTTTTCAAAGTCGGATCCCTTGTATTGCTTCTCGGGCTTGCTTCCCTTTTGTATCTGTATCGGCAGGTTTCCTTTTCCTTTGTAAGATACAACTTGAAAGATAGTTACCAACTTAAACCTTCCACAGACTTGAGCAGTGGTCTCGGCGATATGTAAAAAGTGACCGAACAGGCCACACACATCACAAATGTGGAGGAATCTTTGACCAGTAGCAACAAGCTTTAGCTTCATCGCACAAACAAACAGACCTGCGCCGTTTGGCCAACTCTGGTGTCGGTGTCTCCGTTGGGAAATTACTTGTCACCATTTCACATGCATACTTTACAGTTTGCCCTCATATCTTGGCTCACACAGTCACCTCTGTCTTGCTGTTGGTCACAAAGTAGGGCTGTGTGGGGAGGAAGTGTTGGCTGTGGCTGTGGCCTCTGCTGCCATGGAGCTGGTTTGGTTCCAGCACCGTACACTGAGGCCTCTTGTGGCCGTAGTTCTTCCTCCGGCCCACGGTCTCTGTCCCATCCCAGCCCCTTAAGCCCATCGTATGCCCAGACGAGATGGTATTGGAACTGTACGCCAACGGTCGACCCATTGTTGCAAAGCTGGAACCCACGGGGGTCTCGGAAACCCTGGATATTCCTAGGGATGTGCCCCCGGGCATAGTACCCCCCATGTGTGCCAAGGAGGTCGTCCCCAGTCCTGTGGGCTTGCTACTGTGGCTGTGAAGGTGAGTGAGGGCACTGTGGGAGCCGTGGGTGACGTGGCTGTGGTTGCTTTTGGATTTCTGGCCGTTGGGCTTTAACGACGTTACTCCGGCGCCGCGTCGGTCAGTCGGGAGGGTTGACACGGAGGGGATTCTGGACATCTCGGTAACATATGTTGCCACCGGCTCTGGGGTCAGCGGTCCCAATGAGGTCATCGGAGTCATAGAAGTCATTGGGGCAAGAGAGGTCATGGGCGTCATCGCGGTCATGGGTGTCATTGACGTCATCGGGGCCTTGGAGGTCATGTGGTTCATGGAGTGGGAAGCCATGGGGTTCGAAGCGATCGGGTTGGTGGTCATCGATGACAAGTTGGTCATGGGGGGTCGGGAGTTGCCCATGGGTTGGAGCGGGAGACCGCCTTTTGTTGGGAGCTCCACCATCATCCTGCGCTTGTTGAACAGATCACCGTTGTATTTGGCAGCTGGCAGAAGAGGGAGACAAAACAATCATGGATGAAATTTAATTCAGAAGTAACTTCATTTCTGTCTGTCTGTAATTCCGTATTGACTTTACTACTGCAATAGAAACAGAACAAAGTTGTGAAGTGTGTCGTGTGGCAATGAGGTAGCTGTTCCAGCCATTTAGTTTATCTCCAAATAAAAGCTGCAGCTGCAGAAGTTCTCTTTAGTTAACAATAGCAGAGAGCATTTTTAGTCTTAATTTTTCTCGCTATATCTATAATGCATGAATCTTGCTGAGAACAATCAGGAAAATACACGAGGTGGGTTAGGTAGATGGCATAAAGTTTGGTACGGATCCAAATGAGGATTATGTCTATCTTGGCATTATAAAGTTCCGTTTACAGCCTTTGGTTTAATGCTCCACGCCTCTGTCAGTCACCATGGCTGAGCCGGTGTGTCTTATCAGCATGAAATGTTTTCTGTCCTATCCGTGTTCACAGTCCAGTCATTACTCTTATGCCCTTGTTGCCTCTGTACCCTTGGAGATAAAGTTAACACACTCAGCGAGTTTCCGCTACTATTGCAGCTATAAATCTACTTTATCACAGTAAGAGCAGGTGAGAGACAAGCAGAGAGGTTTGCGGGTGAGAATCGGGAAAATGTGAGGGGGGGGGTTGTCACCCGCTGAGACGCTGCTCGAATGGCTGCCCGCGGTGGGATCGAACTTGCTCAGTCGACAGTTGAATCAATTGGGCGGCAGTCAGCGCAACAGTGCACACATCCAGGGGTGTACGTGACAGGAAACAGAAAACGTCACTGTTACGCGCAGTGGGTCTGTGCATGAAAGGCCGGCGTCGTGCTGAGACTCAAACAATATGAATTGAGGGTGGAAAAAAATAATAATAATAACCCCAGTGTCATCATTGCGTGTCAACGTTCTTATGCTAACTCATTGTGCACCGTTTGTAACCTCGAAATGCCGGGACGGAAGCTGACGGAATATTTTGTCTTGTTGTTATCTGTCGGAATTGCTTTCCTCATTAATTAAGTAATGTGTGTGTTAATTGTCATCCTATCGAGAAGCCTCTAAGCTCCAACCTTTTGAATATCTGACTTGAGCCATGGAACGGCGATCCTTGTACTTCACTAATTAGCCCCACGGGAAACATTAGTGGACGTGTGATTAAAAAAAACAAAAACTTTTCTGTTAATCCTATTTGCATTAGTGCCAAGCAGACTTTGAGTGCATCTGGAATAAACAAAAGTGTCTACTTTTTTTTTTATTGCACTCATTTTGCTCAGTGGATTATGTTTGAAAAGAAAAAAAGATCTTGCATTATGAGTAGCAGAAAGAAGGCGGCTCGGTGGGCTTTAAGGCAGACATGTTCGGATTTGACAGTACATAATTGGTGATTTGTACTTGCTGGAGACTTTCTCCAATAAGAAGCAATTAAAAAAAAAAGAAGCTGGTTTGGAACATGTTGATTTTAGACTGATGTATTGACAATAGCGAGAGGTAAAGACGACTCATTGGTTTGGCTCAAGATTAGCTCAACCAAGAACATAATGTGACGCCCTTTTCACTCTGCAGGTTCCGTCTGGCGTATACAGATTGAGTTTGCCGAGTGGAATTGAATTCTCAGAAATCTCTTTGAATTCCACTCCTCGAGCGGAAACCTCTCACGTAATTGTAACCCAGGTGATGATCGGCAGGGATCGTGCTACAGAGTAGAACCCGAAATAAGGCTGGAGATTAGCAGCCTGATGATTCTTCAAGCGGTGATAGGGATCATGATGGACTGAAGGGAGCTCAGCGGTGGATTGGAGAGGGTGGGTGTCACGGAAAAAGGAGAGATAGAGAGACAAAAGAAGATTAAGGAAGAGAAGAATCGAGGGGAGAGGATGCGATGCAGCCGATAACGACAATATGGTGGCTGCTAAAGAGTAGTTGTGAAAGGTGAGCGAGGAAATTGCAGCAATGTCACGTAATACATTGAAAGACGTTGTTATTTCCAATAGTGATTAAAATAAGAATGTGACAGGATATAAAGACTTGTGTTTTGCATCTGTCAAACTTTGCTGTCAGCATGAATCCAATTTAGTCAAGCCCCAGTCAGTCCCAATTTAATTCACTAAATAATTACCATGCAGTATATTTAATATGCAGGTATGCCCCAAAAAAACAGATGTTGTTTTGAAAGCCAAGCGTTGTTCTAAAACATGTTTCGATTGTGATTGTGATGTCATTAGAATTATGATAGATATTCCATGTATGACAAGCTTTCAAACAAAGACAAATCAGGTGGTAACACAACCGAGCCAATAACACGTGCTCTGTGTATTTGGTGGCACGTGTGACGCTGTCACCCAGTTTGATAAACAGCCTCTTTCTGTTTTACGGCATGTCAGCTTGGGTGCCACAATCAATAACATCTGTCAGATCTCTGCGCAAATGTGCTACATCTTGTTCACATTGTCCCCTGACCGTCGAGGTCCCAAAGCGTACGGGATTCCCGAATGAAACAATAAGATCACGCGGGTAATTTGTATTGAAAAGAAAACATCTGTGGTCCGTCATCTAAAGAATTGCCAGGCAGTGTGACAGTGATGCCCTTCTCTCCTAGCAAACAACAGCTTGCGCTGGTGTAACACTACAGCAGTGGATGTTGACTGATAACAAAACGAATCTTTTCATTTGAAAAGGAATGGCGTGAAAGGTGTTACGATGATTGGCACTCACCCACGGCCTTCAGGGAGGCATATTTGTTGAAGTCCTTGTTTTGCTGCTGCAACTGTTGAAGCTGCTGTTGCTGTTGTTGTTGCTGCTGCTGTTGTTGTTGCTGTTGCTGTTGCTGTTGCTGTTGCTGCTGCTGTTGCTGTTGCTGCTGTTGCTGTTGCTGTTGCTGCTGCTGATGTTCATACACATGAGCCAACTGGCTGAGGCTAGGATACGGGTGCTGTTGGACCATGTTTGACCCGGGTCCAACGTTGTTGTTAATCTGAGCACCCTCTGTGAAAAACAGATCCAATAATTAGCTTAGCATTAGCTTGATACGATCAATTGACGGAATGGGATTGTTTTGAGTGCTAAGCATGTTTGTCTCACATTTTGTGGGTGGTGAAAAATATTTACAGCAGAGTATAAATTAAATGTGGTCCCTTTTACAATGGTTAATTTCTTTTTAAACTTTAATAGTCTCACACTACTCTATCATCATGATGGTGGCAAATCCAGGCTGATGCTTAAAGTATTCTGCAATTTTTGTTCAAAACTCAAAGCATGCTCATAATTGATCCGTCTTCCTCCACATTTTAGTCGTGCAACACAAAAACGCTACTGGCTGTTGCCAAAAACAAGTTGGTACGAATATTAAGTGCACAAAGCCATTCTTGTAGTGAGGCACGGATGGAAAATCGTGTAAAGAACAGCCAAATGTCGCAAGTAATGTGGGAAATTTTCACTTCAGTTTTCTTCCGCTGTCCAAGCTTGACAGATAATTGCAAAGTGCTGTTACTGATGGCAAATGTATGAGTACACTGTGTTAAAAGCATCCTAACGTTGCCACTTGATAATTTTAGAAGCAAGAAAAAGCAAACGACAAAGCAATTTAAAGTGCATGAATGGCAGAGGAATTAGATGGCAAGAAGAAGCATAAAATAAGAGTGGCGCTATATTAATCATCGCCAACATGATGAAGAAATGAGACACATTTGGATCTCATCTTTTGGTCTTGTAAAGCAAGCTGGCTTTGAAACGAAAATGTGTGCCTTGTGGCAGTGGGGCTAATTTGCATAAGGTCCAGAACAAGCCAACATTAAGCAGGTCAGAGAGTTCATAGCAGTCTGGATAGCCTCGTACGTACTTAGCATGAATAATCAGCATGTCACAGCGAGCGGCCTAATAATCGAGTATTTTATTTGGAACCATGAGATCACATAGCCTCATGCTTATTTTGGTTCCATGACCTTTTGCCTTTAATGTGTTCTGGGCAAATTTAAATTGCATAGCAGCACAAATGAAAATGGCTGCTTATTTTCTTCGTGCCGATAAAAAACAAGTAAAAGTGGAGTTTGTTGCATTGTCACACACTGCTAGCAAAAAATGTTGGAGGGCTCCTGTCTCATATTTGGCTCCATTGCTACCGGCCGTATGGTGTAATCCTTTCGTTTATTTTTATTTTTTACTCTGCACTGAAAAATAGCAAGCAGCTGACTCATCTATTATTCCCTTTTTCTGCACTGGGTAAAATGCATCAACCCTCTTCATCTGTAAAACTGCTTCTCTGTCATTACTTGAGCCTCTTCATCTTTCGACTCCACTCTTTTGTCATGGCAACAATATTTTTTTGCCATTTTTCTTTTTTTTTTTTTTTTCCTCGTTTAGTAGTTTTGCATTGTCGTGCAGTCACCCGCGCCCACATATCAACAGGCGAGTACTGAGAAAAGTCATTGTTATGCAACCTATGTTGGGTTGTCAGTTTGTTCCTCCCCCCCCCCCTTGCAGATTTACGTCTTAGGTCAAATTCTGTCAAATTTTGTCAGCCATTATCGCCGACAAAAAAAAAAGAAATCCTGATCTTGTTTTGAGAGAAAAGCAATTTCACGAGTCATCTAACTGAGCAGAATATTTTGAGGATGAATAGATGTTGACATAAGAGTCTGCACAAATGATGAAAACCTGCCTAAATTGTGCCTTTTGTACAGTTGTCTTAATCTGTTGCGTGTATTGAAGGTGGCACTGAGAGTAAACAGCTTGTCGACCCTGATTTTTTTCCCCCCATTTTATTCTCTAACGTGAGATCAAATCATTCACTTCGGGTTGCAGGGTGCGCCGTGGTGCTGAGTGTGTGGTCCCTTCTGTGTCTCCGCATACGTGTCTTTAGTCACACTTAAAACGGTAAGCAGGTTATGTGAGAGTCTGCGAGAGGCGGGAGAGTCAAGTGCTTTTTATTTCGCCCGCCGTCTGTTTATCTGTTTGCTACACGAGACGCGTCGCATCTTTCTGTTTGTTGCTCCAGTGGTCCTCATCCTTTTTTGTCCCTATCTCGTCTCTGCAGCATGAGGACGTTTAGGATCACAGAAGTGTAAAGAGAGGCCTCACTATGAGACATTTTCATCCGTGGCTAATGGCTATTGGAGGGAAAATAAAAAGATTCCCCGTGATAAAAAAAATAATAGACGGCGGAATGGAATGCCTTTGACACTCTTAATTTAAAGGTGCTTCTATTAGCCGCAAAGCTAGCTGTGTTCACGCCCACAACGGCGCAAACTGCCCGACTGCAAAATACAAGTCATCATCTGTGTACGTCACTTTTGATTCCACTTTCTAGTCACCAAATCACTCCATAATTTGAATTTACAGACTGATCCTCCATCACTGGCGCAGGTTTTGTGCCTCGAAACAACGCCTGGAGAACTTGAGGATACAGGGCCCCTGAATAATACATGATATGCAGCTTCGCCCGAGAGTTGCTGCTCTTCTTAAATTCATTGGACAACACTGTACATGGCAGATTCTGCACTTCTATACGGCCGTGTTTTTCCCAAACACTGCTCATCTCATTATCACCTCCATATGTCACGTTGTCACTTTGGCTTCTCTCATTAACTGTGCTCCCATTTAAGGAAACGCAAAAGAAAGATACATTGGAATATGCTTGAAAGGGTTTTTTAGTCATCCCCCTCGAGTCTGCCATTAAACACATAGGCTTGAGATGAGAGAGAAGGAATATTGAAAAGTCTGTCATGGGAAATGGCTCGGCGAGATTTTAAACACCTAATTGTTCCTTCCTGAGCATTCCAAAGGACAATGGCCTCGGGCGCATCCACCCAGATGTCATAGCGTTCTCATTTTGAAATACTATTGATTACTACTGCGCCGCCTCGATTGTTTCTATTATCTCGCCAGCATCCAATGCATTGACTTGGGGTCTCGCAGGACGTCGTTAAGCCCGGCAGCAGAATCAACAGGAAGAAAACTCCCTGAGATTCATGAAACCTGAAAGCTGTGTAGAGGGGGGAGAAAAAAAAATCACTAATCGAGATGAAAAATGTTGTGATAGGAACCTTTGCCGTCCTGCGAGACACTAATCTCCCTAAGACACAACAGATGGGAGCAACCATTTGTGGCGACGTTCTAATGTGTCATTTCAACTCATTTCACACTCATGTTAAATGCAAAATGAATCAAACTCGTGGCATCTATCATTGCGCGAGTGATCGAAAATAGCCCGCGCGTAAAGGGCAGGCAAGCGATAAACCGGCCGTGTATGATAATTATTTATTATTTTATGTTGAATTTTTTTATTGAATTTTTTTGGTGGGAATCTATATTATTTTTTATTTTCTATTGGTTATTCTATATTGACATAACGTTAGCATGGTATTTTCGTGTCAAATTGAAAAAAAAATAAGACACATCAGCTACAGTTGCAGTTTTTCTAGTCATATTCAGTATATTCTAGTATATTCAGTCAAGCTCGGCTGCACTCTATCTCCTGAGTTGACAGCGTTTATCATTCAAAGAGTCACCAAAAGGGACAAAGACAGCAAAATACCTGCTCCATTAAAGCGCAACTGTCACAAGAAGCTCTTATTCATCACCATGATGAAAGAGAAAGTCACAATAACATCATCCGGGCCTATTGTGTGCCTCAACGATCTTCTGTCTCATTCACACAAAGACGACGTAATTAGCTTGAAATATTGCTCTGCGTTATAAAAATACAAAAAAAAGAAGAAAAACAGTGAGCCATCATTCTTCCTTGGCTCCATTCGTCTTCCCTACAAGTGCTGTCCTAAGTAAATATTTGTGATTGACAGGTTGCTAACACCGCAGCATGCCGTCATTCACTTGTACCTTCGACCTAATGGGGCCGTTTGGGCTTTCCCGTTATGAGTCAGCAAGCGGGAGCGCTTGCCGCTCCGTCAACCCCGACGACGACATCCTGCCCGAGACAAAGCGACACAGACAATGAGTGGCAGGTAGAGAGGAAGGCATGGCAAGATGGCCGTGATAAGGATGTGTCCCCACAGGGAGCTTGACACCTCTGACAAGATGTCAGCAGTCGTGACCCACTTACCACTAGCGGACATGCTTTTCCACTCGACTGGTGTTTACGTTATTAGCACTTAGATGCAGTTAGCATGTCTGCTAGCTGAGCAAACCTTAGGCTTAGAAGTTGTTTTTAACCAAATGTGAAACTGTCCGTAAACGTCACTGAGCCAAAGCAGTAGTTATCCCCGTAATTTTTTTTCCCCCCATAGTCATTGCAGTGGCACCCATCTCGGCACAAATTCTTGAATGGATGGCACAAACCCGATTTCCCCGTTCCAAGCCTTTTCCTATTGTTTCATTTTGCAAAGGCAAAATGCTTGCCATTTAACAGTGACTGTCTTACTATTCAAATTGAATCCCAGTACTAGAAATTTGATATTCCTGGAAAAACCCGTCCCCATATCCAAGTGGTTTATTTCTGCTCTAAACTAAAGTGATATATTTGTCCCAGCTTCATATTTAATCCAGCTGCCTCTGAAGTAACAAAGCAGATGGACTGAAGGCAGAGCGCTGATAGTATTTAATTACCTGCAGCCATCCCACTGCAGTATTTTATAATCTGCTCCTCTGGCTCTGCCCAAGTGATGTTTTTTGTCAGTACACTTTTAGTCTGCTGCACCTGCTCAATGCTTGGCAGGTGTGTGTATGTTGGAACACATCTGTGAGCAGCTTTTCCCAGCCTCCAAAGACAAAGACGAAGGGGCAAGAGACAGTGTTTCCCGAAAAAAAAGAAAACAGCAGCACTGGCAAATGGATTGTGCACTGCTAATTAGGGAATTTAGGCGCCGACTGTTGTCCGCCATTCAAATGGCATTGCATCAAGCTAATTAACCCGAAACTGCAAGTTACAGTTTGGGGAAGCGAGAAAAGTTTCTCCTTCTGGTTCATCCTGCATCACACTTCTTGTCCATCTGTATAAAGGAAGCCTTTACTGCACCAAATCATCTCACTGGATACCTTTCGCTTCTCCCAGCTCATGAATGATGTACACTTTAGAAGAATGGCGTATTATTTCGGAAACCTCAGAAGCCCAGAGGGACTCCTCCTCCTCCTCCTCCTCCTCCTCACTAAGACATACAGATTAGCCCCCGTAGTGAATTCCACACTCGGCCGCAAACATTACCTCGATGACATTCTATTATTAGCCATGTCAACTAAATACGCCGCGTATTGATGGGCCAGCTATACTCCCTTGGAGAGCTGAGGCTAAAATGAAGAGGGCAAAAAAAATGAGGTTAGGGAAGTAAGGAAGGCTGTCTCGCCCCATTTATGGTAGGATCAACAAAAAAAAGTGGCGCTGTCTATTTGACTCTAGTTTGTGTTTTATTTACTTTAAATGATAATAATGCAAAAACTGAGCCAAGGTGTCGTAGAGTTTGGTGGCTCCTGGAATTGTGGTGTCCTGGCAACAAGGAGTGTGATGCCCCCCTCTGCTTGATGAATGCTGCAGTGCAGCGAGGCAGACAGGCAAAGTGGCTCCTAAGCAACAACGTAACGGGGGTAAGAAGAAGTGGGTCACTCGGAAATCCCATATGGGGAACCCCCAAAACCCCTTCAACCAACTATTTATTGCCACTGGGCATGTTAGCATGTGATAGTTTTTTTTTTTTTTTGCAATATCAATTTAGTTTACAACAATGGATACAGTTAAAAAAAAAAAAAAAAAACTACTAAGAATTCCACGCCAATGCTTTTCTTCCCAAATGAACCACATTCAAAGTAGTTAATTATGAGATTCATTTTAATCCACACCTTTTTAGGTAATAACTGCTAACGGCTGCCTTCCGGGGGAAGAAAAGTATCCTTTAAAAAACACAAACTCGGCACACATTACTCCCTTTAGTCTCTTTTGTTACTCGCTACTTCTTTCACTCTCCCTCGTGCTACCTCTATTGCTTAGCTAAAAGCTCCTTTTGTTTGTTTATTTTTAATTCAGTGGCGAACTACAGCGAAGATCAGAGCCCAGATTCAAACCCCAAATCTCACAAACGTGATGCTAATTTAACATTGCGGCCCATTCGGCAAGTGATGATGATGTCGCTTCACCAAATTCCACATCTAGTTTTATATCAGACAAAACTATCAAACAGCAGCTGTGCTTTTCCCTCGCCGCAAAAAGATAATCGTGTTGTTTTTTTCCCGTTGGAAACATAACCTGAAATGGCATGAGGTGCATTTGAATTTAGGCAGCAGGAGATAGAGATTACGGGTCAGAGGAGGGAGTCATACATAAATCAAATCTGTTGCGCTGCCGGCAATGCTGCGCGCAATGAATTATGTATCGTTTATAACTTTTAACTGTTGATCTTGGGACAGAACAGAGCTGCTGGAACAATTTACACAACATGAAAAAAGAAAAATAAGAGGACAGGGTGACAAAGACTGCGGAATATATTGGCGAGAAGAAATGGCTGCTTGTTTTAGTGCTGCAAAGATTAAAATCAATACAAACATGCAGCCGGACGAGAAAGCTGGCGCGGGCAAATAAGATCCAATTTGTTGTTGGTATAACATGAGAGAAGACAGGCAGAAGCATTAATCTTTGAGCATGATTACTCTCGCATGTGCGGCAAATGTTCACATTCAGCTCCTTCCACTGAGCTCGGCGAATTTTTCCCCGTATATTAATATTGATGGGTTGATTTTCATCATATCACACCTGCCCATTTATATTGTTTTGGACCATCGTGACGCATTTCCAACGGCCACATGTCACCTCGTCGCGGGCCAGCACCCAGCATGGTTTGTGGTGTCCATATGTATGCAGGAGAGCAGCAGGGTAAGTTTGAGGAGGGGGGGGGGGTTCCTTCCTCCTCCAGGCAAGGCCATACTGACGCCTGTGGGCAAGATTGAGGTGGGTGGCGGCTCCTTTCCAAAAAGACTGGGGCGCCCTGAACGCGACATGCGGATAAGGAGAAGGTTCACAAATGCGCCCCCAGCGTGAGCTGTCCCGAGTTTTACATCGCTGGTGGCATGGAGCAGCTAGCCAAGCAAATCTGCTGCCTGCCCCGAAGGCTTCAGGCCCAGGAATTAAATGTGTGCATGACTTGCTGCTTTTTGTTGTCCATATGAACACGTGGAAAAATATTGTCCTAATTTTGTCGGGCACAATGGTGAAAATGTAAAAAGTACTACTTCAGTCTCAAACAAATTCTGTTGCCATTTTAATTGTTGTGCATCACATTGGGAGTTGCTTCATACATTTAATAGGGCCATATTATGCAAAATTGACTTTTTAATTGTTCGCATACAAATAGTTCTGGCCTCTGGTGTGCCTGTACACTCATAAAGTGTGAAATTACACAACCAATTACATGCGAGCGGACTATTTTCTTTTTTTGAGCAAACTGCTCGGAATTGTCATATCACAGTTGGGCTATTTTTCATAGTACCGCCGCGGTGCACTTAAACCAAACTTCATGTTTGTGATATTTCCAAATCAAAGCTGTTTTAAAATACGCACATATGTGGCCACACTTGATTTCTACTGTATTGTCATTCTAGAACATGCTCAGTTAATGTATTATAAAAAAAGGCTGTAATAGAAACAGATTACACGGGGATTTAACACAACATGCTAGAGAGAGCCCATGTGGGCTAACAATGCAATTTGAGCTTTGCCTACACGGCATGTTCGACAGTCAGCGGTTATTATTGTTCACAGGAACGTTGCGGTTTTGAATAATAAAGATGTCCGCCGCATTCAAGTGAGCAAACACATCCGAGCATGACAAATAATAAAAAAAAAAAGAAAACAAGCTGTGCTTTTCCACCATCGTGTTTTGCTTAATCATTAGGTTTGCGCTTGATTTACGGTGACAGAAAAGTGTCACAATATTTGCGGGTCTCTTATTATATCAGATGATTAAAAAAAAGAGTCAGTGTAGCAGTTAATTACAACGCAGTGGTGATAACCACCTGTTTCAACATACAGATGGGAGCGCTTTCAACCCATTCCCTGACAGTAGATAGTCCTATATATGTAAATGAGGAAACGGATAAGCGGAGATGGATGCAATTTAGCCTGCCGCACTCAAGATTTGACTGAAGTGCACCACGGGTCACGTGGCTAACATTTGCATGCGAATGCTAAACGCATTAGCGCGCATAGTCGGACATATGAACACACTCCCGTACATAATTACCTGTCAAATACCATGTGACTCGCTCACAGGAAATAAAATAATTAATATTTATGATAAGAAATGCTTCCATTGTATAGGTCGATAACGTCAGATTTTATTTTACCGACAACTCGTATGTTAGTGTTCAGTGCCGTTTGACCCGATGCATTCGGCTGGTGTTCACTTAAATCAAGTGAACGAGACTTCGGGGGCTTGTTGACTGAAAGCCTCGGTCTTCACGTAAAAGCCCTTTAAGAGGAAAACAAAATCCACTCCTGGAGTAGACTTCTCATCATTTGCCGAAATTGCAATTCCTTTTGCTAGCTTCCTGTTCACCTTTGTGCTTAAACTGAGTGGATTTCTGTCAGCAAGTTGATGGTGGCTGTGCGGCACCTCGATTCTCATAAACAGCCGTCTAATGGGGTCTTGGGGATGCTGAGGGGCCTCACATTGAGATAATTAGGCAGAGAGAGGGTTCCAGGAAAGAGGCCCTGGAGGGAAAGAAGAGGCATGGATGACTTACTGCCTGCTTTGTATACTGTTCAATGTAAAGTCCAGTTGACATTTTCATATATGTCAAAATGAGGCACACACATGCGCGTGACAGATCGCTCGGTCCTGCAGAGTCGTGTTCCCTTTCACAGTCTCTCCCCTCGCCGATGTATTTTCAGCCTGGCCCTGTGAGTCGGATCTGTAACTGAGGCTCTCGCTTCCGCTCTGACACTCTGCAATCTGATGTGAAACTGTGAAGGCTCCACTGACAGCGGGGGGCACAAAGGTCACACTCCTTTTTTATATATATAGAAATACGCCAAGTTTCTTTTTGACAACTCCGCGCCGTGCATTCTAAAAAAAAAAAAAAAAAAAGGATGGCAGATGAAGTATTTTGCCGACAAGGCCTTTCCTCATGTCTGAACTCTCACAAGCAATTACCTATTAAAATGTTATCTTTCCCATCTCGGAATGTTTAGGAAAAGATTATAACTGCTGGGGGAAGATAATTAAGACTGCAAACGGGGGAATTGCGTTGCGGAGACAGCGCACAGCGTGCACGCGGCTGGCGATCTCTTTTGTCTTATTAAAGCTCACCTCAAGCTCTAATGCGAGAAATGTCTGATACATCACTGTCAATATTGATTAAAGTGCGGGAAATCATTCATTGGTGCTAATTTACAATTACCCTGTTAATTAAATCCGACTGGGACGCATTGAGGTTAGACGTAGTTGGGGTGAGTTTGCCTTTCGAGGTTCCACTCTACTGACATTTCACTTTGAGATGAGACGTGATTGTTCTTTCCAGTGCAAAGACAAAAAATTTGAAATGTATCCTGAATTAAGTTTGAATTGCCCAAGGGGCCTTTCTGTACATATCGTCCTCAATTACAAAAGGAAAGCCTTCAGAGCTTGGGAAATGGCTGCTGCCACCAGTGTGGGTGTTTGCCACTCAGATCTTTTTTACTCCACATATTATGCCATTCCCTCTCCCCGTTCCTACTTCCGCTCTTTCTCCGAGCCTCCCCTCTTTTTTTTTTTTTTTTTGTCTCTTCAGCTCTTTGACGCTGAAAGGGAAGCGCTGCCGGATTTTGAGCCTTTGAGGATTCAAACCGATACTGTTGAGACAAAGTCCGCCAGCCAGTCGGTCCAGCTGGGGATATAAAACCCCCCAAAAAAAAAACACGGCCATTGTAAGAGTCCTCAACATTACAAATACCTCTATCCATTGCCCGATTAATTAATATTGTGTGTCTCCCACTTATTGTGAACAAAAAATGATCTCCCAGCAACGAGTTGCCAGATCCATCGATGTCAGTAATACGGTAATCATGCCATAAACTCTAATCAATACATGCGCTAAGAATAGATTTCCCGGCGCTATATGGGAGCAAATCTACTCGGTGCAGCCTTTAACCTTAGCACTTGTCTTTCCACTGCAATTACCACCTATCTATTATCCTCTCCCCTTCTTTGCATTCAGTCTATGCATCATCTGATAAATCATTTTAAACAAGAATAACATGTCTATAGCCAGCAAATCCATATCGAATTCCTATCCAAGCCAACTTCCACTCTGACACCTTGAACCAATCACGCTTGCCCGTCCGTCTCGTATACGGATCTGTCGTTTCCCGATCTAGGAGGTTAATAACGGTCGACATGATTACCCACGAGCTGGAGGATTAGAGTGTTTCCACACTGCAAATAGTAATGGCCATTTCACAGCAGCGTCCACTCAGGTGATAGGTCACCCCACTATCTCATCTCTCCCACTGTGAGGACAGAAAAAGATTCCCACTCGCAAACTGCTTTTATTTTTTGGTCTTTTCATGCCAACAATATTAAATCATACCAACCTATATATTTATTTTTCCACTCTTTAATGTATTCTCACAGAGTTTTGATGCAGATTATTTTCTCTCGCTGCCAGCTCATTTAACATTAAAGGCTCCGAGGAAACATAACCATCAACATAATGAACAATAATCACATGACTAAACGGAAGTCGTCAGGCAAACATGAACAAAATGGTTGTTGTTTTAATGACTTGGAAGTACTTTGAAGTGGTCGGACGGCTGCATACTAACAGCGCTGTTCTTATTTCTTTTGTTTGATCTTGGATGCTTAAACACAATGAGGCCTCAGTTGGCGTAGTAGCCCACGAGATTCCTGCATAACTCCCAGCCGACACACCATCTCACGTTCCTTCCTCTCCAACCCACACACACACTCACTTTTCAAATTACATCATGTGGACGTGATGCAGAATCTGCTGATGCAGAATCTGCTGCATCCAAAAACTATCCTGAACATTCAGAGGGTAACAAAGCCTCATATGACAGCCACCAGAAACTTACGAAGGTTGGCAGCCCTGGAAGCATAGTGCTTGGAATGCAAGCCTAGGGCCTCCTCTCCTCGGTACTGCTCACCTGGACATCCGCCTTGCAGCACACTGGCCACCGCCCTGTAACACATCAGAAGAAAGAAATAAGGAACCTGCCTGTCGCATCGTTTTTCCACACCTCAGTTTGGGTTTCTGCCCAAGATTTGTTATTAATGAGCATTTGTATTTCCATTTCACTTATTTACCGTACTGTGTGTTCTTTTCCACAGTGAAGTAACACGTGCGTTTATGGGTGTAATTTGATTATTCAGCTGAACTGCACTGGGCCTAGAGTACGCAGAATCTTTCTATGCAATTGGTCACATCGCCAGTGCGAGATTGACAATAACAACTACTTAGTTCATATTAATTGACGCAGTTTTCCCCGATCATTACACATGCTGCAGTTAAGCTCCTATGAGAGCATTTGCAGAAATGGAGCGCGATGCCTTCCACTCGGGTGAAAAGAAACCGCCCCCGCCCGTTGAGAGGAGCGTGGCTCGCGTAATCCACAGTACAAGTGGATGCGTGAAGCTGAGAGAGGCAAAATAGTATTCAACTAAAGCAGAATCCGATTCGTGTTGTTTTTGGATTATTTTGCGTGCCAAGGTGCGCATTGCGCACGATGGGTTTGATGAGGAAACAAAATAGCAAGTTTGCACAAAAGAGAGGGGGGCGTGTTTATATATATATATATATATATATATATATATATATATATATATATATATATATATATATATATATATATATATATATATATATATATATATATATATATATATATTTTTTTTTATTTATTTATTTATTTATTTATTTATTTATTTATTTATTTATTTTTTACGACAGGAAACGATTAACATTCGAGACTTACCGGGACATATTCTCTCTCTGCGGACGGTGAGCCTTTTCGAGCCCCAATTTGGTGAAAATCCCCACAAGCGCCATGATAGCCACAACTCCGCATATGATGTAAACAATCAAGTTCGTCTTGTCTTTGGTGCTGTCGTGCAGCTTGTTCATTTTCTTATACGGGGTTTGGCCGGTCTTCATCCACAGTGGGGTGTCGTAGTTCTTACAGGTGCTCTGATCCAGTCGAGAGTCTTTGTAGGAGCAGCAGAAGCGGAATCCACAGGTGCCGCAGCAGTATAAATAATTGCCCGTTTTGCAAATAAACGGAGGGTCCCACTGGCCCATCACGTCGTAGTAGCCCCTGCATTTGTCCTCGGTGTGCGGGGTCTCCTCGGACACGCTCTCCTCCTCCCTGGAGCCGTTGGAGGTGGCGATCATCACGAAGCCCCCGAGCAAGCCCGGCTCCCCGTCAGCCTTGCACACCAGAGCGGTAACTTTGAGGAGCAGGAAGCCGAGGAGAAAAGAATCGCCTCTCATGGTAGCTTCCTCCACCGTTCAACTTCACGCTGAAACGCCGAGACTCGAAGAAGAGAGGCGGTCATGCCACGCTGAAAAGTCCAGGAACATACACCCAAACAGCAATGCGCCTTCGTCCGAGCTGATGAACATCTTAACTAACATCATCTGAAAGCATTCGAGATTCGAAGCACTCGTGGCTCTGCGTCTTATCAGTAAACAGTTTTTTTTTAAATTATTATTATTATTATTTCCCCTCTCAAAGAGAACTGCGCTTTACGCATTCATCGGCGCGCTCTTACGCACCAGACACTTGCAGCACTGAGAGCCCAGTGAGAAATGTGGTGGGAGAGCCTGGTGCGCTAAAGAGAAGAGGAGGAAAACAAGCAGAAGGGAGAGGAAGAGAGAGAGAGAGAGGGAGGCTACAAACAGAGGTCCAACATTATGGAATCATGTGAACTGACTAAATACAACAAATTAATTTAATATTGAGTCTAGCTGAATCTTAACAGAATCAAACGAATCACACAAGCATAATGACTTTTAGCACTTCTTATCACCTACTACTGGTCTAAAAAAAAAAAAAAAAAAAAAAAACTGAAAATTATTCCCAAATCATACCTGTTGGCTACATCTGAGGGAATTTTTAAGTTTTGTCGAACTGGGACAGACTTTGATTAGCTCAATGAGCTCGGCAAATGAAGCCAGTAAAGGGTGCAAATCCTAAATTGAGACACAGCAACCATTCACACTCTCAGTGAGTGGGAACTGCACTCACGCTGCCTGCACGAAATTCAGGCTAGTGAACCATGACAGCATCAGTGACTTGCTACTGTATCTGTTTTAATCTGCAACAGGCAAGGACCCACATA
This sequence comes from Syngnathus floridae, assembly GCF_059516105.1. Lineage (NCBI taxonomy): Eukaryota > Metazoa > Chordata > Actinopteri > Syngnathiformes > Syngnathidae > Syngnathus > Syngnathus floridae. The sequence goes on along the minus strand of NC_142430.1, from coordinate 4,467,388 downwards.
TGATAACTTAAACATGGAAGTATACTGACCCGAGTCGGCCCAGCCCTCCATGTGACCCAAAACAGAATAAGCTGTATATAAAATGTGTGTATGAATGGATTGGTCGAGTCTTTAGATGAAATCTACGGATATAGGACAATCACTGTCCGTGGTGCTGAAACGCCCAATGCCTCTAAATCACAAAAATAAAATCTGGCTGTCAGTGAACGCCACACAGCAGAAGACAGCCAGGCATTGTAATCGATCACCGATTGTCACCCCGGTTAGCTTCAGTGGCTGCTGCACCGTGGCGAGAGGCTGGCTCGACAAATAACAACGGCTTTGAACAACTCTACAACCAGTGAATTTAATGGCTGGGACGGAAAATATCTTTCTCAGGGCAAAACATAGAACCTTCCATGGACTCGGTGAAGGTACTCGCTCTTCTCGAGCTCTTTTGGTTACGAAACTTGCTTAACGATTTAGCTCCCTCTTTAATAAGTTGAGGTCGCCGGTTGTGTAAAACAACTACGTAACTCGTGTTTTTAAGTTGTATTCACAGTTACTTTTGTCGTTTAAACGCAAGTTAAGTGGCGATTACGCACAGTACATATAATCGAATTTTCGATGGTCAGTCCATTTTAAATCTACTTTCGGTAACTTTGAAAATCGTAGCTATCACTAGAAAAGGGAACTGAAGCAGCATTAGTTTCGGTTTTTAAGTTTTTAAATGCGTCAAAGAGAACAAGCTAAAGTTGTGTATAACTACCATGCATAACGTTTTGCTAAATTTGTAATCACTATTGTGCTCCAATCTGAAGATACATTTTATTTCGAGTCCAGACACTGACACTTGGGAGATTCTACGATTTGTGTTAGCTTCCTTCTCGTGTTGTGTACGTGTGTGTTTTTAATCTTCCTCTTTGTCGGGAAAATAGTTAGTATATCTGACTACAGTGAGAGCTATTGTATTATAAATTGCGCCTGGAACAACAAAAGTCTTGCAGGATTCATTTGATGCAGCTCTATAAAAGGAGTGTTTGCTTTAAATGTTTTGAAATGAAAATTGTTTTGTGGCACAAAGTCATTTTCTTTGAGATGTCTCAGTTATTTAATATTTATATATATTTTGCTCTTAAACTGTCCTTTTTTTTTTCTACTTTGCAGATATTGAGGATGGGTGGACGGGGCCATTCTACTTCATCCAGGCTGCAGACCCGCAACTTGGCCTCATGAAGGCATGGCGGCAAGGCGACTCTAAAAGTGGAGGAGACGAATGGGCAGAGGAAGTTGAGCTCACCAAACAAACGGTGGAAGCCATGAACCAGTTACGCCCTCGGCCGAGGTTTATGGTGCTGTGTGGAGATCTGGTCCATGCCATGCCAGGTAAATAATTGTAATATAAATCAAAGAAAAAGGGTCAATGGGTCATTTTAAATACGAGATGCAAATATATCAGTCTTTGATGCATTTTATGATAACAAGTAGGAGAGATGGTTTTGCTTGTTTAAGCCTCCTGGGGCTGATTAAAAAAATACACTGTACATATGTACAAAATGTACAATATTAGTACACGGACTCTTGTTATTTCAAGGTTCCAGTGCTTTCATTGTTCTGATCGAATTAACTGATTTGCGTTTAGGCGATGGGATGTGGTTCAGTGATGTAAGATATTCTATGCCAAGGAAGGTTTGAGCCTGAGCCCGCTCTGTTTCCCAGCCAGTCTGTAAACAACATCCTCCCTCGTGACAGCAGCTGATATTTATCTATGAAAAAGCACAGGCCTCCTGGCTATTCTCTGGAAGCTTTAGTTTCTATTCTGAAAAACGATTTCGGCTTTTGATCGGGCCAGCTTTGCTGAGCTTTTGTTGCTTTGATTACCGTTGGGAATCAAAAAAAAAAAAAAAAAACATGCCATATTTTTTAATATCGCAGTCTCAGACAATTGTAGTGAAAATTTTTTTTTTTTAATAAGAGACATCTTGTGCTCAGCACATTAGTCATCAATTCATGTCTCCAGTCTGGTTCAAGGCTAAAGGAGAAATGCATTATTGGCGACAACCATTATGTATTGCGCTGAACATCCCATTTTTCATTTTGCTGGGTAAGCGTAACTATTGTAAAGGTTCCAGTGAATTTTTACAATTTTTTTTAATCAGAGAAAGTAATTTTCTCCATTATAATATAATATGTAATATAGTAAGTCCCTATCTAACAAAACCAAAAACTGCTTCAATCCACTCACAACCGTTATGCTCTCTTTTCGCCACCCAATAACACCGAATAGATCGTCATAGAAATGGTTAAAAATGTTTATGAACTGTGTGTTCAGCAAACAAAACAAAAAAAAAAAAGCCGCAAGGCATCCATCCACCACTGCAAACTATGTTTGCATGATAATGAGGAAGCTAGCACAAGGTGCCCGTCTGGCCCTGAGCAGTGGACATAGAAAGTGAGTGGAAGCGAATCCGTCTGTCTCTTGCTCGCTCTGCAACTACTCGATTTTTTTTTTCCCCATTGTGACCTGAAAATTCTGTGAGTTATTCACATTTTTAATATAGCGCCACTGTCAATGCTGCTTGCCTGTTGGTGACAGCAAATTGGCAACTGTATTTCTGTTCTCACATATATCTGACATTTTTCTCTTGACGTCCTTCCTCAATCTTGACTTGACAGCCAGTTTGCTATCTCATCGCCCTGTTTTGACATCTCTTATTTAATGACACTGACATACCCTTGCCTGCTCCTCATCCATCTTTTCAGTGCATCCAAAGGACTGAAAACATTTGACAACACTTTAAGTTTTTTTTTTCTTCTACCTCCCCAGGCAGCATTTTTTTGCCTATAACGCTTTTGTTCTATTACCGAGCTACCGAAAGGACACAATTTGTATGCAGTTTTGCAGGCCCATGTTAAAAAAAAAACCTACATTAACCCCAAGAGGCTCTTTTAAACACTGCAACGCTATATGGGATTTGTTTACACAGCCATCATCCGAGCTAGCGAAATGAGTTCATATAGAGGTACATCAACAACATCAACCTTTTATATGCGCTCTTGTTATGGTTGTCCCACATTGATAGGTTATTTTTGCTACCTCGTGAGTTTGCTGGCCAATTGTCTTCATCTTTGTGACATGTAGATCGAGCAGTTTCCTCAGCAATGTATAATATATTTGGCCTTAAAGGTAAAAGGGTAATAAAAATTGTCCAGTTTTTTATTTTCACTCACTGGAGATTTTTTGTTGTTGTTGTGGTTGAGATGTTAGGAATATTAAAGTAAAGAAACATGCTGGACATAACAGGCTCCTAATGAGCGTTACAAAAATGTCTCTAGAGATGCGTAAGGGATTTTTCCTCACGGTACAGTGGGAGTGAGTTTGTTGATGCAGGCATGTGTGTAAAGCTCGCTTAAAGAAAAATAATATTGAATATATTGTCATGTTTTGCAAAAGTACTGAGACAGAATAGAATACAATTCAATAAAGGGGATGCCTCCATTTTGCACTTTGTTTTTCAGACACCCCAACTCAACTTTTGTCTTTCAAACTCATTCTGACTGCTCGTTTCTTCGTATTTGGGTTTTTTTTTTTTTTTCCTCGAGTCTCCAAAGCACCCAGGGTGAAGATGGGAATGTTGATCGACTTTTAGATCAAACGTTTCACCTACAGGCTTAGATCTCTTCATCCTTTACAGTCCAGTCAAGCCTTTGCATTACTGCTGATATCACACAAGTTTGATCGGGCTCACTCTGTTCTCACATCAATTTGACACCACTTGCAAAAACTCACACTAGAAAAAAAAAAATGTCTTTGCTTTCACACCATAGATAGTGACAGCTCAAGGTTGAATTTATGATAGCAGCTAGTTGACTTTTGATGTTGTGTTGACAAACATTTATCATGTTTTTTTTTTGACTGAAATAGATCAATTGCATGACAGGTCATTTCAAATGGATATTTTAAGAACAGAGTTAGAGAATAAAATAAATAATTCTACTGAGGTTGCGCTGTAATCAGGAAAGCACTTGACTCGTTAATGACGCACTTTCATCGATAAAAGCCGCTGCCGTATTCTTCGGACTATAAGAACGGAAATGTAAAGATGTTACATTTTCTTATCCACATCCAGCTCAGCTTGAAAATGTCAATTTCCGTCCTTAGCCCCACACGTGCCATCTGGACCGGCGATGATTATAGGTCACAGTGGAGCGAAACACAAGCTAACTCAATTGTGCACACTTGCAGCTCTCCAACTGAAAAACCCTTCAGTGCTTCCATTTTTTTTTTCCATTTCCTGCAAATTGCCCACATTTGAGCACTTTGGACCTGTTCAGCCCTGTCATTAACGTCTATTCAAAATATCTCTACTGACGTAAATATAACCGTAACATAGCAAAACAACGTTAGCAGATGTATACACTCGTTGCCCTGAGCAATCTCTTCATATTTTTTTTTTTTTTACACGGAGCACGGAAATGAGATCCAATCACAAGTGGTCACTTTGGTGTAATCACAGATTTGTCACATTCAGCTCAGATGGTGCATATTAATGCTGTATTTAAAACAGGCCTTATTTTATAGCGTGTTGTAATTCGTCTACAACTCCTTCCTTATTTCCCCCGGTATATAAATGGCAACTTAAAAACAAGAACTGATCCACTTTGTTAAGCAAGCTATAAAACTTGTCCAAGTCTTATTTAACACAAGCTAAAAATTGAAACTGCACATGCCGCTCAGCTCAGCTAAGCCATTACGGACCTCTACCCCAACCTTGTATATCTTGAAGTTAATGCATAGAGATTGGATTTTATGGGCTAATGTAGGGTGCTCACAAAATATAGTCAAGATCTCCTTCCAAGGTTTACTTTCGGTTGAGTGCATTAAATTGGTGCAAAACAAATTGCCTTGTCTGTCTTATGAGTATAGATTGGATAAATGCACTGAGCTACAAACTCAGGTTGCCAAGGTTACGGTGGCAGTCTTACTTGTACCCTTGCTGAAAGTTTTCTTTTTCTTTTTTTTTTTGCAGAAACCACTTTCAGAGAGGCTCAGGAACGAGACCTAAAGACGGCATTGGAGGGGACCGACCCTTCGATCCCGCTCGTGTTTGTCAGTGGCAATCATGACCTTGGAAACACACCAACCCCCACAACAGTGGAGCAGTACTGCCGTACATGGGGCGATGATTATTTCAGCTTTTGGGTAAGCACTACGTAACATAATGTAGTATATTTATATAAGTGTGTAAATAGAGTCAAAGTCATTCCGAAACGTTGTCACCTGTTGCCGTTTTCAGAAGACAATCGGCCATTTTTGTTCCATTAAGTGTTAATGAAGATTTCATTTGGACTTGACACTCAGTGGAAATTGTTAATTGCGCCGGTACGGGAACGTAATAAATTGTCTGCACTTTTACCTCTTCCACTGACTATCGAGCTATCAAATGCAGATGAGCTGACGTCATCGACCTGACATTTAAATGTTTATCAATGTGTTTGTCCATTACTAACCAGTGAGTTGAACTAATGTTTTTAAGGGGATTGGATGAGTGCTTATCAAGGAACTAAAAAAAGGATAGCACACTCTTGGAATGGAAATTTGCTGGTTTTGCTTTGTGACTGAAGCATTTTGGTGTTTCTGTTGTCTCAGGTGGGTGGAGTCCTCTTCCTGGTTCTGAACTCCCAGTTGTTCTACGATGCTTCTGCCTGCCCTCAATTCAAGGAGGCTCAGGAAAAATGGCTGGAGGAGCTTCTGAGCAAAGTCGCATCCTCCTCTGTAATTGCGCCCGTCGTTATTTAAGATACTCCGCAAGGCTCGAAATTCGCCGTTTGGGTGGCAGTTTTCAAGTCAATAATTCTGTATTATTTGACACGGATAAATTGACAATAGAATGATCACGAGTTTGTCCTTGTTCAGGCACCCAAACACATCATCGTGTTCCAGCACATTCCCCTGTACATAAAGAATCCCGATGAGGAAGACAACTACTTTAACCTACAGATGGATGTCAGACAAAAGCTGATGGACCAATTTAAGAGAGCTGGTAGGACAAGTTTAATTTTTTTTTTTTTTTTTTTTTGAAATAAATCTTTCCTGTTTGACTTTTTGCACAGTGAGTCTGTATGCCTTTTTGCGGCAGAACAGTTTTGCTATGCAAAAGCAGAGTCGGTGTTTGCAAATTTGATTTTTGAGGTCATATTGCCCTGCCCGCCATTTCACAATGAGTAAATTTAAATAATTTTATTGTTTTGTTCTTTGGCTACCAGGTGCCTGCCAAAATGAAGGAGCTAAGTCTTATTTCAAACCACTGTCTCATCTAGTAAATAGAATAATGTAAAATGATCTCTATAGTGGTTTAAAATAGATTGTCTTAATACTTTGTAGCTTCTTAGCTTTCTGTCAGCCCTCTTCATTGCCACTTAAGATTCTTAACCCAGAGGAATCATACGCCGCTAAAACCAGAAGAGAGGATTATTTTGCGCATACGGTACAGCCACAATTGATTTAAATAATGACTTCCTAAAAGTCTTCTTCAAATTCCATTATTATGGACTTAGAAGAGTCTGTAACTGTCTTTACTTGGCACGCACACATACATAGGACAATTTAATACAACTGATTGACAGGCCCACCTTCTTCTCAATCATTTATCAAGGTGACTGTTGGAGGAGAGTTTTAATTAAATTAACCGTCCATTATGGCTGCATGTATTTAACCATGTTTTGGTCTGGTGAGCATTAAAGATTCCTCCTCTAAACAAACAGCGGTTAATGATTTGAAGGGCAACATTCAATTTTATATGCAAAAAAAAAACAAAAAACGCAGGGTGTTAAATGATAAATAATTAATAAATACATAAATAAATAGATGTGGTGATAAATATTGACGACATTCTTTCTAGTGCTGAAAACAATGCACAATGCGTCTTGCTCATGTCTGTCCTTGGGTGCAGATAAAAAAATTTTCTTATGGTCTTTGTGCTTTGCTTGAGCTTCAGCTATGGAAAATTATGTGTCTTCTATTGATGGTAATTTACCTCCCATCCCCCCCCCCCCCCCCCCCCCCCTCCTTGTGTTGCATTATCCACGCATCATGTCCCTCCCATGTGTCTGTTCACACCACTGCACCGTATGATCTGAAGCCTCCAGATGTCCTCTTGTACTCTAGTGATTAGTACTGTCATTGCACTAAAGGGCAACATCATTAACCTCACATGTACGCGCAAGCAAGTGCACCTTTAGCCGCTCGGGAGGATTCAAGTTCAGTGCGGAACAATCTAGCATCAGATCGTGCATGACTGCATTTTTTTTCCCCCCCAGCCATAGCCGAGTACAGATAAATTCCGGTACTTGTAGTGGCCAGCAGGAAAAAGAAAATCTGAAAAATAATGTATGGCAATTAGTTTATGCTAACAGAAAAGATAAATAAGTGTTTTTCATTCTCAAGTAAAATGTGTCAAACTACAAAAACAATATATATTTGTGTCGCATGGGTTTGTGACTACGTAAATGGTTGTGCAGCGGTGCATTTTTCTATGCCTGATAAATTTGTCTGCGAGTATCTATATTTTATCTCGGCGCCACAGCTGCATATCGGACCAAGGCACAACACCAATTAGTCTTCGTCTTGCTCGTCGGAGTGAGCAGTTTACACCACGGGACTGTTGACTGCATTCCAGCTCATATTAATGATACAGTGTTTCAGCGTTATGACCCCCCGTTGGGCTAATAAAGCATCACAGTCCCCTTTTTTTAATTGCACAAGCACTTACCGTGGGTTGGGGATGTGACACTCATTTGTTTGATATTAAATTTTGCTTTTCCTGTTCTTGCACGTCCTGTCAATGTTTTCTTTTTAAACTTTTTAAATCAAGCCTTATATTTATTGCTGGTCAGTATTGTTTGTCCCAAATTGACTTAATGACCTCAAAGATGGTTTTCCGTTCTTCCCGAGGGCGCTTTCATGCTGCTTCATCGCTATCATACCTGTAATAGTTGTAAATAAGGCTCCCTTAGGCTTTTACCGTTGCACTTTAGCCAGCGTTTTTCTGGTCGCTGCCAGCACAAAGTTTACTGTCATATTTGTCGAGTAAGTTTGATGCACTTCTCTTTGATGAATATGGAAACCCCGTGGCTGGCCCACTGGTGTGTTTCTATTCAAGAGGCAATTGGAGGAGCAGGAATCCCACTTGTGCTCTCAGCCTCTCCTCTCACCATACAGTGGAGTAGATGGAGGACTGTAATTAAATTCCTATGCCACCTTGCCTCTGAGAATTTCTACCCCTCATCTGGCATATTTTCATCCGACAAATTGGTTTATGTACAAAAAGACTGACAGTATATTCTTGTACTCCATAGGAGTGGAAATTGACGGAAAAAAAAAACAATAGCGCGGCTGAGGAAGTCATCGGGGTTTCCCAATTTAACCGGTGGCTATAGAGCAGTGCATACGTTAGCCAATTAGCGGGCAAGATAAGGCATGTTCTTGTTCTGCTGATTCTCTGTCGCTTATTCTCTTCTCGTTATCAGCGAGGATGCTTCCACTTTTCAAAAGGGAAGGCACATTTATCACCCAGCAGGGATTTGATAAGAGGTCACAGCTAAGCCTTTAACCCCACCGTCTTGATGATGAGCTTGAACAAGGCTTTTTTTTTTTTTTTTTTTTTTACTCAAGAGTATCTCGGAGAGTATCAAGGAGAGGATTTATTGTGTCCTCCTGCTTCTAGGACATCGATCAAGATTAGCGATGATGAAGCAGTGAGCCTTTAGACCGTAATAATAATAAATAGAAAGGCTGTTCCTTTATCATTTTAAAATGGTATGTGATGAGTCTACTCTGACACAAAAATAGACTTTTTTTTTTTTTTAATTTCCAAACCCCTTTTGTGTGTCCGTGTGGGTGTTTGTTTGTAACCGGAGGGCATACAGTAGGAAACGGATGCTTGGTGGTGACTGATTTATGAGAGATTGTAGCTGGGAGATGCCTCAACATCATTTTGCTTCCCTCTGTCATGCAAATTGCCAACACCATTTCAGATTTGTAATCATTTCGCTGTGCTTTTGATGACAATGTTCTCTATTGACGCGTACACTTTGTATAGGGGAGGAACGTTGAAGGTAAATTGGTTCTTCGGGTTGATTGGTTGAGACAAACTCAATGGACAATTAGTAAATCCCGGCGAATCAGTCACCAGCAGATGATAGGGTGATGAATTAAAATGGCCGCCTTGAAGAAAGGGTTGGAGGTATCAAACGTAATTAGATTTTTGTACGCCTTTAATCTCGCCTTCCATTTGGTCGTCATTGTCAGCGTGGGGACAATACAGCAAAGAACCTTTCTGACTATTCAACAGACTCAGCAATTGTGTAATACACGGCTGCAATCAGCCCTATACATAACAGTCAGGGGGGGGAAATACATTTTAATTTTCCAAACGTGAATTGTGACTTTTCTCACCCATCCGAGAATTCAATTTGACTGCATGTAATGCCTCCCCTCGCCCTTTTGCGTTCTGTATGTTTTCATTACTGTAGCTGCTTACTCTAGACTTTTTTTTTTTCTGAATGAACAAACAGCGTTCTCTCTCTCTCTCTCGCTCCATTACTCCCCCCACCCGTACAAGTTAAAGCAAAGGCCAATCCTCCCATATGGGAGTCCTTATCATTAAAAAAAAGCGGGACTATTTTCTGGCTTACAGGTAAACAGGATTTCCACAGAGAGCCAGACAAGACCAGGAATTATCAACCCAGCGTGTGCATTTTTTCCATTTGGGTAGCTAGCTAGCCACTCAGCAAGACAAAATATTCCATACTCGCACGCATCATAGCAAGAAATGTCTTATAGCGCGTATTTCACAGCATTTATGGTTCATCGTCAGTAAATGAGAGCAATTTTCATCCTTGATGTAGCTTGGCTGACTACAGCAGCGACTGGAGCGTTTAAAGGTTTGAAATCCCAGAGGGCCACCCACACCAACTGCACCGCAAGGCGCTTTGATAACAATACACAGAGTGTGATGTATGCCTTCTTATGGCGGGGAGAAGTGAAATCACTTGTTTTATATTTGATCTTTGTCAAATTAAGGTTATTTTTTCCCAGAAGAGGGGGCCAGCTGTCATTAACAGCGGAAACCTATAGCAAAGAATCCAAGGCCACCCGTTGTGAAGCTTTCAATTCTGTCGGGAATTAAAGCAGCCTATGTAGTTTTTCCCCCCTGCAAATTTCAGAGCACTCAATGATTGAAATGAAAATGATTGCACTACCTTGATTTCAATTAAAATGTACGACTTTATACCTGTAAAACACCGGAGCGGAATTATACAGATAAACAAGAATTTTTGCATGGCCAATGATTACGCCACAGTGACACGGCGCCACCGCCGCAGGGCGAAGTCAACCTGCGCCGCTCTAATGAGAATGTAGTTTGTAATTGAAAATAAATTGAAAACCCCGACTCCCTAATGCATGTTCCTGCTTTGTTAGAATATTTAAATGGAAAACTGAGAGATCTTTCATTATAACTTTCTTTTCCTCCCACGTCTTTGTCCATACCATTACTTTGTCTTAGGAGATTTTTTTAATTGTGAGCTTTTGAGAAAACATCACTAACTCCCCCAAAAAATAAACAGCAGGGTGTCGTTTTAAGCATACTTTAAAATAAACTATTCTGCACAGTGTCACCCAATGTTGGCTTATTTAGGTCATTTTTGCTTTCAAGTGTTAATATTTTTTTTTTTCCATTGTCATTTGGGATGGCTGAAGGACATCAAGGTCGGACATGGTGTGAATCAAATAGCTCTGTAAAAATCATAGAAGCCTATCTTAGTCATAGTTCTCTGCGGATGTGAAAACGATTTCAAAAAGAGAGAAGGTTTATCATACCTATTTGCACCTCGCTGCAGGGGTGAAGGCAGTCTTCTCTGGCCACTATCACCAGAATGCAGGCGGTTGCCACGACGGCCTCGACATGGTCGTGAGTTCCGCCATCGGCTGCCAACTGGGCGAGGACCCGCACGGCGTAAGGGTGGTGGTGGTGACGGCCGACCGCGTTGTCCACCGCTACCACAGCCTGGAGCGCTTGCAAACGGGAGGGATGGACGAGGACCTCAAGAAGCTCCTGCAGGCATGATGGTCTACCAAGGCTTTTCATTCTAATTTTATTTTTTCCAATTAAATGTGCAAACATTCATTTTTTATTCCCCGAGGTGTTACAATATCAACATATTATCTTTTACAAGTCGAACGCAATTCAAATTCAGGTCAATATTAGATTGGCCTGAATTTGGAATAAAATGTTTTAATAATAATTTCCAGGGTCACTATTATAAAAATTAACTTTACCAGTACATTCACCCACTAAAGAAGATGTTGCCTGACAATGGCAACCAATCACGGCTTGCCATTTTCTACAGCTGAGCCGTGATTGGTTGTGACCTGGCCACTGTGATGTCATTTTCAGTTGACAGCAAGTGGCAAAATGGCCGCCCACTGAGATGGATAAGAACGTGAATTTTTTTGTTTAGCTCATAGTCCACTATCACAAAATTCTTCAAAATGCCGTTTTTAGACAAGTCGGGGCACATATCACATGTTCTTTTATTATTAATGAAATGAGCAAATATGATAACAATTGCAACTCTAACATACATACAGCAGCAACAGATACCAACATCTCATGTAATATTCAGAGGCAAATATTCTCTTTGCTCTGTGGGAACAACTATTAATAGAGCTTACATAGTAGGGGACATTCTCTGAAATGCAAAATGTGAATATGTTGCCATCTCACTTGGAGACAGTTGTAGTGCTTGCATTTTTATACAACTCTAAAGGCCTGTTTTATTTGCAAATCGTACAACCGGTGGGATATTTGAAATTTGAGCTTCCACTATATTGTGAACTCCCCATCGAGGAGTCACTGAGTACAAAATGTGCCACATTAGACCAAGAAATTGGATTGTCATTAAGTGGCGCTAAATACTGGTGCTTTTTATGTCATGGCATTGTACACTTTTTTTTGGCAATGTGAAGCGCAGCTACGAGTCACACACGTTTGCAGCATAGCTCTTGATGTCTGGTAGAATTGTGAGCAGTTCGAAGTAGCACGTTAATGTCGACAAATGTGATTGGGCTGAACTACCAAAGAAATGGATCTGTCTATGCAATGATGTCCCTTAGGGCTTATGAGCAGCATTGAGATGATGATGATAATGATGATGATGAACCATTGTTGCTTTTTTCCTCCATTATTGTGATAACTTGTGATTTTAACGTTAAGGATTTATCATTAATGGATGAACTGTGCTCCTGAAACTAGCAGGAACGATTTAGTAAGCTTTAACGCACTATTTTTTTTAATGATTATTATTTTATCTATTACACAAAAAAACTTTTTCTTCCTATGAAATCATTGTTAGGAATTTATAATGGTTTATTTGTGTCGCACTGATCTGTACTAATCTTTCATGTCTTTTTCTCACATTGAGCAAATAATCCCTCCGGAGTTAATTTGTTTTTCTGTGTTGAGGATTACAATGCAATTTCTTATTTTTAGGGCTTGATAATGAAAACAGAGTCAGATCTGTTGTTTTTGTATCCCTATGATAGGATTTTCCGCATGTATCTCGCAAGATTCATCTCTTGGCTTTTATTTGAAGTGTTTGGGCAAAACAACATTAAGTGTGATCATGTTATTAAAAGTCTAATTTAAAGAGCCCGGGCTCAAATGCAGTTTTCGAAACACTTGAAGCCATCCTGTTGCGTTGCATTCCACCTATATGAATATGCCGTAACCAATGTGGGAATGTTTCAGTTCAATTCCACGCACAAAGACTCACACAATCACCCAGACGTGCTGAGATTGTTGTCACGGTAACCTTTTAGCAACACATCTGTGTGTCTTGGTGAAACTGCCAGCAAATGTGTCCATCCACTGTCTCCTTGGTTTCATAGGTGATTTTCCATCAGCATCGCTATCACTGACCTCATTTCACACTGACAGTTTCTGTCTCTTCTCTTCCAAAAATGTCAGCAGGTGATGGGTGGGTGAAAAAGGGGAGGAATGGCCAATAAGCATGATGTGAGGAAGACCGTCTGTCTCCTTTTTTCTGCCTGAGAATGAACCTTACATATATTTTTTTTATGCTTTCCTATTACCCAAGCACATTAATAGCTTCACCCGGTGTCGTAGCGGGTGTCACACAATTGAAACGTCTAATTGTAATGAAAGACCGCTGTGACCTGATTGCGGATATTTTTATAATAAATGTTGATTTAAATGTGATTGCACCTGCAAATTATCATTTTATATATTTATATACAAATGCACTGTAAAATCAATTATACTCAATTGGATTTATAACTTCATATCTATGTGTGGAGAAAGCGAAGCGTGGAGACTCCCTGTCCCTGAAATTCAGTGAATGAGGCACATTTGTGGAAAAGTCGTTTCTTCCTGGACAATCGCATCATGTTTTCATGGTTCAATAAATAATCCATTGACAGTGCATCGGCACATGCCTTACACTTGCAGCTCAGAAAAAAACAGTTTTAACCCATGCTGAGTATTTTTTTTTCCAAACAGTACTGTGACTGTTTATTGGCCTTTAGAAAGATGTCTCACTTTACTATTCAGGTATGTACAACATTGTCACTTTCAGTTCTGGTTTTCGAATTCACGTGACACGTTGTCTGTGGCCTTTTCAAAATGCACAATAGCTCCAAAAGCATCACAGTGTCAATTCTCTTCAGTAAATGGTGATAAATGTGACAGTCAGTTATTTTGTCACTTTTCTAGACAGATGCAAAGTCTGATACGAACAGATGCACTGGGAGTCCAGACAAAATACTCCCAAAAAATAAATGCAGGTGTTATGAATGCAAGTTGTACATCCAAATGATCAGCCTGGTGGCACCAAGCCTGGTGACAGAGTGAGCCATCTGGGCAGCAGATAGCCGGTGACGGTCCACATCCATTTCTGTGCCCTGCCCTCTGGGCTTGCAGCCAGCTGAATGGGGGGGATTAACACTTAAGTGGCATGTTTTGATGATTCGGGGATTTAGAGGGGTCAACTGGTCATGGGATTTGATGCGGCTGCCAAGTGAAAAAGCTATTGGCAAATATTTCACTTGATTGCGAATATTCCGTCAGTCAACATTAGCTCGGCACATCTTCTCGATGGCCGTCCAGTCACTAATGGGGCCATTATGCCGAGCAATAAACAGAATGTACCATTATCACAAAAGATGCAAGCTAATGATACCTTAACGTGTCAGATGCTAAGTGGCAGTGAAATTCACTCGTCATAATTATAATATTCCTTCTCAAGGATCAGGAAGGGAGTCTCCCAAAAAAATCCCTCTGTGTGTTTATGGCCACCATTGCATGCCTGTAACATGTTGACAATTCCATTTTAATCTGTTTTTGTAATTAGCCTGCCAGCACCAAAATAAAGGCCGAGCGATTTAAAGAGGAAAAATCCAATCAAACATGCTTCTCATGACACGTTCGCTGATAGTGTAGACGCCGAGTGCAGAGAGACAATTACCCTTTTTACGCACACTGCCAAGTACACAAACACAAACTAGGTGCGACACACACACACACATACACACACACATATGCTGGCATCACAATGCTAATTAATCCACATATCTGTTCCCACACAGGACATCCTTGGCTTTCATCCCATCCTCAATTAGATTGAACTTCCAACTGCTCTGTTAGTGTTTGGATTAGGCGGCATTATGAAGGAATTCGAGTGTTTGAAATCCTGCCTTGCCTTTGACCTCCTGCATCAAGCATTTGACAGCTATCTGGCTTTAAGAAGGAGACGTGTGTATTGCGGTATTTTAGTGTGCAAGAGCTTGTGTTTATTCATACGTGTTGGTGAAAGCTTCCTTATGCGTGCCGTTGCTGTGTTGTCATGACCTTACGTCACACTCCTTAACTCTTCTTTTTCCTACTCCATCAAGCGAGATACGGGTCAAAGCAAGAGCAAGAGATTCTTCGAATGTTTCCTTTTCGAGCCTTTTTTTGAATCTGACAGTAAATAACTTGAGTGTGAATCATTACTGATGTTTTTTTTGTAACTTTTCATATTTTGTGCTGTATGCTAAAAATTCATGTTAAACTGGGAAATGTGAATATTTGAATCTAATATGAGCACCTCTTCCTACCAGCCAAGTGGACTCTCCGGGAAGTCTCTGCTCAAGATGAAAATCTCCTTATGAGCCATCTTGAGGTTGGTTTCTCCTCCTTTTGATTCTAAACGTGTTAAGCAGTCAGTTTGATGGATTGAAATTACCGTGTGTTGCTTTATGTGTTCACATGATGATGCTCATTATTGACAATGATGCTCTTGAGACACCGAAACTAAAACGATGCGTGCGAGTCCCAGTGCAGTCTTTGTTCAACACACACCCATTGTAGTACACACTGATCGAGCATCCCCGTAATGCATCACAGGCGGCCCACTCGGGCCTGCCAACATGTCTACCCTGTCACATACTGACGCCATCCTCCAAACGTCCAATCTGTCTTGAATTATTCATCTAATACTGAATACGCTTCAAATTCAACAAACATGGAATGTTTCCTTGTCACATTTGAAAATATTTTATTTTTTAGAGATTTTTTTTCCCCATTCACATTTATTTCTCGTGCAAAATTCTCCTCCATCTGGTGACGCTTGACCCAGCTCAGGGTGACTAAAAATGTACTCGTCCCCCTCATTGCTACTTAAGAGGCTGCTGTAATAATCCCAATTTGTGAACACGCAGCAGCCACCACAGCGCCATTTCCACCCAAATAATAACCTTTCTTCCCATTCTGCAAAGGTGTCGGGGTAATGAGGGCTGAAAGGGTGAAATCGAACACGTGTAGTGCCTGCAGGAGCCAGTATCTGTTCAGCAGTGAAGTACTTTTTTTTTGTTTTTTCCCAGAACTGCTCTTAACGCTAAAAGGCTTTCAGTGAGTCATATTGGATGGTTGATACAATCTGCGCTATGGTCAGAGGTGATGTAATTTCGGGAGAAAAAACGGTGCCAGATTTGAATGAAGGCAGTGACAGACGTCTTATACAAATATTGAGATTTTTGCTGATTTCAGCAACTGGCCTCACGCACAAAACTCTTCTAACCTAGCTGAGCAGGCAGAGAGGGAATGACTAAGCATATACTGATTTCTTCAAAGATGGATGGAGGGTACGTTCCCCTCCTGAGGCGAAGAGTTTGCCCTTAGCGGCCTGCTGACTTTCGCTTAGCGTCCCACTTAAAAAGCACGCCACTGCTCTTTTCCTTAATGAGTGTTTAAATCCAATGTATGCATTCAAATTTTGTAGCGGAAACAGATTTATTTAGTTTAATACCTTAAACATAAAAATGCAACTATTAGTGTATGTGTCTTGGTTTTTACTACCTGTTGGGAGAAACTCTAGTTCACCCTTAACCAGATGGGGACAACCTCTGGAGAAAAGAAGTTTACTGTTTTTTGTTAATGTGTCCCGTTGTGTGCTAACGACATCTAGTGTATACACGAAAAAGTGCACAGAACCAAAACTATATATATTTTTTAATGTTCCGACCTAACACATAAGGATACTTGTGTTGTGTAATTTTAAGCAACAAGCTCAGTAAAACAGTCAGAAAAAAACAATTGGTTTTATGGGTTTTTGTTTATATTTGAATCCTCAAATACAGAGAAGTCTACACTTCCTAGTTTGAACATTACATTGATATTGCTTTTGATGACAACTTGGGCATGGAATGCAACTATAATTTAGTATTGTCATGATGGTGGTACTCGGCGAGTTGAATATTTTTTAGATGACACTTGTAAAGTTTGAAAGCCACTCAAACATCCTTGTTGTGCATCCATACACCAGGAGATGGTGCCAGTACGTTTGCCCATGACCTCTTTCGTTTACTTCGTCGTTATTTTGTGTGTGTCACATGACCGGAAGTTCGGCGTCAAAATATTGAACAACAGGCGCGCATCATGCAAACTGCCGGTTGAATTTTACAATGATTCTAACTGTTGTTAGCTGACATTGGAAAGCGAAATAGTTTCATTTTATTTCCTCCTGCTTCGGGGCGTGCTTCCACCATGGCAGGCCCTTTGCTGGAGTTTGAGACCGAAATGTTTCTGAACCTGTTCAGCAGTGACGGGTTGCTCGTGGTGGCGGAGGGGATGGGGATAGACCGCATTCTGCTGCAGTTCATGCGGGTCTACTCGGAACAAGGCAGCCTGGTCCTACTGCTTAACACTACCACCCCCGAACAGGTTAGGACCACCACGTCGTTAGACCCGTCGTCCTTAGTGGACGTTTTCAACAACAACAACAAAAACACCTGCGGTCTATTTGCTTCTGTTCACTATGATACTGATGACAGGTGGCATGCAAAAACATTTTTAGCATTTACATTGTTTTTTTTTTATATTTTGGAATTAGAAAAGTCTACCTAGGTTTAGTAACAAAGTATTTGTACGCTGTCCACTTTGTGTTTTCACCATTTAGGAGTATTTCACGGAGCAGTTGCGAGTGGAGGGTGTGACCCACTTACCGAGGACGGTGACTAGTGAGGTCCAAGGCACCGAGCGGTACAACGTGTACACCGAGGGAGGAGTCTTGTTTGTCACTAGCAGGATCCTGGTGGTCGACTTCCTCACCGACCGCATACCTGCTAATCTTATATCAGGTAAGTGTGTGTTTTATAATAGATTGTCTATGTTCGTTTGGAGTGGGATGTGCCTATATTTTTTTTTTCCGATATCTCCTGTCAGGGATCCTGGTGTACCGCGCTCACAAAATCATCGAATCGTGTCAGGAAGCATTCATCCTGCGACTGTTCCGACAGAAGAACAAGACGGGCTTCATCAAAGCCTTCACTGACAAAGCCACAGCATTTTCTTCGGGCTTCTGCCAGGTGGAGCGTGTGATGAGGAACCTCTTTGTCAAGAAACTATACCTTTGGCCCAGGTATGTAGCTTATCACAACAAATTCCAAATTCTGCCAATTAGTTTTACGAACCCCTCACCGTTTTGTCTTTTTTGCTCTATTCTACATTTAACAGGTTCCAATCGTCAGTAAACACAGCACTAGAAAAACACAAACCTGATGTGGTGGAGCTCCATGTGTCACTGACACCTTCCATGAGGGCCATCCAGAGCTCCATCCTGGACATCATGGGCGCCTGTCTGAAGGAGCTGAAACGTTACAATCCCACCTTAGAGGCGGAGGATCTCTCCTTGGAGAACACGCTGAGCAATGCCTTTGATAAGGTTGGTCGAGTTTCTTTTACGTGACTGAACCATTCATCCATAATCTGTTGCAAAAGTGTGTTTTTCTCATTTGTTTTGTCATCCAGACCATCCGCCATTACTTGGACCCCTTGTGGCACCAGCTGGGAGCTAAGACCAAGGCACTGGTCCAGGACCTGAAGATGCTGAGGGTTCTGCTGCAGTACCTCACCCAGTACGACTGTGTCACTTTCCTCAATCTGCTCGAGTCACTCCGCTCCAGCCAAAAGAACTTTGGCTCCAACTCAGGTGATTTAAAAGGGTGTGATTAATGGCAGCCTTAAATTTAATTTCCGCTCAATGTCCAACCATTAGTGACAGACAGGTCATAATTCATTTTACAATTTTAATCATTCATCTCAGGGTGGCTCTTCTTGGACTCCAGTACATCCATGTTTGTAAACTCCAGGTCCAGAGTATACCACATCCCAGAAAACAAGAAGAAACTTAAAGTCGGCGCTGAAGCGGAGAAAAAACAGCCACCCACTGTTTCAGGTGACATTGAAGACAAAACAAGAGGACCGTTGAGTCTTCATTTCTAAGGTGACATGTGCGCGTGTGTGTTTCAGAGGTGAAGCGAGTGCTGGTGCTGGAGCAAAGCCCAAAGTGGGAAGCTCTGACTGAGGTCCTGCAGGAAATTGAGAAAGAGAACAAGAACTCCCAGAATGAACCAGGTGAGAATTGTCATCCTTGGGAATGTTCACGAGATTTACACAATCTCTGCCCTATTCGAACAGTTTTTCTTCCTGACCTTCAGGTCGCGTTCTCATCTGCGCCAGCGATGACAGGACTTGCGCTCAACTTCAGCAGTACATCAGACACGGCGCCGAGTGGCTCCTGAACAGACTGTACAGCCGCACCGTCGGCAAACAAGACCTGTCGAACGCCTCTGCTTTTGAGTTGGCGAAATGTAAAAAAGACAAGGGCTTTCTCAAAGGCGGCTCCAAAGGAAAAAATGGAAGGAACACCAGAGGCAAAGAGCAG
This sequence comes from Syngnathus floridae, assembly GCF_059516105.1. Lineage (NCBI taxonomy): Eukaryota > Metazoa > Chordata > Actinopteri > Syngnathiformes > Syngnathidae > Syngnathus > Syngnathus floridae. The sequence continues at coordinate 4,448,125 of NC_142430.1, read as the reverse complement.
AAAAAGAAACCGGGCAAAGCCAAAAGCAGACCCTCTCTGACCTTGACTCAGATGATCGGCAAAGAGCAGACAGTTGTCGAAACGGCAGTGATGGGCAGCAGTGAGGATGAGGAGGACTTTGGCGTAGAAGATGAAATGGCGGAGGAAGACGCTCCGAAGTTGGACTTGTCATCAGACGCTTACTACGCCGTTCTGAAGGAGCCTCTGATGGTCATTCACCCGCTGAGGGGCTGCACGGACCCACACAGCCTGACACGGGTGCTCCATGAGGTGGAGCCCATGTTTGTGGTGCTTTACGACGCCGAAGTCAGCTTCGTGCGACAGCTGGAGATCTACAAAGCCTGTCGACCTGGAAAGCCGCTCAGGTGTGTCGGCAGTTTATCACCCCCCTCTTTGTTTTTGTTGTTTCCAGATAAAATGTTCATTGTAAAATCTCATCATGGGTGATCACTGTTTTTTTTTCCTCACGAGCATTTTGCCTCTGCAGGGTGTACTTTCTCATCTATGGCGGCTCAACAGAGGAACAAAAATACCTGACCGGGCTGTCAAAGGAGAAGAAAGCTTTTGAACATCTCATCAGGTCAGAATCGGAAGCAGAACGTTTTGATTTGGCAAATTTGGTGTGAAATAGCTAACCGGTTGACTTGCGATTGCACAGGGAAAAGGCAACTATGGTCATCCCAGAGGAGAGGGAAGGCCGAGAAGACACCAATTTGGACCTCGCTAGGAATTTAGAGCCTGCTAATGCCACCACCAACACTCGCAAAGCAGGCAAGTTTGTTTTTGTTTACCTTTTAGGATGGGTTTCCAATCAAGCACGTTCTGACAGTGCTCCGTTAAAAACAACCATGGTTACAAATTTGATTTGTGTTTGTCATGATGGGGGATCTGAATTGAAACAGGAGGTCAAGATCAGCCTAAAGAGCCCTCGCGAGTCATCGTCGACATGCGCGAGTTCCGCAGTGAGCTTCCCTCCCTCCTCCACCGCCGCGGACTCGACATCGAGCCCGTCACTTTGGAAGTCGGCGACTACATCTTGACTCCGGATATCTGTGTGGAGCGCAAGAGCGTCAGCGATCTGATCGGCTCATTGCAGAGCGGCCGCCTCTACACCCAGTGCCTGTCCATGAACCGATATTACAGGAAACCCGTGTTGCTCATCGAGTTCGACCCGGCCAAGCCCTTTTCTCTAATGGCCCGCTCGGACTTCCGCCACGAGATATCGTCCAATGACGTTTCCTCAAAACTCACCTTGCTCACGTTGCATTTCCCACGCCTCCGCATTCTCTGGTGCCCCTCGCCGCATGCCACGGGCGAGCTTTTTCTCGAGCTGAAAAAAGGTCGCAATGAGCCGGACGCCGCTGCGGCTCAGGCGGTCACAGCCGAATCAGACGCCGTGGCCGAATCGACAGAGCTTTACAATGCCGGGCCGTACGACTTCTTGCTCAAGATGCCGGGAGTCAACGTGAAAAACTTTCGAGCGCTCATAAGAAATGCTGACAGCTTGGCAGATTTAGCCAAACTGAGCCAGGACAAGCTAGCAGAAATACTTGAGAATGCAAATAATGGCAAGGCGCTTTATGAGTTCTTGCACAATGTTGCAGATGTTCAAACTCCAGCGCAAAAGACCAAATGACTTCCTAATATAGACTTTTTAAAATGCATTTTTCATTACACATTATGAAGTATATTTATGCAAGTATAAATAATAAACTAAAACATTCAACTGTTGAAGAATTTTTAAAGCCCTTTAAAACATGAGGGGGGATCTTGCCAAAGAGTGCGAGTTCAAGTAGTTAGTAGAAGTAAACAACTTTTGTTTATATTTATTTCATGCAGTGTCATTTAATGAGTTAATTACAGACTTAAATGCTTCGTAGTGGTGAGTCATCTGTTATTATTGCGTAACACGACGACACTGCTGTTGTCACGTTGGGACGAGATTGACGTACTGATTTGACGCTGAACTATGGTGTCAGTTTCGTATTTGTGCCCGAATGTTGACCCACAAGGGAGGTTAACGGACCCCCAACCCCTTCTCGTGTGCCCCCCCCCCCCCCCCCCAATGCTCCTACGACCACGCCCCCACCCTCTTCTTTTCCCGTTCGTCTGCGTCCTGACGTCACTCCGCATCAGCACCCCACGGAGCAGTCGCAGCCATTTTACTCCGCCAAATAAACTTCAATCTCATTGCAGGAGGAGAGCAAAACATTACCCAAGACTAGCACCAACGAATATATCACCATGAACGCCAAGTCGGACACTTTGGACTTTCCGGTGTCGTCGAGTGGGTAAGTTCTGCTCGTCATGGCGGCACCTTGTTTTTAGCATGTTAGCTCGTTGGAACGCGCTAACCAGCCCAAAATGTAAAGCGAGCGAGATGTGCTCATGGAGACAGCGACATAACTATTGATTGGGTCCACACATTAAATCACCGTGAGCATTGAATATTTATATTATTTTCAGTATTCGAAACGAGACAACAATGGCGGAGTGATAAGTATTTGTTACTGTGGGGAAGTCACTCACCTGTCAGATTGAAACTGACCGCTGCGCCCCACACCCACCGGCCTTCTCCTTTACAAAAGCAATCCCTAAAGGGATGCCATTCACAATTTCACATGCATGTCACGTATAGTTGCAGCCCTCGGTGTCATTAGCTGTTTATTTTCATGTTTTTTGTGACGAATGTCCTGAAAAAAATAATTATACAATATTTCCCCATAGTTGAGCATGGTGTAATATACACGTGACACGTGTGTTATATTTCCAGTAAAAATGGATGATTTGCCTTTTGGGTGGCAATATTCTTATACGTACCGGGTCTCACCAAAAACATCTTGACTGTGACTGTTATGTGCCTGGAGTCTTGCAAATGAGAGACAGAACAAGGTCCGCCTAGGCCACATGATGTCATCACCCTTTAATTTGTCTGTAGAAGTGAGGTGATGCCTCAGCAAATCCAGACTCTTGAGTCATACATATTGGCAGGCTGTGGCAGCCACATGTTGAAAAGCGTGCATCAATTTAAACATCATGCGAGCATATGGGTCGATGGCAAAGTCATTATCTCTGCCCGTCCGTGTTTTTATTTCAACCTCCTAGTGCTGTATGAATTTACAGGAAGTCGGCCAATATATGTTAATACCTGGTTAATTCAAGCCGCTGTAACGTTTGATGAATGACTTAACACCTTTATTGTGAAATCACACATTTTCTGTTCCGTGCTACTCGCGTTGGTTGTCGCAGTCGTTAAACACACTTTGCCCGACCCTTTTCCAAATGATTGACAAATTGGCGACTCCATACTAAACAAGCCACTCGATGTTTGTTGCCATGTAATGTGAAAACAAAAAATGACTCTCGCCTTGCTGACAAGTCACAACATTTATTGCAGCTAGCCTGGACCGCTACCTACCTAATAATTATGGTTTACATTTTCATTCCACTGTCTGTAACATTGACGTTGACAAATTGCAGTCTTGATACGGTTAGTTGAACTCCAGCTCGGCTACGCTGAGCTATGTGGAGATGTGCTCATTCCGGTTTGTGTGATGTACTTTCCCAAAAACTTTGTGGAATCGGGTCATGTTTTTTTGTCCTTTGTCCATTCCTTAGCTACCATTTTCAGCACACAAAGGCAGCCAGGAAGGAAGCGGCCGCGCACGTGCGGGTGACTGTGAGAAAAGCGCAGGCCTTTGCTTGATGAATCCAACTTCCAAGTGATGACATCATCGCTGGTCTTATCTCTGGATAAAGGCAGACGTTTTTCTTGGACCAGATCTAGTCTATTTAGGGCCCCCAAACTGCAAATTCCACTGAGTCTGGCACGGGTGGGATTATCATGCGTGTGTGTAATGTGTGTGTGAGTTTAGAGTTTATAAAGATACTGTAAAATTCAAGATAGCATTGTTTACAATACGTTCTAAAATAGCAAAGATGGTTGAATGATGAAACACAACTGATTTGAATGAGATCAAGACGTCTCAACCAGACCAACAAGTACTTTTGTCAGTTTTTGCATGTGTGTGTGTGCGTATGCTAACACTTTTTTAGTATATTATCTGTGGGAGTTGACGTGGCCGTTGCTATTTGTAAAACAAAGCCATTTGACCTCTTGTTGTTGCAGTAAGACTGTGGGATACTGAACTTTGTATTCCCCTTACGATGGTTAAGCGACACATTTGTTTGGTTTGTTCAAAATAGACTTTAGAATGAAGCATTTTATTGGTTGACATCCAAAACATTGCTCCGTTCGAGATGGTGTTGTTTTCATTAAGGATGGAAAGTCACTAGTGTTGTGTTCATCAAGAATAAAAAAAAGTCAGTCCAGACTCTGTAAAGCCATGTTTCCATTTGGAATGCCTATTTTGAAGTCAGTCGATGGAATTAATTCATTAATTGCATCCAAAGAACGACATAGAAGTTTGGAAGTTTGAAAACGAATACCGCACATACATTTAATGCTGCCTGTGTAGTTACAATGTTTACTCTTCACTGGCACTTGTTAGCCGCGACAGCTATGTGGCTTGCATTCTCTCACTAACTTGTTTTTTTTTTTTTTCCTCTCCCTTCAGTCGTTTTTCCATTTCCATTGAAATTTTGTAGCTTTCGCAGAGAGCAATAAACATTTGCTGAGAAGCGATTTCTGTATTCTGAGAGTCTCTCCTCTCAGACTGCAGTGTGGCTTTCTAGTATTCCGTTTCATACAACCGCTGGCTTTGTTCTGAGCAACCTGCGAGCTTCCTTTTGACTTTCCCTGCATCCTTGAACTTGAGCTCGCTTCATTCAGGCGTCTTGAAGTGGTACTCATCAACCATCCTTTTGTGGCTCTCTCGTCTTTTTATTCCATTTCGGTTTCTTTGCAGATTTGTTCGGTTTAGGAATCCTTAAGCAGGGACATTTGTAAATCTCTTGAAATTCATGTCTGCTATCTTTCTTGATAAATGTCTCATTTTGTCCCCTATCAGGTGAGACTCCTCAGCCTAACATTAGGGAAAGAAGCTTTCGATCACCTTCTCTTGCTGTCCCCTTCATCTTAAGGTAGGTACTGAAAGCCCTAACAGCAATAATGTAGTTATTAAAAATGAAATCATTAAGGGTGTGGCAAGTTATTGATTTTTATTCATATTTGTTTGTTGCCTACTCACCCACCCACAGTGTGTGAAACTGACACCACGAGCAAATAAACACGACTCTTGGAAATACTTGCTGGCTGTAAATAGAAGGACAACAAGCCTTCTGGTCCCCTTGAGGGGGAAATACAATGTTATATTGAGCATGCTACACTCTTCGTCTGAGCTGTATCCACACATGCACAAGATGTCAGTGAGGAAGAAAAGCAAACCAAGACATTGGGCGAGAAATAGAACACAAGTATTTCCAGAATTAGGAGCAAAATAGTACGTCATTGGATTAGTCATTGAGCATATTGCTTATCTAGTATTTACATTATTATTATCTTGGAGCTCATTTGTGTAATTGCTTGAAAATATTTGTACTTTTTTACAAATCCTTAAGCATTTTTCCACTGTAGGAAGACAATGTTTTTTTCTCTCTTTCCCATATTCTTGTTGTACTTATAGACCTACAGTGCGAAATGACAGAGTCCACATCAACACGGCCAAGAGTAACATTGGGAAAGTTCGTAAGAGGTCTTGGAGGTCCTGGAATGAAAAACCATGTTGGCAATGGCATTGCTGGAGAGATGAATGGCATTGGTGTTTTAAACGTCATCTGCTTATTAAATGCCTGTTGGGAAGCTTAAACGGCTTGTTTTACCCCCCAAAATGTTTCCGTTCCCTCCGTTTGAAACCACCACTAGTATGTCGTCATATTCCAGATTATGAAACCTGTCTGAGCACTGTCGTTCATACGCAAACAGAGATTGTTCCCCATGGACAATGGTGATTCACTGTAATGGCCTTCCAGACTCGCTTTAATAAATCATTTGGGTTTAGATTGAGCTCTTCCAGATGGCTGAAATGAAATGCCACCCTCAGCATTTTGCCACAAGTCGTCATACAAACATAATGATGATTATGATTCTTAGCAAGACAATTGATTATTTTCCCTTATCTGTGGTTTCCAACAGGTCATAACCTCACTCAACTTAAAGAACGGCGGTTGCTCAAACATCGCCAAGTTCTCTCCTGACTCAGGATGGAGCCTCAGGTTTCCCAGGGGCTCCTCAGGGCAGAAGGGATGTGTCTGCTGGTGCCCAGTCCACAGAGTGAAGCAGTGACTCATGAGATGGAGGAGTTGTCACTGCAGCCCACCCAGAACCTGCCGCCACTCAATGAACGCAAAAACGGTGAGGTTACTAACCTACTTCTGGACACGATCATTAAGTGGGCCAAGAAGCTGAAAGAGTGCAGGCAAAAGTGGTAGTCAGTAATTTACTTGTCACTTGGTGAGTCGTCCCCCCCCCCCCAAAACACAACATTTGCTGAGGTCTGCAGGAGAGCCCCGGTGCAAAGTTGACGGTGGAAATGTTAATGCGGAATGTCAACTGTCCAAGTGCCCACTCATCATATGGGCTTTTGTCATTTCCCCTCCAGTGAGAGAGAACACACATACTTTCCATCTGTAGCGTTTGGCCAACCGCAGAGCCCCGTTTCAAATATTGGCTTCGACGTTAACATAAATCTGCACGCCATCATCCCTGCCACTGAAATCACTGAACATGCAGAAAGTGAGAACAGTCACTTGGAGTTTGACTAAGGACACGTTAATTGGTTGTTTATTGATTCAATACATTTCAAGGGGGGGAAAAAAAAAATCCCATTTTGTGCTCTGAATTTCATGTGCTATTTATAATCTTTGACTGAAAGTAGGAAATGCCCTAATTCCACCAAATGACCTGCCAACTGCAATTGTCTGCGTAAACGGCTCACTTGCGTCACTGCTCGTTAATGCGTTTGTCGAGTTGAACAACATTTGACTGGAAGCGTCTGATTCACCCGAACCAAATGTGGCTTTGCGTGCCGTGTTCGATTGCATTGTTTTTGCTAGTGTAACGTCTCAACAACCGTAACGGCCCATTAGTTGCTCTATCAATGTTCCCCTCCAGCGTCTCAGCGCCGATGTCTGTACTTTGACGCAGACGGAGTTGCCAGGCAAACTTTACAACAACAACAAAAACACTCAAGTCTCGGTGATGCAAGTGTTCGCAAACGGGGTTGTGCGACTGGGGCCACTTCTAACTGTGACACACCCTATGAAGCTGCACTGTTGTATTCTGCTAAAAATACACGCCACATCTATTTTTGCCGGAGGATTCATTAGATTGCACAGTGTAAACCAGATCAAGCTGGGCAGGAAGTCTTCATTTAACTTTCAAAATAAGGTGCAAAAATGAGTCATATTTAATTATTTATGCCTATTGTTTTAAAAACAGGAATCCCCTTTTAGTATTTTTTTTTGTATTTATATACCCAAAGTACAGATTGTGTCAAAGGTGAGGTGACACACTTCCCAGCATGCATTGCAGTGGTCCTTGTAAATTATTGCTGCGCTTTATTAGTTTTGTTTTGAGTGCGTCTTTGATGATAACTGACAAAGGAACGTCTCAATAAAATCACGGGCGAGACAAAGGTTCAAGTCGACCGGGTTTGAGTTGTGGTTGATAGCAGCTCTTGAATGGGTTGGAATGAGCTAAAATGGCGATTGTGAGTCTTCTCAATATTAATCAAAACTACAGTATGGTGTAGACAGTTGGTTTGCTTTGAAGTTTGTGCTTTTGTTTTGAATGTCAAATCATTTTTGTTGGTCCCTAATCTTGTGTTTTATTTATCTTAACCAGTGCTGCAGTTGAGACTTCAGCAAAGGCGAACTCGGGAGCAGTTGGTGGATCAGGGCATCATGCCACGTGAGTAATGGCGCCTGTCAGTAGGCGCATCGTCACTCAATGTGTTTGTGTGTGGGGGGGGCTTAGCTAATACTGACAAAGCTGATGATTTACATATTTTAGTTCATTATTTTCTGAATAACATTTCACCAAAATGTCTTGTGTTTAGCGCTGAAGAGCCCGGCTGCATTCCATGGGCAGATTCGGAGCTTAGAAAGAGCCAGGGTATGAAAAATAATTGTAGACAAGACAATCAAGTGTGTTTTTAAAATGATGACATTTTTGTCTTTTGTGTAACCCTCCTCAGACTGAGAATTTTCTTAAGCATAAGATCCGCAGTCGTCCAGAGAGAGCAGAACTGGTCAGGATGCACATCTTGCAAGGCAAGTATTGTATACATTTTATATCAATGTTTGGAAGTTGGGAGTCCCCCCCTAGCGATTTCCACTGCTCGAGACAAATGTTCCCCAACTCCACTTAGGTACTGTCATATTTGTATACCGAGTGTGCGATGTTTTTCTTCAGAGACCGGAGCCGAACCGTCACTACAGGCCACCCAGATGAAGCTGAAAAGAGCCCGACTGGCTGACAACTTGAATGAAAAAATAGCCCAGAGACCCGGGCCCATGGAGCTGGTGGAGAAGAACATTTTACCTGTGGATTCTAATCTCAAAGAGGCCATAATAGGTGAGAGAGGAAATAATCTATGAGGGGTTTAATAGTTGCCTTGTAGCCAAACAGTTATCTGGAACGATGCTGCTCAGTGACGCTTGTCATCTCTCGTGGTTTCTTGGTAATAGGGCAGGTGAACTATCCGAAGGTCATGGATGAGGACAGCAGTGATGCCTTGTCCCCGGAGCAGCCTGCCAGCCAAGAGTCTCAGAGTTCAATGCCTTCACCTGTGGACAGTAAATGCCCAGAAACTCCCTCGCCATCCCTGCCTCCTTCAGGTCCATTGCTGAAGGTCAGAGAGAGAGAACATCAGTCCCCCCAAGCTGCTACACAAGCCACTACAGACTCAATGAGAGCAGTCACTACTAATGAGCAGCCAAAAAGCCGCCCAGCCTTTTCTCACACTCAACCAGTCACTCCAACCGCTCCCTCCAAACCTGCCCCAACATTGGTGAAGGTAAGTGTTATCAGGTCTCTTTATGTGAAAATCTGTACAGCACATTTTTGCTGTCTACATACAGCAAAGCCAACACAAACTGCCTTCTGAGAAGATCCGTAAGAAAGGCAAAGACGCCAAGCCTAGAGTGAAAAAGCTGAAGTACCACCAGTACGTTCCACCAGATCAGAAGCAAGAGCCCAGCGAAACCCTGATGGACTCCTCCTATGCCCGACTTCTGCAACAGCAGCAGCTGTTCCTCCAACTGCAGATCCTCAGCCAACAACAGCAACACTACAACTATCAAACTATATTACCAGCCCCACTCAAGTATGTAAACCTTTTTTTTTTCTCTTCATTCTTTTTTTCAGTGTTCAATTCATAATGTTTGCTCTGATATCAATAAGTGTTATTTTTTCCCTCTGCGTAGGCCTGTGGCAGAAGGCCAAAGCAGCAATGCCAGCGGTCTGCCGGCCTCCATTGTGGTTTCTCTACCCACTGCACCTCCGCTTCCCCCAATGTCTTTGGCCCGCCAGAACAACTCATTATCCAACCGCAAGCCCGGAGTCTTGCCTGCCAACCTGGAGGAGATGAAGGTACTCGAATACATTTTAAACTGCATGAAGCGACTCGACGGACGTGGCACCTCGAAATCTGGAATCAAGCAGAAATTGAGTGTGGGGCTAAGTGATATAATAGAGGCAAAGTGCTGCAAAAAAATCAATTTAAATCATTTTAAAATCATTCAGCAGATGCTGTTACGGTGAGCCAATTTAGCATTACCCTTAGCTAATCATGATTTCTCTTCTAGGTAGCCGAGCTGAAACTAGAACTAAAGCTGCGTGGCCTCCCTGTGTCAGGAACTAAAACAGATCTGATCGAAAGGCTGAAGCCCTTCCAGGATCTTCCCAGCTCCTCGGCTCCCAACACTATTCCCACACCTGTTACGACCACAATCACCGCCATCCCCATGGAGACAACCACTACTAGCCCTGCCATTGTCCTTCCACCCCAGCTGGGAGCTTCCGAGCACATGAACGCCACACCTCCAGTTTCCCCTGTTCCTAATGACCCATTCACCCTCCACCAAGATGCCAGTATGTCAGAAGTCCAACATGAAACCCAGTTAGTGTCAAGAGGGCCCGGCTCCTCCCCTCTCCCTAGCTTGCCCGTACCGGAGAAGGACAGAAGGCTCCATGAGAAGGAGCGGCAGATTGAAGAGTTGATGAGGAAGCTTGAGCAGGAGCAGAAGTTGGTGGAGGAGCTCAAGATGCAGCTGGAGGTGGAGAAGAGGTGTCAGAGCAGCTGTACCACCGATTTGCCCGCCATAGCCTCCAACTTGGCCACTGTTTCATGTTCCTTGAGCCCGATATCAAGCATCCCAAATGACAACACTGTAAAACAAGAGAAAACGGTCTTGACAAACGACTCTCCGACTTCCCTTCCTAACTCGCTGCTGGGCTCCCAGACCCTCACTAACCCACTGCAAACTGCGGTCAAGTTGGAGGATGTGACTGTTAGTTCTGGAAAACAAATCCAACTCCAGCCCCAAAATCATTTTCTCACCCAGACCCAAGTGAACACTAGCCCACAGCTTCTCTGCCACTCCCAGAGAAGTCCCAAACTCCAGACCCAGCCGCAGTCCCAAACGACCACCCCCACCCTGCCGCAGTTCTTCATCAGCCATCCCGGCGGGATGTCGCAGGTGCTCGGTCAACCGCAGACCTTGTTAACCGCATCTGGACAACCTCAGACTCTGCTCAGTACCAATGGCCAGACTGGAACTCAGATCCTGCTCCCGGTGTCACTGCCCAACAACACCGCCGGCATCCAGCTGCCAAGCACCACTGTCAACCTGCAGGTAAGGATGACATAAAGCTTGTTCGCAGGTCACCTCATCTTGGAATGATTTCTGGCTTTCGTTTCCACTGCAGTGTGTGTTGATAGCCGCAAGATGATGTTACATCATCCACCCAATGATTGGTTGCTTGTTTTGGAAGCCGCAATCTTATTTAAGGCTATACTATACAGAAAACTAAAAGAGTTTCCCCTCCCCCTTCATCTCAGCCTGTCCTTCAGGCCACTATCTCAAATCCAGGCCTTATTCAGACCTCCATTCCTCAGCTGCAGAGCACCAAGATGGAGATGGCTCCTAACCAGCAGTTGACCAACAACAACTCATTGCTGCAGGTTAGCCACTCCACTCCATGGCAACATTCGATTTGTTTTTTTATTCTGTTTTTGACAATACTTCCAGACTTTGACCATGTGCAACAATACGACTGACATAGAGACGCATACGAGGCCTGAGATAAATCCTCAGTCTTTCCTGGGGAGCTCCCCAGACAGAAGGGCCTCTCCTCATGCCTCGCCCAACCACGTCACTAACGGGACACTCAATAAGGTAACCACAGTGTCATGTGTCAAAGTTCATCACATCTACGTTATGATTTGATTGTGCTGACATTGCAGTTTTTCTTTGTCAAGTCCTCCTCTCCACAGCCAACCTTCATCCTCCAGCCCGCGCCTTTTCTTTCCCAGCCTCCCAAGACACGGGAGCCCCCTCGCTATGAAGATGCTGTCAAACAGAGCCGCAACCTGCACGTTAACAATCTGTCACAGGTTCGCTCCCCCTCCACGCACACACGCTATTCATACCACGCTTGAGGGATTAAACCACTGTCCAGCGTTTTCCCATCCCTTCTAAATAAATATATTTGTCTTGGCAGGTTGCCACAGCAACCAGTCAGCAGATGGATGACTTGTTTGAAATTCTTATACAGAGTGGAGGTAAGGAGGCACTGAATCTGTTACTCATTTACATTTATGGGTCAACTTGTATGGTGTGGTAAATTCCAACCTCACGAGTGCCCCGATTTGGATGAGTACAGTGAAACACAATAAATTGGTTAGTCAAGTACCCCCCAGCTAGCGGGGCCTCAAAGACGACTTCATTCATGATGTTTTCTTCTTTCGATCTCCATTTGACCACCCTTTAGAAATCACTCCATTTGTCCAGCATGAGCCTCCAGTGTCTATCAACAAGACTCACCCAGTCACAGCCAGCATCACCACCCTTCCAGTCAACACCGTCCTCTCCAGGCACCCTCCCCAAATCCAGGTGGCTCCTCCTCCAACCTTGAGCCTGGCCGTTGACCCTAGCCTAGCCAACCTTTCCTCGCTAGCCACCGATAACCAGCTGGAGGCCTTCCTGGAAAGGACGCTGGCCGACACGCCGGCGGCATCCGACCCTCGCACCAGGGGATTGATGGAGGAGCTGCAGGCACAGCTGATGGAGCACCAGCCTTACTCGCCCATGGACACGTCCGACCTTTCTTTTTGCGACACCTCCTCTCCCCCTTCCTCGCTCAATATAGGCCTGTCCGACCCGGGGTTGGATAACATGGAATGGCTGGACCTCACCATGCCGCCGGGATCCGGCAGCGCACTCACGCCGCTCGGGATGCCGACGGACTTCCTGGACACGCATGACCTCCAACTGCACTGGGACTGACCAACAAATAAGAGAAGAGCTGGGCAGGAGTAGCTAAGCTCCGATTGGAAGATGGAAGGATGACGAGAAGAAGAGCACCACACAGGCAGTGCACTGATTCAAATGGAATGACAGGCCAGGTAGGAGATGGCACAGCTTTAAATCATGATGTCAATTCTGGTAGCAAGGACTTTTGTACATAGATGTTCGCCATGATCTCCAGGCCCGGATTATATCCAGCGATAGTGATGGCTGCTGTATAAATATGAGGTCACGCTAACACAACGGCAAGGTGACCTCAGCAGAAACAAACAAAAAAAAGAATCCAAGTGATACTGACCACTCCCTGACTCCATTACTCAAGCTGTGGCGAGGATAAAGCCTGATCCATCCCATCCTGCATGATTGCCGACTCATCAAACATGACTAGTTATACTGTCATGACGCTGATGAACTGACTGGAGTGGATGCAGGACTCTATGGAGAGCCATTTGAACATTTTTGTTAGCCTCTTTAACCAGGAGGTCAAGACAATTGAGCATACTCGAACGCGTAAACGGCTCTCCGTAGGACGCTCCTCTGACCACGCTATGCACTAAAGAGGCACGGCATCGGTCGCCTCCAAACGACGCTAATGTGAACACCACATATCACCAATTGCTTGGAAACGATCAACCGTTGATTGTGATCTCACGAGGCTGATCAGCTTTAGAGATCTGTTATCGGGTCCCTTCATTTTGAATGTATTCTACAAAGATGGATTTTGCTCATTGTGCCGGCAGCTTTTGTGACGAACAAATAGGGAAAGGGAACAAATAACTACAGTCGCTGTGACGCATAAGTAATTGTATTTGGGGAAGTTGACGTCCATATCTAATTGTCCTGCAGTATCACTACACTGTGTGCGTGTGTGTATGTGTGTGTTACAGGAGTATGTATACAGTGGAACCTCTAAGGTTGAATTTGGTCCATTTTGAGGTAACAATTAACTTTGAAACTGTTATTGCAATTGAATTAGTTTGGACTAGAGTTAAAGTCATCATTTTGCGGTGTCACCCCCACAAAAAAAAAAGCCAATGAAAAAGGCAATATTTTAATGTCAAAATTCTGGTCCAGGGTTCCACTCGTCTCTACAACGAGGCTGGGCTGATCAGGAAGCCAAACGGTTGGAGAATTGTGCCGCAGCGGCTGTGCAAGCAAGTTGCATGTGCTTTGTGCGTCTTCGTCTTGTCTTTGTGCGCATGACCGTCCTTCAGTCTGGTTGTGTGAACTAAATGTGCTACCGCAATCAAATGATTGATGAATCTGTAACAAAAGGCTTCTAACGACTGTTTTCTTGGCTGTATGTGTGCCAAACATGTCCGGACCACCTGAGAGGTGTTGGTAAAGGAGGGCTCTGCTGGTTTATTTTTCTTTTTTTAGCTTTGTCAACTTCTTATCTGCATCTCTGGTCCACGTCTTGAATTTGGTGAGTGCGAATGTGCTTCTTTAACACATCTTGTACCACTTGTTGCGTACTTACGTCCATAACCACTAGAGGGCGTCACCACGTTTGGTTATCACCTACAATTTAAAGGCTATAAATTGTTTTGGGATGGATTTACACTGCCCTATTTTGATGTAATCCCAATGTTATTGTTTATGGCATATTTACAAACATATTTCAGGTAACACAAATTTGATTTGGCTTCTCAATAGTTTTTTCTGTGTTACAGATTAAAGCGATAAGTGAATCAATTTATGTACTTCAATGTAAATTTGAAACCATGTCCTACTTTACATGGAAAATTTCAATCGAATTATTCTAAATGATAGTTTATGGATTATTGAAAAAAAATTGTTGCAGTCCTAGTCCAAGGCATTTTTTTCTATTGGTGCTCCCATAATGTGTCAACAAAATGTCCCACTTAAGTCTTGAATCTGGATTTGTCATTTGAACCAATCAATCCATTTTGTTGCCTAAAGACATAATCAGAAGCATGTTTCTTGTCAGTACAGCACAGTGACGATATGTACGTGCACAAAAGCTAACAATAACTGAGCCAAACTTAACTTTTGTAGGAGCAGTTTTGCTGGAGGTCTACTTGTTAGTTCTGCAGTCCAAAGCCAACTTTAGCTTTGTCTCCAAATTGCTACGTTTTAAATCCTTTGAGACGAGTTTCTTTTTTTTTTGTATTATATTTTAGATTTGACGTCTGTTTGCTTTAAAGCGTGTCAAATATTTGTGGCCAAAAGGGCATTGGGATATATTATCACTTTTTTAAAATTTATCACGTGTCTTCAGGTTGATTAAGATTTATAATCTTTTTTTTTTTGTTTTTTTTTTTTGCCTTTGCCTTTGTAAAGCCAGTCTTGTGTGCATTTTTTTTTTTTTTTTTTTAATTAATGTTTTGTCATATCGGACCTCTCGGCTGCAGTTGTACTGGTGACTCGAATCTTACAGGCCAGTTGAGGATGTTACGCTTGTAATGACAGCTACTCTCCTTGATGTATTGTACTGTACTTGAATGCAGACTCATGCATTAGCACTCAATCTTAATTCATATCAGAACTCTAAAACTGCCCTCTTACAGACTGCACACTTCATCACCATGGTAATTTTCAAGCTACAATAAAACTATTCTGGGGTGGTAAATTAAGCACAAGTGAGCTTCTGGCCCTTGTGCAGCCGATCCTTTCACTGTAGCTTCTAGTCTCCCTTTTCTCATTCTTGTTTGTATGCCATACGTTTTGCACATTATGTACATATTTATATAGATGTAATGCATATTTTTCTACATGTGTGACATCCACGGGCTCTCTATTTTGTAAATATGAGAAAAAAGTTATATGCCTTTTATGTGACAATAAAAAATTGGAATCGTTCAACGAATCGTCTCCCCCCCCCACACACACACACACTGATCCGTTTTTTTTTTTTTTTAAATTAAAGTGAAAAGTGCCACACCCGCCCTCACTCCCACTTTCTGATTGGCTGTTTGATCGGTGACGTCACTTGGACACTCTTGGGTACACCGCCATTTTCAGGTGTACCTAATCACAGGCCACTTCATTAGGGAAAAGTCATGGGCAAAGCTCAACTGAAAGTGAAAAGTGCCACACCCGCCCTCACCCCTACTTCCTGATTGGGTGATCTGTGACGTCACTCAGACACTCCATTAGGAAAGGAGAATATTTGTCGTTACGTCAGTGGAAACTCGCTAGCTCTCGTGAAACAAGAGGCGGAGCTTTAGCTAGCATGCCCAACGAGCACTCACTCGGCTGTCAATCAATGGATAATCAAGGAAAGCGTTTGACTTGTACTTGCATTTTAACTTAAAAAGTGTATTTTTGATCATAGTTGGCACACATGAAAAGTGAAAGTTGACCACTTTGTTCTTCAAATAATATGACTTGAATTAAAAAAAAAATTATACGTAAATCTAAAAAAAAAAGAAAAAAGTGTGTCACTTAGGTTTTGTCCCAGTGAGAGATGTTTGCACTGTTTGCAGGTGCTCACCTTCCCCCCTAGTGCCTGCCACGAGAAGTGACATCATACCTGAGCTCATCAAGCACTTAATCTGCTTCCATGGAGGCAGGGCCTTTTTAAACTGCTTTTCTATTCAATAAATTGTTCAAGTGGAACGTGAGTCTTTGTGGTTTATGAGCAAATTTGCTCATTTGAAGTATTTCATGCTTGGTGGTCACTGCATTGACAAAGTACTCTTTGAAGTCTTGAGTTGGACACTTCCAAAACCTAAGTGTCCACTACTATGGACACTAGTTTTCAGCCTTGAGGTGAGCATCACTGCAACAGACCCAAGTCTTTGACTGCTTCTCTCTGTCTCCACATGACTCAAAGTGACTGCTTCTCTCTGACTCCACATGACTCAAAGTGACTGCAATTGCATCACTTTGAGACATGCGGAGACAGAGAGAAGCAGTCAAACACGGGTCTGTTCAGTGGCTGAAGGCAAACACTCAACTCAAAGCTGAAAAGAGCCTTCCAAAACCGAAGTGCCACTATGCCCGCCTCCTACCTCTGCCCAAATTCAGCCTGACCAATCACATCTTGGTGCAAAATTTGCATAACCACGCTCATTTTCTGACAGCCAATCAGAATGCAGCATATGCACATCTGACCAATCAGATTGCTTCATTTCAAGAAAACCACGGTCACTCAGAATCTAACCAATCACAGAGCACTTCATTTGCATATTCACGCCCACTTTTCAACCAACCACAGCCGCCTTTTCTCATTGCTCCACCCAGTTTTAGACCTCTCAGCCAATCATGAAGCAGTATTCCAGTCACGATTCCACCCCATTTCTCAAAAAATTTCACCAGAAAAAAATTCAGAAATTTTTTGGGTGGGTAATAAAAAAAATGAAAAAATAAATAAAAATATTTTCTTGGAAAATAATTATTTTTGGGTTTGTTTTAAAGTTTAAGTTGCGATGTTTGAAAATGAAGAGTTGAAAGTTTGTTATTTGTAATAAAGCTTTATTTGTTTTGCAGAGTAAACATTAAATCACAACAAAGTAATAAGTTGGATGGCAGTCTGCTGATTGCCAAGTGGTGAAGTGGTCGGCCAGAGGGACGAGCGGTGAAGAGGTCAGCCAGAGAGAGGAGTGGTCAGCCAGTGGGACGAGTGTTACAAAAAGAGGTTGCAAGTAAAAAGCGAAGTCAACGTTTTGTGCAGAAAATGTTTTGGCATGAAACATACCAGTGCGCAAGTAGAGTTGTTCATGGCACCGAGTATTGCAAGCTGCATGACCAGGAAGTTGATTTTGTTCCTTGCTGCCTGTCAGAAAAATTATTGGAATAAAGATGAGCATTTGAAGTGCCTGACTTCTCAGGTTGCCTTAGAGCTGAATAAGTAACAAGAAAACCAAAGTTCTGCTTTGCAGCTTTGCTCTGGTCCTCAGCTTCCGCTGCGAGCAGGTACATGGTGCTCCACACTGGACACAAAAGAAAAAATGGATTAAAATTTTGAAACATGTTTGCTAAAAAAGTCAAGTCAAAGTCAAAGTCAAAGTCAGCTTTATTGTCAATTTCTCCACATGCCAAAGACACACAAAGAAACCGAAATTTCGTTCCCCCCCATCCCACGGTGACAAGACATGGCTCACAACAGACAAGCAAGTAAACAAGTATAACAAAAGCGTGCTGAATAAATAATGAATAAATAAAGTCAAAAAGTCAAAGTCAGCTTTACATAACACAACAATAAATAAATAAATAAGAGGAGCAGAAAAAAAAGGAGCAAGTGCGCGTACAGCAGACATTCCCGAAAATAGCGCAACAGTGCCGCACGCTACGCAGAAGGGGGTAGCGAGTTCAGGGCCCTAACAGCCTGGAGAAAGAAGCTGTTGGCGAGTCTGGTGGTGCGGGTGCGCAGGCTCCTGTACCTCTTCCCAGAGGGCAGAAGGTCAAACAAAGAGTGAGCCGGGTGAGTCACATCCCTGGCTATCGAGGTCGCCTTGCGGGCGAGATGGCAGGTGTAAATGTCCTTCAGGGAGGGGAGCGAAGCACCAATAAATGTCATTTACTTTCCTTCTCTTACCAGCAGAGGGCTCTTCAGGCAGCACCGATCCAGGTGAACGAGCTCACAGGAGTAGCTGTGGCTGAAGACAAACTGTGGCAGGCTTTGCACTTTGTGGACCAGGATTTGTCACCTCTGCCTGTCATGAAAAAGGAACATTGACACAACTCCATTCAAGTTTACTAGTTTTATTTTTAACTGTAGACTGGAAGCAGCTGGTCGCTGGTGCACAGGCAGAATTCCTGAAATGTTGTCAAGACTCTCCAGAGTGGACACCTGCACACAACACAAACAAGGGCCAAGCTGCCATTTAGTACATTTTATTTGAGAGTCAACTCTGAAAATGGAGGCAGCCTTGAGGAACCTCTGCATGGTTTTGGAGGGCTTGTTCCTTTCACAAACAAGTGGCAGATTTTCCAACTGCATCCTTACTGGAAACTGCTCTGCAGGAAGAGGGAGGTATAAAAAATAAGGCAGGCAAGTGCTTTTTAACAACACCAAGTTTGTATTAAGTTGTCACCTGTCAGCATGTCGGACAAGAGGTTGATGATGCCACAGGTTCAAAACCTTGAGTAGATCCTCACCAGCAGATCCATGCTGCAGAAACTAGGTCCTTTGGCACCACTTGGTGGACAAAAGGAAGAGCAAGCTGAAATGTTTGACGTGTTTCACCAGTGAGGAATGGAGGGCAGCGCTGGACGTCTGTCCAAACCACAGCTTGCTAGTCTGAAAGACGCCGTAACGTTACAACCATTCTGCTTTTACATTTTCAGCCTAACAAACAAATTGGGCTTGGCAACGTGTTGAGCATGAGTAGACCTGCAAGTGTCTCATGAAGCCATGCGAGGACTGCAAGTCGGCCATTTTGGACCCTGCAGACAAAAGAAAATGCTCGATTTAGATAATTTGATGATTACTTGCTAATAAAAATGTTTGCCATTTTGCAGTCAATCTGCTCCCTTTGTTACAGATGCAGGCCTGTGGACTGAAATGAGAAGACAATTAGAAGCAGTCAATTGAAAGAGTCGACTTTAAAACTCACAAAGTCGGCCATGATGGGGTCGTTTTGAAGATTGGCACCTGCAGACAGAAAGCAGAAAATTAACACGAATGCATCGAAATACCCGTGTCAGTAATTCCTTGGTGGATTTATGTAAACGCTGCTTTGTCTACTTACCTTCGGCCAAACGGCGCTGTCGTCCAGACATTGCTAAATGTTTGTGCAAAAATTGTTAGTTCTCTTTCCACATGGTGCGTGCTTCAGTTTTCAAAATGTACATGTACTTACCCACCATGAAATGCTTCAGTTATTTTGTTGCACCAAAATGCACGCTAAAAAAATGCGTTTTGGTGGTCGTTGAAGACGCTAACTGCCAACGCTAGCTTCTGCAAACTTTTTAGCTTGCAAGACGGAAGCACGCCCAAAGTGCAACTTGACGCTGAAAGAGAGCAAAAGCAGTTAGTTTGAAAAGGTTAACAAATATTTAACATCCTGTTGGATTTTGTCCACAATTTAGGGAGCGCGTTATCTGCGCCTCACGGCAAAAGCCATTGCCAATCACCTGTTATCCAATTTACTCACTGCGTGCTCGTTTGATTTCTTCCGATTTAGGAAAATGCTAAGACACTGAAGCAGAAATTAGACTTACACAGGTTGGTTGAGTTCAATCACAATTCTTGTTCAAAAAGCTCTGTTTTCAGGAAAGCTCGCTGTCAGAGGTGAGTGAAAGAATGATCGTCGCGTTCTTGACGCATTTTATACTCTTTTTGTGATTACGTCATTAGAGAAAGAAAAAAAAAACTTTCAAACAGACGCGGCTCGAGCGAGAGAAAAACTGCAAATCTTGGCGGGTTTGGGCCTCGAAGTGGCACTTCAAACGTCCGAAGCAAAGGTGTTATCTCCTCGACCATTGCCTGTTATGTCGTGACGATTGATTTGTTTGTATTATCACAAATCCTGAAGGTAACCATGAAAAGTTCAGAGTCACCTTCAATTACAAACACAGAGTTTGAATGGCCACATGGTTAGAGCCTTTACCTTGGGTTCAGGAGGGGCGGGTTCGAATCTTACATGTCGCTCAATTTATTTGAAAATGATTCACAGAGCGGCTATCAAACTCGAGGCTGCTGGACACCAACCCTAGTCATAAACCACTTAGTCATTTTGAAGTCAAAAATTTCAAAGTTTTCTTATGTTTTCATAAGATATGTCTCACAAAATAGATAAAACCACCAAGTTACTATAGCATCGCAGAACACCCATTAGAGTAGTGGATAAAGCTTTTGCGTTATGTTCGGGAGAACCGAGTTCGAGTCTTACACTTTTTCAACTTCAGCTCAGAGACTTGTGTGGGGCTCGAACCATACTCTCCCGAACACTGGGTAAAGTTAGAAACCACTCTGCCATTTTACCAGGAAATTTGGTGGTTTTATTTCGGTAGTGCATGCGAAATTTTTGATTTGCTCAAAATTAGATAAAATTACCAAATTACCGGAGTATTGCAAAAGTTTCAATAGTGAGGTAGTTAGAACTTTTGCATCATGTTCGGTAGAAACGAGTTCGAGTCTCAGACTATTCCAACATTAACTCAAGGACTGCTTTCTGTGGGTCTTGAACCATAGTCTCCCGAACACCGAGTAAAGTTATAAACCATTTTGCCGGAGAAATTCGGCCTTTTTTATTTTGGTTGTGTATTGTACATAGACTATATATAGATATATATATTTTTTTTAACCCCCCCAAAAACTCATTAGAGCTCAAAAGTACGACATGTCCGGTAAATAGAGGACGTCTGGTCACATTAAAGAAAGAGCAAAGATGAGAAGGAAAAATGGACATGTTCATTTTACGCTCGGTTACATACAACTGCCATCATGCGGTAGCTTGGCGTCATTACATAAACTGTTTCATTGTAGAGTCAAAAGCCCATGTTTAATAATATATTAATTAAATAATATATATAATATTAATTAAATCTACATATACACATATATATAATTATATATATATATACTATATATTATATATGATATATTAATTAATTTGTTTATACATATATGTATACAAATATATAATTTATATATAGTTTTTATTATAATTATTATTGTTAGTTATTATAATACATCATTATTATATATTATTATTTTTATTAAATCTATTATGATTTTAGATGATTTAATTAATATAATATATATATAATTCAATTAATATATTATCAAACATGGGCTTTTGACTATCGTCAATAAAGCGGTTCATGTAATGACGCTAATCTACCACAAGACGGCAGTGCCCTCATTCAATTGTATGTAACCCAACGTAAAATGAACACGTCCATTTTTATTTCATCATTGCTCTTTCTTTATTGTAAATATCATTTCAATTCAGTTACACGTACGACATTAAACACACAGGCTTTTGACTATAGTTTATGAAGCGAACAAGTGAATGGTCTGCCGTCTTGGGGTAAATTAGCGTCATTACATTTATCGCTTTATTAACGATAGTCAAAAGCCCATGTTTGATAATGTATTAATTAAATTATATATATTATATTAAATTATCTAAAATTATAATATATTTAAAGAAATAATATATAATAATAATAATATATTATAATAACATACAAGAGTTATTATAATAAATACTATATATGGCAAATTAATATAATATATATATTATATAGTATATATATATATATAATATATATATGCATGACTGCACTGCGACCTACAGCGACAACCGCATAGTGAAGTTTGCTGACGACACGACTCTGGTGGGTCTCATCACGAAGGGCGACGAGACTCGGTACAGGTCGGAAGTTGACCTTCTGACCACGTGGTGCAGGGACAACAACCTCCTGCTGAACGTCAGTAAGACCAAGGAAATCATTGTGGACTTCCGGAAGGGTCACACAACACACCTGCCGCTGATCATCGACGGTGCTGTGGTGGAGAGGGTGAGCTGCACCAAGTTCCTGGGGGTGCACATCAGTGAGGACCTCTCCTGGTCCGCGAACACCTCGTCACTGGCAAAGAAAGCTCAGCGCCGCCTGTATTTCCTGCGGAAGCTCAGGCGTGCATGTGCTCCTCAGGCAGTCCTGTTTACATTCTACCGTGGCACCATTGAGAGCGTCCTCACCAGTTGCATCGCTGTCTGGGGTGGTAACTGCACTGAACAGAACTTGAAGGCCCTGCAGCGCATAGTGAATACGGCTGGTAAGATTATTGGTGCTTCGCTTCCCTCCCTGAAGGACATTTACACCTCCCATCTCGCCCGCAAGGCAACCTCGATTGCCAGAGATGTGAGTCACCCGGCTCACTCCTTGTTTGACCTTCTGCCCTCTGGGAAGAGGTACAGGAGCCTGCGCTCCCGCACCACCAGACTCGCCAACAGCTTCTTTCTCCAGGCTGTTAGGGCCCTGAACTCGCTACCCCCTTCTGCGTAGCGTGCGGCACTGTTGCGCTATTTTCGGGAATGTCTGCTGTACGCGTTTTTACGCTCCTCTTAATTAATTATTTATTTATTTATTGTTGTGTTATTTATTCATTATTTATTCAGCACGCTTTTGTTATACTTGTTTACTGTTTGTCTGTTGTGAGCCATGTCTTGTCACCGTGGGATAGGGGGGAACGAAATTTCGGTTTCTTTGTGTGTCTTTGGCATGTGGAGAAATTGACAATAAAGCTGACTTTGACTTTGTGTATATTCAATTAATAATATATATAATTTAATCGATATATCATTAATCATGGGCTTTTGACTAAAATAAAACGGTTCATGTAATGACGCCAAGCTACCACAAGACGGCAGCGCCCCCATTCACTTGAATGTAACCCAGCGCATAATGAACATGTCCATTTGCTTTTTTTTCATTGCCCTTTCTTTAATGTAAATATCTTTTCAATCCAGTTACAATATGGTTCTTAGATCTTAAACATGACTATTTTACTGTTCATTTGTTTAGTTTAAAATATTATCACAAGCAGAATTGAATAAATATGATGATAATAATGACGATTAAACTACCAAAGCTTTGTTGATTTACTGACGCATCCTAAATTAGTATATAAATTCACTTTATTGCGTGACCGGAAGTTGTTTTGCGGAAGCGCGCTCTTTTCTACGAGTCGCTGTCTTGACTACAGACGCCTCCCCCCTATCCCAAAAAATCCGACATTCCTTCCTTGGAATCGCTGCTGGGTTCAAAGCCTGTTGGAGGGTGTCTACGTCTGGAGCTCACACATTTGTGCAACAAGGCCTCTATTTGAAATTAACATCCCGTTTATTCTTAACAATAACAAATATTTTAAAGAGTTCATTTGTCAGGACAATGTTTGCCACTTGCATCGTCCCCGTCTTCGTCCTGTTCGTGTGTTTCGTGGGGTGCAACCCCAATCCGCTTGGCGATGTAGTCGTGGACAGACGCTTCATTCCCCCAACTTGCACGCGGCAAGCCCAAGACGGAGATCAGGTTCGGTATCACTACAATGCCACTTTTCTCGACGGAAAAACTTTTGATTCCAGGTAAGAGCATCCGCATTATTCTTTCTTATTGAATTTTCCTTAAAAAAAGAGTTGCTCTTCAAGTTACAATTTTGTGCGGTAGATGGTGCTGTTGATGCACTTTTTTGCTAGGACTTGACACGTATGATGTCGCGCCCCTCCCCCCCCCCCCCCCCCAACCCCCCTTCTTCCTCCTCCTCCTCCTCCTTTTAGCCACCAGCTAGGGGCGGCCAAGGTGGGCCTTCTCGGGGAGGGTCGCCTGATTGCAGGCATAGAGAAAGGGCTACTAGGCATGTGCGTCAACGAGCGGCGCAGTATCACCGTCCCTCCGCACTTGGCCTACGGTAGCAGTGGAGCAGGTACTATCAACAAGTATATAGTACTAGTATTTTTTTTTTAATTAATTAATATAAATATATTTAAAAAATATGCGCTGGTGAGTCTCACTAAATTAGATCGAGAAAAGTTCATAAAACGATTTGGAAAAACGAAATCAAAATCAGTGACTTCCTGACTGCAGGCGATGTAATCCCTCCGGACACTACGCTGGTCTTTGAGATCCTTCTGCTGGATTTGTGGAACAAAATTGATCTGGTGCACACCAAAACCATCAGCACCCCCAAAGACTGCAAGCGCTCAGTGATGAGCAGCGACTTTGTGCGTTACCACTACAACGGCACCCTGCTGGATGGTTCCACCTTCGACTCCAGGTGAAGTCGGCCACCGAGCGGGCAAGAGGGGCTGACACCGTACACACTTTAAAATGTTGGGAATGAGCTTCTCGTTCCAGTCCAAGTGACACTCTTGTGTGCTGTCTGTACTCTGTCACGCAGGGGTGTTGTCTGTTCTGTGTTTGACTTTTTGGCTTGTATGAGCCCCACGCAGCTATGTGCGGAAGCAGACACGTGACTCCCTGGTGGGTGAGGGCTGGCTGGTCAAAGGCATGGATGAAGGCCTGCTGGGCATGTGCGTAGGCGAGATCCGCAATATCGTCATCCCGCCTTTCAAAGGCTACGGAGAAAAAGGCTCAGGTAGATGATGTTCGGTGTGCACTTGTGCAGCAAGATGATGGACTTGTCCATTGCATGAGAAGGGAATGAGATAAGTCTCGACAATCGTGTTGATCCAAATTTTAGTAAGTAAGATACATATGATTAAATTCACATTCGATTGAATCAGGAGTGGAGGTTCCTCCCCACGCTACTCTGGTGTTTGACGTCCTGCTAGTGGACGTCCACAACCCCAAAGACAACATCACCGTGGAAGAGCAGCAGGTGCCCGAGTTGTGCAAACGCAAGACCGTGGCGGGCGATTACATCCGCTACCACTACAACGGAACCTTCCTCAACGGCGTCACCTTTGACACCAGGTCAGTTCACAGCCTTTGAGCTGAGGCACATAATTATTTAACGTGAAAAACATGCCTCTGTTCCAACAGCTACCAGAGGAACACTACATACAACACGTACATCGGGATGGGCTACGTGATTGCCGGTATGGACCAGGCTTTGCTGGGGGTCTGCATGGGCGAGCGAAGGAGGGTCATCATTCCGCCACACATGGCGTACGGGGAAGGGGGAGCAGGTACCTCGGACCAAATATTGGGTCTTTCGTTTTAGAGATGATAGCAATCCTCCTGTGATGCCTTAAAAATTGTGACTAGAGGAGATATGTCACCAATATTTCACCCTAAAATTATTTGAGGGAAATCTCCAACTGTAAAACTAAGCTCCATGTTTACCCAGGCGACGTGATCCCGCCGTCTGCCGTGCTGGTCTTCGACATCCACGTCATCGATTTCCACAACCCGAGCGACCAGGTGAATGTGGAGGTCCTCCACCGACCTGAAGCCTGCAACCACACTAGCGAGGTGGACGACCTAGTCCACTACCACTACAACTGCACCCTAGTGGACGGCACGCGCCTCTTCTCTTCGTGAGTCGATGCCACATTTTTGCAGGGTTACAAAGTGTCTGTTTACTTTTATTTGTGTATTTTTTAACAAACACAAGCGACAATGATTTGGATTGGGGACAGGCACGATTACGAGAGAATGCAGGACGCGGTGCTGGGTGCAGACAAGGTGATTGACGGGCTGGACAAGGCCTTGCGGGGCATGTGCGAGGGCGAGAGGAGAAGGGTCACCATTCCTCCTCACTTGGGCCACGGAGAAAAAGGAGGCGAGTGCGCCCGTTTGATAACTTCTCCGCATAGTTTTCCTTTTCTATCGAAAAAAAGAAAATCAAACCAGCCTTCTGTCTGTTTCAGCTGTGGGCGTACCGGGCAGCGCCGTGCTGGTGTTTGAGATCGAGATGGTAGGCGTGCAGAAGGGCGTGCCGCCCGGTTACCTTTTCGTGTGGCTGCAGGACACACCTGAAGATTTGTTCCAGGCCATGGACGTCAACAAGGACGCAGCTGTACCACAAGAAGAGGTGATGTCACTTTCACAACTTTTTTTAATGGGCATTTTGATGTACCACCACTTCCTGTAGACTAAAAATGACATCACAATGCTGAATGCACCTTACTAGTTTATATTTGTGAAGTGGAAGTGTGAACGCCTCAGTCTCACATAGCTCCTGCGCGGCGTTTCCGCAGTTTGCCAAATTCATCAAGCTGCAGGTGTCGGAGGGCAAAGGTCGCCTAAGGCCCGGGACAGCGGCGGATCAGGTGATCGCCGACATGTTCGCCAATCAGGACAGAAACAAGGATGGCCAAATCACAGCCGAAGAGCTCAAATTGAAGGTGGATGAGGACAACGAGCGGGAGCAGCACGACGAGC
Organism: Syngnathus floridae; assembly: GCF_059516105.1. Taxonomy (NCBI): domain Eukaryota; kingdom Metazoa; phylum Chordata; class Actinopteri; order Syngnathiformes; family Syngnathidae; genus Syngnathus; species Syngnathus floridae. Next base: position 4,421,866 of record NC_142430.1, on the reverse strand, counting down.
TGTGATAGGTGGCGCCGCCGCCTTTCCTCTTGTCGTCTCAGGGACACACGTTAAGGGCACACGACAGACTTTTTTGTTTGTTTTTTTTGTGTGTGTCTTCTTCTGTGTTGACAGGCTTTTTGTTTCAGAAGAAAACAAGCACCGTAAAAGTTACATGATTTGAAATGTCCTTTTTCAGACGCATTAAAAGTCAAACCATTCGAATGGAATTGATTTTCGACATAACGGCCCCACAATCAATAAGGTTGCACTAAGAAAACTGCTTTTATCTTCATGTACAAAACCTTTGTTTTTTTTAATTTGGTGACGCATATTTTGAGATTATGAACATGAGATTACAATTGCGCCTTAATGCTCAGTTTTTCATATATTTTTAAAATACAAATGTAATTCAAGTTTGCAATAAATAAAATGGGAACAGTTAAATCTATAGGTGGAGTGTATTGGAGCATCTACCACTCTATTAGGTACACCTTCACTATCTCCTGGCAATTTGACACTTGAGGGTTGAATCAATGTTTGCAGCAACATGTTGCACAATGACAATTCCATTTGATTCAGTTCTATTCAAATGCGAATTCCTATTCAATTTTCTTCTCCAATTCCTGCTTGATTTGGAATTCACTTTATTATTCCTAATATGATTTGATGTTTTCATTGAACTTTCCATTCCCAGTAGCTGACTACTTCTGATTGTTTCATATTCAGGTAATTCATTTTTTATTGCTACCAGATTCTCACTTGGTGTAAAATACATCAGCTGGAGTCAATGCATCAGTGACGGTGAGGGTGTACCTAATGTGTCCAGCAAAATTGGAAGCCAAAAAGTAGCGGACAACTGAGTTAGAAACTCTCAAGTTAATGGCCCGTCAAGAGAGGTCAACAACACGAACATGACCAGTCAAAACATAGCACCGGTGGATGCTTGTACAGTAACACTGATGTATAACTCATATGAGCTTCAGGAACAAAATCCTATTTTAGATGCATTTTACCCTTGCAGACATTACATGTGCAGCCACAATTTAAATACATATTACATATCCAGAAAGTGCTTTCAACTTTTCCACATTTTGTTATATTGCAGCCATATTCCAAAAATGGATGCTTTTTCTCAAAATTCAATTCCACTTCATCACAACTGTGAACATAATGTAAAACATTTCCAAATCATATATTCACAGTGCTTGTCAAAAAGCGTAAAATGGAGACCAAGTTCATCATGTTCCCCGGCTATAACAATAAAATGTGGAAAAGGTCAAACGCTGTCAATACAGATGCAATTTCTGTCACCGTGGTAACGCAAGATTTCCATAAAAGGTGCAACCATGGGGTTTGAGCTCCCATCTCACAACAGCTTCAATTATCGTCTCCTGATGACATCACAAACCTTAGGATGGCGTTGGGGACGTCCATCGTGTCGTCCGGGGCCAGCACGACAATGTCAAAAGAGTTGACATACGACTCCCTCCTTGCATCCACCTAAGAAACATGCAATATATTTTTTCACGTTTTCTTTTACATGTTTTATATTGGTGATGTTCTCACCTGGTCGTTAAGGAAACCCACGGTGAGGAGGTGGCGAGGCTCGGGCACGCCGGCCGCCATGTTGAGGTCACCCAGGGAGTCTCCCAGCAGCAGCACGCTGCGGCGGCCCTGTAGTTCGGGGAAGCGGGCAACGTGTGACAAAGCGCTCTCGCGCTTGTTAAACGTGTGGATCAGGTCACCCTTGAAGGCCCGCAGGACACCCTGGAGGAGATAATGGTGTCAAAGTGTGCTCATCCTTGCTACATTATATTAGGCGAATGTGTATTATGTGATATTATTGCACATTCCATGTCACAATCTTGGGAGTATTTTTGCATTGAAGAAATGATACTTTTATTCCATTACACTGCGCTAACATTTGTGGCTATGCTACCTACCTGCGTCATACGGTACGTGAAAACTCACGGCATGGTCAAAGTCCATGTAGTTGGCAATGATGTGAATGTTGGGATGGAAGACGCCGTGCTGTCGGATCACTTCCTCTAGCACATCCCCGACACCGCCGGAAAAGATGAGAAGAGGAACGTTGCGATGGGCCAGATGGTCAAAGAACACCTGGTAGCCATCCCTGGAGACACACGTCACATGACATCAACAGGAGCAACTCAAAAAGCGGCAGTGGTTGCTTGCCTTCTACCTGAGTATGGCGGTGTCGGATGTGGACTCCCTGACAGCCGGAGCTAAGAGGTCCTTCCTGATTTTCTGTTCCACTAGCAGGTGGTGAACCTTTGTCCACCTGCAAAACAACAAACAAAGTCATGATTGTAATGATTAGGAATGTTTTAATTGTCATCTATTTCTTACCACTCCACCATGAAGGGCAGCTTCTCTTCAACAGTCCGGCAAACATCAATCTCAATGGGATAATAAGTATGTAACAGCTCTCTCATCTGGAGGCATAAGCAGAATATCATGTTATTTTTTAAATTAATATTAAATTTAATATATTTTAAATTAAATAGTGAGTACAGTATAGATTAAAATCATCAGTCTAATTATTTCTTTAATATAAAACAAGAACATGACAAAAACAATTTAGGGTCAAATAGATTAATTAAAAAAATATATAGTCAAGCCCAAAATTCATACCCCTGAAAACACAAACTATAACTTCACATGCGACTACTTAAGTACCTTTTTGCCACCGTCTTCGTCAACCAATAGCCTGTTGTCCAGAATGTCTGCAGGTATTACAAAACAAAGTCTTGAAACAAACTTATGCAGGCTGTTACTGTACAGTAAATACGCCAGTATGTCTTACTGTGAGTTGTAGGAACTCTTTTGCCGTTGTGGGCAAATCTGGTCAGTGTCATGTCAAAGTCAGAAATAACCTGAAGAGACAAGTGTTTTTTTTGTTTAGTTTTTTTTAAAAGCAACTTGAACAGTTATTTTTAAGCCAACCAGTCCGGGGTGTATGAAGCCCCTCACTGTGATATAAGCATCAGTTAACCTTCAACTCTACTGATATATGGTTATCCTGCAAGCCTACTAAACTCACATGCAGGCTAGCGGAACCGGCGATTTGCATGGCGTCCAGCGTTTCCTCCACTTGGTGGCGCTCCCTCATCAGCACCGAGGTCCTACTCAGCTCTAACATCACCTGAAGCATAGAAAATATTTAGTTGAAATGCACATTTCTTATGGCAAGCATAAACTCCATGTGCTTCATAATAAAAAGCAAAACAGTAATACAAAATTGCATTGGAAAACTAACAAAGTATACAAGCCTTATCCCCGTCAAAATTCCACACATGACATAATGGTAACGTAAACCAACAAAAATTAAATTAAAAAGCGGGGAAAATACACGTACTCACCTCACGTTTTGTGAGCTGTGGCCATATATCCACCAGAGTTCGCATTGGTGTGCACAGCCATGGAATTTTATACACCTGCAAGGTAATGTGACGAAATTAAGTAACTGTCAGTGTCTAAATGTATTTGACCGAGGTTTGCACACAAACTAGCAGACTTGGTACTTACCAGTTTTAAAAGCAGCAGAGAGCAGTCAGCAGCGTGTTTACTACTCCTTAGTCCAAACATCGCGTTATCATTGTTTATAGAAATTTACTTTGTGTATTTAGACATGTGTCATTTATAAAATGTTTGCATTATACGACAATTTGATTAACGTTTAACCAGTGTAACACTCATTGTATGCCGACTGGTGTGCAGCATAAAATTGGTTCCGGAACGCAATTGTTCCGAGATCACGTGTTCATGCGTGTCGCCGGTGATTGGTTGGTTACATTGATGAAAAAAGACGCACTTTTATTTGGCATACTCAGCTATACTATTAACAAAAATATATTGAAATATTTGGCTACTTTGGATAAACGATAAACGTGACGAATAAACGTGTCCGTTTTATTAAATATTGTACTTGCTACACCGGATTGACTACAACACAGGAGCGCAAAAGTAAAACAAAGTCTTTATTAAACTACTCTGACAGCATGTTACAAAACAAACAAAAAGGTATATCTTCACAGTTAAATAGAAGCAACAGGAGTTGTGAGTGGGGAAAATTCAATGTTATGGCGAGTTTTAAAAAAGATGTTTAGGAGTCATTCCCCAAGTTACACTTCAGTTTTTCTTGTTTTTGAGATTACAGTAGTCTTTCTATTCTTCACTTATCGGAGCAATGATTTTTCTTAATTGATCTAAACTGCAGAGTGTGTGAAATTACCAAGGCATTTAAGGAGTTTTAATGAGTGACATTAAAGTAATGGAGTAGCAGAGCGGTAAGTGTTCATGAAACATTATTGCAAGTCACTAACATTATGCACATATTGAATGTTAACACTGTGCCTAAATACAGGAAAATTGTACTAAATATTAACTATTTGGGCAGGGATTCTTTCAAGTACCACCAGAGTGAGCCCGACTACCGCTTTGTGTATTGCTGAACTAGACCTTAAATGAAGGTAGAAAACATGTGGACCTCACGTTCTAATGAAGGCCTAAACAACCGTTAGAATAAATAAGTTGTCATGATAAACATAAAACAGACAAGATAGTAAAGGTTACCTGATTCCATGCGGTCCAAATACAGAAGCAATCCAAATCCTGTTTCTTTGTGCTCTGGCCACAACTCAGTTGTTGTCAAAAACAAAATCTAAAAAATATACTTCCCCCTTTCATCCTTTAAAAACTAGATTGAATGCTTCTACTCTGAACTTTCAATCAGGATGTACCATACTACTACTTCTGCCAACTTTTCCCAAGGCAGAGAGCGAGCGAGAGTAAACATTAGGCGGGTGAGGCGCGCTAGCGTGTCACAGGCGCGCTAGTGTGTCACATGGACATGTGTTCGGGGAGGACGTAGGAGATATCGTCCCAGGGGTGTCGGTACAAACCCTGCTTGAGCCTTTTCTGGTCCAGGTAGTGACCTGTAAGGACGGCAAGAGCTTTTGAAGTCTCAAAAAAATAAATGAGTTAGGAACACCACTGTGCAGTTTGGTACTCACCGATGAAGCCCATACTTCGGCCGAGGACAAAGATGCCATTTAGCGCGCCGATCTCGACAAACTCATCAGCCTCGTCGCTGGGAGTCACGCGACAAACAATACTTGACAGTGTGCACACAAAGCTTCCATTCGGCGTGGACAACTTGTCCACACCATCACGTCACGTCATTCAAGCGGCACTTTACGTTCTGCTCTTACCGAGTGAAGCCGCCACACGTCCTGAGTAGGTCCACGAAGGAGACGCCAATAAAACCGTCGACGTTGAGGATGAGATTGGGTTTCTAGATTCAGATTTAATTATTAATAGATGCAAGTGAGCTAAAAGTTTATTCATTCACTTCAACTAAATATGTTATTTTACCAAACACTGACTTTCTGAATTTCACCCCCGGGGATCAATAAACTATCTGCCGGTGTCTTTAAAGTGTTCACTAATACAGCTACAAAATTTTGGAGGCAGCCTACCTTTGAGGTGGTGATCTTTTCCACATCTAAGGCATAGTCGAGCAGCTGACTGGAAGGGAATTGCTGCTTCACAAAGTCCTTCAAAATCTGCACCCGCATGTCTGGGTTGTTGATCTGGAATGCAATATTTCATTTATAATTCTTTAACCTTGAATTTCATCTTTTCATTGAATCTTGTTTTTAATCAAAACATCGTTTTTCAATTATTACTCTTGTCCACGGTACTTACTGATTTGACACGGTGTCCTATGCCCATAATAAGCTTGCCGTCCTTCTTCATCTTGTTGACAAAGTCCATTGGCAGCATGCCGCTGTCGAAGGCTTTGCTGAACTGCTTGGCAGCTGCGTCGAGGGCGCCACCAAAACGGTCCCCCTGGAACGCACGATAACAAGTTTCAATCAGGCCAGGCGAGCGACAAAGGGTGCACGCGACAGGTACTGACGATGGTGAGAAGACCGGATGTGAGGCTGGATATGAGGTCTTTGCCGGCTCGCGCGCACACGATGGTGTTGTGCGCGCCGGAGACGGCAGGCCCGTGGTCGGCCGTCACCATCAGGCACATTTCGATGAAGTGGCAGGCGTAGCGAGGCAACCTAAAAGCGAAGAAACACTCTTTTGAAAGCTCTGGAAGGACTTACAAATGATCACTTAAGTTACCAAAAAAACTTACAAATGATCACCTAAGTTACCAAACAAATATTTTTTGTTTTTTTTTCCCCCCGGGTCTGCAAAACATCAACCAACCTGCGTTGGAACCAAAGAAGTCCCAGCACTCCTCCTAAACCCATCTCCTCCTTGAAAACCTCAGTGATGGGCATGCCAGCATAGATGAGCTCCTGGCCTCGCTCGTCACAGATACTGGTCATGAAGGAGGCGGGTTTACGGATCAAGCCCAATTCCTGCAGAAAAGGACCATAAAGGCACTAAAGTTCTCAAACCAGGTTAAGAAGTAAGATGAAATTCTTACCCTGGCCCAAGAGTAATCCATCGGTACGGTCGGGGGAGGAACCTCTTGGGCGGGAACAATGGTGCCACTGGCCACCAGTTCATCATAAACTGTCCTATTTTACAAAGAAATATAAGCGAGATTCCAACCTGTAATGTCCGGAAATGACCTCACCTGATGACATCACCCAGCTCGTCAAAGCTCTTGGGAACGCAAGCTCCGGCGTCCCGCAGCGCTTGGTTTTTGGCCACTGCTGTTTCTGACGCTTGGTTGGCGCATGCACCGGCATGGCCGAACTGGACCTGATGAGGGATGTTTTTATTTTTTTAGAAGTAGCTTGCGAGTAGTTCATTGCTCAGCACTCAGCGAAGCAAATCTGTGTTTGCAAATACATTCAATATACCTCAGATGCAAACATGGTGGCGCAAGTTCCGATACACCAGCACACGACCGGTTTGGTGATCCTGCCCTCCTTGATGCCCTGACAGATCTTGTACTCCTCCGTGCCGCCAATCTAAATGAAGATAGGAAATAGATCTAGCATTACTCATACACAGTAACCCCTCACAGATTTGATTTAAATTAACAGAATATTGCTATTACGCAACACATACAGAGTAAAATGCTAAATTTCCTCCCACCTCTCCCAGCACCACGATCATTTTAATGCCTGGAGTGTCCTGGTAGCGAAGAACATGGTCCATAAATGTGGAGCCAGGGTACCTAGACAGGGAAGACTTTATGTAAAGGAACTGTCCATGTCACATTGGGTGTCACATTGCTGACCCGACCTGTCTCCTCCGATGGCCACACCCTCGTAGACGCCGTCGGTTGCGCGGGAGACAATGTTGTTGAGCTCGTTGGACATGCCCCCGGAACGCGACACGTAGGCCACGCTGCCGGGCCGGTAGAGCTTGGAGGCCAGGATGTTGTCCAGCATGCCGCCTGTGTTGCCAATTTTGAAACAGCCTGGCTTAATTCCACCAACCTAGACAGAGATCAGAATAAAATTTCACCACTTCCTGCCTTAGGAAGTACTTCATCGATCATTAGCAGACGACTAATGTTGATTACCGTCGCGGGCCCAATGATGGTGACGCCTTTCTCGTCGGCCATCTTGATCAGCTTCCTGGTAAGCGCTTCCGGGATGCCCTCTGCGATGATGGCGATGGTGTGGATCTGATCGCGGCAAACAGGAAATCGATTGATGCGTGCCGCTTGACGGTCGCGCTCGCCAAACAAACCTGCGGGTGCTGCATAGCCTCCACTGTGCTGTCGAAGGCCGAACGCAGCGACGCAAAGCTGATCATCACGTCCACCTCGGGGTGCTTCTTCATGGCGTCGCTCATGCTTTTGTAGACTGGAACCAGGATCTCCTTGTGCCCCCAGTAGAACTTCTGCTTGTGATCGCCGCTGTCCGGTCAATAAGCACGCATTTTAGTCAAACGAGACAGATGCCGTTGACACATTGCAATTTCATTTGTGAGAAACGCACGTAAAGGGGTAAACCATAGCGGCCACTGAGGGTTGGTCGCGGGAGCACACGTAGTCGAAGTCCAGCATCCCTTGCACGGCTCGCGTCTGCATGCCCCAAACCACGGTCTTGGTGTGCTTACTGAAGAGTGTTGTGGCTTTGGCTGAAAAGCACAAGAGTTTTTTTTCCCAAAGTCAGTGAGGATGAAGATTTAATAAGAGGATCTGATTAGCAACCACAACACAACACAAAGGAAAGTCACTCTGCAAACAGTTTGGAGATACGGAAAAAAAAATAATCACGAGACACACAGCAGATGAAAATAGAAGCTCATTAAGCACACTAGGTGAATATCAGCATAAATAAATCCTATTTAATGAACTTACTCACATTTTATTATTGTGTCCATCCTCTATTATTGCAACATAAAATGTATCAATGCAAACTGTCACTGAATCACAGCATGGGATTAAAAGTCACTTTGTAACAATAGCAACAACAAACACTTACGCAACCCGCCCGCTTCCCTCACGTTACCTGTGTGGCAACATTTTGCCTTCCGCCCAACGACACGGACATTAACAATATGCAATGAATTGAATTTCCCATCCAGCAAACATAGTGAAGCAGCATTTAGCTGTTAGGCTGCACACAAATTGAATAAGCTGGCAACAAAAGTGAAGTCACCCCCTTAGTAAATACTTGTAAGTAAATTTCCAATTGTGAAGCATATGGAGTCACCTGGTGGATGAAATGCCGCCTTGCCTTCAACTTACAAAACAAGTATATCACAATATGCACACGTAAATAAATGCTATAATCAGCATTTCTGTTGACTATGATGTATTAGCAGTCCGCTGTGTTAAATGCAAACCAACACCAATAAGAGGAGGAGGCTGAGGACAAAAAAAATAGACAAGGCAGGCAGGGGGAAAGGCAGAAGGAACACCAAGTGGATTGTCGCACCCTTTCATACCTCCGCCGAAGCCTGATGAGGCCTGCGCTTCTGTGAGCCCAACAATAAAAACGAGTACGGGCACAAAAAAAAAAAAAGAAAACAATAAGCGCATCTTGTTTGACTATTTTCTCAAAAATTGAAAGCAGATGTGAGAGCATGCGAAGCTCAGCGTGGCTGGACAGCTCCAATGAGGGGTGGTGGGCTAGTCTTAAAAATATTAACACCCGATATAAAACGCAATTGAAACACAGAGGTGAAGTGGAGCGCATGTGCGGAATAGCGCAGTGCGGATGTGACTGGGCGCGCCCACAACTTACCTTTCCAATCACCTGTGACCACATTCTTCAGAGGCCACAGTAATGAATGAAGAGGGTCTTAGAGAAACAAGCCCGGGGGGGGGGAAAAAAGATGAGGGTGAGTGGACAGTTTGTGCAGCACGCACACACACACAAAAAAGGAACAATGGAAGAAAGAAATCAGGAAAGGAAAGAAAGAAGCAGACATGAGAGGCGGACGGGACATGAGCGCTGTTAATATACCTGCCGGGAGACCCGCTTTGGACTTTTTGCTCGGAGTGACGTCATTGCACGGCTTGGCTTCCGAGAAGGAGGCCGTCCTTGTAGCAGCTGGAGTCTGAGGCGCCAGAGTAAAGACATGCTGCTGCTTGAGACACAACTAACGCTCGCTGACCCTCAACTTCCCCTTTGAGCGTGTTCAAAATACCATCACGTTGTTGCTTGAATTGAGCAGGAAGTTGGCGGTGTGGGCGTCCATTGGTGGCTGGTTGGGGATGGGTTTGTGACCTAGCGCCATGCCCACGATGGCCGTCATGTGCGTCTCTGTGCCAAAAACGTGGATAGGAATACCTGTGGTCTTCCCTAGAGGACAAAAAAAAAAAAAAATTGGCTTTTAAAGGACTTACGACTTACAATTTTACATCATTTTCCAAAAGCTCCCTTGGTAGTGAGGAGTGTATGTGTGGGGGGCTTACCGACTTCCCCCATGACCCTGAGACCCTCCTGGTAATTAGGCCCACCCCGTCGAACAAAGATGGTGACCTCGTTCTCCTTGAGAGGACCCTGGTAGTCCTTGATGGCCCTGACGATACCCTGAGGAAGCAAAAAATAAGCTCAGAAACCCTGCTCGAAATCTCAGCCATATCTTATCGCAAGGATCTCTTTGTAAGGGAAGAATTTTATGTGATATGATATCATTCACCTTGAATGTGGCTGCTACATTTGTGAAGTTGGCAATACTTCCTCCGATGATGAGGACCTTTCCTGCGGGGGAAACACAAGAGGAAGGTGGCGACTTGAAACTCGACTCCGGCGTCACATTCTCGGCCAGTGAGTCTATTACTGGCTCCACGCACACACACCTTGAGGGTGCTTCTCACGGGTCATGAGCGAGAGGATAGTTTTGGCATAGTCGTACGTCTGCTGCTCGCTGGGCGCGCCGGAGTACTCGCCGTAGTTGGCCAGTTCGTCTACGCCGCCCAGGTCGCAGATGGTGTCGCTGCTCGGGCAAGACAGAGATTTCCGTCAAGTGCGGTGTGGTAATTTTGTAAAGACAAAACATTTATTCACCTATATACAACAGAAGCTCCGCCCCCTGCCACCATGGTCCAGATCCTGCCACGAGGGTTCAATAACGTCAGCTTGAGACTGGCACCGCTCTTGGCATCAAGATCAGCTATGTAGGCTTCCTACAAGACAAACCACATTCAAACATTCCAAATCAAACGATTGACTGTGCAAAAATCGCACTTTTTCATTGAAGATTTAATCCAGAGAATATGTCTGACAGTACAACAAGCTTGCCTGGTCTATTTACAATGATGTGGCTTTGTTCAATGTGTACAGTAGGATCAAGTAGTTGACCTAGGCTAAGGTTATTTTAGGTCACTCGAATGCTAGAGCTCCTTTGGCATGGATGGTTGAAAAAACACACAAACGCCGTAACAGTCAACATGAAATGGACAAAAGAAAAAAAAAATTCTGTCCTTCACATGCTTACCTCGGGATAAGCTTCCCTGCCGAAAGGGGGCGGGAATTCCACGTCGCCCCACTTGGCCTTGCAGATGTAATCAGCAGTGGCGTCGATCTTAGCCGCCACGTCGAGGACGTAAACGCCATCCTGGGTGACGACTGGTGCGCAAGATGATTCGATTCACTCACAAGATTACAACATGGGATTTAAATATGCAGCAAGCAATTTTCTTCCTTTTTGGCGGGGCATTAGTGAAAACCCACGTGAAGGCCTGCTAGAGATAATTACCCAAAGGGTTGATCTCCAGGTATGTGAAGTACAGCTCCTCATAGAGGTTGAAGAGACCGACTATAAAGTTGGCCAGGATTCTACAAGGAGAACATCAGAATCAAAATGAGCCTCTAAATGAAAGATGGAGCACAGAAATCTCCAGCGGAGCATCAATACGTACTCTTTCTTCTCATCGGATACGTGCGTGAGCAGCTGCTTGGTCACTTGATCCTGGCCAAGCTTGTCGTCCACGGCGACCATCAGCCGCTGGGCTTTGGCGTCCACGTCGCCCACCTCCACGCCGCCTTGGTGGTGGAAGAGTAGGTGGTCGCCCTCACGCGTGGCGTACACGCACACATAAAACTCCTCCTCCTACAGCAAACAAAGAGGATGCACAGGCTTTTTTTCCCATTATGCTCATGCGACCCTACGGCACAAAAATGTCCCTCCATTTATAATCTGGACTGTCAAAACGATGCGTGCGATTGAATTACCTGCTTGTGCGGGACAAAAGGCTCGATGAGGAATTTCTTCAGCACGCCCTTTGCCTTGCCCACCTATTGAAAACAAACACTTCATATCACAAATCACCAAGTTGGTTTAACCTTGACGTGCGACAAAACAAAAACCGCACCCTCCACGTGTCAACGTGTCAAGGACAGAGATGCTTTCTTCCACGCTGCACCAATGCAGCCGAGCATGTTTGCATGTATGAAGGACAAGAATAGACCACCCTCGCCTCCTCCAGTCACTCACATTACATAACATGCGACCTCGTATCTGCACACTCATGACTGTGGCGGAAAACAAATGTGCCGCTATATGGACAAGAGGAAACATGTGACATAAGAAACAAAAAACGTGACAAGTTGGTTTTTTTTCTTTTCTTTTAACAGTCCTTCCAGATTTTCTCTAAAAACACAGCAAATTTTCCTTGCACGGACAAAAACAAACTTGATGCGTCTCAACTACTCTCAACCCCAAGGCGTGCGCAACATAATTCTTGTTCTACACAATATTGCAACAAAGCGTAATGTCCTTCTCTATGATGAATGAGGTCAATAATGGACTGGAGGCATCAGAAAATTTACAAGTCGCTCCGACTTTTATCTCAGAATGAGAAGCTGGCATTAGCCAAAGTCCCTTCAGATGACTTTGAAGAACTGGGCCTTGATGTCAACTGAAAAACATGGAAGGGAAATGAGGAAGGCTGAAGTCTACTCACGGTGGTTTCTTTCATGAGGCGGCTTTTGAGCCACTCCTGAACGCCTGATAGGTCCAAGTTTAGTCCAACCAGTCCCAGTTTCCCGCGCCGCTTGATCAGCTGATCCGGCTTCACCACGAGTTTCTGTGGGGTAAGACAGATGATGGCAAACCAAAACCAGAGTGCATCTCTTAAAACATCTGGAAATACGAAGCAAAATTTGCCCACCTGTATGGGTTCATGTTGAAATTTTATGCAAAAATTCAATATTCTGAACTTTTTGTGAGTTAATTGAATGTGACCTTTCTTACCTCAGTTAGCAGCCAAGGGTGCTCCTGTGTCAGGCGAGCCCAGTCTGTCTCGGCGGTAACACTGGCATAGCGGAAGTGATTCTGCACGGCCGACGAGGTGCAGATGTATTTGAACAAGAAGTCCTTGGCGGTCTGTTCTGAGATGGCCTTCGCCGACATGGCAGCGGTGGATCGCACAGGACCTTCTGGGAGATAACAGATTCTCCTTTAAATCATCAAGCATGGACTGTCCCAAAGTTTATTAAGTCGCAAACATACACAAAATTCACAAGTAAACACTGTACATTGAAACAATGACGATATCACTACTCCTACTACCTTAACAAACAGTGGCCTGACATTCCAGTTTTCAGCATTTGTACCTGCATGTAGTCAGACCTGCTCAGCCTCTGTCCAACTTCCTCAAGTGTTTCAACTTGGATTGGGAGGAAGTGCAGCAGACTGACAGCCCGCGAAACTTGTCTGCAGAACTGTCGCAACTGGTCTCGGACCAGGTTTTACAAGCATGACAAACAAACACAGCCTGATAAGACTGATTTCAATATTTGACTACAGATAAGATTTTTGCCACTGAATGCAATCACTGAGCTACTTATTAATATAGGCAATCTATAGTAAGTGTGAGCATGACCCAATTATAATGGGCCCCGTCCCTCAGTTTGGGAACCCTTGAAGCAGACGCATACAGCGTGCATAGATTGCCTCAAATTAGCATCTTTCTATAATTTCAATCCAATGTATATGATGAACAAATCTTAGGTAATTGTGCCTTTATGTTAGAAAGGCAACGCCTATGAAAGACGTTTTGAAAGCGATCTTTCTTTGTAGCTGTAGTAAAATGACATTAATCATACAGCGCATCCCTCACGTCACGCGCGCGCGCACGGCCGTCCGCTAACCTCGAGCTGTCACTAAAGCTAACAAGCTAACATCGAGCGGCTAAGATGACGTGATTCCAAAACGTTCGGCGTGCACACACTTACCTCGACGACTTGCTCAGCCTGTTTTCCCGAGTTACAACGAAGCCACCCGTTGGGGAACCAACACGGCTTGAAAAACTCGCCTTCTTGTACTCGTCGCCTGCCAGCAAGTCGTGGCCAAACTCACCCGTCGCCTCACCATAATCTGGCGAGTTGAGTTCGGCTTCACGCGGTTTCCTGATTGGGTTGACTCCAGTCACGTGGAGTCGCCGGGAACGCCCACACCGTCTCACTGGACATGCTGAAAAGAAATGAAAGGGTGACGTCATAAACGACAACCTTGTCATGGAGATTTTAGTGTGACTTTAATGATTTAAAGTATTAATGCGATTGGGTTTGTTAATATGAGGTATCACGTTGATTGTAAATATCCAATTTACAACCATCTTAATTAAAGATGAGCCTTTATAAAAAAAAAACATGGCCCTTAAAAATACAAAGCACCAAAGCAATCAGAAATATTTCAGTTTTTTGTGGTCCTTTGAACTGATGAAAAAAAGAGAGTAAGGAAGGTAGTTTTCCCCCCCTTCCATTCAACTCATAGCTTCATACATTTATGCCATGAGACTTTACAAGAAGAATTTACAAGGTAAAAAAGTAGCCCACTATGGTATAACTCACTTGCAACCAACTGTTGGGCAACACGGTCGCATCACTTCCTTCTGGTATGGAAACACTTAAAAAAAAAAAAAAAAAAAAAAAAAAAAAAAAAAAAAGAGTGCTCGGGTAGAGTTCATTACCTAAAGAGGAACATCAGAAAACATGTTAGGCACCCCAACTGTTGCCCAAAAATACTTCTGCAGATGCAAACTTAAGTGTTTTTTAAAGAGCAATAAATATAAATTGACCACAAAGAAGACTAAAAGTAGAGGGAGGGAAAAGAAACATTTATGAACTTTACATTCATGTGAAATATACATTGCAGCAAGATGGAGAAAGAGAGGAAGAAGCCTGACTAGAGATGAGACAATTTGTTAGGGTGTCCTGAGGTCTAATATTGACAGCTCATCCCAAGAGGACAAATAGAAGAACAAAAATAACGACTTAATATCTAAAACCAATCAAATCTGATTATTTGCAGGAGCACAACGTATGAATCAGTTGTTTTGAAATAGCAGCATGATCCGATGGCTTGAATGAACTGCATTGTTTTAATTTTGTTGTCACTTGAACTGAATTCAAAAGTCTTGAAGAACGGGTGAGTTTTCAGCTGACTGTGGATCCATCTTGAGGTTGTACACTAAAGAGCTGCATTATTCAGTCCTGTTAGCCAAACTGGAAGAACATATTTCCAGGTGCAGAACCTGAGGGAGAAGCATAAGGAAAAAAGGGTTAGTTTGGAAACTTCAGTTAAAATGTAGAGAACACACATAATATGAAAGACAAAAACATTTTACTATAACTTTAAAGTTCTATCATTTAGGAAGAAAGAACATTCTCTTTAAAAAAAAAAAAATCTAATTTGTGATATTTTATTCTTATAATTATACAATTCTGTTCTTTAAAAATATCATATCATTATGAATATACATAAAATAATTATATAATTTTGTTCTTTACAGAACTCTAGGAAACAATTACCTGCATTGGACTCAAAAGTAAATCCTTGACCACCGAAGAAAGCCCTGAAGATGTTGTTTGCATCGACGTCTAAACAGCAAAACAAAATGAACAAAAAGCATTATTAGAATTTTAGCATTTAAACTGGGAGGAGACCAATGTCTAAACATGTTGTGTTTACAAACAACACATTCTGAGAGGTAAAAAAAAAAATTAACAAAAAATATATATAAAAAAAAAAGATTTTTTTGATTAGCAAGTAGAAGAAAAAAGGACTACATTGACCTTGAAAATCCAAGATGACATGTAGCACCATCTAGTGGTTATGTATACAGCATAGCTCCAAAATGGGACAAAACGAACACAGTCATTTACCTCCGCCGTCGAAAGTTCCGTCGTCACCGAGGTCGTGCCCGTTGTCGTATCGGGTCTTCTTTTTAGGGTCGGACAAAACGGTGAAGGCCTCGCCCACTTCTTTGAATTTCTTCTCCTCTTCCTTTTGCACTTCGGGGGCGGCCGCACTGTGGCGGTCTGACACACGCGGAGAGAAGGCAGCTACTTAAACAACGTACCCCCCGCCCACCGGTTTACCGAAGGGGATAAGTTTCCCATACCTGGGTGGTGCATCATGGCCCGTTTGCGGTAAGCTTTTTTTATCTCGTCATCGGTGGCGTTCTTGCCCACTCCCAGGACCTTGTAGTAATCTTTCCGCTTGCTCTTCTTCAGCTCCAACTTGGCCGTCTTCAGCAGATGCTTGTGGTCTGGAGGCCGACAGGTCGTTTTAGTGACGGGCCCCGCCGGTCATTCAGTAAATGAGGCACAAAGTTTTACCTGACGTTTTTTCAGTCTGGTATACTTTATCGTAGTCTCGGACAGCCTCTTCGTACTGCTCTGTGTGCATGTAGCTGAAGTCGGGCAGAAACAATTGGAAAATGCAATCACGTTTGGAGAATTAAGTCTGTTTAAGGTAGAAAAAAAAAGAAATCTTACACGACGTCTTTTTTTTTTGTTGCAAAAACTAGAGATGTCCGATCAGATTTTTTTTTTGCACCCAAGTCAGAGTCATTTTTGCCGAGAGGCAATTTTGAACAATCCATTTTGTCCTACGTACCACTGCGCTCTCCTCAAGTAGGCCTTGATGTAAGTGTCGTCCAGCTTGATGGCACTGGTGCAGTCTTCGATGGCCTGACTGGGTTTATTCATCTATAATGGAGCAGCAAGTGAGCGAGGACAAAATTGCATTTCACCACTGTGGGACGGTTATCTTCTAATGTCACCTTGGCTCCTGCTGCGGCTCTGTTGCAGTAGAGTTTGGCGTTGGTCTTGATGTTGTTGGGATCTATCCTGAGGGCTTCGCTATACAGCTGATAGGCAGCTTCATAGCTGTGGTTCTTAAATGTCAGATTTCCCTCCTCCTTCTTGGCTTTCAAGGCTTTGGCATTCTGAAAGACACACTCGTTTTAATTCTGCGCTCAAAATCACAAGGTGTTTTGGACAACAACGAAACAAAAACCCACTCTGCAGGCGAGCCGGGCTTTCTCATGGTCGGGCGCCATGCGCAGAGCCTGCACGAAGAACTGCACGGCCTTATCGATGCAGTCCTCATAGTAAAGACACAAGCCTCGCACGTAAAGCGCGTCTGCGTTCGTGGAGTCCATCCTCAAGATATCACTGCAGTGAAGCAATCGTAAAGGTGGTATTCGACGTACGGAATTTGCCAAGATGGATGTCTTATACCTGGCGACGGACTGAGCCTCCGGGTAGCGTCCCAGCAGAGCCAAACATTCTGCCTTGAGGATTTTGAAGCGATGGCAGGCGGACGCCAGAGCCAAGGCCCGGTCCATACAATACACCACCTGGTTGGATATAACAGCTTTTATTTTCAATTTTGATCAGTCACAACATATTGCAACAACTGTTGTGTTGTCGTTATGACCTTTCTGAAGTCTCGCTTTTCAAAGCCAAAATCCGCCAGGCGCTCAAACTCCAGCAGAGTTTCTGCATTCTTGTTCTGGAACGAGAAAAGGACAGGTGTAAGAGCTGCCTCGAACTAAAAAAAATTGTATATGTGATCTCACCTCTTGCTGTGCCTCTCTATTACTGGGCTCCAGATCCAGAACCTTCTGGAAGCAGCGTGCGGCAGCCATGGCGTTGCCCAGAGACAGGTGGCACTTGCCCTCGCGTAAATGACCCTTGCGGGGGAGAAGAAAGGCCACCTCGTGAAATAATTCCCACAGTTGGGATCGGGAGCAGGAAGAATGTGATGTGTTAAACTCACTTTCATGAAGCAGTCATCCAAGCGCACGGCCTGCTGGGAATCTTCCAGTGCTTCCCGGAAGCGGCAGAGCATCATGAGGGTGGCCGCCCTGTTGCCGTAATAGCTGGCGTTTTTGGGACATGCGTCTAGAGGGAAGACAAAACAGAATTAGTCAGGTGGCACCTTTACATTCAATAACATGACAAGGTGTCTCTTCATCTAAACTTAAACTATCTATCTAAACTTCTCCCTCCCAGTGCTTTGTCACCTTACCAATCGCCTTGGTGTAGAAATTGAAGGCTTCCGAGTAGTCTTTCTTGCTGTAGAATGCATTGCCTTGCTCTTTGAAGCCTTCAGCCTGACTGTAAGGGCAAACGGAAGCACAAGATCAAGGTGGAGGTTCTGAGCGTTTCACAACCACAAGAATATTGATCGCAAATTCAAGAGTACCGCTCTCTAAATTTAGAAGGGCTGACACTTACTTCCTGCAATCCTGTCACAGGAGGGAAGTGTTAAGTGGCAACGATGTGGACTGACACCATGCAGGAACTACCTGCTATGCTACTGCCAAAAATATCACATTACAGAGCACCCTCACTCACTCGGGAACTAACCTACTTAAAAATGCTTGTTAATGCTTAAACTGGGGGAAAAGGCTAGCTCAATGATACCACATAATAGATAGATAGGGTAACCAACCAACCTAGCATCAATGTCACTGTAGTTATAACTCGGGAACCGAAAGATATTGATTTTGATGAGGCAGATGCCCCTAATGTAACCCTTTAAGCAACAGATTAATAAATACAAACGGTACATCAATGTAAAACATGTCACAATTACTGCACAAATAATTTTGTATAATCAGCGTTTGTAGGTTAAACGTGTAGGTGATTTTCCTGACTGATTTGATGGGTTACTTTGTAGGCTCAACAGTCACTTTTGAAGTAGTCAGTGTAATTTTAAATTAAGTATTTAAAATAACGATTCAATGCTGCTTTTATCGTTTCCCAATTATGTGCCAACCGCGAACACGGGTCACGTTAGCTTGGTTAGCTTAGAAGATAGCGCAGTTGTGCCGGAAAGACGCCTAACAAGCTAATATTTCGAACTCGAATTTTTCTCGACGCGATTATTTTTGGGGAAGTGCCGTTAAGTCAAATCATTTCACATCTTACCGTTCTAATTCGCCCGCATTGTGAAGCTGAGCTTCAGCATCCACCGGCACGTCGATGTCAACAGCAGCCATTTTTTTTTCTAGAAAGGACGACCGCGTCGTGACGTCATTTGCAAGTGACGGCCGCTTATTTAAAAATTATTTTTATTCATGTATTTTTTGTTCAGCGAAATAAACCCAATATAACACGAAATATTTTCATATTTATTGGCTCACAACAGAATTGGAGGAAAATTTAGTACAGACAAAAAACAATTTATCTGCATTTATTTAAAACAAAAATACGATCATATAATTATTCATTTTGGCTCAAGAGTACATGCTAGCGAGGTTACTTGCTTTGGCAACTGATCTTAGAACAAACTTTTAGAATTCCATGGCTGATCTGAGCAAATAATTTCCAAAATATACATGTGCCCACTTGCACTGTAGTACTTCCAGTGCATACATTTTTGTGATTGTTTCAATGCAGTGGAAATGAACACAACCACAGCCACGTAATAATAATACTACATACAAATGAATACATTATACACACTCAACACATTTATCACAGTAGCCTACATTATTGCACTTGATGAACAGTTACGGCAGTTTTTGTGCTCAGGATGGAAAAAGCTATTAAAAAATATTTTACAGATTGGTATGACTCATGAAATAGAATTTTTGTCAGACTGCATCTTCGTGTTACACAAAAAGCATCTCAAAGTACATAAAATTAAAGTATTTGAAGAATGTGGGGGAAAAAGGTTCCCCATCCCTACTTTAATGGCTCATGTCCGATATAGTTTCCACTGTTATTAATTGATGAAATCAAAGTACATTCACCAAGTATAGTGAAAGTTCTTGGCTTTGTATTATGGCACAAGTCAACGAAAGACAAACAGAAAGACGGAACGGGGTTCATTACATATTTGATGTTCACAACCAAACAATTCTGTTTTTGATCAGTAAGACAAGTGATTTATACACGGAACCAAATCCAGGAATGATACTGTTTTTCCCAGAGTACTAGAGAGCTCACATAAAAGTTTTAACACGTGCCCACTCTTGTGTAATGGCAGATTGTTCTCATAAATAAAACAAAATATATTCACTAATATGGCTTCCAATAAGATTTAGACCCCTACTAGGGAACATGCACTCAAACACTTGAGTCATGGTCCTCACATAGTGATTCCTTGACTTATGAATTCATTAATTTATTTACATCTTGAGTCGAAAGATTTGTAAATGTCATAAGTCGAGGTAGCACTTTTGGTCAGTGTGCATACTGTACCGATGATGTGTCAAATGTAACATTTTTGTCCTCATTGTCAATAAGGAGAGAAGATAATGGCCGGGTGCGTGGCCCTGAGGGGTCCCGGGGCAGGCCTGAAGAGGGCGGGGCTTATCAGCGGACTGTGGACGATGGCTGCAGGACCCTGCGGCAGCCGTAATGCCAGCGGCGAGGATGCCAGAGTGCACAGAGCAGCTGGGTTGAGGGCGCTGGTCAGCAACCCTGCCGGCAGGGCCTTGGACAGCTGCTTCTGCAAGGCCAGCTTTGTCTGCAAGGGACGTCGGAGGAAAGCGCATTTCAAACTATCCTAATTTTTACCCAGTCATTTTATCTCCTAATTGTAGCGAGAAATCCAAAGTGTGTGAGTATAATTCTTACCGCGAATGCGGTGCTGGGCTGCAGTTTATTAAAGGGTGTGAATTTGGACTTCACCTTCACAGGCTTCCCGGCCAAATGCTCTTTATGTCTCCTGCTGTTCATGTGCTGTTAAACACATTTGGATGACACTTCAACAGGTTTTCAGGATTTATGATGCGTGAAAATGTTCTTTTGCAAAAAGTTTCCGGACTTTTACGATGAACCTAAAACACCTTTGCAGGTGGACTTCATCTGACAGTCTCTAAATTCTCTGTATGTTTACCTGTTTGAGCTGTGACTCAGAGTTGACAGCCACTTGGCACAGCTGACAGTGAAAACGCTGGCCGGTGACACCCGCCACTACCTTGGGCTTGTTGCCGACCATCCGCTGCTTAATTATTCGGCAGGGGCGTCTCGGCGACGACGTCCTCTTCGGCCTGCGGTACGAGCGGCTGCTGTTGGGGCTGTGCAGCATCTGCTTGTGTTTAGAACCTGGTGAGCGGGGACATTAAAAGTATTTTTGTATCTTTGTTGAGTGATGTATAGTGACAGACAAAACAATACAATGTTATCCCACTAGATGGCAGCAGAGACTGCTTGGTGCCATTCGAGGCAAAGGATAAAGAATGCAAGTGCACATATCACACCTACCACTACAATGAGCTTCTAATTGGGAGCTGGAGTTCACGGTCACTTTGCAAGTGGGACAATGGAGCTGTTTTTTGTTGCCTTCCTTATCCTCCACCGCCCCAACCCCCTCCTTGTCTCCTTCCTTGACAACAGGATGCCCTTGAGCGTCGAGTGGTGCTGCCGAAGCGGGAGGTATTCCGCGGCCTTCTAAAGGTGTCTCCTCTTGTGTTAGATTGGGAAGCGGCGGGCTGTGAGGGAATTGCTGGGACATTTGAGGAGATTGGTTTGTAGAGGAGTCTGTAGTAGGGGCGGCGGGGACTGGGGAACTCCCGTGGCGTTTTTCCACTTGTGCCGTTGTGCTTGATAAATCTCAACACACACAAGCATGACAAACATGAAAAATTGAGAACTTTGTAGTCATCGTCAGTAAATGCAGACGACTATTCAAAGAAAAATCCAAATAAAAGTAGGTGATGAAAATTCTCCAGGTGCTTTTTGCGCCTCTTTGCAAGGCGTCGCTGCTTTATGGGAGTAATTAGCCGTGTGACAGAGGCTATGATTGCAGGGCAGGTAATAACTGCTAATCAGTCAGCGGTGGCAGCTTACAAGACTTAGCATCTCATCGTCGCCTGCCTCAATTACCGCTCATCACCTTCAGGAGGGAGAGTGGGATTCTAATGTGGTTCATCTTTGCACCCTGCCCACGTATATTTTCCATACCTGTTGTGTTGTTTGAATCCAAGTCTGTTTGCGTGTCACTTCCTCCCGCCGTCTCCTTCTCTTTCTCCGCTGCGGCTGGCTTGGGCTTGTTCTTCTGCCGGTTCCTCTGGGTCTCCATGGCCTTCAGCTTGCGAGTGTGTTTGTGACCTTTGTAGTGGGCCTCGGCCTGGTTCTGGTCATGAACACATTTGAATTTAAGAGGTGGTAAAAGAAGTGCAGTAACAAAGTATTTGTACTTTCTTACTTCCCACCACCAACACACACACACACACACAACAGCAGAACAGTTGGGTGATTTAATTAGTGAGGGGCAGCATGAAGTCAGTTAAGTGTAATCGCTCCATCTGCCTCATCTCTGGCTGCGTGTGCAAGCGCGGTGCTGGGGGACAAACGATAACAGTCAGCGTTTGACTGCGAGGAAGTCCCGGCATGGCCGCCGTCCTGATCATCAATGTCCGCACAAATGAGCGCCCTGTTTGGAGTCGCGGCATCTCATGACCGTCCTCCCGAGCTCATTTGCTCATCTCACCACTGATTCGGTGTGACACAATTTGCCCTCACGTCTGTGAACACTCGCATGACCTCGGAGCTCATCTCCGCGATAGCATGCGGCCCTTTATACTGCTAGCTAACACTATAAATGCAAATATGTGTAAAAATGAATTATGATTGGAAAGGTGGCTACATTAATGTGAATAGGGAGGTCCGATAAGAGGAGGGGAGAGGAACTCGCTGATTGGTTTGCTCTCAGAGGCCAGAAAATGGAAGAACG
Organism: Syngnathus floridae; assembly: GCF_059516105.1. NCBI lineage: Eukaryota > Metazoa > Chordata > Actinopteri > Syngnathiformes > Syngnathidae > Syngnathus > Syngnathus floridae. The sequence continues at coordinate 4,399,498 of NC_142430.1, read as the reverse complement.
ATAAGAAAAGGCTGCCTCGGCAATATTTGAGTGTACAGACAGACCGTATGAAATGTGCAAAATGAGAGCCGGGGCACTTACAGTGGAGTTAAAGCGCAGGTGACAAATATTACAGGTGATAGTGGCTCTTCTCTTAGGTGGGGCAATGCCGAAGGTGTGGTTGATCACTGCCTTTTGCACGGGATCCATCTGTGGAAAACAGATTTTGGTCCAAAGTGCAAAAAGCAAGAGATTATTATTATTTTTCATCTTTAATTTAATTTAATTATTATTATCTGTGAGGGTATTTTGTGGACTAAATCTCACCGCGTTGAAATTTGGGAAAAGGCTGAGGGGCGAGGAGGTGCTGATCCTGAGGGGCAAGAAGTGCTCCAAGTGGTTGTGCGGCTGGAGGCTCGCTTGGGCCGACAGTTGCAGGGAACCCAGGAGAGGGTGGACCTGGTTGTGGGACAGCGCACCTGCAAAGAAACACACCAATCCAACGCTAGTAATACACGCCAATGATTGTCCGAACTCAACGAAAAAGTCATCTTTCCACTTGAAGACTTTGTCACACTTGGCTGGCCCGAGCGCTATTAAATTATCATTTACATGCACTGCGACCTTTGTCGAAACCCAAGGCAAACATTAGTGAGGTGACATTTACACGCGGTGATACAAAGGTGGGAGTGTGTGTTAAGGTGTTAGTCATCAATGGCGTACAAAATATAATTTTATTCTACTTTTCTTCATTAAAGGCTCTTGAACAATAATCAAAGGTTTCAGTGGGATTTAATCAATCTTTAAGCACTAATCTGCATTCGTCCCCCCTGTTTTCGATCTTTCTCATTTGGCTATAAAAAGAAAATAAAGTACTGTGGGAGAAAAAACTATGAGAAAGAATTAATTGCTATTTTTTTCCAAGATTGGTCTCTGGGTGATTCAACATCACAGAGGAAGCGATGGAGGGAAAAACTGCTTTGGTTCTTTTGGCGGGCTCCTGACTCGACCGAGGCCATTTTGGTGATAACTGATAACTTATTTAACCTTTTACATGCACTTATAATTAGCAAAAAAGCTAATGTGCTGGGAAATGAGCACTATCAGCACTGATCAGACGGAGACAATGCTCCATTATCAAAGGCACTTAAAATAAAGCGCCGCCATCTGCTTGAATCGAGATAAGGCGGCCCGATCGAATGTGCCGAATGACGGTGTGCCACACGTTTTTGCCGTACAAGCTTAAAGTGCATTGAAAAGAAAAAACAAAATCTATCCACCACTAATTTATATGTAAATGGTATTTAAATGAGCAGCTAATCTGATGCTGTGCGTGTTTATGTACTGAGCTGAGCAAACCGTGGTCTATGTGACGACGTCGTTTCCTTATCAAAGTACTCGTAATAAAAAATATAATAAATATAAATAACAAATATAACAAGTCAAAAAAAAAAAAATTGCATTTCCTTCCAATTGCTGAAAAAAACCTTACAAATTAATGACAAAAATGGCTTTTATCTAGATCAGACTTCAATTATGCGAGCTAATCCTCAGGGAGGCATTGGCATAATTGGCAGCAATCTGCTGTGACATTGGCAGTTTTTTTTCTTCCTTTAAAATGACTTGGCACATCTGGGGAACAGCGTGGCGCCATTGTGGGGGTCACCGCCCCCCACTTGGCCCCTATAAGAGGGGCCAATTAGTCCAAGAAACAGCCCCGACTGCCAAAAGCACATTTTCCAAGAAGCACTTGTTCCATCCCCCGAGCGAGCTTACCTAAGAGCATCTCCGCTTGTTTTGAGATTCTTCCGCTAGTCACTCAACTTCTGTCAGTTGAACTCTCATCAGGAACTTTTGGAGCAAATCGCGTCCTCCTTTTGAAATGGCCGTCCTCTCAGTCAGCGTCACATTACGGCGTCCATCCAGAGCATCGGGCGGTACACCTCGCAATTAAAAAGCGCCATGCTCGGCCGGTCCCCATACCCTTCCCGCCCCCCTTCGGAGACGACGCAGGGAAAGCGGGATGCTGAGTGTGCGTGAAGAGCAAGTGCGTTACTCTTCTGGGTGCGTGAGAACGCACCACAGCAAAGGATGGAACGAGCGAGTGGGAAAGGGAGGAGAGAGAGAGAGAACGAGAGAGGTTGGCTATGAGCAACATCCTTCACCCCCCCTCCTCCCCTTCCTCTTCCTCCCTCCAGCACAGATTTCTATTCAGAACTGCCACCTGCACGCTCCCCCCCCCCCCCGAGGACATTCAACCATAATGTCTTTCCTTCCCGGGATTACTTGAAAACAATGGGAATGATTTATTAGTGTTATTCTTTGCAAGATGGCAAGCATGTTACATGGCAAAAAAGGAAAAGCGGAAGGCGCATTTAAAAGGAAACCAAATTCATTTGCACAACAGATGTGCTCGGATTGGGATGTCATTAATGAGATTGATGACATCAACGCTCCTGTTAAAAAAATATCAAAGGTTGAGCGCATGCAGGTTCAGAATTTAGACTTTTTGGTTGTGATATTCAGCAGGGGCGGAGCTAGGGGGTGGGGTGGGGGGCAAAGCTATCTCAGGGGAGAGGAGAGAATATCTCCTTTGAGACCGTGGAGTTTATCAAACGGTGATAATAGAAAGTGGTTTGCTCCATTCCCGTTTCCAAAGGGGGCCCCCCATGGAGAATGACCCTATTAAACCTAATTTCATTCGCAACTGCTTCATGCAGCTAAATAAAAGGGAATGTTAGTTCAGCTGCGAGAACGGGTATTATTAGGGTCCTTTAATCGCAGAGCAGGCGGAATGATGCTAAGCGTCACCTTAATTGACTTGGCTCATTTTGTCTCGAGCAAAAAATAGAAAGGGAGTTAAAAAAAGCTTGTAGAATTAATTGTGTCTGATATGAAAATGCATAATCCAAAGAGCAACAGGCCCAAGCTTCCCTTTGCCGACAGGCTGACTGGCAAACTTTGAAGTATAACTGACCATGGCTAAAGGTTATTTTCTGACACATGCGCAAAATGCCAATACTGTTGTGATGATGACAAAATGAGGTCGGAGCAAGCGAGACATTAAACAGCGGCGACTGAATTAATTGAATATTGTGCGGAGCGGCTAAATACGCACGTTGAGCTGATGGAATGAGACAGCTCCCTACATCAACATTAGATGTGGCCTGCGTTGGCTCATTACAGCTTTTGCTTGAGAGGAATGGCAGCGGGCGAGAGTGATGAATGGCCACGTGTCAAAACAGGTGTGCAGGAAAAAAACATTACCGAGCATCTTTTCAGGAATGGCGAGTTTCATCCAACTAAACACACACAAAAAAAAAAGAAATATAAAAAATGAGCAGTACCTGATCCGACAACCTTGGCCAGTCTGCGCAGTCTCCTCTGGTGGGTTTTGCCCTTATAATGGATCTGGGCCTGGGCTCCAGAATTAAGCCTGATGCTGCACACCTGGCACACGGTGGCGCTGGCGTTGCCTTGACGCCGCTCGCGCTTAGCCCTTGGTGCCACCCTTTTCTTGTCTTCATTTTCCTCTTCTTCTTCTTCTTTTCCATCTAGGGCAGGAATAATGTGCATTGTTAGGAAGGAAATAAGATTGGAAAATTTCAGAGGGGTCAGCGCCCCCGTGGGCCCCCCCTGTCTAGCTCCGCCAATGGTTGGTACTTGGTGTAAATAGTTCTCCAATTTAAGAGAAGTGTGAAAGATGCCGTGTAAAATGCTCTCCCAAAACAAAACCGTTTGCTAACAACAATGGCCTGACATTTCTCCCCCGAAGATCGCCGACAGCAAGTGTCACGGCCCACAACAACAACAACAAACCCCAAATCATCAAGATGTGAGCACCCCCAGGGGACACACATGAATGGGGGAAGTCCACTCCTTCAATTTACAACTAGAAAAGCCTTTTAGACATGAAACGTCTTCAACTTTGTGCATTGTGTGTGTGGTACGTCACTGAAGTCTCCACAGGGGGGCAACATGACTCCACAGGATTCAAAATGTAGCCGTGTCATTACTATGATGGAGGAGCATGCTCACGGTGGCCATTCTTTTTCCAAACAGAGATATCATACAAGAGTGATTGCTTAAGGCTCAGATTTATCTGCTAATAATCTGTGGTGGGCGCCACTGTGTCAACAATACAGCCAGTAGAATGAGGTGTGCATTAACCGCTAATAAAAGGCCTATACAGTATCTCTGGCACGTGTCAGGGCAATATATCATAGCTAGGTGATAGTCCAGGTCCTTGAGCTTGGGAAGTTTGGAGTTTGAAAAAAAAAAAGTTCCGTGTTTTAATTCAAAAATAAAAAAAGGATAGTAAGCAGCCATATCCTGGGGTTGAAAATATGCATGATTATGCATATTAAATTATAGTCATAATATTAAGGGAAGTGTAATAATTAAATGTCATTAAAACAGTTACTAATGTTAAAATGTTTGTACAGTTAATAAAGTTATCACAGTAGGGGTGATTTATTTATTTATTTATTTATTTATTATTATTTTTTTTTTAATGGCTTGATGGTTTTAAGCTCCAGCATCCACTGACAATGTGCGAATGTTGGCCCATGTGTAGCTCAGTTATTTGTTTTAGCACTTTTCATGTGATAATAGCCGCGATTAAAACCATGGCGTATTTGATCATTCTGCCCCGTCTCCTTCATTTGCAAAAAAAAAATCTGTTTGCAGAAATTTCAATTTGTCCGCTGGAGAGATGAAAGCGGAAAGAAAATCTGTTTTGGCTAGAATTTATCTGCCTCCGAGCAGCGACGCGCACTTCAAAGCCAGCCATCCGTCACTGGGATTAATTTGAGTGATGCCGCGTCCTGCCATCGGGCAAGCTGCTGCACAAAAAATGGTGACGGAATAATGGTTGGTAGTTGAACGCAAGCAGGTGTTCATTTAGACCTCAGACACCTTTAACTGTGCTCTCAGACTGCGGCCTTTTATTGTCATTTTTTTCTCAGCTGAATTTGGACTGGACTGGCTGTCAGCCATTCATAGCACCCCAAAAATTTTTTTGGGTGAGTATGACATTAATCTTCAAGCTGTTTTTTAAATCCCTACACAAAAACAAATAAACAACAGTCATTGGTTGATACACAGTCAATGGTTTTGTAATAATAAAAAAAACAAAATTGAAATAAATAAAATTTTATCCGATTAGTCGATTACTCGATAGAATAATCGACTCTGAAAATATTCAACAGTGACAGCCTTAAAGTCTTAAGTCAGGTCACTCAAGAGTTGCGCGTTTGTTTGTTTGTATTTTAGTTTGAAGGCATTCGACATTTGAGGTGCACATGCATGCGCTGGCTGCCTGCCGGCATTGTCATGTCTGTAAATATCAGACGAAAGCCAATCACGTCAAGCCGAGGTCATGAAGGCCGATTTATGTCTCTATCTGCTACTAGTGAGTGTGAGCGCCACAAAAGCAGAAGTCACCAACTCAGTGACCGCAGAGAAAAAGCATCGTGGAGGTCGCGCCGAACCTCGTCAAGCGACACAAAGGAATTCAATAATTCCAACAAAATACAGACGCTCCCCAAAGCCGACGGTCAGAATGAATACTGAGATGCTTGATTAATGCAGAATGACAGGTGGACTATAATTAAAGTTGTCGCTAGGCAACCGTGCTGCTTTTGTGAGAGCACGAGTTTGAAACCCCCGTCACACACGGCTCAATTACCCTGTAATTTGAGCACAAAAGACCAAGAAATGGGACAGTTTCGAGTGAATACGACAGACATAAAGCGGCTTCCCGTAGCTGCTCTCCATAGCAGACTGTCTGCAATGCTAGCAATGAACTTTCATATGAATGCTAACACACAATGATGCAAAAAGCCATTGCTAACAAAACTAGCATTAATGTCGAGGCCATTATAAATCTTCAGATCTGAATTCTGAACACATGACTCCATACGGTGAAGAGCCTCAAAATATTCCTCAAAGCATCGGCCGCCTGCGCGGAGGTTTTATGACGGTGACAAGCGGTCCTGGTGTCAAGGTCATTCGCAAACTCAAATACAGCAGTGATTCACGCTGTTAGGTAAGTGAGTGGGAGTTGTTAAGTGGATGCATATTTTTAGTCGCTCTGTTTCCACTGGGACACTCAACATGAGTAAACGGTGTCAAATAAGTTGGAGATGAGACGCACATCTTCAAGAAGCCCCACACTCACGCATCTGTCCCAGCTTGACATTCATCTGGTGGACACCTCGCAGTAATCAGCAGATAACACAGCACTGTGTAGCTGGAGATTAACTGCAGTGTTAAACAAAGAGCTTGAGCAGGTTTGGGACATGCCAGCTCTTTAATTAGACCTCTGCTATCTGACAACGTTCACCAACACACACACACACAGGTGCAAACACACACCCATTGTTGCTTCAGTTTAAACAGTATAAAATATCAAACGCAGTGGAGTAGCGGGATTTTTTTTTTTTTTTATGTAAAGCGACAATTTACTTCTCTCTTACTCCAAAACAAAACTTTTTAAATGAGAAAATAGCACTGATGTGATACTTTATTTATTTTATTTATTCTTTTTTTTTTATTTGTTTTTTTTTCACTCGTAAGTCAAAGCAAAAAAAACTAAATTGGCTAAAACTAGGTCACTTGTATGTCAAGGCACTGATGCATTGAGATATCTTTTTTTAAAATGTGTATTTATGCAGAGATTATGCAGTCATATCGGACAAAAGCGCAAGAGAAGCGTTCCTGCCGTGCTGGCTACCCAGTAACAGGACACACAGCGGGGGTCTAAACGAGCGGCCCACCTCACGCTGGCGAAAACCCTTGGCGAGCGTCCAGCAGAGTAAAGGACGTGCGACCGAGCCAAGGACAAGAGCCGCGCGGCGGGAGTGGGGAGATAAGAGGTTAGCGAGGCAAAGGCGGCCAATGCCAAGAGGAGAATGCGTTTGTCTCGTGATAAACACGGTGAGGGGGAAATATTAGGACAAAGCCCGTGATTTATACTGCGATGCAAATAGGCCCGCAATGGCCGGCGGGATAAGACAATTTGAGTCAAAACCAGTAAAGAAAAAAGGGCCTGAAAAATTCTAATATTGGAAGGGAAGTTTTTGTTTTTTTAACTCCAGGGAGGGACTGTGTTCCAAGCAAGGACAACAGCAATTTTGGGCATCTGTCAGCGACCATCTGGGTGGACCCTAAGGCTGCTAAAGGGATGTGACCTCTGTTTAAAATGGAACACAGTCCTTCAACTCCCACCGGTCACAATATTAGGAACACTAATTAGGAATTTCGCCTCTGTTCTATGTTGATCTACACTGTTTAGCGGGGCGCATAAAGTGTTTCGGTGGACCGGATCTGGACCCCGGGGCCTTGGGTTTCACATCTATAGACTACAGGAAGGCGATACAAATGACACGGAAGACGCTTTTATTCGTCATCCTCATGAGTCATCCATGCCTCCATGTTTTCTTCCACCCACGACTATCGCTTCACATGGAAAGCATACGGTCGGTTCGCTCGGCCTGCCATCCCTCAGCGTTCGTTACCAAGAAAACCCCCGCAGCGGAATCTAAGCGTCCGCTTATTGAGTGGGACGGAGACAGTCAGTCATATCAAATGCATCCCAGGACATGTCACGCGTCCCCCGCTGCATGCATCCATTATCAACAAGGCAACGTTGCCGTTCCGGGAGCTGTCAAGGGGCACGGACGAGGCAGGAAGTGTCATAACCCCGCTATGCCCTGAGATTGTTTCCAAATGTAAACGCGCGTTCACACCCTTGTATCCCTGCCAAGAGCACTTGAATAGTTGTTGGCTGAAATTCCACGGATGGCTTTTTATAGCCAACTCTCTCTGGGATTTACATATTCAGGACTAATAATGGAGCCAGGGTACTTACAGCGCCATATTGACATTTAGCAGTGTGATGTTTGGAGCGTTAATGTGTCTATTAATAATAGTAGGATATACTATGTGCTCACCGGTCACAACATTAGGTAGACTTGCTCAAGCTAGCACTTGGTTACATTATTAATCATTAAGGCCCAACTCATTGTGATATTTGGCAGAATAAAATTCTGACAATCAAATGGTTGGTATCATTTAAATTAAAATTCAACATTTCAATTCAGTGAGCCAAACTGACGCTTCCTTTCAGCCTCCTTGTTGCTGAAGCCATCCGAAAGCATTGCGGGGAAAATGTGGGTCGCGTCTTTATTCTGAGTGTGGAAGGAAGGAAGGAAAGAAGGAAGGAAGAGTGACAAAGAATAAGCGACTCGGTCTAATTTTACTGGATGGCGAACGATTACTCTCAACTTGCTTTATGGACGTGTCGGTAAAAAATAAACAAGCACTACTATATATGTATCTGTATTTTCTTGTTGTTCTCATCTAGCCATTAGTTATCTAAAAGATTAAATGATTTTACCCTTCAGTGAAAACAGGTGAAGAAATCCAATGCGGTATTTTTGTTTTCAAACCAAATCATCCCCGACGCAAGATAAGATCGCTCACATTCCCAGAAAAGCCATCCATCCTGCAAATGGCTTATCTTTGCCGACTTCTTTTCGGAGCCTTGACAGGAAAAATTGAATTGATTTTTTTAATTAGGTTCACTCTCCGGGTAAATGGGCCTAATTGCCTGAATTATCACACCAGATCCTTAAGGTGGTTTGGGTTAAGCACAAAAGGCATTGCCGCTGCAGTACACCATGCAGTCGCATAAAATCAAATTCTTATCAGGGGGCGAACACATTTTTGTAGTTAAAAGGCGAGTCGAACGTTAGCATATATTATGCTAATGTCAAGATTTGATCCATGTTAAGACTGGTAGGTTTTATAAAAACAATATAATGTTTTGCAATCATGATTTTATGTGTTCAGTGAATGTAAACAAAGTGAGACCAAATATAAAATGTGTCTGTGTAAAATACTTTGACCTGCATTGTAAATTTATCCGTGGACAGAGGAGAGATGATTATAAGTGGCCATTTAACTACCTACAGTGGCTGCCTCAGTGTGTTTCACTCATGACTGGGGGGAAGAGTGTGAGTGTGTGTGAGTGTGTGTGTGTGTGTGTGTGTGTGTGTGTGTGTGTGTGTGTGTGTGTGTGTGTGTGTGTGTGTGTGTGCGTGTGTGTGTGTGTGTGTGTGTGTGTGTGTGTTGGGGGGAAAGCGTCACAAAAATCAGCAGAGCAGTGAATGCCATAATGGCTCCCTAATTTAACGGCCATTTAATTTGGTCTGCAGGGCGAGTCTTTTGTGTCGGGTAGGGATGGCTTTTAAAAAGGCAATAGAATTTGACGATTAATGGCAAAATTCGTTGACAATAGAGGGCACCTGTCAATTTCTCCCGCAAACCCGCGTTCCGACTTTTACCGGGATGTTTTTTGTCATTTACGTTTTCTGTCTAAAAACAGACAATAACGTTGCAAATTTCAAATGTGGGGGGAAAAAAAGGGCCACAATTCGCATTCATCGTGCTTCATTTTTCCACCCGGGGCTCCAGCCAGCAGCAGAGGTTTATTTGGGGGCGGGGTCTCCCCACCCTCACACCCCCAAGCTCTATCTTTGCTTGCGAGCAGCAGAATAAAGATCACAGTTATCAGTGCACGGGCAGGCTGTCATGTGACTTGTAATGACACAGCCCAAAGACGAGCCATTACAATCTCTGAAGGGAGCCTCGACACAAAAATCCATTTGGCCGTGTCTGAGGTGGGGGTGCGAGTCTGTTGCGATAAGCCCGTGCGTCGTTTGTAATTTCGCGACTCACGCTCTCCGTTTGAAATATAGTTTTGGAGATAACGAAGACAAAGGTGCATTTTTGTTTTAGCCTTAATTTTGGTAATTACGGGGTTGTTTTTTTTTGAGGGGCGGTATCCTACCCATCGAGACATCTGGGCGACGGGGGGGATGGATTTCGCAAAGCTGGCCGGCGGCGAAGCACACGCCATGACCGAAAATGGCTGTTCGAAGCACACGGGTGGACGCACAATTCCATCATTGTGTTTCTCGCGCACATTTGTACGTGTCGAGCCTTTTTGTTTTTGCGTCATTTCATGTAAATGCCAAATAAGAATCGACGGCATATGATGTTTTGCTCACAAAGTGATCAGCAGGGGCGGCGAGTCTATAGACGCGGCAAGGGAGGGGCGGGGGCTATACTGCAGCTCAAGCTGCTCCCATCGCAATCCCGTTCCACTTGGTTAGTCTCAATTTCACAGATGATGTTCTTCACCGAGACCGAGTCTGGAAGTCAAACGCCACGACGCAGACGAGACGCAGAGAAAAATTCAACTTCATCGCAACTGCGTGGCTTAAAAGTCATCGGCAAATGTCACCCTTCGGCCGGGGTGGGGCAACGAGGAATGCGGCGCTCCGCGGCGAACGCCGAGCAACGAGGCAGCTGGATACGAATAGGCAAAAATTAAATAACATTTATTATCATGGATATTTTTGAATAATAGATACTACTTTAAGTATAATTCATTTGTGAAAAATATATAAAATTATGGATCAGTCTTTTCTAGTTAAATAAACATAGGTTAAAAAAATGTACATTCAAAACTGGGAAATACTTAATATTACAATAGATAATCTACTATTGAAAGCCCAAATTCCTTACTTGCATAAAATTATATACTGTACTGTTGTCCATATGAAGGCCTTTCACTTCATAAACACCTCACCCCGACTGACTGTTACTCTCGAGTAAATTACAGCAAGAAAAATGTTATATATTATTTTAATATTAGTCAATTCTATACAATCAATAGCTGAAATGCTCAGTTAAATAGCAAAATAATAATAGTCATCTTTTTAAATCTTTGAAACAAACCACAAACAGACACAAGCTCCTATTTAATAACAATTGTTTCAACACAATCTCCAACACACACACACACACACACACACACACACACACGATAGAATTAGCAGCGTGAATTTCTCACGCACATTTTCACAAACCCATTTTGACACAAATGAGCTGGAAAAAGCCCTGTAGCAGGACTCGCCGATATATTTATGATTTCTGAGCAAAAGAACGGCTGCGAATATTAAATCCACAGTGGGAGGATTCGTTTGTGAATTAACTCTCAGCGTTACGCTCAAGCTAAAATTGTCACAATACAACATGGTATGATATTCTGTGCTTTGCGGGAAAATATGCGTCATCTTCGAGTGTCGACGAGAGAGGCCCTTATGTGTGCACACCTACGTCCCAAAAGACGAGCGGCGGGCAGGTGAAGCAAAGTGGTGAAAATGACAACATGGCTTTGAGGAGTGGGCGACGGATTTAATGAATCAAGGACCTTTTGTTCAATGTTAGGGGGGGGGGGGGGGTGCTCGGAGAACACTGCCGGGCGTCGTTTGGAGCCATTTAGCCAATGCAGAGAAGGACGAGGGACTGGAAGGATGATGCGGGGCGCTTAAGTGGGCCTTCTCGGGTCGAATCGATTTTGAGCTCACGGTAATCATGACCACACTACATGTTTGGATATATACAGAAAAGAGGATGTCTGTGTGATTTCTATTAGCAGGTTCGATGTTTGAGGCCTTTTAGAACATTTATTTAAGAATCAAATGCTCTTACGGTGGCCCACCAGCCTTATGTTGCTAACCATTGCTCTACACAAAGCTTTGATTACAAACACACATTTTTTCCATGTAATATATATATATACATGTCCTTAATCCTAATTTAATATCTTAAATAAAACTGTAAATTAAATTTGGGCATTTTGAATTTTTTGTGGGTTTGTTTTGTGGAATTAAATGGCAAAAAAGTAATAAATGTTTTAGTGAATAAAATATTGGCAATTTTAAAGCAAGGCACGTCTTTAAACGACCGAACTGATTTTTTCTTTAATAAATAGTAATCATGTTGAGTAAAAAAAACATTTTTTTTTAATTAAAACAAAAAAATTAAAAACCAAAGCATGAGCATCCTTTTTCAGAAAATATCAAAATGTCTTAAAAGGTGTAATAACGGCATGCTTATGTGGTAGAGTAAGTTATCCGACAGTGCTAATCTGCATGTAAATTTGTTCTAGTTGCATTTAAGCATAAAAAAAAAATATTATTATTATTATTATTGATTAGTTTGTCTGAGTCCCATCAGCATATTTAACATGACATTTGTATTAGTTTTGAGATCATTACAGTCCAAAATGACCAAACTAGCCGTCCTCTAGAGAATGTCACAGAAAACAAATATGTATACACAGAAACCGTATAAATATTTAAAAAAAACAAAAAAAGTATCTCCTACCGACAGGAGGTGTCCCCTCTATTTTACCGCTGCTGATGTCCATTTCCTGGCTCTCGACCTGACTGAGCCCGCGCTCAGCTGCCTCCTCCTCACTCTCTCCCTCTCCCTCCCTCTCTCTCTCCCTCGCTCTCTTCGACACATCCAACATGGCAGCGATGTGGACGCTCGTCAGCAAGTCTTCCATATTTGATGTGTCAGAGCCGCCCCACCAACTAATGCAAATAAACAGTTAATCTGATTTATGATCAATTAGGCAAAAGTTGCACAGCGCGGACACATCAAATCCTCCGCAGCTGTCACTCTTATTGTATGCCCTGTCAGCAGGCATCCTTGGCTGATCCCGCCCACTCCCCCGCCCCCTCTCTATTAACATAGCTGGGCCATGTTCAAAAAGCGCATGCCTGCAGATTAATTCAGGAGTTAACCTGCTTCGGTGAGTTGCGGCTCAGCTGTTGGCCATTTGGTGCTGGATGAACAGTGGAAACATACTTGGAGTTTGAGCTATGTCCTTCTTATTGAAGTTGCTACATGACCCCAGCGTAAGGCCGCTCACCCTAAAAATAAAGGCTAACACGCTTGTGCTGGCCTACAAGCGCAGACAAGGGTCTTTTTTTTTTTTTTAATGAACCAAAACAGGGTTGGTCCATTTCAAGAAAGGCCGATCAGGATGCTCTCAGGACTAAATTTAGCAGGAGCACTTGGCGGCAACATTAGCATAAGTGCTCACTTTTTGTTCCGCACGAGTAGCAGGCCCGCGACACATTTCAATTAAGCCCGTCGCTGTGGCAACACTTGCCGCTCCTCTAACAGACATTGTACTCTTCAAAATAAACGCCTCACCTTCAATGAAAACCTCAAAAGCAACATTTACAATTTCCTATGGCTTCCGTACTCTATTAAAAGCCTTCTTACCTTACCCCTTAGACATGCCCAATGCAGTCCACGTCACATGTCAATATCAAATTAATTAAGAATACTTACTTCCACATAGTATTTGCATAAAAATAAATGAGAACATCTATACTATTATTATTGATTTGAAAATCTATGTGCAGCTGCAAAAAGTAAATTTGTGTCAGCTCAAAATGCAATATAACCTGTAGCGACCTTTGACCTTCTCTTTTGAATGCACACGTCCAACTGTTTTTATACAACTTCCTGTGATTCTCCCAGTCTCTCTGTTAAGCGGCATATTTGTTATTTTATGCGTTCATTTGTGTTTCTTGCGCATTTCGACACTGTTTGGCGGCTCCACCGCACGATCTTTCATTATAGATAAGAGACAATTATTGTCGTGCGTCGCTGATGGGATTGTTATCTGCGCGCACCTCCGAGCGAGGCAATCCAAACGCCGCGTGCTCGTGCCCTTGCTGCTCACTGACAATTCTTCCAGCCCCCAAAAGATAAACACAATGCATTAGAAGGCAAATTTGTCTAGGTTGATATTCAAGCTTTTTACTGCACAGGGGGCTAATCTGAAACAGCCTTGTTGTTATGACAACCATTAAGGCCACTTTTGCTCGTCCATTTGTTGCGCAAATTGGACACAAACAACAATTATCACCGGCGGAGTAGAGAAAGGGGTAAAAGGTGCGTGAGGGGTTTCTTCCTGAGTCTTCCGCCGCTGCCATTCACACAGGCCAAGCATGAAATGAGTTCCTCTCTATGACACATGGTGATTGACAGCGGCGCAAATGAGAAATTATTTACTGTGAACAGAGCGGGCCGCCTGCTCTTTGGCAGCGCTGCATATCTTGGAAGCGAGTGAAGAAGAAGATGATGATGATGCATCATCACAACCACTGCAGTACAGCGGGTGGGGGGGGGACAGTCATTATGATCCCCATGGAGACGCGACTTGATTTTGGAAATGGATGTGCCATACATACGTTGAAGCATTTACAGATATTTAGTGGAACTAAAAAAAATAAAAGTGTTGGAACAGCAAGTTGGTACTGCAGCTGTAGAGACATAAAAAATTACATTCCTATTTAGGGTGGCCATCAAATACCAGTTCTTAAATGTTTTCTAGACAATTCTATATGTGCACAATTATTCATTTCATTTTGATATACAAAAGAAAAAGAAAGACATTCAACAAACGCCTGGATTGCAGTGAGATGCTGCTATCTAGTGCTCAAACATGGTTTCTACTACAGAATTTTTTGCCGGTGTATATTTTTCAGATGGTTTTTTTTTGTTTTGCAGAAATAAGCCAAGTTGATCATGAGCCTTCATGCAAAAGTCTACAAAACCCAACTTTTAAAGAGAAGTAAAATAAAACTCAAAAATACACTGTGGTTGTACAAGTGGGCACACCCTTGTAAACTGGGATGTGGCTTCTTTTTTTTTTTTTTACCCCAGTTGAGTTGCATAGGTCATAGGTTATGCTATTAATGGAAAAGGTATTAAAATAATTTTTCTTGCTTACAAACCCAGCACATTTGTGTTGACTTTTTATACCCACTGGTGACATAGCAGAAGACAAAGCACAAAGTATAAAATATGATCTTGCATGAGCTTTATTATATTTCATGTGTACACCTTATTTCCACCATTCTCATTTAAATCAATGACGATGACATCAACCTCCATTTAGACGTTCCTAGAAACAAAGTCTATTTTCTGGTGATTGCTGAAAAGGGAAGTCAATGAAAGCTACTACACATGGTATGTAACAGTATATAATATATATAGTATTCATGTGTGTATATAAATATATATACTGTGTTTTTATATACACATAAACATACATAATATACACACAATACCCACGCAAAGATGGGAAGAGACAAAAAAATCATCCACCAAAAAAAAAAAATCAGAAGACAGTTTTGAAATAGGAAGTGATGAAGATGAGGAGGGAGGTAGATAGATGGAAGGAGACCAGTCAGAAGGGATCATCCCGCTTAGCTTGTGATTCTTGTCGTTTAAAAAAGAGGATCCAGATCATTGCATTTTAAATTTCAGTTTTAGAGCAGATGAGGAGGAGGCAAGGGGGAGGAGAGGGCTGCCTGTCCTCCAGTGTTACTTTTCTTAAGTGTTGTCCTGACGAAGGCTCTAGTTGCCGCCGCCGCTGCCGCCCATGGCGCCGCTACAGCAACGGCTGCTGCGGCTCTGAGAGGCGGTGTCGTGCAGATTCACTCCCGCGCCGGTCCGGCCTGCTTGGCCGGCGCCCGTCTGGGGCTCGTTCTTTGGTAGCTTGGTGGCTGAGAATAGACCAGGACGCAGGTTATTGAGAAGCAGCAAAAATCGTTTTCCATAACACATAATAGGACTACATTTGTTTGCAGAGCTAAAAATATGAATGTAAGCAAGCTTAACAGCCAAAAGCAGCGCAAGGCAAAAATAATTCAACACCAATTGGTTGTTTAAGTAACATGATGGTGATTGAAGTGCTTTGACGCCCTCTTGTGGCCTGTAGACATAATCGCAAACTTTTCAGTCTTTATTCCACACTAAGATATACAATAGAATGCCTACCCCCCTTTATTACATAAAAGAAAAAACACTCACCAATAGCCATAAAAATATCATTGACATTGAGTGCGGTCTTGGCTGACGTTTCCATGAAGAGGAGCCCGTTTTCTTCAGCGTATTCTTGTGCCTCCTGATGCTCCACCGCTCGCTTGTCGGCGATGTCCGCCTTGTTGCCGGCCAGAGCGATCACGATGTTTGGGTTGGCTTGTCTCTGCAACTCCTTCACCCAGTTTTTGGCGCGCGCAAACGTGTCCTGAGGACCGACAAGCTTTACTTGCCTTGCTGTCGCTTGTAGCGCTAAGTACCGTACGTATACAGTGCGTTCCAAAATTCCCAGTGCCCTCACAAGGTTTTCCAGATTCGATTTTTATGAGGCAAATTTGGCAGTCAAAAAATAAAACTAATTAGTCGTAACTATTCAATTTTAAAAAAAGATAATAATAATTAACTTCTTTTTTTGGTCCCTTACCTTATGAATTACAAGCAGAATATTTTTTTTTCTGATTATCTAGTGATGTTATAATGTCATGATTCATTGTCTTATGTTTAATTGTGTAAGGGGGAAAAAAAAAAAAAATCTGCAAAAATATTTGGTTGTGACTAATAGGTCAGGCCCTAAAATTAAAATTCCACTTTGAAATGAATTGAAATGGCCTTGATCCATTCCAGCCCCCAAACCACTACCATATTTTACTCATTATGCATGTATTGTTTTTTTATGCAGTGTTGAATTGTGTGTGCAAAGAGTAAGGGTTGCAAGTGCGACTTACCGCGTTGGTGATGTCGTAGACCACGATGGCGGCCTGAGCGCCTCGGTAGTACATGGGCGCCAGACTGTGGTAGCGCTCCTGGCCCGCTGTGTCCCATATCTCAAACTTGACCGTGATGTCGTCCAAGCTGACCGTCTGGGTCAGGAAGGCCGCTAGGCGGACAAAGTACACAAGCTTGTTGGAAAACTTTGATGAGATGAAAATAACAAACCTACTCTCAAAACTATTTAAAACAGATGAAATTTGAAACACCAAAATAACACCAAATATATATATATATATATATATATATATATATATATATATATATATATATATATATATACACACACACACACACACACACACACACACACACACACACACACACACACACACACACACACACACACACATACACACACACACACACACTACCGTTCAAAAGTTTGGGGTCACCCAAACAATTTTGTGTTTTCCATGAAAAGTCACACTTATTCACCACCAAACGTTGTGAAATGAATAGAAAATAGAGTCAAGACATTGACAAGGTTAGAAATAATGATTTGTATTTGAAATAAGATTTTTTTACATCAAACTTTGCTTTCGTCAAAGAATCCTCCATTTGCAGCAATTACGGCATTGCAGACCTTTGGCATTCTAGCTGTTAATTTGTTGAGGTAATCTGGAGAAATTGTACCCCACGCTTCCAGAAGCAGCTCCCACAAGTTGGATTGGTTGGATGAGCACTTCTTGCGTACCATACGGTCAAGCTGCTCCCACAACAGCTGAATGGGGTTCAGATCTGGTGACTGCGCTGGCCACTCCATTACCGATAGAATACCAGCTGCCTGATTCTACTCTAAATAGTTCTCGCACAATTTGGAGGTGTGTTTGGGGTCATTGTCCTGTTGTAGGATGAAATTGGCTCCAATCAAGCGAGAAATTGCTAAGAAATTGAAGATTTCCTACAACGGTGTGTACTACTCCCTTCAGAGGACAGCACAAACAGGCTCTAACCAGAGTCGAAAAAGAAGTGGGAGGCCGCGTTGCACAACTGAGCAAGAAGATAAGTACATTAGAGTCTCTAGTTTGAGAAACAGACGCCTCACAGGTCCCCAACTGGCATCTTCATTAAATAGTACCCGCAAAACACCAGTGTCAACATCTACAGTGAAGAGGCGGCTGCGGGATTCTGGGCTTCAGGGCAGAGTGGTAAAGAAAAAGCCATATCTGAGACTGGCCAACAAAAGAAAAAGATTAAGATGGGCAAAAGAACACAGACATTGGACAGAGGAAGACTGGAAAAAAGTGTTGTGGACAGATGAATCGAAGTTTGAAGTGTTTGGATCACAAAGAAGAATGTTTGTAAGATGCAGAACAAATGAAAAGATGCTGGAAGAATGCCTGACGCCATCTGTTAAGCATGGAGGAGGTAATGTGATGGTCTGGGGTTGCTTTGGTGCTGGTAAGGTGGGAAATTTGTACAGGGTAAAAGGGATTCTGAATAAGGAAGGCTATCACTCCATTTTGCAACGCCATCCCATACCCAGTGGACAGCGCTTGATTGGAGTCAATTTCATCCTACAACAGGACAATGACCCCAAACACACCTCCAAATTGTGCGAGAACTATTTAGAGCAGAAGCAGGCAGCTGGTATTCTATCGGTAATGGAGTGGCCAGCGCAGTCACCAGATCTGAACCCCAATGAGCTGTTGTGGGAGCAGCTTGACCGTATGGTACGCAAGAAGTGCCCATCCAACCAATCCAACTTGTGGGAGCTGCTTCTGGAAGCGTGGGGTGCAATTTCTCCAGATTATCTCAACAAATTAACAGCTAGAATGCCAATGGTCTGCAATGCCGTAATTGCTGCAAATGGAGGATTCTTTGACGAAAGCAAAGTTTGATGTAAAAAAAAAATCTTATTTCAAATACAAATCATTATTTCTAACCTTGTCAATGTCTTGACTCTATTTTCTATTCATTTCACAACGTTTGGTGGTGAATAAGTGTGACTTTTCATGGAATACACAAAATTGTTTGGGTGACCCCAAACTTTTGAACGGTAGTATATATATATATATATATATATATATATATATATATATATATATATATATATATATATATATATATATATATATATATATATATACACATACACACACACACACACACACACACACACACACACACACACACACACACACACACACACACACACACACACACACACACACACACACACACACACTACCGTTATACATATATATATAACTTACTATCCAAAACTATTACAACCACAGAAAAACCATGTGTGATCTTACCTCCAATGGTGCTCTCTTGGAATTCATGGAACTGGCCTTTGACAAAGCGCAGCACCAGGCTGGACTTGCCCACTGCTGACTCCCCCAGCAGCACCAGCTTGAACTGGAAGCTCTTGTTGGCTGCCGCCGTTGCTCCGTTAGGTCTGCTCGCGCCTCCACCGCGTCCCGCCATTAACAAAGATGGATGAAGCTGTTTACGGATGGGGCGGCCCCGGGCTGGATTGAAACCAGACAGGCGACTCAGGCACTGGCGGTGGGTGAAGTCGGTGATCAGACTCCAGAAGGTGCTGCATGAATGAGAGGGAGGGGGGCAACGATGATTTCCTTAGATTTAACAGATTAATGCAGTATTAAAATAATTTGTTGCAGACATACTATTTTTGGATTTGAGGAGAAAACAAAGACAATTAAATACACATGTCACTTAATTGATTATATATTGATTTTATTTAAGATGTCTAATTGTTTTCAATTTAATTTTACGAGATGTCAAAATGTTTTGCACAAATTAGTGTCGAATTGGTAACGTTATTTTTTGTGGAGATGCTAAACAGTTTTACACAGAATTTATTTATCGTTCAATTTACATGTTTTCTACACGTCAGAAAGGGCCAGGTTGACCGCGGTGTTTTTTAATTCGCCATAATGTACCAAATTATTTTCTCAATCTTTTAGGAAACTGTTTTTGCCTTAGGATGACATTTAAGTCATAAAGAAATATAAATGTGACGAAATAAGGTCATTTATATAGTGAACCTGTTCGGTATTTACCTTCTTCGGTCCAGGGTGTATCTAAACAATACTGTCGAATTAGCCGCGATGCTAAATCCTGTTAGCAGCCTTTTTAGCCGTCGTTTTACACGAAAGGTTCGCTCGAAATATTTAAATCGCCGCGCCAAAGTTCTTACCAGTAACGAAAGCTTGGTCAAAATTCAGCAACGACCATGCCAGTCCTCCGTAATAACAGTTTTAATGCTTTTCTTGTGGCGGAGTGTTTAATAATGTTTCACTTCCGCCTTGTGGAACTTCTTCATCTGCGTCGTCTGTCTTTGCCAGTACTGTGCACGCTTTGCACGCTACTGCCCACAAGTGGTGAGGTTGGGATTGCAAATATCCCTTGACCGTATTATTTTAATGTTATCAAATTAAAGAATTTAACAAATGACACTGATAAATTTAAATAGTAGGTAACGTCAAACTACTTGAATTAATTTGAACTCAATTAAATTATATATAATCACAATTCCTTCCTCAACTCCTGCCCGACAAACAATTGCATAATAAAGACATTTTATTTGCAACCACTTCAACAAACGACTTGATTGATAAATAAACACCTTTGTATTATGTACTAGCAAAACCGGTTCAACAGCCATAAAACAAAGGCGTGTATCTTAAGCCCCACCCCTTTACACTGCTTTTCCCTTGCTGCCAGATAGCAATACATACATAAAAAATGTAAAGTATTACAATTCAACTGTATAATTTTGCGGAGTCAAGAAAAATATGTTTGATCATTTCCATTAATTGGTGCAAAAACTAGCCACTTATCTGTAAACTTCCTATTTTCTCCACCAGATGGTAATACATGGCCAGATATATTCTGATCCAGTTACTTTACCTATGTCTGTCTTCCTTCAAATTTCTGTGTCGGGAGGCCTGGGAAAAGTCCCACATCGTAAATTCAAATCATTATCACATATTTGAACGTGGACTGCATTTATGCCTTGGACCTCACAATTGTTATTCAAGCATCTTTTGTCCTAATGTAAAATATTGATTGTGTAAATGACCGAATTAGACGCTGCATGAGCGTCAGGTCAGCAGAGACTTTGTATGGGGGGGGGGGAGCTGGGAATATTAATAAAGTTCACCTCGGGGGAGGGAACTTTGATTCTGGAGCCACCAGGCTGGATGCACGCAGAGGCCGAGCTTCTGAAATGCCACTGGAGCACTGGTGGGAGGGTGACGGAACAACAGAGCAAAGATCACGTTGGACCCTGAGGTGAATACCACTCAGCGGGCCTCCGTTTGCATGACAACATCACAGCCATCCGTTTATTCATTGTGGAAAAAAAGGACGTCCTGTTCATTACTCGGCTTGTAGGTCGCCGTGAGGCAGAATTACATACACCGAGTGAGTCGGTGCAAAAGTTTACACACCCCTGTTCAATCTACAGGAAAAAAAGACAACAGAATGTTCATGAGGCAGCTCTCGCAATGATGAAGCAAGCGAGGAATGCTGGCAGCGCATGAAAACTAAATAATTGGCCGAAACTTGCACAAGACTTCCTGCAGTCTTTATTCATTGCTTGTTTTAGTATGAAACAGAATGTACGGAATCAGACTTTAACACTGCATCCATGTGCATGTTTAGAATCTGACATCTGTTTTGTTTTTCCCTCCCATCTTTCTTTTTGAACTGCAGTCCAAGTGCATGGAACACGTCGCCAATGTGGACACGGGATTACAAAAGCAGGTGTTGGAAGAGGGGGGGGACGTGGGCGGTTGTGTGGCGAGTCAAAGTAACGCTGTTACTGCAGCAACCTGCAACAACAGTGTCTAAAATTATTTCTGGGTGTGTATGTGTCTTGTGTGAAATGAATAAATAAACACATAGTTTTGTCCTTGTAAGTGTGAGCATCCCTTAAAAAAAAAAAAAAAAAACATGAGCGGTACCCGAGATTCTCACGGTTGCCATGGCGACAGGAGAGCAACTGCCCTGATTGAACGCGCCGGCCTCTAACCTCCGCCTCTGATCACCGGCGCCCCACTTGCACAGATTGAGGTCAAACTATGCCGAAGTAGTAGCTTATAAAAAAAAAAAGTTAATTCCTCCAATTCAGTCATTCGCCATCCATCTTTGATCACACGTGTCAAAGTCGTCGCTTCCAAGGTTGTAACGCGCCTTTCTTCAACAGCCATAAATATGTCAGCATACATTTGGCCCGACAAGACAAAGCATGTCAGTCCCGCTCGAACATCCGAATTCATTAGCGACGTCGGCAGCCGTCCAATCCGACACACCCGATCGGCTTTTGATGTATTGTGTATTTTAGCTTATTAAATATGATTAAAACATTCGCTTTGAAGAGCAAAGCTGTCATTATATTCCTCACCGGAAAGAAAAAGGGGGTCTGGCTTATCTGCCGACAGACTTTTTTTTTTTGTCATTAAGCAGCGACGGCGCAGGGGTTATTTTCCTCTAAATTCCATGAAAGTGAATTGAAGCAAGGCCTTATTAAGAGATTATGGCAGGCAAGAAGCTGAAGCCATCACTCTTCCACCCTGGTGGTTCTTCTCAGCCTCAAGCTGAGCACAGAGGCGACTCATTTAACATTCCACGCGTGCACGGCAAATAAAACACTCTCATCGCTCGTGTGGAGTCAGGCCAATTCATTTCTTCATGCGCTCGCTCCACCGTCCACATCAAGAGAACCTTTTGAGTATGTGATGAGTCAGCGTTCATTATTAGACTATCATCTCAAGTGTTTTGTTTTTGATTCTCGGCATAGTTTTTATATTCACTTGATATCGCAAAAGAAATTGGAACACGATCGTCCATGCTGAAAGTTACTCCTCGGAATGTTTTGATGGAGGCTCAGATAGTAGTCAGGAAGTGATCACTTGCTGTGTGGGATGTCCTCGCTGCACTTTGATGCATCTTTTGGAAAATGATCCGATCCACTTGATGGCCTTCCCATTTGGAGTGGGCGAGACTTTGATAGTGTGCCAGTCCACCCACTTAAGATTCCAGAGTTTGATCAACTTCTCCTTCAAGATTGATTTTTTTTTTTTTTTTTTTTGGTCGTTGTTTTACTTTTACAATTCATTCCGCATCAGTAATGTGCAATGAAGCAGTGCATTTAATTTCAAGTGAGTTGAACGCTTTTTTTTTTGACTCAGCCAAGTTTGTCTTGCCTCAGCTTGATGAAATGTCAAAAGCTGTGCCGGTGGATCTTCTCGCAATCTCCTCAATGCCCGAGGCGGGACATTCTCTGTGTGTCCAGATAAAGTTTCAGAACAATTTGGAGGGATGCAAAACTTTTTTTTTTTGCAGCTTATCAGGTGCTGGACTTCCCAAAAGAAGAGAGAGGCAACTTTCCCAGGCTTCCAGCAGACAGAGTGGGAGGAGGTGGAGAGGAAATGCGGATCTTGAACAATTCTCAGAGACTCCAAGTGTGTGTGCAGCCTGCCTAAGCAGAAACACACACACACAAAAGATTTCTTTTCGAGTCACCTGCCAGCGTCCAAACTCAAGAGCTCTTTCCCTTTTGCGCCTCTCCCTCCCTCTCTGCATTTTTCACAGGCTGAGGCATCCATGGACCCTCTGGCTCCGCCGCTCTCATCAGCGACTTGGAGAACTTTGTGAACTCTGAAAAAGCATTGGATGGGACGCGACGTGGCGGAGCACGGCGGCAGCAGGCTCCTAAGGAGTCACCAGTAGGACCTTTAACTGGAGTTACCCCTCCCCACTTGGGTGGTATCATGACGGGTCAGCACCCCAACCTCTTCTTCCTCCTGGCTCTGCTGGGATTCCTGGCAGGGCTGACCGACCTCAGCCAAGCTTCAACCAGCGAAGACCAGGACTACTACATGCAGGAGCTGTCAACCAGGGAGCAGTACGCCCGAGTCCAGATGCCCGAGGGGCCCGACGGACGTGAGCCACCCAAACAATACAGCAAGAAAGCGGCCAAAGGGAAAGGAGACAACGGCAGGCAGGCAGGTAAAAAGCCACACTCAAGATTCGCTTTTGAAGTTCACAAATCGATTCAGTCAAGATTCAGACAACAAAAGCGTTCACTAGCATGTCCTTAACGCCGCTTGATTAAGTCAGACAGAGAGTTCGGGTTTGGCGCTGAGTTTCCGAGCCCTCTGGGAATTCAGCCGACATCTTAAATCAATTGACAACATGATGGATGTGCTGGGAAAACGTTCTCAACAACAACGTCCACCACTGCGTGTACATCCATCAACGCTGTGCAATTTCTGCCAAGTCGACTTTTCTCCCTCCAAAACATGCCAACGATAGCAACGTGCTATAACGTATGAATGCAAGCTGTGACAAAAAAAAAAAAAAGTTGAATAAATGAGATCTGGTAGCACACACAGTAGCACACGGCACTTGAAGCGGTTCCGTCGACGGGTAATGAAAAGCAGCTGCGCACACAACCTGACCTCACGTGTCACCTGTCTGTCTGCTTCTTCCATCTAACCTTGTAAAAGTCCATAAAGGAGATCTGAGCTTAAGTTCTGGGAATGCGATGGTGACCTGATGCGTTCCTCCGTGCCTGAATTGGAGGATAAAGACTTTCAGATGTGCGACGGATTGTTATCACATGGGTGCACTCTTGACGTTTGGCTGAATAAAGAAAAAAAAAAGAAAAATGTTCCCCCTCATTCCATCTTCAATGGAATGTGACTCCCAGGCCCAGTCGTGCCTCTCACGGGGTATTTGATGGATGACGAATCGGAGCGTACCCCAGTTGAGTCAAACGAGTCAAGTCGGTGCCGAAAACACAGTCACTAAATCATCAAAAGCATTTTAATTGTCTTTCCTCTCCGCTTGACAGACATCTGCTTTTTAAACACAAATCAAACATGAAAACAGAAGCAAAACAGCTCACTTGCCAATCTGCACATTCTTCCCTTAGACAAATCGGCCAATAAAAAAGCCGAGAACAAGAAGAGCAACCCAAAAAGCCCAAATGGAAGCTCGGAAGGAGACGGACAGCCCACGCAATTCAAAGGCGGTAAGGAATCGAGTCCATCGTGTTACTTTTGACCCCCCCCCACCCTCCAATACACGACATGTGAGGCCTGCAACCTCCAACCAGATGTTTTATTCCCGTGCGGTTCTGTCAAAGAGTTGCACGCAGATGACGTTAATGATTTAAAGCTGGGCCGGCTCAGAGGACTCTTAATATCTTACGATCCGACAGCCAAGTGGATTTTATATGCAATGTGTGACGTGTTGCTTTTAGTCCTTCAGATGTGTTCCGAGATGATTTCCATGGGAAACGTTTTGGAGGGAATTTCAAGTAGTTTTGACTTTGGGGGTTTTTAATTTGGTCTATGACGCAAAACATAAATTGTCTCATTGGGTGGTAAAGTAAAAAATGAGGGCGCACGAAACATTCATATCCGCAGTGCTCCTACAAAAAAAAAAAAAGACTTTGTCTGGCCGCATGTCGATGTTACATCATTCTTGAGCGGGAAAAGCGGGGAAAAAAAATGTTCGATTGGCCGCAACTCTCTCGCTCTCTTCCATCGGCATGATGCCGCCGAAAAGAGCGTCCAATCTTTTACTTCTTTTCACATTTCCCTTCGCCTCTGCAAGCACTTAATGGCCGACGTCCGCTCCAAACTTCACTTCCAGCTGCAAAATGAAAACATTCCTTCATGATGTGCAGCATTTTTTTTTTTTGTGGCTCTAGTTTTCCAAATGAAGTGCATCCAACACACTGCCTCACCCATGCCTGACTATTGATGTAGTCGATTTATTGGGCACAGACAAAAAAAATAGCTGTGCTATTTCTGACAATAAAGAACAAAAATAAAATAAAATAAAATAAAATAAATAAAATAAAATAAAATAAAATAAAATAAAATAAAATAAAATAAAATAAAATAAAATAAAATTGAATTAAATTAAATTAAATTAAATTAAATTAAATTAAATTAAATTAAATTAAATTAAATTAAATTAAATTAATAGTTTGTCACATTACCCAGCGTGCCCTCCCATGGGACTGGAGACGCTGAAGATCGACGACTTCCAGCTCCACGCGTCCACCACCAAACGCTACGGCCTGGGAGCGCACAGAGGTCGTCTCAACATTCAGGTGAGGCTAAATTGAATTACAGAGACATACTTAGCATTTTTCCCCTCCTTTCATAACTTACCAGACAAATTTTGGCTACAATATGCGTTTTAACCACGCCTTTGCTAGATGTTAGTATATCAACTTGGGTGGAATTTGGCGTCCATCTGGACTAAAGCTCCACCCTCCCCCCGCAGGCCGGCCTCTACGAGGACGACCTCTACGACGGGGCTTGGTGCGCCGGCAGGGACGACCCGCTGCAGTGGCTGGAGGTAGATGCCAGGAGGCTGACAAAGTTCACTGGAGTCATCACACAAGGCCGCAGCTCCCTCTGGTCGTGAGTATGCACGCACGCCGAGGCGCAGATGGTCACGCGGCGAGGATAAAAAATGTCCACTAGCGCATGTTTGCTTTGAAGGAGAATCACCACGGGAGGGGTCAAAGATGTCCCATCGTTGCATTTTGAGCCACGGCACATATTTCGTATTTTAACAATCTCCCGGCACGCCGCCAAACAAAAACAGAAATGCTGCTGGGGTTCCACAACACAAGTGTACCTAATGGAGCGGCCTGGTGATAGTCCTACATGGCAGCTGCAGAGGCTCCCAGCCACCGGGCCTCTGCGTGCCGTCACTACCGTGACACAGGCGGCAACAATCTCGCGGGATATTTGTCAGATGAACCGGAACGGTGCCGCCTGCAATATCACAGCAAAGACAAATGCACAGCAGCAGCACAACTTTTACCGCCATTGTTCTGCCGCCTCATCAACAATTGCATACACCCCCACCCCCTCCTGACGTTTGCTATGTAATTGTATTTGACACGTTCCAATCTTCTTAATTGGAAATACACACATTGATGTCTTGAGGCTCTTACTTTTGAGAAAAAAAAAAAAAGAAAAAAAAAAGGGAGGTGCTTTGTGTTCTGCTGTTTGCACCATCCGTGATGCCTGAGACAGAATCTCTCGCAATTAGCTTTGTGGTCCGCGTAGCCGGCCTCGCTCTCGTGTCTTGTCTCCACAACGCCGCCTTAATTAGCCAAGCCGGGAATTCCTCCGAGGCGGGACCGGCCGAGCGCTTATGTCTTTATCAAGGAGAGCAGGAATCTCTGTCGACCTACAGCTAGCGTGCTCGTCGCAGCATACCGAGACATGACGGGACATCTTTGGCCTACTTTACTGTCAGACTCCAAATCGCTGTGCTCTGAATTTGTCAAGGTTTTGGGACTAAACTTTTAAACTACTTTAAAGTATCCCATTCAACTTCATTTGGTAGTTTGTCACTCTACTCAGCAGTCAATGAAAAAAACATTGACCAATGACAGGAAAAGCTCATTTGTTTTCTAGGTTAGCCCAAAAAAACCATGTCTGTCCAATGAAAAGCAAAATTAGTCTGTAAATGTTTTTGTGTTGTCAAAAAGGAGCGACTGGGTGACCTCCTACAAGGTCATGGTGAGCAACGACAGTCACGCCTGGGTGACGGTGAAGAACGGCTCCGACGACATGGTGAGGAGCGTGCTTTGTTGGTCTTAGCGTTAACGCTAAACACAAACGACCCTCCAAGCTCATCTCAGATCTCGCAACCATCGACTTGAATTATTGATCCTATAAATGTGATTAAGTGGTTATTCTGTGGCCTGATTAAGCCCCCACCTTACCCCCCGCCACAAGCCACCCACTCGTCTTTTTGTGCCAAATGCCAAACGCCGCCATTTGTCTTTGTAAATACCAAAAGGTGCCGCGGGGGCGGGCGCTCCAAACTTTGGTCCAGTAAACCTCCGAAGGTTTGATGACATTCAACGAGGGCTGTGTGCGAGCGGCCATGTTGACTCCCCACTGCTGATTTCTAACGTGCCCAATGAGTCCTGACTCAGCATCTCGTTTGCCTCAGTAGATCTTCAGAGGAAACAGAGAAAAGGAGATCCCGGTGCGCAACATTTTTCCCACTCCCTTGGTGGCTCGCTATATCCGGGTCAATCCTCAGTCCTGGTTCAACAAAGGCAGCATCTGCATGAGGGCCGAGATCCTCGGATGCCCTTTGCCAGGTGAGCCGAGATCATCATATGTCGCTAGGTAGATTATGAATGTTGTTGTTGTTGTTTTTTTTACCCCACAGACCCGAATAATTACTACCACCGGCGCAACGAGGTCATAACGACTGACGAGCTGGACTTCATGCTTCACAGTTACAAGGAAATGAGGCAGGTCAGTCGTCTGGTTGTACGCACATCGCGACTGTTTTTTTTTTTTTTTTTGATGTGGCTCCCTGAAACGCTCCAGCGTGGCCATCAAAGTCAGCTAAATGGACCGCGTCCTTCTTGGCTCTGTGGCTTCAAGGGGAGGCCCTGGCAAAAGAAAGGAGGTGCTATTTTTAAACCCCCAGAGGCTTTTCACCTCCTCCTCCTCCCCGGCCAACCCCTTTGACATTTCTTTTGAGGGCGCAGCTAGCTGATAGCGCGCCTCGCCTTCAACCTTGCCGCTTTTATATAATGCATTGAATATGGCTATTGTTAGTGAACACCCCCACGCCTGAGTTAGGATTAGAGTCAAATGAGGAGAAATTGCTGAAGAGGCAGAATGAGAATATGGATTTAGTGCTTCAAGACGAAGGCGAGAAAATTAAATGGTGGTCGGGGTCAGCAAAAATTAGCTTAACATGTTATTCGAAATCACAATAGGGTTTTACAGTGACATGACAGCAAGTTTGTTTTTGTCCAGTTGATGAAGGTGGTCAACGAAATGTGCCCCAACATCACTCGCATCTACAACATCGGCAAAAGCCACGGCGGCCTCAAGATGTACGCCATCGAGATTTCCGACAACCCAGGGGAGCACGAAGTGGGTGAGTGTGTTTGCACAAAATGCTTCTTATTCAGCAGGAGCTCAGACTTACTTGTTTTGGCGTCCAGGTGAACCCGAGTTCCGCTACACAGCCGGTTCCCACGGCAACGAGGTGCTGGGTCGTGAGCTGCTCCTCTTGCTGATGCAGTTCATGTGCCTGGAGTATCTAGCGGGCAACCAGCGGATCCGACACCTGGTGGACGAGACCCGCATCCACCTGCTGCCGTCCGTCAACCCCGATGGGTACGAGAAAGCCTTTCAAGTGGTAGGTGGGCTGCGGATGCGCCAGAGGACGCCTGCAACGTGTCACCTTTCATCCAGCAAATGGGATTAAAAGCTGCAACAGAACCAAAATAAGATCATTTGGGTAAATACAATCAAACATGTCTTCCCGGTGCCACGCAGGGATCCGAGCTCAGCGGCTGGTCTCTGGGCCGGTGGAGCAACGACGGCATCGACATCCACCACAATTTCCCCGACCTCAACTCCATATTGTGGGAGGCCGAGGCCAAAAAGTGGATCCCACGCCGGATGGCCAACCACTATGTCTCCGTTCCCGACTGGTACCAGTCCAAGAACGCTTCGGTTAGTTCGCCTTTACTTCCGTCTTGTTTTATTTATTGTGGTTTAATTTGCTGAAGAGCATTCACACATACTTTATGACTCAAAAATCCCCCACCCCCCCACTCCACACTACCACCCACAGTCTGGCAAATCCCACAGCAAGGGGCTGCCATGCCTGGAAAGGATTGAGAAGAAAAAGAAAAAAAAAAGCAGCACGTGGGCGTAGAAGCGGCGGCTATTTCGGGAGAAGCGGAAGCGCCGCCGTCTGATAGTGACAAGCGGAAATAGAATCCGAGTGTCTATAAAAAGCTCATCGGCGGTGTTGTGACGTGGGCTGGTGTGAGTCACACACTGGGGGGTTCCAAAATAGATGCTGAGGTGCTACCAGCATCAGGACCGCTGCACCGCTATCAGAAGGCTGCTTAGTAATCAAATTAATAATGTTTGATTTTCAAAAGCCTCCATTTAAATCCTGCTGCAGGTTGCCGTGGAGACCCGCGCTTTAATCACCTGGATGGAGAAGATCCCTTTTGTGCTGGGTGGCAACCTCCAGGGGGGCGAGCTGGTAGTGACCTTCCCATACGACAAGACCCGCTCGCAGGGCGTGACCCGGGAGCCCACTCCCACGCCAGATGACCACGTGTTCCGCTGGCTGTCCTTTGCCTACGCCTCCACCCACCGCCTCATGACGGCCGCCAATCGGAGGGTGTGCCACAGGGAGGACTTCGCCAAAGAAGACGGGACCATCAACGGGGCGTCCTGGCATACAGCGGCAGGCAGTTAGTTGACACAGTCAAAAGTATTGGGACGGATGCTGATGTCATTTATTTTTCACTAGAAGTGTCCCAATATTTTTTATCCATATAAGCATGACACCATTACGAGTGTGTGTGTGGCGTGTTGGCAGGCATGAACGACTTCAGCTACCTGCACACTAACTGTTTTGAGCTGTCGATGTACGTGGGCTGCGACAAATTCCCTCACGAGAGCGAGCTGCCAGAGGAGTGGGAGAACAATCGCGAGTCTCTTCTTGTCTTCATGGAACAGGCAAAACACACATGCACATAAAAAGCCCACGCACAGCAAAAAATAACACAGACACACTTGACTGAGGTAATTTAAGGGTTTGGTTAGCTTGTATGAACGCTGTCGCTTGTTGATGCATCCACAGGTGCATCGTGGGATTAAAGGCATAGTGAGGGACCTGCAAGGCAACGGAATAGCCAACGCTACCATCGCCGTGGACGGCATCAGCCACGACATTCGTACAGGTACACAATCTGTCATGGGGGAACCACAAATCAGAGTGGCTTTCAATTTGTGCATGTACGTACCAGCTGCCGACGGGGACTACTGGCGCCTGCTGAACCCGGGCGAATACCGAGTGACGGCGAGGGCTGAGGGCTACAGCATGGTGAGCAAGAAATGCGAAGTGGGTTACGAGATGGGGGCCACCCACTGCGACTTCACGCTGGGCCGCACCAACTTGTCACGCATCCGGGAGATCATGGAACGATTCAACAAGCAAGGCGGTGGTAAAGCGCCTGTTAGGCCGCTACAAGCCCGCCGCTCCGGTGACAGACGCCCGGGAATTTAATGGCAGCGTGAAAGTGGGGAAGAACTCTGAGGATTGTCACCTAATGATGACTGTGGGGATCTCCAAGATGGAAAATGTTGAAAATAAGACTCAAAGGTGGATCCACATATTACAATGACCCCCCCACAACCATTTGAATGCATCGACCAAAAGTCCGCTAGCTTATGCTAACTTATTATAGAAAACGCCATAGACAGGCTACTGAAAATTAACAGCAAGATACAAATAATAAACCGGCATGTAGCGGGGCAACAGTGAAATAATCATCCCCAAAAATGATTTTTGTGTAAATAATAAAAGCATCTAATCTCATGTATGTACATACAGGACCTGTTAAATTATGTAAACCACCACAGAGGCAACGCAACGCATACACGCATTGCCTCCCATGAAATAAAGTCCAGTTACTCCAATTGAGATTTTCATTTCCCTCCCCAAATTTCTGACTATTTCTATAAAGGTTGTCAAAACGGTCCGTGCACAATGACAACATTTTCCTGCCAAGGTGTCCACTTCACAGGATGTCACTTCGGACCCACCAAGCTGTGTGTTTATCAACTCGGCCCCTTCTCGAGGTGCGAATGCACATACGGCCCAGACATTGGCGCCCATACCAAAGGGTGGTCAATTTTTTATTTTTATCTCAAATGTGCGCACATTTGCTTGCATCGAATTAATGACAACAGCATCAGCCGCTATTGTGTCGACACTTTAATCACGGAGGTCACAAAATCTGAACCCGCCATTATGTTCTCCGCTCCCGTTACAATTGCGGTAATTGTCCTCATCAATACCGCATCATTAGCATCTAGCATGTGATACTTTAAACTGACCACACAAAAAAAAAAAAAGAGGTCCTACCACCAGAGCTCATTTGCATTTAAATCCCGTCACGGTACAATGTACTTTCTATCAAATCAGAGCAAAAATTTCAAAACAACCACCAATCATGAGGTTAATAACTATTGTTGTCCATGTAAAGCATCAGCAGCCACACAAAAACACACATCAGACACACACGTGTAATAAGGCAACAGTTATCTCTTCCTATAGTTGTGTATTTGTTTGGAAAATAGTCCATGTGACCCAAATTACAGCATTTAAGGCATTATTTGTCTTGGTGTGTCCAACAGTACAGTACGCCACACAAATAGTTGCTAACGCTAAAGATGTTTAGCTAGCATGCTCTGTGACATCGAATCATACATCCAGACAACAACGAGTCGAGATTTGTCTACTAAGTAAATACAAGCGTTGGGCGCTTGTGTGTGGCTGTAAAAGTCTAATCGTGGTTGTGCTTTGAAACACTGCACATTTGTCATCCAATTAGCGGCAGATCGCGCCTGTGTCGCTACAACACAACCCACGACTCGGCGTCCGCACCAATCTGCTTAAGTATTATTGATCGATGTTAATGGTGATAAAGATTACGCCCGTGCACAAGCAGGTGCGAAAATGACCATCACTATCGTATTAAACTGCACAACTTTGTTTTTTTTTTTAATTCTCCCTCACTATATCGACCAGACTGAGTTGAGGCCTACCAGTTTGACTGACACTTCAGAAATAACACATTTGCTACCTTTGCTATCATCTATGCAAAGACACCGATCATGATTTCTCGATAATTATCAGCAATAATTAGGAACAAGTAAATATCAATATGCAACACTGTATTTCTAGAAATCTCTCTTTTCACGTCTACAACATTCCTAGGAAATCACAGTATCCCATCACCACTGACTATTTTCAGGCTACTTATGTGACCCTAAGGGACAGCCACGTGCCCCTTTGCCCCGGAAGTGCCGTTTAGTTATTTTAATTGTTTTGCTATTGTGTTGGGTTACATACATCGACGAAAATCGTTCTTGTATTGGGGGGGTTGGGGTAAATGTGGGGCAAAAATGGGTCACAAAGTACAATCAGTGGAAGCATAAAATAAACACAATTGTGACTTTCCATCCACTTGTAGAGTAATAAAAGTCCTTGTAGCTGAAATCATCCGGATTAAGATGCACTTGAGTACGATCAAATCACTTGATCGGGAACGTTCAGTGCTACGTATCACTCTTCGATAAATAATTCACTTAAGTCACGCGCTGGAAGATCCAGTATAGCTACCCTTGACTCCACCAGACGCTCGTGCACGTAGTCCACGGCAGTTCCTCGTCGTCACTCCGCCCGGGGTAAACTGAGACCTCGACCCTCTGGGCTCGGCCTCGACTCGTTTGAGGAGCGGTGGCGTTTAAGCAGCCGGTCCACGATGTCGCTGCAGGTTTTGCGGTACTGGTAGCGCAGCAGCGAATACACAAAGGGGTCACACGCTGCCTTGCTGTACGCCAAGCACTTGGACACCGTGCCCCAGTGGGGGCTGATGGGGACCGCCGGGAACAACTCCACGATCCTGCAGGCGGGAGGGGCAAGACAATCCTGAGATCCTGGGATTCTCTCCCAGAAGCGTTGTGACTCACCTTGTGATGACGTAAGGAGCGAAGCAGAGCATGAAGGTGCCGATGAAGGTGCTGATCTTCTTGGTGGCTCGCTGCCTCCGCCGCCTCTGCTCCTCCAGGCAACGTTGTCGAACACTAGAAAATAAGAAAAATCCAAAAGACACCATTTCTGTCATTTTTTAATGTAGGCATTAGTTGTGTGAATTAATATTGATCCATCTTAGAATTTCTGCAGTAGTGGAAACTCCTTGATAGAGAATAAAATAGAACAATGGTGGAGGTAACAAACAGGACAGTCAGCATTATTTTCATGATGGAACACCACAGAGTGGCATAAATGAACTTCCTTGGCGTAGGTAACATAAAAGAGGAATCCACATTATTTCTAAGTTCCTTAGTGGTGGTTAAAAAGTAACGACTTACAAGATTAAGTACTTTTTTTTTACTCTCACCTGGGGTGAATGTCGACGAGTAGCACCAGAGTTTGCATGGTGATGACGTCGATCCTCCTGCAGTGAAAGCGGGCCACTTTGAGCACTTTGAGGTAAGTGACGCACAGCACGATGAAGGACAGCAGGAAGCTGAACGCGTGGAAGAGGACCGTGAAGACGACGAACTGCGTGCGTCCGCTCGCCCGCTCCCGCGGCGCGGCCAGCGTGCAGGCGGCGTAAAGGCGGTGGTAGCCCAGCGCCGAGAGGCAAGTGGCGGCCGTGGAAAAGCTGATGGAGTGCGCCCAAGTGTAGCCCAAAACCAGGGCGGCGTCCCGGTGGCGCATCTTGGAGTGGTAGCGGAGCGGGAAGACAACCGCGACCCAGCGGTCGATGCTGAGCGCCGCCATGCTCAGCATGGAGTTGGTGGACAGAAAGGTCTCCAGGAAGCCGGCCGCCTGGCACAAGGCGTCGCCGCCGGGCTGCGCGCGGCTCGCCAGGGCGGCCAGCGTCAGCGGCATGTTGGCCACGGTGAGCAACAGGTTGCATAAGGTCAGGTTGAGGTTGAAGAGCCCCGGAGCCTGCTTGCGGATCTCGGGGCTGTACGCGAAGCAGATCAGCACCAGCGCGTTGGACAGCAACGACACCACGATGATGACCAGCACCAAGGAGAACACCAACGCCTCCGCGGGGTCCATCCTCAAATGGCAAAAAGAGACACTTTTCGGGCGCTCATGTCCGTGTGGCGATGCTCCTCGAGCGGCCACCCCCCACCCTTCTCCGGGCGCTCGGAGATCCCCCTGTTCTCCTTTCCACTACATTGCTTCAAAGACGAGCGAGAGAAGGCTTCCCTACTATTTTTTTTTTTTTTTTTGACGGGTGGGGTGTCAACCAAACACTGCGTCCAGTGGAGGGCTTTTGTCGTCCTACATGTGATGCGCTTCTGGAGGTATCACCCCCTCCGCACACGCCGAGCAGTGTGTGGGCTTACTTCAGCCAAGACCCTCAGACACAGATGCGCTCTTAGGGCACATGCCTGCAAGAAAGGCACAGACTCAGTTTGCTAAATATATATAATGCAACAGACTTTATGAGTTTGGGTCCTCCATTTACTGATTGTACAATTATTGTTGAATTTCCCCTTCAGTCAAAATCAATTTATATAACATTTTAAATGACAATGTAAGCAAAATGGGATATTGCATAAAATCTATGCAACAGTAAAGTGGAATATTGCATAAAATCTATGCAACAGTAAAGTACAAAAACAAATAAACATTTGTAGCATAAATGAAAACCTAAAAAAAGACAATAATACAGTTTGTGCTTCAATTCAATGGCTATTTTTCTGCTCCTGATATACATGCATGAATTAGCCACTTGGAGCAGTATAACACACACATGGGAGTGGCACAGAAACAGCCCGAAGCCTTTTTCTGCTCTGATTTGTCTGCCACAAGGACTTGCTCTCATCTGCGTGAAATTTTGTCACGCTACTGGTCCATACAGCATCTCTCACTTCATGCATTTCAACCCAAGTGGACGCTTGCATCCCATGTTTGGTCTCTCAGGACTCCCGATATGCTAATCACATCAGCTCCGTTAAGTCGTTAGGACAACTTGCTTTTCCCTCCAGGGATTTCACGGATGACGCCACCGCACTTTGCAACAACGCCCACCAATCTCCCCCCCCCCCCCACACACACACACACACACACACACATCTGTCACCAGTATACGGTGGTCTTTCCTGTTCAAAAGCATGGGCCTCTGCACGTGACAGCGAGGATGCAGGGAATCAGGATGGGTGGAGTGAGCATGAGTGGGTGGATGGGTGGAGAGTTACTCTTGTACTACTCCACAATTGCATGAGCGTGGATGGGAAGTCATTGTTGCATTTAGTTTATCCTTGATAATAAGCTCCATGTACAAGCATGTTCCTTGTCCTCATTAGTAAGCCGATTCAGCAAACTAGAGAACGACTATTCTTATTCAGACTCAACTTTGGGTGGAGGTCATAGATTAGTTTAAAAAAAAAAGTTCCTGATGCTATTCTCCCTTTATGTGTGTTTTAGTGCTACAGGTCGGCTGTTTGATCGTGATGCCTCCTGTCAGAAGAGTGAACACGCACAGGATTTGACAGTGTGCGAGAAGGCCCGCAGCGCTCTTCCTTTTCGCTGCGACAGCAAACGGGCTGCCGCTTCCCATCCCACACTTGATTTGCCACCGACTGACGGGCCTACGCCTACGAGATGAGCGTGAGCCGCAGGCTGCGCTCACCTTTTGCACACAGGTTCCTTTCCAAGAACTCCAACCTAGAAGATGTTTAGGAAAGCTCTATCTGAAAGGTGTGTAAAATGTCTGGCAGTTTTTAGGGGGGGGACTAGCAAATAGAGTGAAAACATTGACACTGCCATGAGTCATTTATAAGAACTAACAAGCCTGTGGGAGTGTACTGTCTTGACATGGGAATCCTTTGCTTTCTAAATGTCACTGAAAAGATGAACGATGAAATAAGCACCCATTCTACAAGACTACACTTTATGAAAACATACATTAGTAAAATAATTGAATGTAAGCGCGCCTTGGCTTCCAGGGTCCTCCTGTATCGTACACAGGGCCGTATTCCGGCCATAATATACATAGCCATGCTGTGGGGCAAAAGTACACATACACTTAAGACACTGTAAACATGAAACCTTGTAATTGATGGTTGGCGGACGTTTTGAATTGCTCTGTCGCCCTCCTGCGGTTAAAGGCTGAGGCACATGCTTAAACCATTCATATAGACACATAATAAATATATTTGACACGAAATATACAATTAAATATTAAAGAAATACTACTAATAATAATAAATGTAATAATAATAATTTCATGATTTTTCTATTAATATAATATAATATAGTATAATACAAGCAGTACAGAAAATGATGGATATATAATAATAGAATATAATATAATATAAAATAATATAATATAGCATAGCCATGCTGCGGGGCAAAAATAAACATCCACGTAAGGTGCTGAACCGAAACCCTGCAATTTGCGGGTTGGCGGAGGTTTTGAATTGCTCTGTCGCCCTCTCGTGGTTTAAGTCTGAAGCACATGCTTAAACCAGTAATCGTTGTATTTGACATAGTTTTTAATTATACTGACAATTAATTGATATTATATTAATATTATACTATTCGATGTTACAATTTTATTACAAATATATTTATTGCATAGTATTCATTAGTATGTATTCATTATATATTGATATTTTTGGTTTAAAGTCTGAAGCACATGCATAAACCAGTAATATTTGTATTTAATATTATACTTTTAGTTATACTAATAATTAATTAATATTATATTGATATTATACTATTTAACAATATACTTTTGTTACAAAAATATTTATTATATATTATTCATTAGTATATATTCATTATATATTGATATTACTTGTTTAAGCATGTGCTTCAGAGTTAAACCACAAGGGGGAGAGAGAGCAATTCAAAACCTCCGCCAACCCTCAAAGTGCAGGGTTTCGGTTCAGTGCCTTACGTGGAAGTGTATTTTTGCCCCAGAGCATGGCTTATATTATATTATATTATATTATATTATATTATATTAATTATATTAATTATATTAATTATATTAATTATATTAATTACATTACATTACATTACATTACATTTACATATATTTTTAATTCCTGCAATAAAAGGCTTGGTGGCAATACAGTATATAATATTTTTACACTACTCTAAAATGAAATGACAGTACAGCTGTGATGTTTCATTTCTATTTTGTTAGCTAGTGACACAAAAATATGAGAATTAATATTAGATCATCTACACTTTTCTTTTTTTATTATGTTACATTTTAGTGGGTGATTAAACAAAAACATTTTTCAAAATTTTTAAAATATAATGGACCTAAGAAAACGTTTTTTCTTATTCAAAAATGTATCCCCCCCATTATTCTTTTGAAAAACATTCTGTCATACGTTTGCCAGGTTTAAACATTGTAAGACTCTACTATATAGTTCTAAACAAGAAAACAAACAGCAGTCACAACCATGAAGATGTTGTCAGTGTTTCAAATACAAACAAAACAAATACAAAGACAATTATGTGTGTCTCCTTACTTCTTTAAAGGTGTAATTGGACATGGGACATCTCAGCTACAACAACTGACCGTCTGCGTCTCTGATCAGTTGCATCACTGAATAAGTCGCCCTTCCCCTTATCAACTTTATGCTCCGGTCCATCCATTTGAGCCTGTATGAAACTTTGCAAAGCATCAAAGCAACCAAAGCAAAAAAACACTTTGTGATTTCTATGTTTTCTGTAACCACAAAGCAATGTCATACATAGTTCACCATCAAACTCTTGGAAATTTCACACCGCCATTTTGGGGGATTTGAATTGACCAGTTCTCTACAAAAGAAAGCAAGTCGCCATCGAATTCATTGTCTTGAAAGTAGTATAAATATTTGTGGGAAAGATCTATATGAAGAACTATCCACTAACACGAGAGACAAATTGACTCGTGCTCTACTGTACTCCTATTTTGGACTCGTCCGGCCTGCAGGGGTAAGGGTGGGGGAGTTGGGGTCTCAATTTATCCTAAAACCTCAGCTGCACCACTGCAATCCATTTAATTAGCACACACAGGAAATTACCCAGTGAATGTGCAGATAAGAGGCCAAAAATCCAAAGCAAGCGCTAGCATATCTGATTGTCGTCCACGTTCATCGTTTATATATTAATCAAATTAATGGGCGAGAGAAAAAAAAGAGACAGATGACCCGAGTCATTTGCCGTTGGCTCATTTTTCTGTTAATAACAGTGTTGTCAGGTCCACCATGGTTTTCATGACAGAATTAAAGAGGGCAAAATTTCAGGTTGTTTTTGAGGTGGGCCCAGCTGCTGCCCTCCTATTACACCTCCATGATTAGACAGCAGCCAGTCACTCACATTTGATTGGGCCAGTTAAGTTCTTTATACTTCTCGCTGCTCGCTGGTGGTGGTGGTGGTGGTGGGGGGGGTCACTCGTGTTAATAATTTAAGGAGACGAGTGCAAATGAATAGCGCTATTAGCCCACTTTGCCAAATGAGACACTTGGTTTAAATGGGTGGTTTAAAAATGGAAATGGTGGTTTTTACAAAGAGTGTCAGATTACAGAAATCCTTACCACGATTATCGCCGAAATTGTATTCATTTCAACAACATACATTGAGGCGACTGCTACTTCCAATTGCAGAATGTCGATTGTGTACACCATGAAAGCATAACATTGCTTTTGTCCTGAACCTCTGGCGGCTATCGCTTTTGCTTTAATTTAATATCTATTTATCTCCTTCCATTGTTTGTCTTTTATTGAGGTTGCGCCTGCATCGAGTTATCGTCGCCGATCTCCACGCCAGAAGTGAGGGTCAGGAGGAGCAGAGTGCCCTCTTGTTTATTGACTTCCATTCAGCCTCGTGCACAGCGGCTGATTTGGCTATCTGCTCTCATATTAAGCTCTTTCACGCTTGTATTCAGGGCCACGCGGATATTGTTTGTAAGCACATGGAGATATTCTCCAGCGCCGGCGAATTAAATATGCTACCGTCGCTTTTGTAATATCCTCTCGGCAGGGCCTCACGCAGGATGTGAGAATGCTTGCTGATCTTTATGGTTCAGGCGGAACGAATTCAATCTTGATCTTCATACTTCTCCCCAAATATATATTACATTTTAAGTGAGTCTATACCTGGAAATGTGTGTTTATATTATTTGACACAAGCTAGGTACAGCTTTAAAAGTTGTATCCTGTATTATATGATATACAAATGTGAGGAATAATATAGCAAAAACGTCTTTTCTTTTATTTTGTTATACAACGATTTACTTTATGACTTTGTAAAATAGACCACATATGTGCTCAAGTGAAAAACTATCGTTTCAAGTACGTCAACGACGTAATGACGTTGCGCTATGACGTCAGGACGCCGTCTCCGAAATATGACGCCGCGTACTGCGCACATGGTCGCTTGTTTACGTCCTAGAAGAAAAGCCGAGGGAGGGAGAGGAGGGGAGGATTGTGAAACAGGCTTTTCAGGATAATATACTGCTTCGAGATCGCGACGCGAGGTGTAAACAAACAAAGACTTTGTTTTTGCAGGGGGAAATGTCAGAAGATTTTTTTTGTTTTTATACGATTGCGCAAGGACATCGACGGTATGTAGTGGCTTTGTTTATCACAGTAATTACGAAACTGTCGTATGGCAGAGGGGGGAAAAACATCACGCGACTGTTTTATTTTGCTATCTTGCCTGCTCATCTTTTATAACTGTATTGGCATGTTGTCCAGAATAATAGCATGACAGGCTTTGTGTTTTTACAGCGCAACCAACCACTGACATCCTCAATAAATACACAGAAACGTATTAAAACTGACTTTTTAAACACGCTATAAACACATTTGGTAATAACAAAACAAATTTCAAGCAAAGCATGTGGGGCTGTGGTAAGAACTGCACACAAGCCTTTAAGAGGCGGGGCTCCTTAGTGATGTCATCAAGTCTGTGGTAATGTCTGGCTGAGAGCTGTGGCTGATAGCAGCTTTTGTGTCAGTGCTCATTGTGTTTTACTATTCTCAGCATTCAATAAAAGGTTGCAAATTGCATCCCATAAGATTTTCTTAATGAAAAATATCTGCACCGCCTCAGGGAAACACGGTTGTAAGATGCTTCAGCTTGGCAGCCTGTTGACCCAGTTACACATCAGCGGCTGCAAGACTCCGCAGAGTTCAAGAGGTCACCAAGTGCCGCAAACACAAACTGACTTCCTTCAACATGTCAGGTAACAAATTGAACCACACAAATGTGAGAATTAAACTGGACCCACCTGATATTTTTTGTCAGCCTCTCAGCTTGGCTTAAATCTGTAAAGACATTAAATGGAGGTCATCGGTGGCTTTATGCATAATGTATGTTTAAAAGCCAACTGTTGTCTGCATCTATACTGCAGGAAACTCACCGGGCTGAAGAAAGAGAACATCTACTGCAATCTGCGGATCCCCGACAACTTTCAAGTTGTCAAAGATGACATTGACATCGTGATTGTCACAAGTAAGGGAAATGTTATTCAATTTAGAGTTCCACATGTCACTACCTTCATGTTTTTTTTTCCAACTCCCAATTTCCAAGGCCAAGGGATATTCTGCATCGACGTAAAACCCTGGCGAGGTCTGGTGTCCGCTCACGACCAAAAGTGGCACGTTCAAGTCAAAGAAAAGGATCACGACTTTAGCAACACCTGCATCGAACAGTTCGAGGACCCCCTCAAGGCCATCACGGTAACAAAAAAAAAAAAGAGAGGGGGGGGTGAACTTTTCAAATAGCTCATGTCAAACGTGCACACTTGTGTCCGCGGGTCCAACCAATTGTCCGGCAAATGGTTTTCATCCAGACCGGAGCCGGGGTCAAGAGCATCACACCGGCAATTTATATGTAAATTTCCAACACTTGTCGGTGGCTTCCGAAACTTGCAGAGTGGCTGCTCTTCAATGGAAAGGCCGCAATTATGTTCATGTATTGTGGGGGGGGAGCGGGCAGGTGCCTAAAAACACAGCTGGCTTCTCGTGTGACCCGCTTCATCTCTGGAGAGCTTCGCTTTAGTCACACAGGCGCACACACGACATTATCGAAAATTGTTTAAACGAGCCCTTTTAACTTGATTAGTTTACACAAAGTGGCTCTAATCGTAGGTGCCAATTGTGTAAGACACAAAAGGGGAATAGGCATTTCCAAAATCGGATTATTGCACTGTGAATGCAGAAACAGCCTTAGCAAAACAGAATTCCAATGAAGCTACCAAATTATTCTCTTCCAAAGCAGGATAGTTTGAAAAACTGCCTTGGCGGAGGTAATTCAGTGATTTCTTGTTACTGTTTTTCCCTCCAGGTCAAGACGACTCACTTATGCGGCCATTTGAGGCAGAGCGGCGTGCCCGTGCACCAGAGCCTCTTCTTCCCCAGGGTGGTCTTCCCTTCGCCCGAGTGCGAGCTGGCCGAGGGGCTCCGAGAGCGGCGGGAGCTGGTTTCCCACGACCAAGTGGACCGCTTCCTCAGATCCTTCAGGGAGGACTATGTGGCCTGGATGTTGGATGCGCTGACTCCTTCCTGGCTTTCTGGTGAGAGGAGGACATGTTTTGAATCTGGCGTGGCCAAAGTGTGGCTCGGGGGCCATGTGTGGCATGCACGTTCCTTTCATTTGGTCCGCAGAGCAGTTACAAAAACAAATTGAAGGTGACGGCGCCCACCTTGTATATTGGCAGGTCATCTGTCGTACGGGCAGATGGCGTTGACGCAGGAGGTCCTGAGGCGCTCGGGGACGTGGGACTTGATTCGGCTTTGCAACGGCGAACAGCTCAAAGGCGACTTCAAGGGGTGTGGCTACATCGCGCTGGACCGCAGCGAGACTGACACGCTGGAGTTCTCCACGCTCAAGACAATGTGGGCTCTGCTGGGACGCACTCCTCAGGTTGGAATTGCTTCTAAAATGTGGAGGAAGAAAACATTGTCATTGAAAGTCTTTATTGGTTTTTGCGTTCAACACACAAAACAGGCGTAATATGCCTTAAGACCAGCAGGGGGCAGTAGCACTTTAAACCTGCATTGCGTTGGGAGTTGACAGTTTTGAACTTTATATATCTGCAGTTTAAATCCAACCTTGGGGGTTAACTTGTAAAAGGTCAAACAGACAAAGGTCAGTCTTGTTGACACTAAACTCAGGGCTTACTTCGCCCTCTCCTCTCCTCCCCCTTCAGCTTCTCATGTAGTTGATACCTTTGCTCACTTTGTTGCTCACCCACGGGGCACGCATTGACACTAAAATGTTCGACTCCCAGTCAAGTATGTGGCAATGGAAGCGAGCTTGATCCATCTCGCCTTATACTACGAGTGATGTGAGTGTATGAAAGTAGTTTCTAAAGTGGACAAATTGGGAAGGTCATAGGTCGCAAATATAAAACATAAAATGTCCTTGTACATTCTTAAGTCTTAATATACCGCCCCCTGGTGGCCAAGGCACATTATACAATGTTCAACTCGTTTTTTTTTTTTTTCATGGGGCAGTTTAGGAGTCAAAAGAAACCGGATACCTCCCCCAGGCATATTTTAGAAAGCCTAGAAATAATGCCTCCTTTTGATTTGTGACTTGTAAACACGCAGGCCACGAGATGTGCGATACGAGACCCCTCGCCAGCTCACTCAGCCGTCACTGCGCGTGAGCGTCGGCTTGAGGTGTTTTTTTCACGGGGCCCAGTCAATTACTCTGGAGGAGAAAGGGATGTCTGCCACCCCATCTCCAACTCCCCCAAAGTGGAGAATGATTTAGTAGAGAGGCTGTAATTTATTAATTATGGTCTATATTCTTAGACCACGACTCTGGCTTCATTCAATTTGTATGGATTGAGCGGTAATTACTGTCAGTGTGTGTGAGTGTGTGCGTGTGTTTGGAATGAGTCAATTGCAGGTTACTTACAGTATGTTGTTTGTCCTCTGTCAGATCGTTTGCTTTTTTTTCCCAAAATCCTCCCATTTTACAGACGTGTAATTGCTGTTTCGCTGTGGTTTTCATGAAGAACAAAGTCAGGGTTACAAAATTGGAATTGGTGCTAGTATTGTCTAGTATTTTCACCGTTTGAGCAATTTTCTTTTTTTTTAATCTAAAAAACGTATTTCATTTCTTAACAATTGTCATTGGGCTACAAAATAGATGGTAAGTCTGCAACGATTATTCGAATGACTAAAATAATTAGATTTAAAAAAAAAAAAATACAAGCACAATCTCTGCCTTGCTAAAATTTGTACTAATAAACTAGAAGCAATGCAACTCTTTAATTTGCTGCAACTGAAGGGTTGGATCTCTGCGCCCAGAAATTAGCCTCTATTAGCTTAACAAAAATAAATAAATGGAAATTGTAGCCAAAAGTGAGCCAGATGCTCAGCTTTGTGTAATTGCAGCCTCGCTCTCAACAGGGAATTGGAAATAATAATTGGAAATAATTTGCCAGCGCGTGTAGGAAGCCACGGAAGGACGACGAGTTGCGCAATTACACGCCGCAAAGACGCGGGATGAAGCCGCTCGAGTGTCCCGCCGAGAGACGGCGTCGGTGCGAGCGGCGATGACTCAACGCCGCTCCCGTCCCATCCGCGCTTTGCTCGCCGATGCCAGAGGGCCCTTGTGGCTCACTTTTGTTAATTTATGTACAAGCGAGGCGGCGAGAGTTCATGTTTGACACATTACGGCTTCACTCGGGTTAAAAAATAACATTAATATTCATTGGGAAATAATTTATTTGACTATGGAGCGAAGTGAGTTATGTCAAGACTCCCAGTTT
This sequence comes from Syngnathus floridae, assembly GCF_059516105.1. NCBI lineage: Eukaryota > Metazoa > Chordata > Actinopteri > Syngnathiformes > Syngnathidae > Syngnathus > Syngnathus floridae. The sequence goes on along the minus strand of NC_142430.1, from coordinate 4,355,631 downwards.
GAAATCATTGAGGGAATCAAAACATTTGCTAAATGACAATTATTGGCAGAAAAAACCCTATTCATTTTTTTTTTGCCTCGGCCAGCCGCTAGATACGATCAAAAGGTGGACACTTAATTATGCTTCGCAGAAGCCGTTATGGCTAATTGAAGAGAATCAAGATGGCTTGAGTGGATGACTGCTGAATGCAAACTGAATTTTGTCTGTTCTCAACGAGACGCCTCCAGCTTTGTTACAGCAAACGATCATCTGTCATTTGGACGTTTTGAAATTGGAGTTAGTTTTATATGCCTCAAGTCGTTTCCTTTGACCTGAGTATTGTTCTTTTTATGTAAAGGATAATTGCCGCGGGTCCAGACAGCGCCGTGTGCCTGCCATCTGTTACAGTTAGCTGAAACTAGCGCTAAACGACTTAACAGACACTTTGGCCCATTGTCTGCTGTTGTCATAATCACCCCAAATAACGGGCGGCATCAATACAGTACCCAAACCCGATTTGGGAGTTAATGGAGTCAGATTGGGGGGTTGTTCTGCGGGTTAATGCTATTAGAGATGTTGGCAGAGAGCAAATTAAATCAGTCATAGATTGAGGCCTCCACACGCAGCCAGACAACCAGAGCCATTGAGGAGAAAAAAAAAAAATTTGGACCCCCCCCCCCCCCCTCCCTCCCATACAGACGTATAGAAATAAAATTCTGGATGTCAGCGGTCATCGCAGTCATTGAGTCTAATGCGCTTCCTGTCATCCAGGAAGCAGACGCTATGACACCATTCCGAACTTGGCCGGCCCTCAAGTTGCGGTCATGGCTCGGGGCGAGCGCACCCGCTGACAGCTGACGCCCGTGTCACCAAATAAAAGTTGATTTATGTCTTTAACGGGCCAGGTGATTAATAATCGGAGGCTTTACACCTCAAGCTAATTTTTCCTTTCAATGGCCGCCACTTCAAACGGAGGTCATGCAAGTTTGACTCCCGGGGTCAGTAAATTTCAGTCGCCCTTAATGTTGCCTGCCCCGAAGCACGCTAAACAGTCCCTCGTTCTCCTCGGAGCACAATTGTAGTTCATGACTAAGGCCAAAGCCATCGGGACTTTTCAATCCGTGAATCAATTAAGTCCGATTAATCGGACGAGTTCCAAGTAGTGGAATAACAATGTTTGGATGGACTCGGCAAAAAACAAAAAGTCAACTTCGGTATTTAAGTTGAAAAAAGCAGATGCGAGAGCAAAGTTGACAGTGACCCGGGCAAGATTTATGTGCAGCAGCAGACGATAAACAAGAAGATGTCTCCTGGCAAGGCCAAGATAGATGACAGTGCCAGTCCGGCCAAGAGTGAGAGGTGGACTTGGGCCAGACAGGGGTCACGCCGTCACCTTTTGGAGGAGGACTCGACTTTGCTGCCACTAATTGCTATTTTTTTTTTTTTGCACATGGCAACGATCCGCCACAATGTCTTTGTACGACTGAGCGTTTCTCTCTGCCACCAGCTGTCGTTAATAATACATTTCTTTTCTTTCCCGGCCTAGCAAATTAACACACACTGGCCGACCTCTTGGAGCACGCGACGCCGCTAATGCAACGCGATGCACGACACGATTGTCTCCGTCTCTCGAGTCTTTTTATTGACTGCTCACTAATGAGTAAGTAAATGGTGGGAAAAAGTGCACATGTGAAATGGTGGCGGCCTTTGTAACAAGTAATTAGCAGCGACGAGAGGCGTGCAGGTGCAGACCATCGGGGGGGGGGGGTCGCGTTCTCCGAGCTTTCCCGACTATTAAAATGATCACTTTCAATAGCGGACAAAGGGAAGAGGGAGCATATCTAGCGACGGGTATTTTCCTCACCTCTAATGCTTTATCTGCCTTTTGATGTGGTGCTCATAAAAGGCCTATTGGGCTCCCACAATGACCCGCCAAATGGACAAGGGCCGGCGTGGCGGGCTCCGACTCTCGCCGCCATTAACTAAAAGGCCTGGACATTATGAGAGACACCGGCGGATGAAAGAACAGAGGGGGAGAAATAGAAGGAAGAGAAAAAAAAAAAAAAAAGAATAATTGAAAAATTGCCTAATGCTAAAGTGAAAGAAAATGGAGCTGCGGAAAGGCACTGTGATATTCCGTTATCTCCGGTAAATGCGGCCAAACAAGACGATGCGGGCGGGCATTTTGTTTGAAATGGATATGCTTCAATTGCACGTCCAAATCTAGTTAGGCCAGCCAATGTCCGAAGCGCAGATGGGGCATCGAAGCGAATTACACCCTACAAAAACTCTGCCACAAAAAAGCAGTATGAATGAGGTTACCTCAAATTTAGAATCACTTTGGAGCTTTAAAGAAAAAAAATTCAACTTCCAAGTATATCCAGGACCATTAAAAAGTCTACAAAAATGGTGTCGATTGTCCATTAACCGCCTCTTTCTGCAGGTGGCTGTCAAAATGTACAAGCGCGGCTCCAACGGATGGTTGGGGAAGATGCTGTGCGCCACCGCCAACATACCCTCTGATACCTTGGTGGTCTTCCAGGTCAGTGGCGACAAGGTTGACACCAAGTTCCCAGCCAGCGCCATCCACAGCATCACGCTCAGCATTTAAGTCGGAATGTGAATTTTTATAGTTCCCGAGTGTCTTTTAATTAGTCCGATTTATTTACTACAAATAAGCTATTTTTGTTCCATCCTTGGAAGATTCTATACAAATCTAAGTGATGATTATTCACTACCGCTGCATAAGATACTGTATGCATACATATGCTAACCCATTTAGCAATATGGGAAATTTATAAAAATTTTAAACCACAACACGTGTGTGTCACGAACCATCTTTCCACCAATTGTTGAAAAAAAAAAAATCATGAGAACTGTCACACCGCAAAATCACTCACGATATTGTACTCATGGCGTTCCTCAGGGATACGACGACGCTGATTGTTAGTATCTGTGAAAATAACAGGAGTTAGTCTTTTGTACACCCCTTGCATTAAGATGATTATACAACATCTTAAATGTAGCATTAGATTATTTTGTTGACTTACCTCAGAGCGAGCGTTTTCTACCCCAAACAGCACTTGCTTTTTTTTTCATAGTTTTCCATTGCATGCAAGTGTTTATATTTGTACATTTGTGGAGTCTGAATAAATGAATTTTAATCACGATGCCTTTCATTTTAATGAACTCAACTGGCAAAAACAAGAGAGCCAATAAAAGTTGTATTAAATATGCTTTGACAGGGATACAAATACTAAATTAACTAATAAATCATATCTTAGTTTTATAGTCAAGAACTTTTATTAATAAAACAGCAATTGGTCAACAGGCGTATGGTAAATAAGATAGCGAGGCGCATCCATTTTGCCTTATTGAAAAGGAACAGTTCCTTCTAGGGTAACAAGACAAACAATTTTGTCTGCCGAACAAAGGGCAGCAGCGTAAATGCCGTTTCATATTAGGCTCTGATCCAATCAGACATCCAGCATCATGGGAATGAGAAGCGAAAAGCCAGCTAATCATTTCCAGGATGCAGCGGAGGTCCATTGAGCCATTAGCACTTAAATAGAATCATTGACTGTATATCTCCATCTTCTTTGGCTGAAGGGGCCTGACAAATTCTATTATGTGAATTTCAAAATCCAAACTGAAGGAGGAAGAAATTGGTCACCCTTGCCCGTTTTGTTCCGTATCTCAAATGATCTAGAATGGAACATCATCATCGTTATTATTTTTTTTGGGCCAAGTTGCACCCAGCCTACCGGACGCAGACTGCTGCGATGACTTCCTTGCCAATAAAAGGAGATCTGCTGATGTCTTATCAGCGTCAGGCCACAGTCTGGGTGAAGCGCTACACATACCACAAACTTCAAAATGAGCCACGGAAAACGTATTCAAAATGTTTTACTACAGAAGTGAAAGAACTTGAGCAAGAAATAACATGACCACAGTAGAAGAAAGCCAAACAATTGCGTAACAGAAAGAAGAAAGGGGGGGCGGCTTAGACTGGATGCCAGTAGGTAAAATCTTTAAACGCTGAGGCCACCGAACAAAGTTAAACTTGGGCGTTTGTGTGTTTTGGCTGAAAAAGTAGAACAATTTGCGACAGTCTGTCGTAGACATAGAACAGGGGAGTGGCCCTGCGGACTCACTTGGGCTTGGTCTCGGCATCTGTGACCTGCCGGATGTAGACAGCGTCTTCCGGGTGGCTGACGTCGCCCATCTCGAACATGTAAGAAGCGGCGATGGCGATCAGGCTGCCGTCGCTGTTGAAGGACAGCGACGCGATGCTCGTTGGGTAGCGGTGGAACTGGCACAAGCGCTTCTTGTTGAACGGATCCCAGATGTTGACAAAGCCATCAGACCCACCTGGAAGGAAGGAAGGTAGGTTATTTAAAGATTAGGGTTAATCAAAAGTCAAGTGTCACCCTTATTAAAGAGGACTGTCAACTTTTAAAATAAGCAACAAGTCCCGATGACATACCAGTTGCAAATGTGTTGTGCACGCTGTGAAAGGAGATGGCGTTGACGGGGTAGACTTGCTCAACTTGCTCCTTCAGCCGGTGGCACTTAAAGGCGTACTTCTTCTTCTGGACCTCCACACTCGGGTCCAGGTACTCCACAGCCACGCGGCCCTCGATGGAGCTCAAGACGTAACCCTGCGGCAGAGAAGAAAAGTTAGCCACCAGACAACCTGAGATGTTCTTGAATAAAAGAGTTTTCTTTTTTCCGGGCCGCACCTGCTTGTTGGGGAAGGCTCGGATGCAGCGGGTCTGAAACTTGAGACTGGACTCTCGCCTCTGCTGCACGTAGCCCATGTTTCTCAAGTCCCACACCAGCACGCGTCTGCCCGCGGTGCCGACGATCAGTCGGTCGCCCGCTACAGACATGGTGTACACCTTTAGATGAAAAGAGAGTCGATACTCAGACACACTCAGGCACTTCATTAGGCACACTTGAACAATCCAATCATGTCGTTACCCTCTCTGGTTGCGTGAAGGTGCCGGCGTTGCAGGGCGCCCTTGGATCCCAGAGTCGGACTGACCTGTCCCAGCTTCCCGTCACCATGACATTCACCTCCGGGCAGTGTTCCACACAACGGATGGCGGCGTCGTGCTTTCCCACTACGGTGTCTGCAACCAAATTAGTAAACCACAACATGTGTAATCTGCAGAGTAAGTAAAAAGTTTACACACACCTATTTCAATTTTCATTCGGGGACATAAAAAGTATGGTTCAACTGATGAAATGCAGCTTAAACTTTTCAGAATTCCGAATATGGCCAGCACATACCCTGGTCCGTATTCAAGTCATGCATTTTCAAATTTGCATCCAGATCTCCACTCCAAGCATGTGTCGGGTCCTGAGAGAGAAAAGTGACAATGTGTTCTTATCACAACAAATAAAAACAAATATTTAGGTGGCATTAGGACTGCTACATACATAAAAAGCACAATCCAGGACCGGAACCGTGTGTTGATACTTCATGCGCATAGTGTTGGCCACCACGTCGTAGAGGCGCACTGTGGAGTCCCAGGAGGACACCAGCAGCAAGTGTGCGGTGCTGGGGCTGAACTTGACGGCGGTGATGCCATCTTCTGGCCCCTGGTTCAATTTGTACTCACTTGCGACCATTGCTCTGCAGAAAAGAAATTTAGGTAACACTTCAACATGTGATTAATTTTATTTTAGAGCTGAATGTGAAAATTATTATTTACGGAAGAGGATTAGGGCCAGTGAAGAAGAAAAAAAAAGGGGGGGGTGACAGGATTCTGACTTTTTTTCAGTCAGAAGAAGCAGTACTTTTTTTTTTTTTAGTGTCCTCATGATGAGCATAAATAACTGTTTTCGCAGCATAATACAGAAACTACTTGCTTATTAGGTTAGGTAATCCTGATTATTTCATTCATCTGACAGAATCACAGGAACGTGTTTGTACTTGGAACAGGACGATATTTATCTTTAAAATAGAGAACATTCAGGAGTTAGCCTTAGCCCCGGGCAAACCGATCGCTCTAATGCTAATGCTAGCAACAGTGATGGCAAATACTTTGCACTTACCTTTGGTAGTGGCGGGGGGGTGTCAGGTAATAAGATATTTTATTCTCGACTTGAGTACGTTTTCCTAAAATATTTAGCTAACAAACACATAAATGTACGTCGAATTAAGAAAGGATAGCTAAGCGCTTCAGTGCATTAGCGGTCCGACAGCAGTTGCTAGTAAGTTGATGTTGATTGGCTAGAACAAAATTTTTACGTAGCCCGCCTGCGTGGTGATTGGTTCGTTTGATTCTTAGGAGTTCTTCCTGGGTCTCGGCGCAGGTCATGTGATATAGACGGCAGCATGGTGTTTGCGCATGCGTGATAAGGTCAAACGGATGCAAGAATAAATAAACCGTCACGCATTTAAATTAGTTAGTCCAGTTGTGCAGAGATTTGTGCAAAAAAAGGACAAAAGTGAAAAACATTTGTGAATGATTATATAACCGTTTACATTGGAAAAAAAATTGTGATTGAATGTATGTTAACCTTTCAATAAAACCGCATTCTTTTAAATTCTAATAAATATATCTAAGTCAGGTTTTTGCATCAATATATTTATCATGAGCCTTGTTGCAACCATATGTTGAACACGTAAGGTAATATCAAAATATTTAATCCCACAATTTGACATAGTCACGAGCACAATAAAGAGTCTTAAAATACATTATGTACAATCTTGCACATTTGAAATACTGTAAAGTAAACCCAAATATTTTGGAGTAATCAAGGACACTTATGGAGATTGTCTCTAAAAAAAATAAAAATGTAAATGCATGGAAAGTAATAGAGAAGATCAGACGTCCAACCTACAATACGTATATACAAACTTAATTTTCCAGTTACAGCAAATTCAAGGTGTGCTCAGGTATTAAACAGGTCTCAATAAAGGAACCGGGTTGGGGTAGTACATGTGATGAGAAAAGGCCAGGATTGACGCGTGGCCCCCGGTGGAGCTGCCGGCCGCACTCCCGCTGCTCTCCGGAGCTCCGTTCTCATGGTACAAGATGGGCACCCGCACGATCCTCTGCGCCGCAGCGTGGTTCAGATTGGCCGCCTCTAATTCGGCGGCCAGCTGTCTTTTCCACTTGTTCCTGCGGTTCTGGAACCAAATCTTCACCTGGGTCTCAGTCAGGCGCAGCGAGGCGGCCAGGCCGGCGCGCTCCGAGCTGCTCAGGTAGCGCTTGATGTCGAAGGTGGACTCCAGCTGGAACACCTGGCTCCTGGAGAACACAGTGCGGGTTTTCTTCTTCCTGCAGGGCTTCCCGTCAGAGTCGTCAGGTTTCTTTCTCCAGTCGTCCTCTGCACGCTCGCATTCCTTCTTTGGCTCCTCTGGGTCACTTTCGTCCTCTTCTGCGCTTTCTTCTTTGGTGTCCGGCTCGCTTTTGGGGGGGTCAGGTGAGGGTCTGTCGTGTGCCAACAGTTGGTTCTTCTCTGGAGCTGCATAGTAACAAACTAAAGTTACGGCAAAGTCATAAAATGATTGCATCACCACATAATGAGTTATTATTAGAATGAGTGGCAAACAATTTCATCTGTTGTCATTTAATTTGTAGCTGCTCGTATCGGGTTTTCTGTACATGTTGATGGAATGCAGTCACATATATTTGCATCTTTATATTCAATTTTTGCCTCCAGTAACTATTCTCATTCATGAACCTCATTTTCAGCACCAGTGAATCAATCACATTTTATTTTTTACAAAAAAATATTCAAAATAAATGGTTCAAAATATTTTTGCTTTCAAATATTGAATTTTTCCCGTAACCATTGTTTGACCGAAGATCAATACACTTGTGACCATACATTTTAAGATATTTAGAAAATATCAACTCGTTAAAGATTTTTTTTGAGGGGGGGAAACACCCAACAAACATTAAATGAAATGTGACGTACCTCCAGTTTTGGGGTGCGCACCGAGCGTGTAAGGATACCACCATGGGGACGCTGAGGAGAGACCGAGACGCTGTGAAGGCAACTCCAGCCGGGGTAGAGACAAATCGGCAAGCCGGGAAAAGAAGCTGCCCTCCAGGAAGCTTCTGGGCCTGGTGAACTTTCCGTGGTTCTGCTGGTCATCGATGCTGAGCAGGTTCTTGATGGAGAACTTGATGGAGTCTTTGGCTGACTGGCGCGTCTCTTGTTGCGCGTCAGGGTCTGCCATCATTCTTTAGTTCCACACCATCAAAATGTTACAAGTGAAAGTTGAAAAAGACAGCAACGGCCTCGCAGAAAAATAATAGAGTTCCAAAAAGTATCCAAAAGATGCACTTTCTGGAGTGCCGGAGAAGAGCAACAGGGTTGGGCTGGTGTCTTGGGTCTTTATGGAGATGTAATGATGACAGCCCAGTTAAAACACACTGGGGTCGTTGTGATTGGCCAAAGCAGCGAACAAATGGGCTTTGAGTCTGCAATAGGACAATCATAGATTCGAAAAGGAATACAAAAAGCTTTTTTGGGGGCAGTAGCCACTTATCCAATAAGAGCAGAGGTGGGCAAACCAAGGCCTGTTGGCCACATCACAATGTTCAACATTGACTTGAGAGCCATTAACATTTTTTTAGGATACTTTTTGCTTTCCTTTTCTTGAATGTTCTGCCATTTTAATCATAACAATAATAAATAATTTTAAGTCACCATTACTTCTCTTTGTGTATAACTGTATGTGCACAGCCATAATGTAAACAGCTCATCAGGTGTACCTAATAAATTGTCATTGTAACGTGTTTCACAAGGAAATTGAATCAGTTCCACCTGAAAATAAAATATCAGTAAATCAATTATTCATAATAGTCTCCCTTTAATGTGGAGCAGCAGAAATGATTAATATAGTAGGCAGCTCATTAAAGGTACGCTCAGTGTAATGCGAGTTTGTGCGAGGATGCCGCCACCTAGTGGCAGTAACCGGCAAAGGCACTGAAGCAGGCAAATAAAGAGAATGAACCACTACGGAGATACTGTACATTTCTGCATGATCGTAATTGGAAAATCCATACAAAGTGACAAAACTGCAATGCAAAAAATTGTAACAGTAAATCGATGTCTTGTAGAGAGGCGACTGCATCGTCCTTTCTAGCAATCTCACGTGACACACAAGAACGGGTGGAGGGAGTGTAACGCGACAGTGCAATCTGTCAGGCTCCAATTAAGAATTATGTTAAACGTCGTACTCCTTATCGATGAATTTTGCCATGGTGGACAGCTGGATGTTTGTCGTGCCCTCATAGATGGTACCTGCAGAATAACAGCATTGAAGTCTTTAATATTGCTACATTTGAGTCCAATTTAGTTGTACGTACCAATTTTACAATCCCTGTAATATTTCTCAATGGGGTAGTCTTTGGTGAAGCCCACCCCTCCCATCCATTCGATGCATTTGGACGTGGTCAAGGTTGCCACCTGGAGGAGACAAAAACAACACCGACCATTTTGGTTCCACTGTAGGAGTTCATGATATCATAATAGAAGGAGAGAAGAAAAAAAAGAATGTATGACGTCACCTCGGCAGTGAAATATTTGGCCATGCAGGCCTCCTTGATGAAGGGTCTACCGGCTTCCTTCAGACGAGCGGCGTTGTACGTCAGCAAGCGCGCGGCTTCGATCTGCGTCGCCACGTGGGCTATTTGGTGCTGCATGCCCTGGAGACAAAAATGTGTGTTCTGTAATATTTTGATGAGGGGGGGAAAAAAAAAACCTATGTGAGGTGTTTCATTTACCTGGAAGTCAAAGATCCGTTTTCCAAACTGCATTCTCTGTCTTGTGTAAGGAACTGTGTGGTCGAAGCAGCCTTGTGCAAGTCCCAACATCTATAACACAATGCGCGTTAAATGCAATTTTTTTTCCCAATTTATTATTATTATTTTTTTTTTACCTGTGCTGCAATTCCAATCCTGCCTTCATTGAGCATTCCAATCGCATACTTGTATCCATGACCAACTTGGCCCAAGATGTTCTTCTCGGGCACCTGCACAAATGCAGAACACAATTTAGGAGGAGTCACCGCATTCATTTGCGACAGCCGGGCTGGGTTTGGACCTTGACGTTGTCAAAGTTGAGCGGGCAGGTAGAGGAGGCGCACAATCCCAGTTTGTTTTCCTTCTTGCCGATCTCCAGGCCTTCTGTTTCCCGCTCGACGATGAAGCAGGTGATGCCTTTATAACCCTGGTATTCAAAAACCATCAAGGCCAGAAAGCCCTCCATTGATCAGAACTGTGGTGTGATGCCAGAAGGTACTCACGACTGAGGGGTCCACATTGGCCATCACCAGGAAGACGCCAGCATGCTCCGCATTGCTGATCCACATCTTGGACCCGTTGATGACGTAATAGTCCTTATGTTTTTCCGCACGTGTCTTCAGAGCAAAGGCATCACTGCCTGACTCGGCCTCTGACAGGCAAAAGCTGCCGACCTGCATGTGAGACTTCTCCTTGTAAACGCACTTCGGAATGTGCTTCAAACAAGGAAGTGCGAAAATGTCCCACCGTGTCAGTGGACAGTCTGCTGAGGTACTTCTCCTTCTGAGCAGCTGTTCCCAGTTGCATAAAGAGCGTGTTGATCAGCGTGTTCTGGATGTCGCACAACACCGACACGGAGGCGTCCACCTTCGCCAGCTCCTCAATGACCAGGATGGAGGAGAAGAACGTGGAACCAGTGCCACCGTATTCTGCGTCAATCTCAATGCCCATGAGCTGACAGGGGATCAGATGATTACTACAAAGCATTAGCCAACCGCATAATTCCTCATTTTAAAACAAAAATCATAGGGAGAAAGAAGGTTCTTACACCCTGTTCAAAGAGAGACTTGATCACTGCTTCGTCCATACATGAGTGCTCATCCATCTTTGCCACAAAAGGTGCGATACGCTCTTGTGCATACTTTTTCACTACAGAAAACAAAATCAACTATCTTTCAACATTTGAATGGATGCAAATTGAACTAGTCTGTTCTGGCTGTCAGTAATCAACACCCACTCACCTGATTCCCTCATCATGCTCTCCTCCTCTGAATATGACTGCAAGGGAGGAAAGTTTGCCACAGAGGACGCCTGGACGGAGCCCACATCTAGGGCAGACTTGGTGGACCTGCTCCTCCATCCTGGCTGGCATCCAATACACGCCCGAGTGAGCTGTCTGCAAGACTGATACAAAAGACACAGATGGGAATGCAATGATTTGCTTATGTCGTAATAACTCACAGCCTGTGAATGTCAATGCTAGCTGTTAGCAGGAGCCGTGCCAACAACGTTAGCGACGTAGCTGCCGTGCGGGCGTGCAGTGCACCGGAAAACATGATAAAATGTACTAATTCAAACCAATTTAAAGGGCAATGACGTGATATCCCCATTTGCTGGTTTACCTTAGACAAGGTCCTCACCAACGCGGCAGCCATGTTTTGTTACGCAATGTTTACATGCTCACTCATGTTGCATTTAGAAACCTAGGGCATTCTGCTATCAGAGCCACTTCATGACATGACAAGACAACCACTTTTAATCACGATAAGGATGTGATAGTATTTTATTGTCGACAAGATATACATGTGCACGTAGTGTTTATATTACATTGGAGATATAATATGAGATTTGGGTGAACATTCTGTGCGAATCGAAGAGGTTAATGTAATTTCCTAATTTCATTGAATGCAACATTTCCCAGACTGACAACAATGGCGTGATAGAAAGCAACCGACAGCTGCTTAGCGATCACCTATCAACGTTATTATAATCGTGTCCATTGAAAATAATTCCAAGTAAACGTTACATTTTGATAGACGCCAGGAAGAGTTTTCACGGACGACACAGTCCTGATAAGTCCGGTGCGGGGTCTCGAAATAGCGTGCTAACGTTAGCCGAGTTGCTATCATCCGCACAGGTTGAAAGTGCTTCTTTAGGCACATACTGGATCTGACCCACAAGTTGTGTGTCCTTTTTGGGGATGTTATTTAGGTCGCGCAGCTAAACAAGCACCATGGAAGAAATCAAGACTGAACCTGTGGATTTTGTGAGGGAATTCCAGGAGTACCTAACTCAGCAAACGCAGCACGTCAACATGATCTCGGGTTCGATTTGTGAGGAAAAGGACCCAGGTATGAAAAGCAGTCGGAACATTTCTTCTCCATCCTTGATATTCAGTTTAAGGTTCATGTGCACTCCTTTAGTAGGACAACTTTGTACTTATAGGATAAGTACTAGAATGAGTTACTGTATTGTTCGTGCTTTCGTCACCAGTGGCCCCAAGGAGTGAGCACAATGGTGTGGACGCCCCATCCGTGGAGGTAAGCCTACCCGTGGAGGAAGGGTCGGACGTGCAAATGGACGGCCTGGAGAGGACGTGTGACGGCAAATACAAGTGCAGCTTTTGCAGCTACGCTAACAAGGGAATGGCTCGCTTGATAGAACACATCCGCATCCATACGGGTTAGTTAAACTATTCAAGTCTAGTCCTCTCTCTGATACGGAATACAAATGTGCCCTCCCATGTGTCCTACAGGGGAAAAGCCTCACCGTTGCCAGCTGTGCCCCTTTGCCTCGGCATACGAACGTCACCTGGAGGCCCACATGCGTTCTCACACGGGGGAGAAGCCGTACAAGTGCGACCTGTGCGCCTTCCGCTGCAGCGACCGCAGCAACCTCTCGCACCACCGTCGCCGGCGCCACAAGCAACTCCCCGCTCGGGTGGCGCGCCCACCCTTCGCCGGCAAGCGTGGCCTTGCCACCCTGCAGAAGCGCAGCAGCTCGCTGGGTTTCGGCAGGCGCCTTCTCCTCAATTACACACCGCCACCGCCCAAGTCGGACTACGCCGACGACGTGCCTCACAAGAATCACCACCATCTGAACATGAATGAGCAAAGGAATTCTCCCAGGCTGCTGCAGAGTGACTTCAACAGAGGAGCTTTCAACAGCCCGCTGGAGCAGCTGGCTTCACTGCAGCCGGCCGACCTCCACTCCGGGCCCCCTCGCGTGCCCCCAAACGTTGACGAAAAGCCAATCGTGATCCAGGAAGTCACGGGCGCACGCCCCACCTTGTGTTCCAACGGTGTGCAGACCTTAACGCCTAAAACCGAAGACCCCGCCTCAGAATACCGGAGTTCTGCGTCCGGCCTGGATTTAGACGCCCACGATGAGGCTTTGTGTGCGGGCGGCAGCCGGGCCGGCACGCCCATTGCCGCTGACGCGGCGGAATGCGACAAGCCGCAGCGATGCCCGCATTGCGACATCCATTTCCCCGACAATGTCTTGTACACCATTCACATGGGATGCCACGTCTACGAGCACCCCTTCCGCTGCAATGTCTGCGGCCACACGTGCACCGACAAGTATGACTTTGCATGCCATTTTGCGCAAGGACAGCACAGAAAGTAACTCTGACTGCGTTCGGAATCACTCACAAGCCAACATACACTACTCATGAAAAGTTTGGCCTTTCACTCCTCTCGCCTCAAGAATTTTGCCGTACTGTTTTGAGCTAATTTAGCTGACGTAGTTCCTCAAATCGTGCATATGCTCCAATAGATCCCAATCACTTAGACGCCTATTTTGAAGAATTTTGTATTTCTTTGCAGGAATGTTGTTTTACATAGGCAGCCACACATGAAGCTAAATGAAAGTTGACAGTATTTTACATTGTTTTTTTTTTATAGCTTGGGTGAATTAGCATGACACACCTTTCATAGTACCTGTAAATTTTGTTTTTATGTGTATATACTGTGCTGAGTTTTAATTTGTTTGTACTTAATTTTTACTGTCTACTTGTTTTGTAATTGAAGAAGTATAAAGGTGAAAATTTTAATTCAAATCACTGGTTTGAGTCATTTGTTGTGGAAAAATATCCAAAGCTTACCTGATGACTGTTTTATTCCCAACATATACAATTCAGATCATGTACAAATGAATAATCTTTAGTACAATATATATATATATTTTTAAACAATTTACTGGCTAAATTTTGGAATGGTTGTGGATTATTTCTAACAGAATTTCTTGCTTTTGATCATCAAAACGTGCTACTGCTGTCTTCACCACATGATCCACAGCTACATCATCTCCTTGACTATAATTCGTGTTTTGAAGAAAGTGTCTGCGCAAATCTTGGAGGAATTGAGCTTTGGATTCGCTCAGCTGGGTGGCCAAGGACCTCATGTGTTGAGAAGATGTGCCAGTTTCTGAAAACAATAACATGAAACAATTTTTATTTTTTTAAATCTGTAAATTGTTAGACAGCTTACCTCTGGCTTTCTTCATGGCGTCGGAGATGAGACGACGACAGGCCTGGTCGGCTTGGTGAACCACGCTTGCAGCACATTTTTGGCGATCGGCCTCCTGCAGGGTTAAAGTATACTTCTTCAGTGTTGTATTTTTTAAAGTTTAAAATGAGACTTATGGAGGAATGGAGAGAAATGACAACAAGCAAGAGACTGCTTAGGTGCTGCTGTTTTGGTTAGCAACAGAGTTCAATATGTTTTCCACAAACCTTTTGTTCGTCGTCATCTTCAACTGGACTCAGAGGGTCGTGGAGTGCGGAGGAGATCAACTCCATCACTCCCTGACTGGGGAAAAAAAACTCATGAATATCAAAACAAAGGGGAAAAAAACTTTTTCTGCTGATCTTACATGTCACATTCTGACAAATCATTTGATGTGTCCACCATGATGCTCTTTGCCTCCCATGGGTTTTTCCTGGGATTAGGAGACTCCAGACGCTTCGCCATCTCCGCGATCACCTCAGCAGGCACGGGTAGAGGTCGGGTCTCGTTGCGGCTGAGGCAGAGGTCCAAGCGGCACTGCACGTACACCTGACAAAAGCCCAGTGAATCTGCAAACATGCCATGTATAAGTGGATGAATTAATACCAGTGACATTCATTTCAAGTGGGGGTATCCAAAAAACCTAAGCCTACACTTTCTAGCCAACTGGAAGACCTCATATCTCATGCTTGGGTAGTAGAAGTTGTCATCCAGCAGAAACAAAAGCGGCACTGAGTCTGCCAGGCCAAGGTCTAGAGACGGCATCAGCAAAGCATGGGCGCAGCGATCCCACGCGGGCCCATCGATGCCACTTTTGTCTGGAAGCTCGAGCAGCTTTTCCTGTTTCTGCAGGAACTGCTCAATGCACCACAGAACGGCATTTCGGTGGAACTTCCACTGTGTGCGCTGGAAAAGGTAAAAAATAAATAAAAATGAAGGCCCAGTACGATCAATAGACATTTGCGGCTACGCTATACAATTTTTGTTCAATTTACAGATCGTAAAAACCTACAGTAGCCTCTTGTGATGTGGCGTCTTTGGGTGCCTCTTGGGGATGAAAAGTCTGATCAGGGATTAGCTCGTCGTACTGTACTACAGCGGCTCCCCAGCCACGCTGTCTTGCTGCGAGACAGACGCTGCGGGACAGCGAGGACTTCCCCGCAGCAGGAAGACCGCAGAGGACGCACAGACAGGCCCGAGCACAATTGACGTGCTCGGGATCGGCTACTGTTGCCATACGAGCCCCGTGAAAGCGTGTTTACGATGACAACACGGCCGTGTTTGTTTACTTCCGGGTTCGTCAGTGAACCGCCCACATCCGGTTATGACGTTTAGTTGTTGACATATTTCGTCAGAGAACCGCTCACATCCGGTTATGACGTCTGATTGTTTACATATTTTGAGCGGCTCACAATAGACATACAAATAACACTCAACACTTTTGTCATAGTGAAAGTATAATGTTGCGTTCTATTATAAATTGATGTACATCGGATATTGTTTTCAAGTCACATCCCAGCCACATATTCCCCATATTCCATAAGACTCAGCATTCAAGCATTAGACAAATGTATTTATTATAATTGACATTTCCTTTAATTCACAAAATCATTAAAATTACTTAGAAAATATACAAATATATACAGTACATCTGATTTACTTAATTCCATTACATACATTCCAATAAATATTAAGCATCAATACAAATGACAGCATAAGCTACGTTAGAACAATCAACTTCAAAGATTTTAAGAGTGTATTTTTGACAGTTTCTCCTCAGATATTAAAAAAAAAAAAAAACTTCTCACATTAAACATACAAAAAAGAAAAAGAAAGATCAACTTAGTTCAGTGGTTGAGGAGAGGGAATGGGTTTGGGGACCCCAGGTCCTTGCCTGGGAGCTTGTGGATGTGCAGAGGTAGTATTAGAATCTGTGTTCCAATAATCCAGTTCTCCATATCTGAAACTTGAATAATATGCACAAATATATGAATAAATAAATAAAGTTTGAGAATCACTAATGTGAATGAGTAATACAAATATTGAGTTCTTACCCAGAAATCGGAGCTGAGGTAGCGGGTGGATATGGAGGCTAAAATGAAAGAAAGCAAACAAAATTCAGGGACCGTTCATTACATAAAAAAACACGTTTCACACGTCAGACTGCATCCTGAGTCCTATTTACTGACAGCTTTTACCTGCTGCTGAATACAGATCTGATCAATTGAGGAAAATATTTACCCTCTGTGGAGGAACTTCTGCTGGAATATGAGTGTTGGCATGTGCCTCAGTATTTCTGTTTGAAGATCCATTGGCACTGCCCTGTCCAGCACGTTGTGGCCTGGAAAGATTTATACAGGCAAACTTTTATACTGTCATTTTTTAATCATACTCTTAAGATTGTGTGTACCTGGAACGGCGTACTGGTTTGAGGCATGAGTTGAGTGTATCTCTCCGAAAGACAAACAGAAGCACCAGGATGAGAAGAACCAGTAGAGGAACAACCAGCAGAAAGAAGATCAGAAGGCCATCCCTGAGCGAGTAGTCTTGAGGCACACAATGTACATTTGATGAGGTTCCACAGTTAAAAGTCAAATTAAAGTCTTGATTGCACCTATTTTAGGAGGACCGCTGTCAATGCTCCCGCCGATCCCTGCTCGGTCACAGTTTGGTGGGCTCCAGCCGTCGTCGCAGTGGCAGTTCCCTTGGTCGTTGCATACCTAGACAAAGTCAACAATGCAAAGTTTTGACGCGAGCGCGAGAGGCGGGCGGCAAGGGTCATCCTAACCCCGTGGCTGTTGCACTTTCTCTCAGCGTCGCAGTCCAAGTTGGGCAGCAGAGCCGAGGCGTTGACGCACTTAAAATCCAGACAGGTCTACAAAAGAAGAGAACACATGAGGAAAAAGCTAGAATACAGCAAGCTAGCTCAGGCTACAGTTCTTACTTTTCCTTCAGCGCAAGGACTCCCAGGGTTGACATAGGCGGGATCCAGCACGTCCGTACCCAGATTGAAATCGGCGTTGACGCATCTGAACCCGTTTATGATCTGGATACTGACGTGAGCGCCTGGAGGCGGCTGGTTGACGTTCACGTTAGTGCACTGCACCTTCCCGCACATGGCGTCCCTGGAATATAAACACTCATTTGAGTTTTTGCCACACACAGATTCATTATCAAATTTAGATCAACAAATAAAATTGACACTCACGCCACAGCACATTTGATATAATCTCCGCTGCTGGTGATCCCGCAGTTCCCGAATAGGTTTCCCTCCATGTTTGCATGCAGGAAGCAATCATCTGCTGCCTTTGTTGCCGGATCTGACAAAATCAGGGGAACACATTCTCTGAAAGCTGATTGGCCACTGCTGTCGTTGAAAGACGTACCTGGCGCAAAGAGACTTTTACACTGGGAGTCGTAAGTCTGACACCGGCCCTCGTAGCAGTACGCCGCTTTGTCCTGACAGGAGAGGCCGTCCATGAGGTAGAAGTCGTTGGGGCAGAAGGCGCTGGTGCCGTTACAGAATTCGGGAAGATCACATGCGTTAGCAGACCTCCTGCATGGCGTCCCGGCTACTTTGAGCTAGAAGGACAAAAAAGGTGCCCAAATCTCAAAACAGATAAGATAACCTTTCCCAAGAACATGCATCTTTAGAATTGATCCAACCTGACAGTCGCTGCAGCAGCTCCCCTGAGCACAAGCCGACCCGAAGGTGAGTTTACAAGTCGCGGCGTTGCAGCATTTATTATTGCATTCCTATAGAAAATATGTTGGAATTTAGAGGTGAAGTGGGTGTGGTTTTGTGAAGTACCGCCGCGCATCAATAAAGGCGTGCTACCTCTGGTTCGCCGCAGTCACACTCCTCGCCTTCTTCCAACAAGCCGTTGCCGCACTTGGCCGCGCTGACCACGTCCGAAAGGGAGGGCTGGTTCATCAGACACACCCCTTTTCCGCTAAGG
This sequence comes from Syngnathus floridae, assembly GCF_059516105.1. Classification (NCBI taxonomy): domain Eukaryota; kingdom Metazoa; phylum Chordata; class Actinopteri; order Syngnathiformes; family Syngnathidae; genus Syngnathus; species Syngnathus floridae. The sequence goes on along the minus strand of NC_142430.1, from coordinate 4,337,412 downwards.
ATGAGCGTCTCGAAATCTTCGGCACTACAGCGGCTGAAGCTTGTGGCGCCGCTAAAACAGTACACAAAAACAACAGACGGATAAATAACAAAATGACGTGGTGACGCGCACCAAGTCATATTTGTGTACCTGGCGGTCGCTGCCATGATGCAGCTTTTTCCATCACAGCTGCAGCGGTTGTCGTCATGACTCATGCCCAGGTTGTGACCGATTTCGTGGGCCACAACACTGGAGGCGTAAACCAGATCGTCGTCACCAAACTGCCAAATCACATTTAACTTTGTCAGTGACGCTCAGAAAATGGAGGAAATACCATAAAAGTATGTGAAACTGCGCTCATTCCTTTAACTAGACACCCCATTATAGTCAAATGGAAAGAATTTCATAATTCTGCCTCGTCAGGCTGTCTCTGTCAAACTGGTTGGACTCCACCTTCCACCTGTTCGACATGTGAATGCGAGGCCTCCCCTTTGAATAATAGAAGCAGTATCATTTTCCACACAAGCTACTCCGCACGTGCGACGCTAGCTGACGTTTGGAGTCGAAAAAATAGAAAATGTGGTGTCGTATTAGTTGAAGGAAAATGGAGTTAAGATAACCATTGTTCTGTTGTGATGTATTAGGTGTTAAAATACTTCTCAAACTAACCACGGTGATTCCTCCAGAGCTGGTGGGCGAGCACACGGTGCCAACAAAAGCCATCCCCAGCACACCCCCCGGGTACGAATTGGGCCGACCGCTAAAGATAAAAATGACAAACATTCAAAACCGCAGATTGCGCATCTTCCGATCATCTGACGGATTGGAACTCACACCACGAGCTGACCGATGTCGTGCCGTTTCCTCGGCAACAGGTCCGACTTCCTCCACTTGACGAAGCTGCGCAGTACGGTGCCCGCGGTATCCTCCACTTGGAATGGATTGGGCTCGCTAAATATCTCTAGGCCCACTAGCACCATGCGTATGTTTAGCGGCTTGTAAAACTGCAATACACCAGAGGGTATCATTCAAAACTGGGGAAAAAAAAAGTGGGCAATTGGATGTTTTACCCCATCAAGCAGGTTGGCCATTTCCACCATCTCCTCGAATATCGCCGACTCATTTCCTTGCTTGAACTGATACTACCAATTAAAATGAATACAGTGAACGCTTTGCTATTCATGAAATCGTCCACTGGCATTTTGTATTGAAAAAAAAACACAGTGAAGATGCCCCGTTAATTGAAACTCACCCTGAGATGATCCACAACCAAAACCAGCTCCACATATCTGGTCTGAGGTAAATTGCGTTTCTTCTACAGAAACAAGAAGAACACTTAAAATCTGAAATCGGGTTGTAGTAACAATGACCGCTCGGACCCGCAGCAAAGCCGAGATGGTGCGTGTGGGCTGAAAAGGTTCATGGCTCGGGGTGGCTTCTGCCTCGTGGACCACGCCGCAGTTGACGGGTTCGGTCTGAATATCGGCCAGTCGGTACAGGAAGTGATCGTCGATGTGGGAAAGCGGCACGGGCTCGATTCCATAGCTGCCGTTTGCGAAAAGGAGCACACCCCTGAAGAGGAACGATGAGTACCACATGAGTTGATTGTCACCCATCAATGAAGGTCATTCAACACGTCCAGACCTCAATCCGTTGCACGTGCTGAGTGCCACCACTGAATTCTCGTAGCCTTCCACCACTCCATGATAATAACAGTGCACCTGGGGAAAATGAAAGCAACCATTTGAATTAGAATTTCTATCAAATCATTATTTATTTATTTATTTAATTCACGCCAGCCATTAACTTACATGTTTTGGACGAGTTGTGTTAAAAGTATCCCGAAGAAAGTCCGGATGTAAGAAGTCTCTGAGAAGCAGGAAAGATCATATGAGTCATAAACATCATGACAGTAAACAATTGCGAAGTGGTGAAAAACCTGTTCCTCTTTAACTGAAGGATGCGAGAGCTGTTGCCTATTTCTAGCACGTATGATTTATTCTCCTCAGAGTTCTGAAATTGTTAGAGAAAAAACCCAAACGTTTTTCGATGGAAAAAAAAACAAAACTGGTACTTAGTACCTCTGATTACAATTGACCATCACTTACCTGCGTAGGAAGCAGCTGAGGTCGCACAATGGAATACTTTGTAACTTTTAACCCATTAGTAATGGCTAGAAGAAAAACGTAGAGGTAAGAAAAAGTTATTACATTTAGGTTTGCACATTGCTGGTCCGTGTTTGCTTTACCACGGAAGAAGTACGCCTCAGCAACCTTAAACACATACGACTCACCTGTGCTGTCTACTCCAGAAATGCAAAATAGCAATAAAGCAGGGATGATGAGGTAATTTTCGCCCATGTTCTCACAACAACGTGTGCAACCTACGCCAAGACGCCAATGATAACAGTTTGATTTCAGTCTTACTTTAATTGAACCAGGCGTTGGACCTCAGCTTCCTTCTGGAGAACCGTTGCGTCACAGTAGGTGTGGCTACTACACCTTTCACTTCTTCTTTTAGTCTTTCACTTTTATTGTATTTAGCAAATTACAGATTCTTCAACCTACCCATGTTATTATATTCTCACTCTCATATTTTGAGTTGCAGAAATGGAGAACAATGGTTTATTAATTAGCACGAAAAAAGATGTTTTTACTTTTTAAAGTATCGTCGAAAATGCTTTTTCTTATAATCAAAATAGAAATATGGAAAAGTCAGTTTTGATTTAAATTAATTTATATTTTATTACGCTAAAAACAGAAGGAGCGCATTCTTCAATTATCGCGAGAACATGCGAGATCTGACGTCACGCAGCACGGAAGTCTCACGGTTGGAACTTCACAACAAATCAATAATGTTGGAAAGACTCGTGGTCATTCCGCTTCAGCCTAACGTTGCTCGTTTTAGCAAAAAGCGTTGTCTTTCATAAGGTGTCTAATTCATGTGTTTCCACCCCAATCCGCAGGTTCACTGTGTGACTGTTTTACGGCGAGTTATCATAATAGCATGCAAGCTAGGTTCGCTGACCTGACGTCACTGTCTCTGGGTGTTTATTCACCTCAATCACAAGCTAAATAAACAAACTAAACTTCACAGGCCGAACTGTTTTATCATTTCGTAAAAATAGATTGCGCAAAATGTCCGAGTAGACTACCAATGCGGCTAATAGTTTTCAAGGCGCGTTCAGGTCATATAAACGTTTTAAAAACGGTTCATATTATTGGAAACAAAGCAACTGGTCACCGTGAGTAATACTTGAGTAATACTTGAGTTAGACTTTGCAACGTATCTCTTTACTGTTCTCATGTTTGGTCATTTCTTCCTCATTTTACAGAATGACAGACTTTGAACCTTCAGTAAAGCGAGCCCGGATTGAAACCTCAACGTCTCCATCAAACACACCTCTCCAAGGTAATTTGATCATTTTCAAGGAATTCACTCGTTGACGTTTAAACCAAAGTGTTTTTTTCTGCCACAGACTTAACGTTATGCAATCCCAACGACACTAATGGGACATTAGATCAAGAAAAGGACAGCAAAAAGATGAATTCGAAGACAAAGGCTGGCATGGATGGTTTGCGAGGTGTGAAGACCAAAAGTTCTCATCGCAGGATCGGCGCCAGACAGCAACTGTCCAGAAACACTCTAGAAAGATGGTTATTGCACCCCACTCAGAATCCAAGCACTTCTGAAGCGATGGTTGAAGAAGGCTGCGAAGGTCGCTCTCAAGGTAGTCTGAACGCTGTCTCGGACTCTGATGAAGACACGCAACCTCTATCGCCTCAAGATCTCGATTTTGGCGGCCGTGTCCCTTCCCTGTCGACGGATTCAGAAAGTCAACACACGCTTCATACTAGCAGTTCCGAGGAACAGGAAGTGGCGTCAGGCTCCGCAAGCTCATTATGCTTTATCAAAGCCAAAATAACAGACTTCTTTTCAGGGGCTTCGTCCGCAGCCCCGAGAGGAGAAAAGCATGATAAACGCTGTGCGAATCAAGACACAGATAAGGAAGGAGAACCTGACGTTACCTGGCTCGGGACGCCAATTTGCGAGCTACGGCGGATGCCCCAATGCGGCCGACCTCTTGCGCCGCTGAAGAACATTCCTGACGTCCACACTGTGATGATAAGGGTTCGAGTTACTACCTCATCACATCATTAAAACATCCAAATCGATTGGGACGTTCAGCTTTTGTGGACGAATTCTGTAGAAATTAATTAACTTTAATGACATATTAATTAATTCAATTATATTTTCCCTGTTGTTGACAGACAGACCTTGTTCGTCACGCAATTGTTCCATATCCTGCCACGTTTGCCGATACCTGGGATGATGTCCATGTCAAAATGCCCTGTTCGAGCAGGAATCTTTTTCCTGTGCCAGATGAGGTAACACTGATCAATCTATTCTCACTCCTCATTCCATCTATACATCTGACGTGGCTTCTCCTCCCGCAGGAAACACGACAACTTCAGAACAAGAGTCGGTGGGAGCTGATTAAGCAAACTTTGTCGGGAAGAATAAGCAGCACTCAAGAATTGCAGGCAAAGTGCTTTCCTAATTTGGTGTTGTCTGTCAGTACCACAGTACGCCTTTAGATGGCGCCCTTATTCTACAAAACGAGACCTACTGACATGGTATTGGTTTTGCAGCTAATAGGTTTTTTTTATTTTATTTTTTTATGTATTACAGAATGCAATATTGAAATACTGTGCTTCTACTGCCAAGAAGTGGGACTTCACTGCATTACATTTGTACTGCACAAAGGTAAACTATATTGATTGTATTCATAATATACTTCACGCACAACATATTTGTCTGTAAAATGTAGACAAAATATATTTAGGGCCATTTCCGTACAAATTACTCCAGGTCAATTTAACCTTAATAAATAACAAATAAATAAACATCAAATAAATAACACAAATTAGTACAACAACACAGGACATGCACAGGGCTACACTGACTGAGAAGGCGGTGGGAATATTTCATTTGTTCAGCCAGACAGGCTGCATTGACACTAGGTGATAGGAGAAATCTCTCCTGAGCTTGTAAACATGAAAAATCTTAAAAAGTGTTATTTTCCCAAAGGGCTGCTCGCTGCAATATCAAGAATATTCAAATTTGGATGCTAAAAAAATACCCTGAATTTCTTTTCCCCTCCCCATGCATGCGGTGATGAAAAATGTGTTGCTGTCAATCTGGAGGGGAAAAAAAATGGAATGGATTTTGCATGAGAAGAATGTTGCCATCCTTCACCAGCAAAGTGGGCGTGTGGAGCGATAATTTAATCTCGGGCCCAAAAGGTCACGTTTGGTAACTTGTCAGGAAGGAAAATGGCTGACATTAGGAAACGCTTTACCCCGCCCACTTTTTAGTGTCGAATCTTTCGGGCGTCGCATGCGTGTCATAAATCATGTAAGTATGGGGGGGTCAAATTCAAATGCGTTGACAGCTATTAAGTTAAGCAAAATTTGGAAATGTTCATTGATTTTTCATTATATATATATAAAAATGTATATGTACGTGCGTGTGTGTACTGTGGCATTTTCCATCAATATTGATTCCTCAGGCTGCAGGAGACAGTGAAGCGGGATGCATTTGAGTGTCAGAGGGAAGTACACATGAGTGGCAAAGAGTGACGGGCCTGGCGCCTCCCTTGAATATTCATCTCGGCGTGCACACTCCTGGCGCATAACAAAAGCTGTTGACGGACAGTTTTCCTCGGCCGTATTTACGAGCTTGCGTGTGTGCGTGTGTGTTATTTGCGCGGGCAGCCAAGCAGATTGTTTTACTGCTCCGACCTGTGGGGAATAGAAACAGAAGGCACACACACACACGCTCTGTCGCTCTCGTGCATGCAACCCTCTTGACTATGTTGTCAGTTTAGCGTGATGTACAGGTCTGCACAGTTAGTTCACATTTGACGGCGTTGATTTAAGAGGGCCGCCTCGGCACCGTCTGCCGCCTCGCCCTCACCAAGCGCCTTCCTTCATCACACCAAGGACAATGGCTTCTTTTGCCATCGTACAAATGTCCCGGGCTTCTCGGCATGGCGAGTCTTCCTCTGGCCTCGCCCGTTTACATTTACATGCCACTCCAAAGAGTATTTTAACGACTTGGCTCGGCACAGCGCTACTGATGAGACAGCTCGGTGATTGATCTTAATGACATTTGTGCGAGTGTAAACATGTCGTTTGTTTCATCGGACCCGTCCTCTTATTTGGCTGTCAGGTTGGGTATTGATATGATCTCAAAATTCTGGAAGTGATCCCTGTGTTATTGGTCTTTTTAGTCAGTCTAAATGAGTTGTTGCCTGGTTCGATGAGATCTGGAGTTGAAACAAATATGATAATCTTGAAATGATCTTAAATGCTTTGGTTAGACTTAGATGCACAAAAGCAGCTGTATAATTTGCAAAATTCCACATTTCTTCCCAATCTCGCGAGTAACCACAAACACAAACAGATATGCTCCCTTTTTGCGCTCTCCAAGGTCCTGGAACCTGCCGCCGCTGAACATCTGTTTGGTTCCCTGCTGCCAAAGCTGGTGCAATTAGCGCTGAGGGCGTCGGAGCTGTGCACCAAGGTAACGCTCGTCGCTAACTGGCAAATGTACTCCGCAATGGCCACGAGTTGATCCCGAGACTCACAAACAGCATGACAGAAAATCCCAAACGCCAATCAAAGCGTGAGGTCCTGGAGCCCACGGCGCTTGTCAATGCTCTTTATAACCATCCTGCTCCAGATCTGAGAAACTGATAATTCCTTAATTACATTTACATAAATGTGACTCTGGCTGGGTTGATTAAATAGTAAATTTGCCAGTAAAAGTCTGGTGAATTTCAGCGGGATTGATTTATTTTTGGCTGTATTTTATTCATGTAATATCGTGTTGGGATAAGCTTAACCTGATGCGGCATTTTTGCATCATCTCTTGCCCGTTTGTATATTTGAGGCCCTTGATTGTGAGCATGATTCAAGAGGCGGGCAAAAGTGGCGCCAAATTAGCACTCGTGCGCGACGTCCTTCAACATCTCATTTGGTAAATGGACTAAACAAATGCTTTTGACCTTGCGCTGCAGTCGTGCCGCTCTGCTCCTTCCTTTCCAGCCCATACCTCTCCTCAAGAGGGGCAGCAACCACTCCATCAGCATGTCGCAGGAGCAGGTGGCCTGCTTGCTCGCCAACGCCTTCTTCTGCACCTTCCCGCGGCGCAGCTCTCGACGCAGCGAGTACGGCAACTACCCGGACATCAACTTCTTCCGGTAACGTTCAAGCCATGAAAAACTTTAGTGGTGCCATTCGCTATTACATAATTCACCTATGGCCTTCTGTCAAGACTTAAAAGCCTGCTCTCGCCAGCAAGTCAAGTCAAACTTTACCCTCAGGACTCCACGGCGCAGGATTGGAAACACAAAATGAGACTCTGATGAATGAAATTCTCAGTTCCCCCAAAGGGCTTTCAGAGCATCAAGCTTTTGTTATTTCACCCCCCCTGCTCAGAACACACTCAGGAGTGAGATGGCGTCTTTAATGTGCATTGAAAACTTTTGCCACGAGCAGCGTGTCAGGAAAGTGGGGTTGACCTCACGCTTCCTTGCTTTAAAAGCAACGCAGTACGGCGTCTTAATGTTTCCCCGAGGACGAGGGCCAAGCTCCAGCTATCGCTTTTTTTTATGTGTCGTGTGTGAGAGTGCTACAAAGTGGCACAAGTGATGGAGAGCCCGAGGCGACTCCATTGTGGCCACAGCGGAGGAGATCCTACATAATCGGTGGGTGACTGAAAGGCAGGCTGAGAACTGAAGCATGACTGAACTCACGTGGACACAGTGGACGGCTCTTATCCCTGGGACACTTTAATCGCCACTTGCTATGCGGAGATGTGATGTCACAAATATTCCCCTCGCTGAGAAAATGCTTTCTAATATTTGAACACACGTATAAATAAGAATAATAAAGAAACAAATGAGTCATTCAATCAGACATGTCATGTTTTTGCCTGCAGGCTGTTTGAAGGGTCTTCATCCAGGAAGATTGAGAAGTTAAAAACTCTAATGTGCTACTTCAAAAGTGTCACTGAGCAAAGTAAGTTTTTCTTTTATTTCCACAACAAATATGATACATAAAGGCAAATGTGTTCCCTCCATTTTGTGCTTTTCAGAGCCTACCGGTTTGGTCACATTTACACGGAAAAGCCTGGATAATCTTCCAGATTGGGAATGGTAGAGTTCATTGATTTTGATCATATATCATGATTTTTTTTGGGGGGGGGAGTACAATAACCTTTTTATTTTTCATTTTAGCTGCGAGACTCTGCTCACAAAACTCTACATTGCATCTGAAGGGACCATTGAGGATGATGGTTACGGAATGCTTCAGGTAAGTGATTCTCAAAATGTGCCCCTGGTTGTGCTTTCTCAAAGGAATCCCAAAATGTGATTTCGAAGCTGGCTAATCTATCACAGTGCGCATTTGCTAAAAGTAGATTTCCGTTGTATTTCAGTCGTTACGTTGTGTAGCTCTTCACCCAAAATGCTTACGGCTGGCAAAAAGGCCTCGGGACCGGGGGATCGGCCGCGCTTCTCGCTCTCTTGTCAGGACTGCCCGCTCTGCCTTTTCACCTTTTGTTCGCCTTCAGTCGCCGGTGGCTGACAGCTGACGAGCGCTCGCGACCAACCCCCGGGAACGCCGCGGCCCAGATTGATGTCCGCCCCGCCGGGGTGGGGGGAGGCGGGAGGGTGGCTTGGTGTGCTGACAGCCTGTCAAAGTAGGCTTTAGCGCTCTGGCTGACTGTCCTCGGAGTTGAGTGACCAGTTTGGGGACATCCGCCCCGAAAGGGGTTGCGACGGAAGGGGGTTGCTCTGCGGGCCGATGAGCAACAACTGACAGTCTTCAAAGTGAGAATCATATCTTCCACATGCCCGCTTTCGGACTTGTCAACGTCCGAGCGGAAACAACGGAGCTGGTTCTAGTTAAAGAAGTCAAATGCTCGTTGAGAGCTGTGTCGCAAAAGGCTCAATGTGACGCACAAAAAAAAAAAGCAAGTGGGGCTTGATTTGTTGCTTTTTGGGTTTCAGGTGGATTTTGCCAATCAATTCGTGGGAGGAGGAGTCACCAGTTCGGGTCTCGTTCAAGAGGAGATCCGTTTCCTTATTAACCCTGAGCTCATCGTGTCTCGCCTCTTCACCGAAGCTCTGGATCATGACGAGTGTCTGATTATCACAGGTGATTATTCCAGTAGAACAATGTCATGTCAGAATGTCGTTCTTCTCGTGACCTCCGTTGACCCCATCTCCATCCGTTTTTGTCTTGATTGTCTTGGCGGGGCGGGGATCGAGCTTGCCTGATTGTGATGCTGAGTAATTCCCACCAACTGTCCTTCAGCATTGAGTGGCGGCAACATGGCGAGAGAGGGTCGGCGCAAATAGACAAGGCGCGACCCGGGGAGGCCCAGCACGAGATCATCAGCCTCCTGCTGAGACTCCAATTTTTGTTTACTCAGTTTTTAGTAGTGACGCATTCAGACTCCTGTGGGTGCTTGATTGCAACCATGAAAGATGGACGCAATCAATATTTTGTCAATCTCAGAGAAAACTGTGTAAAAAAATTGGTCTTTGTTCCAAGGAACTAAAAGCGGAAGTAGAGAGATGCCGACCGAGGGAACGGATTCATTATTCGACGATCCCAACAGTGAGGCGTCAGCATCACGGAAACCATTCAAGTCACGACATTTCCCTCAGGGAGAGTCACCTTCTCGTTTCTCCCGCTCGCGCTCGCGTTTGCTCTCTTGCCTCCACTTAACTTGATTACAGGAGCCTGAAATTAAATATATCTGGAAGACCTGCCCAAGACCCGCTCCGCTAATGGACTCTCCCATTCCATCATTTTTATTAAAGCTCGCCTCGTATCTGTCTTGTCCCTGTTACGGCATGCGAGCCCGAGCAACATTGTGGCCGTGCGGTAAATCGTATTACCCTGCGATGCTTTTTGGCACGCGTAGGATGGCAACGGAATGGATCTCTGCAAAAGTGCTCGGGGCTAATTGAATTGATTGTTGAGATTACCGGTGGACATCAGCGCAGTCAAACCTCTAAGGAGACTTTTTGCTGATTCTGTCCATTGCAGAAAACAATGTCGCATTCATACATGGCTGACCGAATCCGTCCCACCGGTCTTGCGCTCGAGAGATTCGCCCCCCCCCCCCCTCCCCATCCCCGCCACTGCTAATCACTCGCTTCATTCGCTGCAGTGTGTGCAGCGTCTCAGCGAGCGCTCTCGACGGTCGGCGTCCTAATGAGCTCTAATGAGAACTCCGCCCTTATGATTTAACCATGACCACTTCACCTAAAGTTCTCTTTGTCCAGATGAATGTGGATTTGGTTTACTTTGCAGGGACACAGCAGTACAGTAAATATTCAGGCTACGCACAGACGTACAAATTTGGCGGCAGCTATCAAGACACCACCCCGAGGTATTTCACCTACATGTGAAGACCCCAATGCACTGTTTTTAGCCAGCAATGTGGTGACATCTCTATTTTACTACCATTTTGTTATTATGATGTAAGGAAACTTATTCGTTTCAGAGACGACTGGCAAAGAAGATGCACAGAGATTGTAGCGATCGACGCCATGCCGTTCAAGAACTACCTGGAACAATTTCATCCAGAGGGATTAGAACGGGAGCTCAATAAGGTTCTTTTGGCTTAGAATTTTTTTTCTTATCATACTTTCTGTGCCATAGTATCAAAGTACAGTAAAAAAAAAAAAAAAATCCCCCCAAAGTGGTCCATAGCTTCGCTGTGATCATTAGCAGCACCGCAAGTGCTCATGTTGACGGTTCTCAGTGTAAATATTTGAGAAGCCCATGTGTTCCAAACAGATGGGACAGTAACACGTGTACAGAATATCATTGAGCATTAATACACCTTAGACGATTAATCCAAAGGTATGCCTTTTGAGTAAAAAAAAAAAAAAAATGGCAGTAGAGATATCTATTTGTAACGAGAAATTAAGACATCGGCAATGTCATGTCTGTCGTCAAACGGGTCGTGAGGTGTTTGACAGCTTTGACACCGGTGTGAGCGATGCAACAGCTTAAGGATCAATCCCTTTTGGAATACTCTACTTCCCGGGATAGAAGCCTGTCCGATTTCTGATCACTCCAAAGGGCAGGGGCGGTCCGTGTTTGTCTATTTGCTTGAAAGTCCACCGAGGGAACAAATGAGCCGAGGTCAGCCCGATATTAGTAACGGGCCGTGCAAGCGAAACAACACACGCTTGATATATGATACAAATGTGCGTTAAGCCAGCCTCACTAACCTGGATGCACTCATGCGTTGAATGACTTGTCAAGCGCGAGCCTGCAGGCAAATAGAATTGCTTTTTGGAATCGCTGCCTTCCATAGGCCATTTACATTGCACAGCGTGGATGTGATTTTGATTTTATTCAGCATATTAAAATATGTCATGTTGATTTGAACTGTTCCTCTACTGCAGGCCTACTGTGGCTTTGACCGCTCCGGCGAACACCACGACAACCTTTCGGCGGTGGCCACGGGAAACTGGGGCTGCGGGGTTTTTGGAGGCGATGCGCGTCTGAAAGGCAAGTCGTGACGCAACGCGACTCAAATTCTACCCTCGCCGATCATCTTCCCGCATTAGAAGGCAATAAATGTCAGGGTGAGCGGCTCCAATGCAGGAGTGCCGTCATTTGTCTTGCGTCGGTTTACTTATGGTCTATTCGTCGCCTTCCTCCTATTGATCAAGTGACAGAGCTAATACGGTTCATTAATAGTGAAATTGATCGCCAGCCCTAGTCCATCAATCTGCTCCTTGTGCTTTCCGCCATGAGGAGAGGGCATGCTAGAAGCTGCCGTCTCGTTGTGTAGCACGAGCACACCTTTGTGCATATTTGTTAATTATGTGGTGTGACGTGCGGGCGGGCCTCCGTAGGCCCAATCATCTACTGTCCGCTTAACGCGATGCCTCCCGGAGAAATCTTTGTAATTGTGATCTAGCTCTTCCTTGCTTTCCTGTAGGACAATCTAATTGGGTGATAATTGAAGAAAAAGAGTTTAGTGGGGAGATTTTTTTTTTTTTTAGATTCACACAAACCCCCACTTGACTATAAATTGGCTACCTCTTGTCAGAGAGTGGCAGTATTAATTTAACAATTTATTATTGTGGCTGCAATTTGCCATAGTGCATCAACTTGTGAGCTAATATGATAAATAATAATACGGTAACGTCGCTAATGACTTGGCTGCTGAGTGTATTTTCAGTCTCTTTAAATATTCACACCTCAGTGGGGGCTGAAACCATTTCCCAGTTTACCCCCCCCTTCCCCCTTGCCAAACAGACTGTTGCTGTTTAATTTAGCTGTAACTTCATTACCAATTTGATAAGTAAGACTTGTCTATAGACTTTGCAAGTTGTTTCAAACTTTGGTGACATGTGGCAAAACATTTTGCGGCACTCCTAGCCGAGCGGTAACGCCGACCTCCTTTCTTCCTGACCCAGCGCTGCTCCAGATGCTGGCAGCTGCCGAGGCGGGACGCGACGTGGCTTATTTCACCTTCGGAGACAGCCAGCTCATGACAGATGTCCACGCCATGCACTCGTTCCTCACGCGGAGGCGCATCACTGTTGGTGAGAGGCTCGCAGGTGTCCCACCTGCATCTTGCTTATACGCGACTTTGCTTTTTATTCACCTGGAGGATTACACTCTTAAAGATAAAAATAAAAAATAACGTGCCGCCCTCCACCAAGGCTGAGCACTTTTAAACGTGCGCCCGATTCACTTGATTGAAATGATGATGACCATCTGGGCAACGCTGTTCCATCTTGACCTTGGCGTGTGAGTATCTGAGCGTAAGCTGTGGCCCGCAGCAGCTGTTTAATAAGGAGCCGCAGATCTTACAAGGGCATGACAGTAATTATAAACAAATCAGCCAACACGCAGCGTTAAAAACAAACTCACCAAAACACACTCTTTTCACAATTCATGCTTGTTGGCGATAACCACATTTTGTTTGCATTTGTGTTTCCATGGCAGGAGAGCTCTACGATCTGTTGGTCCAGTACCACGGCGATGTGTGTGAGGGCTGCAGCGGTCGGCGCCCTGACATCAGCCTCTACGCCTTCATCCACAGACAGCTCGGCTCCTCCCCGCCTACGCAGTGACTCCCGCCAGACGCTACGTCCCTGCGGATGACGCTTGCTGTCAGGTGACCTGTGAGTCACTGTCCCTTTGGAATTAGAAAATACAATCGGAAGCCATATCGCTTGGCCTTTAGGACATGTTCGGTTCGTACTGGTAGTTCACACCAGTCCAAAACTAAACCGCAGGAGGTGGTTAGTGCGAAGGAAGTGGACAGTGTTTATTTTGCTGCTAATGTGCAAGGACAACAAGTATGAGTTTGGAAGCAGAGGTTGCCCTCCCTCATTTAGCCTTTTTTTTTTTTTTTTTTTTTTAAACACCCACACATTTCCAGTCTAATTGAATTGGCTGTCAGAAATCGGGTTAGACACTAACTAGATCGGACATTGTGAAGCTTGGGAGTCATGAACTTGGAAAGCAAGCAAAACGTTCACGCATTTACAAACACAAAGTGAGGAACAACAGTATATCCACATTTCTTCCATTTGATGAATAAATGACAGCTCGTCCTCTCCTGTCTCTGTGAGCGGGCAAGTGTGCTTCCTCGCCATTTATCCTTTAATAAGGTCATCCACCCCCTTATATAAACTGTACATGACACCTCGTTAAGGGACGAATATGGGAGAGCCAGTCAAAGGTAAGCGCCGTGGGCAGTGAGAGTAACACGGCTTCATTGAGATATGCAGACTTGACCCTTTAGATATTCTTCCCAATTTTTGAAAGGTTGAAAGACATGGAGACAGGTACCAGATGCTTTGCGAAAAAACCGCCCACTGAGGTCAGGTCAGTGTCGATTTAAAAGTGTTACAAGTTGCGGTGACTCGACCGAAGAGCAGAAGAGGCCACGCGGATGCCGTCATCACGTTCAGATGAATCAGACGTGACAATCGTGGATCCACCTCGCAACATTCAGGTTAGTTTTGGTGAACTGTAAAAGTAATGTAAATTCCATTTATCAGTTCCAGACTTCCCAATGGAAAAAAAAATAATAGTAATGTAACAACGCATCTTGTTAAAGGAACATTAGTTGAATAATATTTGCCAACATTTGATCAACAATGTCGGCAGTGTGCGCCGCGTGAGGTAGGGGGGTGGGCGCCTCTGTCTCTGTAGCCTGCCGAGTTCAAAACTAGCCGCCGGTGGTATTCCTGCACATTGATGTGCCGATCTCAAGTCTCCTGTGTTTTTGACCTTTGATTGCCACCTACAGTCATCTTTTAATCCTGTTTTTACCGAATCCCAACCAATCAGGTTTTATGGTTGTAGTACGACCTTAAATCTTGATTCAGTTAAGTGTACAGTAGTACGTCTTATGGCTTATTAATGAATCCCAGATGAGAATAACACCCATTAAGGATTCATCGATACATTCCTTTTGAAGCTTTTTGCTTCAGCATCCAAGAGGGTCACCTCTGATAATGCAGCTTTATGAATATGAAGGCCTACTTTGAATGAATTACACTTATTTACACCCCCATTAAAAAAAAAGAAAATGGTGAACGTAAACTCCCCCCTGGAGGCAAGAAGCTTCTGGCTGCAGATTAAAGGCATTATCAGATGAATATTGATATGTTTGGTGAACCCCTGCTTGCGAGCTGCGCTTTACACGTCTCTTAAAGATGAAAATAGGATTTGCAGTCACGAGCCCACTGAATTAACAAATTATTCAGGTGGGTTCCTCGACAGCATTATTGTCTTGGGGAAAAAAAATTCGACTGTAAAAATCTGCAAATCTCTTTGCCTTACTTGAGTTACAGCCCAATGACATTTCAAAAAAATTCTACAAGCGTTTAGCTCGAGAGTTGTTTTGCATCGTCACGATGCTTTTAAAAAACCAAGCTCTGCTCGTGTCACGCCGCATGTAGCTGTGATGGTGTGTGAACCCTAAACGCTGGGCCGCTTTCAAACATTTGATGGTAATTGCGGCTTCATGCGTGCTCAGACGCTTCCTCGTCCAAAGGCGCTTCCTCTCCCACCCGCAAAAAAAAAACTTGCTTGCATTGTTTTTGTGTGTGTGGCACGAATGCCCCGCAGTCAGAAACACAGCGTCTTATAAATCCTCCGTGCTGGCCATTATTTATCAGCGACAGCCACGGCCATTTTTAGTTGGGTGTTTCCACGGCAATTGATCCGAAGGGGCAAAATCCATTTTTATGTGATAGCTGTAGCTTTTAACCAAACTGACTGCCGTCTCCGTAAGGTCAAGGATTGAGTGAGGGAAGTTATTTTTGTTCCCGGCATTCCTTGATTGCCAATCTATCATTGCAGCCTCACCCTGATTGATACCGACTCGCTCGGACTGAAAGATGGCGCAAGGCCAACAGTAAGGTGGAGCCCCATCTCTACGGTAACTAAGGTGACTGCAAGCATTTTGCATTTTTTTTGTCTACATCAGCATATTATTGTACCACTTCATTTACTGCATTATTAGCTTAGCATCCAGCATGTCACATTCTCCCCATTCACCAGAAATGAACGATTGATGTTTGCAGCACACGGCGGGTCGGTTTACGCTTCCTGTTTTTGAACCGAAGGCATCTCCTCGGGCGGCTAATTGCACACGTGTTGCTCCTTCCACACGCAGCGGATAACACCAGCTGTTCGGTGTCCGCGCAAAACCCCGGCGCCATTCCCTAAAAGAGAAAAATATATGTTGCTCCTTGGCAATCACTTCAAAGTTTTCGGATATTTTTAGATATTTTAGGGATAGCGGCGATGAACGTTGACGTACGACACACCGTGTCGGCGCAGATGTCTGGGAGACGCTAAGGGCCAGATGTTTGCTTCTCATTTCCTTTCCAAAGCCGCATTTTACTGCCTTTTGGCGCTGATCACAACGTGATTAGCGCCAACACATGGCAACGCTCGTTAGCAAAAGTAAAAGCCTCATCTTCGTTCTTATGTCTTTTTACAATATCAAACCTTATACTGCTCAACCTCCAATGTAGATCAATTTCAAACGCATAGGAAGAATATCAAGAAGCAAGGCCAGTCAGTAATGTTGAAATGTGTCATGAAAATGTCTGACAGGGTGGACCTCCAGGCTCCACCTTGCATGGAGGTTGTTATGGAGCTGTCACGGTTAAGGTGACAGCACGCAATGTAGCAGTACCCCCCCCCCCCCCACTCCAGGATACATTTGCAGCCCTTAAAGGCAAAAGGGTGCGAGTAAATGAGTTGCTCTCAGGCCTTGCCATGTGCCTCTTGACAGGTTTAACAGCAAAAGGAACCATTTGATTGTTGTACCCGAGAAAACCCCCACTGTAAAATCAGCATCGATGCTGCTGGTGGAGACGACGACCCCGACGACCCCGGTGAGGCTTTTATGAATTGTCACTTGGAGATCATAATCCAGCAACATTTTCTTGAAGTTATTTTTCAAAATAATATCGAGTCAATGATCCAAGGTATACGTTTGATTTGGAAATAAAAGTAAAGTTCAAGGAGGCATGGACACAAGCCTGTTAGAGAAAACTCTCTGAAGGATTTGTCCTCTCAAAAAACAAAACAAAACAAAAAAAACATCCGCCGGATATTTGTCACTTTGCGATATGTTATTTTGTCTTTCTCAATGTGGACACTCGAGCCGTTTTTTCTGAAAAGTGGACTTTGAAGGACCATAAAACCTGTCTGTGGTTATATATGAACCCGAGTCTAATCAGACAGGCTCCTTTACACCGAGACACATGTTTCCTTGAAAACGCCATCTTTCCCCAGCCAAGTGCCGCCGGTCTTTGTGACAAACTAAGAGAGAAAGCCAAGGAGAGGGGGGTTCAAACGGATTCACCCGTCATTTCATTAGGATACGCTTTCTTTACGGATAAGTGGATTAGACACTCCAGCTGTTCAATTACCCAAGCGCTCGTAAAAAGCTGAAGTGGCGTCTCCCGAGTGAGATATTGTCACGCCGCCCGTAGCCATAATGGTAAGATTTAGGATCCACTGTGACAAGAGTCTCAGCTGAGGGAGCCTTTGCATCACCAGATATTGCGCTCCCCGGCCGCTCGTGAAAGATGGCAACCATTACTTTGGGCACGGCTCGCTTCTCGCCGCCGCCGTCGCCGCTTCATCTAGCTTCACAGCTCCCTGGAAGTAAATAAACATAAATGAGCTCAAGAATAGGCAGACGGCGCCTGGGCCCAACCTGTGAAGGATGTGACTTGAGTTGTGCGCGTCATTACTTTCTTAATCTGTCTCATCGTTATTCTACTAAGTGCCAGTCCACACGATGAGCTGGGACTATATTTTAAGTTTATTCAATATTTAACTTTCCCACATTTGTAGATGTTTTTGCAACTTGGATAAAGTCTTTTGTCTTGGCGACTCGTACGCATGCATGCAAACTCATGCCTTTTTATTTAGCCCGTGACAAGCGCGGCTATTAGCTGCCTGGTGGCGCTTTTCACTTGTCAACCCTGATAAGGCGTCCCGTCACAAGCCACGGCCAGCGCATGAATTTCGAGACGGGTTCTGCGAGTGAAGCGTGGCGCTCCTAATGAATTCCTTCCTTCCGAGTTTTTCTTTCACCGTCGCCTCGCATCCACTCACGTCGGACTCCAGTGCGAGCTGGGAGGCTTAGCCGTTGTTACTCTGATGCGAGGAGGACATTTATGCTTCTGCCTCTCCATGATGGACTCTCATGAGTGCCCTACTCTTATGTCTGACCTCCTGCAATTTATCTTCACTTGCATCTGACCTCTTGCAACTTATTGATGCGCAGTCAGTCAATAAACGTAATTATGACGATAGTTGTTTCATTTCTTTTTTTCTTTCCCCTGATTCACACTTTTCACTCAGTAACCTCTTTTCCCGGGGCCAGTGAAATTAGCCCGAGTCTGTTTGATGAGAGCCCAGGGCAAGGCGCGACGTGTCGCTGGACAGAGGAGGCATAAATCATTCTCGGTGGCAGGCCGGAACGTCGGATCCACCGTCTTGAGATTTACACCGCGCAGCAAAATATGGCCTCCGCAATCTGGATCCTCTTCCAGCGGCTCATCTTAAAATTGGTTATTGATCCAACCAATAACAGAATGAATCATTGGGGTGCCAACCAGTTGCTACGTTTACAGTAGCGCAGCTCATCTTACATTAGCGATGGATTTTTGTTTAGAGGCAAAAAAGTGCTGCACGGGAAAAAAAAAAAAAAAAGTCTACTTTGAGATGAACGTGTCATCCGGAAGCTCATTAGAACAACTGCAAATACCGACAGCCAGCTGAAGAGTTGGAAGTTTTCTTGGTCTCAACATATTGTAATTGAGTCACTTTAAATAGTTTGATTTACAGATATGGAAAATGTCAACAATGCAAGCTGTAATTTGACTAAATAAAATACCCATTTGTATATTTCTGTGAGATTCTTTCACAACGTCATCACACATCATTTAATGGGGCTTTGTTTCTTGCCCAATTAGGCTTGAAGATAGTTTGTAAACGCATCTTCTGCCCTGGGAGTGCTCCAAACGCTCCATAAATGCCACGGTGGCTATTATCACAATTCCTTTGTGAGTGAAAACACACATCCTAATAATATACCCTCGGCCCTAATTGAATCATTCCAACAATGGCGGCGGCACTTTTCTTTCAATTCCCTCCTAAATGTCAATATTGGAGAAACAAGACAAAAATATATTTTTTTCTTTTTTTGGGGGGTAGGCAAAATGTCAGATTTTCAAAGGGGGCCGTATCATTGCTCACTGGCCTCTGAATTATGATTCATCTTGTTCGGAAATTTCTTTGTTTGGCTTTCGTTTAGACTTAATTACTTTTTGGGAGGATTCTTGTTTTAACGGAATCAAGTCATTAGTCAAGAAGCTGTCTGGTCCTGTCTTGCTCCGCCCACAATAGTTCCTGAAATGATGTTTTGTTCTTAGTCCGGGGGCACTGCCTTTTGAGTCGATAGCACGTGAGGCTGCACCTGTTTATTGGCATGGAGGGTCTCCGGGTGGGCATCCGCCATTGATCCAGATGTCAAGCGCCGCTCCCCCGTCGTCACCCTATAGCCGACCCTGGTTGATGCTAAAGTGGAAGGCGCACTGCCGGCGAGCTGTTAAGCCCTCTTCAATAATCACGTTCAGACCGGACAAGACTTCCAGCGTCGTGATTTGTCCGTGACTCAAAATGGAAGTCGACCCGTCTCAAATATTGACCGCAGAGGTCATTTGAGGCAAGACGTTTTCTGCAAGAACAGACAAGAACACTTGCCCCACAGAGGGCTTAGTTTAGCATCCCCAAGGACGCCGCTATTGCGCTGGGAAATAGACGGATGAACGCTTATGATGGAGTCATTTGTCCTCTGCGGAATGGATTGCCGTCCAAATCGATCTTTTAAGCACTGGACTGTACGTTGTGTGAAGTCTCTCATATGAGCATGCAAATCAGTTTGGTGCATGGCGGCGGTGCTGTGATTAATTGTGTGCTTTTATGCAAATCCAGTTTCAACCAGCCTGGTTTTTTTTTTTTTTTTGGTTTTGTTTTATTGGATGAGCGACTATAATTACAATTAACATGCTGAGTTGTTTAATTAATAGGAGGTGATTATGGATATGAATGATGTTTGCCAAGTCGGTTGGAGCTTTTCAGGGAAGCTGAATCCAGTTAGATTTTTGTTGACAACACAAAATGAATGGCTAATCGAATAGACTAGTACTGTATCGTTTAAAACAGAAAAGGCCTTTATTTGTCCCACAATAGGGAAACTCCAGCTCGTGCACACCGAAGACAAGCACACAAAAAACCCTGACAACGTATATATTTTTTTAAATTTTATTTCTATGCCTAAAATATGTTATGTCACATTTTAAATACACATTTAGCAAAATATTTCTGACTGCACATTCATCACTGACTCATTTATGGATTATTGTATATAATAATAACATATATATATATATCAACACAAATATAGTTTCTTATCACTTCCAGTAAATCAACACATGTAAATGTGACATACAATATGTTCTTTAAGGCATTTTTTTTCTCCTGCATACTTTTGGAATATGTTTCGTAAGCTTTGGACATATAAAACTAAGACTCCTCTATATATAGGAATAAAGCATGCTTTCGATTGGTACGTCAATCGAAAAAAAATCGACAATCATTTTACATGACAACACTGTTACATGTATGGTGACAGTTGAACAAGTTAACAATTAAATCAAATACAAACTACCTGTCACGATTGTAATTATTACTCTCATCTATCCAAAAATTGCACATGACTTCTTGCTGAATAAATATTGCACAGCATGATTATATTATTGCACATTGAGCCAACGTAACAACAGCTACCTCTACAAAAATATCTTATTTGCTGTACACATGAACACAGTGATTTGCCTCATTCACCTCATACAGTTTGTCTCACTTTAAAGTATTATTGCTATATTCACAGCTCAAGGCTCCTCCCATTTCATCTGTTAGAGTTATAGGAACACATGCGGCTACATTTGCACGTAGCCTCTTTGGCAACTTTACTGTCAGCGGCATCACATTAACGCAGAACTGAATTCCAGCAAAATAGACAAACACCGTAACGGCACATGTTCAATGAAATAGTTTGCCATGTCCTTGAAAAGGCAAAGATGGCCACCGCTACGCTAATACTGTATCTGTACAATACATCGGAGTAACTCAAGTCAGTCTGACAGGAGAACATGGCTCAGGTTTCCTAAGACTGGTTCGAGTCAAGCAGTCAAAAAAATAATAATCATCACATGTTACATGATGTTCTGATCTTGCATTTTGTGGTGATATTGATTATTGCACAGACAACCAAGACCTATCCATAAAAGTTATGTCCCTGATCTGTAAGGCTTGCTTCCACCCTGGCGTCCGTCCGCCATCTTGGCCACAGCGTCGCACAGGTCCCTGATTTCCAGCAGCCCCTCATTCAGCGCTTTCACAAAAACGGCCGAGCTCGTCTGCGTGCTCTCCCAGAAACTGGACACGCAGAAGACCATGTGGTCGGGCTGCGGGTTGTAGCAGGCGCCGTAGCCGTTGGGCACCACTGGACCGTAGCAGCAGAACATTTCCACCGTGGTCGGGACCTGAAGACCGACGAGATTGAAGCACTTTTGCGTATTCTCCATTTTCAATATTCCATCTCAATGGGAACACTACCTGACTGGTGGACAGGATGAATTGGTTACTCGCCAGATACGTTTCATCGCAAAAGATCTCCGGACGCTCCATGTTGAGTTCCTTGGCGCTCTTCAGCAGTCCCAATAAATGATTGTCTATTGCCATTCCTGTTATAGCCTGAACAGGGAGAGTCTTTCATGACAATCTGGAAATCACGATTTATTTTTTGTAGCATCACTCTAAAGACCGTGTTTGGAATCAATGGCTACTCCCAAAACACAGCCTGTGATTTATTGACAGTTTTGAAAGTAGTAATCGTTAGCATTGTCTCACTTACCGCAATCGTATAATCCGTCTGGGCGTTTATTGCATCTCTCAGTCGTTTCATTTTTTCACTTTCCTGTAAGAAAATGGAAAAAGATCAGTCACGGGCAAGTTACGGTGTCGTTGCGCTAATGGATTTCTGGAGGGACGTCATCTGTTTGCTGCGTTGAACAAGCATCTGGGAGTCAGACTGAGGAAAAATGGCTCACAGTGTAAGTCGTCCTTTCGTCCGTCATGCACTTGACAAAAGTCAAAGCTTCGACAGTGGCGGAGCGAATGTTATCCACCCGCCCGTCCCGGAAACGCCTGATGGAGGCGCTCTCATATGTGGATACCAGCTTTCCGTTGCACCTGCGAAAAAAAACAAGCCGGATCATGGCAACCTTTTCTTAACGGCGCTCGATGAATCCTGAAGTCCTACTTGAAAAACGCAAGCTGTAGGGCCACTTGTACAAATGCATCTGGACTCAGTTTTTGCTTCTTGATAAATTCCTTTCCGTAATCTTTGAAAGTAAAAACGTCCATGTCCAGATTATTCACCAGCCTGAAGCAAAACCACAAATCAGACAGAAATTTGGGCTCTCTGGAAAGATTTTTTCTTTGATGGTTTTACCTCTGCAGTCGCTCTTTGGAGGCCACGAGGAGTCCTTGGACTTGGGGGTTACATTTCCACACGAGTCTCCTCGGAGCCGGAAGCTTTCGACAACTGGTCGGCTTGGCGGGCTCTAATGTGGTTCTGGCTCTGTTCAAAAAAGCAAAAACTTAAATTCTGTTCAAAATTTCATGCAGTCTTTCTCTGCAGCAACTCACATGTGTTTAGTCAAATGTTCTGAACATTGCACCAGAACGACACCTTCAAAGGCGGAATGTTCGCAAACCACTCCGCATATCCCGTCCATTCCTACAACAAACTAAAAAGGAAGGACATTCACCCATATTGTGTTTACAGATGGCGGACGGCGTCGTCGGCCTCACCTGCATGGACTTGTCATACCAGCGATTTGCGCCATTCTTCTCCCACCCGCCGCCATGGAGCATCTGCAGGGCCCGGTTGCTATCAGTGGCCTTCGTCCCACTGGGCTCATCCAAGCACAGCACACACAGGCAAGTCTCTATCAGGACCAGAGAGTCCATGTTGATTTGTTCTAGAAGATCCCAAAAAAATTGTTAGCACGTGTTTGAAATTTTGTTCAAATTTTCCCGATATTTGCACCTTTAGCGAGAACGTCTCGGGCTCGTGCCCATTCTGTTCGGTCGTCCGATGTCAGGATACCAAAAGGAGGAGCTCGCTCTTCCGCGTTTCCTGCCATCGACACAATTTTCTCCAGTTGGGAGAAGATCTCCGTCTCATGAAGCGGCTTGCTCTCGGTCACTACATCCAATGCGAAAAACTACAAATAGGACAGCAAAAAAAGAAGCCTTTGTTTATAATCCCTCACAGGGACAATATGTTGTTTGTTAAGAGTAGAAATGAGCGCAAATCAATGGTCTGTGCTATATATAGCTAATAAGGAAGCTCTCAGACAAAGTGGCAGATTTAATCAGTTGTAATTCAGTTAACTGACGATATCTCCGAGGGGAGGGCCAAAGCACCCCGACGGTACTTAGTGAGTATTAGTGGGTGAAAACCGGCTGACCTGGTACAATTTGTTGAGAATAAAATCAGAGCCTTAAATCACAAGTGGGAATCGAAACCTTCCTAATAGCTCGCATTTAATTGGAGGAACAATGTCGAGGGCGTCGTTAATTAATTAGCTCTCCGGCTGAGCGTTCCACGGTTACTTTTGAAAGATCATTCTCAATCATCCACAGTCCCGGGGGAGCCGTTGGTCTATCGCGTTTCTCGTCTGTGTTCCCACGCAGGATTTCATGTGTGCGTGCACATTGATGCATTTCTCTCCCACCAATGTTAGTGCCCTGACCTGGTTCTTGCACGCCACAATAATGTGCTCCGATGCCGCGGCACCTGGATTCACCCGGACCTTGAGCGTGTCGCTCTTCGGGCCCGGGTAGCGGTACGAGGTAAACAAGCGGGAGTACTGCTCCATGCACAGAGGGGTCCCAGCCAGCTGGCCTCGGGCGAACTCCACAGGGAGCGTTCGCCTGCCAGGGAAAACAGTCGCAGGGCTGACTTTGTGATTTCATCATAAGTCGACGCGTTTTTTTTTGGGTCGACTTACCCGTCGATGAGGGCCTTGTACTCCAACACGCCTCGAATGAGACGTGCGGCGTAGCTGAAACCAGTTAGAAAGTTAAAACGTTTGCTGAAAGCACACAACCTCTTCCGGCCAGCAATCATGATGAGGTGCACTCCCGCCTCGAAGGACTGGTGCTAATTATGTTAGTGGAAATTAGCACGCCACAGAAGGGGAAGCTCGCATGTGCTCGTCTGTGTTCCTGCGACGGGGAAACACTGAAGCTTGTCAGACGTTATCCCGCTACTCATTCATCTTTGGCGTTATTACGTTGCGGAGGCAGATCAATGCACCACACCCCTAAATGAGGCCTGACTAGCGGCCTCGGTGGGGAGCATAGCCTTGTCGCTCCCAATTAAATAAGTGGCGCTGGATCATAGCAGCTGCTTGCGGTGCTCTGGAAATATTCACTTAGGGGCATCAAAGCTGTCAAAAGCAAATGGCAATCTGGGAATATTTCTTGCGTATTACAAAAAGTGGAAAAAAATACGCGTGGCCTACCTCAGCGCGTCCTTTCCATCTTTAAACGGCTGTTTGGGAAAAACCATGGCGGGGCTGGAGTTGACCGGCAAAGCCAACCTGTTGCTCAGGTACATGTCCTCCAGCCAGTAGTCGTATACCTTGAAGGATTCAAAAGTATGGGATTTTTTTAGGGGTTATGTTCAAAATGGAAGTTGGAGCGCAGTGGAGTAAAAAGTCCATTAAAGTGCATTTCTGTGTGGGTGCGGCCCAGCCAGAGTGGGTGCCGTGATGGATGTCACCGGGCGAGCTTTCACCCACAGTCTCAACAAATCGAGCCTGTAATAAATCTCATTTACGTGTCCTTTTTTGCAGCCTCATTACATGTATCTATCATTTTAGGTCATCAAAGGAGAACATGTTCAAGTTATCGATTCAAAATGGCCGCTGGCTAATTCGCTACGTCAATACGGTCAATACAGTCAATACAGATGACTGAAGCGAAGTTGAATGCAATTTCCCAAGGAGATGCTTAAATAAATATATTATACCCAGTTTTCTGTCTTCTCCCTCCTTTCCAGGAGCTTCTTCTGCAGAACTTCGCCAATGCCGCCGGGCGCTCCAAATTTCTCCACGATGGCTTTGGTTTTTTGAAACTGCTCGTCCTTCACCAGATGCCGCACGCACTTCAGGTAGGTGTCCATCGTTTGCTTCAGCGGGGGCACGGGAACCTTGGGCAACCTCTGATATAATCAGAAGGGAAAGCACCATCGCTTTGATTGCAGCAGAACAGCTGTGAAATGTCATCATCCCCGCATAGCCTTCTTCCAATGATTGTTCATTAGCAAGACAGATGAAAGAGACTTTTACGTGTTAATTATTAGACGGTTAATAATTCATTCTTAATGCTTCAAGGCCAATTAATCGATAAATTCCGACACCCTATGGGGAATACGGTAAATAAGAATATAGTCTTTAAAAAAAAAAAAAAGACTAAATGCAAATGAATGATCTTTTCTGTCTGATGTTTGATCATTTGCATGCGGTTGCCGTGGGCGACCAGCTGTTCAGGCTGACCTGTGCGTTGGCTTGTTCAAGTGATTGCCATAAATTGGTCTTTTTTTTTTCTTCTTCTTCTTCTTATTAACAACATAACCAGAGCGAGTCAGCTAATTTCAACCACCGGTTACATAATTAGGTACACCCGCACCTTCCAAAGAGACAAGAATTCTGCCTTTCCAAAGATGATGATTATGTTTATTGGTTAGTTATTATTTTTCATAATATTTTTGTTTCCTTATTTAGCTATAGAAAGATGTATAAAATATGGAAAAACATTTTAATTTGATAAGGCTATTGCATTAGTTTGCCAACTTTTATTGAGTCAGAGAATTTATTTAACATACAAAAAAAATCTTACAGCACACACCTTTACGAAAATGTCAAATAAAAAGGAGATGCACAATTGAATGATATCAAATTCACCTCGTAAAAGTGCTTTTTTAATTGTTCTCTGCCGGTTGCTAAACATCGCTTGCTGAACACAAATACATTGAAAAATAAATATTTTCAGGCCAATGAAATGAAATAGGGGCAATGACTGCACTAATGCATTTCTGGAGCTGTGCAAAGTGCTGAAACTGCAGCTGCATGCTACCCGTAAAACTTAAATGCATTCAAAGTCAAAGAAAAAGAATGCAAGTGTCAAAATGAGCATACCTCCGGGGCTGCTGTGGCCATGTCTCTCTCCAAACGAGACATCATCACCGTCAGCAGCAGTTGAGGCAAGCGTTGGCACCAGCGGCTGCACGAAGGTTGCGAAAGGAACTGACATCAATATTGACAGTGAGGACATACGCGTTTGATTCCATTTCCATTCGGTAATTTGCTGCTTCCAATGATATGTTTATTTGAAGCGGGGGTGGGAACCCTACGGGTGGCGGGTCACAAGTGGCCGCAAGTGCATCGGGTCTGGCCAGTCATTCATTTCATAAAACTGAAATGACAGGCATCCCCTGCATGAGATGCATCGTTAATAAGTTATCCTACCTGTTCAGGGGAGTTAGATCAGCGAGACCCCCACGTCCACGCCGCCGTATCCCATAGTAAGACGAGTCCCCAGCTTGGGAGTGGAGGAGGATGAGGAAGAGGGGGGCAACAAGGGTGGGTGGACCCAGGCTGCTCCACGATACTTGTCCTCATGCGCAGTGGCCGTGTGACGCTCCACGTGAAAAGGCGGTCGTGCAAAAAGATGCCAAAGGAAGGTGTTCAGAAGGACCCTACCTATACCCTCCCTCCATCCTGGAGGCGTGAAACTCCTCCCATCAAAATCTATTCTCGAGGCACGTTATCTGTCCCCCCCACCCACCCCAACGTCCCAACTCAGCCCCATGCCCAACACTTTAAATTATTATATAAATGAGGGATAGCTGCGTACTTTTGCTTGTTAAAAAGAAAGCAAAACTACACAAGAAGTTTCATTTATTTCATAATTTCTTGTGCACGCCTACCTTTCATTTAAAAGGGGTTGGTTACCGAGAATGCGTTGTTCAATTAAAAAAGATGGCTGAAATATTTAAAGCTCATGGCCAAAAAAAAAAAACAATTGGATACAAAAAATTTAAGATATAGATATATTTATAAAAATATTTATAAAAATATTTATTTTCCATTATGCAACCCCAAACAAAACAACCCTCAAAATTGGTTTGTTTTGGACTAGAAACAAATATTGTGTCAAATTATTTTTTTATATTTATTTTATATTCATTTATGTAAATATATTAATGATAGATCTCTGTAATTTCTCAACGTTTCGCTTGCGTGCATCGATAAGAAATGAAGCCACAGCTCGAGTCACAGATCCAAACAGATTTATTAAACCCACAGTCAATAAATGAACACACACATTTATTTGTCATAAGGAGATCTGACTTGTCTTGACAAAATGCCCCACACTGACACGCATACGCACGCACACACACCCACACACCCACACACACTTGAGCTTATCTTTTTGTACTTTTTTTTTTACATTGTGCATCTCCTGTTATCCACATATGTACAAATCCAGTTGTGCTGATACATTTAATTCCCGACAAGATAGAAATTAGATTGCGGCAGGCCCTGTTGTTATCCAGCGATAAAATCTGACCCTTTCAAGTAAAAACAAAAGGACTAAAAAATATATAGGCTTCTTTTTTTTTGTGCGAGTGGATGTGTGCTGTTTATTTTTGGTCCCACATTTATCTGCACCTTTTTTTCTTTCACAGTAATTAAACTCACAATGAAATTAGAACCAAGAAAAAAAAGTCACTCATACCATCGTAATTTTGGTGATTGGGTGTTTGATATTGCACATGACTTGGAATTAGACAAGGTGAGATCCACACGGGGAGGGGGGGAGAGGGAGGGTGGCTGTCCCGTGTAGCTTGCCCGCCTCAAGTGAACTCTGTGCCGGACGATTCCTCGGACTGCGAGCGCTGCACTTTGAAGGCGTCGAAGCCGTTCTCGTCCACGGGCAGGCAGTTACCCGCTGAGCTGTAGCCCTTCTCCTTCTTCTTCTTCTTCTTGGTCCGCCTCTCCTCCATGCGAATGGTGTCGTACAGCCCCTGCGGAGCCTCTTCCAGCAGGGTGTCCCTTTCCGAGTAGGACGGCTTCATTTGGCACACGTTGCGCAGCAGGAGCAGCGCGGGCGCGTACAGCACGTTGACCAGCCCCATGCCCAGGTTGAGCTGCACGAAGCCCAGGTTGTGCACGACCTGGCCCGCCACCACCGGCCCCATGGCGTACGCCACCGAGTAAGAGATGTCCGCGATGGCGTAGACGCTGCCGTAGACGGAGACGTGGCGCACGTCCACCAGGAAGGCGAGCGTGGGCAGCAGCGCCGTGTCCACCAGCGCGATGCCGAAGCAAATGCCGCACAGCGGAGCGATGAGCTCCCCGAAGGTCTTGCACGCGGGCACCGTGCACGAACTGGCGCCGATGATAACCAGGCCAAGAGCGCCGTAGAACCACTGCAAGTTGGGGTGGCGCGCCGCCAGTTTGACGGTGATGTACACGCCGAAGACGTGCGGGAAGAAGGCGGGCAGCCAGGTCAGGCCCATCTGCCACTGCGTGGAATGCATGGTGCTCTCCATCCAGTTGGCGATGGTGGGCTCCAGGAAGGCCAGCGGGATGTTGCACACCGTGAGCGCGCCGGCCACCACCGCAATGTACGGGTCGATCATGAGCCGGTAGATAGGGGTGCCCACCGGCATGTTCTCTCGAGTCCTGTTGCTGAAGGGCCGGATGACGGTGAGGAAGAGAAAGCCGTCCGCCAGGCACACAAAGGCAAGCACCAGGAAGGGCACCCGCTTGCCGGCAAACTCGTAGAGGACTCCGCCGAAGGGAGGCGCCACGAGGCTGCCGAAGGAGATGAAGGCCAGCGCGATGCCCAACGCCCGGCTGCGCTCGCCCTCTTCCGTGTACTTGTCGGCGATCATGGCGAGGCCCGACGTGTCCGCGAACGCGGAGCCCAGACCCTGCAAACTTCTGGCGATGAACAGCGTCGCGTAGTTCTCCGCGAAGGCGAAAATGCACGTGGAGAGAAACATGACGGTCAGCCCGATCAGCAGCGGGATGTCGTAGCCCACCCGGTCGATGAAAGTGCCGCTGAGGGGGTTGACCAGCAGCTGCAGGATGGCTTTGGACGCGAACAGAACTCCGATTTGGACGTCCAAGTTGTTGCTTGTGTCTCGACCGGCGCTCGTGCCGTTGCTGTACGCGCTGCCATTGGGGTGCAGCACGACGTGGACGTGCTCCGACTGCTCGTTCTCCAAGTCGGCGAGGTAGTCCGGAATGATGGGCACGATGACCATGTAAAGCATGTTGTCCAGCAGCAGCGCCACGCACACGATCACCAGGATGACGCGCCGCTGCTGGTGCGGGTCCTGCATGGCGGTGCCCAGCTGTTTGGTGCGCGCGCCCATCTCGGACAGCTTGACCGCGGCCGACCTGGCCAACCCAGACGATCCCACGTCGGCATTCATGATAATGTGCTTCTTCTTCTCCTCTTCGAGTCAAATTGTGCAAGATTCTCTCATCGGCGCGCTTACCCTGACCGCCTCGCCCGTGCGTAAAAGGAGAAGAAATTTACGCACACCCCTCGGCTCCCCCCATGCTTCTCGGTGCTGCTTTTCCCTCTCACGCGGCGGATTTGGCTGCAGCTTGCTGGCGCCACCGAGGACGCACAGAGTCTTCCATCCTCACCTGTGGCACTTTTGCGCTCGGCTCAGGCAGCATCAGTGGTGCCTCCGTGGCCATTGGTGCACATTAACAAGCTATTTTTGGTGCTTTTTGTCCCCCTCCCCACCTTCCTTTCTCTTTACACAGAGATGTGACATCAGCATCAGAGACCTGCGCCAAGTGGATCCCTCCAACACTTTGCCCCCTTTATGCTAATTTCCCATCCTGGCAGCACTCACTTCAGCCAATAGGAGACATCCAAACCATCCCATGTCTCCCTCGGAAAGGAACATATAAAAATGTTTGCTTAACTTTGGAGGTGCACTCTCTTCCCCTATTGGATTTGTCTTCAGGGCAAATGCAGATAGGCATATTTGTGTGTGCGTTTATGCTTTTAAAAGTACTGCTTTATCTCAAGTTAAAATATTAGGAATATTTCTTCTCCAATCCAAAACATTAAAGGTGCGACTTAAAAAATCTTACCGTGGCAAAAGTAGAAATTTGGTGTATGTGACTCTGGCAACATCTTGTGGTATAAAATGCGAGATGCACACTAACGCTCACTGTACTTTGAATTTTAAAAAAAAAAAAAAAAAGCTGCACAAAGAGAGGTAATGACGTGTTTTCTGCTGCAAATCTAAGCAATTATGTATGTAACTGTCCATTTTTAAATAGAACTTGTGTAGTTGTACATATTGTGACCCGAGTGTCCATTTATCATGAAATATTACATTTTTATTTTTTCTCATATTTAACGTTCATCCTCGGCACTCTTTCTGCAAAGGTTTGCCATAAATTGTCATTTTCCCCCCTGTACAATAGTTGTACGCAGGCGATTGTATTGCTGAGTTGCAAATTACTTTAAGCCACTAGAGGGCAGAAAAGACCAAAAATCCAAATACTGAACTATGTAAGCACCATTTATTCGCAATAGGACCGTTTCTTCAACCAGTCTGATTTGAAATTCATCCTCACAGGTTGATGACATCATCAATTTAGCTACTTCAGATTGGTTGGTCAGGGCAAAACACGGTATAACCAGCGATGACTTGCAACTCACCCCAGGTACCAAATGCAAGGCCGCCCAGATTGTGTTCATTTTAGATTTTGACGCAACAACAGAGGGGATTAGGACAGACAACAGAACATAATAATGAAGTCTAGCACGTGGCACATCGGCCGTGCGAGGTGGGGGAAGGTTTTAATGAATATTCCAGACGACACGCTCGCATCAAAAACCACTGACGCATGTGAACGTCTAATCCCATTGTCGCCCAATCGTTTTGCAAATGCTTTCAAGAAAAGTCCGCATCATGGCTACAGCAGTAGCAGCATTACGTAATCACTTTGGTCAACAGATCCAACCTGCAGACGCTGACGTCATTTGACCTTTCACACTTTTTTTTTCTCCTGTTGCGTGGTTTTCACCTTTGCACTCTGAGGATCAAGTAGGCGGATATGTTTTGCGAAACACGATTATTCACTCTAGTTCATTTTGACTCAGGTGTAAATACGTTTTAGATTGCGATGCCCCATCCTCCTCTAGCGTACGCAAACGTATACGCACAGCCCGGCTATATCCGTCCATGACTAGGTGTCCCGCTCTTATTCCGATTAGCGCTCTAAGTGCTGCTTCTTACTCAGGCTAGGGACCGAATTGGATCACTAGTCCAGCCGCTCACTTTGTGAAAGTTTTTCTAAGAATGTCACACGCTAATCTCGCCATGCACTCTGTCAACTCTGTATGGGGATTATATTGTGGCTAATTTAACATTTCAAATCTGTTATGCAACCTTTTCTTAGCATTTCTAATTGAACCTCTCACATGTGATTTCAACAATAACTATACTCATTGGCCACCCTTTATTGAGCCGTGCCATAGTACATGAAAAAAATGTCATGGCTCATTAAATAAGAATGTCAGCAAAAGTTGATCATGAAACGATGATGCCGAGTCTTTTTTTCCGTCTATTTAGACTTGGACTTTTTCAGATCCGGCTCGGCTATTTTCTGCCCGGTGAGGAAATACCACACGCCTCCGCGGTAGAACTCGTTGCCGAAGGAGTAGAGCAGCGCGTTAAAGATGGGGTTTGTTTTGGCAACCACCGGAAGCACCTAGAAAGGAATGAGCTGTGTTTTCGAGCGCTCGAAATGTTCAAATGCGACACGTCTTGGTTCATTTTGCTCACCATTCGTAGCTTTGGAGATATAACCGTAACGTCTCGGAAGCAGGCGTAAATGCACATGAGGACGTAAGGGCCCCAGCACATTAGCATCACCCTCAATGGCAAGCTGGTGTTGAACTAAAAACAGAGCAGTCCAAATTTAAATTCATTGTCACCCAAAATGGCCTTTGAGGCTGGCTTACCCGGTGGTGATGGACCTTCTTAAAGTGTTTGTGGATGGCGCTGTAGCACGACAGCATGGTCAGTGCAGGGAAGGTCAAGTAGAGCACCACCAGCGTGAGCATGAAGGTGACAAAGTCCCTAAAGAGAATATCACTTGTTAATGTACTCTGTTTCTATATTTATACATCAATGCCTCTCATACCTGTCTCCTCTGGTGTAGTCCAGCGTGCAGCAGGTCCTCATCGGCTCAAAGTCATACACGCCCCAGCCCATGAGAGGGACCGCAGCCCAGAAGATGGACAGGACCCAAATGATGCCGCTCATCACCATGGCTGTGCTCCAGAAGAGCTTTTGTCCTGCGTGGCGATAAGGTAATGACTAAATGAGAACATTTCATCAAATCAAAAAACACGTACAACAACTCCAATTTTGAACTCACTGGTGCAGTACTGGTGATATCGGTCCCAAGCGATGGCTGCCATGAAACTGATGGACGCCAAGACGGCGATCATCCCCTGGAAGCCGTGAAAGGCGCATCCGTTCTGGCCAAAAGGCCAATGTCTACATTTGTAACGGAGGCCCACATACAAAATATAAGAATTTTTTTTTAGAATGTTATTTTTCCTTCTATAGCACAGTTTATTTTCCTATTTTAAAAGCACAGCATTATGCATTATATTACAAGATAAATGATACATTTATTTACTTGTGTGTTTATTTTGGTTTGTTTATTTATTTAGGGGGCAGGGCTTGTCTACTAAACTAGTGGAGTTAAGAGATATTAGTACTAGTACAAATTTAAACCAAATGAAAAGGTTCCCATGTTCGGGGTTACCGGACCGAAGGTAGCTGGCGTAGGCTGCCGTGAGTCCGTTCACGTTGAGGCAAATATCGGCCAGGGCCAAGTTGACGACCAGGTAGTTGCTTGGTGTCCTCATCTCCCGCACGCCCAGAAAGGAGGCGACGGTGACGGCGTTGAGGAGGAACCCGAGGACTCCTGTGGGTGCACGGAGGACAGTCCAAAGTCGCAACCTGTCAAAACAAATGTGCGCCGAGTCCTCGTTTCCACTTACCGCCGACAAAAAGCGCCGAGCCGAACAAGAACATGTCGAAGTCGGCGAAGCCGTCAGGTAACGTGTACGCCGCCATGTTGTTTATTTGAGCACTTTTCCCCCACTTAAACTGATTTACTTTACCCCGCACACGAAGAGTAAATTGAACTGTTCTGGCTATGTGTTCCTCCCACAAAGTGAAGCTTTGTGTTGCCCTTCTGTCACATGAACGGGAGGGGGTAAGACCAGAACAATGTGCTTAAGATTTGTTACTCAGTGCTGCTGCAATCCCCCCAAGAATGTCCTAACAAGAACCCTTTGCTCTTATTCTGTCGGAAATTTTGGGCTCTTTATCTCTCATGACCTAAAATACTCCCTCAGTATCTTAATGTGAGATAAATGAATAAATAAAGTTATGTCGACAAAAACAGTCCTGATACCCCCAAATTTTTGAAAACTGTTTAACTATGTCGTTTTTAAACAATTAAGAATAGTGCAAAAGTTGCTTGAAATGTAATATCGAAACATAAAATAAATAGTTATGTACACATGTTCATATAAACATAAAGGTGTTACAAGCTGAGTGGAAGCCCTCTAATGTGATAAATGCCTCTTTGGTGAGTTAAAAAATAAAAAATTCCATTTGGTGTGGATGTGTAAATATTTATCAAAGTCAGCTGGAACAGGCTCCAAGTCCCCCGTGGCCATCATGTAAGTGCTCTCGTAAATAGATGGATGTTTTTGGAAAGTTGACCCTCATCTATCCCCTATTTTGAAATTGTTTGCTGAGCGTCTGTTTGTCAACTGCATTAATCTGCTGAGATTATCACCAACTCATCAACAAATGAATTAATGATGTTTCTCGGTGGACTTTTTTTTGTGGGGCAGTGCAGCAGCGTCACATACTGGTGACCTTGAACTTGAAACCCTACAAAAAATGGTATCATCTGCTACTGATGACTATTTTAATGATCAAAATGTGGACTGTGAGGTTGATGTTTTAATCGTTGTATCATAGTTGTTCGCCCCTATGATGATGCCCACATAAATTTCAGTGCTCTTGACAGTCGGTTGGTATTTGCAGAAAATGAATTAGAAAAGAGGAAAAATATATATTAAAAAGAGACAAAGCTGACTAGATTAAAGGATTTGTCTTGTGTATCAAAATGTTGCACCTGTTAAAAACTGTAACATATTTAAAATAGGCCAGTAAAAAAAGATTGTGTAAATTATTCACTCAGTAATACGACTTACAGACCCATCAAGATGATCATCTTTTGTAAAAACATAAATGGATGACAAAAAAAAAAAGAAAATCGTGTGCAAGCCACATGATAAAATGTCCCCTTGAACATTTTCTGGAATTATTCAATAAAAATCAAATTAATAGGACTGTGCGACTTTCCGACTTCCTATGAGAGACTTGTTGAGGATTCTTCAGCAGGCTCCAGTTGTGCATCTGTGTAAAAATGTTATCATTGGTAAGAAAATGAAAGGGACAAGTGTGCAGCCTATCAGCTTCCAGGATAGCCCTGGTGTAATCGTGTGAATGGAAATAACCTCAAACTCCTCCTCCTGCGTCTATAATCCAAGCGCATCCTTTTTATCAGAGGATTGACTGCGGGCGGAGCAGAATGGAACTGACGGACCACCATGTATCTCACATCCCCTTAAAGAAAAAAAGAAACATAGATTTCTAGTAGTGAAGTAGTTTGTTGCATTTAGGAGCCTCGTAGGAACCAAAATGAGTCGACACTTTTCTTGTGCGTTTTCCGTGGCTTTATTTATTTTCCCATTCATGAGCACTTCGTGTCCTGCACAGTGCAACTGCTTCTTCCACAAACTGAGCGACGGTTCTAAAGCCAGGTAAAGATGAGATATTTTCTTCTTTTTATCTTTTTTTTTTTTTTTTTTTATCTTACATGCAAAATTGACAGCATGTTAGTGCTTTTGTCATTTCAGTAGTGGAGGATTAACTTGGAGTTGCCCTTTAATCTGCTTTTCTTGTTATAGGACAATAGGCCACTACTTTTATTGAACTGTTTATTTCAAGTAAATGCTATTTTTAATCTGAATCTTGCTACAGTTTGAAATTTTTTGCAAAATTAACAAATGCTAAAAAAAAATATTTGTACAAAATCTGCTAAGTGCTAAAACATCTGCCTACTTGAGCTAAAATGAACCATGTTTTGAATCTATTTATACATTATCATAAAGAGTTGAACAATTGCCCTTCCCCCCTTACAGAAGCGTCCTTTGCAATGATCCCAAGATCACCGTCATTCCTCCAAATTTCCCCATGGACACCTCCAAAATACGCATTGAGAAGACAGCCATCACGAGGATTTCCAGCGGTGATTTTCGCTACCTCGGCAGCATGGAGTTTCTGTGGATGTCTTTCAACTCCCTGAGCTCTCTCAGCATGGACAGTTTTCAGGGTCTCGTGAACCTGGACGAGCTGAGGCTGGACGGTAACGCCCTCACCTCATTCCCGTGGGAGTCTCTGAGCGATGTGCCCAATCTGAAGCTACTCGACCTGCACAACAACAAGATCTCCAGTATGCCCGCCGAGGCCCTGGCGTACATAAAGAACATCACTTATTTGGATTTATCTAGCAACACTCTCACCACCATCCCTGCAGATGTCCTCTCGCTTTGGTTAAGTGTAAAACCACTTCAGGAAGCTGATTCTTCCAAGTTCATTCTTGGTGAGTTTCTTGAATCAGGAGACTTGTTGTGCCTCGTCACCAGAAGGGCAGATTAGTTTCATTTTAGTAGTCGTGCGTGTCTTTGTGGTTATAATAGCCTACATGCAACAAGGTTTCAATGACGCACTTGGTTTTCAGGCCTCCATGACAACCCGTGGTTATGTGACTGCCGGCTTTATGATCTGGTCCAGTTCCAGAAGTCCCCGAGGTCATCGGTCGCTCTAATAGACCCCAGGCTGCGATGTTCCGACCCGGAGAGTCTGTCTGGGGTTTTCTTTACTGAAGCGGAATTGCAGAGGTGCCAGGGCCCTCGGGTGCATACCGCTGTTGCGCGTGTCCGGAGCTCGCTGGGCAACAACGTCCTGCTTCGTTGCGGCACTGTTGGCGTTCCAATCCCTGAGCTTTCTTGGAACCGCGCCGATGGCAAAAAAATCAACGGCACCAGTGAGTTCTCCTGAACTAAATCCAGAAGTGCTAAGATTAGAGCATCTATTTCCGCACGAGTGTCAACGAGCTTAAAGTTATTCTCTTTGTGTCAATCTACTTAACCCTGCCAACCGTTTCTCTTATTTTCAGTTCAGCAAGAGATCTCACAGGAGGGCATCATCTGGTCCATTTTGAGTGTGCCGGCAGTCTCTTACAGGGATTCGGGAAAGTATGTGTGCAAAGCCACCAATTTTGTGGGAACCGCAGACGCTATCATCTCCTTGGTGATCACAGACACGTTTCGGGCTGAAGAGGCAGGCGGTGCGGTTGCCAAAAGACCTAGAGGAAAGAAGCCCGGCGGTATGGGGAGGGCTGCGTATCAGGAAAAGCTTATCGCTAGGTATGTCCCTCCCCCGACGACCTCTCCCGGCAAGCCCGTCGTCCAACCCCTCGACGGCAAAGCTGTCACCGGGAAGTACGAGGTCGAGAGCTATAGCGTCTCCTCCGGCTCCCGAGGACGAGGCCGGGGGTCGAACCCTCGAAAGCCGGAGCAGGTTGCTTTGGGTAACATGGTGGCCAACGCCTCATCCTTACAGCAAGCCCCCGAGAAAAGGGTGGTGCGTTCGGTGAAGGTGATCGGCGATACCGACCACACCGTCTCGTTGAACTGGCGAGCCCCCACGTCCACAAATATCACAGAGTTTAGCGTCCTATACGCCGTGTTTGGCGAGCGGGACATGCGGCGGATAAACGTGGGAGCGGGCAAAAACCGTATCACCATCGACGGCCTGGTGCCTAAAACAAAGTACATCGCTTGCGTTTGCGTCAAAGGCCTGATACCGAAAAAGGAGCAGTGCGTAATCTTCTCGACGGATGAGGCGGCCAGCGCAAGCGGCACCCAGAAACTCATCAACGTGGTGGTCATCACGGTAGCCTGCGTCATCGCAGTGCCTCTCACTCTGATCGTCTGCTGCGGCGCCATTAAAAAGCGTTGCCGCAAGCTCCTCGGCCAGCCGTCCAAGGAAATACAGGACTCCTATGTCACATTTGAGACTCTGGGCCCCGGGTCCAAAACTAAAGGGACGGAAGGCGAGTATCTTACCCGGTTAACCCCCGACGAGTCCAACCGGCTGCTTTCCGCGAGGTCCAGCGTCGATTCCGAGGCCATAACGAGGACTGAGGGCCCACCTAATGAGTACTTCTGCTAGAACTCGACATTTGCCTCAACTTGTGGGAGATGCACTTTAAGACTGGAGTCGTCAAGTCTGATCCCTCTAAAGGAAATTGACAGCTCATTTGCCATTGGATGAAACAACTTCTTACAGACTTGTGGAAGAAAGCTAAATATGTGTATAAAAAAAAGGAAAATGATACACAGTGAAATGGTTATTTACATGTTAATGTATACAAATGTGTTTTGGGACCTCTTACTAAAAGGTGACACTTCATCTTTTCAACCTAAACAACATATTTTATCTAATGTAACCTCTGCACTGTGTACAAACCTTTACATCAATTATATTTAGCAACACCGACGTCGTCACGTGCCAGGTTTTCCAAACAAAACTCAACACAACTTGCACAGTTTCTAATATGTAAATATGTTGTCAACTAACACATCTGTATATGAAAGAGTTGTATGTAAATAAAAGTTGTTTTTATATACTGATAACATGATTGTTCATTATGTTGGACTGAAACAACATGAGTGGATATCAGCAAACACACAAGCAGGTCTTAAGTGCTTTTTATTGAATAGTTCCAGACAAATATTCAGGGGAACATTTTATTAAACCATCATGTGGTTTTCTGTTTTTTTGTCATCCATCAGAACAAATGGTACAGAGTGAATTGGTTTCTGCTGCCCAAAGTACAATCTGCACTAACGTACCTTATCGGTAGTGATGGGAAAATGAGGCTTCAAATTTGCTTGTAATATTTTGAGTAAATTGCTGATTGAGCAGTCTGCAAAGATGAGTGCTACTACAACTAGTTTGGCCTGAATGTTGATTTGTGGCAATGTTCAAAATTTCTTTACGACAAACGAAACCAACTTTTTAGGAACCTTGACGAGATTCGCTCTGTGTTCAAACCCTCGCGGCTCAGTGAGATATGGGCTTTATCGAGGTCAGATTACTGTCCTCTCCAGACATCTGTCGCCCTCTCTCTTGGCACCACTAACCGGCCCGGCCCACTTATGCAGACGGGCCTTCTGTTGTCGCCCACGCCCTCGTCACACTGGGTGGCTGACCGAGTATTTGTAAAATTCTGAGACAACAGCTCAAACGAGTCTGTTCAAAGTGGAGACCCTGTGACAGAAATACATCAGAGTGGGTCCCGTGTATCCCGTTGTCTGCTTTAAGTGTTACGTCAAGGAATCTTAAGCTAATAGGCTTTGTGGTCACATAGCCTGTCCATGCCGCGTCCTGCACTTAACAGGCTTGTTTCCAATGGTCCTCTCGGAAAATGGATGGCTTTTGTGTCACGTTCGGCATTTCTTTTTTGTTGTACATCATCACTCCCGGATCGTCAACTTGTCTGAAGGGTTGCTCCTGCGTAGATGAGACCCTAGGAAGGTGAGTCGACGCTAGTTTGTGAAAGCTAGGTTATACTTCAAGACGCCTTATTTCTCACACCGGTCGTTAAACCTAGGTCTTTGCTCTGCATGGAAACGTACATGGGCCAAATTCCAGAGGACATCCCGCACGATTTCACAAAGATCCGGATGGAAAACTGCCACCTGACGGAGCTACCTCCGGGATCCTTCTCGAAATTGGGTACTTTGGAGTTCCTGTGGCTCAATTTCAATGATATCACCTTGATGAACATCAAAAGCCTACAGGGGCTGGCTAACCTGACCGAGTTGCGGCTGCAGGGCAACAAGCTGACTTCGGTTCCGTGGACTGCGTTTCAGGACACGCCGCGACTCAAAATTCTGGACTTGAAACACAATCGTCTCGACGTCCTACCAGAATATTCCTTAAAACACTTGCCTGTGCTGACCTACTTAGATTTATCCTTCAACCAGCTTAGTGTTATATCAAGAGATGTATTCATGAATTGGCCCCTTTACCAGAAAGCAGAGCGAGTTTGGGCAAAGGAGGGCTCGGTTTCCAATGTGGTCTTAGCGCTACATGACAACCCCTGGCTGTGCGACTGCCGCCTGAAAGGCTTCGTGGAGTTCATCCGAGCGGTCGGGCCTCCCATCATTCTCATGAACTCTTATTTGTTGTGTTCGGGCCCCGCCTCTAAAGTGGACACATTTTTCCACAAGATCCAGTTGAAAACATGCACAAAGCCCGTGGCCTCTGCCCCGGAGACTAACATCAACGTGCCTCCAGGAGCCAACGTAACGCTCTCGTGCTTAGTCAAGGCCAGGCCGGGCCCAAGCATTCAGTGGATGCACAGTCAGAAGATTATAAGAGGATTTACTGGTAAGATTGTGTTTTATTTTTTATACTGTTGTCCATTAAACGGTTGCAAAGCACTCAAACCACATTTTTAGCTAGTGACCTGATCTAGGTTTTAGGGACAGGATATAGTAAATGTCAAATGACTTAAATAAGAATAGGAGCTTATTGTAGGACAACATGAGTTTTTTTTTCCACTTCTTAACTATTCTGATCTCTTTGTTGGAAGTGACCATTTTGTGGCCATTGGTTAATCGCTAGCAAATGTAGATATTTAACTACAGATAGTTTTAAATCAAGAGACATGATCTCCTAATTTTCTTTATACAGCTACTGTGACTCCCATCGACGAGGAGACTGTCAATTCCACTTTGGTGATCCCTTCGCTGTACCTAGCGAACGGAGGCCTCTATACCTGCCTGGCCAACAATTTCATTGGCAATTCCTCTGCTGAGATCACGGTGAACATCAGCACTTTGAGTAACTCCGCACCTCTCCTGCCACCTTCACCCATCCTTTCCCCGGATGAGAACACCTCCATTGACATCCGCATCGCCAAGCAGACGGTTTACGGCATCACCGTGGAATGGCGTGCTGCCATGGAGAACCCGGCCGAAACCTGGTTCACCGTCCATTTTGGAAAGTACGACTCACCCAAAAGGGAGACCATCTACATCGGACCGGGTATCAACAGCTACTCGGTCAGCGATTTGCTTCCCGTTACGAAATACGAGGTTTGCGTGACCCTGAAGAACCACCCGCCAAGGGAGGGCCAGTGTGTCGTCTTTGTGACGGGAAGTGACGTAAGCGAGATGGAGCAGAGGGAGCGTCTGATTCACATCGTAGTCGTCGTTTGCGTCATGGTGCTGTCCGTGCCGGTCGGCATGTACGCCTGCACCACCGAGGCCCGCTTTGGCTGTACGGAACGCTGCGGGAATCTGTGGAGGAAGCCATATTTGTGGTCTCGCAATAGGAACCGCCAGGAGGCTGACTTTCAGGGAGTGGAAAGTCAGGGTCCCGAGAGTCAGGGGATAGACAGTCTGGGCGCGTTCGACAGCCTCCAGGCGGCCAGTGATGAAGTCCTATGCAGGGACTTGCAAGAAAAAGCCAAAAAGAAGCAGAAGTCTGACGACAGATGCAAAGGAGGAAGTGCGGCCTATCTGTATTAAATCAACCACTCCCTCCATCGATCCATTTATCTGGTTGAGTGTCGCACGGAACCGAAGCCTATTCCGGCTGACTTTGGATGAAAGGTGGACAACAACCTCCCACTGGTCACTCTGCCTTT
Source organism: Syngnathus floridae (assembly GCF_059516105.1). Classification (NCBI taxonomy): domain Eukaryota; kingdom Metazoa; phylum Chordata; class Actinopteri; order Syngnathiformes; family Syngnathidae; genus Syngnathus; species Syngnathus floridae. The sequence goes on along the minus strand of NC_142430.1, from coordinate 4,296,755 downwards.
TTTTTTTTTTTTTGCAATAATTGTTCATATTTACTTTTTAATGTATATAAAAATCAAATTTCCTTTCCCATTTTGATACCAAATGTGTGTAAATCATGAATAATGTACAGTTTGTATCATTCCTGGATTAAAATGAGCCACACAAATGCTGAGGGATTCTATTTTATTTTTTTATTTTTTTTTAGTACAATCGCCCAAAAGGATTTGTTACATAAGCGCTATATTCCCGTGCATTTATCCATACACTGCTAAGAAGATTAGAGTGATTTTTTTTCCCCCCCCTGAACCCTTGTCAGCGAGACATGATATTTCCATTTATTGACAGATCTGATTGGACATTAATTGGTAAGGAAAAAACAAATTCAAATGATGTTTGAGTATTTACCATTGATTTTTCTCTTCTGCCTTGTTCTATTTGATAATAGTTTTAAAAATTTAATTGTAACCTCTGCACACCCACAAAAACATGACTCTATTTCATTGAAATATTTATTCAAAATCAATCAAATACAAAGACGGTACAAATATGTCACATGCAAAGACCAGGCAGTGTGTCTTATAGTTAATGCCGTATATCTCCATGTATTATATAATACAACAATCACATGACATTTAAATTGCCTACATTTGAAGGCATTGATGAAAATGGATGTAGCTCGTATATTTTGATGTTAATTCCATTTCTTTTGTGTACTTACAAAAAAGCAACCTGTATGCAGTTGAAATACAAACAATTTTGTGCACACATTGAAAACAAATATAAAAGCATGTGTTTCAATACTACATAAACGCAACCTTGTGAGCTAGCTTGTGTTTGATCGCAACACGACTGTGGCACATGGTAATTGTACAAAAAGCGCAAATTCTCTGCGTGATTTTTTGAGGATTTAGCTCACCCAAAATATTCTAATGTGAACTTCTAATGTCCGTGCGTTACATAAAACAAATGAGAAAAAAGGAAGCTGCTGCACAAAACTATTTTTGTCAGAACCAATGTCGGCTTATAAGCAGTTAGCAACAATAGCACTTTATCACATTTAGATATAAATGTGTGTATAATATATGTGTGTGTGTGTGGGGGGGTGTATATCAGAACGGAGGTGTGTGTTTTTTTGCAGTCACAGAAACGTATTAAACTGTATCTGGAAATCTCCGTGGGTAAAATGTGATCCTCCTCGAGATGGCAGTGTGGTGATTATCTTTAGCTCTCTGGAGTTATCTGTACTTTGCTTTAAGTATTTATTTCTGGCTATCTTTACTTTCTCTGCCTTAAATGGTCAAAATAGCCTTTTTACTCATTTTAATCTCACAGATAAAAAGATGTAATCTAGCTACCAATGTATTTTGTATCTGATGTTCAATTTATCTAAAATATGTGAGTACTTAATAATAACCTTGATTGTTTTCTATAATTTTCTGCTCCAGCCTCATTTTCAACTCGGAAACCAGCGCAGAGCTCATATTCCCCTCCTTGCGACGACATGAGTTGCCTTTCTTTGAGCCTTTGGAGGACAAGGCTCCAGATATGGTGGGAACAGCACGGGACCACTCGGGGGGTCGGTAGTTGGCCGGGGCCGGCGGGGGCAGACACGGGGCGCAGGGTGGCGGTGGCGGCCTCGCTTTCTGAGTGCCGCTCTTCTGCTTGGGGGATCCCTCCAGATCCTCCATGAGGAACTTCTCGGAGGGGTTGCGAATTTTAAACGCGGGCATGTTGAAACTCCAGGGTTGCCGGTGCCTGGGTCTCCTCTTGATGATGCGGCGCGCAGGCGTCACCCTGTTTTGGGACTTGGCGTTGCGCATGTACATAGCCGTGGAGATGAGAACGGTCGCTCCTACCAACAAGCTAATAATGAACGTAAGCATGCCCAACGCTTTCATGGGGTTGTCCCGGCTTTTCATTAAAAAGGCCGCCATAGGCCCCTTTAGAGGAATCTGCAAAAGATAACAAATAGAATCGGAATCATCCAAGCGTCATTCGAACCGAGCGATAGATTGATAAGCGAAGCACTGGCAGAGGAGTGCGATTTGTCTTTGGCATGGAGCTGATATGATGGATGATGCGTCCGTCACAAACCAGAGCCCTGGAGCATGTTTGTGTAAGAAAAACTTTAAGGCCAAATGGAAAATGTTTGGCAGCAATTTCTTCTAGGGTGGAAAAAGCTCTGCCATTCACATCAGTCAGTCTCGAAACTACCCACGCGATTGTTTCCCGCAAATCTACCTGGCGATAAGCTGCCATGGGATTTACGCGCTATAGAAAAAGGAAATATATTTTGTACATCTTTCAAACACGCCCTAAGACCTTCACCGAGCCAACCGAGAAAAAAAGATGGGTCATGGAGGTATCCCTTCCCTCACTTGGGTCTGCGGATTACTTTGATATAGTTACTCTCTGGGTTGATTCTGGACTTTTTCACTGAGTTACAGTACAGGACTGTGGATATGCAGACGGTTAGCAAAACGAAGGTCACGACAAGGCTGAAACAAATTCCAAAAACGGTCAGCGGACGCTTGCTGAGGCCCAGGAAGTACGAAACAACGCGTCCCTTGACCTGGAAAGCACGATGCACAACACACAAGACCAGAAACAAACAATCATCAACATGCGGAATGACGTGATGAAAACACAGGTGCACATGTATAGTTGCGTATAAATGCAGAAGGGCGATAGCAGCAGCTGCGAGCGTCTAGAGTTAGCGTAGTCTTACCGCTTCTGTGATGTCAATGTTGACCACGGCGGTGGTGCTAAAAGACGGAGAACCTTGGTCTCGCGCCTCGACCACCAGCGACCACTTGCAGGCCTTCTCCATGGTGATGTTGTTCACTATCTCCATGGACTTGATGTACGGCTTCAGCTTGATCTCGCCCGTTTCTGCATCAATGTCAAACGCGTTGTCGGGATCCGCCGTCATGATGCAGTACTCCACGACGTTGTTGGGAGACTCTGCGTCATCGTCCACCGCCTGCGAGCGTTGCAGTCGTAGTCAGACATTTTATCTACTCGAGCAAGAGTTGCCCGTATTCCGTTTTTTGTACACACCCTATTAAATACTTCATCACGCACCTCTACTTTGACGGGCGTTCCAATGATCATAGTCTTCTCTAGTAGCGGCTCCTCAAATTCAGGCCAGTGGTCGTTCATGTCGAGCACGGTGACAAAGACCTCGGCCAGGCTGTACTTTCCTTCCGAGTCTTGCGCCTTCACGTAGAAGTTAAACTTGGAGCGAACCTCAGCGTCCAACGTTGTCCACGGCTGCGTGGAGATGATGCCCGTCGACGGGTGGATGGAAAACCTGTGCGATATTGTCTAAAATTCACCAAAGGCTAACGAAATAAATACGTTATTTATCCGGATGTGTTTCAACACTAGGCTTGCTTCCATTTTATTCACTGTGATAACTCACAAGTCTCTTGCAAACTGCTAACTTTCACACAATGAACTCAGGTGGTCGCCTACAGAGGAGCATAAATTTGCACTTTAACACCCGTACACGTTCTCGCCTTGCCACAACCCCATGTCTCGGGCTCCAGCTGTCAGCCTGTTTGTTAATTGGCTCTTCCGACGCGAGAGGGACGACTATTTTTAACTCTCCAATCCAATTAGGAGATGAGTGGGAATCTTGCAGCCATCTTAGGAGCGAGGCTGTTTGGATAGCGCTGTAGCCGAATAAACCGGTTTTCCTCTTCTCTTTTTGATTCGGAACGCTAATCGTGGATCAGGACCGTCGCTTCCAGATCTCTACGTGCGAAAGCAGTAGTTAAACATCTAATCTAGTTTACTTACAAATCTGATCCTGATCCATAGATGCTGTATTTGACTTCACCCCAGGGTCCTGAATCGGGATCATTCGCCTGGCGGAAGAAGCAGGATAATATTTCGATTGTGGTTTGGAATCAAATGTCAGAAAAGAGGATGACTGACTGTAACAGTGGAAACACTGGTGCCTCCGGGCGAGTTCTCTGCGACCCTGGAGATGTAATACTCGGACGTAAATTTGGGAGTGTTGTCATTAGTATCCAGGAGGTTGATCACAATGTCCGCCGTCGCGCTGAAGCGCTCCGGAGTGTCGAGCTCCACCGCCAATAGCTGTAATAATAATACTTCATTTTATTTATAAACAAAGGTTTCACGAGTGGATAAAATATCCTAATGCCATAATATGATTTTCAATCCCGACCTTAAATGAGAGCGTTGGTCCCTTTTCGTAGTCAATGCCGGACGTGTCCTCCACGATGATGGTCACCTGGGCTTCGTTCAGGACTGTCTGGGGCACCACTCGGAGAACACGGCTCGGACCCACCAGTCTCAGTTTGAATTTGGCATTTGCCCCCTTGGGAATAAAAATGACAGACATGACAAGATAAGAAGCTAGAAAGTGGAGGGAATACATCCAAATAACAAGCCTGCTTCCGAGCCAACCTACTTGATCAGAATCGTTAACGGTGATCTTGAACCCACGCAGGATCTCGCCCGAGGGAGGGTGCTCGTACATGGTGACCTCAAACTTGCTCTGCGGCCCGTTCTCGCCGTAAAATGTGGGCGGGTGGTTGTTGAGATCCACCACTCGTACCGTCACCACGGCAATGTTGTAGTCCTGAAGCAGATCTTGGGCTCCTACCTCAGATGCCTGGTTGGGAACGTTACGCGCTCATAAATAACCAAATTGTTCATGTAAATATTTTCAGAAACTACCTTGACTTTAATTTCGTAGAGTTCGTTTTTGAGCAGGGATGGGTGCGTTGTCAAGGTGATGCATCCGCTGGTGCTGTTGATGTCAAAGACGCCGTCACTTCCTGTAAGAGACGTTCTGCGTTATCGTGGCTAAACGGGTCGAGAGTGATCCCAGTGCACGACGTTGGTTTTACCATCGATGATGGAATAATAAATGGGATTGGGATTCCCTTGATCGCCGTCTCTGGCGTACACGGTGAATATCTCTGAGCCCTAAATGACAACAGTCGGATCAAACTTGCGTGTCGTTTCAGGCTAGTGTAGCCAACTGCGAGAAAACATACGGGAACGGAGACTTCGTAGATATAGCCAAAGTAAGGCGTTCCTACAAAAGATGGAGGCATGTCTTGGGCATCGAGAACGTTGACCGTTATGGTGGCTGTGGAGGACAAAACCTGAAGTTTGCCCTTGTATTTTCCTCCTCCGTCCTGAGAAAAACAGTAGGAGGATTTTTTTATTAGAATTTCTTTGGGTCTGTGAACCTTGACTTGTCTGACCTTGGCCACCACTGTCACAAAGTGCGTGGGCGTGGTCTCGTAGTCCAGCCGCTCGCCGGGTTTCACCCTCAGGATCCCGCTGTGGGCGTCGATGGCGAACTTGGAGAATGGCGTCGGCTGATGACAGACAAGGGGTTCAAATTTTGGTTACTGTGATCAGCGACAATATGACAGACGTTGGTCACTCGTGTTGGCTTGCTGGAACGGAGCGAACGTAAACCCTTGTTAAGCTGTCAATGCAAAATGTAATTAAAATTTAATCCACGCAAGTCACACATTTACAAACTGCTCACTCGGTATGAGATTAATCTTTTCCCGCCACACGATATTCCATCACTCAAATGACCTTTTTGTTGTTGTTCTTTCCATCCCAAACTCGTCTAACTCGGAGGAAGCGACGGTGCGCTAAGTCTCGCTGTCTGCCCCCCCCCCCCCCCCTTAGTGTGATGCCCCCACAAACTGCACTAAAGAAAAAAAGAAACTGAAAATCCAATTTCAAAAGGAAGAAAATGACTGGAATCCGATCAAGACAAAAGTGTGCCTCTGAGAAATAGGGCAGGTTTGGATTTCTTGAAATTCAAATGCAAAATAAATCCCACTTCTCACGCTCAGTATGATCATCTGCATAACTGTAAAGGCTGGAAGCTCACCTGCAGGGAATAGGAGACGCTGCCTCCTGAGCCCAGATCTTTATCCCGCGCCAGGACTCGGTAAATGCTGCTGCCAGCTATGACATCCTGAAGAAGAACAAAACGACCATTAAAATGTTTTATATTTTTTATACACTTTTGTCATTGTTACAGATCAGTCCTACCTCGGCAATATCGACGATAAAAGGTAAGTTTTGAAACCGGGGCGGTTCGTCGTTGGCGTCGGTGACAAACACTCTCACGTTTTCAACCACCTGAAAACAAAACACAAGACAACTAGAACCTCTCGCCTTTTGGACAATGGTAACCCGCCTTTGCTCACTTACTTTATTCCGCCCATCCGTGATGCTAACGAGCACAGAAATCTCATCTTGTTTCTACAAAATAAACATTTTGTTAATTGCAGCAAACTTCCCGAGATCACCCTAAGGGCTCACCTCTCGATCCAGCTCCAGAACGAGAGTCACGTTTCCAGACTTGGGATCCACCCTAAAATACTCCGTGGAGCCCATTTGGAACGTCAGATCGTATCGGATGGGATCGCCCTCGGGATCGCTGCCGTTGAGGACATAAATCTGCGTGCCTGGAAATAAAAGTACGGTAAGACACTTTATCAATCATCCGTCCGCCAAAAACAAATCGAATCAGATGAAGTAGAAAATTCATCTCGTACCGACCGGGGTGTCCTCAGAGATGCTGAACAAAGCCATGTTCCCATTTGTACCGCTGGGTCCATTGTCGTAGAAATACGGAGCGTAGTCCGATTGTCCTTCATCGGAAAGCCGAGTGAGGATCGAATGAGCAACATTGACACCAAAAATCGTTAGATTTTATCCCTAAGAGTAACTCACTTGCTAGAAACAAAGCAGGAGGCGAAAGCAGTGATGAGGAAAAACAATGGGGAACATTCAACAGTGTCAAATGACATTTTTAATCGAATTCAAATGCAAAATAAACCTTTTTGAAGAGCGGCGCACTAAAGATGGACCATCCCAGAAGGGATTAAGCGCCTGCCTAAGAAGTCTTATCCATGCGCAAATGAAAACAAGCCTTACCCAAACTGAAGTGCAGGAGGAGAACAAAGGTGAAAGCTGACGTTTTCTTCTCTAGCTTCATCCTGGTGGGGCACCGAGGCCCGGTTGGCTCATGTGGAAGGCTTTGGGGGGCTGGCGGGCGCTTGGTTGGTCGGGCGGCGAGCTGTGTGCCCTTCTTCAGGCTGCTCAAGAAAAGGCTGGGACTCGCTAATCCAGTGACGCATCCCTTCTCTGCGCATACTACGCTGCCGACGTAACAGCTCACACCTTTGCATACGCACAAAAAGTCAGCCACGCCTCTCTTACACTGCTCTTTTTTAGTAGCCTATCCAATTTGCTTCTTAGCTTCATGGGCATTTGATTTGCTTCCAAATATTGATTGCATGTGCAGAGTTTTTACACCTTGGCCCAACGTTAACATGTTTAATTGGTGTCAGGGAGGTTTGACAATTAGCAAGTATAGAACAAAAATAGCATTTGACGCTCAATTATGTTAGCCAATCACAATGCAGGATCATTCGGATTGGAAACATTCAGGTTGTAAAAATTGCGTTAGACCTAAAAGACCACCTGCATTTGTTGACGCATTGCACGCTTTATATACACTCTTTTTATTATTTTGTTTTGATTATATATTTCATAATTCAAATGAGTTATTAGTTACTAAAGTTTTTTTTTTTTAAAGTATGTTTTTTGTAAACATTACATAGGAAGGTTCGAATGAGGAGTGACAAGTTAAACATTAGAAACAGTTAAATGTGTGTCATCAATGTAAAGTTGTGGCATCCAGATGCATGCACCTTTATCGCATTTAGCTGCAGCAGTTTGCATCTGCTGTGAGTGTCCTTGCTTGGTTAGGAGGCTTTAATTTGAGCGGAGCTACCAGATGGTGGACAAGAGGATTATTGTGTGCCCTAAGCCTTTGTCATCTGCACTCTATGTGTGTGCGTGTGTGCGTGCGTAATGCGAAAGCAAGTGTAAATAAGGCAATCTATACTGCTTTTACAAAATCTAAAATGAAAGTCCAAATACACAGAAGACTGGAAATTAAGTATTAGCATGCTTTGGGGTTAAAGTTTCCTTTGTTATGATGCATATTAATACTTTTAATTCACCACTAGGTGGCAGTGTTGCTGTGCAAACGTCTCTGTGATGTGTATTATGCATCGTCACTTGGTGAGTCGTCTTAACTTATTTTAATATACTATGACTAAGGTCTGATGAACATTAACTCAGAACTAATAAAGTGATTGAGACAACTAGACTGCATCAATTGACCTATAAAATTAGAAGTCAAAATAAGGACAATTGTTATCAATGTGAATCCTTTATTGAATTACACTGTTGCCTTACAGACTCCGAACAGATCCATATTCGACAATAAATACAAAATGTTAATGAACGACGGATGACGGGCAGAAAGGAATCAATTCTACCATGACTGAGGCCTCTGCCTTTAAGTGCTTTGTTGCAACTTCTTTACCACGTGTTTAGAGACCGCTTGCGATAAACACCTTGTTTGTTGCTAACTCAGAACACCAGATAGCTCTGTACAAGTGTTGAAAGAAAAAAAGAAAGTCCTTTGGCTGTTCACTTCCTTCTGCCGCCGCCGCCATTTGCCAGGATCATCACCAGCCTGGTGAAGATGTTCAGGGTGTCCATGTAAATCCCCATACAGCTGGAGAGAACACAAGGACGATTAATGCAAAAACAAAAGACGGTAATAGTCACCGTTTGTTTCAGACGTACGCGTTAATGGGGTCGTATTTTTGCACTCCGTAGAACGGATGCGTCTCGGCCTTCTTGACGACCTTCTGCGTGTCGTAGAGCAGGAACATGCTGAAGAGGACCAGGCCGCCGTAGACGGCCACAGAGTACAAGCCGGCTCCGAACGCCGAGGTGGGTGGCAGGAACATGGACCCTGCCCGTGGAGTTAGATGTCATCTTCCCACTTCAGGTATCCATCTTGTACGAGTTTCTGTGCACTCACCAATAGAGGAAGCGAAGACCAGCCCGAAGCCGACGGCCAGGGGTCCGCCCATGTTGAGGAACTTTTCGCTGGGAGCGCACATGGCCACCGTGGACAGGCCGCCCACAATACCAGCCGTGTACCAGGCGGCCCGCACCATCAGGGGTCCTCCCAGGAGAGTGAGCGGAGCCACCACAGCACCCATCACACCTAGACGGAAAAATATTCAAAGCAAGTATATGTGTGTGTGCCTTGCCTCCTCAATAGAGGTTGGGCAACATTATTTGAGACTACATTCCTGCCCTCTAGCGGTGCATGCAAATACCTGCATGCAGCATCCAGGCCAGGTGCTTGGGCACCGGGCTGTGCTCATACGAAATGGACCGGACCAGCATGCCGGCGCCGATCATGGCAGCAAACGTAGCTCCGATAGCCTGGAAGGAATAAAACGCCTCTGTGACTCCAGTGACGCTGATACCCCAATGTTCTTTGCAGTGATCCTCACTATCCAGGAGCCTCTCATCATGAGTCCCATGAGCGCCGGGGTTCGATTCACCGCGACCGCCGACAGAGCCGTCAGTCCGACGCTGCCCGCAAAGTACATGTAAGTGGAATGGATTCGGTCCTTCACATACTGAGGCCAGATCCTGCACAAAAGAAGGGGGAAAGAGTGTTAAAAACAAAACATTTAAACAACTTGTGCAGAATAGGGTCAGACCCTTCAAAAATGAAGGAAGGAAACAAAGTAGTGTTAAATGGACGTAATTGTAAGGTAAGGCAAAATGTAATAAATTACAAGGAAACAGTATAAAGCTAAGTATGTAGCATTGAAGGGGCCACTATTTACTCACACTGCTTTCTCAATGGCACCAATCTCATTGGACATCCCCATGCCATAGTAGCATAAAGCTCCCAGGCCCACTGCTGCACCGCCAGCCAGAATCATTCTTCCCATGCTGTCAACTGAACACATCACATTGAGGAGATGAGGTCTGTTTACAGGGCAAGCTACTCTTTCCAGAAACATGGCAATTCCCTCTTCCCACTACTCTTACTTTTTAAAGCCGTGCCCGTGGCCGGCTCGAAAGCCGCCTCCTTGAGTTGATCTCTGGTCGTCTTCGCCCGGCGGAAACCAAATCTGGCCTTTGAGGAAAAACCCTGGCCAAAACAAAAACAGTTTCCATTGCAGAACTTATTGAAACATATTGTGAGACTGGAAACGTTTTACATCTGTTGTATTAGAATCCGAACAGGTTTGTCATTGCACCACAGGGTGAGTTACCTGCTGGGGCGTGAAGTGGGTTGGGCATGGCTTCAAGTTGATGGTGGACGACCTTAGAGCGGCGGAGCCTTTGGTTAGCCCGGGACGGAGCGCGGCGCCGAGCGGGGGGAGGCTCCTCAGGCATGTTAGTCTTGCCACAAGCATGGTTTCGTTTGTTCGTCAGCCTTGAAAAACAACACCCAGCTCGGTGATAAATATCGAAACTACAATAGAAGCCATGACAAACGCAATCGAACATTCGTTTGCGTGACGTACAGTTTATTGACATGTGACACGTAGAGACAAAGTCTGAATGCATCAACTATGCAAATGTTGGTAAATTACGCTCTACTATATCGATAAGGCGGTAAATGAATGTTACTTACGAAGATATGCGTTGTTCACCTTGTGGTCAAGATCTAACCACGGAGAATGATGTTGCGCGAGCTTCTGACGCAATTGTTTTGCAAGGTTCGTGAAGATTCTCGGTGACGTCATCGCGGCGCGACGAGCTATTGGGAAATGTAGTTCTTAAAAGTCGAGTAGAAGGCGTCATACAGAAGGTAATAAAAAATAATTTACTGTTTTGTAGTGATGTAATAATTGTGTTAAGGCTTAATATTTACTCTTGTGCTTATTTTACAATGGGTTGTTGCGATTGACGATGTTTCTGATAATTTGATCTCATTAGAGGATGCAAATTATTATTAAAATTATTAAAACTTGTTGGTTGCATTTGTAAATTGAGCTCCATTTCTTTGTGCAAATGCATCGAAACCTATTCAGTTACAAAGTTTAACCCAGTAGAGGGAGTCAATTCGCCTCCGTTGTGACTATATTGAATTTGCATAAAGCAACAATTGAAGACGGAACGTTGTGGCAGAATCTGGAAAGTAAAATTTTGCATGCAGTTTGGTGGCAAGTTTTTGCGTAAATGAGCAGTTTATATATTTATTGCGTGGGCTTTTTTCTTTTTCTTTTTTTTTTAGATCATTCACTTTTTCTATGGGAGGTCTCTTCGTACGTCATCCAAGCAGGGGCAAAAAGTTGGTCCGAAAACTTTTTTCATTCAGATCAGCGCACAGTCTGACCCGCATCTCCTCCACTGGAATTACGGAACCCCACACATGCCTCCTTTTTGGACTCCTGGACAACCTTTTATGTGTGGGTGGAGGAAATCATGGAATTAATAATCCGAGTTGGACGCGCTCGTTTTGACGGATTAAACAGCGTGGACACATCAGCATGGTGAGTGAGTACACGACTAACGGGACACCTGATTCAGTAGTCACAGTGGGAATGAAGAAGTTAATGTAATATGGTGAGCCGCTGACAACACAACTCAAATGCGAGAGGGTGTGACTTCTAATTTAAAATCTTTATTAAGATCGCATGACTACAGTATTGCTGTGGCGGACCTCAGTACCAGACCTACAGTTCGAGGTAGGGTGACATGTTTGTCTTTTGCGATGTCTTTGTTTTGAAGACTTATTGTTGGCAGACAGTCATGAAATAGTGTTCCTCACTTCTACCACATTACTTGCATTATTCAATTATCTCTACTAACCAATTGTATTTCAGGCACTTAAATAATTACAGTCAGAAGTTAAAATCGAGATTTTATATTAAAAAATAGAAATAAAAAAGGCAATAAATTGGGTTCGCCTCATGAAGCGCCACAAAAGGGCTGCGGAAATTTTGCAGGCTTTCCTGACATTACATGACCTGAGACGAACCTGTGGTCTGATCCCGACTTTGACGTGCGAATGACCTCGATGGGTTTGACCTTTGGTGAGGGGGGGGTCACTCTACGTGAAGAGGCCTTTTGTGGTCGCGGCATGCGGCAGAGTGGTGCAAGATGGAGCTGAAAATGTCCCCCTCCCCACCCAGTATATTTACACCAGTGCTTCACAACTGTTCCCAATTCCTGTGCATTTGCTGCAAATATTGTACTGGCACAATTGGTTTTGAAACAAAAGGACGGGAGGAGTGAGTGTTATTGAACAATGAATGAATGCTCCAGACAGATAATTAGCAACTGGTATGACTGCTACGAGGCAAGGTTGACTACTGTCTGCTCTAGGTCAGATGCCATCCTTGTGCAGATAAGATAGGGTGTCACTTGCGAAGAAAGATTGCAGTAAATTTCTCACTCTGGTTGTTTTCCACAGTTTTGATGTTGTTTTTATAAACGGGTTGAAACATCGCAAGAACCGCTCTGAACAAGAGGACAATACAAAGAACTGCGAGACCTGTTAAGACAACCCTGGTGGCGGTGCGGGGACGGGGTTTGAGCCATCGGCAGAACTCATTAAGAAGCGGACCCGGGCGCCGCCACAGCCGAGAGAATGAGGATCAAATACAGCCTACCCGTCGTCTTTTTTGTGGCGCTGGTCATCATCGAGAAGGAGAACAACATTATCTCAAGGTGAGTCTGCAAGGTTTACTGACAATATACTATGTATTGGGGTGTGATTGTGATTCCATTCCTTGTGTCAGGGTGTCTGATAAACTGGCCTTGAAGCAGACCCCCCAAACCCCGATACAGCCCAGCCGATCCGCCAACGCTCTTTGGAAGCGCAACGATTCCTCCGATGGCAAGCTGAACTCGGCTGTCATGCTGATGAAGCGGCGCTTGGAGAATTACAGCGACTACCGGCCGCTGGCGGCCGAGACCAGCCGCAGAAAAAACATTCTCCTCCTGGCCACCACCAGGACGGGTTCATCCTTCGTGGGTGAGTTTTTCAACCAGCAGGGCGACAACATGTTTTACCTCTTTGAGCCGCTGTGGCACGTGGAAAAGATGCTGACTCTGGCGACAGGCGGCACTAACGCCACAGCCGCTGCCAAAGCGTACCGCGACGTGCTCCGCCAGCTCTTCCTGTGCGACTTCTCCCTGCTGGAGCGCTTCATCGACCCCCTCCCCGTGGATCACGTCACAGCCTCGCTCTTCCGCAGAAGCTCCAGCCGCTCCCTGTGCGAGCAGGCGGTTTGCGGCCCCTTGGTCAAAGGCGTCTTTGAACGCTACAAGTGCAGCAACAGACGCTGCGGGCCCCTCAACCTCACCACAGCGTCCGAGTCCTGCCTGGAGAAGGAGCACAGGGCCATCAAGTCAGTGAGGGTGCGCCAGCTGGAAACCCTCCGTCCTCTGGCCGAGGACCCGCGTCTGGACGTGAAATTCATCCAGCTGGTCCGCGATCCTCGGGCGGTGCTTGCCTCGCGCATGGTGGCCTTCGCCGCCAAATACGACAACTGGAAGCGATGGGCCGACAACAGGGACGTGCCCATGGATGATGACGAGGTGAAAAAACTGAAGAGCAACTGCAACAGCATCAGGATGTCAGCGGAGATGGGCCTCGGGCAGCCGGCGTGGCTGCGCGGCCGCTACATGCTAGTGCGCTACGAGGACATCGCGCACTTCCCCATGAGGAAAGCAGCTGAGATGTACAAGTTTGCCGGGATCCCTTTCACGCCGCAGGTCAAAGCCTGGATCCTGAAGAGCACGCAGGCCTCCAAGGAGACCGGCGGCATTTACTCCACTCAGAAGAACTCCACCGAGCAAGTGGAGAAGTGGCGCTTCAAGTTGCCCTTCAAGATAGTGCAAGTGGTCCAGAAGGTGTGCGGGCCCACGCTGAAACTTTTTGGCTACAAGTTTGTGACAAGCCAAGAGATGCTAACAGACAAGTCAATCAGCTTGATAGAAGAGCTTTGGTAGACTCTGACTCAAGGACGGACACAAACGCATATTTATTAGTGTCTTTTATCGTAAAGCAGATGTTTATCCAGATATTTAACACCTTTTTACTTTGTTTTACTATTTAAACTAGCCGGAGGGAGACGATTTTGTCTCGTCCACAAATCGCAAGCACGGCCTGTGAAAAGCTGCCTTTGTATATTTTTTGCACTCGGGACCATTTTTGTCACTCCAACACAAATGGGCATGTCGTGCGACTTGAATTTCGGAGCAAACAGAAGCGTTCCCAAACGAGCAAGTTAATGTGGGGGGGGACGGTAAACATTAACGACCTGACTCTGGGAACCTCCGCTGTGAACAGCTCCTGAGTTGGCAACCAAAGAAACGCCAAATGAAGCGCTCGCTTTATAAAAACATAGAAAGTGGAAAGAAGCTATCGCCATAATCAGTCACTCCAGCGTTTTCATCATTCCTCCTCCTTTGCAGATTGACGTCCTCGCTAACTGTTTGAAGGGGTCATAGACCAATTTGGGGGAAAAAAAGATGTTTACATTGCCGTCCAAACGCGCCGGACCCCGCAGCTGGTTTGCAGATCGGTGCGTCGTTTATTTGTGAGTCTGGCGTCTATAGACACAAGCCTCTTGACCGCTGATAGAGAGACGCGGGGAAAGAGGGAGGCCTTGATAGCCGCGCCTACCGCTTTAAACATTGGTCTCCATTAACACGCTTTGACACCGTCTTGCAAGTCCCCTCTTTGTGGCGAGGGTGCTGGGTTAGTGCCACATTGTTATGTTGAATCGTGACCTTATTTGGAAGAGTTATCGCTTATCTCTCAGTGATCATTGGGTAATGACGCTGTAAAAGGAAGTGCACAAACACTGTATGGGGAAGGGGGGGGGGGGCAGAGTGCGAAAACTGAGACATTGTACAATTCATTAGAAAAAAGTTTCAAGTTGTAAAATGTCACATTGTTTGAATTTAACTCAAAATAAACAAATGGAATTACACTTTGTGTAGCTCAAATGCTAACCCAAACTGGAAGTGCTAACGATTAGCATCAATAGTCACAAATAGTTGTAATATTTTATTGTCTGCAGGCCAATTGTACTGCCTCCTGGTGGCCAAGGCCAGCACAGCAGAAGGAACAGCACAGAAGTGAATTGGGGCATTAAATCATGTTGAATTGCTAGCATTTGATTAAATTCTGTCATTATCTTTTTAGAAAGTGCAATGTTATAGAGTGTTACTTTTCCTTCTGAAAACATATTTTTTTGTTTGTTTTTTATCTAATTGCTAGTTATAATGCTGCGACACAACTTCCTGGTGCATAGCGGATGTCAAACAGACTGAGAGTGCCACCATCATCATCTTAACCAGGAATGTGAGAGGGGTTGTGTTTGATTGCAACTCCCTCCATCGTTTGGAATAAATGCCACCCTGTGTAGGTGTAACCTTCTGCGAGCGCACGTAAAAAAAAAAAGCCTCCACTTGTGCCGTCCGCAAAAATGTCTATGTAGCAGCAGTGAAGCGCTCTCCTTTTGCACACTGGCTGCTTTGTACGGCGCACTGTGTGTTTACCGCAGTGGCTTCGGCTATTTCAGTAACTCAAGGTTGCAATTAGGCTGACTTGACATATCATGTGGTCGGCTGGGTCATTTTGACCCCGCCCTGTCACATGCACGCCATATCTTTTTCTACTCTACTCCCTTTACTCATTCTTTCATCTATTAAAAAAACGCTTTTGCCCTCCAAATTAGGCCACCCCACCCTCCTGCTTCATCGCCCACTATGACCAGAAACAGCATGACTTCTGTGCAGTCATTTTGTGAGTTATCTTGAAATTGTTACCATCTTTGGTTTTCAAATCCCCTTTGTCACTTCTAAGCCACAACAGGAACTACATGGGTATATGTGATAGACCCCATGTGCTTTAGGTTCCACTTTCCATCTTCGCACTGAAGTCGCTTTAAACAGATGAATTGATGCATTGCAGGTCAAAGTCAACGTATGGTTTTATTGTTGTATTTTTTTTTTAATACATATTTCTGTGCCGTGTGTTCATGTGATTTGGATGCCATTGGGCGTGTAATCTTTTCCAGAGACTTGAAACAAAATAACTATGTTCACCCTGTTTGCTATTCACTGCTTCTCAATCCGCGTTTATCACTCAGATTAGAATTTTTTTTTTTGCCCTCAGCCACTTTAGATAGCGGCTTAAACAACGGCCTTGTGCTTTTTTGATGGTTGAGTGGCCAGCGCAAAGTTCCCAATGAAAAGCTGTGTAGGTGTTAAAACCCCAGACGCCTGCATGATGTGCTCAAGCCACAATGTATTTTCTGCCGCACCATAAAAACAAACTGATTATTAAGGGGATTAAGGGCTATATCGCTCATGTGCACCGTTACGCCATCGATGACTTTATTCATCCGTAGCTTCTTAAGTACAAAATGTGCTGCCATTTTTGGACTTCCTCAGCCAGCCGAGGAGCACAAAAAAAGCGTCAGCGTTTGCTCACATCAATGCCGCCTTTTGTATATATGCTGCTAAAAAGAACTGGGGGGGGGGCAGATTTAAGAGGCACTGAATGGATACTTCCCATTTGTGGCCTTCTGGCTACACTCCAAGAATGCTGCTTTCACGACACTTTAGCACTCAAAATTACAATCGTATAACCACTATCTTGCCTTAAATTGCGATGCTTCTAGTTTGCGACGATGTGGCGGAGTTCAGAATTAACCAATCGCATAGCTAATAAACTTCAGATGTTTGAGATGTTTTGCAAAGTGAGCTGAACAGCAAGTGTTCTCCTAAGATTTTTATTTTTGACTTTGCTTGCCCATGTAAGACAGTCTCTCCTTTCTTCTTGCACTTTTTCCATGTTGCTTTCTTTTTTGTCTTCCTGAAGGAACAAGGTGTGACGGTATTTATTTTAACGTGACCCATAATGAAAGGCTTCTGCGGGCTGTCGTTTAGAGTTGTCATGGATGTAACATTTGACGCATATAATTAGAGGATTTTACATTTATAACGTGGGGCTAAGCAAAAATAGAGTGGTGAGTGTTGTATTAGTAGTGTGTGTCTGCGTGTGCGTGCCAACTGTGACTTGCGACTAAAACACAGTGGGCCTCACCACACACACACACACATGCATTTATATGAACCCTTACGTACTGTTGAGTAAAATCTGGCCTAGTTTGACATTTGCCAGCAATAAAAATACAAAATGTTATCCTTTCAAATTTAAGTTGCCTTAAGATACATGAAAATGGAAATCTTTCAACTCTCCACAGGTGCTACAAAGTTCTTCATCCATTTCCTCCCAAACGCATCCTCCCTTCTTTTTCGTTTTGCTTCCTATTCATCCTCGTCTGATTTGTTCCCTTTTTTCCTCCTTGTTTCCGTCCTTCTCCCGCTCACATTCCTCTCCATCTCTTACAGTACAGGTGGGGGAAGTGAAGGAGGGAACATGTTCCACACTTGACACAAAGCTGCTCTCTATCTGGCACGCTAGCACACTGTATAAACACGGACAGCAGGCCGACGCCTCGCGTAGGCTAACGTTTCGTCTCATGTAAAAGAGCCGCTCTAGTGTGTCATTATACACTCAGGTCAGTCACACAAGTACAGTAAATGCATTGCTTGCATTTTAGGAGAGCTGCAATTACCGCTACAGTCAAAAAATGAATTTTTTTTCAGGTGTGTGCACACTTAATGTGTCCTGTAAAATAAGAAATAATTGGAAGGGTGTGTTTTGGTGTTATCATCCCCAATGTGAGGCCAATGCCGGATGCAAGCTTGTCAAACCGAGTTGCCACTCGTGGCCATTAAGTGCGGATTATCGGCTCTGTCTCCCTTTGAAGGTCTCATTCCTCCCACTTCCTTGCTTGGGACCTCCAGGAAGCAATCACACTCACGGAAGCATGCGGACGGATGCTGCGCACGGAAGCAGCAGAGTGCACCCGTGACTGTTTTGACTGTTTGACCCACTTTTTCTACCACTTGCAATTAGGGGCTGGAGGCGTCGTTATGGCAAGCCGGACTGTTCAAAGGTAACATCACATGCGTCCACAGTGATGCCTGTAAAAATTTTTGAAACCGTTTCCTTCATTAGATACACCCACGCAAGGCAAAGAAGTCGTAGTGTGTAGTTTGTTGCCTATTCTCAAGCCTTTTTTAGTGGAGTCAGCAACGTCACGGTAGGCCTCGAGGCAGGGCCGGACTGGGAGATGGTTTCAGGCCAGGGGTCAGTTATGTAACCAGCCCACCCTGGCCTTGTCCACACGAGCATGTTCAAACCCACACTTAAATGCATGGGCACAAGCAAAACGCATTTGTGCGCACACACATGCACACAATCATTCTTTGGGTTTTGTTGTGGGTTCGGATATCTTAGGTATTTCAGATATCACAGATATTGCAGATATCACAGATATCACACACATGGCGATCTGTGACTGAAGAATATTCTGTGATATCTGTGATCACAGACAGAATGCCCCAAAATGCTCACTCACTAAGTTGTTTAGATATTTGATATCACAGATAACACAGATATCTCAGATAACATATCTCAGACATCTGAGATATCTCAGATGTCACAGATATCACAGATATCTCAGATGTCACAGCTATCACAGATATCTCAGACATCACCGATATCACAGTCTTGATCATCTCAACTATATGAGATATATGTATATATAGTTTTTTATTAGAATTATTGTTGTTTGTTATTATATCATTATTATTATTATAGATTATTTTTTTATTATTTTTATTAAATATTATATTATAATTTTAGATAATTTAATTAATATATTATCAAACATGGGCTTTTGACTATCGTCAATAAAGTGGTTCACGTAATGACGCTAATCTACCACAAAACGGCAGTGCCCCCATTCGCATGTTCGCTTCATAAACTAAAAAAAGCCTGTATGTTTAATATCGTACGACGTACGTATTTATTTAATCCTGTTTATGTGATGATATTCTAAACTAAACAGATGTACAGTAAAGTACTCATATGTTTAAGTTCTAATAACCATATTGTAACTGAATTGAAATGACATTTACATTAAAGAAACAGCAATGATGAAAAAAAATGAAATGGACATGTTCATTTTACGCTGGGTTACAAACATGTGAATGGGGGCACTGTCATCTTGCGGTAGCTTGCCGTCATTACATAAACAACTTCATAATTTCAGAACCCGTATGTTTGATATTGTACGGCGTACGTATTTATTAAATCCTGTTTATGCGATGATATTTTAAACTAAACAAATGTACAGTAAACTACTCATATGTTTAAGTTCTAATAACCATGTTGTAACTGAATTGAAATGATATTTACATTAAAGAAAGCAATGATGAAATGGAAATGGTCGTGTTTATTTTACGGTGGGTTACATACAAGTGAATGGGGGCACTGCTGTTTTGTGGTAGATTAGCGTCATTACATGAAGCGCTTTATTGACGATAGTCAAAAGCCCATGTTTGATAATATATTAATTAAATTATATATATATATATTATATTAATTAAATCATCTAAAATTATAATATAATAATATTTAATAAAAAAATATATATTATGATAACTATAACAATAATAATTATAATATAAACTATATATAAATTATATATATATATATATATATGTATGTATAAACGAATTAATTAATATAGTACATATAATATATAGTATATATATATATATATATATAATTATATATGTGTGTATATGTATGTTTAATTAATATTATACATATAATTCAATTACCGTATTTGCCGGTGTATTAGTCGACCTTTTTCGATCCAAAATCGAACGAAAAAAATCGACCTCGACTTATACACTAAAGGAAAATGTGTTTTTGGGAGTTTGCAAACATATTTTTTAAGGTTGTGTTAAACTTATAATCATATTAATATCTAGTATTGAAGTGCTCGTGTGGATTGGTGGGGGCCGAGGAATGTGCAGGCAAACTGCATGAACTTGTTTTCTTGGAAGTGTTGTGTATAGGCCCAGACAGGGAGTACCGGACGAGATAATCTCAAGGTCGGTGAGGATCGAGAACAACAGCACGTCTATGAGACTGGCCTTCGAGGGGAAAACTCAACCGTCTGACCTCATCGACACCTGGACTGGGGAGGAGATGGCCCTCAACCAATCATCTCACAATATTTTGCATGCTTTAATATTCATATTGTGTTTCTTTAAAACTGGGCAACCCGGAAGAAAGTGTCGTCTTTTGGTGGTCACAAAAACGCACGAGTTTTAGTGTGAGGGACCCGGGACCCAGGCCTGTATTAGTGCGCTTTGTCAGGAATAAATAATTGGTAAATTTGGTCTAATTGATCTACTGGTCTTCTCTTTGACAGAACGAACTCGCAAAATTGTTAGGTGCGCCAGTGTGTGGATTAGGACATAGCAATTTATGAGTTAAGTGTTGATCGCAATTTGGAGTCAGATCAATAACTAGAATCCGTAACCTAACAATTTCTTGGTGACCGCGGACGTGATGTCAAGAGAAGGGTAATTGACAACTCGTGGTCTTTAGCCAAGACACCGGACAGTGTCAGGGACACTGTCTCCCGGTCGGCGAACCGTTTGGAATAAGCGCACAACGTTGAGCTGGTACGACGTCTCCTAAACCCTGAGCTCATCACCGATAAGGTAAGCAGAATACCTGTTACTATAAGTCGAAATGCTGCAAATTGAAAGAGGAAATTTAAGAGGAGACTGTCGTTCAGATCAAATAAGGAGTGCATGAAGTTAAGATACATACGGTGAATAAGTTTGGAACTTACGTGTGTAACGTGTACGGTAAAGTCAGGGACTTACGCGTACTACGGATAGGTCAGGGACCTAGTGCTTCGTCGTGGTGGACAAGGGTGCGGTGACGATCGTATTCAAATAGCTGGGGTTAATAAAGAGATCCCCGAGGGGAAGTGAGGCCTCCTCAAAAAATATCCGGTGGTAACAGTTCCTCCTGTGAGAGATCAGACCGCTAAAATATCCAAAATGAACCAAATTGGGGGGAGAGTGTGTGTGCGCGCAGAGGATCCTCATGAGTGGGTGTGTATATCAGTGTGTGTGAGTGAGATGTGTGTTCTATGGAAGAAATCAGTAATGGAGAATGTTTAGGAGGCTTTTGAGCGATAATAGGGAAATTGAGAAGTGTACAATGGTGTGTTTAAGTTGGTTAGAGAAACTAAGATGAGCAAGGTGTGGCAGTAGAGAAAATAGGGCGTGTGTGCAATAGAGAAAATAAGACGTGTGTGGCAGAAAGTTACTAGAACGGTGGCTTGATAGGATGAGAATAAGAGACAACAAATGTTGTGTAGAAGACATTGAAAGATGTCGAATGTGAACATGATGAAGGGCGCAACAGCAAAGTTGGCCTGCCCTTTGAGAAGTTGAGACTGATGAGCGTGCCTGCACTCGCGCGTAGTCGCGGGTCTGGGCTGTGCGCGTGGGCCTGTGCTATGCTCGTGCGGGCGGTGGGCCGGCATCATGATTGTTGCAGGAAATGGCCAGCCTGTAACCAGTCAACATTGATGCCGCGACCCCCTCCTCGCACGGGGGGTGCTATGGCCCGGGCGGGGCAGGGACAGTGTGAGTTTCTCAGTGAATGTTTGAAGCAGTGAGATTGAAGGAATGTATATGCTGATGTGGAAGCGCAAATTGTGAATGGTATTGACCGATAGAAAGTGGCAAAGAAGCTACATGAGAGATGGATTGTGCGTGCGTGCGTGCGTGCGTGTGGATGCGTGTGTGTGTGTGTACGTGCGATTGTGTGCGCGCTCGGTGTGTGCGTTTATGTGCACACCCTGTGTGGGTGCAGGCGTGTGAGGAGGAAGACTGCATGGATCAGAGAATGTTCAAGAAAGGGGGGGGCTAACTCGTAAATAATGAGGAGCTATTGGGAGTAACCTGTTTGTCCTTTCTTTAAGGTTAGGTTAAGTTAGCAACATGAGCGATTTAGAGGTTCAAAAGAAAGACAATTAAAAGAAAATAACATTTTTGATTTGGACAATTGCAGGCTAACAGGAGCATAGATTGTTTTTGTTTGTTTTTAAAGATATATTTAACAGTTTATCTCGGTGCAGTAAGGATATAGCAATTTTGAAAGACTTAAAATTAAAAGCAAAATTACATTTTAATTCTGACACATGCCAGCTAACATGAGGATGGCAAATAAATGAATAAATACTCGCTCAAATGCGGCATGTGTTTTAAATTGGGCGATAAGACATTCACTTTCAAGCACTATCATTTAGCGCTGCTGACAACAATAATTTATGAGATGGTAAACCAAGGAGGAGTGTCATAGTTGGAACACAGGCGCTGTATGACCTATAGATTGAACAATAACATTCACCGCATATACAACCATGTTGGTAGATTGTTAAATTACATTACAGTTTATTATAAAGGATTTCGGAACTTTATTTGATGATAAACACTGGAACGAGGATTTTAGCCGTGTTAATGGGTAGGGTGGATGGATTACTCAAAAAAAAAAAAAAAACATTTGATAAGGGCGGCTTGATAGTAAGATGATGAGTGTGCGCAACTGATAGGATACAAAATGTTAATAGGAAGATTTGGGGTGTAAGGAACAAATACTACACATGAAGACTGATAACACGAAGATAGTTTTGTGAAATTTGTGTCCCAGTGTGTTCTGCCCTAGCGCATGGCACAAGTCCTGAACTGAGTCCTTGTACTCTACTGGCTGCCTCAAAATCAACAGAGGACTGTCCCTGGTCATGAGACACCTTTGACCTTTGGGAGAACAACAGGAACTATTATCATGCTTGAAGGGGGCAAGCACGGCTCTTCACAGGACAAGAACCATACAGTTGGTGGAATACACACAGTCGCAGATAAAAAAAAAATAGACTGAAAGAACAAAGACAAGATGGATGCATTTGAGAATGGCGGACGGTCCAGCCCTGAATCATCATCATGAGAATCTAAGAGGAGAGGCTGCTAAAGACTTGCACGAGTCACATGAAGTCAAACTGGACACATTGCTAAAGACTGCTGAAGCATTACAAAGTTGGTGGAGTATGGGACAAAAGGGATGGAAGTGTGTTTGGGTGCTGGGGCAGACATAACTGAGGAGTTTTGATAAAAGAGGGAATAATAAGGATGCTTAATGACACTGAAACGGGGATAAAAAACAAAATACATAGATATGGTCAGTGAAGATGCACTGACAAATTATACGACAGCGTGATCAGAAACTTTGCAAAGTGGACATTGATCAATAGAAATTAAATAATTTGAATCATACATTTTTATATGTAACTTAGCATTTCGAATACATAATTAATCTAACTGAAATAATGAAATTTTATAATTGGACCAGTGAAAATTTGGATTCGGGTAACAGAAGGCTGAATTGCTAAACTTAATTGACCTTTATCAAAGCAACAGAATTTAATTACACATCAACTGCGACTGATTTATAGGATGCATATTTCAGCTTGAAGGGGTGAGGGGCCATAAGAAAGTTGGAATTCTGGATAGTCAGCAAAATAGTAATAAAGGGCACTACTTAATTAAAAAAAAAGAATACAGTAGGGCTTTAAATAACAAATACATTGACATGACCCTTGCGACAATTGATGTAAATGGCAATTTATGATAGGCATTTGGGGTTAGGATTAACAATCCATCCATCCATCCATTACTGGTGCGGCTTGTCCTTACGAGGGCCACGGATGATTAACAATAATAACTAGAATTATTAATTTCCGTAGAAATTGCGTGTGAAGGCGAAGAGGCTGAATAAAAATTCGGGGAAAGCCACAAGATTATGTTTAAATTTGGAACGTGTTGAATTGGTCAGAAAATTGATAAAAATATAGAAAGAATTTTGTAAAATTGGGCGTGAATTTTAAAGTGGAAAATTTGAGAGGGGGGAGTGAGACTCGCCAAGAGGGGCAATAAAGTGAAGCAGACTGAGAAACATATTTGAGCTAGACAACAGGAAAAAGGGGGAGAGCCAAATGATGACGTAAAAATCCAGAGGGAATAGTCGGACCCATCTTTATTGAATTTAATTAGGATAAGTAATAGAGACCGAGTTTGTAGGAGCAATCTGAGGTTATGGAGGCTCCCCTGACACGCGGGTCCCACAGTCGGCCCCCCCCAGATAGACATATATGACAATTTGCGATGAATCTGATGGGCGAGTTTATGGAAAATTGAATTGGAGATTTTACAATAGGTCATGTTGACAACTATGTCCAAATGTGAAGAGTTACTATTAGGAGTCAATGTTTGCCTGCACACTAACATACTAACTTTGAGTGTGTGTGCGCAGTATGATTGGCCAGAGAGGTCTGAAGTTGGGGTGATGTGTTTGCAATTGAGGATAAAATTCCTCTCACCTGAAGGGGTGGTACAGACTGGAGGGTCTGGAACTGGTAAGTGATGAGTTCTGACCGGAACCATGGCTCAATGATCAATCAGGGGCACCATCGACAACAAAACGGTGTGATGGAGAAGGCCCATTTCAGTGATATGGTCAGACAAGACAGAACTAGTATCGAACAGCAAGACTTTGGACGATTTGACGTGTGACGACTTTGAGCTCACCCGACGGGGTGACGGACTAGGTGGACAGTGACCAATTGTTTGACGCTTGAACGTGTTTGCGACAATAGCACGCTCTGCTTTGTTTTTCTGTGTGACTTGATATTTTTTTTTTTTTTGCAGCACCAGCCACCAGCCAAGGAGCGGATTGCGCGTTGCTTGCATAACTTGTTTTCATTCTTGCAGGTTGTCGATTGCGTTCGTGGAAAGTTTGTGTTGGATTTACAAGAATATGTTAACCCTTGCCCTTTTGGTTTTTATGATGAACTTGTTGATGACGTGGTTTTCAGGACATGATCCGCGGGCGCCAGGATTCATTTTATGACTGTTTTTGTTTTGATACTTGATGTCTGTTTTTGTTTTTGTGTGTACAAATGTCCGCTGTCAGCAGGGCTATAAGCTCACTGACAGGAGTGCGATGATTTTTGTTTGTGTTGCCGAGTGTGTGGTGGACAGTCAAGTTTCAAGGACTTGGGGTGATGGTCCCGGGGCCCAGATGGGAGCTAGAGGTTCCGCGGGCCTGGCTACAATGAGAGTGGTGATGAGAGGGGACGCTTTGCAGGTTCCTTTTGATACGTAATGACACATTGGGTGAATGTATCAAAGGGGGAGTGGTAAAATAGAAATGGGTGAGTAGGTTTCAATTTGTAATTGTGATATACAAAGTTTTTTTTCCAAATTCACTTGTTTTCAAGCTTTAACAGGACATGCCAGAATTCACCCAGCAGTGATGGAAGGAGCAGAGGAAAACCAGTGACATCTGGTTGTGGTGTGGTGATGACAAATTATAGGATCGCTTGCCAAAGAACGCATCAGGTATCTGTTCCCTCGTGTCTTTGATAATGCCTGTGGTGGTTGTCCCCATTGAAATACAGAATCTCAATTGGGACCTGGAGTCCCCACTGGCGGGGCTCCTGAAGCGAGCCAAAAGAGACGTTTTGCCCCCGTGATTGAGCGACGACGATCCCACATATATTGACACTATAGGAGTGCCCCGGGGTGTGTCAGATAAGTATAAACTCGTTAATCAAGTGTTCTCGGGATTCGAAAGTATCTTCCTATGGATCACCCCCAATAAAAATGTAGACAGTATTAATTACGTTCATTACAATGTCCAACGACTGGGTAATTATACAGCTGAATCATTCGCCGCAGTTCATGAACAATTGGCTGCAACGTCGTTAATGGCGTTCCAAAATAGAATTGCGTTGGACATGCTATTGGCTAAGGAACATGGTGTATGTGGAATGTTTGGTGATGCATGTTGTACTTTCATCCCAAACAACACGGCACGAGGAGGCCGACTGATCCAGGCGTTGGAAGGACTAAGGACACTGAACAAAAAGATGAAAGATCATTCAGGCCTACACACCGATATTTGGTCTGATTGGATGAAAACGTTCGGAAGCTGGAAAGGCCTCATCATGTCTGTGCTTGTTGCTGTGGCTATTTTTACTACAGTTATGATTTTATGCGATTGTTGTTGTATTCCATGTATTAGGTCACTCACTGTCCGGTTGATCGAGAAAACCGTTGGCCCGTTGCCACCGATGGGCCAATATGCCCTGGTGACTCAACATGAGCAGCGGGGGGAAGGAAGGATCGACAGCGCGCTGGTAGCTGTTTGCTAGGGTAACGGGTGATGACCTCATAAATGAGGTCATGAGAGGGAATAAAGGAAAATGTGTTTTTGGGAGTTTGCAAACATATTTTTTAAGGTTGTGTTAAACTTATAATCATATTAATATCTAGTATTGAAGTGCTCGTGTGGATTGGTGGGGGCCGAGGAATGTGCAGGCAAACTGCATGAACTTGTTTTCTTGGAAGTGTTGTGTATAGGCCCAGACAGGGAGTACCGGACGAGATAATCTCAAGGTCGGTGAGGATCGAGAACAACAGCACGTCTATGAGACTGGCCTTCGAGGGGAAAACTCAACCGTCTGACCTCATCGACACCTGGACTGGGGAGGAGATGGCCCTCAACCAATCATCTCACAATATTTTGCATGCTTTAATATTCATATTGTGTTTCTTTAAAACTGGGCAATATATATATATATATAACGAATTTGAACACATTTTGTCAATAAATTTCGCATATTTCTGATTGAATTTTGAAG
Organism: Syngnathus floridae; assembly: GCF_059516105.1. Taxonomy (NCBI): domain Eukaryota; kingdom Metazoa; phylum Chordata; class Actinopteri; order Syngnathiformes; family Syngnathidae; genus Syngnathus; species Syngnathus floridae. Next base: position 4,270,184 of record NC_142430.1, on the reverse strand, counting down.
TTTAATATAATGCAACAATTGAGCTCGACTTATACAAAGGATATATCATAAAATCGTAAATTTCCGTCGAATTTTAGGGGGTCGACTTATACACCGAGTCAACTTATACACCGGCAAATACGGTAATATATTATTAAACATGGGCTTTGGACTACAATGAAACGGTTCATGTAATGACGCCAAGCTACCGCAAGATAGCAGTCCCTCCATTCGCTTGTATGTAACCAATCGTAAAATGAACATGTCCAATTCCATTTCATCATTGCGATTTCTTTAATGTAAATATCATTTCAGTTATTAGAATTTAAACATATGAGTAGTACATTTGTTTAATTTAAAAAAAACATCACATAAGTAGAATTAATTAAATACGTACGTAGTACGATATTAAACATACATTGGCTCGACAGTTTATGAAGCAGTTCATGCAATGACGCCAAGCTACCGCAAGATAGCAGTGCCCCCATTCACTTGTATGTAACCCAGCGTAAAATGAACTTGTCCATTTTTCCTTTTCATCTTTGCTCTTTCTTTAATGTGACCAGACATCCTCTATTTACCGGACATGTCCTACTTTTGAGCTCTAATAAGTTAAAGTTGGAATAATGTGAGACTCGAACTCGGTTCTCCCGAACATAATGCAAAAGCACTTTCTACCTCACCATTGAGACTTCTGCAATACTGAGGTAATTTGGTAATTTTATCTAATTTTAAGCAAGTCAAAAATACAGCATACGTTACCAAAATAAAATCACTAAATTTTCCTGGCAAAATGGCAGAATGGTTTTTAACTTTACCCGGTGTTCGGGAGACTATGGTTCGAGCCCCACACAAAGAAGTCTTTGAGCTAAAATTGGAACAGTGTAACTCTCAAATTTGGTTCTCCGGAACATAAGGCAAAAGCTTAATTTACTACATCATTGAGCGTTCTGAGACTTAAAGGTAATTTAGTAATTTAATCTTTTAAACAAGTTGAAAATTGCCAATACACTACCAAATCAAGATCACCGAATTTTCCAGGCAAAATGGCAAAACGGTTTTTAACTTTGCCAGGAGACTAAGGTTCGAGCCCCACATGAAGCAGTCTTAGAGCGAAAGTTTGATCAGTACAAGACTTGTACTCGGTTCTCCCGAACATAAGGCAAAATTTTAACCACTACCCCAGTGATGTTCTGCGATGGAATAGTAATTTGGTGGTTTTATCTATTTCGTGAGACATATCCTATGAATACATAAATTATTTTTTGAGTTTTTCAACGGCGAAATGGCTGAATGGATTTTGACTACGGTTGGTGTCCAGCAGCCTCGGCTTCGAGACCCACTCTGTGCACCATTTTCAAATAAATAGAGCGACTTGTAAGATTTGATCCCGCCTCTCCTGAATCCAAGGTAAAAGGTTGAACCATTACGCCATTCGACCTCTTACACAGCTGGGTCGAGTGTTTGTAATTGAAGGTTACTCTGAAATTTTCATGGATACCTGCAGGATTTATGATAATACAAACAAATCACTCATCACCACATATCAGGCAATGTTCGAGGGGATAACACTTTGGCCACGAACGTTTGCAGTGCTGGTTCGAGGCCCGAACCTACCAAAGATACCTCTTCGCAGTTTTTCTCTCGCGCCTGTTGGAAAGTTTTTTTTTTCCTTCTTCTTCTAATGACGTTATCACAAAAAGAGTATAAAACGCGTCAAGAACGCAACGTTCATTCTTTCACTCACCTCTGACAGCGAGCGCCACGCTGCTCCGGTCCACCTACTGCGCGAGCCGCAGTCCATTCCAGAACTGACAAGGTGGGTGTTCAATATTTGTAAACCTTTTCAAACTAACTGCTTTTGCTCTCTTTCAGCGTCAAGTTGCACTTTGGGCATGCTTCCATCATGCAAGCTAAAAGGTTTGCAGAAGCTAGCGTTGGCAGTTAGCGTCTTCAACGACCACCAAAACGCATTTATGTGGCGTGCATTTTGGTGCAACAAAATAATTGAAGCATTTAACGGTGGGTAAGTACATGTACATTTTGAAAACTGAAGCACGCACCGTGTGGAAAGAGTACTAACACAATTTTTGCACAAACATTTAGCAATGTCTGGACGACAGCGCCGTTTGGTAAGTAGACAAAGCAGCGTTTGCATAAATCCACCAGAGAATTACTGAAACGGGTATTTCGATGCATTCGTGTTAATTTTCTGCTTTCTGTCTGCAGGTGCCAATCTTCAAAACGACTCCGTCATGGCCGATTTTCTGTGGGTTTTAAAGTCGACTCTTTCATTTGACTGCTTCTAAATGTCTTATTTCAGTCCACAGGCCTGCATCTGTAACAAACGTTATGATTGGCTGAGAGCTCTATAACTGGGTGGAGCAATGAGAATAAAAAGCTGTGGTTGGTTGAAAAGTGGGCGTAGATATGCAAATGAGGCACTCTGTGATTGGTTACAGTTTTAGCAGGCGTGGTTTCGCTAAAATGATGCAATCTGATTGATTAGACGTGCCTATGCTGCATTCTGATTGGCTGTCAGAAAGTAGGCGTGGTTATGCAAATTTGTGCCGAGACGTGATCGGCCAGGCTGAATTTGGGGAGAGGTAGGAGGCAGGCAAAGTCGCACTTCGGTTTTGGAAGGCTCTTTTCAGCTTTGAGTTGCGTGTTTGCCTTCAGCCACTGAACAGACCCAGGAGGTGGCCTGTTATTAGGTACACCTGAAAGTGTTTGACTGCTTCTCTCTGTCTCCACATGACTCAAAGTGACTGCAATTGTACAATTACATCACTTTGACTCATGTGGAGACAGAGAGAAGCAGTCAAAGACTTGGGTCTGTTGCAGTGATGCTCACCTCAAGGCTGAAAACTTGTGTCCATACTCCATTATAGTGGACACTTAGGTTTTGGAAGTGTCCAACTCAAGACAACTCAAACAGTACTTTGCCAATGCAGTGACCATTAAGCATGAAATACTTCAAATGAGCAAATTTGCTCATAAATCACAAAGACTCGCATTCCACTTTAACAATTTATTGAATAGAAAAGCAGTTTTAAAAGGCCCTGCCTCCATGGAAGCAGATTAAGAGCTTGAGCTCAGGTATGATGTCACTTACTTCTCGTGGCAGGGGGGAAGGTGAGCACATGCAAACACTGCAAACATCTCTCACTGGGACAAAACCTAAGTGTCAGGTGCTCCACAGTACCACCACCACCACACACTTTTAGACAAGTTTATCCATGACACTGACGCAAACCAAGTAAGTAACTTGGTTTGCATCAATGTCATCAAAAAACACATCCAGACGAGTGTGACGATGATATTGTGCAGTACCTGGCACTTCGGTTTTGTGAGAGATGTCAGCTGCTTGCATGTGCTCACCTTCTCCTTGGTGTGCCATGACAATATGACATCGCACATCAGCTCCTCAAGCACATAACACTACCAACTAACATACCTTATACAATTTTTTTTTTTTTTTTTAGATTTATATACCTTTTTAAATTCAAGTCATATTAGAAGAACAAAGTGGTCCACTTTCACTTTTCATGTGTGCCAACCATGATCAAAAATATACTTTTAAGTTAAAATGCAAGTACATTTTACAAAACGATACTTCTTACATTGACATGTAACTTTAACCATTGTAGAGCAATTATTTTGTTTCTTTTCACTGTGGCCCAAATAAACAACAGGACATAATTCATTTGGGAAATGACCAATTTAAATGTCCATTGATAACATTTTGGACTCCTAATATTTTAAGTCATATATGACACGACCGTCTACATTTAAGATTAGGAGGCAAACGTTAAGGTCCACCTTGCTAGTCACCAGAGGCATAATGCTACATGGAAAGTGGGAGGGGCATGTAGTACCTTTCGAGATATGCAGATAGACGACCAGTAGCCGACGTGAAGCCTCCAGTCTTCAAGTTTGGACATGGAAAAATATAGAAAACCAACGTTCAAGTCAAACGCTTTCCTTAATTATCCATTGATTGACAGCCGAGTGAGTGCTACTCGTGGGTGGTTGGGCATGCTAGCTGAAGCTCTACCTCTTGATTCACGAGAGCTCGCGAGTTTCCACTGACGTAACGACGAACAAACATTCGCCTTTCCTAATGGACTTAATAGGAGGCCACTTCCTGATTGGCTGTTTGATCTGTGACGTCACTTGGGCACTCCATTAGGTACACTGCCATTTTCAGGTGTACCTAATACAGGCCACTTCATTAGGGAAAATTCATGGCCAAAGCTTAACTGAAAGTGAAAAGTGCCACACCCGCCCTCACCCCCACTTTTGGATTGGCTCTTTGATCTGTGATGTCACACGGACATTCCATTAGGTACAGCGCCATTTTCAGGTGTACCTAATAACAGGCCACCTCCTGATTGGCTGTTTGATCAGTGACGTCACTTGGACACTCCATTAGGTACACTGCCATTTTCAGGTGTACCTAATACAGGCCACTTCCTGATTGGCTGTTTGATCTGTGACATCACTTGGACACTACATTAGGTAGACCGCCATTTTCAGGTGTACCTAATACCAGCCCACTTCCTGATTGGCTGTTCGATCTGTGACGTCACTTGGGCACTCCATTAGGTACACCGCCATTTTCAGGTGTACCTAATAACAGGCCACTTCCTGATTGGCTGTTTGATCTGTGACGTCACTTGGGCACTCCATTAGGTACACTGCCATTTCACCTAATACAGGCCACTTCATTTTCAGGTGTACCTAATAGCTTTATGCATTTTTTTTGTACATGTCAAGAATGTGTATTTGACTACTTGCTCTTTATTTTGGGGGACACCAACACATATTACACAACGTAAAACACATACATATTGTCATATAAAGCAGTTAACCAAACGCACACGAGCAAATGTTTGCCTTTTGTTGCCGTTTGTCACTCATCCAATGACTTTTCCAGTAGAGGTGGACAAAAGCCTTCCCTCCAGTGAGTTTTGTCGATTGCAGTGTAACACGGTAGGAGCCACGGAGGGCAAACGGAGCAGAGATAAGTCAAAGCTGAAATGGAGTTGCTAAGGGGTCCAACTCAAACGCTATGTCTTTACAGGGCTTGCTCAATGGGAAGCTAAACACAAAATGTTTTTTTGGGTCAAGAGTGCAGACCAACTCCTGCATTAGTTTCCCCACGCTGGATGTCTGGCTTCATCCAGTACACACATGACCACACTGCAATGTCTGAAAATTCACTCTTGCATAAACAGCACCTCCTGTCTAATTTTCTTTTTGTAGTGCAGCAGATAAAATAAAGACAATAAAACTCTTATACTATTTTATTTACAAACCTACTGACAATTATGCTGGACTTTGTTTTCTTCTTTTACTCTTGGCTGGTGATTCTTGTCTTTGACTTCTTACATATATAGTCTTTTTCTTTGTGATACGGAATTAACATGCATTAAAAAAGACCAAAACAGTAGATTTAAAATAGGGTCATCTGCTTCCATGATACAAGCGTTTTAACCTGACATTGTGTCACTTGTGTTTCGTACCGTGTGATGTTATTGTCTTCATTTTGACTTCCAGTCAAGGCCAGGCGTCCCTATTCCTTTGTCCACACAGCAAGTCCACCTGAGTTTTGGACAATCATGACAACACAATACATTCATCAGGACTCCTCCAACATAATTCACAGACTTGGGACCATTAAATACAACACAAAGTCTACCTTGAGAGCAAACATGCAGTACAGTACATAAAAGTGGCATTGAACTTCACAAAATGTCTGCCACATTCCAAATCATTCAAACATCTATGTACGTTTTGTCCTTTGACATGCCGCCGTCCTACTGTACAAATCTGCATCAATACGTGCAGGTTGAAAGATTAAATAACCATGTATGCTTGCAAGAAAATCTTTCAGTAGACTTACTTGGACCTTCAACGCACACCTTCTGTTGCTTTAGAGACATTTGCTACTTTTTAAGACCTGTTGTGAGGTGGCCATGTGTTAAAAAAAACTAATACCACTACCAACAACAAAATAATCAGTACAGTCTCATTTGCCGCCGTCCTCATAGTTGCTATGGGAACATGCAGAGCGGATTCACCCATTGGGCAACGTACCACGGCGGGTACGGGAAAACTGGGAAATGATTCACCTCCAGTAAAGTTATACTATCTACTACTACTAACTAACCCTCCAAATCTGCTAAAACTTGATTTTATATTTGGGTGACAGGTTATCTTATAAATGAAAGCTGATGGTAAAAACAACATTGGAGCGCCACCCACATTGGCTCTGCAATAATGTGACAATAAGAGGAAACAAGGCTACAGTGCTTTTTCAAAGGCTTCTTGAGTACAGCCCAAATGATTTGACAGATTAGCAAAGTGCACTACTAGACGAGATTGCGCACTACGACGCCACGCCCGACAGCTCTTCTACTCGCTTCTTATGGATGCCTTCTGTAAAAGACAGCTTGCCTGCCTACTGGATATATGGAGCTGTACTGCTAATGTAAATTATGAAGGCACTTCCTGGTAGCACCTAGAATCATATATTTGAGAGAACCAGTAAGAAGCCCTTATGTGACGTCGGACGGGAGCCTGAAGCGACGAGGTTTGGGGATCACAGCAGGCAAAAGCCTAAAATGTACTGCAGCAGTTTGTTGCGGTTGGCCTGAGGTAGGAAGGTGGCGCTCAGCTCCAGCGTGGTCACACGCTCCTCTCGTCGCTCTTTGAGGACCTGAGGACAAAACACATGCCGCGAGTCCCGTCAAATTCCTAAAAGGTGATCTTTCTGTTAACGTTCCGAATATATTTCGGTTACCCCGAGATCCTTGAATGTCCTCACTGTGTTCTTCACCAGGTAATGAGTTGCACTTTCACCTGAGGCAAAAAAAAAATAAAAAATGAAAAGTTCATCGTGAAGACAAGTTCAAATCACAATTTGGATCGAAACTGAAATTGTGATGAAAACCTTCACTTTTACAACCCAAGCGTCGTAATGCACCGATGTACATCTTTTAAAGCAGCGGCTCGCGCGCAATCACCGTAAGCAGCGATCCTCCTCTCGGTGCGCGTGAGCAGGTATCGGAAGAGGCGCTGCGTGTACTCTGGCTCGGCCATGGGCTGACTCAAGCTGTGCACGAAGATGGCAGCGCCGCTGTAGGCCTCCAGGACGGGGCTCAGGAGCCGCTGAAGGAACACAAAGAAATCCCGGTGCTCTGCCGACAGGCTCACCTGGAAGCAGACGTCGGCTCGAATTTAACGCTCAAACTTAGTAGTTCCGGGAAGACTATAAAAAGCAAAGCTGAACCTTCAGATAGCGATCCCGCTGCTCCTCTCCAAAGTCGCTGTCCTCGTCCTCCTCGTCGCTCCTCCAGGAGAGCGGCTCGGGGAACTTTTGGGGCCAAGGTTCTTCGGTGGGACTGGGGCTAAGTTCCTCCTGGTCCTCCTGACACACAAAAAGGCCATCAGGACAGAGATTGCCAAGGGCACAGGTAGTGCGGTTCTCTCGAAACAGACCTCGGCCACATAGAGGACGCCGTACTGGATGAGGCGGGTGACAGCATCGTGGAACACCTGGTAAATAGTCTGGCAAGGCTGCAGGGCGCAAACAGGCGGGCTTGACTCTATCTATGTCACGCGCGTGATCAGAGTGCAGCAGAGAACCTACCGAGGCCACCGCCACCTCATTGACCAGGAAGTGCGAGAGGCCGGCGGCCTTGCGGATGAGCTTCTCCTGACTGAGCGGAGAACCGGCGGCCGCGGCGTCGGGATCTCGTGCTGACGCCGGCAACGACAACTCAAACTCGGCCGCCTGCTCCCGCTGCAGGGACAGGATGCTGCAGGCTGCGCGCAAATGCATTTTGAAAGTTAACGCTTTTACTTTTGCACCACATCGGAGAAAGCGGCAACGTACCGACGATGGCGTCGGCGATGAAGACGTGGAAGAGGCCGTTGCTGTAGAAGTTGAGCTCAAAGAGAGCCGGAACAGTGTGGCCGGGCGCGATGGTGAACTCGCCGTTGCGGTTGGCGCCGGCGGTGACGGCGATGCAGTTCTCTAGCAGGTGCAGGGCACGCATCACCACGTCCTCAGAGTTCCCCGAGAAGCCAAGGTCAAAGTCACGCGACAGCACCTCCTCCTTCATGTTGAAGAAGTCCTCCACCAACTTGGAGAGCGCCACACCCTGCGAGAAGAGAAGCAAGCTCACATCTCGTCACATGTGTGGCGCAGTTCCTGCAGGGGGCACTCGTGCTTCAAAGTTCTGATCAGGGAAGCAACCTGATCTCTGCGCAGTCAGGTATGTGTGACATTTGCCTCACCTTGCTTGCCAGTGGTCAATTCATTTTACAATTGAATATTCGACTAACAAATGAGCAGACATACCTGTCTGTGTCGGTAGAGCAGCAAACAGGCCACGATGTGCGTGGACATGATGGCGGACGACTTGTTAGCCGCTGCAAGGGGGTGAGGGGGATGACAAAAGGAATGTTGAACACAGAAATAGACAGAGTGGCAGCGTGGTGCTTATCTACTCATATGCAGACAGACAGGAAAGGCCTGAAACTGAACGGACGGTACCCCTAAGCAATATGGATGAAAATTTCAATCGGAATACATTATACAAGACATGATTTTGGTCATACAATTGGAAGAAAATGAAGTGGAACGTGCGAGGGTTACTCCAAGTCATGATAAGCATCATTCCTTAGTGGGGATGGAAGGCAGCAGTAAACCGGCACTGGTGTTGCATTCCAGCCCCACTTACCCCCTCCAACTCCTCCTGTGTCCTATTGGCCGAAAACAACATGCCACGCAGCTGTGGGCATTGTGATTGGCTGCAGCCCATTGAAAAAAGTGTAGGACAAACCGGTTTCTGCTGCTGCAAGCCCAGTTCCAATGAGGCACCTTGGGACGTGACATTGGCTTACTGAAAAGTACGTGCTTGGCTAGGTTGTTAATGAGCTGTCGTCGGCACAGGTCTTCGGGAAGCTCTCTGTTCTGCAGGGCCTCCTCCTGACGGTCAAAGAGCTGAGCGTCGGGCCTGAAAGGATTTTCAAGAAAAGGCGTCTCGGAAAGATATCGTTTGCCGTGTCTCGTTTCAGGTCGCGTACAAAGAAACGGGCAGATGCGAGTGGCCCCGAGGTAATGTCAACTCCAGCGGCGTGCGCAAATGACGGCGCCTGCAGCGAGGAGCCATCTCGGAGGCTTTATTGGAAGGTTTTAGGAAGAGTGTCTTGCTTACTGCGCATCAATGATGGTGGGCATCAAGGAGTGCTCAAGGGACAGCGGGGGGGCCACATGGCGGCTTCTCTGGCTGTCCAGGTACTCCTGCGTTCATCGTATAAAAGGTTCCGTCATGTTCTTAGCACTTGAAGTCCTTCACAACAGGGGCCTCCTCACCTTTAAGGAAAAGGGCTGGTTGAAGTCAACGCGAACGCAGCCGTAGTTCTTCCTCAGCATCCTGAACACGCCGCACGCTATTCCCCACAAGCTCTCGTTTTTCTTGGGCTTGCCCTGCTCGCACACAACATTTCAGACACGGCCCCGTCAGCCGGCCAGCTTTGGCGGACGTCGCCGATGAGCGGCCTCACCAGCTGTTCGCTGTTGTAGTTGCCCTCGATGATGCGGTCGTACGAGATGCCCACCGGCACCACCAGCACGTCGCCAACGGCACCCGTGTGCAGCGCGTCCACCACGATGGACAGCATGCCGGCGCGCGCTGTGGACATTTTGCCACTGCGGGAGCGCGTACCCTCCAGGTAAACCTCCAGGAACTGCTGCTGACGCAACAGCTCTTCTGTGTACTGGAAAGAAAAAAATTGAAATGAATGTTTTGATAATTTTTTTTTTCTTTTTGGCGGAAGCGCTTATTGTCACATTATGTGCAAAGAAAAATAACTACTGTGTTTCAATGCAATTTAATGGTGGGAAAAATATCTAAATGCTATCAAGGAAAAATAAAATTAGAGCAAGTAGAAAGATCTGAAAGATTACTTGAACAGACAGGTGATTTGAAAAAAAAAAAAAAAAAGAGGTCCAGAAATGGCCCGCAAGTCAGACTTTGAACACAGGCAGTGTTGTGCAACCATATCCTTTCAGTGCAGCCTGAGGACATTTGTGTGTGTGTGTGTGTGTGTGTGTGTGTGTGTGTGTATGTGTGTGTGTGTGTGTGTGTGTGTGTGTGTGTGTGTGTGTGTGTGTGTGTGGGGGGGGTTATCCTGAAATAGACCCCCGGCTTGGATTGATTCAGCTGCAAAGACGCGGCTGGGGATTTAACAACATTTACTTTTGCTATATTGGGACCGCTTCCAGGTACATACAGATTTGGTGATATTGCTGAGTAGGCCCTCTCCCCGTCTATTCTTGTCATCTCGATGAGATGCGAGGCACAATTTTGAAGGTCAAACGACACGAGTCGGTCATTATAATCCCAACAAACACACACAAAACTGCCCACGGCTGATAGTGCTTATCTTATTGGCTCAACGTGCAATTACTTTTGCGGGTCGATGCAAAGTGTGGTGTGTCGCAGACAACAGACACATTCTCAACCAAAGGCATATTTTTCTACTTTTGCAAGTTTGCAGAATTCTGTTGGTATCTTAGCAACAGCAGATTAGCATGTATAAAAGGCATTACAAAGATTGGATTTGTGTCTGTTTACAAAGGAGTACCAGGGCCACGCTGAAAAACAAACTGAAACTATGAGAATTAAGTCATATGAGAATATTTTTAAACTTACATTTTATAAATAAAAAAAAAAAAGTTATAGCTGTTACATTTGCATATTTCAATTTGGCTAAGACTTCAATGAAGCGGAGTGAGATGCTGGGTGAACTAATTCAAGATAAAATACAAAAGCAAGACTCACAGTGTATAAGAGCGATCTGTACAAAATATCTTTCTTGCCGTCCCCGGACTCCTCCATTTTGCGCCGAATGAAGAAGCCTCCCAGCTTTCGGATCAGGGTGCTGAAAGGACAAACGTGGCGCTTGGCATTCTCCCTTGTGCAGACACGAGGCGAGGCTCACCTGAGGATCGGGATGCTGAGGTTGTTGCCGGCGGCAATGTGCGGCGCCTTGATGTTGTGACAGAAGAGGATGAGCGTGATGAGGAGATAGTCGATGTGGGACTTGTGGACAGGCAGGAAGACCATGGGAGCGTTGCGCTGCATGGGCCACAGACAACATGTGCAATTTGGACTCCATATTCTTATCAATTGCTCCACGACAAGTTTATTTTTTTTCCCCCTGACCTCTGCTGCTGCTTTTTTGACCATTTCCAGCTGGCCCTTGTGGATCTGAATGCTCCAGAAGAAACCATTAAAGAGCCTCAGCAGAACCCACCCTGTCAGCCTGGAGTAGACAAACAGGAAAAACTTGCACCAGGAAAAATTGGCTCCCAGTGATGCGATGGGGTCGCCGCCGCGTCTCTAATGAGGATGCATTTGCACGTACCTGATGAAGGCGGGCGACACGCTGGCCACCATCTGCTGGAGGCAGCGTCGGGCTTTCTGCTTGACTTTCCTGACCGACTTGCCGCGTTCAGAACAGGGCCGGCTGGAGGCGGCGGCAGCCTCGTCCAAATCAGCGGCCACGCTCAAGACGGCACTCTCCACACTGCACCAGAAGCGCGTCGTTGAAAAGGAATCAAAGACGTCTTGCACACATTTGGCCCTCTGGAGTGCACGCCCAACAATCAAGTATCATATTTAAAACAAACAAACAAACAAACAAACAAAAAAATCGACTACATTGGCGATTGCCTCTTTCTTAACTTCTTAATTTAATCTAATTTCTTACCTGTTGCTGTTCAGCACGTTTTCCACCACATTGCGGGGGAACATGTCCTTGTGAACGTCCCGCTCCATGACAAAGAGCACATAGCTCAGTTGCCGTGCCAACCAGCCGCGCTGCCTGCACACAGCAAATAAAACACAGCAGGTAAGCTTTTCATTTAGCAGAATTTGATTCATTTTGGACTACAGCTGTATTACATAATTGAACATTAGAATTTTGGGGGGGGGGGGGAACACTTTTAGTTTGCATGTAACGCTGTGCTTAACACCGCTTGCACTGCAGTTGAAAATGTCCACCTCATAAACGTTTAATGAGGACGGATGAAGTGGATACATTGACTTTGTTATTCCCTGTGAACAAACTTGTTTGGATATAAGGAAAGACTCAACCAGCGTCGCATACATGTGACTCCACCGACGTTTTAATTATTTACCTGTCTACTCCAATGGTTCGCACAATTCAATACACGTGTTTCCACAACTAGTGACGCCTCAAAGGGTGCACAAGAGGCAAAAATCACCTAAAACTGCCTTATATAGTATAAAAACACGTGTGATGTTGCTCACTTCTTGTGTTGAGCTCACATTGCCATCATGTTGCAGGTAGCAGAGCAGTATTTGGGACACGCTAAAAGGAAAATGAAAACATGTATAATATGAGGAAAAGACATGTTTACCTGGTGTGGGTCTCATTTATGTAGATGACGTTACGCAGGCCGAGCGACGGAATACTGGGGTTGAACAGCTTCTCCTGTGATGGGAATGAATGAATAAAAATGTGCCTCTGCTGCCCCACGAATTCTGAATTCTTTAAGAACTTTCTTTATGCACGTAAAGTATATTATAGTGTAGTCTCAAATGTCTGTTGCTGGGGTACGTCAATTTCGCTAATGGCTAAGAACTAATTAGCCGCAGTGTGTAAGGTTACCCAGCTCTGCGGCGTGCAAGAGTGGCAGCAGCGGCCGACGAAGGGCCTCTTCCTGTTCAGAAGCCCCTCCTTCCACGTGGTGGCCACGCAGCGCAAGACTGACGGACTGGTGCTGCGGTCCTAAAGGAGATATATTGCACAAATGTACTTTCTGTACAAACAAAGGTATGCGCAGCGGAAACGCTAGGGTGCTAACAGTGAATCATTTGAAGTTGGAACAATTTCAATCTGCTGGGTTTGAACGTGTGCCGATTATGGCGGGCGACTCTTACGGAGTCATCATTGGGCCGCTTCCAGCGGTTGCACCACTGCTCGCCATTGTTGACCTGCAGCAGCAGGCCGTCCGACAACTCCATGGCCTTTTCTTCTCCTCCCCTTCCGACCCAACACCCTCGAACTGGACACCTGGGTAGAATGACAAAAGTCAAAACAAAACATTTGACATGATTGTGACACAGTCAGCTTTAGCCCTGCATGAGTCCCAGGGAGTACAAATATTTGCACAATTGGACTTTAATTTCCTGCATTATTTGACACAACTTAGTATGCATACACTAGTTAGTAGTTCAGCTCGCAAGTCCCTTTCATGAATGGATGGTCCACCGTCCAGTGTGGGTTTTGTGTTTCAGCACCAGTGCCTGGCGCGCACACCGATGAGGGGGCAGAGTGGGCTTTTTTGTGAACAGGGTCATTGGCCGAGAGTACTCCCCGTCATGGGGTGACTGTTGGGAGCCAAACAAAAGCAGCTGAGGAATGAGAAGCCGTGACCATTGGGTAACAGTGGAAGCTTGTTTCCACGACGCTGTCACAGATGGGGGGAAAAAATGGTCTCCCAGTTTTTGCTTCAGTTCAAATAATTGATTTTCTTTTCATTTGAAACTTAAGATAATTGCCATCTGTGTTCCCTTTTCAAGACATCTCGAATTGGTTTGATTCAATCCTTCTCAAATTGAGGGGCGCGTATCATGTGGAGACCTTTTAAATCATGAATGAAAACTCTACATGAATAATAATCTGGTTTGGACTCACACAAGGATGCTCGGGGAGGTAGACAAAAGACTGTTGAGATCCCCTTCAAGTGATTTCTTAAATAAGCAGGTCAAACTGTCTAGTGACAGATGGACATGCAAATAACGGGTCGCACAGACAACAATGGTGAGCTGGACGTCTGGCATTACACTGCATCACTACGTTAAGCGGAACTAGGATTGGCCACATGCTAACCGGGATACCCTTAAACTGGCTGAGTTAGGAAGCATATCGGGGGCAATTGAGCCCTTACACTTAAATGTCACCGTGGAGGTAACGCGACTCAAAGCGACGTAGTACAAAAGTCGCTCGATTGCGGTCGCCGACGTCACTAACTGATGGAAGATGCTACGGATTGCTTGTTTCCATGACAATGACAGCACGAGCCGACCGATGGTTTGCTAGCAAGGCGGCGAATGGGGGGGAGGGGGGGGCCTTAGGCGCTCACTTACCTTCAATGTCGCATTACGTTGACTCGTATTTATCAAAAAAATCAAATAATTTGTCTACACAAGTGTCCACTCGACAGAGCTCGGCCGCCGTCGGGAATGTGGTACCGTATGCCACGCTAAGCCGTTCTGACGTCTGCAGCCCCGGCACACAGAATGCGGTGCTTACAGCCTTTCGTCCATTGGAGCAAAACGCCTCAGGCTCCTCATTAATATTGATGACATTGTCTTATCTCGGATTCGCTGAGATCAAGTACAAAACCCAATCACGGAGAGGCACATTATGACTAAACGTGACGTAGTGCGTTCATTGATGCAGTCTCTCCCATGTTCTTCGCGTTTATTTCTAATTCATAATCACTTCGAAACAAACGAGACTGCCACTGCTGGGTTAAATCAGGGACTACATGATTCGTTCAAATAAGCTGTCATCTTTCGCCCTCGAGGGGTGGAAAAAGGAAGTGCATTCACGTGGAGGACACCACTCTTCAAGGGTGGGTGGTGAATTAAATGCTAAAACTTTAATACGTTACGTACAAGACTCGCACTAGTTTGTTTATTTGTGAGCCATTGATATTCAAATTGCTATAGATGGATTGCAAACAACGGGTTTATTTCGCCTTTTGTAGCCGCGGATGTGCTGGTGACCCTTGACGACGACTGAAATGGTTGCGACCACGCTGTCCAGTTTCCCCTGTCTTCGTCAAGCTCGCCGGAGACATGAGGTGAGTTTCCTTGGTGTTCCACGATCAGATGTATTTTATTTTCATAAACAAACGGTTCTCATAGGCTCCGGGTAATTTATTTCAAACACCAGTAGATACATTCCGTCAGGGTTGATGAGATTTAAAGCGTCATGGAAGAAAATTGCTAATTTAGGCCCGGTGCTAACTTTACAGACATGCCTGACGTCACAACACATAGGTAAACAAGTCGAGAAAGTGTCAGGAACCATTGCAACTCGGGCTTGCGGTTTCATACCTACAGGGACAAAGGTATTTCAAGTACAAGTCTACTATAAATTTCATTCACTTAATACAAGGAATATGCTATCACAGTTCAACAATGCAATCAAAGCAATATCTTTTCCATAGTAAATCATCGCCAACGACATTGTTGGGAGTGACTGTCAAGCTTGCTGCTACTTTAAGTGAAAGATCCAGTTTGGGTGGAAAATGTTCATGACAGTTTTGGAAATGGTTCAAATTCAGTGTAATGACTTGTCAGTCACATAATTGCATCTAATCCAACTTGTTTCCCCAGTATGCTCAGGCTTCAGAAGCGCTTGGCGTCCAGCGTCATGGGCTGTGGCAAGAAGAAAGTTTGGCTGGACCCAAACGAGACCAATGAGATTGCCAATGCCAACTCACGTGAGTTGTTTTACCGGCTACAGGTTATCGCTTATTTGTGCCAGCTTAATTGTTTCAATGTAACTCAACACAACAGGCCAGCAGATCCGCAAGCTGGTGAAGGATGGCCTGATTATCAGAAAGCCTGTGACAGTGCATTCCCGTGCCCGCTGCCGCAAGAACACGCTGGCGCGCCGCAAAGGCCGTCACATGGGCTACGGTTGGTCATGCAAAATCAACTGATACAATAAAATGGCTTTTGAACAAAACTGTAAACTCTCTTTCTTGGCTTTGCAGGTAAGAGGAAGGGTACTGCCAATGCCCGTATGCCCGAGAAGCTGATGTGGATGCGGCGCATGCGCATCTTGCGCCGTCTCCTCCGCCGCTACAGGGAGTCCAAAAAGATTGACAGGCACATGTAAGCGGGAAGTGTTATCTTCGATTTTTCTCTATACCCAATTAATTGCGTTTAACTGAAAGTTGCACCTCCCTGTCCAGGTACCACAGTCTGTACCTGAAGACCAAGGGTAACGTGTTCAAAAACAAGCGCATCCTGATGGAGCACATTCACAAACTGAAGGCAGACAAGGCTCGCAAGAAGCTCCTGGCGTAAGTTATTTCAATTTGATTAAACCCTTATGAGGGTTTATCAAGGATATAACACACACACCAATGAATGAAATCAAAATAAGATTTCACTGTTGTTGTAATTTCCACTTTTGTCCACTGGGTGGCGCCAAGATTGCTGGATTAGAGTGTTGCCACACTTCCCAGCTTTTTTTTTTTTGCCATCGTGCCTCACAACTGAAATGATAATACTGACTAGAAATGTCTATCAGGATAAATATTAACACTTGTGTCCTCTGGCGCAGCGATCAGGCTGAGGCTCGCCGCACAAAGACAAAGGAGGCTCGCAGGCGCAGAGAGGAACGTCTCCAGGCCAAGAGGGAGGAGTTCATCAAGAACTTGGCCAAGGAGGATGAAGCTGGCAAATAGCGACTGCATCTCTCCTTTTGTTATTAATAAATGGGGTTAATGTTACCACATGCTGGGCAATGCTTTTCTTCTGTGTGGAGGTTAGATTTTTAAATACTGTTGTTTCTGCCAACTTCTTCATAAGGTACACAGGTAAGCTAGAATTTTAACAAACCATTTCACGCCAGTGGTATAAACGGCTTGATTCCATCCACGGCGGTGAATGAGTTCAAATCTGCCTGCGTGGTTTAATCTATGATTCAAATTTTATTAGCGTTATCAGTATAGCACTTTATGGAGTCGCCATATAAAAGCAATCCCGCTGTGTGTAAAAATAAAGAGCCATCTCAGGTAAAGTAGATGAAATCGCACGAGGGGGGGGGACTAGGCGGAGGCCATTTTGTGACTCGCCTCATCTTGGTTCTTCTTTGCGGGGAGGCGCCGCTGTTTTCTGGAGCGTGAGACTTAATGGGATTAGATGACGGCAAGGAATATGAGCCGCTCTTCACAATTACGCTCAGCCCTCAACGCACTCAGAGTCACATTTTCCACATGCAACAATAACAACGGAGCTAACATAAGTACACGTCACTGAGCCGCTTCGCTGTTACTATTTTTACTTCACTTCAGAGGACAGTGGACCTTCCATACTGGAGGTTGACAGAGGTTTGCTAATACAACAGGGGGCAATTTATTTTCGTACGCCTTGTATTTGTACATCTGCTCAATTTTCATGTTAATTTTTAGGGGTAAAATAGTTTTTTTTAATCCAAACAAAATAGAGGCTTGCCTATACTATGCTTTCTTCAACATTTGGCACACATAATATTAATAAACAGATATAGTTGGAGGCGGAGCTTTAAGCGGGGAAGCAAAAAACAGCTGGAGGCAGCAAACAAAAACGTTTCATTAAATAATAAACGAGTCAGCAAACACTAAACCCATTAAAATGCTAAACAAGTTAAGCCGCAGCGTGATTCGTTTTTTTCACTTTCGTAAGCTGGAGAAGTTTAATTAACAGTGGGGTGACAAATTTGATATGAATTCAATTGTTATGGACTTTTTTTTTTTTTCCTTGTTCACTGTATATGCATGTTGTCTCCGTGTCTAAACATTCAGCAACAAAACACTAATTTCCATTTGAAGTGCACACCCGGCGCCAACGGCGATAATTGAGTGCTGCCAAGAGAGGGAGAGATGAAAAGATGTGCCGAAAAAGGAGGAGGCCGAACGTGCTTTGGAGCAGAGTCATTTGAATTTTGTGGTTCATGTTGACCCCGCCCACATCCTACGGCATGGGATTTAAATCCTTTGCCATCTGGTATCTCTGATTTGGACCTGTTTAATTTAAAGCTCTATCAGTGCAGAATCCCTGCATCTCAAAAATCTTTACAAAATTATACAGTAATGACATCATTACATTAAATTCAAGCGTTTTTGCTTCAATTCAATAGACATGGTGCTGCACCTTTTCTTGTGCACGTTTTGGCCTCTTGGGAGCAGTATTGGGCAGACATTGAGCCAATCTTGCCATCTCAGTTTGGGCAGTAATAGTCGTTCTTGACAGAGGAAAAAGAATGGATGCATTTTTAACGTTTATCCCAAATAGTTCAAAATAAAAATTGGGCCGAACGATAATATATCCGCACCTTTACTTGTGTACTTTTGCCACCTCTGCTGCTCCGTGGCCATGTAGGGAGTGGAGGGGCGACGACATCAAAAAGGCGAGACGGAAGCAGGTGTGGAGGTGGGCCAGCGGACGGTTGACTTCCCACAATGTGCCACATGGGCTTAATCCATCTGGAAACAAACAAAAAACATCTGTGAGAATCGCTGAGTCAGCCACCTGGAGCTGCCTGCAGCAGCATTCACCCCGACTTTAAGGACACGTTCGAGTACGGTAAAATTTGCAGTTTGCCATTCTTGAATTCACTATTTGTGAGGGCCTTTTGTGACTGTACCTTCAAATGATAATTTCATGTTGGGAACCAAGGTGGGGGGGACTATTATTGTGTATCGTTTTTGTCGTTTTTATTGTATTTTCTGCCAAAGTTGCTCAACTCTCAAGTCGCACATGTCATCAAGAGTTATTTTTGGTGCACAATTTCCCCCCGCATTTTGCAAGGTGGACGTTTTGTTTCCCCCGAGCTGTCAAAGATTCAAGTGTGAACGCACAAGGAGACGTCGACCTGACGTTTCAAGCACGCCCCAACAAGAGGAGAGACTTTTTGGTTTGTACTTGTAATTAAAAAAAAATCTTTGAAAAAATGACAATGGAGCAACTTGATGTCCTGCCACACGTGCGTCTTTCCAAAATCGTATTATATCCAGTTTGATAACAAAATTGGGTCATGATTTGAAAAATGGCGGCACGGTGCGCGCCGGCAGTGCCAGTGTTGTCCATGGCCTGCCAGCAGCTTTTCCGCTGCCAATGACTTTTATTGGGCGTTAATGTGATTACTTGCGCTCATTGCGAGCAGGCGAGTCGGGGCTCCTCCGGATGGAGGCGAGGGGAACGTAAGCGTGATGGATCCTCCCAAGATCTGCAAACAAACAAAAGGGACTAACAAGGATAGAAAGATGCAAAACGTCTTGTGTGGGTTGATTTGACGGCTTCCCGTCATTAAGCCCACCCACCGACTTGCTAACGACACCACCTAATGGCGCTCAATCACACAGCTTTGCAATTTTCATTGATGGATGTCAAACGTTCTTCCTCGTCGAGGCTGGCTAATTAATTGACTTTTCTGTTGGTCACGTTAATGCTCTCTTGGCACTGCTAACATTTTATACCCGAGGTCAGCAACCTCTTGGAAACCGATGGCTACTTCTTGGGTACTGATTAATTAATGTAAAAAAAAAAAAAATGCTTGAATTATTTTTAGCTAAATCATCTCTCCTCTGATGTTTCATAAATGTTTTTCAAAATTTAGCATCTCAGCCAAGCGGTAGGCGATTCTTAATTGCAACACAGGCTTGTCCAACAAATGACGGCGCACACAAAGAAATGAAGGAATCCATCGCATTTTATTGGGCGATGACAAAATACGCGATATGGCCTGTCAAAAAAGGATCCTGAGCCCAAGTGTGTATTTTTGTATGCGTGTGCAGACAAAACAGAGCCAGTAACTCGATGGGCTGTGCATAGTGTTGGTTCAGAATGCTACAATGGGTCAAACAGAAAATGTCTTTTTGACTGTGAATACCTTCCAGATTCATAATGGACAAAAGTGGTTAAGATGCAACAGGAGTACCAATGAAACCATAAATTATAACAGGGGCTGTTATAATTGTGGTATCAATGCTTGTATTAGTCGCAGAGTAGCATGAAGGTTTTATTTACACTTATTGCTTTTACATCTTTTTTTTTTTTTTTTTTTTTTAAACGCTGGCATTCCAAGACGCACTATGTGATGGCACATACAGGATGAGTACAGCAGATAAGGCAAATTGGAAGTGTTGAATTTACAGACTAGCAGAGGTGCAATGGTGTAGAGACATTTACACGTATCCCTTTTAGCAGATGCTAACATAAATAAGATTTAGCTCACAGCTCATGACTAGCGTGACAACAATTAGAGAAGTTGAGTTGATGGAAAAGCGCCTCAATGTTTCTCTTGTTGATAGTGATGATGTCATCTATGACTATTGTTATTATTGTGTACATAACGAATACGAGACTGAACACACGTAACAAAGCCTTTCGTAGACTTCCCGTAGTCCTATCGCATTTTCTGAGTTAGCGGTGAGGTAGCCTGTCTTCCCATTCGTACTCCTTGACGCTACATTTCCCACATTGCGCTACACGGTGAGTAGCTGGGAAGAAAACAAAACTAGCAAAGCTGTTGTTCCCTACCCCGTCAGCGAGGGCGTTTGGAGGTGGGAAAAACATTCCCGAGGACTCTTCCGTCAATTTATTATGATCACAATTATCGGTACTATTATTAGCCGACGTCATATTTCGAGCAAAATGTCCGCCGGCACCAAGCCTCGCTTCTTGCCGCTGCTCAAGCGCAGGAAACCGTCCGTCTCCTCGATCTTGCCTACGCAGATCTGCGGCGGGAGAATGCGGGGCGAGGGATGGTGTGATCAAGCCAGGATTTGGGAAGGATGAATTATGGGCAAGAAATAAATAGTCGGACAATAAAATCGCCAAAGGATGGGAGTCCAATTGAGGGGAAAGGAATGGGAACAATGTCGAAAGGTGAGTGGAATAAAAGAAATGCACAAGCGATGGGATAACGAGGATGAGGGGGGTGGCGTTACGGACGATGGATTGGGAGCGAGGGAAAAGAGACATTGAGAAAAATGTAAGTTCTTCCAAAATGTGACTACAAGTGCGCTGCATCACAATGCAAATATGTATTCTGTCACGTCAGCACTTTTACGCATGAATTTACATACATTGCTTTTAATGTATTCGCTAATTCTGTCTACGTGTGTGCGTGAGAGCTCACCTGGGCCTCTTTCACCGTCATCTGGCCTTTGTCTCGGTTGCCGTGGAAACCAGCCATGACCTTCCACACTCGCTCGCCGGGGCGCACCCGCTGCACAAAATTGGCGGGGAAATATCCCACCTTGCCGCGGCTTTTCCCCTGATCATAAAAACACACACACACTTGTAAAGGCCAAATTACCGGACAGGATACGTGTCATTATCTTTTGGTGAAGCAGCATGTGGCTCATTTTTCTATGCTTGGATAGGCACGTGTTATTTCAATCATTATTTACTTGGGATTGCTGATTATTTACGCCTATTTGAATATCCGCTAAAACAAAACCAACTGGTTCCTATAATTAACAACGTGAGAACAAACGACACAACGGCGTTTGCGGCGCGCTAATCCCACACCGCGGCCAACACAGAGTCAAACGCGCAATAATTGGCGAATCCAACAAATATGGTCAACACTACAAAACACGGACGACATCCTCTCCCCCCACGCTAACACCCACGTTCCTTGACTTTCAAAGACAAGCGGGCGGCTCTCAAGTCTGGCTGCCTCGTTGGACTGGAGGAGGCTTGACTGATTGCACAAGTGCCAGGATGGCATTTGCTCACGAAAGGTAACAGCGGCCAAGAGAACAAAGATGACGACGACGCTTCCAAACTCACCTTCCACCAGTCCTCATTGGCGTCATCTATCACTTTGACGCGATCGCCGGGCCTGGAGGATACACACGAGAAGCGGCTAGCATTAGCTGCAATCGTATATTAGGGCTGAATAAGAGCGTCATAAATTCAAGACATTAATTAAAATTCATGAGTCAGGCTGATTTCTCATTATTATTTTTTTAGTTCTCCTCTATTGTGGAACGTGTCACTTATTTCACAAGATGATTTGTGGTGCACAGATTACAGGTGGGCGCCATAGCTCTTTTCATTCTTCCTGTCATAACAGGTTTAGGAGGAGGGAAACGAGCCATAGTTCATACTACCACTAACGGAAGCATAAATAACAACATAAATACATATACTGCACTAATAACAATAATAGGACTGACTGTAATTCCAAGTCGTTGCTCTCCTGAGGCAGGAACTTGTAGAGAGCCACGTAGGTGTGCATGGAGTGCATCTCCACACGCTTGGGAGTCTGAAGGCAATCACATGGAGAAGAGGAAGAGAAAAAGAGGATAAGGAAGAAGAGCAAAAAAATAGAGGAGGGTGTGCAAAGACGCACCTTTAGGCTGACTCGCTCTTCGGAATCTGCCTTCTCGCTTTCAGGAGGCGTGAGCACTGGATGGACACAAAGAGGAAGAAGAAATGCAGAGTGTGTTGGATGGCCAAACAACTGTGGACACCACATTGGCTGGACAGAAACTTAACTTACTTCCTGGAATGGGCTCCTCTTCTGCGATTGGCTGATTCTCCAGCTTGTCTGGGAGTTTCTCAACCTCGTGACGGGGCGACTCGGAGATGCTGCCGAAGCTGCAGCGACTCATCTGAGCCAGCGACGTGCCGTAGCGTAGCGCTTCGTACACGGGGTCCACCGTGGCGGGGTCCACCTCTGCGACGGGACAAAGCGTGCCACAGGTTGGACATCCTATAGCTGATGAACAACAGCGGCCGCGTAAACGCACTCCCTCACTCACCCTGCACCTCAGGAGTCTCCCTGACGACGCCCAGCAACTCGTTGGTTAGTAGAGGCGAGCTGAAGTTTCGCTTAAAAGCTCCCGTCTGGGGAGAGACGGCGTGCGAGAGGTGACAGGTTAGGCAAAGCGCAGGCTTAGGTGAGGTGAGGGTGAGAAGAAGCAGCAAATGGTGCACACACATTATCAAGCGGCTTGATGACTAAAAATGACCGTCCACTGACAGACTGCGGAAGATCAAGCGAGAGCGGGATCAGCGGGAGCTTTATTTAGCACGAGGAATACAACACTCGTCAGGATAAATTACAAAGGCAGCTTTTCTCACCTTGATGCTGTCGTCTAATAATAGTCGCGTATGACAGTGAAACATTAAAATTTTTTGCCCGAGACAACTTGAATGGAAATGTGCGGTAATGTCTTTAGTGTGTCCCTGCAGGTCATTATTTGAGGTGAGGCTGTGCTCAGCAGGTCTCTTTAATGAAACTGTTTTTCTTTACGTTCAAGTAACGCTCATGCCAAGGCAGCAAGAATACAGAGCGGCTTCAATTAAAAACAATGACGGGCACGCTCCGCTATTGAACGTGAGCATGCACTTGGGTGCTGTCAGCGTTTATGTCCTGGTCTATTTTAAACCTTCAAAGATGGCCACTCGCACAAAATGGTCACCTTTGCAAAAAACAGCTGCAAAACTGGGAGACAGCAGTGCTTTCTTACTAGTAAACCTACTTCTGCCCAAAATATACCCAAACATTTGAAATGTTGTAGGAAAGAACACGTGTGAAATAAAGAGTCAAAAAAATCCTCCGCACGGAATGAATATTTCAGGCTGAAGTCGCTCAACATCATGACTACCTAAGCACATTTGCGAGTGTGCTTGCTCAGCGTGTGACTCCCCGGCAAGTTCTGCGGATGTGCGGCTGCTTTCCGAAATGTCCAATCCCCGCTTTGATGAGTGTGCGGCCATCCAAAAGGACAGCCGCGATGGCGGCTTGCTTCCGTGCCCTCAAAGGCGCAGAATTTCACACTGAATTAAGCCAGGCCAGCTGGTTGGGGGGCAGATATTGATTTCAAGGCGGAGGAGGGGAGGGGAAGGGGAAATGTAGATGGCAACGGAGCGAGAGGAAGCGTGACAAAAGCCGCTCAGTGTCGTACGAGACGTGAACAATTTTCTAGTTTATTCCGTACCTTTTGTAACCTTTCGCACGTGGGTCAGTGTCTTAATCGTCTGTGGGCCATTTTAGATTTGTGCTGACATGATCCTCTCTGTACAGGATGGGGGAGGTTGAGGGGGTTGAGGCTAAGCCCACTAGAGAGACTCAAAGACCAACCATCGCAGCGTTCAGATGCCGCTGTAGCCTCGCGCGAGTCACAGCGCACTCTGCCGTGATTAACTGTGCGAAAATATGCGCCCACTGTGAAGCGGATTACTGGTACTGCAACGGAAGAGCAACTCAATCAAGAGAACAAGTCTGTCCGATTATTGGTTGGCTCAACGTTTTCCCCTCGCGGTTGCAACAACATGAAATGCTAATGCAAGTAAGCAAGGGTGACGCTAAGCCATTGCCAAGTACGTTGATGCTAGTTCGCGTCCGCTTCCCTACCTTGCCATCGCAGGGCTGCTGGGACAACTCCGACGAGCACCACAGGTGAGCGGCGAGCTTGCAGGCTTTGCAGCGTAGACCTTGCTTGGAGTTACCTGCGGCAACATCCACATTCATTGCATTGAGAGAAAATCACAGAGGTAGACTGAAAGCATACAGATGATGGCCTTGGAGTGGATTGGCTTAGTGGTGCTTTTCAAGACACACGGTAAGATTTGTGCACTGACAACAAAGCACAAATCAACTTTGTTTGGGTCTAGAAACAATTTCCTAAGAGGTTATTTGGCCTTTAAAACCAGCACTTGAAGTGCTCAGCGTATCGACGGGTATCTTTGTTCTTGAATTTTCTTATTCATGTGAAATGTAATGGATCTAACATTTCAGTCAACAAAGGCTTGGCTAAAGGGATTTCACAGGGCAGGCCCGACTAGTTTACAGCCTAAATTGGGATCAGAGAAAATTAAAACTGGTGCACACGGTTTTACCTTGGATCAAATGTTTGCATTGCTCGCAGCTGGCCGGCCTGCGGAAGACGTGCTCGTGGAAACAGTGAGTCTTGAGAGGCGCCGTGGGCGGGGTCGAAGACTTGGGCTCAACTTTGGCGCTCAGGGACAACGCGGGACTGACGGATAGCGAGCGCGACAACAGCGACGAGGTGGGGCTGACGGATGGTGAAAGAACAGGCGGGCGTTCGCAGGCCAGGGGCAACTCGGGCAAGGCGGGTGGCGTTGGGGTGATGATGAGCGTGCAGGGGGGCCGCGAGTCGCTGGGGCTACGCTGGAAGAAGTTGTCCACGCTCTTGCTGCGCATCACAGACTTGAAGGACAGCGAGCGCTTCAGACGCTGCAACTGGAAGGAACGCAAAAACGTCAAGTAGGCAACATGCTGCCTAAATAGTTGCAGCGGACATCAAAACAGAAAGTACATGAGCATGAATCATGCATGAGTGCCTTTGAAGAAAGAACAACACAAGGACAGCACGGAGGGGATTTAGCGCTATGACGCCATTTGTCCTAAAAGTCCCATTTTCAAAGAACGGCCTTTTGCAATCAGGCTTTTTTTCTCCCCTTCCATCTCCATCACCCTTGCCCCACCTCCTCCTCCCGACTTCCTGACTTCACAAATTTGCCACGCCTTGCGAGCGGACGCCAATCGATAAGCCTTTTAAAAATTCCCGTTTGATTAGTTTCATTGAGCGGATCCACCTTGGCGTGAATCCGCCAGTCCTTTCATCATGAGCTCAATAAAAGCGAGCTGATGAGGTGAACACTTGTTTAGCGCTGTCGGTGAAGCAGCATGCGGCTCATTTAGCTAATGTTGTCGTTGCACTAAACAAGAACGAGAACTTTGGGTTTTGTGATGCTTAAAACGTCCAATTGATCTAAGCAGGTAGCTGCTCTTGTGCTCCTTCCTCTGGGAGCGAAGATACCAATTAGCGTGAGCGATGAAGAGCTGCCTTGGTTGACCCACTTTTTTTGGGGGGGGCGTTCAAAAATATTTTCTCCCCCATGTATTTCAATCAGCGCCAATTCTACAGTTTTGCTGGGGGGGGGGGGGGGGTTATGTGCAGGCTATTGAGAAAGAGGGGTGAAAAATCTCCATTACGTCCTTTTTTTGCCTCCATTCCCCGCACACACCCTCTACTCAATCATTAATTTATCCCAGCATTCTTCACAACAGCCTATTTATAGAAGCCTCGGGCAAAGACTAGTCTCTATGCTCATTTTTTATTTCCCTCACACAGACTGAAGAACAGAGAAAGCTCTTGTCGCAAAAGACTGCCAGAACAAAAAAACAAGTGGGGTGCTAAATTCAGAGAGGGGCAGTATTACTACAGTAGGTCGCTTTCTAGTATTCTGTCACTAACTAAAGTCGTAGGGACTCAGCAATCAGACTGATTTTGATAGAATATTATACATTAATGTCACTTGGCCATACATAGTACATATATGATGACTGAAGCAAAATAAATTAAAGCACCTGCCACAACATTTTCAATATCATTTACCTTTGCAAGACAGTGCAAATGTGCATTTACTTGTCTGTGAGATTCATTTTGCCAGTGTGGGCTGGCTGATGCAAACTATTCTTTGCTTTGTTTGTGGCTTTTAAATGTTCAGCACAGACACTCAGCAATCAGCGTGACGTGTGCCTGTGCAAGCGTGAGGTCAGGTAAGAATTAATGCAGCTTAAGTGTTACGCAAGATTGTAGTTTGTCTCGCTAACAGACTAAAACTTTGCATAAATAGCAAATTGCATAATAGACTTCAAATGACTGTGGTTAAATTAAATCTGGGGTGCCCAAAATGAATATGGCATCGGTGGAGGTGTGGTCATACCTTAGACTCTGGCTGGCTGGGCGCAGAGGACGGTGGCCTCTGGAGGTCCCGCCGCTGTGGCTCGTTCTCCTTCTCGCTGATTTCCGTCATGACAACTGAAAAGAAAGTCTGTGTTTCTTAGTCGCGAGGAAGAGAAAAGCGGCGAAAATAGGAGGAGAACGGCGATGTGGATATGGCGGCAGGAGGTCGTCCAAGTTCGGCGTCTTCATTGGGACGATGCATCCCGTCTAGAGAGCGTCCCGATTGTTGACTTAAACGGAACGACTAGGCGTCAATTCAATGTATTTAGAGTCTATTCGGGAGCCGGTATCTTGCAGATGCCGGCTGGCTTCTCGCTCATACACTTGGCCGCTCCACTATTCGACTGTACAGTACGATTTCACACGCGCTCAATGGCAACTTTGTTTTCCCTGTGACGTTGCGCTTACCTCAGTCCCGATTGGCCCAAAATGGCCGATGAGAAGGAGGTAAACCGGGATTGGATGGGCCCGAGGTTGTGGGCGGTACTTTGCTGTTTGCCCAATGACGCTAAGCAAGACACGCCCCAGTCATCATACTGTACTGTACTTACCATTTTTACATTTTCAAGTATATTATATTATACCAAAGTGATGCCTTGATTTGAGTTTAATGACCTCACAGATTGCTCTTACATGTTAATTTCGTCCTGGTAACGGAAAACGGCCCAGATCTCAAATTTGCCCCTACAGAAATAAATTTAAATGCTAATCTGGTCAAACGCCAATAACATTGCGTACATTCTTTAACGTTGGACTTTGTGACTAAAATCAAGTTTTTGTTTGGGGAAAATTGTCCTGGAATTTTGCTCAATGGCCTTTTAACTGGACATTGCGTGGTAAAGCACGTGCAATAAAATCTAAATTATGTATGCTCCTGATATGAGAAAGATTCATTCCAACACTTTGATTGGACATTGCCTTAAATGGGTCAAAACTACTAATTCCTGATTGGCAAAAAATCTCTTTTATGATGTAAGACGCCTTGTAAGCTCCATTATTCATCACTTTGAAGAGTTTTTTAGCAGCCATGGCCTACATTTTTTTCCTGTGCAGAGGACAATGTTATTTCTTGTTTAAGAGTGATCATATCTGCATACAGGCCAATCATTTACTCTTAATGAAGCCACAATTAATGAAATCAACAAAAGCCATGTGGTACTTACTACATTTGTGGTTATCCAACTTCTTTACAAGTACCACCTAAAAATGCACATACAAGTTAAAAAAATCCAAATCAATTTGAAAAGGCAAAAGTGTTGTACAGTTTAATACAACTGAACTGCACTCGAGCAGAAATTTCATCGCATAAGACTGCATTTTTTTTCTTTGCTTCAGGCTGGCAAGACCGGAGAAGCACTCCCCCCTTTTTTCTCTTTCAATTTCTCTGACATTTGACAAATTGCTCCCAGTCCACACGGCCGCTCTAATGAGGCGCTTGTTGCGGCGTGCGTTTCTGCTCAAAGGCAGAAGGAAACAAATGCTTAAGTTTGTGCCTAAGAAGGAGACAATTAGGCCAAACTTTTCAGAATCCAAAGAGACTACTTGTCATTCCAGCGGAAACAAGATGAAGCTGCAGCAGCAGATGCTGCTGCTGCTGAAGGCTTTAAATGAAGATGAGTGACGGATCAGCCCATTCGGAGGTGACTGGAGATACAGCTGGAATTCAATGATTTTAATGTATCATATATTGCATTGATTTTGCTCTTGCAGTGCAGCATTCATTTATTTACTTCTTTGCAATCAAATGTCAGTCATATGGAACACAGCGTAGTTGTGGAATTCTTCTATATAATAAACTAGCTGTGTGTAGGCTATATAAATCCAAATGTTGCATAATATGCTTAAAACGGAGTCACCTTTTGATGCATCGCTGATACAATACCGCCCTCTAGTGTACTTGAGTGGCATTGCTCAAAGTAGGGCGAAAGGTACATTTCTCACCAGCGCTCCAATTTTACGTTTACTCCCTAGGGGACTTTGCCGATGCTGTAAACAAAAACATAGAGGAAGTTAGGACATTCATGCAAGTTCAAATCTTTATTGAACATGTAGAAAGAAGGGCAGAAAGAAGGGATTTCTCCAAAATCCGTTACTGTTAAAATCCAGTCAGCTTTAACACCAAAAGGTAGAGCAAGAATAATGTTCATTTCTCAGAAAATCACATTAGTCCTCAAAGAGTCAGGCAGAGAAATGCTAACCAAAACAGCTGCACCTATGCAGGCGCACAAAACATGTTGAGGAAAACAAATGCACTCAGGTCACAAAATGCGCAAACAGTATTTCTGGGGTGCATTTATTTTACTCTGGTATTTTTATTTTACAAAATTAAATAAAAATACTTACATTCTTCGATTTTTCTGTTTGTGGTCCTTGGAAGAAAACATCCCAAATTCAAAATACCTACATCTTGCATATCCACAAATAGTGACCTGTGAGCATTTCTTCACCTTAAAAAGAACATCAAATAAAAATGAAATATTTACAAATGGTGACATTAAAGGTTGCCGGTGAGCGCTGAGTCCATGAGGTCGTCATCTTCGTTCCTCATGTAGATGGGACTGGAGCGCGAGGGCCGCTCAGAGGCGAGCATAGACAAGGAGGACTCTGAGGCCGAGATGGGTGAGCGGGACCAGCCGTCTGCCTTCACGGGGTGCGACGACGGGCCGCCAGTCATAGATGACTTCTTCTTCTCCTTGTCCCGTTCCCTTTCGCGTTCCCGCTTCTTCTTCTCCTTTTTGTGTTTCTTGTGCTTCTCGCCAGAGCCCAGCGGGACAGCGCTCATGTAGTCCTGTTGGGCAGGCAGCGGTCTCGGCGTCTGGTCATCGTCGGAACTGGGGCTGTTCTGATGGGACTTCTCGGCCACTGAGCTGCTGCCTGACTCGCTCTCACTGTCGTGGTTGAGCGGCGTGTGGCCGGGCGAGCGGCTGTGGCTCGGGGAGGAGCGGTCGTGCTTGGGCGTGGAGCCGCTGAACAGGGGCGAGGCTTTCAGGCTGTTGATCTGCGCCCGCATGGAGTCGCCGGGGCCTTCGCCGCCGCCTTTCTGCAGCGTGACTTTCGCCTTGATGCTGGGCGAGCCTCCGTCGGGTTTGCTGATGATAATCTTGGCCAGGCCGGTCCCGCTCACCGCTCCTGTTTTGGGGTCCATCAACTTTTTCTCCCCGCCGGGGCCGCTCGAAACGGACACTTTCGCCTTCCCTTCTTTATCAGGCCTCTCCCGCTTGTAGTCTCCACTTTGGGAGGATGTGGAGTGCTTGATGGGAGGCATGTTTGGAGGGGGCACATTTCCAGGAACGCTGCCGCTCGGGGCCCCGGTAGGCGGGCCCGCGGGTGGTCCGACTTCACAACCGTCTTCCCCCACACCGCCCACGCTCTTCAGTTTGTCAATGACCGCCGTGAGGGATGGTTTCTTGTTTCGACTAGGAGACTTGCCTTTAGCGTTTGGGTTGTTGGCGTTGTTCTGGCATGCTCCCCCACTGCCGCCGCCTCCGCTGCTCCCGCCACTTCCACCACCCACTGCACTGTACTGGGACTGGGAGCTTCCAGAGAAGCTCATGGAAGTGGAAGAAGAGGAGGAGCTAGAGGATGAGGATGTGGAAGTTGAGGGTGTCCCGCTCATTGGCTTTTGGGAGCTCATACTGCTCCCCCCAGAGGAAGACTTGGAAACCCCCGAGCTGCCGGCTCCCGAGCCCATTGGGGATTTGGCCTTCGAGGAAGGTGGAGTTCCCGGCACCTGGGACTGCTGGATTTTCATGGGCGAAGACAGCTTTTCACCGGAGCTGGCGTTGCGGGAATGAGAAGGGGAGATGTTGGGCTTGATGTTGGGATTCATAAGCGACCCAGGAGGCTTACCGCCTTGAGTTTTTATCTTGTTACCGGTCCCCAGTCCACTCGCACCGCTTCCTGTACCAGAGAGCCCGTGTTTGGCGATTGGGGACGAGCCCGGCTTACCAACACCCATTCCCTGAGAAGAACCCTTAGAATGGGACGGTCCCCCGCTGATCCCGGCACTGCTCCCTGACTTAGAGCTGTTGCCTTGCGCCATGGAGCCTTCCTTGGATTTGATCTTCCCAGATGAAGAATGGGAATGGTGGCTTTTGCTGCTGCCCGTGGCCCCGGTTCCGCCGGTGCCGCTCAAGGCTGAGCTGCTGGACGTGTAGCCGCTATGGGAGGAGGTTTTCCCACTGGTTATCGTCCCCTTCGGGATCTGAATGGTAATCTTGGGAATGGGAGGCGTGGCGCCGCCAGGTGGCGTCTGTGAGCATCCCGAACTTCCCGGAGACTTGGAGCCTCCTCCGCTCAAGCTGCCACCGGAGCCAGAGCCGCCGCTGGGTGGCGTGTACGGCCGTCCGCCTGAACTGTGGGAGGGCGACTTCCCATCTGGGTCCAGCTTTTTACGTTTGGGCTGCTTCTCTTTGGATTTGCCCTCGCTGGAGGGAGTCCTGCTACGTTTCACCTGTTTGCCCTCAGCGGAAAGGCTTCCCATTCCGGAGCCGCTACTTCCGCTGCCGCCACCATTCTCATCCTTTTGGCGCATGAGGCTCTGTTGTTTGACTTTGGATTCTGCGCTTTTGAAATCGACGCATGCCGGCCCCAAGCCCATCATGAGGGGGCTCTGGGAGCCTCCGAAATGAGTGTCTCCCAAATCTGGCGCTTGACCGAGAAGTGGTTTGCCGGTGCCGCTGTTGCCTCCGAAAAACATCCCCATATCAAAAGGGTCTTTCAGTGAGGGCTCAGGGGTGTTTTGTCCGTGCGGCGTGGGATTCTGGGGCGTACCCGACGGTGTGTTCTGCTGACTGCTACCGCCGAAACCCTTCACCAAATCCATGTCTCCGTCGGCGCTCGGGGAACTGTCTTCAAAGCAGTTCTGGGAGATGCCGTGACCGGAATTCAGCAGGTCGGGGTTGAAGTCGGCCGCATCCGGGAAGAAGTTATTGGAGGACGAATCACTGGTGGGTGTGGCCGCGGCCTCAGCGATCAGCTCGGCAGCGTCCGTGAAAGGGTTCTCGTTGCTGTTGGCGTTGAAAATGTCTGCCGAGTCAAATACGGCGCTGCCTTGTCCTGAACTGGAGGAGTCGCGAATGGGGGTCCCCAGCGGGCCCGCTTCGTCAGCGCCGCCACCTATCGGATGCTGGCCTCCACTGCCGGCTTTACCGGTTTGCTCAGGCAAATCTGACAGAATTTCCGTGATATCCGGACCGATGCTGTCGGAGCTGGAGAGACGCACCATGCGGGGAGGCGCCGCACCCGGCGGTGGCTGAGCCTGGATATGAGATGGCGGATAGGGCATGCTGGGGCCGGAGGGCGGGGTTCCGCATTGGCTCGGAGCCGGAGTGATGCTGTGGGGCGTGTCCAGGCCGTCCCCCGGCAGATTAACGTCAAAGATGGAGTTTTGAGAAGCGTCGACATCCATCGACAGAAGTTCACGATGGAAATCGTCCTCGTGCGTGACCACGTGGTGCTGATGGTGCGACATGGACAACGGCTGTTGAGATTTTATGCCCAAAGCACCTGCGGCCGTTCCCCCTGCACCGGGAGTCGCTGGCAACAAGCCCCCCTTCTCTGGCACTCGCGGGCGCTTCTTCTTGCCTTTCACGCCTCCTCCGGGACAAGCGGCCCCCATGCTGTCGGTACGAGGTGACCCGGAGGACGAATTTTGTCTCTCGAGTGGACTGGAACCGTACAGGGCGGCAAAGTCTTGCGAAGGGTTGTCTTTCAACAAGTTCATGAGCATGGGATGATTCTTGGTGTTGCTAGCAGGCGACGACGTCGGAGGCGGAGGAGTCTGGTGAGGCGGCGGCGCGTTCTGCGAGCTGGGACTGGAACCTACGCTTCCTGTTATCTGCAGAAGACTGGTCAGGATTGGATTCTGCGTCACTTTGCTGTAGTCATCTGTATGGCTTTGACCCTGCTGCTGCTGCAGCTGTTGTTGTTGCTGCTGCTGCTGCTGTTGCTGCGCCTGCTGTTGTTGCGCAACTTGAGCTTGGCACTCAGTTCCTTGTCTTTCGCCGCAAGACATCCCGAACAGAGAGGTGATGGGCCCGGTAAAATTAGGGCCGCCGGGCGGTCCACCTCCGGTGGGTGTGCTGCCGCCGGTGAGTCCCAGGAGCCCCATAGGGTTCGTGCCATCTCCGCCTGGCATGTTGTAGGTGGGACTGCCGGATGGCGGCGGGTTATTTTTCACCATGGTCTCCACCGTCTGTGCAATCAAAGACAGGGCTGGAGTGTCTGCCTGGATGGTCTCCGCTTTCCTCCGGATGGCCCGCATTGTCACAGGGATGGACATACACCTGAGCCAAGAATTGAGTATTTATAATTCATTTGACCAGCTAATTATTTGAATATATAATACTCAAAGCAAGTAATTTTATTTGACAAATACCTCTGGACCACTTTGGTAATGAAATCATCGGTGCAGATGAGCGCGTCAGACAGCCCTTTATAAAGCTTGCAGGACACCTGTCTGGAGTCGATTACATCCATCACAACTGAAAGGCGAAGGGAAAAAAGATGCATTGAAACATTGTGTGGACTGCTCCTGGCACCACAAGTGGGATTCAGGCTGACTCAACTGTGTAGTTGTTAATGCTAACTTAATTAGCAACCTAACCGCTTCTCAAATTGTTTGGGTGTGAGAGCTTACTGCAGACTAACGATTCATTGACAGGATGCTGGAAAGAGACGCTGAAGCTCGAGTCTGTCAAGGGGCAAACCTCAAACTGCAGCAGGCCGACGCTGTCTGAAAGCCAAATGAAAACAAAAATTAACTGATCCGCATTGCTGGCTGACCAAACCAGACTAAACAACGGTCCGGCTACCTTCTTTGATAGATGTCCGCTTGACACAGCTGCCAATCAAAGTGTTGTAGGCCGCCTGATGCCGAATGATGTCCAACAGGAGGGGCACCTGAGCCGGGTGGCGAAAGGGGATCTTGCTCACCAGGGCACCTTGTAGGCAATGACCATCTT
The DNA here is from genome assembly GCF_059516105.1 of Syngnathus floridae. Taxonomy (NCBI): domain Eukaryota; kingdom Metazoa; phylum Chordata; class Actinopteri; order Syngnathiformes; family Syngnathidae; genus Syngnathus; species Syngnathus floridae. Next base: position 4,236,674 of record NC_142430.1, on the reverse strand, counting down.
GCACCGGGGCGTCGAAGTTTAGAAAGTAGCAGTGCTGCTGGTCTGGCAGCACCTGTTAGAGCACACAAAAAAGTTTTTTTTTTTCTCTCTCAAAAAAATGTCAATTGATTCCCCCTCCCCGTCCAATTTATAAAAGTGACTCAATTACTCAAGTCGTTCAGCACACAATATGTGTCAGGATGCATACTAGAAGGAAGAAAAAAAGTCCTGTCTGCTCACTGAGTAGAAGTGCATGTTGCGGGAGGGCAGCAGAGTGGCGCCCCCATCCTCCGGGGACTGAAGTTGGCTCTGGACGATCAGCTGGTAGAGCGCAGACATGCGTGGGGTGCTTTCAAACACAGGAATTGCTGGAAAACACACAATTTATCAAATTGGCCCTGATGCAAATTGATTGCATTTTACTGGAATGATCAAACCGGTATGACCTATCCTGCAAAATGGCATGATTTCTATGAAATTCACCTGTAGCGTTGCCCAGTCTGTGAATAAAGGACTGTGAGAATGGCATGGGTTGATTCATCTTGAGGAAAAAACAAGCGGGCAGGTCCACGCAGTTGGAGTTTGTCACAGTCGAAAAGGAAGGTGTTCTGAAACAAATCAAACTCAATCAACCACCAGAGCATCCCTTTGACTTCACATCTGTGTTCCGAGCTCATCCCGTTTTCCTACTTGTGTTATTTGTCATATTCCAAAATGGATTTTGCAATACCACCGTATGTAACGTAAGATCTGCTTTACCCCTTGTTGTCCACCGGGTGCGATCCAGTGATGAGCGGCGCAATGGGGAGCTTGTAGGTGTTGGGCGTTCCCTCGATGCTGACGGAAACGCTAATGCCCAGTGAGCGTGGCACTGTTGGACACAGTCAGCTTGTCAGGGGAAAAAAAATACCAAAGCAGTTAACATCCCGGATCGGCTTTTACCGTTGGCGTCCGCCAGGTTGACGTGCACGCCCGTTCCCTCCTCGAATATGTCATACGGCGACACGTAGCACTGGAGGGTGACAAGATGGCCACCACTCCTGGCTGTCAGCAGGCCCACGCTGCCGTGGAGGATCGTCTCCACGGCGTTGGCGTTGGTTGCCAGCCTAAGGTAGGTGGATGAGGAAATGTTCAATTAAATTTACATTTGGGTGAAAAGGCCTTTCATATTCTGGCCGTTATTGCCGAGCCGCACGAGTGAGGCAGGAGAAGTCACCGAAACATGTGCATCATCTTGGTGAGATCCAGCTCCAGAGACTGCAAGGCGATGTACATCTTGGTTTTCAGTTTACTGCAAGGCAAAAAAAAATCAATCCGTCAAAACAGACACCAAAACTGGGAGGGCTTCAAAACAAAGTAACATTTCAAAACCTACTTGTCTCCGGGAAGCTTATACAGGTCGACCAGTCCCTTGAGATGCTTGGAAAACTCTTCAAAGTTCTTGTCTCTGGTAAGAAAAAAACATGGAAGAAATGAACACGTCTTCACTGATACCAGCAGCAAATTTTAAGCTCACCTTAGATGTTGAATCAACTCGGGGCAGCTCTGTAACAAACACATTTGTTTTGATACGACAGCATCTTCAACCAAGCTCGAATTTGTGAGCCCCCTCCCTACACAAAGGTCTTACCGTAGGGTTCTCTCCTTGATGGGCAACTTTGACATCCACAAGTTGGCCAGCGCCGTCCAGTTGCACCTCCACGTAAAACATATCAGAAGTGATGTAGCACTCGGTTCCGGACGGGCTAAGGTGGGAGCCCAGCCTGACGAAGAAAAGACCCCAAACCTGAGCAAAGTTCTCTACTGGAACACGTTTCCTGTACATGTGAACACTTACAGGTTTTGTCTCGCTATGGACTCAAGACGATCTGTCATGGAAGGTAAAGATGAGACTGTAAAACAGAGGGACAGAGAATCAGTTCATTTTGTTGGCCTTGAGGCCCAAACTTGGAAAAGTCCCAAGAACCAAAAGCTTTGAGTAGAAATGTGGACAGACTGTTTCATACCCAAAACTGAAAGCATCTAGAATCAAAACATACTAGAACTTAAAAGTCAGAATGGGTGTACAAAGTGTTCCAGTGTCTGGAAATAAAAGTATTAAAAGCCAAAAGTTCCTAAAAAATTGGAAACGCTGCTTTGAAAAGGTGTCCATCTCACCTTTGAGTGCCCTCTGCAGGGTTTCCAAACAGGTGAGCAGCAGCTGGTGACCGGCAGCGTTCATCATCCCACGTTTTTCCTACAAAGCATCACGGTAACTATCTTTTCTATTGATTTTTGGGGAAAATATGGGTTTGTCTGGGCAGAATTAAACTTGTAACCTGGATTACTTGTGTGTCAATGTACCACCGTAATTGATCATGTCAATATCATGAGTGTGTCTCACCATGGCCTGACGCACAACCTTGCTGGTCTCCTGCCACGGGCGGGACACGTTGTGCTTTGCGTGAAGCCTCTCCAGCAAGGCAGCCATGCGACTCTGCTTCTCCGATTCTGGAAAACAAAAACGCCAGTTCAACTTCTGGTGAATGTCCAGTAAGTCTGGGCAGTTCATCAATTTTATCAGCAGGAAACAGAACAAAGCACAGAACCTATTTCACATGTTGTAACACAAGGAGACTTGAATAGCCACGGCTGTAAATTGTCAATTTACTATGAATTGTGTTTAAATACATTCCCAACATTATTTGTAAGGACTATTTACATTGTAACGAATATAAACGTAATTTGAATGCTCTTTAAAGGAAGCGACTCCGTTAAATTGTTATTTTGAGACCATATTCCCTAGCCGTATATTAAATGTGATTTAAATATATCCATAGCATATATTTCAATACATATACTACTGCGTTATGACCGAAACTAGGCAGCGGTATATCGTCCAATAGACTCCTTTAGAGAGTATCCGAGTAGTATTCAGACTGTAAATGTAGTTAATACTTCCAACCTACAATTGAAAAATAAAAGTGAAAAATTTCCAAAGGCCAAATTGGATGCTATCTTAACGTTAGCCTCCGCTCGCTAGCTTAGCCAGGCTAACGAAGGGGCATAGCAGAGGTTCGCGGGGGCCATTGGTAAATAACGCTTACCCGTCACTTCTTCCATTTTCACTCGTTCTCCGTGAGGCTGACCCGCCGCCGGCGGAACCGGGACTGAATTTTCTGTGGCAGGACTGCGCTGCATGACAACACCGGGTACCGCCGCCATTGTGTGCGCTTCGCGCTTCCTCCCAACCGACCCGTGACGGCTTCCGTAGATGCCGTAATACTCAAACAAAAAAGCGCTCACTATTAACAGTGACATGGTCTCCCACTAGACGGCGTCCGACTGCTGCAAACGAGCCACCCCCGTTTTGTTCCCTCCAGCGTGACCCCTGAAGCGTCTCGTTAATCGACCCGTGGTGATGAGTGCCGTCTTTTAACAATGTGTACTTTTTTTCTGGTGCCAGGGAGGTAATTAAGCAAGTGGATGAGACGACATGGGAAGGGTGCACCTGAGCCCAGTTGAGCAGCTGAGCCTGTGCCAGCCAACGCGTTCGCTCACGACTCTCCGGGGACGCCTTTGCCACCAACCATTAGGACCTGTCTGTCAGACACTGCACCGTACCACCCATAAGCCCTTTCTCGAGACACTCATTTGAAACCAACCCTGGCTTGAAACCCTAACCCCGGCTTGAAGCATAATTTGAAACCCGACCACTTGCTTGAGAGCCCAATTTAAACCCTTAAACCCAAGCCTGAAAGCCAAATTTTAAAGCCTGCTTAAAGCAACAACCCTGCCTCAAAATTATTTGCAACTCATAGCTGTGGCATGAAACCCAAATTTAAAGCCCTAATGCTTAAGACCCCACCCCATTCTTGAAATCCTAATTTCCAAGCCTAACTTGACCTGCAAGGCAACGGGCATTCAGATAAGCCTTCTTCACACAGCTTGGCCTATTGAGGACCCACACGCTTGCAGTCCACATCCACCAGGGAGGAAAGGAGGGGCGGAGGTTCTCTTTTGTAATTGATGTGCCCCAGCAGAGCTGCAGTTGGCACGTGTGAGACGCCGCGACGGGCACCGGTGCCAACAAAGGGGCAACGCGGGGCCTACGCTGGGCTGAATGAAGGTGTGCCCATCAATCAGAGGCTAGTTCACCTTAGCCTGCCAACCGGGGGGATGGCGGCCACGCGCCTGGGCCCCCTTTGGGTTCCTCTCGCTGCCAAGGGGTGGCGCGGGGACGGAGACTGGCACCAGCCTGGCCTAATCCGCCGGGTGCAACAGCGCCACCGGGACTTATCCAAGTTCAACTGCCGACGCTGGTCCACATCCAAGTTCGTTTCTGGATGCCATTCCCGCAGCTAGAGATGTCTGTCTTGAAACCATCATTTGAAAACCTGGCTCTGTCTTAAAATCTGGATTCTAAACCGTAACCCAATTGTGAAACTCTAACCGAAGCTCCAAACACAAAATCAAAGCCATAACCTTACAAGCTTGATGCAGACATACAACCCAAAATTGAAAGCCGAATAGCCTAATTTAAAGCCCTCAAATTCTAAACCTGTCATGAAAGCCTCAATCCTTACACAAGCCCGCTTTGTGTCTATGAAGCATATTGGGCAGAATGGTGACATCAGAAGTATTACGAGCATACGTCAGCCATTGTCTTTTTAAAGCTTTTCGAATGAGCTTCTTTCTCTCTCCATAAAAGTTTGAGATCAGCGAGGTGCCTGAAGGCTGGACACGGTCCAGGAAACAGCGTGGCATTAAAAGGGGATGAGGGGGGGGGCACTTTCTGCTTCCGTGGCGCCGTGTGCCTTGAAGTGTAAGGGCAGCTGGGAAGAGGAAGCGGGAAGACGAGTAGGAAAGAAGATGATGATGATGAGGAGGAGGAATATGGGGGGCGGGGGGCTGGGGGGGGTTCCTATAGGACCGTTTGCGACTAGGCTCATTTGCACGGCGCCACTTAATTGGCTCAAACAATTAATTAATGTGTTGGAAAGTTGGCAGCAAAAGTTCATTTAAAAGGGTTTTAATATGCAATTAGGGAGAAGGCGGCGAGCTAGAAAGGAAGCACACGCGTGCAGGAAAGAGAGGATGAAAATGCCTTTTTTTGGGAAGGGGAGGCGATCATATTTGGGGGGGAAAAAAGAGGCGTGGTGAAGGAGGAGGTGGCGACGCCTTGATGGGCAGTTTGAAAGCATCCTGTTGTGAACACGTGACATTAAAACACATTATGTGCCCCCCCCTCGAAAACAACAATAACAACCCCCCTTTCTTTTTTTTTTCTCTCAGCCGCGTGAAACATCGCATGACTAATGAGCGGAGCAGGTTGAAATCCTGGGGAAGATGTCCTTGGAAGACGAATGCATTTTCAGCAGAATAATTAACTTAATTAACAAATCCGCATGCATATTCATCAGCCTATTAATGTCTCCTCTGCGCGGCTTGATGAGCAGTGGGGTAATAACTGCCTCATTTGCATAGCGGCCTGTTCGCACCACACCCGCCCCCTTTTAAAAGACAAGCTGCGGGAAAGAAAACGCACCGGGCCGCCTGACGCCAAAGCCAAACCGCGGCTGGAAATGTAAATCCACATTGGCGGTCATGCGGGCGGTCAAGGTTGAGTCCAGGGGCGAGTGGACTCTTCTTGTTTGCTGAAGACGTTTCACCTCTGATCCAAAAGGCTTCGTCGGTTCTAAATCTTGGGTGTGGCACTCAAAACCTTCTTTGAAACCCCGACCCGGTCTTGATAGCCTCATTTGGAATATTAATCTCCCTCGCCTTTAGATGCGGAGCCCGCATGATCATCTGCCTCAACGCTCATGGGGGGCCGGCCTGGGCCGGGCCGGGCTGGGACTTTCTCTTGTGGGGGTCTTGTTGGCATTGCTCCACTGCTTTCTTCCTGAGTGCCAGGCTGCCGTGTCAAGCGTGTGTGTGTGTGTGTGTGTGTGTGTGTGTGTGTGTGTGTGTGTGTGTGTGCCGCTGTCTGCACGCAACCTGGCGCTCCTAGCAACGCCACCTCGCTCGGCGCGCGCACACACGTGCCACATGGCGGCCCGGGTGGCTGGCGCTCGCCGAGCGAGGCTGGTGTTTACCGAGTCTTCATTGGCGGCGTCTGTGCTAACATGAACCCGCGCGGCGAGTGTTACTGAAAAAGGGAGACAAAGGAAGAATGTCAAATGTGATCAGCCGCTACTGAAGATGGAAGAAAAAAAGGCAAGTCGAGTCTTAACCCAAGCTTGACTCCCTACCTTGACCTTCTAAACCAGAATTTGAAACACGGCATGACACAAAGCCTAGCCCTGACTTGAATGCACATTTCAGTCCCGATTTAAAACCCTACCCCAGACTTGAAACCCTACTTCAAAATGCAAACTTTGGCCAACCTAGTCTTTCCTGTATCTGTTTTTCTTCGCCGTCATGCAAGCGGAGCGCGAGAGGAGCCGGACTCATCGGGTCGGATTGAGACGCGCCGAAGGCATTAAGCGGTGTCAGGAGGAAATTAAAGGCCGGATCGTTTTCTTAATCAGAGCCCGAGCGCTTTGGTTAAGGAGGAATTAGGTGGACAGCTGCCGTGTGGCTCGCTCACTTGCTCATTCATTGGGGAGGGGGCTTCATTTGTATATTAAACGACATTAAGCGCTATACATTACAATTGATGTCATGTCGGATTGAGTTTTTAATAAATGAATAAAAAAAAAGACTCAAGCGAGCGGCATCTCAGGTCTGCTCACCAAAGTTTACGTGTCACTCCGTTTGTGAGCCCAAGCCGATGGAGCGCATCCATTTTCGACGCCGGCGTCTCTCCCTCGTCGTAATCTGGGAACAATTCAGAAGATCAGGGCAAAAGCGTTACTTTGTGGGCTCTTGCTATCGCTAGCTAACACTAATATGAGATTTATTTTTTTTAAACTACTGACAATGTGTCTCCGGAATTTCTATTGCAGACACTTTGGAGATACGAGTCGGATTTCTCGCGTGATCTCAAATCACTTTCGACTCTTGAAAAGGAAATGCTAAAAGCGTTTTCCATTTGCGTACGACACCACACAGGCTGCAAGCCAGCCATGCCGGAACGCACATTTTCTCAGCATCCAGTCTGAAGACCGAGTTGATGATGGTCGGTGTGTTTGTGAGCGAGGGAGGCAGAAGGGGAGGGCCAACACAACAGATGGCGCGCCACGCTGCGAAAGACATCGGCTGCCACGGGTGGGGATGGGGGTGCTTAGGGGCGTTAGGGGGGCAAGTGGGGGCAGATAAATGAAAGTGGGAGGAGGGTGGGCCAGACTTTTTTTGCCCATAGTGCCAGCGGGGATGAGGAGAAGGACTGTGTATGTGTGTGTTTATATGTGCATACCTCCGTGTGTGAAGAATGAGAGGCTGACACGCACACAAACACACACACACCTGCAGACAGCTAGTGGAAAAGCCTCCACGCGACCATGCTGGAAATTACTTTTAACCCAGTTGTTGTGATGAACAACAAATTGGGATGGTCACGTCACATTAATCAGCCGGCGGCAAAATGATCATGTGAAGGAAACGTAATCACTCTGCTTTTGTTTTTTCTTTTATTCCGCCACAATGAATTTATTCTTTTGTAAGCGCGGCGGAGAACTTCAAAAACAAATTGCGTTTTTTTTTTTTTTTTTTAAAAAGAAGACAAGGCATCGTTGCTGCACTTTCCTAAAACGAACTATTGATGTTTGATCGAGCCCGCCCGCCAGTACAATTCTGAGACCAAGCAACGGTTTTAAATGGTTGTAATACAGAATAAAAATAGTGGACTCATTTTTCTTTTTTGTCTAAATTGAGTGTGGCTTTTTGCATATAAAGTGAAAAGGCCCTGCCTACGCTTTGACACACACCAGCCCGGTTGGTATCTATGCGGCTGCCCACTGAACAGATGTTGTGGAATTTAACATGCAAAACAAAAGCCCCACTAAATTCAACACACACACACACACACACACACACACACACACACACACACACACACACACACACACACACACACACACACACACACACACACACACACACACACACACACACACACACACACACACACACACACACACACACACGCACCCCCCAGCTGGCCCCGCCTTCAATGAGCCATGTGGCGCCTCCTTCCCTCTGGCATTGCCACTCTGGCAACTTGGCGGTGTCTGGCAACTGGAAAGATGGAGGCGCATGCGCACGTGAGGCCTTCGCCGGTCGTGGCCGCGCTTTGAGCGTGGATGCGAGGCGACGTCAGGTTGTTTCGCAGCGTTCAAACGCTCCCCCGCGCCGCAACTTTGAACGTACACGAATCAGCGTAACCCGTCACGGCGTCTAGCAAAGCCGCTCGGGAAGGCCCGGCGGAGTTGCAGTTGCCATGGAGATGTCCAAGCTCGTTGCTAATAGAATCTTAACTTGAGAGAGATTAATTCAGGGGGAGAGGTTTGATTTATTCATCTCGTCGGACAGCGCCGAGCTTCCCCCGCTCTTGCCGCGCTGTCGGGTGCTCACGACCTCGTCCGAGCGGCATCTGAATGCATCACCTTCTTATTATTTCTGCAGAATTAGAAAAAGCAACACAAACTTCGCAACTTCAAGAATTTATGTTGGTTTACGAATGCAACAATAGTGCAATATTGGAAGTTTGTTTTAATCTAGGACAACAATGATAATTTTACCTTTTCACAAAGCGCAATTTAATGATCACATATTATCCCCACAAATGAGGCAGGTTGTTCCGTCTCAGATGTCACTTCAACGATTATTCCCTTTGCACGACTTCATCTTTGCAATGACAAAACAAGAACGGCCATAAAGTACCTTGAAGGGTCTCAACTTTGTTCTCCGCTGCGTGTCAATCTTGTGAGCCCTTGAAGACACTTTAGCGAATGGCTGCGTCCTCTTAAAAGTCACTCCGTCGCTAAGTTCCTAATTGGAGGCGCATTTATGTTCCTATATGCATAAATTCATTCATGAGCGCATATGCATGAGCATATGTTCAATACCAGCATGTCTCTACGCGACCCCCCCCCCAATTCAGTGGATGGGTGCCCCCCTCCACCCAGCTTCCTCTCCTCTTTGCTCCTCTTCTGACAATCTTTTAATCCGCGCTCCCTTCCGTTGACTCGCAACTGAGAGCCAGCCACTTGACAAAGTCATGGCAATGCAAATATTGGCGTCCCCTCCAATTGACGCCGTGCCTCAGGTAGTCCACTTGAATAACTAAACGCCTCAGCCTAAATTGCACTCCTCAGACAAAATATGGACAGGAACTATTGTTGTTGCTAACTAAAACAGCAGTTTGGCTAAAGTATTCACGCTGTTGTTGTTAAAATCACACTGCACCCGACCAAGAGCCATTCCTAATATTTTGGCCAAGCCTTATTAAATTTGTCATTACGAGCACCCGGGGCGACAGACAGCAGCCCACGAGGTAAAATCTGCTCAAGGTCAAACACGCTTTGAGGTCAAAGTGGAAAGCCGCGGGTGGCGGCCAAGGAGTCGAGGACGGCGATTTAAGTGTGTTTGTGCGCGTGTGTGTGTGTTGAGAGCATCTGTGCGTTTGAATTCCGTGACAGATGTTCATTAGTCTTTGACAAGCCCACACCGCTCACGTCTCGATGCGGTGATGCCATCGACATAAGGACCGAAAAAAAACATCTCTGCCTTGCAGAGAAGTCTGTTTTTTTTTTTTTGGATAATTCATTTTTAACTAAAGGACATTTTGTTTCAGTTATTAATTTGTGTGTAACTTGCTCATCTTTGGCAAAGGTGCGCATTTAGCTATTTACAATGCAGATGTTTTCGTTCGGGGAGATGCGGCGCGTTAAGATTGCCGACTAATTATCGCGATTAAGAAAAAAAGATTGACCTCGAGCAGAGAAAGCTGAAAGGGTGAAAAGACAAGTAAAAAAGAAAAGTGCAGTGGGATGATGCAGGAAAGACAACAAAAATGGAGGCAATGAGTTGGAGTGAATATCATCTGACAGGTCCAGCTGGGAGTTTGCCCACCCCGCAGCACTGCAAACCCCTCAATATGGCCGCCAATTACTGCTGCCCGCGTGACCGTGCTATGGCGGCGGCGGCTTCGCCGGCATCCTCCTCACTCGCCCTCCTCTTCCTCGCCTCTCCTTCACCCTCCCTGAAAGATAAATGAAGAAATAAAAAAAATAAAAAACACTCCTGCCATCTGTGCAGCAAACACCACCGCATAATAGACACTCGGCAGCCACTTCATTAGGTACACCTGCACAAGCTAATGAGGCTCCATGACAAGAGCTGGAACTAGAGAGTCAACAAAACACTCTTATGAATATGTTTATCCATTTCTGAGAACTGTCAACTGGGGAAAAATATAATATTTATGGTTTTTGATGCCAAGGAAAAGTGACATTTAAAACCAAAATTGTTCATGACAATAATGGGGAAGGACCCCCCTCCCCAAAAAAAAACCATGGGAGCATAGAACTTTGTCAAGTAACCACACATCGAAACACTAATCGATGTTAAAAATGCTCTTTTTAGCTTTAACACGTTTTAATTTATTTCATATACTTTAAGTGCTGTTATTTTGATTAGCAACAGAGCTTGAATGTTTATCACTGCAATCCCAAAGAGACAACATACAAAACTTGCCTCAACATTTTTTTGGGTAGGCAGTTTTTATCCAAGCATTCCCTGCCCATTTATTTAACTTATTCAATGACACTTGTTAGTAAAAACATTTTTTGCAGGGATAGTCTCCTAATAAAATGTATCACGTGAGTATAAAATGATGCAGATGCTACACTTTCAAACTAAATGAACAGTTTGCTGGCTTATTGAATTACACCACGCACAACATTTCTGAAGGGATTTTACAGACATTCATTTTAACAAACAGGCCGAACTAATTGATTGGAATTGGTTATTAAATCCCTATTACAAATAAATTAAGGTGAAGCCCCTAATTCTCAAAGAGAAAAATAAACTCAAACAATAATAATTCAAGTATGCGTCAAACCACAATAAAAAAAAAGGAATCATCAGATATTATAAATGAGCTCAACAACATTCTCCTGCATGCTTGAAATAAAATAAAAATCTTTTTTTCATGCAGCAGGCTGTGCAGGAGTAATGAACAGATGCTGGTGGAATTAGCAAAGAAACACCGGGGCCCTCCCACAAGGGCCGGTGCACGTTTGGCCGAGTTGCAGCGTGCACGGTGCGCGTGAGTGGCTTGGCTGTACGGGCGGCCAGCGTGCACGCGTGCGCGGTGGACGTGCTCGCAGCGTCCTGGCGGTGATTTGATGTGAATCACCTGTATCGGCCCGCAAAATTCTGATGCAGGACGTATATGCATGCGCAAAGTGCACAGGCGACCGTCACAATCTCAAATCAACTCGCAATGTTGCCAAAATGTACAGTAGATGTTTTCCTCCAATGATACCAATTCAACTAAAATGTCTATTGTTCAATTTGCGTGTTATTAATTCTCGCTATTAAACTAGCACATTTTTCCATGGGTTGCCTGTACCGATCTATATTTCACAAAGCGTGTTATTTTACAAATTTAATTTCGAGTGGGCATTTTAAAAGGCAGCATGTGCATTATTAATTCACTCATTTCTTGATTATTATTACTTAAAAAATGAAGTTCTGTTTAATTTAAATTTAAAGTTGGCACGTTTCAGTTTGAATCATTTAGATGCTCATCATTATATTTGTGTGTTATTGGATTGGGTATACGAGAATGTGCCTGCAGAGCCGAACTCGCACACTTGACCATGCAGCAAGGCAGCATATGGGACCGCGGGCGATGGTCCAACATGGCGCCTGCATGTTCCGAGTAATATTATTATTATTATTAGCATCGAATGGAGAAATTAACACTGATGTCGTCTGGCCTGCACACAAGGAACATTGTGATTCTGTCACTGAAGGGGGAAAAAAAAAACTCCGTGCACCAGTGTACTTCAAAATGAATCGAATGTTAGCGTGTAAAGCTCAGGTAGTTGGTTATAAATGTATATAGGGGTCAAGTGGTTATTAATGTATAATCCGTACACATGTAAAGTAATGCATGCTATACTTATGCTAAAAAAGACCATTAAAACAGGAAAAACGTCTTTGTTTTGAGAGTACCAAACTGGATAAAAATATAAAATGACACGCTACAAAAAAAAAGCAAAATCTGACTTTTTTTTAACCTGTGCAATAGACTTGATACAAGTCAGTGGTAGATGCATAATTGACAAGTTGACTTTTCAAGAATTAAATGCATGAAACCATTTTGTCTCAGAGCCTCCCAAAGAAATATCAATTTAGTCTCATCTATATTTTATTCCTTTAAAAATTTGGCTTAAAATGCCTAAAATGCAGAATTACAGTCCACGCAATTGTGAATGACACCAGACAATTATAAATCATGTTTTATTTGTGCATTTCATTTATATTACATGTCAGGTTGTTTTGCGCGCGCACACAGAATACCGTACAATGAAGAAGCGCATGTAATCAGATTACAGGAAAAGATTAAGGATTGTCACTCAAATCAGTCAGTGCGTGGCTCAGTTATGGAAAAAGGCGCTGATGTCTTCGTAGGGGCCCGCCGCGCGCTCGTGGTGGCCCTCGTGGAAGGGGGGGATGTTCTCGGAGTGCGCGCCGCCACCGCCGCGGGCTCCCGAAGGGCCAAACGTCAAACCGCGTCCGGCTCGGGAGTAATGCATAGACGAGTAGTGATAGTTCCGCTCGGCGTCAAGCTCCTGCTGCTTGCCGGGCGCACCCATGCTGACGCCCACGCCCATCAAGCACCCCGGCGGGCTGTGCTGGCCCTCGTAGTCCGGGCTCAGGTAGTCCGGGGAGGCCCCGCCCGGAGCGTACGCGGCCTCATAGCCGGGGGCGTACGAGTGCCCGCGTAGGTTCAGGGCCCCCCCGCCCGGAGCTTGGCAGTTGGGGCTGGCGAGGCGACACCGGTACGACGACGACGGCGAAGACGAGTACGGATGCAAGGAGAAGGGCGAGCCGGGCATGTGGAAGCGCGTCGCATCCGGTTCGGTGAGGAAGTTGCGCGTGTTGAGCTGCAGGCAGCCGGCCACCAGGTTAGTGGTGGGCTGCGAGAGGCCCTTGCACAACATCTGCACGTAGCTGACCACGTCGGGACGTTTGCCGTTGCGCAAAATCTCGCCCAGCGCCAAGATGTAGTTCTTGGCCAGGCGCAGCGTCTCGATTTTGGACAACTTCTGCGTCTTGGAGTAGCACGGTACCACCTTGCGCAGGTTGTCCAGCGCCGAGTTGAGGTCGTGCATGCGCGTGCGCTCCCGGGCGTTGGCCTTCACCCGCCGCACTTTGGAGCGCTCGTGGCGGGCCGCACTCGTCTTGCGCTTCTTCGGACCGCGTTTTTTGTTGCCTTTATCCCCGGTGCCTTCGTGGACACCGCTCTCATCGTCATCATCATCATCTTCGTCCCCCTCCTCCTCGTCCTCCTCCTCATCTGCCATTTCGGACTCGGCTCGGCTACTGCTGCCCCCGCAGCGCGCCTCGTCCAGCTCGTCCTCCGCGCTGAGGCGCCCTTCCTGCTCGTTCTTCACCTTGCCCAACCCGCCGTCCGGGTTGTCGGCCCAGTCCGCCGCCAACCTCTGGACGTCCGGTAGAACCTCACTGAAGAGACGGCTTAACATTGTCACCTGCAACAGAGGAGGCGGGGTCCCGCGTGCGCTGTTTATATCCACTCTATGATGTCATACAAGGGTGAAGCTGGATGGTGCCCCCCCCACTCCACCCACCCCCCAAAAAAATGGGATGAGACGAAAAATGCGGTTGCTGAAAATGGATGTCTCAAGTCAACATTTGGCATACTTGAAGATGGGATGAGGGGAGGAAAGACAAGGACTGAATGTGCCAGGCCATTTCATTAGGGACAGAGGACAAAATGGCATCAGATGGAAAATGGATTCGTCGACTTATCGGTTCAAATGATTAGGGACATCTATGCAACAGAATATGACAATGCGGATGGACAAAGGTTGAGCAGTAAAAAAAAACAAAAAACAAAAAAAAACCCACTGGAATTGGATGTCTCAGGTCACAGGTCTCAGGTATTAGGCACACCAGCAACATGTCCCGGGCTACTTTATTAGGGACACTGACAGCATGATGGCTGGAAATTGATGTCCGGAGTCATGTGATTAGGTACATGTACAAGATGGGATGAATCAACATGGCTACGTTCAGTCAGATTATTAGGGACACCTTTAACAAGAGACAAAATGGCTGCAAATGTGTCACACTATTATGTACACCACAAACAGAATAAACAAATGGAAATGATGTACCAGGTACACATGCAACATTGGGTGACATAAAAAAGAAGAAAAAAAAAAAGGATCGATCGGGTATTAGTTACACCATCAATGAAACAAAATGGCTGGAGACTGATGCGTTCGAGCTACGATTAATGACACCCACAAAATGAGTTGCAAATGGATGCGCTAGGTCACATCATTAGGTACAACTGCAATACACAACATGCGCACGCACACACAGAGGTGGTCATTGACCTTGTCAATTATATTTGTAAAGGGCGTGGCGTGGTGTGCAGGTGTACCTAATGGTCTGACCGAAAAGCAGACCACCTTTTGTCGTAAAAAATATTTAACATTTTTAAGTCTAAACAAATATATTATTTGTTCATTTAAATACTGTTATTCACAACTTTTAGAATAAGGCAGTAGATATTATTATGGTAGGACGTATATACTTTTTTAGAATCCCGGCGAAGACATATATTAAATATATGAACTGAAAAAACTTTTCCAACAACCTTGATTAAACTCTAAAATGTCAGCAATTTTGCTTTGAATTAAGATTTTTAGATTGTTATGCTTTAAAAAAAGGCAAATGCCTCATCTTGACTCCATACTATTTTTGCACGTCACAATTTGTCAAGTGGCACAAAAATGCAATTCATTGAGTGAAAATCAATTAAAAACAGTCAAAAGCATGAAATGCTTTTAATTTTATGTCTATATTTTTTTCCTCTTTTCCACCCAAAATTATAAACACAATTGTCGTTTATCCTGCGCATGTGTGTGTTGCCCATAGAATTCAAGCCACACACACACCATCTTTCTATATTTACCACCGCTTGCAATGAGGCTCCACGAATGACCAAATGTTGTCCGTGTGGACAAATGATGGGATGCAGGTGGACACAAAGAAGTTGAAACGCGGATTTCGGAAGACCCTACCTTGGCTTTGTTTACACCATGCCGACGGTGAGTCGCGCAGGGCGAAGAAGAGGCTGTGTTGTGTGCTGCGTGCTCGTGCCTCTACTTTCCTCTTCCTCTTCTGCGGCCACCGTGCCTCTGTCTGCAGCTCAGACGTGCGCAAGGGGAGGAAGCGCGCGGGCGACTCGCCTGGCGGGGCCGTGCGATGCCAGGCCCACATGGCTGGCACGTCATTGGCAAGAGCCATCACATGAGAGCTGCTGATTGACATGCGGCCGCATTCGCAGAGAGCGACTCCCCCCGGGCGGCTGGGTGAGGTGTTGAGGGGGGCAGGCGGTTGAGAAAAACTCGCCATCTGTCAGCGGGCTCTGAAAGGCAAAATGAAATAAGCGGCATAAGTGAGTAGATTCACACTGGGTATGTTTTAGAATGGGGGAAAAAAATGGGGTCAATCGCAAAAAAAGGTGACACCCGTAACCCCATTATCGTAAACTAGGTCTTGCCCCTTGCTGGTTTCAAGTCTGGATTCGGGTTTTAAAATAGCAGTATGATTTTAAACTGTGGTGTCAAGCCAAGGTTGGGGGTACAAGGCATCTATTAACAGATTGAGGGACTTACAAAACATTCCTTTAAATCGAAACAATAGTTCTTGGTTGAAATGTAATCGTTTTCAATTTACGTCAGTAGTAGTCGATCAGTGTACTTAGCACCCAGAAGCACACTGCTCACAAACATGAAGCAATAAACACATTATTTACATTTACGATAGCCCTCAGGCTGTGCACACAAGAATTGGCAGGGGCTGACATCTAGTGGCCGTAAAGTGTTAGTGCAGTTCAATTTATGGCCCGGTTGGGACGTCGTTGCCTGTTTAAACCACAAGTCGAGGCTAGTGCTTGAAATTAGGCTTTTAAAGTACGCATTACGTTTTGACCGGCAGTAACATTTTGTCGTGTTTTTTCTCTTTTGTGCCACGTTGCTTTCATATGTTGTTGTTTCGGGCGAGGCGTTGCCTTTTGTCGCTTCTGTGCAGTGCGGTACAAGTTACCTCCGGTAGCCTACCTGAAGCGGTTTGAAGACGACCAATATTGTTCATTGTTATACGTCTTTTTTCGGAGTATTTGGAAGACGTTGTTGGTGCCAGTTACACGAATCTTTATTTACTTCCGCGTTGTCAAAAGTTTATCGCGGCTGTATTTAATTTTGAAGCCAGAAGAGCGCAGGGTCCTAAAGCCCACCGGTTAACGCAGAAGCCACGTATAAAATTCACCAAGATCTCGCGATATCTGCGGCAACAACCGGTCGCGTCATAAGCCTTCCTTCGCACGAACAAGCGCTGCTGTGTTGCATCGTGACCGAGGATGCATATGTGGGAGTGGGACTGACATAGCGCAGATTGGACTTTTTTTTTTTTTTTTTTCTAGACGAGGCTGGAGACGTGTGATGATGGAGCCCCTTCTACCTGCAGGGATCAACATGACTGCGGAGCGAGAGCAGGAGGACAGCGATGCTAAGAGGAAGATCCAGTTCTCGGTGCCTTCGGCGGTGCCCCTCCAGCTGGACCCGCGACAAGTGGAACTGGTGAGAATCATGCATACTAGGCATTTATTAGCAGATGGAGACTTGCAAAACATTTCTTTAAACTATATAAAAACAGAGCAATATTACGTTGTTAAAATCGTTCTTTACAGTACACGTGTATTAAAATTCGCTTGTTTTCCCCCTTCATTATTGATTCCATAGCAAACCTCAGGTTCACAGGTGCCATGTGTCCTCTGCAGATGGTGTGCTGCTGCAATCATCAAATCACATATAGATACATTGTTAGATCGATGTCTAATGATTTTATTAAGCGGCATAGACTCCACTGCAAAGTTCTGCCTTACAGATGCATCCAGACTGTTCAACTATGCGCGCAGAGGAAGAAACGTGACTCGTACGACTAGCCGTAAAATTGCGACACCTTGTGGTACTCTTGTGTTATCACCCTCAAAAGGGGGACATTACAGTATTTGGGGTATCAGTGTGAATCTTCTCAAGTGGACAGCACCGCACCATCCAACTGAGGTGTGGCCTCAATTCGAATAAAAGGACTGCAGTGAACTTTGAGCAAGCTTCACAGAATTTGGTTGTTCATTGTTGGCCCCCTGCCCCCGTGTTGAAGTGCCCCCGACTTACGTAACACGAGGAGCAGTAGGACTCACGTTTGTTTAAATGTATTAGCGCCTGTTGGCAGTCGAGTATGGACAGCGCAGGGATTAAGCTGAGCCGTGCAAGCCTGACTTTTTGCATCTCCTCAAAGTGATGAGGTTTCAAAAGGAGTGGAGGAGAAGCTGACATGAGGGATAAAGCATTACAAATATTAAAATGTGATTTCCACCATGTTACAAAACATGGGTGCTGAGGGCTCTCGTACAAGCTCTTTTGCCTCGTCATGTCCATACAACTTGCGTGGAGAATGGGAGCTACAATAGGACATGAAGTTGCATAACTCTCGGCAGTGTTTATGACTCACCTGTATTATGCATTCCAAATAACACTAGGACCTTTGTTTTTATAATTATGGCTCATTTTTATAAAGCAGGAACTGAATAAAATGAGCCTCCCACACATTTGCCAGTTAGGTTTTTTTATCTCATGATTTGTTTGGCAGAGTATTTGCTCTTGAGGCTCTTATGCAAGCACCTGCTTTTTGTTTTTTTAAACTGGGGTTTGAACTGGCCCAGGTTGGGAATCAAACCTGCGCCTGCTGCTCAGGACCATACAAACGTTGTGATTTGACGCCTCCTAGTGGCATTTTGTGACAAGCAATTCAGTGGAACTGAATCGAGCGCTCTGTGCTGATCAGAGGAATCTGCTGCCCTCCTGTGGTGTCTATGGGGAATTGCAACCTTTTTTTTACACCACGTAAATGTTTTTCTAATTTAACTTCTAATTTCTCAATTTTTATTTTATTGATTGTTTAAAAATAAAATAGCCCACACCAAAGACTTTAATACAATATTTATGTTTAATAGGGTTAAGTGGAAAATGATGCTGTGCTGTTGCAACCCCTAACAGGACAAGTCAAATAAAAATGTACAAGTGTTCTGATCTCAAATTGAATCACAAGCGTCTCTGTGTTCAGATTCGACGTCGAAGGCCAACGCCCGCCACCCTCTTCCAACTGACGGACCCGCTATCGCCGGAAGACGACCCTGGGTCTCACCAGGTACGCCGGCTTGGTACCTTTTGCCGTGTGTTGCCCGCCGTGTCCCCGGTGCCATTTTCCCCATGCCTGCTACAGTGTCTCGGAGGAGAAAATGGAGTTCTGAAATCCAAAACATCTGACAAAACGCCAAGCACCTACGAGCCACCTTCCCTCAAAGGTCAGTGGGCTCCGCATTTGTCTCTTACCGTGATGCAAAAACGGACATGTGGTCGACATCTGTCTCAAAAAGCCCGGTGTGTGTGATGGTAAGATTAGGGCGGCAGATGTGAGTCTGTGCTGGATCATCCCGGATTATGGGATGGACGCACAGACGTTGTCATGATAACAAACCGATAACAGGTTAACAACCTACTTTCAGCCATGCAGAGGCTGGCCCTAGCGCATCTGTCTTCCACGAGCTCTGTGGACCGGGACGACACGCCTTCTGGAGACGAAAATGACGGGGGCACGTTGTCGGATTCGGGTAACAAATCAATAAAGATCGTAACACGGCTTCAGTGCTACACACCTATACACAACCCGGCGCTTCCTTTCTTGGCAGACGCTAGCGTGCAAAACAAAGCGCGGCGGGATCGGTCACCTTCGCCGGATGCATCGCGAGCCACGGAGGAGGCCGACGAGTGACATGGCATGAGATTAGAAAGACGTGGACAGGAGTTTGTGTGCACGCGTGCTTGGAGATGGCATCTGAAGACAGTGTGTGCAAGAACATCTCTGTCGACGCCACAAGGTGGTGCTAAAGAAAATGGAAGCATTTGAATGGACATTTGTATGGGGCTTTTCATGTGTGTCCTGCACACTAGCATTCGATATATTTATGCTTGGTTGCAAATAAAAGCTCC
Source organism: Syngnathus floridae (assembly GCF_059516105.1). NCBI lineage: Eukaryota > Metazoa > Chordata > Actinopteri > Syngnathiformes > Syngnathidae > Syngnathus > Syngnathus floridae. Next base: position 4,217,451 of record NC_142430.1, on the reverse strand, counting down.
AGAATGACTTTTGAAGCGTATCATCTAGTGCCTTTATTAGTCAGTGAATTGTGTTTGGAATAAATGGAGAGTTAATTCACTCTTTATGGAGTTTCAATACAATGAAGACACAAGAGATGATGTCACTTCACGACACAGAAATGAATACATAAGTACAATTTGGAGCAAATTAAACGATTTTTCCATCAAAGTAATAATATTTGCGATAAAATCCAGAAATATACTTTTCATATTTCATTCGCTTTTTTTTTAAATAGCGTATCTGTTTTTGTATGTCCACTTTCAATACATGTACACATTAAACTGTTAATCTATGTATTTTTTTTATACATTTTTTTGCTATATGAACAAAATGAAATGCACAGTCATTTCATTTTAAAACACCGCATGGCTGGTTTTGGGTTTGCTGTAGTACCTGTTTTTGCACTGCAGGGGGGGATGTGTGACCATCTAACATAAAGAGCACGCTCCTCATCTCTTCCTCGTCCATCTGAAATGAGAAAGACATTCAGCAAAGACACATAACTCAGGAGAATACACTTTTTGGACAGCACCTGTTTAATCCTTCTTTGCCTTTGCAAAAAACACCCCCGTCACATCATCCACCCCCACTCGCATGTCCTGAGGCAGCGTGTAAACCTCCAGCCGGATCAGGGTGTAGCCCGTCTCCTTCAGACTGGCGCACACCTCCGCCTCGCCCAGCGGCACCACGGGGATCTTCAGGCCGGGCCCCCCCATGTAGAAGCTTTCCCCAAGGGCCCCGATGAGCAGGAGGTGGCCCCCGGGCCGCAGCAGCGTGCCGATGTAGCCCAGGGCCCGGGTGAAGGCGGTCAGGTCGGGACTGGCGCTCTCCAGGCAGAAGCAGGACACCAGGCAGTCGGCCTTGGCGGGGGGGAACTTGCGGGGGTCCAGAGGCTGTGGACGGTGCACGTCGATGGGGAGGATGTCGCTGACGGCCCGGCGGAGCTTGGCCGCCTTCTCTGTCCACGCCGAGGCCCTGAGAGTCACAAGTTGAGTTCAGGCGAGTCGAGAGAACCGTCGTGTGGTGTCATACCGTCGGCCCTCCAGCTTGCAAACGTGCTGCAGGTACGGCGTCCAGTCCATGCTGCAGCCCTTCTCGTCTCGCAGCCAGCGCCGCAGTTCCTCCCGGTTGGACTCCAGGAAGTCAGTCAGGACCACCTCGTCGAAGACCTCGCAGCCGCTCAGAACTTGGTAGAGGGTCGGCCCAGAGCCCACGTCCACCAGCAGCTCACCGCCGATGTCGCCTGAGCAAAAGCGGTTCGGTGACAGGCGGAGCGGCTCGGGTACCGCTCGCTTACCTTCAGCGAAGGCTCGGTGTAGCCGGGCCAGTTTCCACGGCACGATGCTGTCCTCTCTGTCAAAATCGGCTCGCGGCGGCGTGTAGTTGTACTGCAGATACGCCACCGGGTCAAAGCGCTGGTAGCGGGCAGCCATGGCAGCCGTGTCGTTTTCCGTCTGCTCCATTCGTCCCCTGCGGATAAAAGTCAGTTTGCTGCCGAGCTCCAGCTCGGAGCCTCCTTTTATAGCCTCACATTGATGTTTGGACTTTGGGGGGGTGCGCTGGTGTTGAATCCTGATAGCGTTTGCCTACGTTTCCATTCTCTGCCCTCCGGCACCAATGCCATCAGATTAGCCACGCTAATGGACGCATCATTGCTTTCAGGTCCGGCGTCCAACCTTCAACAGATCTCCACCATCTTCCTCATCAGTCCACGTTTGCCTTTGCCAACTCCCTTTGAATCTTAACTCTTCAGAGGATCCCTTACAGTCGGCACCGGAGCGCAGTTTGGTTTTTACTCCCAAATATTCTGGAAACATAAAAACAAGACAAACATGTCATCTGTGTTGTTTGGAAACCTTCTGCAATGTCATCGTCGGCCAATGTAGTGTGTGGGGGGGTTAAAGGGGCATGTTAGGCTTTGAACGGCGCAAGCAACCAAGGCCAGCTGACAAAACACACTTTGAGCCGCTGATTCAATTAATTGAAGGCCTATTCCCAGTGTAAGCAGCAGCTGAACTGCAGTGGAAAATTGCCACGTTGTCATCAAACTGCTTCCCTTGAGACCTCCTTCATCCCTGGCAGATGGACACACACACACACACACACACACACACACACACACACACACACACACACACACACACACACACACACACACACACACACACACACACACACACACACACTCTCGCAGTATTTGGAATGTGGAATTCTGCCACGTTAGCGGTCAAATTAGAGTATGTGATCATCCTCCTGGCATCACGTTTGCCAATTTTGTAGGATTCATATTTTCAAATGAAAGCAAAGGGGACAAAGTGGTTACTTTGGCTTTGTGCTTTATTAAAGAAGCCAACATACTTTTGTATCCACTGACGGCAAACCCTTCAAGCCAGGAACCTCGGCGACGTCATCTTGACGGTGGTCTTGATTTCCGACACGAGACTCTTTGGAACTGTCAAGTTGCTCGCTGGCTTCCCAGCTCAACCTTTTTGTCGGTCTGCGGCGGCAGCCCATGTCCGATGGCGCCCGAGAGGAAGCGGTGCAGGAGTCGCCTGGCTTGCCAGTAGTTCTCGGAGCGCTGCGCCTCGCTCGCTGTAGGCCTGGAAAGTTGACGGACCCAAATTTTAAAAGCTAAACTTGTATTTGAATCCTGTTTACATTCAATCTAAAAGCAATCCAGACTAAGCTGAACCGAAACTCAGAAAGCCTAAGCGCTAACGCTGACAAGCTTGACCACTTTGCTGACCTTTGCGAGCGGGACACGCTGAGGCTGTGCCAGTGAGCCGAGTAGCTCTGCCCTCTGTACCAGTCCTCCTCCAGCACGCTGCAGTCCAGTGCGCCACCGCTCATCTTCAAAAGCAACTTTTCTTCCGCGAGTGCAAAAGAGCGAGTGACGATTGCGACTGCACCCGGCGAACCAGCCTGCACAAGTGTTAGGGCAGGGCGGGCCGTGTTGACATAGTTGTGCGTCTGCGGTTATTTTGGTTGCATGCCCAAGCCAAAGACAAAAGCGCGGTAAGGCCGACCTTGGGGACGGTCGGCCCTCGCCCGTCGTTGTACACCCAATTTGAATCTTCTCCGAAATAGTCCTTTGCCTCTCAAGCTCATGACAAGAAGCCTCCAAAGATGCTTCAGGATTTGATCTCCATATGGACATTTTTTATTGCTTAGCGCACGGCTAGCGTTTCTTTTTTTTTTTTTTTTCCACACAGTTGTGCATTTCCTTGAGCTGTGCAAAAATACACAAGCACTACGTTCTCTGGAGACACACAATTAAAAAAAGCGGCTGTGTTGGTTTGTGAGGCGCCCAGAGCCTCAAAGTAAATTCAGCTCCTTCCTCGACAGTCAGATGGACAAAAAACAGATGAGGACGAGGCTCAGATAAAGAGCAAAAAAGCGGCCGAGAGAGAAAACAGGGCCGAAATAATGGAATAACGCAGTGCATTTAAGCCCCATGACAATCGAGTTATGCTGGTCGCTGGTTCAGGTGGCGAGTCCCGCCTACCTGACATTTGGCCCACGGGAGATGGAGTACGGCGTCCTGGAGTGCTGCGTCGAGATGGAGGCGGCCGTGGAACACGCACGTCGTCACACAAAACAGCTGGCCTGAAAACAAGAGCAACAAATTTGAGTTTTTTTCTCTTATTTGAATAACAACAAAAATAATAAAATGGCAAGTCACTTTTATAGGAAAAGCAAATGTACATGTTGCAGAAATTTTTTACATTTTGCAAAATTTGTAGTTTTTTTTTCCCCTTTTCATTTGGGCCAAAAAATAAGGCTAAACCCATCCAGAGTTTCGCCAAGTACTTTCCCTAGAAAGTCCAACTTATTGATGACGCAAAAGTGCTTGCGGCCAAAAGTGTACTTTTCTTTTTTTGTCTCAGAGGACACAGCCGAGTGGTTCCTTGTAGCAGCTGGACAGCGCCCGCGCGCGTCTTCTGCGACGCTAGCTCTGCTTTGGCCGACAGCTACTGCTTCGGACCGGGTGACTTGCAAAAGCAGAGGCGGGCATGAACACGGACGGCCTCACGGGCATGCCGACCACCGACTGAGTCTTTTTTTGTTAGTCAGATTCAAAGAAATGGAAGGTAAAATTTCAAGATGTGTAAACGCTGCTGCATATCATTTCTCACAAATAAGCTTGAATCTAAACAAAGTAGTTCACAGACTAACTTTTTTTTTGTTTTAGTATGAACACGTCCTGCTGATCACAGAATTTACATTGCAATTAAAGCAGATAAAAGTGGCACTCCCCTTTCCATTGGGGAGTCATGAGAAGATGACGGCTTCTTAAATGAAGCCTCTTCTTGAATAAGAACATCGGAAAAAAAAAAACGCCTTAAAAAAGAATATTTGGATATTTAGTTTCAAAGGCGGGGAGCATTTGGTCGCCCCCACCCCAAATTAAGGAAAGCAGCGCTACTGATGTCTTTGCGAACGTCGGGCCCACAGGGGAATCTGCCGTTGATGCAAGTGAGGCGGGCGAGCAAGAGAAAAGATGCAAGACAATACTACAGAGGTTTAATTATCCGGCCGTTACAAATGAAAAAAGAGCCGCGAGGCGACTTCACAATGGGAATCACAGGAATTCTCCCTCTTTTTCTCCTTTGCCCTTCTCATCATCTAAACAAGTGGGGAAAAAAATGCACTAGTTTAGCCTTCAATTGGCACCAAAGAGATGCAGACAAAACTCTGCGATCTTCAAACGGCGGGAAAAAGTGGAGCAGGCATCTCGTTTTTTTTCCCACTCGTAAAACATACGCAGGACATGCGAGCGGGACAACTTGCCAGGTTGTCATTTCCGCTGCAATGTTGATTTGGGAGGAAATGAGCGGACATTTCCCAAACCTCAACCGCCCACTTGATTTAAAGATGCTCCGCCCCCTTCTGGGAATTGTCATGCATCCGTACGACAAGTCAAAGCGCTTGACTGGTGCACCCCCCAAAAAAAAGGCGGAAATCCCTTAATTGGACATTACTGGAGGCCAAAACTCATATTTCCTCTCAATGTTGATCTTAAGAGAGCAGCAAACGCGCTTCATTCTTTTCCTCCTCTCCTCAGCAGTCAATAATTAATGCCTAGAGTGATTTATTCATGCGAATCCCGGCCAATTAGACGGCGCCTAATTAACAATTTCAATAATTGATATTTATTTCTGAAAGAGGAATCGCGGGCTGCTGCAAAATGCATGAGCAGCGGGTTTTGTGTTTTTTTTTTTTTTTTTTGGTTGCGAGCGCGTTTCCCGCCCGCTGGCTCGGGGCTAATCGCGGGACACTTTGACGGCGTGGCGCGGCGTGTCTTTGAGGCCTGTGATGTGGATCTAACGTGGACGTCTTTCATGGCGCCATGTGATCTGCTAAAGACGCTTACTTGTTGTACATCCGCTCGTAGCCTCTAGTGCTCTTTAATAGCGGCGCCAGCTACAAAGGAAGATGGAGGCCGCCGCTCGCCTTGATGATAATGGCTGACAACGTGCCAGCCAATGTATCACCCCAAAAAAAAAAAAAGAAAAGAAAATCTAGAGGTGCAATTTTAAAACAAGTATTGTTTTTTTAACTAAACATGTCATTACTTTTAAAACAAGTATTGCTTTTTTAACTAAAAATATTATATTTTTAGTTAAAATAATAAAAGTAAAAAATATAAATATAGTAATAAAAATAAAATAGTAAAAGTAATATGATAAATATTACTTTTCTATTTTTTTAAACAAAATTGTGTGTTTTTTTTTACATATTTGGAGCTTGATGTTTTTCATCTGACAATTTTGGTGTTTTTCTATTTTCAACATCTTTTAATCCATCTTTTGTGTTTGGAGGCGCACATCCATTCCCACAAAACTCACAAACTTTGGAGACACAAACTTTCTTTTACTTAATCTGGAAAATTTATCTTTTTTTTTAATGATGAAATTGTTTTTGCTGACTGTTTAGGGACTGAGAAACCAAACGCAAGCTGACTTTTCTGAAGATTTTATTTTCTGTGTGGATTTGGGCAGGCGGTGGCAAGGCACAAACATTCTACCGGGGGACTATTTTGTTTTCGGCAAATAGACGAGACGTCGAGAAAGAGGGAAGGAAGTTCGGTGGCGGTGGCACGAGAACGAGCGACAAATCAGTCGAGCTGGGTGACACGTCTGAGCGAGCCCACGGTGGGGCTGGCGCCGCCCCACTCGCTGTGTCGGCGGTACTCGCCGGGACGCAGGAAGTACTGGCGCCCCCTGTAGTTGGGGTGCTCGTGCAGCATCCAGTAGCCCTCCATCACGTTGACCGAGGAGATGTCGCGTGTGTGGAAGCGCTCGTTCAGGTCGGGGCAGTCTTCCATCAGCTCCAGGTTCTGCCCGCCAAAATCCGACCGCTCAAAGATCTTCATCCGGTAGCTGCCGTTGTACTGTGGCCGCAACAAAAACAAGCCAGCAAATCTTTTCGGCCTATCCATCCGTGTTTTTTTTTTTTTCTTTTTTAAACAAATGCGCATTTAGAAAGGGGTTTTCTTTTTGATATTAACTTTTGGGTCATTTCTGTGAAGGTACCCACAAAATTTGTCAGAAGAAAAAACTCCAAATTTGGTGAAAAACAATAGTATAGTTTTTTTTTCATGAAACAAAAAAAAAAAAATCACATTATTAGATAAAAATAGATAAATAAAAATGCATTATTTGACAAAAACATTTTACATTCAAATCAAAATTAAGTGTTATTGTGTGATCGCGCGCGTGTGTGTGTGTGTGTGTACAAGTGGGCAGACTCACGGGCGGCACCAGGCGGCAGGAACGGATGCAGTCGTTGAATCCGGCCCAGCGCTGGTAGTCGGGGTAGTCGCCCTTGTGGAGCACGTACTGGTAGCCAGCGTAGTTGGGCTTCTCGTAAGCCACCCAGCAGCCGTTCTCAACGCGGATGGAGTTGCAGCGGCTGAAGTGGTTTTGCATCTCGGGGCAGTCGCCGCTGCACTCAAAGTGGCGGCCCTGGAAGTTGCGATCCTCAAAGAAGATGATCTAACAAAAGCATGGTTTTTAAGTAGGGGTGGGGAAAAAAAATATACAAATCAAGTAGAAAAAGTTCTTTTAGTTTTTTTTTTATGTGTAAATGTTGTATTTGTGCCACTTACCTTGCTCATTGTGGCGGCGGGCGATCAGAAAATACGGCAGATCGGCTCGGGCCACGTTATGGACGCGGCAGCACCTTTATAGAGCTGGTGAGTCGCACGAACAAAAGCCAAGTGCGGCAAAATGGGGCCGAGTCAGCAGGCTTGCCCAGCTGCACCGACGGCCGCTTTGTCCCGGCTAAGCGCTGTGGAAAATGCGGCTCGGCTGCAACTTTTCCTCATGCAGCAGGAAAGAAAAAAAAAAAAAAGTCAAATAGGAGTTGCAACATCTGCTGAAATGAAAATTTGTTTAGGTCAACATTTCTCCATAACGCTATTTTTGAAATTATTTACAAATCAACAAAGTAGACATGACTTACCTTGAGCTGCGTGCCGCGATGCGATTGGGCAGTCTTAATTCCAGGGGGCGTTGCCCGACCAAATCTCAAATGAGGCAAAATAACGTGACAAAAGGCGCATTTTTGTGCAAATGCCTGTGAATTTATTACTCGTTGGCCTTGAGGGTTTTGATCCGACGTAGCGAGCCCACCGCCGGCTGCTGGCTGCCCCAGTCGCCGCAGGCCCTGTACTCGCCGGGGCGCAGGACGAACTGGCGCCCCCTGTAGTTGGGGTGCTCATACAAGACCCAGAAGCCCTCGGCCACGTCGCACGAGTAGACGTCGCTCAGGCGCAAGCGCGAGGCCACGTCGGGGCAGTCGTCCGTCACCTCCGTGGCTCGGCCCGACAGGTCGGGACGGGGGAACAGCTTCAACTTGTACGAGCCCCTGTACTGGAAAGCGGGGTCGGGTTTAGATCTCGGGCATGGCTTTGCATAAAATCAACTCACGGGAAAGCAGATTGCTGATCTACTCTTGGTGACTTTGGCAAGTATGACGGCAGTTTTGGAATTTGTTGTCTCTGGCCTGAGATAATCTTTCACTTTGAAAGGCAGCGCACCTTGAAGCAGCAACACTTTCAGGGGCGTGACACAAGTTTAGATTTTTTTTTTTAAACATTTGCACGGCGCTGCCTGAAAGCGCCAGAAGCCGTTTGTGTGATTAGCGGAATTAGAATGAAGGCAGCGGAGTCTTATGGGGTTGTCTGATATTCCTTTTAAAGGCTGACTGCTTCTCCTTTGTGGGCCTGGCAGCCAAAGCCTTTCATGCCGTGACCTGCCAGAGGATCTCGAAATGGAATCAAAAGCCCCGCTGATTGACATCCATTTTGAAAAGGCGACCATTTGATGTGCAAGGTGAGCGGCGGTGCACCGGGGTGCGCTAGGGAGAGGGAGGGGAGAGGAGGAGGAGGAGGAGGAGGGGTGGACTGGAGCTGTCTGTTTGATTGACTCACCGGCGGGAACATCTGGCAGGAGCGGATGCGGTCGTTGAATCCCATCCAGCTGCCAAAGTCGGGGTAGTCGCCAGGGCCCAGGACGTACTGGTAGCCGGCAAAGTTGGCCTTCTCGTAGAGCACCCAGTGACCGCCGCTGGACCGGATGGAGTTGCAGCGGCCCAAGTGGCGCAAGGTGTCGGCGCAGTCGCCACCGCACTCCCACTGCGGGCCCTGGAAGTCGCGGCCTTCGTAGAAGATGATCTAGAAGGAGAGAGAGCTCCGTCACTCGAGGATTTTGCTAGCCGTTTGCGTGCGATCCAATTAGAACTGCGTCCTACCTTGCCCATGTTAGCGCCTGACGGCCCGCCTGCGTACTTGGTGCTTCCTTTTATATCCTCCCTCGTGGCTTTTCACGCCAGGCCCTCTTTTGTCCACTTATCTCCTCTGTGCTAGTGTTTATCTATAGAAGCAAGCGTGGAAGCTTTTGAAAGGCAGGACAAAAGGTCTTTAGGGTGCGTGGCCTCCTAACAACAAAGCGATGGGGAGGGGGGGGGGGGGAGTGTCCAGCGAGGGACGATTTTCTACCCATTGCTCCTGGAAAAATATTTGTAAGGGGCATCAAGGAGTTAGCTTCAAGTTAGGGTTTGTGATTTACAGATACACAATGTTGGGGAGCAATGCCATCAATTTGCAGCCCCTCCCACTCGAGAGCAGAAAGGTCACCCACACCTTTTGGCCTTTCAAGGCAAAACAAAGCACGAGCGACCCCTCTTTTTTCCACACTGGCTTTTTGTTGTTTTGTGGAAAGACAATCACAGCAAACGGGCCAGGCGAGTTGCGCGAATGTTCCCGACGCTGCCCCACCTCCCTGAAGGCGAGCTAACATCAAATGGCGCTTCTTTCCATGCACACCCTGCCGAGTGAGGAGAAACCCGGACTTGATTAACTTTTAACCTTTGACCTCACAAAAGAAAATGGCTAAGATGCCAATAATCATCCTGAGGTTCCCAATTTAGACTCAGCAATTTGATGCCAAGACCAAAAGGTGGGCTGTGTGAGGTTCTACACCACCAACTAACCACCCCTCTCAACTTTGCTGTGAATAACAAGCATGCACGCTCGGGTTTGCAGGCACCTCAGTCTGCCAGTAGCGTGCCAACGAGGAGACTTCAGTTGCTCGACAGCGGCGTCGGGATGTTCGATTCGCGCAATCCAAAATGTGGGCTGACCCCGCCGTATAGAACAAGCGTCACCCCCAAAATGTTGCCATGCGAGATAGCGTGCCGGCCTCGCTCTCTCTCAAAAGCAGCACGCTGCCGAGGTGTAAACAATGGCGCTCCCGTGCGAGACGGCTAGCAAAAAAAATAAATAAAGCACGCCAGCCAAGTAAGCCTCTCAGAATAGGGAGCTAGCAAAACGGTCCTTACCGAATCTCCAGCCGCTGCTGCCGCCTCTCTTGTCCCTGCCAGCGCCGGCGCTCTATCGGGAACGGCAGACGCCGGCGTCGCTGTGAGCCCGTGCCAAGGCCTTCGGATTTTCTGCCGTGTCTCTGATGTGCTCCGTTTTTTTTTTTCTGGGGGGATAATTAAGAGGAAACAGTTTGTTGGAAGAGCAGGAAGCAGACGGGAGGCGCTCGGACAGAGCCAGCCAGCGTGTGCATGCGTGCAGCTGTCAATTATACTCTTCAGATTGGAAGTTTTATTCAAAGTACGCTTAAAGCGGAGTCCACATTTAGGAGTCCGTCAACAGAGCCGATGGACGGAGAATCTAAAGCGGCCGTGGAAACTTGGAATGGACCTTTACAGCAAGTAGTTGAGTTTCAGTGCCTCACATGGCCTCCTGTCAAATAAGTCACACTCTGCCCAGTCCAGAGCCCCCCTCGCCCCCCCCATCCCTGTCTTTCAGCTTTCTAAACACGTGTGCCGCCCTCGTTGGCGTCTTCGAATTTGTCACGAAAGCAAATGGGTTCTGACAACAGCAAGTGACAAGCGCACCAGAGGGGAGGCGGAAAATCGGCAGATTATTATTATTTTTTTTACATTTATTTATTTATATCTTGACTCATTGCACCGTCGATCAATTATTGATCACATTAGTCGCCGGAACTCCTGCCCAGGCAACTTGTGCTCATAATGATCTTCATCCGTTTTAAAGGAAAGAAAAAAAATAATAACCTGACTTTGATTGACTGCTTGCACTTTTTTTTTTCAACTTGGCAGCATGAAAGCTCGATTTTTTTTTATAATTTGCCAGAGGCCATTTGAATTTTATTTCGAGGAGTCCCGGCAGATGAGGGGGGAGATGGGGGAGTAGGCATTTTTTTTTTTTTTAGTAGGTGAAATTTCAACTTGCTATTATATCAAAAAGGCCTCTGCATGGTATCGTGTAGGTGTACCTAATGAGGAGTCCGCTTCCTCTGTACATCCCTTTTACTTAGCATCAATAACGCTGGCGGCTCATGATCACATGGCCTCAAATTAAACTCAAACGGCGAACGAGGCGTCTCCTGCAAATAAGAGCAGATAGAAAAAGTCTTGGAATTGTTTTGAATGTGTGTTTCTTGGCCTCGTCCCGCAGCGGGCGCGCATACGAAATAAAAGCGCGGCATTAGTGGAGTTGAAGTGATGACATTAGAAGGCGGCGTCCTGAGGGGAGCTTGCGAGTTGTTTGAAATGAGCTTCTGACTGCGCCGCAACCACAAGCACAAGCAGCACAAGAAGCACAAGAAGCGGGCCGAGCAGCAGCTGCTGCTGCTCCTCAGCAGCTCAAAGAAGCAAAAACACAGCCGCCTTGAATTCATTAAGGCCGATAATAAATGCTTTAACTATTCATGCTTCAACTTTTTACCCTGCTAGCTTCCATCCTTATAGATAAAAAAGTGTTATTTTGACCTTCCAAGATTTTGTTTTCATGTTTCATCCTCCTTTAAGAACTTTATTTTTTTAGAATATATTTTTATTCACATGTAATAGTTCTAATTATTTGCATGTGACTCGTAAGTAGACTTGAAAAAATAATGCTGAGGTTTCCACTACTGGCAAATTTATGAACTAAATAAGGAATAAACTAAATAATTTGTGGCACATTTTTAAATGGACGCGACATTTGTTTTTTACAATTTGTTGTTGTGACTACAAAATCATGACTTGCATCTCATATTTCAAAACAATTATTTCAATGTGTTTTATCTCACATTATCTTTTCTTATTTTAATTTTAAATCGAGGAAGCTCTTCTGTCCTGTCCAATCTTAGCCAGATGAAGGCGACAAATCCTTTTCCAACACTAGAGGGCACTGGAAGCCAAAGCAAGGGCTTCTATGAGAACTTTTTTTTTTTTGGTCTGTGTTTTGTTGTAGCTTGGATGTGCATTTGTTTGCTTGCATCTAAACATTTGTAACGCTCGAGCGCGCAACGTGCGAGGGAGCGCTTGGAAACAGAAAAACAAAATCACTTTCAGGCTGACGTGACCTGCGTCCCCCAGCACGCACGCGAGTGCTTTCAAAGCAAACAGTCAAAAGTGTCACACGCCACGCCGGGCCGGGCCGGAGAGACGGCGGTTACTCGTGTCGGGGCCCGGCGCGGGAACATCCCCTTTGTGCTTATCACTCTTGTTGCTTTGATTTGCCTTTTGAAATGTTCTAAAGTCTTGTTTGGAAGCGTCACGTTTTTTTTTTATGCATTTGATAGGACGTTTTTTTTTTTTTTTTTTTTTTGGGTCTGATGACGTTTGTGGGGATATTTTGGGCAGGCCCCGAGAAATGGCTTTGTTTTTGTTCTTGTGATTATTCTTAGGTCCAATAAATTATTTTCAGGGCTTTGCACATCATCTCACATGGCAATACGAAACTCGGTCTGTCATGACACGATGCGCAAAGTCTCAACAAGTCAAGAGCGCCATTTTGGTGACTTTAAAAGTCAACTCACAAATATGAAGCATGCACACTAACGAGACAGATCATCAGCAATGTAGTTTGCTGAATGGGCGTTTTCATCGTGAGCAAGGTTGACGACTCAGCATCCGACTGGAAAAGCTACCAAGTGGGTTTGACAATGTACTATTGACGAGCTCTTCCGACGATGCCTCGTCTCAGTTTTCGCTTTCCTACCGGGACTGACGAGCAAAGGAGGCATAAATCAAGCGCACCAGCGAGGCCTCCGAAGAGCACAAGGGGCTGGCCGGGGACGTCCCGCTCCGGCCCAATTAAAAAAACACCACAATCTAATTCTCATCGTCAAGACCCACATTCTCGCCTCTTTTTAACTTTTGGGGAGTCGTCCTCCCCGCCTGCGCCGTCGTTGTTTTTGCCGTTTGTTTTGGGCGCTACAGCCACGTTCAAACGCTCGCCTGTCACGCGTCGCCTTTGAGGCCACGTTTGAAATGTTTCTCCGTACGCGTGGAGCCGTGATTGACGGGGGCCGTCCCAGAGCGCCGCTGAGGCGCGCCGATGTCTGCAACAAAGGCGAGGAGCCGCGAGAAGAAGGAGACGAGGGACAAAAACACACCAGGAAGAAAAAGTGCTCTTAAAGCCGTTTCTCCAGAAAAAAATGACGTATTCAAACATAGATGGTCATGTATCTCTTAAATAACCCAATAAATACTGAGATACACTCAGATGGGAAAAATTGCATCGAGGAAATGCGCAATGCAGCACGCAAACCTTTTCAAAGTATTTTCAGAGCCACGACATTCACGTGACGAGAAGTCGGAATACACGCGTGTTGAACAACATCAAGTGGGACAGGAAGTCCTTGCAGGGATGTCAACATCATGCAAACATCGCAAATACACAAGTGTGTCTTGCTAGAATTGAACGAACATCTATTAGAGGGAAGGCGTTCGGACGGCCGATCGATAAATGGATACCGCACACTGGAGTACAAAAAAAAAAGGATGGCCCTTCATATTGTACGGCAACCAACGCTCGAATTATTTGAGAGGAACAGCAGCGAGCTGGAGGGAGCCAACAAAGCCACCGGCGGCGTATCGCTCTGCACTTACATAATTCATGTCAAGCATATTCAAATAACATTTATCACATTGTCAATCACGCCACGTCGCGCCCGTAAGCTTCTAAATTAATAAGAGCCCCGCCGTTTAGTCATTCCGTTTGACGACGGCGGGAAAAGGGGCCTGTTCCGCAGGGGAGGGGAAGCAAATTGCGCACTTTCACACACATATTGTTTCCCCTCCTCCGAGTGCACAGTCAGAGACAGCGGGGAACTTCAGCTTGGGCCACAAAACCGTCAGGACGTTCTGGGATAAGATGGAATTGTGCAACTAAAACAACAACAAACAACTCTTATTTATTCCCAACCAAAAAAGGGAAAGCAGTAACCCAATTAGCTTCCACTAAAAAAAGTTAATTAGCTCACGAGCAAGAAGAGTGCCCTCTGCTGGACTCGTTTTGCCACATTATTCGAAAAGTCCTAATTATGCACGCCTTCATGTTTTTGCAACTTTTTCTTCCTCCTCCTTTCTGCGTCCTTGTCTGTCTTGGCCGTCCGTCAGTGAGGCATGATGGGAAACACGAGCGCCTCCTGGGCGGGCTCAGCTAAACCGCAGACCCCGTCGGTGACCTCCTTCATCAATAAATGATTGTGACATGCCGCTGTCATTTGCATGCGCGTTAAAGTGACACCTCAGCGCTTTTGTCTAGCGAGACGTCTGGAAGGTGTTTTTTTTTTTTTTTTTTTAAAGACGAAAAGGGGCTTTCATTAGCCAAGGTGCGCTTTGTCAAGGCGATCACAGCGCTTTCCTGCAGGCGATCGCAGCCTCGGCCCCTCGCTTCTCTCTAATTAGGCGACAGACAAACGACAAAGCAACTTTGCCCTTGTCTGTTTTTTTTTTCTTAAGGTCATTATGCAAATTGGTGGGATGATGTTGACAAACATGAAAGGCGGCGGACGTTTCTTTTTTTTTTTTTTTTTTGAAGTGCCACATTGGCTCTGGGCCGGCTTAATGGCGGCCCTCGGCGGGTGTCGTGTCAATAGCGGGCGGTGATCGATCCGAGGGGGCCCCGCCAAGGGGATTGTGACAGACGACGGGATACAAAAAAAAAAAAAAAAAAAAAAAGACTTAACATCTGAAACTCTTCCGGTATGAACCACAATACAACATGGTTGCTGCATTTCGACAAAGAGCGCAGGTTGAAACGTTCCATCGGCTAAAAAAGTTTCTCATCCAAGAAAAAGCAAACATCTTCTTTAATCAAGTACAAACTGTGCCAAAAACACTCAAAGTTTTTCTGATCAAAAAGTCCAAATTTGGAGATTCTGTCGAAGAGGTTTTTGTCATCAGATAAAGCAAAAGTTTTGCCGATAATGAGTTTGCGTGGAAATGTTGAATATTGACGCAGTTCGACGAGCCGGTGGGGCGTTTTCATCTTCAACTTTTGCCGCCGCTAACAAACTTTGACCTATTTGTTTTAAGAGCGCAAACTTTCGCGAGCCAGCCGACAACTTGAATAGACAAAACCAATATTCTCACATGTTTACTGTCACTGCGATGCCTCGAAACGACAAAAAACGAAAAAAAGTCAAATCAAGCCCGCCGTGAAGCTCGCAATTAGACTCTTGCGGTTTTTTTTGTGTTTTTTAAGATTGACGCCACTGATGTCGCACTTTAAATTAAAAATCCAAAGCCAGGTTGATCCAAGTGATCTATTTATATGAGGTTGGAAGACTTTGCGTTAGCGTCGACGTGTGACGGCGGGGGGCGTAATTGAGGAACAGGCGTGAGCGTGGCACGTTCACCCGCCCACCCGCAGCCAACCTTTCCTGCCGACGTCTCTCAACTCCTTGACAAAGGCGGCGGTGGGGGGGCGGGGTCTTTCCACAAGCGCTAATTACGCAGCGCTAAAAGTTGAGTGCGACGAGCGAGGCCCGTGCTAATTGCTACAAAACTTTGGCGACGTCGACGGGATGCTTTTGACAGGTCGGGCTGACACGTTGAGGAAGCCTAAGACACAAATTAAAATTGAAAGACTTGTCTATTTTGTTTCTTTTCTAATACCGGGTTAATTTATGTACCAGTTGTGCGGCGCTATCGTTTTTTGGGGCTCTCAATTAGTGAGCGAGCCTCAGGGAGCTAATTAACAATTAATTAATACAAAAAAAAATATCCCTGACATTTGCAAGCCACTCAAGATGTCTCCGCTGAGAGCGTTGTGGGAAATGGAATTATTGGGGGGAGGGGAGGACAAAAGCCGGACCCCTCGTGACCTTCTATCGAGTGTCCAATCAATAACGCGCCAGGGTTGGCGTCTTTGAGGTTCCTATTGGCAAAGACGGAGGGGCTGGGCCAGGGGTCACAAAGCACATCATTTACTCCCAATGACCTCATCTTGGGCGGATGCAAAAAAACAAAAAACGGCCATTTTGCAGCGGGGGGCTTCAGCAACGGCAAACTTTTGCTATTTGTCACAGCAAGCGTCGACTGCGTGCGGAATTCCCGACGGGGGGGCTCGGCGGGCTGATTTAATTTGTCGTATTAACACAAAACATGGCCGCTACACGTGACGTGCTTGTCAGCGCCGCTGAGCCTTCAAACGGTCGTCAAACCTGCGCCGTTAGTGCAGCCTTTTCTTTTTGGATGGGGGGGACGTTGGGGGACGTCAAAAGCGCCAGAACGCCACTTGAAAGACGAGCGCCGCTTGAAAGTATCTTTTACAGTTTGTCGGCGAAGCCATCGAGGACTCAATCGTGATGTTCGTTTACTGTATAGACGAGCTGCGTTCGCCGTGATGGAAAACGGTTATTTCTGCCAAAAATCTAAACTCTGGCGAGCGGCTACGTGCCGTCCCGCATTAGCAGCCGCAACAAAGGTCAGGCCGGTAAACGGGGGACGCTCGGCTCGACCTCCGGCCGTACGGGAAGCGTAGCCTGGCAATCAAACAAGACGAGGAGTGAGATATCAGCGGCTCAAGTCCCATTAAAGGCTCATCTCGGGCGGCGGCGAAGTGCATCGATCGCTGAAGAACGTTAAAAAAAAAAAAAAAGAGACAAAGGCGAGTCAAGAGGGGATCTGAAAAGGGGCCGACCGGCGGAGGAGCCGTCCCGTTTGTTCCCTGGCAGCTTTGGACCGAGGCCTCCGTGAGCGCGGCGCTCTCTGGCGCCCCCCGCGGGACTGCTTTGATGGTTATTTGTGCAAATATCCCGCTCCGACATCTTAATCTTCTATGAGGTGATCTTTGCATGGGGTGCGGGAAAGCGGGAAAAGAAGAGGCAAGACAAGAAGAAAAGAGCAAGTGCACTTGCGAGAGCGTGGGGAGCCCGAGTTCACTACGGGGGCGGCAGGAGTCAACCCCTCGCTCCCTCCCTCCCTCCCTCCGCCATCACCACCCAGCCGCAAGCCCCGGGCCTTTTTTGCCGCAACATTAAAAAACGGCGAGCGGTCGATACGGAACGCAACTCACAGAAAGAGCAAGGGAGGGATTTCAAAAAGATCCAAGAAAAAAAAAAAAAGACGACACAAGAGCAGCGCAAAAGAGTTATACAACGCGGCGAGATCACACAAAATGGAGGCAAAGGAAGCCATCGTCTCCGCATGGCGAGAGCGCTCCCGCTGCCAAGACACAAAGTCGTGCTCCCAATGAAAAGTGCCAGGTCAAAGGGGGAGAAACAAAATCTGGTTCTGGACAAGGCTAAGCGATGTGCCAAAGTTGGGAGGACAGAGGTGCAAGGAAGCAAGAAAGGACGTCACAAAGCCAAGCGGCAAGAAGCACTTCCTCGCCATGCTAATGAGCGCAGCGTGGAAAAGGAGACTTTCAAACATTTGCTGCTCGCTTTTGGAGATGTGAGGACTTGTTTACGCACGGCGCATTGTTCTCAAACGCTTGCCGTGCGCTCTCCTTCTCTTTCGGCATCTCTCACAAGTTCTTTCAAACGCGAGATCTCCCAAACACTCCACACCTGGCTGGCTGGCTGACTGGCTGGCTGACTTCAAGAGCTTTGAATCGTCGCACACGTCTGCGCGCCTCCATCTCGTTTTGCTTTTTTTTTTTTTTTTTTAATCAGGCATTCAGCTACTCGTGTGTTCCAAGCATTCGGGTAGACATCTGTAAGATGAACAGGCGGGAGAAGGAAGGGCCTTTGTGAATTCCAGAAGTTATTTGGCTGCACCTCTTGCGGTGGAATTACGGTAGTGAAGGTTCAGGCCAACTAAACTAGCATCAATAGTGGAACACAAACGGTGAAGAAGCACAAGTAGACACACAGTCTATCCGACTGTGTGTCTACTTGTGCTTCATTCTCTGCGAGATATGACGGCCTCGCCCGACTGCACGAGAAAATCTGTGTGACAATAATAATTGCAGTATATAGTACACACTGCAAAAATGACGGCTAATTCAACCTACATTGATCAAAACTTCCGAGCCTACGTAATAAGAAGAGACACACAAAGCAAGGAGCAAGCGCAAAAGCGAGATGCCTTCCATTTCAACTCCCGCTTGCCGACGTCCCCCCACCCACCCCCTTCCAAAAACGAACGACGACAACATGCCCCCGTGAGGAATGGCAAAAGATGAAAAAAACAAGAGTTTACGGCAAAACAAAGGGCCGGCGGCACGCGGCAGGCCTTTAAATCTGGGACGGCGGTCCCAAAGAGGAACGTCGCTCGCCGCGACATCAAAGCGCCAAAGAGTTTTTAAGCGCTAGCCGGCAGACGTAGATGGGAGGCCATTAGCTGCATTGCGCGCTTAGCGCCCGACAAGGCTCCCCCTAGCCGCGTTTGAACCCTCTTTTTATTTTTTTCTCCACCGTGGACGCACAGATTGCCCGTGTCACAACTGATTTGTAGCGCGGCAAAAAAACAGCCAACGTGTTTCATGCAATAACACAGCGGCCCGCCTTGTTTTCTTTTGGAAAGGTTGGGCTCTGATGTGGAAATGGAAATATAGTTTGCTTCAGTCACTGTATGTTTTTTTTTTGGGGGGGGGGGGGGGGGGGGTACCAACAGAAGCAAAAATATAAATAAAAATGCTACTATTGGGTTATTTCAGAAGCTTTTATTATGGTGACATTTGAACCAAAGCAGGCTACAATTAATTTAGATGCTCAAGTGTCGATGGAGTGAGTGTTGCTCCTGAGGCTTATCACGCACGCACGCACGCGCGCACGTAAACAATCTGGCCGTTTAGCGTCAGAGCGAGGGCGGAACGTCGTTATCGGCAGCGGCGGCCCCGATAATAAAAACCTCAGCCTACAGAGGTAATGCCGCGGGGCAAAT
Organism: Syngnathus floridae; assembly: GCF_059516105.1. Lineage (NCBI taxonomy): Eukaryota > Metazoa > Chordata > Actinopteri > Syngnathiformes > Syngnathidae > Syngnathus > Syngnathus floridae. Next base: position 4,198,781 of record NC_142430.1, on the reverse strand, counting down.
GGAAAGATGCTATCTCCAGGCGCGCATCATTGAGACACCCGCATCTCTGCAGGATGCTGTCCCTGGACAAAAAAAATAAAATTCAGAGCTTGACATTTGTCACACTTTCCCTATCAACTTGAGTTATGATCAATAATAATCGTCGGCCGGGAAGATTGACATCGATTGCGAGTCAAACTGCTTTACTTAAACGAATTTAAGAAAAAAAGCTGGGAGGATGCAACTGGAACGATTCAATGAAGTCAAGCTCGGTCAATTTTTTTCCCGCTCAATATTATAACAGTCACATTTGTAATATTGGGATTACGAGTCGTCTTAAACTGCAAAAATGTGAGATAAGCATACACCACCTTGAGAGAATTTAGAAAGGTATACAAATCATATCGTACATTGATTCATTATAACTTAATTTTTTACATTCATTTTATATTTGAATATTTTGTCAAGAACACCGTCACACATATTTGTATTAAACCATTAAATATTCCAGTGTACATATTTGATTGGTTCATGTCTTCACATTAAAAATAACACGATCATTTATTTTATGTAGATTATGTGTTTAGTCATCAGAATTCCTTCACTATATAGTATTTGATAAAAAAATATCTGTTTATATTTAGTGTGATGAGTATTTTTCTTATACTACTATTATATGCCACCATATATTTCATATTTTTAAACTAAGCATATTTGTCATGTTTGTGGAATTTACATCTCATCTCGAAATCTTTTTTTTTTTTAAATATTAATTTGTTTTATTTTTTTATTTATGTTTATTTCCCCTTCACAGGGGAAGCACTACTTGTCCCTTATAAATATTAAAATGCACATTTTGCTTTTGAAATGCTGATGCGGGTAAGGGCCGATATTCTATTTTTATTTGCGCAGGAGTGTCGTGTACCTGGTTGCCCTTGTGCGTTGCGCTCGTGCTCCCTCCCGGCAGGTGGGCTCCTTTGTTCACTTCTCCTTCAGGATATTTTGGGAGAAACGGTCTCGGGCTCCTCTCTGATTCATCCCCTCGCCCAACGTCAAACACTTCACTTGTGATGCCAACGCTCGGCTCGGGAGCTGACAAAAAAAAAAAAAAAAACTCACACACAACGGGGGTTTTGTTAGCCATGGTTGCGGCGCGGCTATTATTGGATCACCTGCTTGTAATTTCACCTGCGTAACTTTTGGGTCACATCCTGTGTTGGGCGGGGGGAGCTGGCCGTAAGAATGTCAAAAAGTGAATGTTTGGGGAACATGCTTACGAGCTTTCCTCTTGAGCGGAATTCGACTGGGAAAGTTGAGCCGCGGCCGGATTTGCATCAGCGTTGCTGGATGTTTGGGGGTGCAGCTACATTTGTCAGTAATGAGCCCCCCCCCCCCAACACCCCCCTCATCCTTTTAAAGGTCTTTGTTATGGCGAAAAAAGAAGAAAAAGGCGAAGGAGAAGGAGGAGGACGTTTAATGATGACGTGTGCGGTCTCCAGAGTCCACAACGCGCACGACTCCATTCAATTATGCAAATGAGGGCCCGCCGCTGCCGCTTCGGCCGTCACTTTAATGACAACGTAAACACACTGAGGAGGCCCTATTTAGCTATCTGGAAGTTAATTGTGTTGGCCATTAAAAGAACTATCAACTGTCATCACGATGACACACACACGCACACACACACATATTCAACAACAAGAATGGACGAGTGTATATTGTCTGAATTTCCCAGCTATACAAGCAGTTTGGGATGTTGGTGGGAGGGTTGGGGGAACATACACACGCCGACCACCAGGTGGCAGAAGAGCACAAGGAAGGAGAAGACAAAACAGCCAGGCACTTCATTAGATACAGATTGGATGCCTTTGATATTATGATGGCATTATTAATATCATATATCCATATTAGAATAAGACATGAGTTTTAAGAGGGAAAAAATATTGCAAGAATATTAGGAAAATAAAATCATCGCACAGGAATTTAATCATGATATTAATGTGAATAAATATGGCAAAAATTATTCATCATATAATACGTTTTAATAATTATTTCACATTTAACTTTGATATTAAGTATTATTTCAGAAAATATTACTTAAGTGTAATATGTAATATTATACATTTATCTTTTAGCAGCGTTTGTTCAAGCCATTCTTTAAACATGACGCACAAAAAAGTGTGTGCAACGCTCTTAAAAAAATCAATGACAATTGGGCATCAAAATATTGATGATATATTTAAAAGCAAGATTGCCATTTTTCAGGCAAACTTGGGGTGTGACGTGTGGTCGTACAGGACACGTGCAGTGATCCCGTTTGGCCTCTAGGTGGACTTCCATCAAACTACGTCTCAAAGCGACAACATTGTTCAGAAAAGTGGCTGCTTTTTTTTATTCTTTCTTTTTTTGGTCTTCTTGTGTTCTTTTGACTTGATGACTGCACAATGGTCGCCGTGAGCGCTGGCGATTGAAGACAAATTAACTCGGGAATGATTGTCACATCAAAGCTCGCCTCGCCTCGCCGCACTTGTCGTGGACGTCCGCGCACGCAGCGAGAACGTCGCGAGGGGCTATTTTGCTTACGGCGCGCCCGTTCGTCTTTGAACTTTTGTGTCCGGCTAATAAATAATGACCGGCAACACGTTGAGGCGTTCAAGGGCGGGATTGATATGCAAAGTAGCAATATTGACGAGAAGCGAGTCGATTGCAATTCTGGTGACAACATTCGGCCAACGCTACCTTGACTCTGGATTTTTGTTTGCTCCGTGACCTCAGTTTACTTGTTTGGTGACCGGCTGACCTTTAGCAACTTAATGCATATTTGTTTTTGTTTACAAAGTCATGAATGTAAAACGGTCACTCACTTTTGTTGTTGCGTCATCCCATGTGCGCTCATGTGACTGGTTAAGGCCGACAACGGCGTCTCCTTTCCTGAAACAACAATGAAACAAAGTCAACATCATTTTCTCTCTCCTTTTTTTCCGCTCCACTTTGAAAACGATCCAACCGCAAGGTTCACCGCAATGTTTTGTCGGAAGGCAAAACTATTCTTGAATGTCTACAGTTTGGTGACATAATGTATGGTGTCAAATTGTACGTTTGGCCCTGTGTGCTCGTTAGCGAGCGCTTGTGAGGTCCGCCATGATAACGGGCTCAAGCGCTCTCTTTATAGAAGCCGAGCACAACTTGCAATTACGTCGCGGTCGTAGTAGAAGAGGAAGACATGCTCACTGGCCGGCGAGGCGACGCAGAACTTAATTGACCTTTGCCCAAAGAAATAGAAACACGTGCGCTTGAAATGTTACCAAAACTGACGGAAAGGAGCGCTTGTTTTGTTTGACAGGGCTCACAGGTTTGGTGGCCAGCAATATTTTCACGGCATTTGTTCTTATCTGCATTTTGGAAGAAAAATGGGACTTGGAATGTCATGAAAAGACATGGAATTCCAAAATGGGGGGGGAAAAAAGCAGGGCTTGCGTGGTGCTCGAGTGTGCCTGCACATGCATGACAACAGGAAAACGCTGACAGAATTTCCTCGGGAGGGACAATAAAGAATTTTTGGGGAGGAACATTTTTGCTGATGCACACAACGTGTGTGCGGGTGCGCCAAACGCCGACCTCATCATTTACAAGATGGAGCCCCTAAAAACCACAAGAATGAGACAGGAGGCGCCACTTCACACAAGTCTCTCTTCTTTTCCTTCTTCTCGCTAGTTTCAAGTTGTCCCCGACTTTTATTTGGAGAAATATTAATTTGGGAGAGGAGTGTGGCGGCGGCGGCATCAGACAGCGAGAAAGCAAAAGGAGGGAGAGGTGCAATGTGAGCACATTTCCCCTCGCTTGACGTTTTGCTGAAGTTTGTACGCCACTTGAGCCGCGCTAATGATACCAGCAGAGGATCCCTGGGGAACGCCGTCCGCGGCTTTCCAACGAGAGGTATTTCAGGAGACGCGAGCGCGGGGAGGGGCGGGACGACCGGGAGGCCTCATTCCAGCAGCTCTTCCTTCCACTTCTTGTGCACACGCAGATTGTGTGGCTTTTTTTTTTTTTTTTTTGGATGGGATCAAGCGCCTCCTCCGTCACCGTTCTCGGTTGAGGCCGATGAATGTTCAAAGCGTTAACGAGGCCCTGGCACAGTCGCGCGCAAACTGGAGCCAAGAGAAGGAAATTCCGATGCGAATACGACGGCGTGCCATATCCTTGGCGGGGGGGGGTCCGCACAAATTATATAACAATCTGTTTTATGGCTCCCTCTTTTCAATCAAAGGTCAAGACATTGTTGAGCCCAAAATGCTCAGTCTAGTCTTACTCAACAAGAATCCCCCCCCTCAAAGAATTAACTGCAACGTTTTTTTTCATAATTTCCTTCTGAATTGTTGCTATGAAGAGAAACTGCCAAAAAGAAATTCTCTTTTTCAGTGGAGAACTTTGCTCATTCTTTTTCCTGACGTGGTCTTGCTTCCCTTTGCGGCGTCCTTCCCCAATGCCCAAGTCGTGACGGAGCCGCCCGCCCAACCGCCCGACTGCCATCGCAACGCTCCGAGGAAGTTAGCGGCCTCCTCTCTCTGGAGGCCGCCGCGTTCCTCTTGATCTCAGCTACGGATGGGGAGTGTGTGAGTGTGTGTGTGGGCTGCACAAAAAAAAGTGCGTCATCATCCCAAGGATGAAAGTGTGTGAGTGTGTGTGTTTTGGGCAAGGTGCCTGCCCTGGAGCGAGATAACGCAAAGACAAGCAGATGGGGAACTTAAACGCAACGCCGCTCGGGTAAAGCCGAGCTGGCACAAAAGTGAGAGGAGGTCTTTAGAACATCTCCCAGCCCGGTGCGGTGGATGCCAGACTTTTATTTTTTTTTTTGCATATTTTTTTCTTTTAGCAAACTCGCACTTGACAACAACTCGGAAAAATGCCAACAATGGCTCTGTTTGGCGCTTGGATCCGAGCGGGTCGAAAAGTGCCGTGAGGATGGCTGACAGGAGAAGGCTGCCGCCACCATCGTGGTGGTGGTAGCAAACATTCAAATGACGTTCAACGTGTTGACAGCCATAAATCGCGGGTGCCTCGCGGCACAATGCCGCGCGCATGCTGTCGTCTGCCCCGCAGGTCGGAGGTCAACGTGTCGGGTTAATGACGCTTGAGTTCCTGACACGACACGGCGTGCTTTTTTTTTTTTTTTTTTTAATCTCACAACAGCCGGCGAGAGGACGCCGAACGTGTGACAAAATTAAACCCGACCGAGCTCACTCCAAAAATAAAAGTGCAAACGTCCGCCCACCCTCGCCTAACATTTTGATGGATGAGAAACGAGATGGCAAATTGCAGCGTCCGTCCTGATGGATGACACCATTTGGCCTTGCTTGATTCCCCTCCCCCTTTGAATGAAGCGCACGAGGACGGTGCCAATCGTTGACGCTGCTTTTTTTTTTTTTTTTTAAATCCCAGCAGCCCGCATCCATCTTCATTTAAGGGGGACGGGGCGGCTGCATATGTTTACGCGACAACATCCGTGTTAAATGGTCCCTTCTGCAAGCTGCGCCGCTTCAATGAGCGGCAGGCGCCGTATCCTACCCAACGTGGCCGCCGACGAGCGCCCGAGTGCATAAACATAATAGCTAAATAAATATCTTCAAGTATTTACTTATCATTGAAAAGTTTACATTTCAGAACTTAAATAAATAAGAAGAGGCCGGTGCGCTTGTAAATGACGCCGTTGCCTTGCTGGCTGTCAAACATTTGTGTAGCTTCCTGCCGGATGCTAACTTGCGGACGTCTTAATCCAATATTCATTCAGATGTGCGCCACACTCCTTCAAACAGCGGAGGAAGACAATAATTGGCCCTTTAACGGTAATCAATGCCCCCCCGTGATCAATAGGAACCGCCCCGCCCGTTCCCCACGCATCATCTGGAAACATCGGGGCGCTGAGCGACCCGCTCTGCCAGCCGCCAGCTCCCTTCGTGACCCCCGTGACCCACCTTCTTCCAGGACCGCCAGGCAACATATCAAAGGGGTGGGGGCTTCCTGGCAAAATCATCTCAATAAATAAATATCACGAGACGATGCCTGAGGGCAGGGCTTTGATGTGGGAGGGGGGGAGCAGGGGCATGAGGCTCCCTTTTTCGATTTTTTTTATTTTTTCCTTTTCCACCAGGATGCCACAAGATGGTGCCAAGCAATATTTTTGTATTGGACATGGCTTTGGCCTGAGCGCAAAAAGTACAAACACAGCCATTTAGTTGATTAAAATAACAAGCTCCTCTTGGGCAGCAATTTTTTTTTTTTTGTTGCTTTATGTTGCACCACAAAATTGAAGTGCACTTCAGATACGCTCCCTATCAAGTGACAAGAAAAATTAAAAGCACATACCCCCAAAGAACTGTGGTGGATTTTCAGAGGCTGAAATCAATTCATGGCCAATTGATTGGCAATCCTTGGCAGGATTTTACCCGCAACGAGTGCTTGATTGCGCCTGTGAAAAGAAAGAAAGAAAGATTAGAAAACAAAAGGCAGCAGACACAGGCGAGGGGGTGAAGATGTTCCTCTTTTGTGCACAGAGGCAAACGCAAGTCAAGCAACAGTGTGGGTGTTTTTTTTTCTTCTTGCGTTTGCCTGAGTGGCAATCCGTCAAGTTGAGAGCCGCTGAGCTCCTGGCGAGCCTACGAGGCATGTGCGGCGCGCCGTTGCACGCTGTCCTCAGGGCGAGAGCGCGCACGCACTTTTTACAGGGGAATCGACAAGAGGAGGAAGAGGAAACTTTTTTTCCGTGGAACGAGCGCACGGGGGAAACGTGCACTCTTGCAAGTGAAAGCAACTTTAGTTCCAAACATGCATTTTCCTTCTTTCTCCATTTCTTTTTTACGTCAGTACAAAAGCTGATTTTTTTTTTTTTAATGAAGCAGATTGAAAGAATTTGCCAGAAAGTTGTCGTCTCCCTCGGCAAACCACCTCGCCAGTCACGAAGCTGAAGCTTTAAATGGCCACAATAAAAATGATCAGTTGGAGGTGGAGCCACCACCCACTGGGCTGAAGAACAGTGAGAAAAGGTTTTGTCAAATTTCATTTTTTAATTTTCCAATTATTTAATGTTTGTCCTAAATTACATTTTTCATGTCAGTAACGAATAATGAATGTTGAATATGTAAAATTGTTGTTAGCTGATGAATTATTTGACTAATAGTCCAATATTTTATTTACAACAAATAAATGAATATTGAATATTATACAAGAATACAAGTTAGTGCAGTTCTCAGCGGCTCTTGTGATCGTCCTTTGCCGACCGACCCAGAGGAGCGCATTGTTATTATTATTGATATGTGGCAGCCGCACAAGTTGCATCACCTTGACAAGGTGGAAAAACAACACGACTGTTTTTTTTCTTCCCGAGGCCCACTAGTGGGATGTACCTTCAAATCAAGGAGGGGGAAGAAAAAAAAAAAAAAGTAAGAAAAGGCACCCGGCAAGGTGCGCTATTAAGCCCGGGGAGTGTCAGGACTGCTTAATGAGGCACTGTGGCAAACTTTCAGCCGTGCCAGATAATATGAATTATTTGTCATCGGCTACACGTGCATGTATGTGTGTGTGCGTGCGTGTCCCATCGCAAAGCGGGATGAAGGCGGACCTTGATGGAAAGATGTGGCACTAGCCTGGGGGCTCGCTCCACTCTGAGGCTAGTTAGCCGCCTGCGCGGCACAGCGCCATCATTAGGGAGGAGGGCGCTTGTGGCGCCAAGGTGACACACCAGCCGCTCGTCAGTCAGCCGGTGAGCACGTGGATGAGGGTGACTTGCTGGCATGGCCTGGAAAAAAAATAAAATAAAAAATTCAACTTTACAAAAATGTGATTTCCCAGTTTAAAGCGGAACTCAAGTCCTAAATTTCTGTGGCGAGATGTTTTAAGTGCCCCCATGAGATGTAGCATTCGGATTAATTTTGCATTCGTGAAAGGATGACGACAATGAATGCACCTGCTTTCATCCATCTCGGGGGTCGGACATTTTGAAGTTGTTCTGCTGTCACCCGAAATTGACATGGGTGCCCTCGGGCTCGTGTTGCCAACCTCACAGCTCACCCAACTTTTGCAAGGCCGGCCCAAAGGCACTTTGACATCAATTTCAGTCGACAGCACGGGGCAATAAAATATCAAAATGTCGGAGCCCGGTGTAAAGTTGACAACATATTTGTCAGAAAAATATTTCATCTTTGTTTGTCACTTCACAAACACCCGGATGGCCATGTTGCAAATGTTAACAAAGCTTTCAATTGGGTGAAAAGCGTTCAGGATTGAAAAAATAAACAAGACGACATTTGTGACTGCAACGAGCTGAGACCTGGCTAACGGCGGCGTGCTGGATGCAGCCATGCGCTCGCCGGCAGCATCGGCCTTGGTTGCCGTTGTTGTCGAGCCGCCACATCAAAAGCGGCGTTTCTTTACTGGGCGATACAAAGCCTTTGGTTCTCCTCACTATGAAATTGAACCGCTTGCGTGTTTACACGGCGCCAAGACAGTTCAAGGGCGAGGCCCACACCGATGCATTAAGTGTGCATCTCCAGACGCCACATTCACTAGGAACAAAGAGGGCCCCCCCCAACCACCCACCTCGCCCCCCTCCCCCCAGATGTTCTTTGCGTGACCGGGGGACGGCAGGCATATAGCAGAATACGTGCTCAGAATCCATACAGCAAAGGAAGCGCAGTGGCAATTGGACACTTACAGAAACAAATAAAAGGAGGAAAACGTGACGCCGCCCGGCTTCAATAACCTCGATGGAAGGGCGCTGTAATCACCGTTGAGTCTGTTGTTTGAAGGTCAAACTAAATACCTTAGTGTATTGGATGTACGGAATAAAAAGCTGCCAAAGAACGACATACACGGAAATTTTAAAATAATTTTTTAAAAAAAGAGTCGTAAAGCCGTAGAAGAGTTGACAAACATCATTTGAACACAAACGGTGTGGCAACACATGTAGACAGACAAAAATACTCACAGGCATTTTTAATCTTTGTCCTCTGCAAGGGTGGCTTAATATTACTGCGGCTTCGCTCACAGCACAGACTGTAAATCTATGGAGTAAAAGACAAACTTTTCATGTTGCACTCTTCTTAGAAGAAAACAAACTAGCAATTACCAGCCTAAAAAAAAATCAGCTCATGTGTGTTGCAGATGACGATGATGTTGATTGATGTTGCACTTTACCACAAACGTAATCTTGCAGTTTCCTTTATTTATTTATTTATTTTTGCTTTATTATCAATACAAAATGTTTCAAAACACTTTCTCTGGAGCAAAAGGACGACGCAGGCGTGCACATACTAAGTTGCTTTTATTAATACAGAACTGCATGCTACAGAGACTGTACAGCATTAACATTGATTCATTACAAAAATCATGGTTTCGCCAAACCATTTGAAAAGGACAGGAAAAAAGAAAGAAAGCAAGAAAGAAAGAAACAGACAAACAGAGAAAAGAAAAGAGCAGAAAAGAGAACAGGAACATCACAGCCGTTAAGGAAACATTCAAACTATTTATCATTAGCATCTTAATAAACCAGAGAAGAAATCGACAGATTATTACAGTCGCGTCATGTCAACTACAATGGCACCGAGTGGATGGAGCTTTTTTTTTTCTCGTTAATATTTTACAGCCTCTTGCAACATCAACATGCCTATTTTTTTTCCTACCTACCTATATGTAGTAGTGTCCTTAAAAGTGGCAGTTTTGTGTATTTTTTTTGTATTTGATAGTTTTTTTATGAACCTCCTAATATACAGAATTTGGCCCGTGTAGGTTTTATACAGTATGATGCCCGTCATTTTTTTTAATTAGGTTTAAATTTTTAATATTTGACAATTTGCTACCAAACACATTTGTTATAGCAACATTTATACTACATACATAGCAATCTATGTAACGTCACAGCAAAACGATGGCGTTGAACTCAAAGGATAAGAAGAGGATCCTGACAGCGTGATCTGGTCTGATCTGGGTGAGGGGTGGGGGGGCAGATGAAATCGTCGCCTAAAATTTGGCACGGAAAAAATCTGTACACGGCGGATCAACAGTCAGAAAACGACGACAGGAACTGCGTGTTCGGACGATGGCTTATCGACGCATTCTTCCAAATATGTGCATACGTTGGCTGGGTGAGACGAGAGCGGAATCTGGCTTTGCGCAAAAAGATGGGTCGGAAAAAAAAATAGGCCTTTTAAAACCTCCTTGTAAAAATGGATCATATATATATATATATATATATATATATATATATATATATATATATATATATATATATATATATATATATGTGTGTGTGTGTGTGTGTGTAGTGCTTACCGTAAGAAAAAGTATTTTGTACAACATTACAAAAAAAGGAAATAAAAGGTCAAAAAAGAAAAGAGACACGTACAAGATACAACGATCAAAATCTCTAAAGCAATAAATACTACTGGTCCTAGCGTGGTGACATTTTCAATCCAACGACCCCTTGAGACAACCCACCCATAAACCCACCCCCAACCCTCCCCGAAAAGGTAAACAAAGAAAAAAGCAGTGGAAGAATGCATAATTAACACAGTATCCCCGACCCGACCAGCCCAGCCCGTCACCCCACCCCCTCCCTCCCCCATTTTGTTCGATTCTGTACATTTAAACAAGTAACATCACAATTCAAAGTTGTTCCTCGGTGTGGCGTCGCCGCTCGCCTCTCGCCCTGGTGCGCTGCGTGAAGGGGTGTGATTGGTTCGCAAGCTCGTATTTAATACAAATAAAGAAGGAGAACCAACGCTAGCCTTTAGCTCGTCGTGTGTCCGCCGTTGTTCCAAATTGAAAAAGAAAAGATACAAAGTAGGACCGATTCTCAGTCACCCACGTCACCAAAAGCTTCTCTGGAAAAATTTAGAACTCATCGGCCGTCTGTCATTGGAGTCGTGGCCATCTGCAAAACCTGAACGGAGGCAACTGGACTCAAATGCGAAAGTGAAAAAGCCGTGGAAAGATTTTTCAACAACCGTCAGCCACGATGACCACGACCCAGATGAAGTGCCTTCGCGGAGCTCGCCATTGGACCACAGAAGCTTTGGCTCCGACGTCTTCAACAAGCAAGAGTCCAGTCAAAGGATTTAAATAAGAAGTTTTAACGAGCTATTGCTGCAGCTCCCGGATAACGCGACGCTTCCTTGGCGGGTCAAATATTGACCAATGAAGTTGATAAGAAAACAACAGCTAGCTAGCTAGCAGCGGCTAGAAGCAAACAAGGATAAAGAGGCTCCGACCGCTACTCGATAGACTTGGTCACAAGCGACAGCGGCTGCAGCGAGTGGGAATGACACAGCAGTGGCGAGGGCCGGGCCACGGGGGACACCACCGAGGGGCCCGGTAGCCGCGAGGGCGGGACCTCGCCGGGCTCCGGGGCCAGCGTTTTGCCACCCAGCGCCGCCGTCGAGAGGTTTTCCGGCGGCCCGGCCAGGAGGTGCGGGTGAGCGAGGAGCGGCTGGTGGGCGGCTTTCATAGTCAGTGAGAGAGGTTGCATTTGTTCAGTCTGAGGTTTGGACTCTTTTGGCGAAGGGGACGGGACCACGGAGGAGGGCGAGGACGGGGGGGAGTCTGGGAAGCTTCCGTCCGAGGAGGGAGGACTGGCGCAGCTGCCTTCACCTTGGATGTAGCGAATGCACTTTTTTTTCCTCCTGGATCGGGAAGGGCAGGGCGAGACAAGACAATCTTTCAGACTTTGGATTTAATGCTGGCGGCCCGCGTGAAAGCACCATGCATGATTGGGGAATGCCCCCACCCACCCGCCCGAACCCTCAGAGTAGGAAACAGGACACCAAGCAGGCGGGGGAAATGAGCGTGGCGGTGATGAGGAATGGACACAAAGATCAAGTAATGCTCGCTCTCTGGATTTGCACTACTTTTTCGTTCCTGAGCAAAAGCAAGAATTCAATTTCAAAGCGCTCGTCATCCAAGTAGGGACAAGAGTGTCAAGCGCTCCAACAAGTGTCATCCAATTGCAGGATTGTTGGACGCGATCCAGCAAAGGCTGTGTAAAAGGCTCAAATGGCCGGGCAGATTTCTGCGCGGAGAAAAGCTCCAATTGGGGCTGGAGACTGAGCTACTGGCCCCCTCTCGATCTCCTCCTCCTGAGGGGGTCCCAGTTTGTACACTCAGTAATGCAGCAAGCTGCCCCACAGACACAAGCCAGCCAGCCAGCGAGCACAGGAGGGGTCACGGCCTTACGTTTGCATTCCCGCCGGGTTCGGGACCGCTCTCCGGTCTTAAGGTGATCACCCCGGGCTGCGTTTGGTTGAGGGGGGGGGTGAGATCTGCCCCCGCTCATGCTTTTGCCTTGACCCTGGCGGTGAACCCGCCCCAAGGCGACAACGGAAACAAACAAAAAAAAGAAACAGTGAGGCTTTTTGCGTCCAATTTTGGGGGCCCACAAAAACCAGAGAGAGCACATTACTGGGGATGAGGCAACACCAACAAAGCACATCGTACATGCTCGGTGGGTGGAGGCGGAGCTTTTGCGCATGCAATTCCAGGAGGCGGAACATTGGGAATAGTATCCAGCGGGCGCGGCGGGGTATCGTTTTGCCGCTTTGTACGCTTTGCCCGGCTCCCACTAAGCGTCCGTCCAAGAGCAACAAATGAGCTCATATCCATTTTTTAACACGCGCATCGACTGCGCCGCTATTGATTTGTCTTGCTTTTTGTCGGCTCCCGCCGCCTCCAGGGAAATTACGCCGGAGTTTGGGCGAGGGGAGCCCCGGAGAGGACGCTTAACCTCTCGGCTCTGGTAATGAAGATGGAATTACGGCGCCTGATCTCATGATCTGTCGAAGTAGGACACGGTCGTCACAACACAAATGGAGAAAGGATGGGCGGGGTTGGGGGCGGGGTTATGTACTTAGCAGAAACAAATACCTACCATGAAAGCATTCCCAATTCAAAGACTGCTTGTGTCAGAACAGAAAGACAACAGGTAGGGACTAAGTCAGGGTTATTGAAGAGAGGGAAGGAAGAGGAGGAGGAAGAAGAGGGAGGAGGATGAGGAAGAGGAGGAGCACAGAAAAGAGTGTCACTGAGCAGGCCCCTCAAGAGGAAGCAGGACTAAAATTAAAATATCGGCTAGCATCACATTGTTATTCCAGAAAAGGGACAAAGGGGGTGGAAGGGGGGTGCCAATTAGGATACTACATGACAGTTAATAAGGGGGAGTGCAGAAAATGGATTTCTAATGGGACAGGAAAAAAAATATTGGACAGAAATCCATTTTCTACCAACTGGCTCTAACTGACTCCATTTTTTTTTTTTTTTAAATATATACTGCAGGAAAAAGCGGTTTGCCATCTGTTAAGCACACCGATGGAAACGTGTTTTTAGCGAGAGAGAAAATCATCAAGGGAAAAAAAAGGGAGAGGGAGGAAAAAAAGCTTGGTGGCGGTTGGTGGCCTTCCTCCAATTCATTCAGGCAAGTTATGTACCTGCACGGTTTGCACCATAAACTCAGCTGGTCAAGCCCGAACAAGGCACGACACTTCTTTGGGGTATTTGCATCTGTTATAGCCAAAGAGGTACGGACACAAACAAAAACACACACAGGAGGAAAAAAGAAACAAAAACAAAAAATGGACACGTCATTGCACAGACACAAAACAAAAACACGTGGAGCCTGGGTTGAGGTTTAGGCTGCTAGACACTGGGACCTCCTCCGTTCGGGACCTCCCCAAGCCCTCACCTGCCAGTCCACAAAGCCCCAAAAATTGCATCGCACTCATACAAGCGGCACTCGGGCAGGCAGATAGACCGCAGACCGGCAGGGCGCGGCTGGAGGAAGCTGACGTAGCTCGGCGACACAAACGGGAGGAAGGGAGGGAGGGGGAAAAAAGACCAAGAAAAAAAACAAAAAAAGGAGGAAGTCCCAGCGCGGCGGCACCCCCTCCCCTCCCCCCCACACCCGGTGCCAGCACACCCCATACACACCTGCACGGACCGCACCAGTTATTCTGTTGGTCGAGCCCAAAGCGCGCTCGACACTTCTTAGGAGCGCTCAGGTCTGATGCCGAAGAAAGGGGGCAGGGGGACGCCAGCAAAGAAGGAAGAGGGGGAGAAAAAAAAAATAGCACCCAAAAAAAAAACAAAGGCAAAGCACAAGTAGGAGAGAAATACAGAGAAAGAGTTAGAGAGAATCTACGCAGGTCGCCAGCTATTGTCAGCTCGCGCACCTCGCGGCTGGATCGACACCGCTTGCATCGGAAACGATCGGACGCCAATCTCAGGAGAACAAATTGGCGAGTCATTTGACCTCGGCGGTGTCGATCCAGACTCGGGCCGGGTGACTTCCAAGCATTAGTTCCATTCCATGCACGAGTTGAAAATCGGGATATTAATACAAGCCCAATAGACTGTCAAAGCGAGGAGGTATTCATCAAAAGCGGCAGCTAGCTGTTAGCCCTCGCCGAGGTTGAGCATCTAGAAGCCGGAAGGGAACGCGACTGGTCCGATACTTTTGCTCAGACGCTTGGAGGCATGGGCACAAATCAGGAAACCGAATTTTTTATTTACAGCTGGCCATTGTTTTATATATCAATTTTTTTTTAATCTTTGTTTTCTTCTTATACATAAATAAATGTTTTTTTTTTTTGCTGATTTAACATAATTTCAGACTAGATCTTGCGTCCCATGCCTGGTCGCTGGCCTTCGTTAGTGGCCTGAAATAATCTCACGTGAGCATGCGAGCCGACAGCCGAGGCACAAGGGGGAGCGTTTGGTCCATTAAGGAGGTTTACCCTGGCCGGCATCAAACCCACAAACACGGTAACAACGACCTCGGCGAACAACAACATCATGGTTTTTTTTTTTTTCTTTCTTTAGCATTTCAATAAAAGGCAGCGGGGGAAAAAAAAAGAAAACATCGGCGGACGGATCAAGATCAATTAAAAAGGAAGAAAAAAACAAGTTAGTATATTTAAGAGTCAAAAATGACATTAGCACCTGTAATCGGAGGGAGTGAAAGGCAAGGGTTTGGAAAATATTCTCTGTGTTCTGCAACAAAAACAAGAACAGATAGAGAGGCCTTCAAGAGGAGATCACCGTCACCCAAAAAACAAAATATTGGAAGAAAAATAAAGCAAACATGATGCCAAGAAAATATGTGGATTATGAAAGATGGAGCAGTCACAGGATGAGGAAACCTCCTTAATTTTGGTTTCGATTGTGATCAAAAGCAAGCGAGGGGGCAGCCCAGTTAGTGCGCACACACACACTCACACACTCGCTGAAGCGTATTTGCAAGTGTTAGAAAAACACTTCATTCCATCAACTCACTCTACACATATAGCACAATGCTAACGGGCAAAAAGGGAGGGAGGGAGGGGATTACGGGACGGGGGTCTTAAGGGGGTGGGTTCATGCATATTCAGCTGTTATTAGCAAGGGAGGACTACAGTGAAGGGGGAGGGAGGGGAGGGGGGAGTGTTACTGTACAGACAACGCTGCTACCATTTAAATATTGCATCGCATGGCTATGATGAAAAAAAAAAAAGCAGCACCAACACACACACACACGCACATACGCGCACGCACAACAAAACTAGCTTGTTTTTTATCTAGCGGGCGTCACATGCGGCTGACACATGACGGGCCCGCTCTAATATGGGAGATAATTGCCGCTCGCTTACCGTTGCTCTCCGCTTGCTGCTTTTCCCTTTTTCTCTTCTTCCTTTTCCCCTGTTGGTTAGCCGCCAAGAAAATAGAAAGAGGGGCAAAAAAGGGAGACAGACATAGACAGGAACCTTAGTTATTATATTGCAGGACGCCCCAAAACATGAACAACTCGTCTTTGTGTTTATTTATTTATTCATGGCTTCTTTTTTGCCCCGCGGTTGGCGGGAGCCTGACGAGAATTGTGTTTCAGTGAGGCGCCGCTCGCTAACTCGGCCTTATTTTCCTCCATTTGTCTTGATGGGCTCCCGAAAGCGGACTCAAATGACCAATCGTCGGCCGGGCCGGATTTACGCGGCGCTAAAACAAGCACGTGAGGGCCGGCGTCAACACCAAAGTAAACAATCAGATATAAATAATAGAAAGCGGGAAAGACCACACTTGGACTTGAGGAAAAAAAAAAAAAAAAATCAAAAGATTTACTTCGGAGAAGTGAGTAGAAGAGCAACAACCTTGCGTAATGAGGCCCATGTGACTGATTCTTTTGTTACAGAGTATGCTAACGAACACTCGCACAAAATGTTGGCGCTCCGTTTTCAGCACCACCTTCCAATTTTTGCCACGTCCTGCAAATTGACACTCCGTTCCGACTTGTAAACTTAAAAACTTACATAGTTGTCTCGGGCCGACCAGCCGGGGTAGAGCTGCATGTGGAGCTGTCGTTCTTTCCTGGCCAGCTCGTAGTACTTGGCCTGCTCCTCCCTGGAGAGCGCGTGCCACTGCAAGAGGCGGCCGTGAGAGGTGAGCGGGACGCGCTTCCGGACCCTGCGGCATCTCCGGCGAGGCAACTCACCCTCCGACCCAGAATCTGGTTGATGGCGGCGCTCTCCTTCAGCGTGCACTCGGCTACCACCTTGGCCCGCATCTCCTTCATGTAGAGCATGAAGGCGTTGAGCGGCTTCTTTATGTGCACCTGCTTCTTCTTCTCCTCTTCCTTTTTTGCATCCGACTGTTTCCTGCAGACAAACAGGTTGGGAAACTACCAAGGGGAAAGAAAAGTCCACGCTGGTGCCGGCCAGTTACTTACGAACTGTTGAGGGAGCTGATGTCGCTGTGTGAGGATTCCTGCTTGACGTTGGGCGTGACGATGGCCGGGTGCGGGATGCCGGTGGTGTGCAAACCGTGATGGGGGGGCACCATGTGTGGAGGGAACCTAGAGGACAGAAGACTGTGTAAATCGGTCAGAATGGACGCGGCTGAAATGGGGCCGTGGCTCACATGTAAAAACAATAACAACTGCAAATGCGCTCAAATAGCCATCACGCAACTTGAGAAACTTGGATTGTGTGGAGAGAACATTTTTTCACAGATGAGAAGAGTTGAAAGGCGCGACGACCATTTAGCTGTTGAGCGTGCATTTACTGCAGCTCGAGTTGGCCGGGCCGGACCATCAAAGCGGATCAATTGCGGCGCCGAGCGTCAACGCGGCTCATCGGCGGTCATTTGGTCTTCTCTGTCAATTTGTGAAAGCGGGCCGTTCCCGCAGGAATCGGCACACATTGACCCATCCATCCGCATTGTTGACAGTGCGGGGCCACCGTGGGACCAAACATCCAAGAGCGAGGGATGAAGAAGGAGGGCAAAAAAAAAGATTTTTCCCTCTTTCTTTTTTTCTTTTTCCCTGCGTGCGTGTGTGCGCTCATTATCTCGCCGCGTCTGGCTGCATGGCTCGGAGCCAGAATATAATGATGAGGATAAACTCGCCAGGAACAACTAGTTTCTGTTGGAGGCCATCTCAGGGGAGAGCGAGGGCGCCACCCCCCCCCCCATCTCTCGCTCCCAAACACACACACACACACACACACACACACACACACACACACACACACACACACACACACACACACACACACACACACACACACACACACACACACACCCTTCAAACTCTTTTGCCTTCTCTTGCCTTCATCCCTGACACGTTGGTGTTTGTGCCATGTCATGTGCTGATGGGGAGCTCGGCGGGGCGGGCGGGCGTTTGCGCGTTGCCCATCATTAGGGGCTGCTGCCGCCGCCACCGCCGCTTCCTCCCTCCCCTTTGCCTCTCTGTGCACTTGTTAAAATTTCCTCTGTTCCAAATCTATTTTTTTCCCTTCTTCTGCTCTTCCTGTCCCCTCGCCACCTCCGCGATGCCTGCCGCCCCTCCCCACCCCTCCCCAGCGGGCCCAGGTTATGGTTAAAACATGACGGCTGTGCCTTTGAAGAGCAGGGGGCATCGTCATCGCCGTCGTCAGGGAAAGCGGCGCCTCGGACCAATTTAATCAAGACAGAAAAGGAACGGTGAGAACGGCTGCTCCGCCCCGACCCCGGGTCCCTACATCTCAATCGGAAAGGTGTGTCGGGGTGGGGGCGGCATCGCAAAGCCGTGCCGCTTAATTGCCGACGTGAAGCGCAACCCCCCCTGCGCCTGTTTAATGTGTAATGATGCGGCCGAGAAGGAGCGGGATTCGGCGGGCTGGAGGTGGGGGCGTATCAAAGGGCGGCCCACCTGACACAGGCGCAATACAGCACACAATACAGGTAGCCAGACCCTTATCATTATCCAAAATCATCTTATCCCACCTCGTGATGCATTTTTAACAGGAGGTGCAAGGTGCTAGCAGGTACCAGATCCATTTTCTGTCCGCTAATTTGGGGTCAGGTGTAAAGAGGACGACAGACATTTCGTTTCTATGCTGATGATGAGTGAGTGTTGGCCTCCTGCTCCCTTCAATCCTTGGCCTTGGCGTATTACGGCGACAGGCTCTCCGCGCTTCGCTTTTTAGCCCGAGCTACATTTTATCAGCCTAAGAGCAAAAGTGATTTGGATGTGTTCAAGCCTTCTCTGGAGACCTCACAAGCCCCGGCGCCCCGCCTTCTCCCTCCCTCCTTCTATTGGGTAATTAAATTAGGGGTTTCATGACAGGGCATTAGCTCGGTACACACACCCCGCAGCCGGCAGATTCAATTAGCCACCCTGGAAAGAGGATGATGACAATGTGGAGAGCAAATTATCAGTCACTTTAAAGGCCCAGTTGGGACGCCGACGCCACTGCCAGATGTCGGGACCTCTGCTCCAGCGAGGGCAATCTGGAGAGGCCTTTTCCATAACGTTGGGCTCGGGCGTGTTATTGAGGACAATTTAAGGGCTTGGGAACAGATGAGCTGGATTGAAAAGTCACCCCCCCCCCTCCTCAGACGCCATCCATCAACGTCACAGAGGTTGAAATGCAATGCCTTGAGGAGCTGCTTTTGTAATTAAACTCCAGCTAGTCCTGGAGGACTGCTGCAAAATGGCCGACAATGGTTTGCGAGTGTTGTCGTAGAGTGTTTTCTGCACAATTTCAAGTTTCTCAAGGCACAACATGACGGCAAAACCACCAAAACAGTAAAAACACACATGCAAAATGCTTACGAGTACACACAAAATGAGCATAAATGTTGGTAGATGCCAAACTGGGCCTCGTCCACCCCCCCCCCCCCCCCCCCCCAAGCGCCACGGTGTTTGTTTACGTCTGGCAATTACGTGGCCCGGCTGATTTAGCATCAGCCTGACGTGCGGCGGGGGCTAAATGTTCTTCGGGGGCCTCATTAAGGGGCGGGGAGATAAATAGAATTAATATTTGAGCACCCTTGCTGGAGATTTGGCCTTTTGAATAAGGGGAGGCATCCTTAAGGGAGACGAGTTTGCGCGCGAGTTAGCGGCGAGGCGAGGGCTCGACTCACCTTGACATGGATGCGTTGACAGTGAGCGCAGTCGGGTAGGGGTGTCTAAAGCCCCCTGTCGTGATTGGATAAACAGGTTGACCTTGCCTGGGAAGAAAAAGAAGAAAGGTAAGGAAACAAGGTTGACAGACGAGGGAGGAGAAGCTAGCGAGCCCCCTTAAGTCGGCTTCTTCTCTTCTCATTTGATCGGGGACAAAAATCCAAGCGGTGGATCAAAGGCGGGGTGGGAATAAACTCCCGAGCATTTTGAACGCCGCAAATCTTGATGGTGGCGGCTAATTAAATTTTATAACCCTGCGCTCGCTGCGCCCCTCCCTGAGCTGGAACGAGGTGTTTTGTTGTGATAATTAAAGACGAAGTGCGGCTCCCTTTAATGGAGCCGTCACGCTAATTGAGCCCTACACATCCAAAAGACAAACAATAATGAATGTAAATTTATACCGAAAATAAAGTGCAGCAAATCAAAGGGCGGCGTGGCGGTGCTCGGGGGCCCTTTCCCACTATTTAGACAGCGGCGAGAAAACATTAAATTAACAGAGCTTAATTTGTAGCCTTTTGTCATATTAACAAGTGTTGACAAGAGTTACCCAGGGAGAGTCCCCGTGCGGGATGGCGGGTAAAAGGCGGGCAATCGCCGTTCATTTACTCTAATTTGACCCTGCAGAGACATGCAAAGTAGTGTGCGCTCTTGAAAAAAAAAAAAATCTGTGGAATTCAAACAGTTTGGAGATCAGGCAAAAAAACTGAATAATTGCATATGTGACTAAAGAACTAGGTTGACCTGAGGGGAGTAGTTTCATTTGGTGCTTTGCCGCCATCTTGTGGCATCAATAGGCAATTCTAAATCTTTCATTATCAGCGTCAATTATTCACAATTTTTCAATTATTCATCTTTTCAAAGCACATTATACATAATGTGTGCCTTCGAGGTTTGTTTATACACAATTCCGAAAGTGGACTTTTCCTAACTTTTTGCACAACTCGTGAAAGAACAAAGTAAAAACAGCATGTGTGTGTGTATATATATAAAAAAAAGGATTCGCTTACTGTGGTACTAACCATCCTAGGGGATGGGGGATCTGGCCGACGGTGCCAGGTGACAGAGGGTAATAAGGAGAAATATCTGGAGGATGCGGAGGCCTTGGAATTCCTGCACAAAAAAGAAGATGACATGAGAAGAGGTGGACAAGATGGAGAATCAAATCTTTTGTCACAATCTCAGATGTCACGCACATCACAGGCGGAGGAAGAGGAGGAGGAGAAAGCCTTGTTGCAGGTGTGTACACGCCGCAAAAACAAAAACGTGAAAAAAAAGGAAAGGAAAAAAAAAAAAAAATCACACTTTCTGATCAAAGGCCTCACCAGGCGACAGCGACGCAATGTGTTTGGAGGAGGCGGAGAGGAGAGAGAGGTGAGGGAGAAGAAGTGCAAGAGGAGGAGGAAGAAGGGAATGATAAAATAAAACACCGACACCATCCTTGTCACATTTGTCATGCCAATTCTGGAGATGAATGATGTAAAATGACGGATGTTTAGAAGTTAACAAAACTCAACAATATCATTACGCCGTTTGCATGTGATCACAGGGAGCTGGGCTCCTCATTCCCTGTCAGCCACATCATTCTGAATGCGCGACAAAAACTAGCGGAAATACACAGCTGTTAAACATTGTTAGCCGAGCGATTTAGGCTAATTGGTGACTAGCGCAATCGCTGTTTGGTGTCACCAACGGTGAAAAAGGTACAGCCGCCTTTGGGGAGCCAGCTCCTTTGATTTAGCGACATCAATCAAATGCTACGGATGGTGTAGTAGTAAGAGTGTGCCTTGTGACTGTATGGAGATGAATAACAATAAGGTGGATCAAAGTAGCTCATATTAGCATTGGATTAAGTTGAGATAGTATGCCAATGCTATCTTGCAATCTTTAATCTGACGTAACGTCATATGCGAGGTGGATTAGCGTCGCTAAGGTTAGTTCATTATTTATTTGAATACCTCATTAGCTTTAGCTGTAGCGAAAGTCGTAGCAGGTAAGGCTCATTAGCTAGCGTGACATTTTCTACAGGTTTCTCCATCCTGCCGGCATCACATCACGACCGGGGTGACCGTGTCTTCCTTCTCCCGCATTTTGGAGCGTTATTCCGCTAAAAGCCACACAAGCAGCCCGCCAGACCGAATACGCCTCGTTAATTAATTAAACACTGAGTTCCGATTAGGCCGCCCCATTAGGCACTGCATTAAACAGCAGCTGGTGCATTATTTCACCCCCTCGTAAGGGCCGTTGTAATAAGGCAAACATCATTACCTAAATGACTGAGTGGGAACAAATGAAATACTAGATAATAGAACAAAATGGTTCACCGTGAAGAGGCAGGTAGGCCATCAACAAAACAAGGCAACAGGGCTAGCTCCGATGCAGGCCTAAAGATGATTAATGTGAAAAAACTGGGCGACCCACGGGGGATTGAGTTGCATACATAATCACAGAATCAGCCGTAGAGTCGAAATAAGCCTCGGGTTTCTGGACCCGAGTCTTCAGATACGAAAGCAGTCTTTGTTTCAAGTCTTGTAAGTGAAGTTCAAAAGGTATCTGGTGCTTACTTGATCCAGAGCTGCCACACTTGCCTGTTTTGGGGTCCACGTCTGTCTGTAGGTGTGGTGGTGGATTTCCGGGTGTGAAGTGCTCATTGCTGTAGGTGATCAGCGGTGTGAGAGGGTGCACGTGGTGAGGGTGCTGAACCACTGGAACCTTATTCGACTGCAGGAGAGAAAAACAAGAAAGAAAATAGGCCAAGGGTTAATAATTGTACAAACGTAAAATCAGAGCATATCGTTTTTCGAGTGTCCGGGAGGCGCCAAACCGCCGGGCCTCAGTGAAAACACTGCGGTTTGTAATTAAAAACACTTCTGCGGTATCATCCTGGAATTCAGTGAGAGTCTATGAGGCCCTGGGGGGGTTGGCACTTCTCATTTGGGGCCCGATGCGTGATGAGGCACTTTTAACCACAGCGGCAGCGCGAGTAATCGATCTTGCGCAAAATTAAGACAGCTCATGTAAATCCAGAGTCATTAGCGGCTTCGGTCAACGTGCCACTGTTCTCTCCTCGTCTTCCTCGCTTGGGCCCGATTCTCCATTCTGCCACTAAAAGGGTTAGTAGCTGAAAATCCATTTCTGCATTTTTGCCAAATTACTTGGAGCTATGTAATCTTCTCTTTGTGCTCCTAAGTGGCGCAGTCCACCCTCTCCCTTCTTTTTTTTTCAATTACCCAAAGATTGCAGTGGAGCTGCCACGGGAGCCCCCTAAGTTCCGGGCCTGGGACCGTACCCCCGGCCGCCAGATAACCAGATTAGAGCACTGCTGTAGATTAGCCTGGTGGCTTTCACCCCTTCACCCACACATCCTTATCCTGCCCTCAGCAGCCAAAGAAGCAGCACTAATCAGGCTTATCATAACATGGATGATATGTTCAAGAGGGGCTGGGAGGAGAGGCAAAGCAAAGGGGTGGATCTGCTTGAGTGCGTTGTCTGTAAGCCCTCACACAACCTCATTAGTGACTTAAATATATGCCTAAAAAAATCCACTGTGGCAGATGTAGGTTTAATGGGACGAGGGGGCATCCGAGTCCACATATCAATCTGGATTTGGTCTACCCCAATGTTTTGGGAGAACGTGACGAATATTTGGACTCGGGTATGTGCCATTTCTTCCAGGATCTTTTCTATATAGTTTGGAGAATTGTGGAAGGTGGGGGGGGGGGGGGGGGGGGACATTCCCTATTGCCATGGTCCCAATGAAAGATTAATGAACCCCCTGCAGAACTCCAGGGAGGCAAGCGAGACTCCTGGGACTCATTCACAGCCTGGAGCTGAAAAGGCTGTGGAGGAGCGGGGCTGTGCAGAGCAGGGAGGGCTTGGTGGGATTGGGGGGGGGGGGGCATATGTGCCTGCGCGTCGAGTTGGGAGCTGCAACGGGATTCGTTAGAAACACAAACCGAGGCGCTCGTGATCTGATCCGCACATCCAGAATAGACGGATGATGGGGAGGAAAAAAACAAGATGATGACAGCTGCCGCATGCAGATGACGAGTTGTGTCGCTCTTTCCCAAGTCCCCCCCCCCCCCTCTCACCTCCTAACCTCCTCCTTCACGAATCCCTGCTCCTCCCTCGGGTAATGATGTGAAAGAATGTTGTCGATTCTTCATGTGCGTTGTGAAAAGCTTTACTGGCCATTTGGAGTAAGTCTTTTGTCCACACGCCTCGGCTATTCAGAGCACAGTTCAAAACGCCCCAGTTCCAACTTAAAAAGAGGGAGGGAAAGGGCCAGAGTGCGGCGGATTTACATCAGAAACCGCCTTTCGGTATTTCGCTACAGTACGCAAAATCTTCTGCCACCAAAATGACGGATTCATACCAAGCTCCCATGCTGTCTGAATTAGAAACTGCAAGACCAGGTCTGACAATCAGAATTCCTGGGCTGTGGGACAGAGAGAGAAGACCTCAAAACCAGAATTTGAGATATCCTCCAGTCATGTGTGATGTGTGGCGAGTTAAACACTCGGTCTCCTCCAATGAGATCATCCGCTAGGGTTCCCGATCCCGTTGAGGCAAGATCCCGGCAGGAACGAGGCCCCGCACCTGCTCTGAAACCTCGCACTCAACTTGGGGGGAAGCTTCTATCGCACAACAGACAAGAAAGCGCAGAGAGACAAAAGCGAGCGACGTGGGAGGCTTCTCCACAAGGGCCAGGCTAAGAAGAAAGAATGTTTCCTGGCCCGACACCCCCGCTGACTCGCATCCTTCGTCACTAGAGCAAACAAAAATAGCAGCAGACAATAAAGACGGCCGAGCTTTTCAAGACTCCAAAAGACATTCACAAGACCCTGCAAAACAACTGGCGTCAATGAACTGCACACAGACTTCCTCGATTGTCCGCAACACTCAGGGTGCCGCTTGCCGACTAAGGCGGCATACTCGAGTCTAGGCGTGGGATTTGCCACCTCCGCTAAGGATACTGATATTACCGGCGCTTCTATTTCTTTATCGTTTTACTCCTACTTCCTACTCTGGGGCTTATATTAGGTCTTTGTGACTTTTCCTAGCACGTCTATACTTTTTGGCACCCGACCCTTCAGGGACCAGTCCATCGAGAATTATCATGGTAGTAAGACATATGGGAATTGCGTAGGAAGGCGAAATGTCAGCAAATTCCTGAGCACCTATAAGCGAAGGATGGTCCGCCACAAGTCCCAACACTAATCTACATTTGGAAAGAGCAGTCAGCAACTGTAAAAAGAGCCCCCGGGAGGCGGTCAAATCAATGTGATGCTTCAAGTCAGACCCCAGGGTGGAAGGGAGAGGGGGGGCCGGGCAAGAGCGAGCCCAGAGGCTCAGAAAGTGACAGCAGGACAGAAGCAGACAAAGGCAGCGGGGCGGCGAGGTGAAGGCCGGACAGGAAAAAGCTGTTGGCCCCGCGTTTCCGCCTAAATGTGAAGGTGCTGACCTTACGGGCCCCCGGAGGGCCCGTCCGACGCTAGAGTGCCGCCGCCTTTCTTCTGCTTTGTGTCATGATATGATGAGTTGTCACAACAGCTCGCCTGCCGCTAATGAGCTGCAAGTGGCCGGGCCAGGGAGGAGGTTGACGGATGACAGTGGCGTGATGGATTGGGGTCCTCTTGCGCCCTGCGCATTCCAGAGGTGGCTGGCCGACTTGACACCAGGCACAAAAACTCAAGCACATCATAAGGAGCTTAATCACTCCAGTAAGTCCAATATCATAAATGTCAGCCCGCGATTATTTGACTTTTTGGTGGGGCAAGGGGGTTGAATGCCCCTTTGAAGCTTGAGAGCAAATCCTCAGATTCAGGCAGAAAATCTAAAAGGAATACTTAAAAGATTAGCGGCGATGGAATATGAAATGCCGAGACAAACTAAAGGCTTATCAGAGGTTGGATCTGCCGGCGCTGATTAGCCCTCACAAATCATATTCTTGGTCCAGCCCGGGATTGATCCGTAAGTGTTGATCTGTTTTTTACGAGAGGGGATGCATCTCCCAGGGCAAAAAAAAAAAAAAAAAAAAGAGGGGAGGAGAGGGGGCACCCCGAGATGTTTTATCAAACTTAATTATTCACTTTACAGTCGTGATACGCTGACTTGCTTGATCAGAGTGCGGAAGAAAAATATTATGTGGGCCAGAGCCTTTGCTCCCCCGTCCTCGTGCTGCCGCTCAGGTCGCTCGTCGACGCTCATTTTCCCGCTTGCCGCGTCTTTGATAGTCGGCACATCAAATGGAATGGCAGAGAGGACACGTTGTGATGTGTCACACATAAATAAAGTGGCGCGCTTAAATACCAAGTGCTATTTGGTGGAGGTGTTGACAAATTGACGCCCAGGCGCACACGTGCGTTCAAGCCGCCCCCCCCCCCCCCCCACACACACACACACACACAACCCACTACACTTTTCAACATAAACAGCCTCTTGAGCTCTCGTACCCGAGTTAAACGGGCGGTATTGTGTCAAAAGCACCTTTTGAAATGCAATCAGCCTTGCCGAAATTCACTTGAAAGTCTGGCAATCAAGATTTGGAATGGGATGCACACAAAAGAATACGCTAGGCTGTCAAGCTTTTTCCTTCCCGACGATAAGACAGCATTTTGATTAAATACGTTTTTTTCAAGTAAATAAACAAACGGATGATGACGACTTTTTAAAAGGTATGACATGTTTCCGTATGTTTACGTCTCACCCTCTTTGCCTTAATGGGAAAAAAGTGGTGCGGCCTACTCACCCAAGTGCTCAGATTGAGATGCCAGCCGCCCACCCTCTGGAGGAGTCCCGGGCCAAGGACTCCGGTCTCCTCCGACACAGCCGGAGGTCTGTCTTGCGGGTACATGACCGACCCCCCAGCCCTCCCCACCCCGCTATTCCCGCCCTCCCTCGCCCGGTGAGCAGAAGCTCCCTTTTGCCGTGCCGCTAAGCCGCTTCTTGCCTCGCCGCCTTCCCGCGCTGAGTGAAGTGTGTGGGTGAACTTGTGTTCATTGTGCACTCTCTCTTTACACTCGCCCGTGGCTGACCATTGTTCCCCAAGGGTGTTAGTCATTTGAGCAGCTCTCTGGCAGGCTGCGGGGCCTACTACTACCTAATCCCGCCTCATCCATTACGCACTCTCCTCGCGCAAACTTTCCATAGCAGCGTGATAAGTGGAGGCGGAGGGGGAAATGACCTCGGGCAGCAAAAGTATATTTGATGTAAAATAAAAATAAAACTGCTCTAAGTTTGTGCCTGTCTGTGTGTTGGCGGTGGAGAGGGGGAGTCATTTTTGTTGGCATCATTTTTGGCCTTTTAAAAAAAAAAAATCCCCAAAAGGTTTTATGAATATCTTTGAATTGGCAAGGCCACATCAAATGTCTGAGCAGGCCATTTTAGGCCTACGAGTTGCACATTTTCACCCCAAAAAAGGCTCCATCCATGACCCAACACGTTTTAAACTCTCTCCATCACTTTTACCAAATTAGTGACAGCAACTATAAATGCCTTTACATGGAAATAAAATCTCATTAAATTACAATAAATAAATAAAACCAAAGCATATCACCGCCACCGCAGAATGCTGTAAATGGAGATACTGTAATTATAAATGTATTGAAACAATTCTAAAATGTCTTGCAAATAAAAAATTAAGGTTACTATTTAGGTTAAAAATATTATTTTTGATGGCCTTAAATTCCAACTATGAGCTTTAAGGAGCTAACATGACAACCCCCTAACAACGAGAACCGCATCAAATTAAATATTTATAGCATACATGATTTAAATGTGTGCACTGTTCCTCTAAATAATATTCATGGATTCAACCAAGCTAAATAAAAGTTGAACAATTCCAACAAATTGATTCATTGCGAGGAGGAGAAATGCATCCATGCTTAATTTCTGCATCTTCCAAACTTTTCCAAAAAGGTCAATTGAAATGTAAATTCTGCCGAGCATCCGGATGGCAGGCCGCGCTGCGGCGAGTCCCGTCCCGAGGCCCAACAGGCAAAACAAAGCAGAGGGAATGTCCCGCACAATAGCGCGGGGTGGCGGCGGGCAGGCAGGCGGGCGGGGGCGAGCTCCCCGGTTTGACAAGTAAAAGAGCCCCCCGACGAGGCAGCGGCTAATTGCCCGCCCTCCCCATCCGATCGGCCCGTCGCGCTCCCGCCGCCTCCCTTTTGTCCCACGTGGACTTTCTTCACTAAACTCAAAGTGATGGACAGCTCGCCAACGCGCTGCCACAGCAGCATCAACAACAACAACCCCCCCCCCCTCCAAAAAAAAAAACAACAACTGAGAACTAGTTTCTACAGCGCTAAAAGTACAATCAAAGAATAATGAAAGCAGGGATCACAATTCAGTTTAAACGATAAACAAATGAAATAGTTTTAAAATAGTTTTTTAGTAAAAAGTGATTGATTGTATATAAAAA
This sequence comes from Syngnathus floridae, assembly GCF_059516105.1. Lineage (NCBI taxonomy): Eukaryota > Metazoa > Chordata > Actinopteri > Syngnathiformes > Syngnathidae > Syngnathus > Syngnathus floridae. The sequence goes on along the minus strand of NC_142430.1, from coordinate 4,170,927 downwards.
AAGAAGTGCATTAAAACAGTTTTCTTTTCAAAATTATTTTGAATAATAAAAGTTCAATTTAGACCATTCTCTTATTTGTTGTAGGTTAATATTCATCACAGTCGCGTACAAAACACACAGTGGCAAACTACAAAAGATGAACGAGAGACGTGGGACAAATGATCGAAATTCCAGGAAAGACTAATTAATCATTTCCTAAATAAATACAATGAAAGTTGTGATTGATTTGCGAGCGCAAGCAAAATCCCCGCCGATGTTTATGGGGACATCTTGAACTAATTCATGCCTGTCAGCCCGTCAGGACAAAGCAATCAAACGCTGCCTTTCATTCATCCAAATTGTCAGCCTGTCATTTAGCAACATAAGTGTTCGAAATGACCCAAAGCCAGCCCGGCCGGACACAAATCAAACTAAATCCTCCGTGGTATTCAAAAGGCATGCAGGAGTGAAGCCACGTTTGCGCATTCCAAACATGAAAAGTGTAAAAAGTCTTACCATTTAAAAGAGCCCGATTTGGGATGCTGCTCGCTTCCTGGTTAAAACGCGCATGCCGCCACTCGCGCTCGTGCACTCACTCCAAGCAGACTCCCACCGCCATGTCAGCCTCTAATCCACTGGGGGGCAGCACCTCGTCTGCGGCGGCCCCCCTCGCTCACGCCTCGCTCGATGGGTTGAGCCGATAAGACACCGGCCGACCAGCCGCCACGGCCGCCGAGCCGGCCCTTCGGGGTCGAGCCGATGCCGGCCGGACCCGACGCGGCGCTCCGTCACGCCGTCCGCCCGGGCCGGGACTCCCTCGCTCTCCCCCTCGCGCGTCTTCATATCCAGCGCCCCCCCCTCCCGCTAACGGCCCTTTTGTGTCCTCGTCTGCCGTCTTTGATAAATTGAAAAGAAAAAGAAGAGAGGCTTTCACTCACCGGCTCGGCGGACATAAGGCGAGTGGAGTGGTGCGTCTTTTTAGGAGTTGCCCTAACTTGGCTAAACTCGAGCAGCGGGGCGTCATGTCAGTAATCCCCCCACCCCACCCGGCAGAAAGGAGAAGAGGGAAAAAAAAAAAAAAAAAAAAAAAACCTAGCCACGCTCCATTCAATGCCGGTCACACCGCGTTAGATGCAAAATCGAGGGGTGGAAAAAGCATTCCGGAGATTTTATGCAGGGGGAAAAGCGTCAAAAAGAGCAAGCGTGCTGCTTCCGAGTCTGCGTCCGATTCGCCGTCAACGAGCACAAAAACGCCGCCGATGTCTAAAAGCCGGGAAAAAGTGGCCAAAGTGGAGGCGGAGGGCCGAGTGGTGCCGGCGCGAGGAGGAAGCCCGCTCTTAAAGCCGCGCGTGATCCGAGCAGCCGCCGCGCCACCGCCTCGCCGTGCCGCTCACCACCGCTGTGAGCCTTTCAACCGACGCAGATAAAAAATGACTATTGATCTTCAAATGCTGATAATTGAAAAGATCAAAAAGATGCAAGAAAAAGAAAGGGGACGAAAAATCAAGAATGCGCTGTCGACTTACCATGTTGGGCGTCCTCTCCTTTTTCTTGCCAGTTTTGTGGAGGGTTTTTGCCTTTTCAAAACGAAAAACAAAAAAAAAAAAGTATTTTGCGCCGAAGGAAGGAAGGCGTCAAATGTTTTCCGGCCTGCTCTCTTGATCGTATTACTTCTGCGGCCCCGCTTTCCAATGCGTCTGAACTTTTTGCCTTTTCTCTTTTATTTTGTTTGCGCTACCTTGCCTTTTCCCCCTTCCTTTTTTCCCCTCTCCTTCTTCTTCTTCTCCGCTTTAAGACTTTAAAAGCCGCCGCCGCCGCAACGTGCCGCTCGCTCGCTCCCTCGCTAAAGCAGCACAAATTATCTCGCCACCTTGCGCAGCGCTCTGATGCTTTTGGCCGCCAACTTTGCGAGGCCCTTTTACGACGGCATCAAAATTAGCATTGTCAAAGCGCTTAATGAATATTAATATTGTATTTGTCATTGGAGCTGGCCCATTGCTGAACTCCGAGTCATCCATCAGGGACAAGATTAAGCACACAATTATTTCTGACTGACAGGGACCAAATCTGGAAGATTTTTTTTTCCCTCTCCCTTCACATACCCCCCCCCCCCCTGACAATTTAAAGAAAATGACACAACATCGTCTTTAAGGTGCCTCCCACGAGACCGGGCCAGATTAATACACTTTTAATGAAGCAAGATTCCACACTTACTTGAGGGGGGGGTTGGAAAAAAAAAAAAAAGAGGGGGTGGGAACAGACTTGAAATCATGTATTTGGTTGTTTTGATGAGCGAAATGCGATTTAGTCATCTTTCTTTTCTGTCTGTGCGGACAAGAATGGATTTTTGCCACGAGCGCTGCCTAAATTCATCATGAAAGATTTATTAAGAAAACGCCGGACCCCCGGCGTCGGCCGTCTCCCTCGGCGGAGCGCCGCCGGGCCAACCGCCGAGGACCACACAGGCGGCAGAAGAAGAGGGAGCAAAGAAGAAAAAAAGGCAGCAAACGTGTCGCTTTGAAAAAGAATTCCAAGAAACCAAACGAATTCCCAAATTATCTTGCGACTTGCCTCACATTTGTTTTCTACTTTCCTCCAAATTATTTTAGCCCTTTTTATTTTTTTCTAACATTATTTTGCCCATCCCTTTTTTTTCCTCAAACTATTTTATTCCTTTCCTAGCAATTTTGCATATTCTGACCTTCCGACAATTATTTTGTCCCCTTAGGCAAGTGCCGTGGTGCCTCAATTACTTTTTCAGGGCCACATAAATCTGTGTAAAACAAATCCAAAAGATGAATAATTACATTTGTTTTCAGAGACAAAAAGATCATTCAAAACTGTAAATATGAATTTCTGCCCTTTAGGTGGAATTACTTTTCCAACATTAGTAGTGCCTTTTCCAACAATTATTTTCTCACAAGACAAAATGTGTCTGTGTGCAACAAAAGCCCCCCCCCAAAAAAAACACACCAGCCAAATAATAATAATTGCCAAATTGTAAAGGAGAGTTTATGCTCTTTTTGCTGGCATCATTTTGTGCAGATGCGGGGCACAAACGGCAGCCGCCCCGAGAACGAGAGGTCGAGGCGGTGGCTCTCGCCGGACGCCACCGAGGGGGCCGACCACCCCCGGGCTGGCCTAATACCATTAGCAACCCTTAGATGAACACATTAAATTGGCTTTTGTTCTCCAGGTGCAGATCCCGCACACAGATGGTGTTTCTTTTTTTTTTTTTTTCTTAAGTCGATGCCGAGCTCAGGGGAAAGTTGTGCCGAAAAAGCTGTCGAGCGCATTTATCGGTCTGCTTCATAGACACAAAGGCTGCATTCGGTTTTACATTTTATTGGAAGCCAATGTTTTAGCAAATTTGTGGGAAACAAAGCTGATTTTAAAAAATTACATTTTGTCAAAACCGTAAATTAGCCTACAAAAAATGATTCATTTTGTGGGATTAGAAAATTGAAAATACGTAAATAGGATGTAAAGAAAATGTTTTCAATGAGTCAATTACATCAAGACTCATTTGAAATAATAAGTAATAATAAATATCGTAAATGCTAAAGTCATATCCATAAGATCAATTTAGATTTCTCAAGACTTCTCAAACGTTGACATCATAGAGTTTTGTTTTTTTTGCTCCCATAAAGGTTATCATTTTTCATGAAGGCTCCAAAAAAAGAACCTTTTAATTGGTGAGGAGATTAATCCCGCCGCCTAAAAAAAAAAAAAAAAAAGATGGAGTGGAGGGTGAGTGAGCGAGCTTTAGTGGCAAAGGGAGGGAGGGAGGGAGAGCGAGAGGCCCAGCGTGATCACATCGGCGCTGGTATCAAATTAACGCAGCGACTTTGAAACTTATTGATCTGCTATTAAGACACTGGTCAAGTTGATGAAGTGAGTGCTGTGGGTGACGCGGGCCGCTTCAAAGCGCAAAGCATAAAACAAGCCATGCTTTGATCACCAGAGCGGGGCCCTCTCATCACCCACCCCGTTCCGACCCGGATCAGGATCCGGCTCCCCCTGTGAGTCCCAAACCATTTTTTGGGCGCTCAGCAAATTTTTCCCCAAAGGAAACAAGGCCGCAAGCAAAAGCTTTTCGATTTTTTGGTGGAATCCTACACAGCATATGGAACTGCATGACAAAAAAAAAAAAAAAAGACGTCGCATTTTCCTTTTGGCCTGAGTGCTTTTCCAATCCAAATGGCAACGCGGCGACAATCGCCGTTAACATTCGGCGGCGATAAGAAGGCAGGATGGAGGATTCTTCACGGCAAATGCGGCGTGTAATAAGGCGCACAATGAGCCAGACAAAGCAAGAGTGCGAGGGAGATAGCACCACTATTGTGTGCTCACTACACGCCCCCCCCCCCCCCCACTTGGCTTAAGGCACACAACATTAAATGCGGTGCGCTGCCAATCACAGCCGCACTTTCTTTTTCTTGCGATTGCCACTGGGTGGAGGTAGTAAGTTAATCTTTGCCGACCGCCGTCGACGTCAACATTAATTCCGGCGGGCTTGGGGAAGTCACGTTAGGGACTTTCGAAAAGGCCACTTTTAACAACAACAAAAATCAAACCGAAGACTGCGGCAATATTTGGACTCTAAATCACAAGTTGATGATAAATATTAAGCGCCACAAGAGGCATGAGCGGGCTAAGCTTAATGAAGGGCCCTGAAAACAGATGAAAGTTCAACATTTACTTATCTGCTCCCGCCTTTTGCCTCATTTTGTCAGGCGGTGGAATTAAGAGCGCGACGCGCCCGCCATGTCGCGACAAGTCAGCAAAGCGACAAAACAGCCGTTTGCTGACAATTGCCTTGACGTTGTGCAACCTACTTGTCTGTTTGATGGAGTTAGCGCGAGGTTTGGGAGGGGGGGTGGGGGGGGGGGGGGGGCATGTGATGAATCAAATGCATATTGCTGTAAACAGCTGGGGAAGAAAATGACAGCTTCACTTAATTATGGATATATGAATTTAAGCAGTGGAGGAAAAAATTGCAATTAAAAAAAAAAGGGGGGAATAAAAGCTTGTTTCTTCCTTTCATCCCCACTGACAAAGACTTGATTCGCTTTTCCGCAGTCAGCCCCTCTGCGGATCAGGCACTGATGCAGATTGCCTACAGTCACATCCCAGCACTAACAACAACAACAACAAAAATTCTAATAAAAAATAGAGATGGAACAAAGCCAGCAGCACATACATCACTATCGCCCCCCCACCACCTAGCCTGCTTCGCTACCATCTCAACTTGTAATACGACTGGCAAAACAATAAGAACATGTCATTTACATGCAGCGTTAAGATAGACTTTAAAGTAATTGAATGTGACGGAAAAGGGTGGGTGCAATTTAAGGGGGGAAAAAAACTCGCCATGCAATTCCCCAAAATTGGGGTGTGCAAACTTTGACATATTGAAATATTTGAGGGGGAAATTGATTAATTCATACAAAAAAATCTAATTTTAATTCCTGCTCATTCTTTTATTGTATTAGAAATTATTCATTTAAAACTAATTATATATTGAATCAAATAAATGCTAATGCTGTTAACTCATTGATCATCATTGATGGCAATTAATTAATCAGCAACCTATTTAATGAGGTAATTGAACTACAACATTTGGGTGAAGGCATTTTGACGAAAAAAAATTAACCATCATTTTTAAATTGTATTATGATTAACATAATTACTATTTAATAAAGGTTAAAAATAAACAGCTCTAATTATTGAAATTTCGTAATTTGGAGTTGATATATTACAACCCCCCCCCAAAAAATATATCATTCTTTGTCCAGCCTGGGATAAGTGGTGGCATTAAAAAAAAGGATAAACAACTGCCTGAATATAAAAAGCAAGCTGTGCCAATTAGTGAGGCGAAACGGGCAGGCGAGCTGCTGTGGCTGCTGCTGCTTGTGCCGCTTGAGCTTCAGCCGCCGCCGCCACACTCCAAAGAGTTGGCGGGCCTCACGGCAAAGCTGTCATGTCGGCGGGATTGATCAACAGGCCTGCCGTTTCCAATCAACGGCATCTTGTCATGAAGAAGCCAAAGCCATGGCGTGGCCAGGCGACTCACCTGCCACCACCCAGAATTTTCTATTTTTTACGCCATCCTGCGCCTCCTCCCACTCCCGGGCGGTGGACCGCATCTCATCCCTGAAGGTGGGGAAAAATGTGCAGCTCTTTTTTTTTTTTTTTTTTTTAACTCTACACACTATGCACGCGCAGCACAACCCAGATAAGGAAACACAAAGGCGGCGAGAAAGACACGGTGGCGGGTTGTGTAACGGCAAAACGTAGAGTCGCGGGAGCGGCGCCACAATTGAGCCTTAAGCTGCACAACAGGGAAGATGGGAATCTACAACATCAAATATACATTGCAGTCAAAAGCAACACGTCAATCTACCACCATGAAGCCACATCACTTGCTCATAGGAAACTACGGCAACCCAAAAAAGACAAAACCAATTCTGCTCGTATCTCAAGTACGTTCTGGTAAATTTACGGCAACGCAATGGAGCCATAAAGGCCGCTTACGTTCCCGTTTTAACCGCCGTCATTTAACAATTTTAATTTGGAGAAAAAAAAATAAAAAATTCATGAGCAAACAAGCGCTGTCAGCAACAACGTTGCAAAAGTCAAACAAAAGTTACGGCGAACTTGCGAGTGAGTTCAAGGTAGCAGCGAGGGCGATGGTGGGGGGGGCTACTCGGTGTGCGTGTCACGTACAGTTAACCTTTTTATCGGGCACGCCTGTGGTCTCATCAGTCGATGAAATTCTTCGCCGGCGGCCGGTGGCGGCTTAACCGAGGGGACGCCGACCAATAGAAAAATATTTCATTGTGTTAGCATTTCAAATGGCGAATGGAGGGAGGGAGGGGAGGGCGAGAGGGTGGGGGGGGGGGGCAACACTCCAACCGATCGTTGCCAGAGGAATTAATTGCCTATTCTGAGAATAATGTCCCTTATCCGCGATCCTCCAAGGGCTCAACGCAAGCAGAGGCTACTTTTTGTTTTTTTGAGTTTCAAAAAGAAAAGTGCCCGGAGGGGGTCGTGGCCCATTTAGGCTAGAAAAAATGCAGTCAAGCGAAATAATCCAGATGACAATCGCATCGATTTTAGTGTTACTAAATGAATATAAACGTAGCAAAAATATTTTTTTTTTGTACTTTTTAAGTTGGTTTTTTTTTTATTTGTAACGCGTTTGTGTTTGGCTCGCCGCCAGAGCTGACTAAATGGCGCAAGATGGTACGAGCTCGGTGGCACTTCTTTTCTTCGGAAGGGATTTAAGGTCGGCCGAGCAGATGCGCTGACCCCGACTTATATCACCGCATTTTCTTTTTTGTTGTTTTCCGAAGCTCAGCCTTTATGAAGCACTGCGCCTTTTCAAACTCAAAACAGCATTAAAAATGTCGATTGTTCCAAAGCTAAAACGAAGAAAAACTCGAAGCCCCAATCAGGAAGAAAACATTGGTCTAAGGAGAAAAAGCAAACACTTTCTATTTGCGGGCGGGTGAAATTCTTTGTCCGACAGTGTCAATTTCACTCCTTGCCAGACGGACGAAGAAAATTCGCCACCCCCATTCCGCGTTGGTTGCGGCCTTGGCCCGACGGAGTCAATCTTATTAACTTCCGCGCCGATTCACACATGACATTTGCTTCAAATTTTCCCCAGCCGACATCAAAAACATCAATTAGCAGCTGGAAAATGGGAAAGCGCGAATGACGGACGCCGATAACGCAGGCTCATTTGAAGCGGGAGGCGAAATCTATTCTCCGGTTTTGAATGTGCTCATTACGATTGCCTGTTTTCAAAGAAGACCTCCAAATAGCAAAGAAATTAAATTTATCTCATCGAAATGGCCAAGAATTGTTTTTTAACCCCCCCTCCCTTTTTTTTTTAATCCCCGTCTATCTGGCCGCCTCAGTGCAGCGACGCTTTGTGTCAAAGCTGCATTCTTCTTTTTTTTTTATATTATTATTATTATTTCTCATTAGAAGAGATCACAACTCCCCACAGCAGTTGAAACCCTACACCGTCGCCCTGCGCGCGACCCGTCGAGATTATTTTTAAAGGCGCTTCAGAAAAAAATGATGCGCTAAAGTAGCCTAAATGTGGCGTTCGGAAACAAAGCGCTCGCAACGATGAACGCCATTAACAAATTCAAAGGAATAGAATTAGATGCGCGTAATCTCACAAAGACATCTTCTGCTGTGTGTGTTTGGTAAACAAGCACAGCATTTGTTCAAATGATATCCACCCATTTATTCTCCTATACTAAATTTTTTTTTCAACTGAAATCATTTTTATTGGAAATTAAATGTGTTGTGTTTTACAATGTATACCAGCACCTTAAAACAATTTCTAAATATTTTACTCAATCGAAATAATAAATGAATCATTTAAAATTTTATAAATATATATTCATTTTTAGATGCACTTTGATTTTGCAATTTACGTAGCAGAAATATTTGACTACTTTATCATTTCAAAGTACATAATCTAGAAAAAAGTAAAAAATATATATTTTTAAGGGTATACTAATAATATTCTGCATTTGTAAAAAGTCAAGATTTCAACTTCTTAACATTAAAGGAAAAAAATCCAATCGAAAGAACGTGAATAACAGCATTTATAAAAGAGTATAAAATGATTGTCTGTTGGCATTTGATTTGATTTAATCTTGTGTTTCACGGTGCCATTGATCGCCGGCCGCGCGTTTCATTAAAATGTGAAATCGGAAGCCTCCCGCCCGTCGCGGCTGACGACGGCGTAACTCAATAAAGCCGTCCGTCCGTCTTAAGTCCGAGGCTATTTTGGGCGTCCAAATGCGGCCATTGTCAACGGCTTCCTTCTGCTTGAGTTACATCTCCGAGGGGCCCGCACAAAAGCGACTTTAGGGAAGACGCCCGCGCTGCGTATCACGTTGCTCCGGCCCATTGATTCCTCATCTGCGGACATTATTTAGATGCTTTTTATTTCCTCGGCCGTCTCGTCGCTGGCGAAAAGTCGTCCGACGTCCAAACAAGCCGCGCGGGGGAGTATCTACTATCTGTCAAAAGAGCGGCCTTTTTCCCGGCATTAAGCTGCCCGATGCTGGGACGCGGTGCCGAGAATCAGCGGGATGAAAATATCGCTCTTTAGAATGGAGCCTAATCAGATTTCGGGCCACCGTTTGGGCTCAAGACGAGACAAAAGGCTCGCCAGCGATACACTCGCACGGACAAAAGGCCAAAGAAAACATTTTAACAAGCGCAAATGTTTTGCTCGCCTCCAATGGACCGTCGGCGTGACTCGGCTACGCAATTTGGGATATTTTGCTTTTTGTGTTTGTTTTGGTTTTTAATTCGGTGATTCTAACGTGAGCCCGTGTAGCAGACTTAGCGGGCGAGCTTTAAGATGAGATCAAGTCCAAAACGGCCAAATGGCACATTTGTAATTATTTGGATTATTCAAGGGGGGGGGGGGGGGGGGGGCGTGTGTGAACAAACAAGAGCGTCTCTGCGGGCTATTAAGCCATTACGGGACTAAATATCAAAATGAAAAAAAGAAATTGCACAATTATGGCAGTGTCTCTCTTGGATTAGCACAAATGGACTTTCAATGAGAACGCCACAAATTGACAAGCTTAAAAAAAAAAAAGTTTTGGCGTCACAGATGTTGACGGATTTGCAGGTCCTTTTCTTCAAGGAGTCCTGATGATTTGGTCAAATCCTAACTTTGCAAATGACTTTGGACAAATTTGCGCTTTCATGTGTGCCGAGATTTTTAATGAGCGGAGGTGAGGTTAATTGCTCCGACTGACGTTTTTTTTTTTTTTGCCATGTCCAGTTTTATAAACAAACACTTGAGGCCAATTGGAGCTACTTGCCGAGAGAGAGCGGGATGCTCGAAGGTGATGACTGACGGGACGGGACGCTTTCGCTCGTCATTAGGGACGACACGACGCGGAGCCGACCTCGCCATCGAGCGCTAACGCGGCGGCAACGCGTGGCTGCCCGTTCAATGGTACCGCCGCCGTAATTACGGAGCCACCCATTCAATCCGTCTTCATTGCCACCGGCGACGCCCACCTATTGATGGATAGTTAGCATTAGAAAGTCACAAAGCCCTGAAACAACTGAGGCAGAACTAAAAATGTGCGTGTGGGGTCATAGGGATGCGTCCTGGCTGAGAGCCACAATAGGCAGAGCTTTAGGACGGGCCATTCCCATTTTTATTGTCCACTTTTTTGGCTACGTTCTTTCCTAAAAAAAAAAAAAAAAAAACAATGCGCACAAACTAGCATCACTATTCGATTGCCAAATAAGAAAAACAAATCACAAATTTAAAATAAAACCTGACAAAAAAATAAATCCCAAATTCTCACGACACACCTTTTCAGGTCCAACCAATTCTATCCAAGCCTGTATACGTGTACACTTGGCTGGCGCTGACCCCGACACGCTGAAAGGGAAAAGCTCGAGTCGCTAGCCTTTTATAGCACGCTGCTCTAACTACGCACACACGCGCACGCACACACGCGCGCACACGCGCGCACGCACGCACGCACGCACGCACGCACGCACGCACGCACGCACGCACGCACGCACGCACGCACGCACACACACACACACACACACACACACACACACACACACACACACACACACACACACACACACACACACACACACACACACACACTTGAACCAAAGAGGAAAACCACAGGCTGCCACTGGTCTGCTCCTCTATATTTTCAGTCTATATATTGAGTAGACTGTATATCTTAATTATGCCTCTTCTGCGAGAAGACACAAAATGAAGCCCTTGCCGTCTTTTATGGGGACATTATGACACGCCTGAGCAAAAAAAGAGCTGGGTTTCTTTGGTTCGCAGGACCCACGGCAGATTGCCGTGGGGGGGGGGGGGGGGGGGGGGGGGGGGGGGGGTAAACGTACTGTCAAAATGAAGAGCAGCAGGCTGTGTTGGATTAAGACCTCACAAGGTAGAGAACAAATGAGGCCCAAGACTTCGACTCAGTGTGATAATCCCCTCTCTTTTTCTTCACGGGTCGCAGCTTTTAGGGGTCACCGGCATTTCGTTCACACACACAAACACGTTTCAGCGGCTCGGTCCCGTCTCCAGCTCTCCATCGATAATGCTCAGCGACCCGGCAAAGACCCGCATGGCGAGCGGCCGGCCCCACCTCTCTCCCGGATTTCGCTGTCGGCCCCAAGGTGGCGCCGCTGCAAGCGCGTGGGAGTGCTAATTTACAGTAGCTGCGCCAGCGGGGAAATGGGATGCCGCCCCTTTTCAGAATTTGTGCCTTATCTGCAAACGACGGCCCGGTCTGGATTTGAGGCCACCAGCCGGCCTGCTCCACTTTGTTTCGCGACATTTCCTTTGACGACGCCTGAAGGCTACAATTAGGCTCCATTAGAGCCAGTTAAGAGGTCAGTGAGAGAAGACCAAAAAGGAGGAGGAGGTGTCCAGCAGCTGATCGGCCACTAAACAAATGTGACAGCCAGCGAGAGCTGATGAAAAATATCCTCTCTGAAGGTTTTTTTTTGGGGGTGTGATCAGAGCGTCGGGGTTAAAAAAAAAAACAAACGGCTCTATAAATATTCGCCGGCTGCGTTGAATGCAGAGCTGCGTGGATGCAGATGTCACAAAGCATTTTTTCGGAAGGGGGTTAAGCTGTGCGTGCGGTTCCGTGCCCCCCGCACCCTGAATAGAGCAATACAGCTGGCTGCGAACAAAAAACGCCGCCTGGCTTTCATCGGCGAATCAAAAACAACAAAAAAATAGACGCAAAAGAAGAAGACGGCAAATGAATGTATCATTTCCATCCCTCCTCCTCCTCCTCACAATTCCTTTTCCGTCGACCCCTCGATGGAGATGTTTACAGATCAGCTGTCGTTCCCCCTCTTTTTCACATTTGCGCTTGGACACGTTTCAAAAGCACGGGCCTTTTCATCTGCGAGGAAATTTTGCTCCTTCAAAACAGGAAACGGCGACAATATGAAAGGCGAAGGCGCATCGCCGCCGCATCCGAGTGGCGAGGTGGCAACCGTGCCAACAGTCACGCTGACCCCCCCACGCAGCAGGCAATTCCATACCGTCACTTTACCAGCTGACTGAATGGCATTTGGGGGCTCGGGCTGGGAATTGTGGTTCGAGCTTGCACGTGCTATTGTGCTCTTTGTTCACAGCTGCCTCGAGAAAAAGAAAAAAAAAGAAGAAAGAGGCTTTATCGCGGAAGTCAACGCTACAAGCATCCAAGAATACATTCGTGTGAAAATCACTCCAAAATGAAGCTGATTAGAGCACATTCCTCAAATCGTAAATTTCCAATCATGCAAACAATTGTGTAGTACCCCGACAGTCCTGCGGGAGGCAGCCAAGTGCTCAGGTTGCTAGGAAACTAATTTCAATCAAATGAAGGAGAAGCTATTAAAGGTCAAAGTTCAGACGGCGCAAAACAAAAAGAGTCCTAGGCCAGATCTGAGACCATTATTAACTCGCCAAATTAAAATTCCATTTTTGCCTATCACGGGATGTTGACGTCCCGGCTTACAGGATGCAGCGGTCGTCGAGTGCTCGGCGCTGGAGGCTGCTTCTGCTTCAAATCCGGCGAGCGCTATTTTAATGGCACGTACGTAGGTGTGTGTTTACTCATGTTGTATTCATAATTCGGCCTCCTGCAGGGCATGCGTGTCCAGCGAGTAGCCCGCAACACGCCACGAGGAGTCTTTCCAAAGGCGGCCGGCTACTTGTACACGCGCTGGTGCACACTTGGATGAAACAAAGCCTAAGCGCGCAAGTCAACCTCACCAAAAGAACTCTTTGAGAATGTTGTTCAGATGTTCTCTCCCTGGGTAGTAGCAAAGGAGGAGGGGGAAGGAAAAAAAAACCCAAACAAACGTTTTTTTCACCATTGCAACTCTTTTGCCTTCCCGTAGCGCCGTTTCCACGGACGGGAGCGAGTTCCCTCCGATCGATTTTCTCCCGGCTTTCCGAGCCGGTGTCATCTCCTTGTGCCCTCCCCCTCCTTTTTTCCCTCCCGTGGCATGACGCTAAAGAGAGACAGGAGGATAAACTGATACGCGCACTCAGAAGTTTTGGGTATTGATTTCTTTTTGATGCAAAAAAAAAGAAACCAAGGAAAACAAACGCAAAAGACGGACGGACGGACAGAGGCTTTCTTGAGGCCGCTTTGTGTTGCGCGTTGCATTGTTTGGCAAAAAGGTCTGCAGGGCCTATTAGATGCACTGACCATAAAGGAATCGCGGACGGGTGAGATTCCTGTTGTCCAATGGCCCAGACAGAGAAAGTGTCACCGGAAGGCCTACGCGACTCAAATAACAAAACAAAAACAGGAGCGATTTATAGAAATACGGCTGTGTATCGAAGGACAGAATCAGTCCACTGGGGGCTACAATTAGCCCATCAAACTCGTTCCGGCAGGGAACTCACAGCGGCACACCGATCGCCTTTTTAGGCTCTCTGAAGTCGGCTGGGGCGACGTGTAGAAGGCTGGAGCCTTTCATGTTCTAGTTTGCAGCCGTCAGCGCCGATGAGACGCGATTAAAACGGCGGGAGAGGCTCGTCGACACGCCATAGACGCCAGAGCAGGTAAGGGAGTGACTAGTGGGAGCTGGGGCCACATTTTGTCCGGAACCGGAAGGTCCGGAGGGCCTCAGTGGCAGCGGGCCAGGTGACTAAACACAAACACGTCCATTAGCATGCAGAGCGCAGGAAGAGCAGTGCGCGCTCGTGACACGCGCTAACGCTTGGCCAAACACAAGGACGACATTCTGTCAAGGAGGATTACAAGCGTTCCGGCTTGAACCCGGTTCCGGCCGGCCTGCCTCAGGCCAAAGAGCACTTCAACAGGTGTGCAGATGCTCGACGGGCCTGCATGTGCTTCGCATTAGCGACGGCCGCCAAAGGGAGCTTGTCGACACGCTCATCTGGCCGGCTCATCAATTCCTCGGATGGAGGCAGCCCAGGAGATTCTGAAATGCGCCAAACTCCCATTGAGTATTTTGGAATCAAACGCTGAGAGCCTCACTGCAAGCCTACCTTGACTCCGAACTGCAACTTCTTCCGCAAGTTCCAAGAATCAACAGTCCGGGTTCTTCTCAACACTTTTGGTAACTCTTAAGCTGACCCTAACTTTCAAATAAATTTCTAATTCTAAATATTGTACACAGAAGCACAACTCCAAGCTGGCCAAGTCCAACTTGTCAGATAAAATCATCTCAAGGCGCAATGTCGAGTAACAATGAGACATTACCAATGCGGGCAGAGAGAAAAAAATAAATAAAACAGAAAACAAGAGTGAGGCTAAATTGCGGCAACAAAGCCGAAGGAAAGTCACGCTCGAAGGAAGCATCATTAGTCTCGGCTGGCTCCAGACCCTTTCCCCCCCCCTCCAAAGAATTTCAACTTGTTTCGACACAAGATGGAGAAACGTTCCAATGACACAAAAAAAAAACCATGATAGTTTATCTTGAGGAGCACGAGGATTGTCTGTAAATTCAACGTCATCGTCGTTAATGAGCCCGCCGAGGGAAAGGCGGCTCCTGTCGAGCGCCAATCACACCGCCGGGGCTTTTGATTTCAATATCTGTCACGCAAAGTAGTGCCTAGGCGCAGCTGGGCTAACTAGAAAGATGTTAACGAGACATACGGATGCGGATAATGTCGCTAATGCAGGGACGCTAGGCCTGGTTTGTAGCCGTCCGTGGCCATCTTTGGCCGCTCTGCCGTTATTAGTTTGGACATCTCCCCCCGATATGCCGTCAGGATTGAGCCATCAAGCACGATGATCCCCCTTAATCTCGCCAAATCCACTTCTCCTTTTCACCCCGTCATGCTCGCCTCCCGCTGAAAGCTTTTTCTTGTCAGTTTTTTTTTCTTTAAAACAGGATCTTCAAGCTGTCCCTTTTTAGACCAAGAACTACCTGAGCATGTGTGATATTTGTCAGACTATTCTATGCTATGTCATATTTTCATCTCATCATTTTGTATTTTTCATCTGATATTTCTAATTTTGAAATATTAACTTGTGCACAAGGTATAGATTTGATTTTTCATCAAATATTTTTGGTTGAATATTTTTTTTTTTCATGCAACCTTTGTTGACGTTTGCGACGGTAGCTTAACATTTGGCCGGTATTCATTTGGGCGAGCATTTTTAATGTTTCGACTGGCGCCGCTCCCACGGGCAAATTTGTGGCGATAACACCGGTAGGTTAAGGGTGAGTAACTAGGCGAGCATGTGCGCACCTGCACAGGTATGTGTACGCTGTCTGATCACATCATCATCACCTGTCTCGCTCAAGTGGACAAAACTTCTAGGACAGCAAAAGGGGGAAGCACGCTAAGAGCAAAAGACACCTATCAAATTCCTTCCAAAACAAAAGCCCGCCATTCCGACGTCGACTCGGAAGACTGAGCATTAGGAAAAAAAAATGCACACACGGCGACAAAACAAACACCAAAACGAGAGTCGTACAAATCCGACGGAGTTCAGGCTCGGTACAAAAACAAATAAATTGGGGGAGCTTTAGTCTGGTTCTGTCTGACCCGGCCAACCTGAAAGAATTGTGACGAAGCGAATTGAGCGTCCACGACCTGCAAACAAGACTCGCTGGCCTGGCGGGCGGCTTAAGCGCTCTCTGGAATCACTCGACGTTCCGGAGCAGCGTTCAAATTTGACTGCCACCGTGTATTCGTCCAAAACTTGAAATTGTTCCTCAGGGAATTCAAATACTTTTCTTCTCTGGGCCGCCACCAATCACGCAACACTACGGTTCAAAGTTTGCTTGGTAGAAACAAAAACAAAAAAAGTAAAAGCGCTAGTGTGACGCCGGCAAGACATCCAGTGCAATTACAAGTTGACAATACATCAATAATACATCAAGCCGCAAATTCCACCACCGAAGAAGAACCCTGACCCCGAACGCTCGGAATTGATTCGCACAATTGACATTAAGCGGTATGTTTCTTTTTTTTTGTCCCTGAATGCCTGACACAAGCATTGTTGGCCAGGCCCTGGTCTCGCTTCGTGCTCACAATGATGCTCGTCTCGCTTTTGTTTGTGCGTGCGCGCCTTACTTGTTTGCGTCTGCGCGGCTTCACACGCATCTTATGAAAGGCAAAACTGCATTCACCTACTTCTCAAAAGGTTCTCATCTCGAAACTTTCACGGAATGGGGAGTGCGCATGTCGTGGCAATGACAAAGAGCGCGGAAATGTGATTAAGCCCACACAACAGCATACACTTTATCAATAAGTTGCAGAAAATGTCTGGCGGTTAGGAACGGCATTTAAAGGTTGAAATCGTCACAGAGGTTGCTTGTTGGAAGAAAAAAAAAAACTTTTGGAGGGGGACGCTTTCGAAATATGTTTCTCATAATAGTTTGTCAAATACTTTGGGGTGAAAATAATTGTAATTTTTTTTGCCAATTCTTCAATTAATTTTAATCACATTGCATTTTTGTACTTTCTATTTGAATTTTTTTTCTATTATTTATTTCTATTTTCTATTATTTTCTCATTTTTCTCTCATATTCTCAGTTTCACCTAATATATTTTTTCATTTTGTCAATTTTTTCTGGGCCTAAAATTATTTTTTTTTCTTTTAATCTCTTTAGTCTATTTTCCATTTGTGTGGTTTTGTGAAATGTTTTTGTGGCTTTTTTGGGGACCTCATTCCATCACTGCAGCCGAAATCGTTGTCCCCCCATCTAGCGCGGTGGCCCCCGCCGTCCGTCTCCCGTTGTATTCCCTCGTCCTCCTCCTCCTCCTTCCCGTGGCCTCAGCCCAGTGCTAATTGGTAAATCTGTTGAACCGTGGCAGAGGCAACAATGAGACACCTGGAGTTGTGTCAAAACAAGTTTCCCAGTGAAACGGCCTTCGGTGTAATACAGTAGCGCAGCCAGCCGTTGTCACTCAGCGACCGCTGCTCTTGCCAAAATTTGGGGAAGGGGAGGGGCGGAGGGGGTCAGTGAAAAAGAACGCCGCTGTACAGTTGGTCAGCAATAGATTGGATTATTGATGCCACTTCTAAACTTTGACCCTAATTGTTGATGCAGCGAGTAAAGCGTGATTAGCGCATTCTTCCAACGCCTACTTAGCTCCGCCGCAGGGGTGAAACGAGTTCAAGTCGTCGTAGACCGTGACATGTGACGCCTGTGACCTGACCTCCGTCTGACGAGCTGTCATCTGAAACTCCGGACGTGAAAAAGCGCGACACCGATGGGCAGGCGGGCGCACCCAAACGTGATCCTGCCAGATCTCGTCAAACAAGTTCTAGCAAAGACATCGCATGAGAGAGAGCTTGGTGAAAAGCAACAATTCCTTTTGGCTCGTCTCGAGTACAGCTCGCATCTTTAAGGGCTCGTCGTATTTACAGTCAAGAGTGCGCTGAGTCAACAAGTTTGTCAAGAGCTTCGGGAGAAAGTCCCGGGGCCACACTGCTTTAAGATTTTACCTTTGAGCCATCAAGCCATCATTATCTAATCAGAAATGACATTAATTGGACACGTCTTTGACTTTGTCTCTGTTTTGATTTGTCAAATCCATTTTTAAACAAGTGGGCGTGGAGGTGGTTCGCACCCAGCTCGAACATGTTTGCAAACCGCTCAGAGGACTCGACATTGGCGATGTGTTGTTGCGATGTGGAAAGCCCCAGCCCGGCCCGGTGGAATATGTCGCAGCCCCCGGAGGCTTTAAGCAGATCTATTTCAATGCGTAAAACAAGGTGCCAGACAAAGTGGCAATTATATGGTAGCAGGGTGCGCTTCATTAAATAGCCATCCAGCAAGCCATCTATTATTTGCTCACAAGTCAAGTTTTTTGGGTGGTTTGTTTTCTTTACAGACTCGGGGCTCAACAAGTATCTCCACTTCTCGACGTCATTTGATGAAAACGGCACCTCAGAACCTGCCCTGGTTCAGAGGAGCATCAAGCAGGAGAAGATTTGGACAAAAAACATGTCACAAGTGTGATATGAAGACACACGACAAGACAATTAAAGCACAATGGGTCTCCGTTAAATGTATCAGCAAGATCACCCAGGCCGGCCGGATAAGTAGCGGACAAAAAAAGCGTGAGTAGAGGGAGGGGCAAAAAACAAGAAAGAGAAAAGACTTAGTTTGGTTAGCAAAAAAGCTGACAGAGGCCGACGAGCAGCAAAGCGACAAGAAAGCAGCAGCAAGCACAAACAGTCTGATTATCACCATGATCCCAAGCTATCATTCATTAAAATGGATCTTTTTTTTTTTTTTTTCAATTCATCAATTAGCAGGTGTTAATTTATGTGGTGCGTAATCAACCCCCCGCCTCCCACCCCCAGAAAAAATCTGGCATGATATTTTTTGGGAATTCAAAGGTCTCTCACCAAATGAAATTGGTGAAGGCTCAGATCTGACTGTCCAGGGAATTCCCAGCAGAAGGGCCCCTGAAAGGCAAAGATGGACGGTCCCAAGTCACACAATTATATCAGCTCCACACGCACGCACACACACATATGCAAAAGCGAGGCGTCCTCCCAGGAAAATCCGTCATCCCCTTGATTTCAAACCCACGAGCTCGTCTCGGCGGACTTGGCCTCCTCACGTCCGAGTGGGTTATTAGGGCCTTTGCGCGCCGGTTGCCGCTTACGCCGCTGTTCCGACTGGCTGGCTGCTTGTTAAAACAATATTACACTCTTTAGTACATTGCCGACGTTTTGCAAGCTTTCTGAGGGGAGATGATGAGGGGCCGGCTCCTGCCGGAATTTGGTGGAGAGGGAAAAAAAACAAAATCCACAAATTGCCCTTCATGACTAACAAAAACATGGCCATTAAAAATTGGGTAAAATGCGTTCAATGATTGGAGGGCGCCGATCCAAATTCATTTGCCTTTTCCCAACAGGGCTCTCCGAACATGCAGCTGCTGCTGCGAGTTATCTCGGCCGGCCCTCGGGGGGTTAAGCGCGAGTCCAAATAGAAGCCGGTGATCTCAGCGCAGAGAAAGCAACTTGTCAGATTGCTTTCGGGCGGCCAAGCTGGTCAGTGCGCTAAAGGTTAGGTTGCTTCTCCTCGGCAAAGTTCCCTGCCCTTTTCTGGCTGGCTCTCAAGAAATCAATATGCTGCACCTCAGTCTGTTTCCGTTGCCATCATGTGTACATGCACAAATACATACAACTCCTCAACTATGTTGTGGAAGAATCAAGAACTCATTCCCAAGATGTTTTTTTCCGAAGCGGCCCTCTCCGAAACCGGTCCTCGATTGCAAGCGTCCATTAAAGGATCAGCGTGACTCTTTGAGTCACTGTTATCTTGTTGACAGAGTCAACAGTGTCTGCGGAAACAAGAGGCCGTCCAGACAACAGCCTCGGGCCCGACGTGGCATCTGATGACATCAACCCCGTGATCCCTTGAACAAACGTCTTCGTGAGCGAAAAGATTTTGCCGGGCCGCGCGCGATCCGGAGGGGAAGGTGAATTCCACCCGCCGACTATTCATTCTGTCGTGAAGCTAGCAAAGCAGCTACGTGACCGTAAAAATTGTCGAGATTCCATCACTTCCTCTGCGCTAATTATCGTACAAGCGGCCCTTCCCCTGAGGCTTTTTTTTTTTTTTGCCACAACGAAGCAGTTGCTGAGGCATGGCGGGAAAATGGTTAACACTCGCGCCGTCCCCCGCTGCCAGGGAAAGCCGGCGAGACAATGGCCACATTGTTGGCTCTCGAGACGTTGATGCGGGCGAGCGTGCGAGCGTTCGGGCTCATGCCCCAATTCTGAGAGCAGCAAATTAAGCAACTGCAGCCAATCAGAACGTGAGGTGTTGTTAGCCACGCCCACTTTCCTGTATCATAACATTGAGCCTAACACTAAGTTATCAGAAAAATGATTGAGTGACACGGGCGGGGCTAACATCGGCTCGCTGTCCATGGGAATCCGTCGAGTTGTTTTTTTTTTTTTGGCTTTCCCCCCTCTTCTTTTTTCTTAATGCAACACAGTCGGTATGATGCAAACTGAGGAAACATTCAATCGCACCTCCTTCGCAGTCAAGCGGTGGACGCTGGAGCAGGAGGAAAGAAGGAGCGCCAACAATACAAGCTGCGTTTCACCTTCAATTTCATCACGCGCTAACAGCAACTTGTCTGCGTGCGTGCGTGCTTTCGCGAGCGAGCGCGATGCTGCAATGCCTCGGAGCTTTGCGGCCTGTGCGCTGAAGGGGAAAAGAACGTGGAGAAGAAAAAAAAATGAACCTACTGAGTTATTTATCAGCAAGTTCAAGAGTTTTTCTCGCGCAAACAAAGACACCTTCACAGCTGGACTGGCTCAACTTCATTAGCTGAGCTAAAGCTAACAGCAAAGCTCCACAAATGGGGAACATCCGGCAAAAATTTGTAAACACTAAAAATCTGCAAATGGCAAAAAATTGACATTGAGCAAAAATTCATCAACAGCAAAAATTCGTCAACAGCAAAAATTCGTCATCGCAAAATGCTAATCAATATAAATAGTTGAGCAGACTCGCAGGATTTCAAGCGCAAACAAAATGGCGGCCATATTTTGCCATGATAAAAATAGAAGTGTAAAGAAAAGTTGCAGCTACAAGCAAAACTTGATTTCTAAACTCCGGAGGTTGCGTGGCAAGATGTCACGTCACCGAGTCATTTCCAAGAAAAATAACAAGCGCCGCTATTTACCTGCCCACGACCGGTTTGAGGACTCATTTACAGCGACTCCTAAAATAACCGCGCAAGAAAAAGGGGCCCCGCTGAAGCGGCGGGTTTAAAAATAACGACGGAAGCGAAGGAGCGACCTGGGCCGCTGCTTTTCTTTTGTGAGCGTTGGCTTTGTCTGCCACAGAACTTTTGACAGCCTATTTCAAGACGCCTCGCCGCACAAAAGGAGGCTCGGGATTTGCCCGAAATGTTTTTTGGCCCGCCACGTATGAAAAACAATTTTGTTTTGCGGGTTAAAGAACCGCCGGGAGAGGGGGAAGAAAACAAAAAACTGTTTCTACTTACAACGATGTGCGCCGGCGACGGGGACCTGGCATCTTTAAGTGCTTGTCTACTCTGAAGACCTCCTGGTTGAACATCTAGCAGGGGCCATTTCATCTGGAGGTACTAGATGGAAGAAAGAAAGGAAAGACAAACGCAAAGAAGGGAACAAAACATGTTAATGCCAAACTGAAAAAAGACAGGACATTTGCAAACTCAAAAACATGCAAGGTGGATGGATGGATGGCATGATTCCGGCTCAACTGAAGCTAGCCGTGGCGTTTCCGGCGGTGTTGCGCGGTTAGCGGCTCGGCGGTGACCTCATGTCTTTTATTGGGAGCCATAAAGAGGTGCAAGCGTGGCGTCTCACCAGGCTAGACCTCCTGACGGCTCCCGTAAATGATTGACTCGGCCCGTATCGGACCGTTTTCGCTCTCGCTCGCGCCCCCCCCCCGTCACGTCACAAAAAACAGATAAGCAGGAACGAACGTTTGTCAAAATGCACGTCGTGGCTTTTCCTGGAAGACAAAACATTTTTAGGTTTTAGGTTCCGTCGCTTTCTTTGAAATGTGACTAAGTCAAACAACTACTTCTTTATTGATATTCCAAAAACAAAGTTTTATTTGGGCTAAAAACAAGAAGATCACTGACTTTTTATGACTTTGGGTTTCTTCGTTTGCTAGAAGAGCACACTGACTTTTTTGTCAGTTATATTCCCACCATCTGACATCCACATGGATAAATTAGCTCGAGGTAGAGATGCTATCGGAGCGACTCTTCCTACCTTTTTGGTGCGCTAAACCTCATTTGGGTGGCCGATGCTTTGCATGCATGTCCGTGCGTGTGTATGTGCGTTTGAGTCGGCGCTGGTCCGAGAGCGCGTGTCACGACCCTTCCTGAGACTGTGTCTAAATCAGTGGTAATTAGCGGAGAGTTCACCGCGGGGTGCCTGCCAGTGGTCGACGCTGGAGGGAGTTATTGACTCCATGACCACGGTTACAACCCCTGCAAGGGGGGGGGGGGAGGGGGGGGGGTGCCTGGTGTTTCTCCACTACTCATTTAGAACCACGAGACAGATTTTAGTGCTTTTTTATGCTTGTTTATATGTGGGGGAAAAAAAAAAAGAACAGTTGTAAAAACCTGAGTTGAGGATTTATGGACCCCCTACGCAACGGGTGTTAATTGTCAGGACGGGCCGAGAGGAAAAAAAGCCGCCATGTTGGATGCACGGTCGGAGAACATGTCTCATTAACAAGTCTTTCCAAATAAAATGAAATTCCCCCTAATTAATTTGTCTGACTTCTCAAAAGTGTTTGTGAGGCTTTCCTGCTAGTCTGCCTTCACCGAGCAACAACGTTACAAACATTAGCTAGCTCATGAAAACATTAGTTGTCTATCCTAAACATTCACAATTATCAGATTACAAGTTACGTAAATAGATTTTGCGCCTATCTGTTTTCCAAAGATATTTAAGTGCGTGCATGTCTGAAGCACATGAATTTCATTGCTGTTCGGCATTCACTCCCTTGCTAGATCACATTTTTTGGGGTGGATTGTATCTTTCTAGAAGTCATTAAAACGTGCGTTAGAGCCTCTCGATAGTTCCGATTCTCAGCGATGTGGGGTCAGAAACGTAAAACCCTGAACGTAACTTGCTTTAGTTGACCGAGCGGATCTGCCAGATCCAATTAGGCAGAAGTGCCGCCGTACAGCGGCAACGAGCCAACTCGCTCAAAAACGAGTCTATGCGCAAAAATATGTCAACGCAGCTGTAGGAAGAGAACATTCCGAGGGAGCGTGAAGGTGACAAGAGTGGCAGTGGGTCGAGTGGGGTGGGGTGGGGGGGGCTAACAAGTGGCCCCACTTCAGCTGGCCCCGTGCAATGTCTCCTGCAGCTTTGCCAAGGAAAGGGAGCCTTGGCAAGCGATGTCTTTTCCGAGCAACACCCCCACCGTCCTCTGCCCCCCTTCTTCCCTCCATCAACGGACACACTGCCTGGGCTTGAGTAGGCCACAACCTCTGACCCCTCGCTGCTGGTCCCAAGCCCCCGCCCACTCCGCCGCGACCTGAAAACTCTCCCGCTATGAGGGGGCCTCCCGAGTAACTCAAGAGCCATTCCCAAGTGACAAATTGCTGGCAAGTTCCAGGATAACTCTCTGGTCTCCGCTGTCGCTCAACCCCTCAGACAACCCCCCACCTTGTAAGAACCACCCAGATTGTCCCCCCCGCCCCCTTTTCACCCCAATCAGCCCACCCTTCTCTCCCCCCTGAATGACTCAATTGTCTCTGATGAGGTGAAAGACAACGGAGTCCTCCAAATGATTGTACCACGATGAACTCAACTCTTGCCGGGTCACATTTTTTCATCCCAGGCAAACAAAAACTTTTCGGTAGGGGATTGCAGTTGGAATAATTCCAGGAATTCTTAAAGGACTCCGAATTGAAGTGTTTTGCAGCCAAATATTTACCATAATTATGACTTTACTTAAGTATAGATTAGTGATGGACTACGCCCCGGTCGACAAATACAAATTCGGAATATAAATGGAGCAAACTCCTTTGAAATGACAACCTGCTAGCCATAGTCTTTGAATGTGTATCTATCTAAAAGAATGACAAGTCAAAGAAGTTCCAGCCGTTAAGGCCAAGTCCATGGAAAGAGACCAGGACTTTTCCAGACATTTTCCGTCAAGCTACCCATCAATCAAGTAGCCATCTGATATCTTGCATCACATGACAGCTGACGCATAAGCCAAAGCGCAGCTTGTTGGTAACGGGATTGCGACTTAAGGGCACCTGACGAATCAAACGAGCAGAGTTTTAGATGTGGCACTCAAATTCAGCGGGGGACCGTTGGACAGGCTAGGTTAAATTTGGGTGGTTGCACAAGAGGAGGGGTGAGGGGGGTCATAAACAGACAAATAGCAGCTTGGGTTTGTTGTGTACGGCAGATCTCCAAGCCATCTGTCAGACGGGGCCCGCAAAACACGATTGTCCGGAAATTTGTGCACACCTGAAAGCCACATCTTTGGTCAAAGAGGACGAAAAAAAAATATCGAGATGGCGCGGACAGCATGC